>NW_024063525.1:4150000-6550000 GCF_006381635.1 Hibiscus syriacus
TATAAAGTAAATTACTTATATAGTTTATAGAAATACTATGCATAACTATATAAAGTAATAAATTATATAGTTTTATAGAAACCCTAACCTTAAATCATAACCCTAAACTATATATGTATAAACTATAAAAAGTATATAGTTTATAAAATAATTTATTAATATAATATATATATATGTATGTATAAAAACTATATATGTATAACTATATAAAATATATAGTTATAAATATAATTTATTAATAGTATTTATTTATGTATAACTAATATAAGTAATCTATATATATATATATATAGTTTATAGAAACATTATGCCTAATTATATAAAGTAATAAATATAGTTTATAAAAAACCTAAACCCTAAAGTATATGTATATGTAAACTATATGTAATTTATAGTACATGTATGTATAAACTTATAGTATTTGTATACATGTAACTATATAGTAACTTATACATGTTATGTATATTAGTGTACTATATATTTTTTATAACATATAGTATATAATTTATAAAACTATAGTTATATTAATGTGCTATATAGTTTATATTAAGTTAATTATCTTAACTATAATTTATTTAATATAGTATATAGTTTATAAACTATACTATATTAATTAATTATATTAACTATAGTTTATAAACTATACTATATAATTTATAACATATAGTTTATATTAATATAATTTTATATACTATATTTTATTAATTTTAATTACAAATTATAAACTATATTATAGCCTATAACATAGATTATATATGTAACATTAACCTATAGTCTATACAATAGTTACTATATGTAACCTATAGTATATATATACATGTAAATTATATATGTAATTTATAGTACATATGTATAAACTATGTATAGTATATATAAACTATGTATAGTATATATAAACTATATATATATATAGCCTATATATATATATGTATATATATATAACCATATAAAGTAAATTATTTATATAGTTTTAGAAACACTATAGCTATATTAGTAACCTATAGTTTATAAACAATACTTTATATTAGTGTACTATATTTTATACTTTTAACCTATAGTATAAAATTTATAAACTATAGTTTATATTAATGTACTATATAGTTTATTAATGTTAATTATCTTAACTATAATTTATATTATATATCGTTTTTAAACTATATTATTAATATAATTATATAATTATAGTTTATAAACTATACTATATAATTATAACATATAATTTATATTAATATTAATTTTATAGACTATTTTATATTAATATTAATTACAAATTATAAACTATATTATTAATATAAGTAAAAAAAGGAATCTGACGTGCATAAAGAATAAAGGAATCCTAAGAGCATTAGCAAGAAAATTCATAAATAATAATGACATGCATTATTAATTCACACGGTTTTGATTTCCCCGCCGCCCCGCCTTTTTGGGCCCGTCTTGGCGGGAAATTTGGGTTCCAATTTACAGTTTTTTGGGTTTTCATTCCCTCCAAACATAATTTATTACTTATGTGTGACCCCTAAATTTCATTTGGTTTCATCCTAGGAGTTATAGTAAAATATCCTATTTAATTTATTTAAATTTCAGTTTATTTAATTAAGACAATAAAATAATAATATATTTTAATTTGGTCTCATTCAATTTATATGCATATAATTTTAAGTTAAAACAACAATGAAATTATATTTTAAAAAGTTTTACTCATTTATATCAGGTACTCACTTAAAACAAATTAAGTAACCCTCTACACAGTATTCAACTTTGTTGATTAGATTTAAAAAGTTTTACTAATTTATATCAGGTACTCACTTAATCAATTTTCACATTAAAAGTAAATTAGATTTACGAATATTTTAACTCAATTAATATAATTTAATAAAATCAAGTTCAATAGGATATTTTAAATTTAATTTAGTGATTATAAATAAATTGATAATATAAGAAATATAAAGAATATTATGAATTGTAATTAACATAAAAACCAAATTTAATATACAAATTATAATTAATATAAAAATTAAATTTCAAAAGTAATCTTATAATTTAATTAAGTTTATTATAAATTTAAAATAATAATTATATTATTGTAACTTATTTATAAGTCATGATAATATGAGATCACTTAACAATATGTCAGATCATTTACAGGTTGAGTCAATTACAGGTCAAGTTCATAACAGGTCAGGTTGAAAACAGGTCGGGTAATACCAGTTATTTACCAGGTCAATCTCGGGTTCGGGTTCATATCAGTCGGATGAAGTTCGGGTTCGGGTATCATATTTTCGGTTCAATTCGGGTTCAGTGTTCTCAGGTCGGATGCAGGTCGGTTTCAGATCCACATTTCCAAGTCCAACTCGGGTTCAGGTCACACCAGTTCTGACTGAGTCGGTTTCGGATCGCCATATCACAAGTCAAAAACAGTTTTAACTCGAGTCGGTTTCAGTCAGTTTTACAGGTCGGGTCAGCTTTTTACACCCTTAATTCCATTTACGGATATCGATTCCATAAAAATCCATCATTCACATTCTTTTTCTAACATTTGCCCACTTTAATTATTTGGTTCCAGGAGTGATAAACACGCTGTTGACTTAATAAACCACTTCATCAATTTATCACTCTCTTTTATTATAGGCACATTTGAAGTACTTTTGAAGTTTATTAACTCATTAAGGGTATTTTGATCATTTACTACTCTAAAAAATATTCCTAGTCACATTTGACCATTTAGGCCTCTCAAAAGATAAATCTTTCTGTTACGAGTCATCTCTTGCTCTCACAAGCCTTAAGAAGTCAAACTTGACTTAAACAATATATAATATCGATACCAAACTAAGGGTATTGATACACTGTAGTATCAACATTCTTGGTCAATATTAATAATAAAAATTGTTTCAAAGTCCCTTGGCATCAAAGTCCCATCTGGCTTTGACTGGCTGAAGACGGTGTATGATTTCAATATATAATATCGATACCAAACTAAGGGTATTGATACACTGTAGTATCAACATTCTTGGTCAATATTAATAATAAAAATTGTTTCAAAGTCCCTTGGCATCAAAGTCCCATCTGGCTTTGACTGGCTGAAGACGGTGTATGATTTTGATGATTTTATGAATTGGATATGGTGTAAAGGTGCGCACTTACAGAAGCCAATAAGAGCTGGGAGATATGGTGGTATGAGGAACAAGACCATTTGAGAAAAACAGACCTTTGGGGAAAGCTACTAGAGATAATTTTGGACCTTCGTTTCTTCTTCTTCCAGTATGGTATCGTGTATCAGTTGGGCATCGCGAATCATAGCACCAATGTTGGTGTGTACCTGTTATCTTGGATATACATGATTGTGACTGTTGGGATCTATGTGGTTATAGCATATTCTCAAGACAAATATGCCACAAAACAGCACGTCTACTATCGGATAGTTCAGCAGCTGAACTTCAGCTTGTAATCGTTATACAATGGAGCAGCAGAGTTCCTGGTAAATGAGTTCTTTCCCAATGGCTCAACTTGCTTTCGACTAAACATACCCTTGTTAATTCCCATGGAGAGTTTGTATTATCAAGAAAGCAAAAGGAAAAACAAAATAAAAAACTAGGACTCAACTGGGTTCGAACCAGTGAATTCTTGATCTGTAGTCTGATGCTCTACCATTGAGCTATAGCTTGTGTTTTACTCAAGCTTGTCAATTTTAATATTTCATTTAATTAGTTCGGTTCGGTTTGGATCACTTCCAGATTTTCAAACCGAAAACGAACCGAACAGATCGGTTTTTTTTATAAAAAAAAACCAATCAAACTAAATCAGTTTCGTATTTTTTCGGTTTTTTGGATCGATTTTCGGTTATTTTTTTGGATCGGATTGGATCTGAACACCCCTAAAAACAATAGTCTTTAATCACAACCAATGTTGTAGGAAAGGACTTACCTAGAGCAACAATCTATGGAAAGCATAAAAGATGCCTAAAGCATTTCAGATCTTGCTCAAGCCACCACGTTTTGACTCCAACATAATGTCGAGAAATTAACTCATTTTTCTTTGATGATCTATTTACAATTTTGGTCTTTTCTCTTTTTCCTACTAATAAAAAAGTTTTATTATGATCAATTAACCCAAATTACAATCAATTAGACCCACATTCAACCCTATAAATCCAATTATCAATTATCTCGAGTCAATCTTCATACATTGATTTAAAATTTTAAAATATACCAATAACCCAACACCAAATGAAAAAAACAAGAACCCAAGATTTCACAAGTTTAGATGCATGAAATTGTATGTATAAGTTTTATGTCATTTGGATTAGTCATATCTATCATTTTGGGAGAAGAAAATTGTCCTGGAACGTGTCTAGAAAACTATAATTAGGATTATGCTTCGACATAACGGCCAACAACAAAAACTCATTCCAATAAATTAAGAAAATTAATATCACGAAAACGAAAACTAGTAGTAAAAAAACCTTCACTGCATGGAAAATTGGAGGCACTGTTATCAGACCTTTCTTCTCGCCAGAAGGAAAACTTTCAAGTATTTAATTATTAGTTTTACAAAGTTTCCTAATTAATTTCACTTTATTGACTGATAGACGACGGATTTTATGTTGGGTGAATTTTAACTTGCCAAGTAATTTAGTAGACAACGGCGTTTAACACTTGACATTCAACGTTCACATTCTTGACATTTTATATACTCGAATTCGAGACTTCAAATAATAACAACAATTACTTAATCAGTGATGACGTTTGATTAATGCTTCTAAAAATATACAAGTGTTAAAAAAGTCCCTTATATAGAAAACGGGAAATTGTCAAATCATGTCATGCAAATCAATAATTTCAATTAAATTAAAGATTCAATATAAAATAAATGTTCAAACTATACTTAAAATTAACTTTACTTAAGAAAATCATTAAAAATAAAGGTAAACTACAAGGGTGATCATTTAATTATTGTTAAATTTTATTTTAATCACTGATGTTTCGATTTAATCAATCAGACCACTCAACCATTTAAATGCTTTAATCAAACTACTAGTTGTTAACATTTAAATATTTAATCTTCAATATTTATATATTCTATCAATTTAACAATAATTTAATTCAATTAAAATAAATATAATTTCTAATTAAATTATGATAGTGTCAACTGAAGGATATTTTCTTGCAGAATGCTACTATAAGGAATTTGACATCGAGACATGGGGTAGTGATATTTAATATATTCTATACCTATTGCTGAAAGAAAAAAAGGAAGTAAAAATGCTACTAAGGGGGTCAAACCTATAAAGACTTGGCAAAGATAGCAGCAACTTAACCACTAGACCAAGTCATTGCAACATGTTTTATATATTGTTAAATTTTGCTAATGACAGAAATAATTAAATGCAAGATTTGAAATAAAATAATTTTTTTATATTTTATAATTTATTTTTTAAATTATTTTTATGCATAAAATTAGAATGAACTTGTCACTGAATGTTAAAAGGTGTCCTAAGATTATCATAATAAATAGTTATAATATAAAATTTTATAAATTAATTTTTATTTCAAATTTCAAATTTAATTATTTCTGTCATTAACAACATTTAATAAAATATAAAATATAAAATATGTTATACTATGAGTTTAAATATATGACTTGGTTCTCCGACATCCATTATTTTCTTTCAGCAATAAATATATAATATTAAATATGTTGTAATTAGTTACCAAATATCGGCTTGGTCGAGTGGTTTAGGTGTGCATACACTACCACCATGTCTCGTTTCAAATTTCTTGCAGAAGCATTCTTACTCTTTCATTAAAAGTTAACCATCAATAATTTTATTGAAGCATTTAAATAGTTAAATGATCTAATTAATTAAAACTAAACAAAAATTATCAAAATAAAATTTAATAATAATTGAATGGTCACACATATAACTTACCCTAAAAATAAATATCAATATTTTCATGTCTAATCCCTAAATTATGTGTCAAATTTATACTTTTAATTTTTTTTTTATTTAAAATGTTTCAATAATTTTAAGAAATAATTTTATCTTGTTAAAATTATAAAAAAAACCCCCTTTAAAATTCAAAATTCAAATGTCTCTATCACTGCGGGTGTACAAATTCAAAGACCCGATCCAAAATTTTAAATATCTAAGATATTTATCTATATCTGATCTAGAAAATATCCAAAATTTTAAATATTCAAAAAATTTAAATATCTAAGTTACTAATCTATATCTGATCTAAAAAATATCCAAAATTTCAAATCAAATATCCAAATATTCAAATCCAAATATAAAATTTAATTCAACAAAAAAATAATTTTATATTATATATTTTGTGATTTAATATAACTTATTCAATACATCTATTATATTATATATATATTTATATATTAAATTACTCATAATAAATAATTAAATAATCTAATTTTTATTGGATTAGAGTTTTAATGGGTGGATGGATTATTCATTTATTTGGTTAAAAGAGATCTAAAATATAAAAACCAAATTCGTATTTGATCGGAATTATCAAAAAAGAGTGAGGCTACTTGAAACAACCATAACTACTGCTGCTTCTATTACTGAGTATGGTTTAAAGGGGCCTGAAAATGATGGAAATCGAAGAAGTGGAAGACAATGACATCAACCGATGATGCTGCTTTCTTAGAGCAACTGGTGGATGTGGATGCTTCAAGAGCTACACATTTCCAATACCGATCTCTTTCATCTCCAACTCCATAAGCAAAATGGATTCAACGAAAAGAAAATATAATACTTTAGAACAAACAGACAAGAAAAAGATGGAGAGCAATGATTAAAAAAAGTGTAATGAGTTTTGTAGTTTGAAGGATGAAAACAGGTTACAAGGTTCACTATTTATATATGAAGCTGGTGAAGAAAGAGGAGGTTAACAAGATGGCTATAATGCAAGCATTCTAAAAGTTTAGGGATCATTTATTTATTTTATCCTAAAACAATGTCATGTGAAATTTCTAATGAGTTAACCATCAAGTTTCAGTCGACCTAACTCAAATTGAATTAAGTAAAACATCATACGCTAAACTGAAATAAAATAAACGTTAGATATTAAACTAAAAAAAACAGACATACATTAAACCCTTTTGTATATTTAAGCCTTTATTAAAAAAAAAGTAATAAAAATGTAATTAGAGCAATTATTTTTGTATTAAGCATAAATTGAAATTGAAATTCTAAGTAAAAGAATAAAGAGAAAAACACCAAGTTCACATCTATACATAACACAAAGGTTCTTTTGAACATCGAAACCACTCACAACCCAGCTCCAGGCTTCCAGCGAGGGAGAGTACAAAACCTGGCAAAGGCGTAAGCCTTAGGCAACCACCTCGAATGTTTTGAAAAATAAGCTTTCAAATTTTCCATCTATCAAATGAAGTAATAAACATAAAAACCAGATTTTAATTAACAAAAATAACTAGATTTTAAAGCACGATAAAAGGACTTAATAGGCATAAAAGATCTCAGACATCCAAGGAAGGAATAAAGCAGCATAAGCTCTCAAGCCCGGCGAAAGGCGAAAGCTCTTAGGCGGCAACTGCGAATGTTTTTGAGAAACAAGCCTTTCCAAGTTATCATCATGGACCCTAGTTTCACAATAACCCAAGACAGGTATATATATCTCGCTTCAATCATTCAATTAATCACACTCATTTAGCAAATAAAAATCAAGAAGCAAAAACAATAAAACCCCGAAAAGATGAGAGATGGATATGGAAATTTTTGGAATAATGATTCGTTTCGATTAAGCATAAATCAGAGAGGAATAAAGCATCGTGATTTTGCATATTACATGTGTAAACAAATAGAGGATGAAATAAGAATCTCAGACATCCAAGGAAGGAGCTAAGCTGCAGAAGCTCTCAAGCCCGGCTAAAGGCGAAAGCTCTCAGGCGGCCACTGCGAATGTTTCTGAGAAACAAGCCTTTTTGATTTATCATCATCGACCAATATCATTCCAATCAATACACTTAATAAAGAAAAACGACAAACAATTAAAACAGAGAAATTAGGTTATGAATTGTTCTGGGGGCTGATGAGAGGAACAAGGATGAGGTTGGGTTTATAAAGAGGAGCGCAGTTAGGGTTGCAGCCGTTTCTAATGAGTTAGGGTATCTCACTTTCTCTTATTACAGATCTAGGGTATGGGCGGTTGAGATTCGAGGGATTAGTGTAAAACTTATTTCACTCGATCATTTTGGGATTATTAAATTAAGATTTTCTTTTATGGGCTTCGTATGATTTCTCCAAGTTTCAGGAGACTGCTTGAAGTTTCACCGAATGTTGTACAAATTGGACTCGAGTCCAACTGAAAGTAAATATTTTTTTTTAGAGATTTTACTTTATTAGGGTTAATTTATAACAGTAACACAAAAGAATAACCATGCGTTCAACTAGTAGCTTTTTAACAAAAGGCGTTCTCAATTGAAGACACACTTATCATATATGATGAGACGTGTCAAAATTCTACATTCAAATTGGTTGAAGTAGAAAGATGAAGATACCATGTTGCATCTCTCATAAAAAATAATGGAACTCCTTCATTTCATTAATAAGGTTATATTCAACACTATGACATAATATGAAATGAGTGAAATAACTTAAATAAACAATAAAATTTATTAATCACTCTTAAGATAATCTAAGCATGCTCGCAATATCATCTAAATCAATTTTTCATCAAAATGAGGGTCCTTGAAACCATTATAATTTCACAAATATCTAGTTAACACTAGAATTTAAGCTATCACACATATACATATACTAATACACTTAAAAAACAAAAAAAAATTGTTTACCATGAATGCTTGTAGTGTCCCTTGTATTGCGGAAGACGACTATCGGATAGAGCAAAATCGCAACTGATAATTTGAGAAAATAAAAATGAAGATAAAAGAGACACAAATTTTACGTGGAAAACCCCTACATAATATAGGGTAAAAACCACGGGCAATGGTAGAAGAATTTCACTATGAGAAAATATGAATTACAACTTCTCTCGATCTACCAAGGAGAAAACAATGATAATTCTCTCTTGATAAAAAGGAGAAAATAACTCTCAAGAAACTCTCTAAATTCTATAGTATTGGAAGAAAGCTAAAATGCTTTGGGATGGTTTTGAAGCTAAATGAGCTAGGGTATTTATAGTTGAAGCTTTAAGGACTAATTTGTAAATACCCTAAATTACAATGACTAATTGTATAGTTTTACCATCCAAAATTTTCAACAATTTGGTGGCCAAATTTGACCAATTTTGCCGCCTATTAATGCCACCAAATTGCCACCCATAATATTGACTAATGATGCAATTTGGTGTGCCAATTTTCAACAATCTCCCACTTGAAGATTTGATTGGAACAATCATATCTTCACACCATTCTTTCTACCTTGTACCTTTCATGTTGCTTACGTCTCTGACAAGCTACATGAGGATCGACACCAGGTAAATTTATCAGCGTTGATCGCCTTCGTCATAAAATCTGTTATGTTGTCTTTGGTATGGATCTTCTGCATATCTACTGTCCCTTCTTCCACCTTTTCACGAATGAAATGGTACTGAACTCGTATGTGCTTTGTCCTTGAATGAAATGCTGGATTCCTTGCTAGATGCAAGGCGCTTTGACTGTCACAAAATAGAGAGACATACTCTTGATTGTGCCCAAAGCTCCTCCAATAACATCTTCAACCATATTGCTTCTTTACTGGCTTGTGTAGCTGCTACATATTCTGCTTCTGTTGTGGATGTAGCCACAACTGACTCCAATTTTGAAACCCAGCTTACAGCTCCACCAACAACTTTAAACACATATCCTGTAGTAGATTTGCTTTTATCTAAGTCCCCTGTATAGTTAGAATCTACATACCCATTGATTAGTAAGTTTGATCCTCCGTAATATAATGCAACATTTGAGGTCCCTTTGATGTATCTCGGGATCCTCTTTACTGTATTCCAATGCTATTTTCCTGGATTCGCCATGTGCCGACTAACCACTCCCACTGCTTGTACAATGTCTGGTCTTGTGCATATTATAGCGAACATTAAACTTCCCACTGCTGATGCATACGGTACTCGAGACATCCTTCTTCACTGCTAGGACTCATACTGGAGGATAATTTGAAGTTAATAGGAAGAAGGGTAGAAATTGGCTTACAATCTTGCATGCTGAATCGTGACAAGATTTTCTTCAAGTAATTCTTTTGTGAAAGCCAAATCTTCCTATTACTTTTGTCTCGGTGAATTTGCATCCCTAGAATCTTGTTTGCTGATCCCAAGTCCTTCATTTCAAATTCCCTAGCCAGTTGTGCCTTTAATTTTTCAATATGATCTTTGTTGGGTCCTGCAACCAACATGTCATCCACATACAATAGCAAAATAACAAAATCGTTATCACCAGACCTCTTGAAATAAGCACAAGGGTCTGCATTAAGTCTGTTGTATCCAAGGCACATAATGAAAGAATCAAATCTCTTATACCAACACCTCGGCGCCTACTTTAGACCGTAAAGAGATTTGTTCAACCTGCAAACCAAGTTCTTCTTTTCTTTTTCTTCAAAACCTTCAAGCTGGAGCATATAAATTTCTTCTTCAAGATTTCCATGAAGAAAAGCTGTTTTAACATCTAGCTGCTCTAGATGTAAGTCCAATGTAGCACACATTGCCAAAACTACTCGAACTGTTGTTAGTCGAACCACAGGAGAAAATATTTCATTGAAATCGATACCTCTCAACTTGATCATCACCATTTCGCTTGATTTTTGAAGACCCATTTGTTACCAATTGGCTTCTTTCCTTGTGGTAGTGGCACAAGGTCCCATGTATTATTTTTATGAAGGGCTTCAATTTGTTCTTGCATCGCCATCATCCACAGTGAAGCATCTGAGTTGTTTATTGCCTCCTGGTGTGTTGATGGCTCACCGTCCTCTGTTAAAAGACAATATGCAATATTACCTTCTATAACATAATCTGAGTGCCAATTGGGACGTCTTCTCACACGATCTGATTGACGAGTTGTTGGAGCTTCAGAACTCTCTGGTTCTGCTTTAGAAGAATCTCCTTGTTCAAACTCTTTTTCCACATGTATCTGAGTAGTCTCTGACTTTTTAGTGCTTTCATCGTCTTCTTTTCTTTGTAGTTTATCTTCTACAAAGATAACATATCTACTGATGATCACTTTGCGGGCAGTGGGATCCCACAAGCGATACCCCTTTACTCCATCAGCATACCCCAAGAATTTGCATTTCCTGGATTTTGGATCCAACTTTGAAATTTCTTGGGAGTTGTACATCACGTACACTATACTTCCAAATACATGGAGGTTTGAATAATCAGCTGGTTTTCCAATCCACATCTCCATTGGTGTTTTCAGCTCTATTGCAGTTGATGGAGCTCGATTCACCAAATAACAGGCGGTATTGACTGCTTCTGCCCAGAATGATTTTTCTAGGCTTGCATCTCTCAACATTGCTCTTGTTCTTTCTAACAAGGTTCTGTTCATCCGCTCTGCCACTCCATTTTGTTGAGGAGTGTTCGCCACTGTGAACTGTCTTTTGATGCCTTTTTTCCTGCAAAAGTCATCAAATTCTTCGCTTGTGTATTCTCCTCTATTATCTGTTCTGAAACACTTGATCTTATTTCCAGAATCAAGTTCCACCCGCGCTTTGAAGTTTTTGAAAGTTGAAAACACGTCTAACTTCTTCTTAATAGGGTGCACCCAACATCTCCTAGAGTAGTCATCAATAAATGAGACAAAGTATTTTTCTCCACCTAGGGATGTTACTGGTGCTTGCCATACGTCAGAGTGAACCAATTCTAGAACACTTTTGCCTCTAGAATTTGATGTGTTGAATTTCAACTGGTGCTGCTTACTTGTTATGCAATGCTCACACAAAGTAAGTGATACCTTTGTTAAGCCTGGAAGTAGCTTTTACTCCACAAGGACTTTCATTCCTTGTTCTGACATGTGTCCAAGTTTCTTATGCCATAGCATTGCAGAATCTGAACTACATGAGGCAACAGAGGCTTCTGCTTCTAGCAATGTCTCTTCCTTCAGCATGTACAAGTTTTCAACTATCTTTTCACCTTTCAACACCACAAGCGCTCCACGGAACACCTTCATGATTCCTTTCCGTGTTTCAATCTTGCTAGCATTATTATCCAACAATCCGTAGGATAATAAATTTTTCTTCAGGTCTTTCACGTTTCGCACATCTCGAACAACTTTAATTGTTCTATCATACATCTTTAATTTGATGGTTCCCACACTAACGATCTCTAAGGCATGATCATTGCAACTATACACAGATCCTCCTGAGACAGGTTCATAATGATGGAACCATTCTCTTCTTGAGGTCATGTGATATGTCGCTCCCAAATCAATGAGCCATATATCTGCAAATCTTTTTCTGCCTTCCACGGTGGTTGACGCTTCACAGCATAGAACATCTCCATCATCTGAAGTGTTTGCGGTATTGCCTTGTGGTTTGGAGTTTTTATTTAGACTCCAATAATCATTCTTCAAGTGACCCTTCTTTCCACAGTTGTAGCACTTTAAATTCTTTTTGCTCCTTGACTTCGATCTACTATGTTTGTGACTGCTGCTTTGGCCACGTTCTGTTGATCTCCCTCTCGTCGTTTTCAACGCTTCTGCTTGTTGCAGATTTACTTGTCTGTCTTCCTTGTTCTTACGCCGATTTTCTTCTTGTAGAACAGCAGCTGCAACATCATCGAAGACTAGACTGGTGACATTATTGTTTGTCAAGTTGATGATGAGTTGATCATATGAATCCGGTAGACTTTGAAGTAGAAGTTCAGCACGTTCTTGTTCTCCTATTTTATAGCTTAAGGATGTAAGCTGAGAAAATAAAGTGTTCAGTGTATTTAAGTGCTCTGTCACTAAAGTAGATTCTGGCATACAGAGAGTGTACAATTTCCTCTTAAAGAAAATTTTATTGTGTAACAATGTGGCCTCGTACAATTTGGTGAGATGATCCCGTATCTCCTTAGATGTCTTCTTCTCCTCGATGCTTGGCAATACTTCATCTGCTAATGCTAGATGAAAGTTTGCCATAGCATTCCCGTCCATTTCGATCCATTTGTTGTCATCTGTAAAATTTACCGGCCTTTCACTGATAGCTGCTAGACACCCGTCTTTCCTCAGGATGGCCTTCATCTTGAATTTCCACAATGAGAAATTTCTCCCATTGAATTTTTCAATATCAAATTTCGTTGCCATAGCTTCTTTTACGGATAGCTCCCACTATTTCACTATCGTGCATAGTTCTCTGGAACCTTCAAAGAATGAGTAATACCTTCTTACTTTCTTATGTTGGAGGATCCACCTTTTTGGTGGCAATCACAAAGACAATAAACAGATATTACACACTCTAATCTAGCTCTGATACCAATTGCTGCGGAAGACGGCTATCGGATAGAGTAAAATCGCAACTGATAATTTGAGAAAATAAAAATGAAGATAAAAGAGACACAAATTTTATGTGGAAAACCCCTAAATAATGTAGGATAAAAACCAAGGGCAACGGTAGAAGAATTTCACTATGAGAAAATAGGAATTACAACTTCTCTCGATCTACCAAGGAGAAAACAATGATAATTCTCTCTTGATAAAAAGGAGAAAATAACTCTCAAGAAACTCTCTAAATTCTCTAGTATTGGAAGAAAGCTAGAATGCTTTGGGATGATTTTGAAGCTAAATGAGCTAGGGTATTTATAGTTGAAGCTTTAAGGACTAATTTGTAAATACCCTAAATTACAATGACTAATTGCATAGTTTTACCATTCAAAATTTTCAATAATTTGGTGGTCAAATTTGATCAATTTTGCCGCCCCATTAATGTCACCAAATTACCACCTATAATGTTTGACTAATGATGCAATTTGGTGTGTCAATTTTCAACACCTTGAACAACAATGAAATGATTTCTCTGTCTCTTTATAGAGAGAATACTTGGACAGGACACCAATCAATAGTCAACCTATCATTAGTCTTCTTTTAAACTAAAAGGAATGAATTGCCTGCAACCATTACAATACATTTGTTATCATCGTATATATAATTTATTTTATATTTTTATTTTTTAATTGAATTAGCGTCTGAATTCTTGAATTCAAATTATATTGTAATTTTCTCTCACAAATACATAATAATACTAATAATAAAATCCTCTAATAAGATAATAGTAACCAATTAATATTTAACTATAAAGTTTTCTATTGCATAGTTTAAACTAATTTTATGTTATATATAATTTGATTTGGTAATGAATTGTTGGAATTATTGTTTATAAAAATAATTATTGGAATTATAAAGGTATTACTGCAAAACAAAAATGTTAGTATTAACTGAAAAATAAGATAAAAAAAGTTAAATTGGATTCAACCATGTTGTTGATGAATTATTTTCTTAGAAGTAAAATCTTCCTGATCAGTGTTGTCTTTGATATGGAGAGTGCCTTTTGAGGTTAGCACGATCCTTCAAAATTTTGTATACCTAAAATTATAAGAGGAAACCAAAGGTACTACTCTTCTTTGAACTTTAAAAGGAGTAGAGAATTGAAAGAACACTTTAGAAAGAAGAAAGATTTGTGTTAAAATTATTTGAAATGAACGCAAATACTCTACATTCATAGGCGAGAAGCAGGAGCTAAAAACGTTCAGAAAACATCCCATTATCTCCAATCAACTAAAAATCAAGTGTTTATAACAGTACAATCAATCATTGTGTAATTACAATAATATTCTAGATAATGGCTAAAAATCAACAGTGAAAATGCTCCACTAGTTTCAGTATTAGACATTGAAACGTTTATACAAAAAACAACCTACAAATATTAGATAAGTTCTCATGTTTTGTGTTCAAAATTTTTAAAAAAATGTGTTTTCTTAAAAAAGACTATACATGCGTGTTACATGCAATGTTATTAAAACCAGATCGGACCGGCCGTTTCGACCGGTTGAACCATGAACCGGTGACCTGTCCGGTCCAGTTAACTCCCAAAACCGGATGAGCACAGAACCGGTAAAGAACCGGAAGAACCGGCCGAAAACCGGTAAAATCGGGGTGAACCGGCTGAAAACCGGCAAAACCGATTTGAACCGCCGGTTCACTTTTTTTCTTTAAAAAAAATTAAACTAAACGACGTCGTTTGTTTAACGAACCGAGTCAAATTCGAGTATTGCTAAGCTCGACTCGAACTCGAAAACTTTAAAAGTAAGCTCAACTCGACTCAAAAACTCACGAGCTAAAAATTATCAAGTTCAACTCGAACTCGAAATATAATATTAAAACTTGAAATCGAAAAGGCTCGAACTCAAAAAAAAACTTAGAAGTTCAATTGAAGCCTAAAATTTGAGCTCAATTGAAGCGAAAGAATAGTTTGCTTTGTGATCACCAAAATGCTCCATAATTTTGAATGTCAAATTACCTCTATTATTTATAGAAGTAAGTTGGGATGCTCTTCTACGTTTCTTAGCCATGTGGGATTGTTTAGTTCTCATATTTTTACTCTTTAAACTTTTGGGATGCTCTTCTATGTTTCTTAGCCATGTGAGATTGTTTTTTTAAACCAATTAAACCAAATGACATCATTTGTTATGATTTTTTTAAGCCCCAATTTATTTTTTTTTGATTATAGTTATATAATTATATTTATTATTTAGAGAAAATCGCCTCAGTGACCAAAATTCCCATATAATATACGATTTTAACCAACTTTTTCCGGATTTGCCAAAATGACCAACAAAATCGCAATGCGATCGCTAATTCGCAACGCGATCTCCATTATTGCAAATTCGCGTTGCATTTTGCGTTGCGATGGTCTACAGTGTCGTTGCGATTTTCCAAATTCGCAATGCGAATAAGTAAATCGCAACACGAATTGGGAAAATCGCAATGCGATACTGACTATCGCAATGCGATACTTACTATCGCAATGCGATAATACAAAATCGCAACGAGATACTGACTTTCGCAACGCGATTCTGACTTTCGCAACGCGATAATACATAATCGCAATGCGATTTTCAAAGCGCCATTAGTATCCTGGCCAAGTATTTTATTTTTAAATTCCAAACACGAATATTAATATATTGGAACACTGAACCGTCCACAGTATATCCCGTAATCGCAACTCATAACCTAAAACCTAAAATCACAACTCAGTCCCATCTCCATCTCTCACTCTCTCACCCATCTCCAACGAAATCCGTCCCCATCTCCGGCGAAATCCGTCTATCTCCATCTCTCAGAGCCACCCTCACAATCAGAAATGGAAAATCAACCAAATCAACCAACGAGGGTTAGTTTTTTTAATTATTTTCTTTTTGAAATTTTTGCATTATTATTAGGTTTTTCATATTGAAATTGATGAAAAATTTACTGGTAATTTCAATAATAGATTAACCATTTCACTTAGATTGCTTATTAAATCAACCGAGAATTGCAACGCGATTTTAGTTTCGCGTTGCGATTCTCTCATTGCGATAGTCAAATTCGCGTTGCGATAGTCATTTTCGTGTTGCGATTTTCATTTTCAGAAACTATTCTTCTTCTGCAAATTGAAACTTGAATGAATTGCATTACTTCAACCAAAAAACAAAGACAAATACGAAATTCACAGTGTTGCAAATTTAAGTTTGAAGAATAAACTACTACTCTTTATGTTTATTATTGTTTTTGGTATATCTTCACAGTGTAGTTTTTGGTATATCTAACTTAGTATGTTTATTGTTTTTGTAGAACTTTTATTCGGCTCCATTGACCTTAAGAAATAAAGTCAGCCTGGCCAAAACAATTGCGTCGAAGCTTTCACCTGCACAAAGAAAAATGTTTGAGGATACATGCTTCGGGCCATGGCTGAAAGTACAACATCCCGGTGGAGATGCGATGTTGACACACCTGTTTCTTCAAACCATGACTAGCGATCTACCAGAGACTATACAACGTCGTGATGAAGAGATATGGTTTGATTTTCCACCGGCGTATACGTGTTTTGGGCGGGAGGAGTTTTGCTTAATCACCGGTCTACGCTTCGGACACGATGATGTAGGTCGGTACACTAGACACATTACCCGCCCATCATGGCTATCCCGGGTTTTTCTTGAGCTGGAGAGGCCGAATCTACACGTAGAAGACCTGACAAGATTGTTGAATAAGAAAGATGGTTTTACTCGGATGGATGACGTCGACGTTGTCCGAGTATGCCTTCTAATTCTTTTGCATGCCGGCTTTTTTGGCAGAGAGGCCAGACAACCTATTCCAAATGATCTAATCAAATTGGTAGAAGACCTAAATGTGTGGAACCTGTTTCCATGGGGCTCGTATTTATGGAAAGCTACATGGAATAAGTTATCGTCTGCCTTGGATGATCGAAAAAGTTTGCATGGCGATGGTTCCAAATACACTTTGACAGGTTTTATTTGGGCCTTTAAGGTAAGAATTTTTATATAATGTTTCCAAAATTATAAGTAATTATTTAACAATTACTAATGTTTGTTATTATATTGTTTGTAGATTTGGATATTTGAGGCCTTTCCCGCCATGAAGACATATGCAATAAAAACTTCAAATGATATTCCCAGGGCTATTTCCTGGAAGAGGAAACGGACATTGCAATGGGAAGATTTACTACGGTATACGACAATAAATAATGTAAGTTAAAATAAATACTACCATATGTTTATAAACAAGTTATTACTAGTACACGTTTAACTTTGTTTGAGCTTTTATATTGTTAGGAGGCCAACACTCCTCTACAGAGGCTGACACCCACGGAAGCTGAGCTTGCCACTGATTGGTGGCAAGCTAGTAAGCGTTTTTTTGATGGAACGGTTGATGAGCAGCCTCCACTTCGGGAGCCATCACCTCGCCCAGAGCTATCACCTCACCCAGAGCCATCATCTAATCGACCCGACTATACACCTCCACAACGACAGCCATCACCTATTCTGTCACATCATCGAGCCTCTTCTCCACCATCACCGCAAAATAGGCGACCGACAAAGATGCCACGACGTTTATCTCCCTGTTCTCCACCTCCACCTCAACGGGATGAGTTAGGGGAGTTACGTGATGAGGTTAATGCCTTGCGTGAGGAGGTCGGTACTTTACGCAAAGACGATGGTGCATGGCGTGTTGAGGTGTCTACATTACGCGGTGAGGTAGCCGCTCTACGTGAGATGGTAGCATCGTTGTAGAATGAGGTTCATACTCTACGCAACGAGGTAAGTTTAAGATTTTTCATACTCGTAATTCATTCGGTTGCTGCCAATATTGCTAAACTATTTTTGTTAGTATTTGTTTTTGGTTTTGTTTTTGTCTTTTGGTTGAAGTAATGCAATCCATTCAAGTTTCAACTTGCAGAAGAAGAATAGTTTACTTTCGCAACACAAAAATGACTATCGCAACGCGAAAATGGCTATCGCAATGCGAAATGAAAATCGCAACGACAAAATCGCAATGTGAAATGAAATCGCAACGTCAAAATCGCAACGCGAAATGAAAATCGCAATGCGATTTGTGTTTCGCGTTGTGATTTTGTCGTTGCGATTTCATTTCGCATTGCGATTTTGTCGTTGCAATTTTCATTTCGCATTGCGATTTTGTCGTTACGATTTTCATTTCGCATTGCGATAGCCATTTTCGCGTTGCGATAGTCATTTTCGCGTTGCGATTTTAAGTTTCGTGTTGCGAAAGCAAACTATTCTTCTTCTGGAATGTTTATATATGTTGTCCTTTTAAATGTTTATATAAGTGCTTACTTCTGGAATGTTATCTGAGCATTTTGTGAACTATGATAGAATAATGACTTGGGTGAATATAATGCTAGTTTGAAACATATTTGTCTTTGTTTAATATCATGTCTATTTATTTACTGATTTATGTATTAATTTTTTTTAGCGGCCCGATAAGGTGGATGCTTTACGTCGGGTTTTCCTTGCACGACGGAGTTAACGCATCAGACGGTGTGGATGTGCTATTACGTCTCCGTTCACCCCAATGGTGCGAAGACTCCGCAAGAAGAAGCCCGACTCACCTGTCATCCCTCAAGAGTCCCCTCCAATCGTTCAAGAGGCCCCTATCCTCCCTCAAGAGTCCCCCCCACCGTTCAAGAGGCCACTGTCATCGTTGAAGAGGTCTCTCCCACCATTCCAGAGTCCGATTCACATGGGGTAATATATCGAAGTATTGAGAAACCCCCACCGGTTCCAGACATGATGGATGAGAGTTGGCTCTCGTATGAGTTACCGGCTAGTACCTGAAGTGGAGAGGAGACAACTACCGGAAACAATTGTGGATAATACCCTTTGGGCTAAGACCGCAGTTGATTTTTATCTACATGAGCGGAGCCAAGGGTGTTACACTGACATAAGCAAACTCAACGATGAAATGTTTTTGTTAATTGATCGGTCTTGGTGGGGTGTGCTATTAGGGGTTGAAGACAGTGGCTATTTCGATGGGGAGGTAAGTCTTATATTTGTCTTATATATGATTTTGATTAATTTTTTTAAAAATTAATGTAATTCACTAATATATGTATTTTTTTGTAAAACAGCATATCGATGCGTGGGTGTCACGTCTACTAATAATAAGGAAGCTTAGGAAAAATAAAAAAAATTTGCGATATGCAATAATGCCGACGGCTTTTCACGCAGTTCACTTGAAGAATCAACGAGATGAATCATTTTCGTTGGGCAATGGACAAGCTAAACTTTATCCTGCATGGTGGGAGGTCGATAAGGTTAGTGTTTATTTTTAAAATTTTTTAAAGGTGTTCATAAATAAGTGCGCAAATAAATGAATTATTACTTATGATTGCAGGTGTTTATCTCTGTTTTGGAATGTCGTCATTGGCTTCTCGTCCAACTTCAGCTCCCATTCCTGAAGATAATAGTGTATGACAGCATGATAAATTACATATCACTGTCTGATTTGAGAGATATGATCAAGGGATGGAGCTCTCAGTTGGCTAAATTCTTGGATGAGATTAATTATTGGACTCATTCTGGACACAAGAAGCCAAAGAAGTTCAATGTCACAGTTGTTAGAGACGAGACCGCGCCACAACAATCACCGGGAGCCAGAGGGGATTGTGGTCCTCTCGTATGCTTGTGCTTGGCGCGTTTGAAGACGGGAAGCACAGAGTTTCTACCTCCCACCGATAGAGATAGAGCTGCAGTAGGCTTGTGGTTTCGGCATTATATCTCTAGAGCAATATATTCGAGACGCTGCCTACCTGCATCCGCCTTATGAAAGTGTCCATTGTTAATTGGTAAGTAAAATGCAAGTTTTATTAACATATATACTCCTTTTGGTTTGAAAATGTTTGGTTAAGTACCTAGAATTCAATAATTTGCTGTTTGTAGGTTTTAGATGTGTAGGAAGTCTTGTTTGAGCAAATGTTTGGTTTCTGCAGGTTAATCCTTAAGTGAGCTGCGTGAAATGGATGTACGGGGTCACAAAGTTGTTGATTCATTGATTCAATTATTTATGAAGAAATAAGAATTATTATTATTTTTTGATTGTTTAATTGATTTGTAAAAGATGATTTGTAAATGTTGATTTGTTTAATTGATGTGTACATAATTCTTATTTGTGCTTGTTTAATTGATTGAAATGTAATAGTTGATTTTCAATCTGCATTATGTTGAAGGCAAAACAGACTATCGCAACACGAAGCTGACTATCGCAACGAGAAAATCGCAATGCGAAATGAAAATCGCAATGCGAAATGAAAATCGCAATGCGAAATGAAAATCGCAACGAGAAAATCGCAATGCGATTTTCATTTCGCATTGCGATTTTCTAGTTGCGATAGCCATTTTCACGTTGCGATTTTTCATTTCGAATTGCGATAGCCATTTTCGCGTTGCGATAGCCATTTTCGCGTTGCGATTTCCCCGTTGCGATAGTCAAATGAATGTCTAATAAGTGATAACAACTGAATAGATCATAGCAATGTTCAAACTCAAGTTACTAATACATGCCTAACTGAAAATGTTAAAAGTGCACACATAAAATACACATAATACAACGTTTCCATTTAAAAATCACCTAAGTTAACAGTCCCAAAAGGTGAAGCCGGTTGTGATTGGGATTTTGATGATGATTGCGATTTTCAGAATCTCGTAGCGAAAGTCAAAATCTCGTTGCGATTTTGTATTATCTCGTTGCGATAGTCAGTATCGCATTGCGATTTTCTAAATTCGCATTGCGATTTACTTATTCGCATTGCGAATTAGGAAAAGCGCAACGCGATACTTACTTTCGCAACGAGATAATACAGAATCGCAATGCGATTTTCAAAGTTCGCAATAGGTTTTAGTTTCGCAACACAAATTTTTTGTGTATATATCTACGCAGAAGCAACAACTCATAACCTAAATCCCTAAATCGCAACTCATTCCATCTCCATCTATCACTCTCTCCGGCGACATCCGTTCCTATATCCGTTCCTACATCCTTCCCCATCCGGCAACAGGTCTTAGTTTCGCAGCTCGTTTGTTTAGTAAATTAATTTACAACCATGAAATCATCTAATGTTGATCATGTTTGGATAGATTTGTGTTTTGGAGGGTCATGGGAGAATGTTCATGGTGTTTTACAATATATGCCTTTACCCATGAATCTTCAACTAAAACTGTCATTAAAAAAGTTAACTTATGAAACTCTAATGTTACGTGTTTCAAAGAAATTGAATTTAGAGCCCCTAAGTGGATTTAGGCTATCTTATCAGAGGAATGGTAAAGTTTATTTGTTAACCGACAATGAAGATATTGAACGATTCATTGCTTACATTAGTGTTTCAAGTGATGATGTTACATTGTATGTTGTTGAACCTAGAAGTAGTATTGTTGGGTCAGTAACGGGTAGTAATCAACTAAGTTTTTCTCAAAACCCACAACCTTTCTCTAATCCAAATCCCAATCAACTTTCAGCACCAAATTCCGATTTTCGTATTGACCAATTAGACGATGATGAGCCAAGAGAAAAAATTGTGAGTACTAGTCAGTATTCGAAATTTGATCTTGGTCAATACCCGGACTTTGATATTAGTCAATACTCGGATTTTGATGATGTTTCAGAAGAAGAAACAGACCCTGCGTGTAATAATTTTGATATTGGTCAATACCCGAATTTTGATGATGAAACAACCGTTGCCGAGGAAGATGTTGTTGATGATAATGAGGAGGAAGTGGAGGCTGTGAATGAACATGTTGAACATCCATTCTGTAATTCATATAATCCTGAAGAAGAAAAAGAAGAAGAAAAAGTTCCCGAAGAAAAGAAAATGCCACGGGAGTATAACTGGAATATGCCAGAATTACTTCAGATACCGGAAGAAGAGTTGGTAAAGAAAGCAGTTGATTGTTACACAAAAGTTATTCGTATCAAGAAAGATGATTGTTTTGATACAAAGGAAGACTTGAAGATAGCTTTGTATACGAAATGTGTGGAAGATGGCTATCAACTAAAAGTTAACAAATCAAGCAAAGATCGTTTCGAAACAAGGTGTATGATTGACAAAAACTGTACGTGGCGTATGATTGCAAAGAGGATAAAAGATTGCGAAATGTTTCAAGTTAGGACTTTTATTGATAAACATACATGTTCAAGAACCCAAGTTTTTCCTAACCATAGACAGGAAAACAAAAAGGTGTTGGGTGGTTTTCTGGCTGAGTTAATGTTTTTGAATGGCAGGGTATATCGGGGACATGAAATTATGACTGACATGAATGCTCGGTTCAAGATAGTATCATTCTCAAGCGTGGAGAGCCAAATATTATGCCTTGGAATTGTTGAGGGGGTCGCCAGAAGCATCGTTTGCCCAACTGCCGGCTTATTGTCACAATTTAAAGCTGAAAAATCCTGGGTCGGTAACTCATATCAAAACAGATAGAGATGGATGCTTTGAGTTGCTGTTTATCGCCATTGGTGCTGCGGTTAGTAAATCAATATAATTCTGTTGACTCATTTCTGTTAGTTACATGCATTTTACATTTAAATGATTATATTTCTTGTGTATATTATTTTGTAGATTCGTTCGTTTATTACTTGCATGCGCCCAGTTATTATAGTTGACGGAGCACATTTGAAAGGTCGATACCTTGGAGTAAACTTATTAGCAGTAGCCATGGATGCTAACAATGGGATATTGCCAATAGCTTACGGGGTTGGCAAATCTGAAACCTCTGATTCATGGACATGGTTTATGGGGCATCTTAGGGATTGCATAGGTCCTATTAGCAATCTGACAATCATATCCAATAGGGCAAACTCAATTGACAACGCTGTTAGAAGGTGTTTCCCATATGCTTTTCATGGACTTTGTGGTGTTTATTTGTATAGAAATCTAAAATCAAGGTCTGCTGGTATAAAAAAGCACAAATGAACATACTGGAAGGCTGTAAAAGCTTATCGGGAAGTGGATTTCAATAAGCATATAAACTGTTTAAGACGTGTTTTGCCTCAGTGTGCTCAAACACTAGAAGATGTCGAGTTTGAAAGATGGTCAAGAGTACATCAACTTGGAGCAAGATAGGTTTCATGACGTCTAATAGTGCAAAATCAATCAACGCTCTAAGTCGTCATTCCCGGAAATTACCCATTACTATGTTAATGGAGTTTTTTCGAGCCTCTATTCAACAGCGGTACTACAAGAAAAGAAACCATGCAGGTATTATTTCTTTGAATTCGTAACTTATCATATATTTTACTAAGTATTATTTATTTAAATTTACAGGAACATTGGAACATCGTGTTACACCATGGACTGAAAAAAAGATAACGAAACGTGTTGTGAAGTCAACGTCATGGAGAGTTGAACCATGTTCAAACACTTTGTTTGAAGTACTGGATAATAACTTAAATGGGCTTGTCGATCTAAATGCAAGGACGTGTAGTTGTATGAAATGGCAAACATCTGGTTATCCGTGTGGCCATGTTATAAAAGTTGCTCTTCATCTAAACCAAGATGATTCAAGCACATACGCTATGGATTGCTACACTACAGAAGTATATCGACAGACTTATGCGGAGATTGTCTACCCTAATCCACATCCTTCTGAGTGGGACATACCAGATGACTTACAAACAGTTTTGCCACCAGCCATGGACAGAAGGCTACCTGGCCGACCAAAAAGTCACGATCGTATACCGTCTAAGGATGAAGAGAAGAAGAGATCGACATGTAGTCGGTGCAAAGAAAGTGGTCATACAAGGTTGACATGTGGATCACCAGTGCCATCATAATCATCTTTTCCTCTACCAAAATATGGATCATCATCAAAATCCAAAGCTCATATGGTGTCAAGAAAAAGGCAATCAAAATCGCAATCATCTTTAAAATCCCAATCACAATTGGCTTCACCTTTTGGGACTGTTAACTTAGGTGAGTTTTAAATGCAAACGTTGTATTATGTAGATTTTATGTGTGAACTTTTAACATTTTTAGTTAGGCATGTATTAGTAACTTGAGTTTGAAAATTGCTATGATCTGTTCAGTTGTTATCACTTAATAGGCAATCATCTTAATGTCTATCGCAACGCGGAAATTACTATCGCAATGCGAAATGAAAATCGCAGCGAGAGAATCGCAATGCGAAATGAAAATCACAACGCTAATTTCGCAACGCGAAATGAAAATCGCAACGAGGGAATCACAATGCGAAATGAAAATCGCAACGCGAATTTAATTTCGCGTTGCGATTTTCATTTCGCGTTGCGATTCTCTCGTTGCGATTTTCATTTCGCATTGTGATAGTACTTTTTGCCTTCAACATAATGCAGATTGAAATCAAGAAAATCAACCATTACATTTCAATCAATTAAACAAGCACAAATAAGAATTATGTTAACATCAATTAAACAAATCAACTTTTACAAATCACCTTTTACAAATCAATTAAAAAATCAAAAAATAAGCAATAATTATTAGAGAAAATAACACTTCTACTATTGAATCAACTTTTGCAGCCATACATCATTTTCACGCAGCTCACTTCTGAGATTAACCTGCATAAACCAAACATTTGCTCAAACAACACTTTCTACACATCTAAAACCTACAAACAGCAAATTATTGAATTCTAGGTACTTAACCAAACATTTTCAAACCACAAGCCTATAAACATACCAATTGTTTATGGACATTTTTATAACGCGGATGCAGGTAGGCAGCGTATCGTATATATCTATCTAGCCATATAATGTCGAAACCACAAGCCTACTACAACTCTATCTATATCGGTGGGAGGTAGATACTTTATACTTCCTGTGATCAAACAGTCCAACGCCAAGCATACGAGAGGACCACAATCCCCTCTGGGTCCTTTCGTTTGTTGTGGTGCGGTCTCGTCTCTGCTAACTGTAATATTGAGCTTCTTTGGCTTCTTGTTTCCAGAACGAGTCCAATAATTTATCGCATCCAAGAATTTAGCCAAATAAGAGCTCCATCCCTTAATAATATCTCTTAAATCAGCCAATGATATGTAATTTATCATGCTGTCATATACTATTGCCTTAAGGGATGGGATCTGAAGCTCGACGAGAAGCCAATGGTTACGTTCCAAAACAGGGATAAACACCTGTAATCATAAGTAATAATTCATTCATTTGCGCACTTATTTATGAATACCTTTAAACTCAATCTAAAATAAACACTAACCTTATCGACCTCCCACCATGCAGGATAAAGTTTAGCTTGTCCATTGCCCAACGCAAATGATTCATCTCGTTGATTCTTCAAGTGAACGGCGTTAAAAGACGTCGGCATAATTGTATATCGTGTATTTCTTTTATTTTCCTTAAGTTTCCTAATTATTAGAAGACGTGACACCCACGCATCGATATGCTGTTTTACAAAAAAAAGACATATATTAGTAACTTACATAAATTTACAAAAAAATAATCAAATTAAAATATAAGAAAAATATAAGACTTACCCCTCCATCGAAATAGCCATTGTCTTCGACCCCTAATAATACGCCCCACTAAGACCGATCAAGCAACAAATAGATATCATCGTTCAGCTTGCATATGTCAGTGAAACACCCCTGGCTTCGCTCATGTAGATAAAAATCAACTGCGATCTTAGCCCAAAGGGTGTTATCTAGAATTGTGTCCGGTAGTTGTTTCCTCTCCACTTCAGATACCGGTATGGTACTGGCCGGTAACTCATACGAGAGCTAACTTGAATCCATCATGTCCAGCACATCAGAGGGTTTATCAAGAATCCTACATATGACGCCATGTGAATCGGGCTCTTGAATGGTGGGAGGGACCTCTTCAACGATGACAGTGGCCTCTTGAACGGTGGGAGGGGACTCTCGAGGAATGATAGGGGCCTCTTCAACGATAGGAGTGGACTCTTGAGGGATGACAGTGGCCTCTTGAATGGTGGGAGGGGACTCTCGAGGAATGATAGGGGCCTCTTCAACGATAGGAGTGGACTCTTGAGGGATGACAGGCGAGTCGGGCTTCTTCTTGCGGTGTCTTTGCACTATTGGGGTATACAGAGACTTAATAGCACGTGCACGCCGTTTGATGCGTGAACTCTGTCGTGCAAGAAAAACCCGACGTAAAGCATCCACCTTATCGGTCCGCTAAATAATTAAATACAAATATCAGTAAATAAACAGACATGATATTTAAACAGTGAAAACAAAGACAAATATATTTCAAACTTTCAACCAAAAGACAAAATAAAGACAAATACTAACTTCACAGTGTTAAAGAATACACAGTTTAGCAGAATTGGCAGCAACCGAATAAATTTACTTCAACCAAAAGACAAAACAAAAAGACAAATACTAACTTCACAGTGTTAATAAATAGTTTAGCAGTATTGGTAGCAACCGAATAAATTTACTAAACAATCTAAGTGAAATGGTTAATTTAAGTGAAATTACGAGTAAATTTATCATCAAGTTAAATATGGAAAATCTTAAACTTACCTCGTTGCGTAGAGTATGAACCTCATTTTGCAACGATACTACCATCTCACGTAGAGCGGCAACCTCACCACGTAAAGTAGACACCTCCACACGCCATGCACCATCGTTATCGAGTAGAGTACCGATCTCCTCACGCAAGGCATTGACCTCATCACGTAACTCCCTTGACTCATCCCGTGGAGGTGGAGAACAGGGAGATAGAAGTCGTGGCATCTTTGCCGGTCGCCTATCATGAGGTGATGGTGGAGAAGAGGCTCGATGATGTGACGGGATAGGTGATGGCTCTCGTTGTAGAGGTGTATAGTCGGGTCGATCAGGTGATGGCTCTGGGTGAGGTGATGGCTCTCGAAGTGGAGGAAGTGGAGGCTGCTCATCATTCGTGCCATCAAGAAAACGCTGACTAGCTTGCCACCAATCAGTGGCAAGCTCAGCCTCCGTGGGTGTCAGTCTAATTAATGGAATGTTGGCCTCCTAAAAATATAAAACTCAAACAAAGTTAAACGTCTACTATTAATAACTTGTTTATATATGATAGTATTTGTGTTAACTTACATTATTTATTGTCGCATATGGTATTAAGTCTTCCCAATCCAACAGACGTTTCCTCTTCCAGGAAATAGCCCTGGGAATATCATTTGAAGTTTTTATTGCATATGTCTTCATGGCGGGAAAGGCCTCGAATATCCAAATATACAAACAATATAATAACAAACATTAGTAATTGTTAAATAATTAATTATAATTTTGAAAGCATTATATAGAAATTCTTACCTTAAAGGCCCAAACAAAGCCTGACAAAGTGTATTTCGACCCATCGCCCCGTAAACTTTTGCGGTCATCAAAGGCAGACGAAAACTTAGTCCAGGTAGCTTTCCATATATACGAACCCCACGGAAACAGATTCCATGCATTTAGGTCCTCTACCAATAATATTAGCTCCTGAGGAATAGGTTGTCTGGCCTCTCTGCCTAAAAAGCCGGCATACAAAAGTAGTAGAAGGCATACTCGGACAACATCGACGTCATTCATCCGAGTAAAACCATCTTTCTTATTAAACAATTTCTTCATGTCGTCGACGTGTAAGTTCGGCTTCTCTATTGACTCATCAGGAAAAACCCTGGATAACCATGATGGGCGGGTGATATGACGAGTGTACCGGCCTACATCATCGTGTCCGAATCGTAGACCAGTGATTAAGCAGAACTTCTTCCGCCCAAAAAGAGTATACGCCGATGGAAAATGAAACCATATCTCTTTCTCACCACGTTGTATACTTTCGGGTAGATCGCTAGTCATGGTCTGAAGCCACAAATGGGTCAAATTAGCATCTCCACCCGGATGTTGTACTCTCAGCCATGGCCCGAAGCAGGTTTCTTCAAACAATTTTCTTTGTACAGGTGAAAGCTTCGAAGCAATTGTAGTGGCTAGGCTAACTTTATTCCTTAATGTCAATGAAGCCGAAAAAAATTTCTACAAAAACAATAAACATACCAAGTTAGATATGCCAAAAACTACACTGTCAAGATATACCAAAAACAATAAACATAAATAGTAATTTATTCTTGAAACTAAAATTTGCAACACTGTTTTGTCTTTTGGTTGAAATGAAAATCGCAACGAGATAATGAGAATCACAACGCGGAAATGACTATCGCAATGCGAAATGACTATCACGACGAGAGAATCGCAACGCGAAATGAAAATCGCAACGCGAAATAAAAATCGCAACGCGAAATGAAAATCGCAACACGAAATGAAAATCGCAATGCGATTTTGGTTTTGCGTTGCGATTTTTATTTCGCGTTGCGATTCTCTCGTTGCGATAGTTATTTCCGCGTTGCGATTTTCATTCTCGAAACTATTCTTCTTCTGCATTACTTCAACCAAAAGACAAAACAAAGACAAATACTAACTTCACAGGCTAAACAGTTTAGCAGTATTGGCAGCAATCGAATGAATTTAATAAGAAATCTAAGTGAAATGGTTAATCTATTATTGAAATTACCAGTAAACTTATCATCAATCTCAATATGAAAAACCTAAAATAATGCAAAAATTTCAAAGTAAAAATAAAAAAAACTAACCCTCGGAGGTTGATTTTCCATTTCTGAATGATTGTGAGGGATTTTTGACTGTGAATGGTTGTGAGGGATTTCGCCGGCGATGGGGACGGAAATCTTCGGAGATGGGGACGGATTTTGCCGTAGAGAGTGAGAGATGGAGATGGGACTGAGTGTTGTGATTTTGGGTTTGAGGTTATGAGTTGCGATTACTGTGGACGGTTCAGTTTCCGATTTATTAAGAAACAATTCGTGTTTGGAATTTGAAAAAAAAAATACGCGTTAATACGAATGGCGCTATGTAAATCGCGTTGCGAAAGTCAGTATCTCGTTGCGATTTTGTATTATCGCATTGCAATAGTAAGTATCGTATTGCGATAGTCAGTATCGCATTGCGATTTTCCCAATTCGCGTTGCGATTTACTTATTCGCATTGCAAATTGGGAAAATTGCAACGACACTGTAGACCACCGCAACGCGATTTCCAACTATCGCAACGCGAAATGCAACGCGAATTTGCGATAATGGAGATCGCGTTGCGAATTAGCGATCGCATTGCGATTTTGTTGGTCATTTTGGCAATTCCGGAAAAAGTTGGTTAAAATCGTATATTATAAGGCATTTTTGGTCACTGAGGCGATTTTCTCTATTATTTAATATGTTTTACCTTAAATATTATGTTGTAGTTGATTTGAATCATTTTGTTTCACTTGATTTTATGATTTTTAATTTATATATGTTATGACTTGTGATATTTTTATACCTTTTAATATTGTAAATTTAAAAAAAGTGTTACATATATATTAATATTGCTTTGAATATTATGTAAAATTTAAAAAATATATTATTTTATATAAAATCCGGTTCAACCGCGATTGAATCCGGTTGAACCAGTGAACTAGTACCTTCACCGGTTCAATATCCGGTCCGATTTTAAAAACATTAGTTACATATCAAGTACACTCAATTATCATGAACCACAACCACGAGTAGATTAAACCAGTCAACATCATCAACACGTGCGAGGGACATGTCCATTAATACTCAATAAAAAATGGAGAAAGAGATAGTATATAAAGTATCATAACTATCTTTTACTTTCTCAAATGGGATTAACTTTTTGTTTTTAGTATGTAATACCCAAAAATTTTGTTAGTGATCAAAATGAATAAATTGAAAGTTTAGTGGTCAAAGTATAAACTTAAGAAAATTTTAGGGACTAAATTTTATTTTTCAAAAGTTATGTATTTTAATCCCATAAATGAATAGTTTACCCTAAGAATGACATTTTTGTGTTACTCAAATTTTTTGTACGAAGTTTGTATTAAAAGCTAAAAAGCATTAAAGTTCGAGAAAATTTAGATAATCGGATCGAATATTTGAGATATTTTGAAGAATGTTAAGGCAAGGTTAATAATGTCATTTCCATGCCTTAAAATGGTGGGATTTAATATGGATCATTGGATTTAAGTTGATTTTCCATGTTAAATCGGGACGTTAGATGAAAAATGGCAAGATTGTAAATTCGGGAAATTCCAAGGGAAAAGTTGGTACCTACTAACAATTTGGTTTATTTTTTTACCTTTGAATGAACAAATTGGTATGTGGAAAGTTATGGAACATGTGATTATAGGGGAAAAATTTTCATTTGGCATTAAAATGGATTTTTAATTCATTTTATATTAAAACATGACAAGTGGCTTATATTTTTAATTAGAAAAAGTTCATGACATTTCTTCATCATTATTCTCCAAGTTGTGAACTCCCTTTAAGGTAAAAAAAATCCTTTTTTATTTTTAAGCTGAATTATTAGGAATTTGGATGAAAGCATGAAATACAAAATTGTTCTATATGAAATTCTCTATCATTTGGTATAATTTGTTCATGCTTTTGATGCTTGAAACCTTAAGTTCTTTAATTGGATGGATGAAGGGGATGTTATGTTTGGATGTTGTAAGGCTTGATTATGATGTAGTTGATGTTATAGAATTATTTATATGCTTGAAAGATGATGAAAAAACATTAGAATTAATATATACAAGGTTTGGCCAATTAGGGTTTGTTATGGAATTGGAAGTTTAAATTGATTTTGATTGTAAATGCTTGGAATTGATGTTTGGAGGTTGAATTCATGCTTGAATCAAGTTGAAAATGTTAGAGTATGCCTAAAGACCAATCATGAGATTATTGTAATGTCATACTTATTTTATCGAGTTTATTAAATAAGGCATTACCATTATTTTTTCTCATATTTTTTATGTATGCATAAATAAACTATTGAATAATAAATTCTGTAGAATAATACAATTATTCTTAAAAGGTCCTTGGCTAAGTATTATTGTAGGCATGAACAACAATATTACAATTGAGGCTAATGTGTAGTTAATAAATGACAAAGTGTTGTCATTGACATAGAGATGTCAGAAATCATTACATGAGTACGACATTGCTCATGGTGATAACTTCATATATGATCCTATGACTTGAGATCATCATTATCTAAACATTTATTGTTACATGTTTTTATACAGTTAAACGTGTGTCGTGACTGGTTACACTATAAAGACTGATATTGGACATGCTAAAATTTATGTAGTGAGATATGGTTGATCAACAAATGATTTATCCCTCTTACATAGTAGGAATATTATATCAGACCACTTGATTGAATGAGACTTGAAATGCATGGCCATGCTCAAATAATTTGATATAATATATCATAAATTATTTATTTGTAATAGTCTGTTATGAATCTCAAGAAACATTAGATGACATATAAAAGTGTGACTGTTCCTTGACTTGTGTTCGGTCTAGACATAAAGGATAAACTGATGTAATATATATAAGGAAATTAATCGCGAATAAGTTATATGGAATCAAGATTTCTTATAACTTAGGTGTCAATGACATTTCTAGATGTTACTCATGGTTTGTAATATTAGAATTGTTTTAATATTTACTACTAATTTTACAAGGACCTACAGGGTCACACCATATGGTTGAACCAAGCAAATATTAAACAAATTATATATGGGCAAATTTGTTGCACATGAATATAATTAAAATAAATAAATATATATTTAGCATATATATATATATATAAGAATTTAATTATGTTGAAAATATTATAATTATTATAACTATAATATCAAATAAATATTAAAAGATAATAATTAAAGTAATTATAATTCTTTTAATCGGTATTATATATAATTTAAACTATAGTGTGAATCCAAATTAGGGTTATATGGACTACAAAAAGAACATAAAGGTCTAGCATCCATTTTTTAAAGAAATGGCTACTGCATAATTTCTCAGAACAGTTTGAAGAAATAAAGTATTTCCTCGCAATTGGGTGAATTAAGATGAGGTCGGGATGATTTTGTTGCGGCTTTGGATTTGATTAATCGTACATGGATCAAATTTTGGTGCGGCTTTGGATTCGAATTACTTTATCGTAATCAATCTCCATTTTTTGTATCAATAACCAGACGAATTAAGGTAATGTTTACATCCTTATTCATGGATTCGATTAATTGTACATGGATCCACAGGTTTGAATTGCAGATAATCTTTTCACTGCATCATAGGGTGTACTGTCTGTCCCAACAGTGGTATCAGTTAACCCCTAGACCCGTCCTAGAAGTTTTGACCTAATCTAGACGGTCACATGTCGTATACATAAATTATTTCCATATTTAAACTGCATTTGAAATTCATTTCAATGAATAAAATACGAATAATGATGAAATACAGAAAATATGTACAAGTAAAAATATTCATATTATCATAGGTATGTATGAAAGCATATTTAGAACAAAATATCGATAATACAAAAACATAAGTAGTAGTAAAACATGTGTCACCAAAATATAACAGAGATAGGTGTAAGAAAATGTTCAGTAGTACAAAAAATGGAGAATGATCGGTCTTTATGATGCCAAGTCTACTAGCCTACTTTCGGGTAGTATCTGAGAAGTTAAAAATTAAAGAATGAGCTAAAAAGCCTAATGTGCTCGTTGCGGTGTATAAAAGCAGACAGAAAAAAAAATTCAATAAAAGTTAAGTATATAATAAGTTTTGAAAACATGAACACTGCCCCTATCCGAACACTAGAATGTGTAGGTTCCTCTGGACCATACATCCACCTATACATCTGGTAAGGACCTTATACTGATAGTATAAGAGCCTATGGTAAGGACTTACCCTATCCACAAAGTAAAGGAGCTTGCAGTAAGGTCTTACAAGTCATAGACTATGCCTGAAATACGTCCTCCAATCATACCCCCAATGATATTAAACATGCATATATCTAGATGAAAATATTGGTTTAATTCTTTAAAACATGAAACATTACATTTTTCAAAATCAGATACAAAAATATGGTAACAAGAGACCATGCCAAAAATAAACGGTAAATTAGATAATAGAGGTTAAAGCATACAGTTAAATAGATGTCATGCAGTTAGAATATTTAATAAAATTAGAAATTTAAAACCATTCATATATATATATTAAAACAATACCATAACACCAATAAGAACACACTTGAACCGATATGAGAAGTTTAGGAAGGTAACCTACTCTCGGGTCTACCTATCACCGTCAATAGTAGTGCTAGATTCTATGAATCATAATAATTGAATAAAAATCCTAGTAAAATAAATAATAAACTTTAATTAAACCATTTATAGAAACGTACAAGTAGCTATTGAAAAACGCAAACCATACTAATCAACCAAACGGGAAGCACTGAATCTAGATGACCCTCGATCAGGAGAATCACGAGTACCTTGCTGAAAATATAATCCATATTATTTACATAATCAAATAGTAGATAAATAAGCACAAAAGCTAAAAATACTAAACATTTTTGGTTTAACGGGCTCAATTTGTGGTTTTTGGGCTAGAATTTGGCAAAACAGACTGCAAAATTGGACTCAAGATGTCGAAAACGTCATGAGGGAGGTTTTCAAAAAGAGTCAACACCGATTAATGATTAAAGTCAACATCGGTTAATGGTCAACAATTAACAGCGATGATCAATGGTCAACAACGATAGCTTAGCATGGCTCGACTCAACTCGACTCAGTTTGGCTGGGCCAATTGGGTTTGGGCCAGATGGGTCAGATACGAGTCAGGTTAGGTACAGATCAGACAAGCCAGATATGATTCGATGTGTATGGATCAGATAGCGGGTCGGGTTAACCCGCTTCTAGAAGCTCACCAGGTGTTGGCAAGCCCCAAGTGTGACGAAGATACATGCGGGGTCTTCTCAGGGTGAAAAACTATTGGAAAATTTTATAGAAACATTTTAAGGCACTTACCTAGCTCGGTTCACCATGATGAATGAAAGAGATCTTGGTTCGATAACGTCAGAAACTTGCAATTGCTCACTCTCCCGTACTTTTGTGACTTTGACGATAAGACGACCATTATTGGACTCAGAATGAAGCAAGGAACGTGATGGTGAGGACGGTGTCGAAAACAGAGAATTGGTCGGCGACAAAATATTGTTTTAAGAATTCTTAGAGAAAAATGGCCAAAAAAGAAGGAAGAGAGAGTGGGTTTATGGTTTTTCCAAAAAAAGAAAATTTCAGGATTTGGAGGTCTTATACCAATTAAGGAAAATGGAAAAATCATGCCTAAGTCCTTCAAGTTTTAGAACTTTCAGATTTGGATCAAATTTAACTATAAATTTATTTTGGTCATTACACTTTAATTGAAATTCAATTTAATCCTCGGAATTAAAATTTATAAAATCTAAGCCCTATTTTAGGGTGTGACAACTCTTTCATTCTTAAAAGAAATTTCATCTTGTAAATTTACTTGGTCTGAATAGATGTGATGGTAAACTTATGGGACTCTGAACTGTTACATAACTCTAGGTATTCTAAATCAGAATGTTAAGACTCTCAGATATGGAATATGATACATAAGAATGGGTAGAATCAGGATAAAATAAGGTATAAAACTGAATAAATAGTAACATTACTTGCAATCACATCAGGCTCATTACGATCCTATCGATGTCTAGCAGCATAAACCAATACAGACTGTCTAGCCTCAGTTCGAGTTGTACTCATACTCTGAAAAAGTTGACCTCTATTAGAAAACCTAGATGCTCTTGGCTGATTATAATCCCCAACTAGAGTATGAACTGCACTCTGAGTATGAGCAGGTGTCTGAACTGGTGCCTGAACAATAGAAGTTGGCTCTAGACAATCCCTCAAGAAATGGTCACCGGACCCACACCTGAAACATGTACCCATATTCTTCCTGAACTCTCAAAAGTGATGCTCTCATAATACTCACAAGTAATTATTGATGGTGCTCCAGAAGAACTACCACTCAGTCGTATGCACTCAATCTCATAATCCATAACAGATATGTCACCTTTCTCCAAACACTAAAACTCATGACTTTTCTCATATAAGTATATCTCTCCGATGTAGCAACTTCGAAAGCGTTCCTTGAAAATATCTGAAGTCAACTGATATACCAGGATACTTGTGGAAATCGAACGCCACCACCTCAATGCCTCTATCTTAATCAAAGCTAGTTCTCCCTTTAACTTCTACTTGGGTCTTAACTCCATCTCATCCATAATCCTCTCGGATCATCCAACCAATACTTGACATCCATTGGAGGTCCCTTAGTAATTTCCTCAAATGAAATTACTCAAGAAACCATGGTAGTCATAGATATATCCACAACAAACATATTTGTGGGAGCTCTAGCTACACTTTGAAACAAACAGAAGATACCTCTATCTATGGTACTTTGATCTAACTTAGTACACTCATCCTCAGTAATAAGAGGGTCTTTTATAGGTGTAACTGGATCCTCATGAGAAGTAGACAGATGAACACCTAGAGTATGAGAATTTATAGATAATGAAGGGTCCTCTAAAAAATAGAAGGTTGTGTCACTCGCTTATGACTACGGTCACGACCTTGCCTACGATCCCGAGTGCTCATCTGAACCGTATACAAGGATCTACAGAAAGGATTTAAATAGCACCGTAAATCTCATACATATGTGAAAGTTTTAAAACAGTGACACATTATTTGAAAACATCAAAAAAATATCCTTTGAAAATACAACATTTAAGGCTCATCTACAATCTGAGATTTAAAAATGAAAGCTCTGATACCTCCAAGTGTAACCCCCAAGACCCGACCTAGAAGTTTTAACTAAGTCTAAAAGGTCACATGTCGTATACAAAAATCATTTCCATATTCAAAATGCACTTGAAATTCATTTCGGTGAATAAAATACGAATAACGATGAAATACAAAAAATACATAGGGGTGAAAATATAAATATTATCAAATGTCTATATGAAAACATATTCATAACAAAGGGTGAAAATGTAAATATTATCAAATGTCTATATGAAATCATATTCATAACAAAATATTGATAACATAGATACATAAGGAGTAGTAAAACATGTGTCACCAAAATATAATAGAAATATGCATAAGAAAATGTACAGTAGTACAAAATTGGAAAATAATTGGTCTTCCTAATTCCAAGTCTGCTAGCCTACTATGGGGCAATATTTAAAAAATTAAAAATTAAAGAATTATCTAAAAAGCCTAATGTTCTCCTTGTGGTGTATAGAAATAGACATATAAAATATTCAGGTAAAAGTTAAGTATATAATAAGTTTTGAAAACATGAACACTACCTCCATCCAAACACTAAAATGTGTAGGTTTTCCTGGACCATACACCCACATGAACACCCGATACATACCTTATACTGATAGCATAAGGGCTTGTGGTAAGGATTTACCTTGTGCAAAAAGTAGAGGAGCCTGCGATAAGGTCTTACAAGTCATAGACTAAGCCTGAAATACTTCCTCCAGTCATACCCTAATGATAGTAAACATCCATGTATCTCACTGAAAATAGTGGTTTGATTCTTTAAAACATGAAAACATTACTTTTTTTTAGAATCATATACTGAAATATGGTAACCAGAGATCATGCCATAAATATGCAGTAAATTAGATATTAGAGGTCAAAGAATGCAGTAAAACAGATGTCATGCAGTCATAATATTTAATAAAATTATAAATTGAAAACTATTCAGACAAATATTTTAAACAACACTATAACACCAATAGGAACACACTTGGACCGATCTGAAAAGTCTATGACGGTAGCCTACTCTCGGGTCTGCCTATTACAGTCAACGGTAATGCTAGATCTAACAAATTGGAATAATTGAACCAACATCCTAGTATAATAAATAATAAACTCTAATTAAACCATTTAAGAAAATGTACGAGTAGTTTTTGAAGAACGTGAATCGTACTGATCAACCAGGTTGGAAGCATCAGATCTAGATGACCTTCGATCAGGGGAATCATGAGTACCTTCTTGAAAATATAATCCCATATTAATTCTATAATCAAATTGTAGATAAATAACTAGAAAAACTAAAAAAACTAAGCTTTTTTTATTTAATAGACTCGATTTGGGATTTTTGAGTTGGGATTTGGTGAAACAAACTGTAAAATCAGACTCAGGACATCAAAAATATCAAGAGGGAGGTTTTTTAAAAAATTCAATGTCGGTTAACAGTTAACAGTGGAGGTCAATTGTCAGCGACGGTGGTCAACGGCCAATGACAGTGACTCGACTCAGCTCGATTGAGCTAGTTCGGTTGGCTATATTAGGTTTAAGCCAGACAAGTTTGAGTTTGTGCCAGACGGATTGGATAGTGCATCGGGTTGACCCGTTTCAAAAAACCCACCAGGTGGCGGACAAGCATTTAATTGAAAATTCATTTTGGTCCCTAAACTTTAACCAAAATTTAATTATTTCACAGAATTAGAATTAAAAAAATCTATGCCCTGTTTTGGGGTGTGACAATCAGAGCCACTTGTACAATACAAATGTGAGTTAAATACTTATGTGATGCGATTGTAGGAGATGAATGTGTTTAGTTTTTGATTTACGTGAAGAATATATGATATTTAGCAGATCGAATCAATGAAGATTAAATTATTAGCATTGTTAATGTTATTCTTACAATCAATTGTTAAATGTTAATAATGAAAACTGTTACTGTTAGATTTTATTATATTACTTGTTACTCATAAACATTTAGATTATATGATTATTGATGCTGATCGAGATTTGCAAAGGAATAATATTTATTCCAGTATGAAAAACCTTCGGATTGAGCCAAAAATCATGATTCCGTTGATAAAAGTTATCAAATTATGAAGTTTTTCAACGTTAATTGAGAATGCATGGTTATAGACTGAAAAGCCCATTTAGTTTATTTACAAAGGTTTTAAATTTTAAATATGGCCTGCGTGTCGTGCCTCTCTTCATTTCTATTGTAAATTCTCTTATCATCTTATTCCCTTGTATGTAAAATGGATTTCTAAAATTGTAATTATATGAAGATGCTTTGGAGAATAGCGAAGGATGGGTCAACAAAAGAGAAATAAGGAGCTTATGAAGTATTTTTAACCTTTTATATTTTCGTTTCTCTTAGTGGTTTGAGAAGGAACCACCTTAGAATGATGGGATGTAACTATTGCATTTATTTATCGCTTTACATGTATGTGATATTTAGAATCTCTAAATGCAAGAAAAAAAATGGTAAAAATCGTAAGATATGTTTAAAATAAAAAGGTGAGGCTCTAAATGAAATCCCTCAATAAATTCTAAGTTAATTTAACCTCCCAATATTTACCCTTGTTAAAGTCTTGATAAATATTATGTGGGTCTTGTCAAAGCAAAACACATGAATTTATCTCCGTTAAACGCGAAGAAAAGTAAGTGATATTCTTCGGTTGAAATATTGGTTAATAGATTAGCGAGGTTAGTCTAATAGGATTAGAAACCTAGAGGTTAGTTATTTGAATAATCATGAGATGATTAGAACAAAAGATTGTTCATCAAATAGAAGAATTACATATGATGTAAGTAACAAGTTGTTCCTTACCTAAATAATCGTTCTCTTAAGATATAAAGCCAAAACTTACTTAGTAAAAGGTAAAATATGGATCTTCACTCACTAGAAAAACTTTGGAGGTCTTTTCAAAATTAAAATTGGAGGGTTTTTAATTTAGAAAAAATAATGGGAGCTTTCTATAATAAAGACCTATTAATGAATTGTTAAACTCTACTAATAACTCCTATATTTTTATTGTTGTAGATATAATCGCAACCAACACACTATCATTGTAATTAGTCCTTACGAATGGCAAATTGAATTACTTGAACTTCATTGATTGATTCCATAATTTGAGAATTTCTCTAAAAAAAGAAAGAAAGTCGCATGTCATCGAAGAACCTGTTCCTGATGAACTAGTAGCTACTATCTCTAAAGCTGACAAAGATAATTATAAGAGATATATGGACAACATGGTAGACATATGACATCTAATGCTTGCCATCATGACCCCTGAGCTTCAAAAGCAACATAAGGATATGGTAGCATTTGAGATGATTCAAAATCTCAAGGAATCGTATGAGGGGAAAGCATGTCAAGAGAAGTATGAAACCTTAAAAGCTTTATTTCAATTCAAAGGGATCGAGGGATACCCTGTAGGAGCTCACATCATTAATAAAGATGGGCTATATCTAAAGCTTAAAAAATTGGGATTTCCTCTTAAAGATAAATTGTCTACTAATGTTACCCTACAATCATTACCAGATAGCTCTAGTTAATTCGTTCTTGATTTCAATATGAATGAAATTAACAAGACTCTGCCACAGTTACTCGATATGTTATGAACTACTGAGAGTAACATGAAAAAGGTTGGACCTAAGCCCATCCTTATGGCAAAGTATAAGGGCAATGACGAGGCCAAGCCTAAAGAGAATAATACATTGAAACCCAAAGAAGGGGTAAGCAATGAAGGAAAATGTTTCCATTTCAACAAAACTAGACACTGGAAGAGGAGACATCATGTTTACTTAGAAGAGATCAAGAAGGCCAAAGAAAAAAGAACCTTCATTCCAGATATTTATGTTATTGATATTAATTTATCAAATTTTTAGGTTTTAGATACCGATTGTAGTTCTCATATTTGTACTTCTGTACAAGGACTATAAAAGAGAAGGAATATAGCTAAAGGAGACGTAGACCTATGAGTTTGAAATGGAGCAAGAGTTACTACATTATCTATAAGGACATATATTTTATCTTTACCTAGTGACCTTGATTTATGCTTAGATGATTGTTATTTTGTGCCCATTTTGATCAACATCATTTCAATTTCTTATTTAGACTAGACCGGTTATGAGATAATAATAAAGAATAATTATTGTTCATTTTATCTCAGTAATTTTTTTATACATCGATAGAATTGGTTAACGACCTTTTCATTTTAGATCAAGATAATCCTATATATATAACATAAATACTAAAAGATAAAAAAACAAATGACTCAAATCAATCTTATCTTTGGCATTATTGTTTGAGCCATATAAGCAATAAAACATATCAAAGCTTTATAAATATGGATTTTTGGATTCATTTGTTTTCGAACAATTTGATGTATGCAAAATTTTCTTATTGGGAAAAATGAATAAATCTCTTTCTACTGGTAAAGGGGAACGGACATGTAATTTGTTGGGCTTAATAAATAGTGATGTATATAGGCCAATGAACACACAAGCCAGAGGTGGGTTTCAATACTTCATCACTTTCACTAATGGTTTCAATTGATATGGGTATGTTTACCTTATGCACCATAAATCTGAAGCCCTTGAAAAGTTCAAGTAATTTAAGAATGAAATACAAATCCATTTAGACAAAAGTATTAAAATACTTTGATCAGATCATGGTTAAGAATACTTAAGCTTAGAGTTTGATGATCTCTTGAAACAATCTAGAAGTAATTCACAGTGGAATAGAGTTTTTGAGATAATGAATCAAACACTGTTAGACATGGTTCAATTAATGATGAGTCATATTGATCTTATGACTTCTTTCTAGGTTTGTGATATATACTAGGAACATTATAATATATTTTTTTTTAAGATTTGGGGTTATGTTACCTATGTTAAATATCATATGTATTATCTGATATGGTTCCTCTTCACATTCCCAAACATAGCATGATTACATGTATGTCACTTCTTGATAGACTCCCAACTAAAGAGAGGCTTCTTAGAATGGGAATCATTACTGATGACACATGTATTATCTGTAATGAGGTTACAGAGACTAGAGAATACCTGTTCTATGACTTCCCTATTGCAGTTTCCTTATGGAATGATATCCTAAATCTCTCCAGCTTAAACACTTCTCCTTTACCATGGGTGAGCATGTTAGACTGGGCCTGTAGAGCTTGGAAAGGTAAGTCCCTCCTCACTTCTATCTTGAAACTTGCTTGGTGCGCTCTAATCTATTCCCCATGGGAGGAAAGAAATAGAAGATTGTACCGAGGAAGAAAAAAAAGTGCGAAAGAAATTCTGAACTCTATTAAGGAGATTATACGTATCCAATTAAGAGGAAGGAACATAAATAGACTAGATAGTATTAATATTTACCTACGTAATCATTGGGGTGTTGACCATCCAATCTTCTTGTGATTAGGCAGTCTTTTATCCCACTGATGGGATTGTTTATGTAGAAGAACTCTGCATCTTGGGTAATAAAATTTAAATTTATCCAAAAAAATATCATATGTCTATAAAAATCGAACCTAAATCTCAAAAGTTCATCTTTTTAGGATATCCTAAAGAAACTAAAGGATATTATTTTTTTCAACCCTAACGAAAACAAAGTGTTTGTTGCTTGAACATGAGTTTTTCTCGAAAGAAAATTTCTCAGCAAGAAAAGGAATGACATGAATATAGAAATCAAAGAAATTCGAGAATAACATATCACTAAACTAGAGGTTGAACAAGAAAAGGTTCCACAAGTTCTTGAGGAATAATCATTTGTTTTAGAAACATAGCCATTGCAAAGATCATTAAGAGAACGCCATTTACTAGAGAGATATGGATTTCTTGTTACCATAAATGGTGACGTTCTACTTATGGTTCAAGATGACCCTAGAACTTTTCAAGAATTAGTGAAGAGCACACACTCTATGAAATGGCTTAAAGCGATGAGGTCTGAGATGGATTCCATGTCAGAAAATCATGTATGGACTTCAGTAAAACCTCTTGAAGGGGTAAAGCCCATAGGGTACAAATGGGGTTTTAAAAAGAAAATTGACATGGATGGTAATGTACAAATATACAAAGGGCAATTGGTTGGTAAAGGTTTTCGACAAGTTCATGGTATAGACTATGATTAAACTTTTTATACTATTGCTATGTTGAAATCCATAAGGATCTTGCTTGCAATAGCTGTATTCTATTATTATGAAATATGGTAATAGATGTCAAAAAGACTTTTTTGAATGGGAAACTTCAAGAGGATGTATACATGACATAAACAGAAAGTTTTGTCAATCCAATAGATACTGAAAAGGTTTGCGAGCTACAAATATCCATTTATGGATTAAAGCTAGCTTCTCGTAGTTGGAATCTTCGTTTTAACGATGCAATCAAAGAGTTTGGTTTTATAAAAATGAGACATATTATATCACTTTCGAAGGAAATACGTCCTTCAACTCCAAAAGAGAGTAAACGGATGAATAAGATTCCACACCCTTGACCATTGGATCCATCATGTATACTATGATATGTACTCATTTGAATGTATAATATGCTTTAAGTATGACGAGTCGGTATCAAGTAAATCTTGGTGATGTTTATTGGGTTGTAGTTAAAAATATTCTTCATTACTTAAGAAGGATTCATGATACATTCCTTGTATACGGAGGTAAAGAAGAACTTAGTGTAAAATGTTACACTAATGTCGGTTCCCAAATTGACAAACATGACTCATGATTGTAACCAGGTTTTGTGTTTTCACTCAATGGAGGTATTGTAAGCTAGAAAGGTTATAAGAAAAATACAGTAGTTGATTCTACAACAGAGGTTGAATACATTGCATCTAGTGAAGCAGTGAAAGAATATGTTTGGATCAAGAAGTTTATATCTAAACTATGGGTTGTTCCTAACATATTAGATGCTATGTAACTTCGTTGTGATAACAATGGATCCATTGTACAAGCAAATGAACCCATGTCTCACCAACGATCCAAACATATACTTAGGCATTTTCATCTCAATCGAGAGATAATTGATCGAGGATATATGTGAATATGTAGAGTACACACAGATGATAACATTATTGATCCGCTCATCAAGCCTCTCACATCGTAGAAGTGTGACAATCAAACTAAGTTACTTGGTATTAAATTTATGAGTGATTGGTGTTAGTTCTAGTGGGAGATTGTTAGAGTATGACCAAAAACCAATCACAATATGAATGTCATGCTTATTTTCTCGAGCTATTAAATAAGGTATTGCCATTATATTTTCAATCATTTTTCTCTATGCATAAATAAACTGTTAAACAATAAAGTCCATAGAATAATATGGTTATTCTAAAAAGGTCCTTGGCCAAGTATTATTGCAGGCATGGACGAAAATAATACAATTGAGGCTGATGTGTAGTTAATAAATGGAAATTTGTTATCACTAACAAAAAGATGCCAGAAATCATTACATGAGTATGTGTTAGAGAACATAATATTAGATTGACTCACTATGAGCATGTCTTTTGGATTATTATGTAACACTCACGGTATTGCTCATGGTGATAACTTCATATATAATACTATGACTTGAAACCATCATTATCTCAATATTTATTGGTACATGTTTTGGTACAGTTAAATGTGTGTCGTGATTGGTTACACTATAAAGACTGATAGTGGACATGCCATAATTTATGTAGTGAGATATGGTTGATCAACAAAGAATTTATTATGAGATATGAGATAGGAGTGTTAAACACATGGTCATGCTCAAATAATTTGATATGAGATATCATAGATTATTTGTTTGTAATAGTTTATTATGAATATCAAGAAACATTAGATGAATTATACAAGTGCAACTATTACATGGCTTGTATTCGATCTAGATATAAAGGATAAAATGATGTAATATATATAAGGGAGTTAATAAAAAATAGGTTATATCAAATCATGATTTCATGTAACTTAGGTGAAAATTATATATTGCTAGATGTCACTCATTGTTTGTAATATTAGAATTGTTATAATATTTAATATCAATGTTACAATGACTTACATGGTCATACCCTATAGTTGAACCGAGCAAATATTAAACTAATTATATATGGGAAAAATTATTACACATGAATATAATTAAAGGTAACATATAATTTAGTACATATAAATGATTTTAATTATGAAGAAAATATTATAATATTATAATTATAATATCAAATAAATATGAAAATATAATAATTAAAATAATTATAATTCTTCTAATGTGTATTTATAATATATAATTCATATTATAGTGTGAACCCAAATTAGGATTACATGGATTATAAAAAGAAAATAAAGCTCTAGTAGCCTTTTTTTAAATGTTGCATAATTTCTCATAACATTTTGGAGAAATAAAGTATTTGCTCGTAATAGAATGAACTTAGTAGAAACTGAGACGATTTTGTTGTATCTTTGGATTCAAATTACTTGATCATAATAATATATCCATTTTTCTATATCAATAACCTAGACGAATTAAGGTAATTTCCCATCATTCTTCCTAGATTTGAATAATTGTACATGGATCACTGGTTTAGATCTCCGGATAATTTTTCCGTTGAGCCATGGGGTGTACCGACAGTCTCAATAGAAAACCACGCCCAATTCATCATGTTTTATTTTACCTATAAGGGAAAAATAGGGAAAATAATGGAAAATTATACTAAGGTTAGATATGATGTATGGATTATTCTACAAGCTTTAGAATATTGTTTGGTCCAATTTGGAAGTATGTAAAGGTTAGAGAACCAAATTACAAAGTGTAGAAAATAAAGTCTTTGATATGGAAATTGATTGGAATTTGTGTAGAATGCTTGACTATGTTTTTAGAAACTTTAATTTGGAGTTAAATGGCAATGGACTAGTTTGGATATTATGAAAATATTGAGATGAATTCTAAAAAAATTTATTTGTTATGTGAATTGTTCATTGAATTGAATATTGAGAAAATTGAAGTTGTATTTTGAAGTGTTAAAAGGTAAATTTTGAATTTATGAAATGGAATTAGTATCCAATAAGTATTAAAATAAATTTTTAAGAATTTAATTCCTATTATGCACTTACTAGTTAGCAATGTACTAACATGTACTTTAAAATTGTATGTGTTTTTATAAATAATGCATGTGTAGATCGTGACCATAAACGAGATTGAAACGAGATTAAAACGAAGGAAAATGTTCAAGACTAAAGCTTATCGTCAAGAAAGGTTTGCTAGTGAGGCATTTAAGGTGAGTGCATTCTTACCGATACTATTATATATGATATAAGGAAGACTTTCGATGAGCCAACCTTAAATGTTTTCAAAAGAAATTGATTTAGCTGTATTGTGATGTTTTCATAATATTTGCTAAATGGTAATTGAACGATTTTGGGTATGAATTTCCATATGCAGTATTATATGATATTTTTATATAACTATTGATATTGATATCTTTGATACATGGATGATATTTACGTTTGATAAAAAATGCTCATTTATGCACATTAAGATTTTTTAGTATAGTTGGCATGCCATAGAGGTGGAGTATTATCAGCTGCATTATGCACATATTAAGTGAATTTGGTACTATTGTGGGCAGTTGCATTGAGTACATGGTAATAAGATTTTGGTTACATGTTACTTTAGGGAATGCAATACATACTAAGTAAATTTGGTACTATGAAATTCTCGATTATCAATACATGTTGTTGTGTTCTACAATACTTGTATAACCTTCTGGCACTATAAGTGTAATATGTGGATACTAGTGACTCGTTTACCTTGCCTTCTCATTTAGTAAACATTGGGCTATGATTTGAATGAATGTGAAAATTACAGGCTTGATCGTTTCGATTGAAAGTAAATCTTTAATTGAATACTCTAATTAAGAATAAAATGTTTTATATCTAAATTGTTGAATTCCATGTTATTTACATGAAAGTGATTTATTAAATATTTATTATATGTTTATATATTATTATATGATAATTTACTTATTATGATTTATATGATATTATATATATATATATATATTGATATGTTTTAGTTTTGTTATGAGAATACCTCACTAAGTGTATACCTAGTTGTCGGAACCGTCTTTCGGTTGGGCCCGGAATTGGGTTTCGACTTGAAATAATTGGGTTGGGAGTCGCCACCGACCATTTGAAAACAAGTTTAGGTGGGCCGGACACCATCTTACCTTATCTGCGCTTTACTAGAAATGTGTCGGGTTCGGGAGTCGGTTACAGCCAAGGAAGGATTAGCACCCTTGTACTGCCCTTTCGGTACCAATTAATTTGTCGGTTGTCTTTAATTGCGAAAATTGAAATTTAAATTGAAATTTAAATTGAAATTTAGAATGTTCGATACAAATTAATTACCTTTGATTGGTTGTAATTATTCTAAAAAAGGTCGAAAATGTTATAAAAAAATAAATAAATCAAAGAAAAAATAAATAAATCAACGGCAAAATATAAATAAAAAAATATAAATAAAAATCAAAGGAAAAAAAATTAAATTTAAAAAATAATAAAGGGAAAATGAAATAGGACAAAAAATAAATAGAAAAAAAGAAAAAAAGAAACGACAAATATTAAATAAAAAATAGTAACTTTTTAAAGTGGGAAAATGAAAAAATAACAGTAATAATAAATTAAAAACATAATAATAGAAAAAAATGAAAATTTAAGGGACCAAATTGAAATAGATCACAACTAATGGATTAAAATGAAAAGTAAGAAAAAATAAAAGATATAAAACATTTTCCTGGGGATAAGCCTGTAACCAATTACTAGAAACTAAGACATCATAAAACCTTAAAAATATAAAAGTTTACAGAATTATAAAATTCCACAAGCTTATACAACAAAAATATCAAGCATGGGCATGCCATCATGGAATCAACATTCTTAATTTGCATGACACGAGTGCCATATATTACAACAGAGAAATGCAAGTATGCAACACGTGTTACTAAAAATAAATACGTGGAAAGCAGACCAATTCCTAAAAATTTAAAAGAGAAAGAAGAGCAGAATAAATGGAACTTTCAACATCAGTCTCATGCTTATAATTTGCTAGCAATGAAATACCATCAAATGCAAATCAGATGGACACCTCTCCCTTTTCACGAAACGACGACGTTCCTTTGCTGGTGCCCCCTTGAACGATTCGCATGTAAGCTTCTTTCTTCTCTGTTTCGTTACTGGAGATCTGGTTCGTTTTCTGGAATTGGGTTTTCGAGGATAATGAAGAAACCAACCAAGGAATCTGAGCTAAGCACCGAGCTAATCGGACAGAACCTGATAAAACTGATAAGCAATGTGTGTTTCCCCCGTCGTATATATTTTTCGTGTTCTCTCCCCTCCCAAATCTAAAAATCCTTTAAATAAATAGACAGGCCCCCTGATAAAGATTCCCACTTTCATTTTTTGAAAGAAAAAGAAGGAAACGTGCGTGGTTTTAGTTGAGACGTGGGGTGGAGTTAGTAACTAATTGGATGGTGGTTTAGTGGGTTGTTTTTTGGTTGAGACAGTGGTGGGGTAGTGGGGTTGTACATGGGGCCTGTAAAATTAAAAAATAAAAATATTATTAACAATAATAATAATAATAAAAATAAAAAATAATTATACGATAAAATGTTTTTTAGACCCGGACAAAAACGGGTGTCTACAGCTGCCCCTCTTTGTACATTTTTGTGTTAACAAAAATAGGACAAAGATGAAAAAGACAACAAGTTTTTGTCTGGTTCTCTTGAGACTTAATAGTGTTTGTCGTGACACTAAGTCAATCCCTTGGGTACGATATCGTTCTTCGTGAAGTCGAAGTCGTAGATGACCCCTTCGTTGTGAAGTTGAAATCCAATGTGCTGTTTCGATGTCAATATCCTTCGCTGTGAAGTTGAAATTGACTCTGAATGAAATTTTGTTGACAATCAGCCGCCCCTTCGTCGTGAAGTTGAGCTTGTGTTGTCTTGGGTCCAAGATCCTTCGTTGAGAAGTCAAAATTGGCTCTGAAATTGGGAAGTTGTTTATTGACAACCAGCGGTCCCTTCGTCGTGAAGTTGAACTTGCATTGTTTGGAGTCCAATATCCTTCGCTGTGAAGTTGAAATTGGCTCTGAAATTGGGAAATTATTTATTGACAACCAGCGGTCCCTTCGTCGTGAAGTTGAACTTGCGTTGTATGGAGTCCAATATCCTTCGCTGTGAAGTTGAAATTGGCTCTGAAATTGAGAAGTTGTTTGTTGACAACCAGCGGTCCCTTCGTCGTGAAGTTGAACTTGCGTTGTCTGGAGTCCAATATCCTTCGCTGTGAAGTTGAAATTGGCTCTGAAATTAGGAAATTATTTGTTGACAACCAGCGGTCCCTTCGTCGTGAAGTTGAACTTGCGTTGTCTGGAGTCCAATATCCTTCGTTGTGAAGTTGAAATTGGCTCTGAAATTAGGAAATTATTTGTTGACAACCAGCGGTCCCTTCGTCGTGAAGTTGAACTTGCGTTGTCTGGAGTCCAATATCCTTCGCTGTGAAGTTGAAATTGGCTCTGAAATTGGGAAGTTGTTTTTTGACAACCAGCGGTCCCTTTGTCGTGAAGTTGAACTTGCGTTGTCTTGAGTCCAATATCCTTCGCTGTGAAGTTGGGAAGTTGTTTATTGACAACCAGCGGTCCCTTCGTCGTGAAGTTGAACTTGCGTTGTCTTGAGTCCAATATCTTTCGCTGTGAAGTTGAAATTAGCTCTGCAATTGGGAAGTTTTTTATTGACAACCAGTGGTCCCTTCGTCATGAAGTTGAACTTGCGTTGTCTAGAGTGGCACGATATCCTCAGTCGTGGAGTTGAAATCGCGGATGGCCCCTTCGTCGTGAAGTTAAGCCTTGACTTGAATATCCTTTGTCGTGAAGTTGAAATCCAAGTATTGTATGTTGCAGGTAGACACAATTCCCTTCGCCGTGAAGTTGAAACCGTGGAGACCCCTTTATTGTGAAGTTTGGCTTCGAGCTAGATATCCTTCGTCGTGAAGTTGAAATCTACTCTCGAGCAAATTGTGTCGCTTCGAGTCCAATTTCCTTCGATGCGAAGTTGAAATTGACTCTAGCTAAAACCTGAAAGAGTTATGCATATATGTGATGAGATGGATGCAATGCTCTTAGGTATGCCTCAAATGCATATGCAACATATGTTATTTTTGGGCACAGGAGAGAAATCTCAATCTCCGGATGCTTTTCTGAAATCTTAGTTCTGGAATCTTCAAGTTCTGATCCCTGATCTCAAATTCTTCAAATATTCAAATCTGATGTGTACATTCTATTTTTGATTTGAGAAATGCTTCTCGACCATCCCAAGTATGTGCCTGAGCTGAGTGTAACGATTCAGATGATGCTTCAAGAGAAGTTGTCTTGAAAGAGATAGGATTCGTTTCAAGGGAAACTGTCTCAAGAGAGACAATGGTGAGCACGATTCCCTTCGTTGTGAAGTTGAAACCGTGGGTGGCCCCTTCGCCATGAAGTTAAGCCAGGAATTGGATATCCTTCGTCGTGAAGTTGACATCCAACTTGAAAATGTGAACTGGATTGGTTCTGAATTAGCTCTCGAACTCACCTGAAGTTGATTCTAAGATCTGTCGATCTTTCAATATGTCAAATTGGTTGAAGTGTAGCTTCTTGCTGCTGAGTTAAGTAACCAACATCAATCTTTACAGGTGCTTTTGAATCGAGTATCATTCATCTTGAAGTCGAAACTTGACTGTAAAAGCTGCAAAAATTATGTATGTGGGAAAAAAATGATAAATATGATGTTCTAAAATGTATGCATAATATGCATGTAACATGAATTTGTTATATTTTATCTCCTGAAAAAGGTCTGATAATTTGCATTAGGATGTTGAATTCCCAAATGATGCCCCAATATCAAAAATGCCCCAATATTTGATGTTGAATCTTCAAAAATGCCCCAAATGTTCCTCATTTCTTACTTCAGCATTGATTCTGAGCATGAGTTTTGTGTCTAAGAGTCACATGTCATTTACCAAGATCCACACTAGAGAGACTGTCTTGTTTGAAAATGTTTTTTTCTTTTTCTTTTATTTTCAAAGTTCTGAAAATATCAAAAAAGAGTTTTGAAGGATGTTTGGTCCAAAATTTTGAAAATATTGTCACTTTCACGGTTTTACAATTGAGACGAATCATAAAACTAGAGTTCATCGGATATCAAAGAATTAATTACAATGTTAATCCTTCAATGAATTATAGTTATTTGACAAGTGCCAAGATCAAAGCTATCTTTGGGAAATGGTCAAGCAAAGAAAGGAAAAAAAGTCTCAGGTTATTGTGTTTGGTCAAAGATTTGGCATTTTTGTCCATTTGATGCTCAATGGTTTGACATTTGATGTTCAAAGGTTTGATGGGGTAGCTTGCATGTTTTTCTGCTGGAAGTGTTCTCTGACTCCCAACCTTTGTTGTCACACTCGGATTGTACGATGCCTTATCAAGGAATTAGCGTGAACGCCTCAGTTTGCACAATTTTATATTCGAGCCACCTTTTTAGGTTTTCAACTCGAACCCTCCTTTGGTTTCAAGATGATATTAAGGATTTACGTCTTGAACCCCCCTTTGTTATTTTCTCGACCATGCATTAATTGCATTGTTTTTTGCAAACAAAGATTAATCCTGATGGGCGGGATGAAATCTGAAAATAGCCTATTCTGTTTAGAAATCCATATATGATTAGAAGGGACTTTTAAGGCACGTAATGTAGGCCAGGGTTCATGGTTATGAAAGAAAAGGATAAATAGGATCAAACAAGTGTTTCAGGGTGTTGAACCAAGGATCAATTCATTCTGATGCCTTCAATCTTGCTCAAAATGTTTCTCTTTCTTGATGCTCTATGATCTTCGAGTGAAGTGATTCAGTGATTCGGGAATGATTGTGCTTGATCAATCTCAGAGTTTGAAGCTTGATGTGCCATTTGTCTTTAGAGAATCTTTGCATGTGCTTTTTGTCCCCTTTTCTTTTTGATCTTTGTTCTTTCTTTTTTCTTTTGTTTTTTCCTTTTTTTGTTTTTTTGTTTTTTGTTTTTTTTCTTTTTTGCTTCTTATTGAATATTCACACTTGGCATTTGGTTCACCTTTCGGTATCTCATCTAAATCAATGTCTTCACTCATTCGAGCATGTTTTCTCCACCTTGCCCCCAGTGTGGAGGGTGATCCTTGGTTAGGGTTGAATCAGAAGAAAATACAATAGGCTCAAAAGGGGACACAAGGGATATATATATTTTCTCCTGTTATGAAGGGATAAAGAAAGAAAGCCGTTTATCATCTCATACATGGAAGTCTTCACAGAAAAGGTATCCCCAGGGGGATAGATTTTCAGGATTAATTATATTCACATGAAAACAGTGCAATTAATGCATGATAGAATTATTTCGAATGAATTGTTTTTTCTGCTCCTTGCTCCCAACATGTCCCAATGTTCAGGCTCCCGGCGAGATGCCCCAAATTGTGTCTTGGAAGAATGCTCATGTTCAAATGAACAACTCAATGCCTTGTGTTTTAATGGTAAAAAAAGGTTAAAGACAGTTGTGTGATCTTATTGACTCAAAGAAAGGTGTGGGTGTATCAAAAAGATAAAGGTAATGTTCAAGAATTTTAAAGGGAGGTAATGCCAAAATTTTGGTCTTTTTGGTAATGACCATGAGTTATTTTGGGTAAAGAATCAATGTGTTTTATTCTAGGGTTTGAGACAGGGTAAGAAAGGTCTAATCTTGCCATATGTCAAAAATCTATAATTCTTGAAGAATTAAAAGAATCCTTAATTCATTTAATATTCAAAGAACTAAAGATTAAAATTTGTTCAATTGCTCCACCTTAGAAAGTAACATGAATTCAATCGTTTAAAAGATGTGTTCAAACAAAACAGTCCTCTAAGTGCAAATGGTATATGCCATGCCTCCTTCTTCGGCAAGCGCCTTACAGTTTTCCAGAAGAATGTTTGGGAATCCTTATGTGGCAACGGCTTCAACATCGTAGCCCTTAGGAGATGGGTACTCTTTTCTCAGATCATCCTGGCAGGCTTAGTCCTACAATCAGCTGATCCAGCTCCCCCTGTACTGATTTCAGTTTTTCTTTAATTATTAAAATCTTGCTTCCATGTGGTGTAATGTGGTTAAGACCACTTCATCGAATCCTCCGTGATTTAATTTCATGTTTATGAAAATGCTTAAAAATGTAGATGAAGATGCAAAAAAATGCAAGAATGCATGAAATGTTCGAGGCATTGATCCAAGAAATATGATTGTTATTATGAATAATCCTTATTGGGGACAAAAATGTTTTATCTTTTAAGAGACAAAAATATCCTGACAGCTTCTGACATGTTGACTAGTCTTCTGGTTTCGTCTTTCATCGGTTGAATAACCTGTCGAATCGCTCCGGCGTCTCTGGATGAACAGTGAAAATGTTGAGTTGTTTTTTGTACTGGTCCAAGAAGTCTCGAATGATCGCATCTCGAGCATTTACTTCTGTTGAGCCTGTTCCCATCGAATTCGTCATTGGAGCCCTTAATTGATAGGAACTATGTGAAGTTCATTAATCTGTTTCTTGAATTCGCCAGCAATGGTCTCCAATTTCAGCTATCATTTTGACATTGTTGTGTTCAAAGGGACTTCCGAGATACATAACCTTCATCTTGCCCCTGCAACCTCTATCAGTCAGTTCTTCAAAGATAAGCTTTCATTGTGCTTGATATAGACCCGGTTCATTCTGAGTTCTTTATAATGCAACAGAGTGATATACTCTTCAATTGTGGGCACCACATCTTTTGGATTGAATGTGACACATAGTCACCTTGTAGACTATCCTCTGTATTTTCATCTCTTGTATTACAACACTTTTGTCCATGGATTTAGACTATTCGAGTTTTAACAAACACGTTTTAATGGATCAATGACCTCTTTTGAATAATGCAAGTGATGAAAATAAATAAAATAGAAGAAAGATGAAAAGAGTTAGTGATGTGAAAAATAATAAAAAATGATCATAAAAATGAAAGTCCTACCCCACATGATATCTACCTCACATGCTTATTATTCCTACCCGAACATGATCTCTATCCCACAAGTTGATTTTGAACAAGTCCTAACCGCATAAATTTCTAGTTCACATGCTTTGAACAGAAAGTAAAGTAGGAAATAATTCCAGCATCCTAGGGTTTGGAATGAGGTTTTGGGGTGGGCTCTAACTCCTTGTAGTCTCCCGGTTTAGGTTCTAAAAAAAAGGTACCCGAGTTATCCTTTCCGGTGCCCCCTTGGGCTTACCAGACCATTAGTCCTAAACCCATCACAGGCTTGTGTGGACTAAGTTAAACTCGGTAGGATACATTCCCTTATGCCCATACGGAGAATAAATTCACACGAAGACATAAGGTATATGAATCCCGAAGGTTACTTGCTAGGCCCATACGGAGAATAAATTCCCACGAAGTCGTCGCTTTCACCCCCACTTAAAAGGGTTCGGAGCTCGGGTATAGAGCCTTAGATGGAAAATTTTGAAAATCTGAAATCATTGAGAAAAACGTTAGTACAACTATTTATTTGAAAACAAAAATAATCAAAGATAAATAATTGGAATCGAATAAATAAATTAAATTTAAATTTAACATTTTCGCATAAAAAGACAACCAAAAATTAATTTCGGCCTGACTCACTTACCTAGTCCCCAGCGGAGTCGCCAAGCTGTCGGAACCGTCTTTCGGTTGGGCCCGTAATTGGGTTTCGACTTGAAATAATTGGGTTGGGAGTCGCCACTGACCATTTGAAAACAAGTTTAGGTGGGCTGGACACCATCTTACCTGATATGCACTTTACTAGAAATGTGTCGGGTTCGGGAGTCGGTTACAGCCAAGGAAGGATTAGCACCCTTGTACTGCCCTTTCGGTACTAATTAATTTGTCGGTTGTCTTTAATTACGAAAATTGAAATTTAAATTGAAATTTAGAATGTTCGATTCAAATTAATTACCTTTGATTGGTTGTAATTATTCTAAAAAAGGTCGAAAATGTTATAAAAAATAAATAAATCAAAGAAAAAATAAATAAATCAACGGCAAAATATAAATAAAAAAATATAAATAAAAATCAAAGGAAAAAAATTAAATTTAAAAAATAATAAAGGGAAAAATGAAATAGGACAAAAAATAAATAGAAAAAAAAGGAAAAAAAGAAACGACAAATATTAAATAAAAAAATAGTAACTTTTTAAAGTGGGAAAATGAAAAAATAACAGTAATAATAAATTAAAAACATAATAATAGAAAAAAATGAAAATTTAAGGGACCAAATTGAAATAGATCACAACTAATGGATTAAAATGAAAAGCAAGAAAAAATAAAAGATATAAAACATTTTCCTGGGGATAAGCCTGTAACCAATTACTAGAAACTAAGACATCATAAAACCTTAAAAATATAAAAGTTTACAGAATTATAAAATTCCACAAGCTTATACAACAAAAATATCAAGCATGGGCATGCCATCATGGAATCAACATTCTTAATTTGCATGACACGAGTGACATATATTACAACAGAGAAATGCAAGTATGCAACACGTGTTACTAAAAATAAATACGTGGAAAGCAGACCAATTCCTAAAAATTTAAAAGAGAAAGAAGAGCAGAATAAATGGAACTTTCAACATCAGTCTCATGCTTATAATTTGCTAGCAATGAAATACCATCAAATGCAAATCAGATGGACACCTCTCCCTTTTCACGAAACGACGACGTTCCTTTGCTGGTGCCCCCTTGAACGATTCGCATGTAAGCTTCTTTCTTCTCTGTTTCGTTACTGGAGATCTGGTTCGTTTTCTGGAATTGGGTTTTCGAGGATAATGAAGAAACCAACCAAGGAATCTGAGCTGAGCACCGAGCTAATCGGACAGAACCTGATAAAACTGATAAGCAATGTGTGTTTCCCCCGTCGTATATATTTTTCGTGTTCTCTCCCCTCCCAAATCTAAAAATCCTTTAAATAAATAGGCAGGCCCCCTGATAAAGATTCCCACTTTCATTTTTTGAAAGAAAAAGAAGGAAACGTGCGTGGTTTTAGTTGAGACGTGGGGTGGAGTTAGTAACTAATTGGATGGTGGTTTAGTGGGTTGTTTTTTGGTTGAGACAATGGTGGGGTAGTGGGGTTGTACATGGGGCCTGTAAAATTAAAAAATAAAAATATTATTAACAATAATAATAATAATAAAAATAAAAAATAATTATACGATAAAATGTTTTTTAGATCCGGACAAAAACGGGTGTCTACACTAGTGTTTGATGGTTTTACACGTAAGTAAAGGAAATCGTGTGGAGTAAGGAGCTTAATCTGGTATCACTTATAGAGGATTTCTTACCATTATCAATATGACATCTCTTGATGTTTTTGATATTTCTAATTGACGTGTATATTATGTGGTTATGACATTATGATATAAATATGTTTAAAATTGGTTTGTAGTATTATATATATATACTGACATATAAGGGTTAGTACTTATTATTACTAGTTATAAATAATGGTTTGTTGGTTCGTATTTTAGTAAACTATATTTTAATTACTATCGAGATGAAATTTTATTTAAGCAATTTTTAGGCAGTTTCATTGATTATATAAAATAGTATTGAACTGCCATATTGTTGCCTTAAATTGAATGTGATTTGAATATTAAAAATATTATAATTTGATTTTACGTGATTAAATAGTTTTTGGTTATTAGTGTTAAATTAGATGGTTTTTAAGGAAACAATTTTTTTTTTGATTTTCGAATAAGGAATGTTTTGATAAATATATGTGGCATTCTTGACTCATATTCGGGGAAAAATAAAGGAAGGAGGTATCACATTCACTGGTATCAAAGCTATAGGCTTAGACGATTCTAGGCCTAAATCGAGTCTGTTTTGAGTTGAAAAGTTTATACATGCCACTAGAATATTAGTATTACTGATATGGTGTTTATATGATTTATGCCACTCCCTACTAACACAAGTTGATATGTATTTGTATTAGATGCCTGAGAAATAGAATTTGATGCAAACGACTAAACAAGAGGTTCAAGAAAAAACTAATAATGGGAGCAAAAAGGTGAATTATTACCCTCATGTTCAACCTGAGTAAGGTGGTGCACCGACACAACAGGGAGTTCCAATGCATGATCAAAGAACTTCCTTTTAGACCTTGGATATGATTCTGACACGATTCTAACCACCCACTGCTCCAGCTCTTCGAGTGTTAATCGCTATGGAATTAAAGAGTTTGGGAACTATTGAGTTGAAGGGAGAATCTGAAAAGGGCCATGTTGTTATAGATATTTGGCTTAAAGATGTCAAGATCATGTTAGATGGATTTCATTTCAACGATGTTGAGAGACAAGACGGAGTTGTGTCACTGCTATGAGGTTATGCCTGAGTTTGGTGGACGAATGCCACGATGCATGTTCCTTATGAGAACGTGACTTGGCAATTCTTTCAAGAAGAATTCAAGCATATGTACATTGGAAATCAGTTCATTCAGGAGATGAAACACATGTTCTTTCGTCTAAAGTGGGGAAATCAGACCATTTATGAGTAGGAGTGTGAATTTAAAAAGATGAGTCGATTCATAGTAGAGTTGGTTCCTAATAAGAAGGCTCGATGTGATTGGTTTATCGAGGGCCTACGACTAAGACTGAAGGAATTCTAGTTGGATTTAAATCTGTATGTTTTCTAAGAAGTTGTGAACAAGACCAAGATCGAAAGGATATCAGAATAAAGAATGCAGTAATTAAAGAAGACGGGAACATATGCAGCCTCATCCCAGTCTATTTGAGACAGAGGTGTGTGAATACCAAAAATTTTGAGCAAGCTTAAAGGGCTACTGCTAGTACGAATAGACCACCTCATGGTCAATATAAACCATGTGAGGTGTGCCATAAAAGTCATGCAGCGGTGTGCCGATTTATTTTAGGAGCTTGTTTTGATTGTTAAGACTTTGGTTATTTCATTCGAGACTACCCACTAATGCTAGGAGAAAGACCAGTACAAACTGAAATATCCACTGTAGTATCCTAGATAGACAGAGGAAAATCTAAATTGAAGGGATTATAGGAGACTACTTCTCAATATGAGTTCCACACACCAACAAAAGTATATAATATCATGACTAATGATGATCGAGATGACTCGTATATCATTGTAGTTACTTTTTATCTTTTTGAAAACTTGTATTTGTATTGATTGATCATGGTTCTACTCACTCATACATAAGCACTAAGTTAATTTGAGAGAGAGGAATCTTGTTAACACTAATTTCAAGTGATATAGTAACGACTAACCCTTTAGGCCAGAGTGCGAGGGTGAGTTGTATTTTACAAAAACTATCCATTGATGATTCAAGGAGTTGAGTTCCCATCAAACTTGATGGAATTACCCTTTGAAGAATTTGAGAAAATCTTGGGTATGGATTGGTTATCAACATATCATGCCATTGTAGAGATGTCACTTAAAGCGATTGATTTTGAAGGACTCAAACATTCCCGATATCATTGTGGTTGGTGAAAGGGTAAATCCATTATCTAATGTGATTTTAGTGCTAATTGCTAAACAGTTACTACAAAGTTGTCAAGCCCTCTTAGCTAGTTTGGTGGATAACCAGGCTTTACAAGTTAAGTTGGAAAACATCCCAACGCTCCATGAGTATCCAAATATGTTTCCAGATGAGTTACATGGATTACCTCTAGATCGAGAGGTGGAATACAAAATAGAGGTTCTACTAGGTACTACACCTATGTCAATGGCCTCGTCTAGAATGGATCCTACCGATCTTAGGGAATTTAAGGCACAATTATAAGATCTATTAGATCAGGGTTTTATAAGACCCAATGTGTCACCTTGAGGAGCACCCGTTTTATTTCTAAAAAAGAAACACGAGCTTATACGATTATGCATAGTTATCGTCAGCTCAATAAGGTGAAAATGAAAGTATCATCTCTTAAGAATTGATGATCTCTTTGATCGGTTAAAAGAAACATTCGTGTTTTCCAAAATTGATATACAATATGGATATCATCATTTAAAGATTAAGGAAGAAGATATTTCTAAGACGACATTTACGACTCGATATGGACACTGTGAGTTTGTGGTGATGTCTTTTAGGTTAAACAATGCTCTTGTTGCATTTATGGATTTGATAAATTGATTGTTTTATCCATACTTGGATCAGTTCATGGTGGTATTCATCGATTATATTTTGGTATATGAGGGAAAAAGTTATATGCTAAGCTGTCAAAATACGAATTTTGGTTGTCTAAAGTTGCTTTTCTTGGTCATGTAGTTTTAGTAGAAAGGATAAGAGTGGATCCCAAGAAAGTACAAGATATTGTTGAATGAAAAGAATGTTTATAAATTTTGGAGTTTCTTGGGATTAGCTAGCTTTTATCAAACGTTCATAAAGAAGTTTTTGATCATCACCTCTCCGATTACAATGTTATTGTGAAAAGATTTACCATTTATTTGGGTTGATAAGTGGAAAAAAAAGCTTTGAGACACTAAAGAAGATATTAACAAAAGCCCATGTGCTAGTACAACCAGAATCCAGAAAGGATTAGGTGATCTTTACTGACATGCCTCATAATGGTTTAGGATGCATGCTAATGAAAAAAGGAAAAGTCATAGCTTATGATTCAAGGTTGCTTAAGACACATAAAAAGAATTATCTGAATCATGAACTAGAATTGGCAACTGTTATATTTTCTTTGAAAATATGACATCATTACATGTATGGTGAAAGATTTTATATTTACACCGATTAAAAAAGTTTAAATTATTTGTTAACTCAAAAGGAGTTGAACATAAGGAAAAGAAATTGGATATAACTTCTCAAAGAATATGATGTGGTCATCGATAATTATTCAAGAAAGGCTAACGTGGTAGCTGATGCATTAAGTCAAAAGACATTTTCTACCCTCAGAGTCTTAGATGTGTGATTTTTAATGAAATAATATGGTGCACTGATTGCAGAATTGAAATCAAAGCCCAATCTATTGGATCAAACAAAGAATCTTCAAAGAAATGATGAGAAATACATGTTAAGAATTGAACAAGTGGAAAGGGGGAAATTAAAAACTTTAAAGTTAAGTATGATGGATACATATACTACCGAGGAAAAGTTTATATTCCAAAAAATGAGGAAATAAAGAAAGAGCTTCTCTCTAAGGCACATTATAGTCTTTTGACTATATATTCTAGAGGAAATAAGATCTATTTAAAAAATGGGTATTGGAGGCCAGACATGAAAAGGTCTATAACTGATTTTTTTCTAAATGTTTAACCTACCAGCAAGTTGAAGTAAAGCATAAAGTGCCATTGGAATTGTTGCAATCGATTTCAATTCCTTAGTGGAAATGGGAAAGAGTTACAATGGACTTTATGACATGACTACCTTTGACATTGATAACTCTCCAAAAGTGTTATCATTTAGTTTTTTACCTAGGTTTATCTTGAACTTCAACAATATTAGGAGAATATTAGGATCATTTTTACATGTTTTACATCATTTTCATCTTGGAATTTAGTTGAGAAACTTTGAGCTGATTTTGATATTTATTGTTTAAAACTGGTACACTGATGTTGTGGTATTGCTTTATGTTGTAGGTGATGTTGTGAAGAGATGTTGCGTCAAGTCACTATGCAGAACCGACAGCAAATGTTGAGTCACGAACGATTATAAAAAAAAATTAGAATATGACAACTAGCTTGATAGTTTTCATTTGGCCAAAACATCACTTGAAACGTGGAGCATTTTAATTCGTTGAAGGCTTAAATTTTCAGCCTATAAATATGCAAGGCATTTACACCATTGGGGACAATATTTTCTTCTCCATATTTATTATCCACGTAAATTTTAAGTGATCCATGGTCCCTAAACCCTTCTTCGGGAAGTACAACAGCAGTTGAGGGAGATTTGTCATGTAGCAGCGGTGATCAAGAAGACTCTTCATAGAGTTGAATGTTTTTCATAGCTTTGAATGTTATTTGGTCTTGAACACTATGTGTTTGTTTAAATGCTTTTTATTATGTTTAATGCTTAGACTTCATTTTCATGTGTTGTCGAACATATAAGATATTTTTAGAAATAAAATTGTCTTTATGTATGTATTATCTATAATTTTTATAAATGAAAGTTATGGATGTTTCATATAGTTTTTTATCAACATTTGTATTTGTTAAAAGCAATGTAAAGCAAGGAGATTTATGATGCCAACTGTCATGCATTGTTAATTGTTTAATTACTTGACCTAATGAAGGTTGATTATTGTTAATTAAATATTGTTAATCCTTGTATGACACATGAGTATACTGTTTTGAGCATAATATTTGTAAAAACAACCATATAACATCTGCGTCCATTTGATTGATATAATGTTCTACTGAATGCTGTAGCATTTCCTCACATCCATCATTTTGACACTTTCCACACAACTTTTTTGTAACTTGTTTTACTCTCTATTGGTTCGACATCGAAAGCTTTCATAGTTTCTACTTTATCACTTGAACACGATGGAGGATGCTTGCACTTTGTTGTAGCATTATCATACCACTAGACACCCAATAAAGGGGACTAATATAGGTGATTGTGGATAGATTGACCAAGTCAATACACTTCATCCCAGTATGAACTGATTACTCTATGGATAAATATTTGAATTGAACATTAAGGAGATTCTTCAACTACATGGAGTGCCTGTCTCGATAGCATCTGACAACGATCCAAGGTTCACTTCGAGATTTTGGAAATCTTTGCATAAAGCCTTGGGAACTCTACTTAACTTTAACACTGCTTTTCATCCTCAGGATGATGGACAATCAGAGTGAACTATTCAAATTTTGGAATATATGTTAAAAGCCTGTGTGATTTAATTCAAAGGTTCATGGGAAAAGTGTTTTCCTTTGGACGAATTTCCTTATAATAATAGTTATCAAGATGCATTAGAATGGTTCCTTATAAAGCCTCATATGGAAGAAAACGTCGAACTCATTTGAATTGGTAAAAGCTTAATGATCGGGACATAATCTGCCCTCACCTGATTAAAGAAGTTGAAGATAGTAAAGATTATTCAAGATAATCTTAAGATTACGACGGATGGTCAAAAGTATTATTCAGACCTGAAAAGAAAAGAGATTGAATACCAAGCTGGTGATATAGTATTTCTTAAAGTATCACTGTGGAAAAAGGTATTATGATTTGGAAGAAAAGGGAAACTAAGCCCGAGATTTGTTGGTCCTAATGAGATCATAAAAAGAGTTGATCGAGTGGCTTGTCAGTTGGCATTTATACTATATATGTTAATGCTCTTTTGGTATGACTAAATTCTTAAAATGGTTTTTAATTGTCAATGTGTATGAATTTCTAATAATTGATACTTAATTATTTTAGTTATAAAAATGAATTTACAAGTTAGTATTTTAGTAAATTATATTTTAACTACTATTAAGATGAATTTTAGTTTATGCAGATTTTAGGCAATTTTACTTTTTATATGATTTAGTTATGAACTGCTTGATTCTTGCTTGAAAATGGGTTTGATTTGAACATTAAAATGTTATATTTTGATTTTGACACGATTGAATTAATTTTGGTTTTATTGATTTTAAATGAGTGGTTTTAAATTAACAAAATTTTATTGATTTTTTAATAAGGGATTTTTAAATGTTTTGTGTGACATATCTGACTCGTATTTGGTGATGGATGAACGAAGGGGTGTTACATTTATTTGCGTTACCTCTGAAAATAGACAATATTCATAATGTGTTTCATGTGTTGATACTTCAAAGGTATCATTCAGATCCTTCATATGTAATTATGCTAGAGGAGATTAAGATTCAACCAGATTTGAACTATGAGGAAGATCCAATAAAAAATATTAGAACATGGAGTTAAAGAACTTTGGGACAAGACAATACCACTTGTTAAAGTTCTTTGGAGAAATCACAAAGTCAAGGAAGCTACGTGGGAAAGAGATGAAGACATTAAAAAGTAGTATACTCTCTTTTTGGATCAAGTATGTACTAAACATTCAAGGATGATTTTTCTTAAGGAGGAGAATTGTAACACCCCAAAAATTTGCCAAGTGACCAAAATGAATAAATTGAAAGTTTAGTGGTGAAAGTATAAACTTTAAAAAAGTTTAAGGATGAAATTGTAATTTTTAAAAAAAAATTATATATTTTAGTCTCATAAATAAATAGTTTACCTCAAGAATGAAATTTTTGTGTTACTCATATTTTTTGTACATAGTTTATATTAAAAGCTATAAAATGTTAAAGTTTGAGAAAATTAGGATTATTAGATCGAATCGAATATTTGAGATATTTTGAAGGATTAAAGGCAAGTTTAATATTTTCATTTCCATTTCTTAAAATGATAGCATTTAATATGGATAATTGGATTTAAATTGTTTTTCATGTTAAATAGGGATCGTTGGATGAAAAATGGCAAGATAGTAAATTCAGAAATTTTCAAGGGCAAAGTTGGTATCTAATAATTGTTTGGTTTAATTTTTTATCTTTGAATGAACAAATTGATATGTTTAAAGTTATGGAACATGTGATTATAAGGCAACATGATTATTATGGCATTAAAGTGGATTTTTAATTCATTTTATATTAAAGCTTGGCAACTGGCTTATGATTTTTAATTAGAAGTTTCATTATATTTCTTCATCATTATTCTCCAAGCCATGAACTCCTCTTAAGGTAAGAAATATTTCATTTTTTATTTTTAAGCCAAATTATTATGAATTTGGATGAAAGCATGGAATACAAATTTGTTCTACATGAAATTTTCTATCATTTGGTATCATTTGCTCATGTTTTCCATGCTTGAGACCCTAGTTATTGAGATGGATAGATGAAGAAGATATTAGGTTTAGATGTTATAAGGCTTGATTATGATGCAATTGATGTTGTATAATTATTTCCATTCTTGATAGAAGATGAAAAAAACCATTGGGATTAATATATACAAGGTTCGATCAATTAGGATTTGTTATGGAATTGGAAGTTTGAATAGAGTTTGATATGTGATTGATTGTAAATGCTTGGAAATGATGTTTGGAGGTTGAATTCATGCTTGAATCAAGTTGAAAACCAAGCTAAATTCATCATGTTGTATTCAACCTATAATGGAAAAATAAGGAAAATTATTGAAAAAGTTATAACAAGGTTATATATGATGTATGGATGATTTTGCAAGCTTTGGAATTTTTCTTGGTCCAATTTGGAAGTATGTAAAGGTTAAAGGATCAAATTACAAAGTGTAGGAAATGAAAGGTTTGATATGGAAATTGATTGGAAAAAGGAAAATTATGGAAAAACTTGATCGCTTGTAAATGTATAAGCTAAGGCAAACAAATATGTTCAAGTGTACACAATCGATGCAAGTAACATAGTAGTGAGTGAGTATCGTTTCCACAGGGATTGGAAGGTTTTTAAATGATTGCTACAGCTATGAATAGGTTTCACTAACTAATCCTAAGTATCTAAGTCTAATGATTTAAATAAAGAAAATATGCAGTGGAAAATGGTATGAATATATCGAAAAAAGTATGGCCGAGGCAAGAAAATTGTAAAGTGAAGTGAGCAGAAAAGTTTTGTCGAGGCAATTAAACTATGCAAAGGTAAACAAATAAAAGTTGTCAAGATAAAATTATCAAAACTCTATAAATAGACTGGCAACCTCACACAATCCGACTTCTAACGGAGCACTTAGGTTGGTTTTGCTATGGAAAAAAGTTATTTTATGCTAAGAATGATTTGGTAAGCTATGCTCAGGCTGTCCGACAGGATTACTGAGTATTCTAAGACAGTTGCTATGTCAATACTACTCGGTGTGAGCTACAACCCTTGGTTTGTCAGACTTTAGATGTGGCAATACCCCTCATTGTGAACTATAGTCATTATCTATCCTACTCAAGTGTTTATCCCTTTTAGTAGATTGAAACCCTCTCCTAATCTCTAAGGCAGGCATGTTAGAACATCACCAACCCGGATCTATTCCATTGCTCATGTGGATCTATCTTAATTCTCTCAAATCTAAGAATCTATTTCTAGAAAAACGCCAGTATCTCGAAAGCTCTTACAAGGTCTAGAAATGTTTTGCCTAGGCACTAGACAATCTCTCGAAGCTCTTACAGTGTCAAGGCAAAAGGTTAAAACAGTGAACAAAACAACACTTAAGAAAAACATACTTAATCATTCATTAACAGTAAAATACAATATCATCCAAGCATTCCCAACACCAAATAAAACAGTTTATGGTGTCGTTAATATCATCCCAAAAATATTCATTAAGTACAAGCCCTTGGAAACAAAAAACATAAAGAACAAGAGGAAGAAAAACTTCCAGAACAGAGCTCTGCCATGACATAAATCACCACCAGGACTGCTCCAACTTCTCTCGAGGGCCTGGTCACCACCCTGGCAAAGCCTGGTTATGGAGGATACAAAGGACGAACGAGTGGGGATGGTGGAAAAAAGGACGTCGTGACCACCTTTTCCAAGCCTAGGGTATTTTCTCTGTATGATTCTTTTTTTTTCTGGACGGCTATAATGGGGTATTTATACTGGGAATTTCTAGGGTTTTGTGTTATTGAATATTCCCTAAATACCCGTGTTGACTTGTCCATTATATAGATAGAAAGACGGCTGGAGGTGGTCAGTTCATTGAAGGGTGCGATTGCACGTGAGGTCAATCAGACAGCTATTAGGTGACATCAACATTTCTTCAGATCCGCGTCAAACTTGCAAGATAAATCTTGCCTCGACAAGAAAAATTTATTCCTCATTGTCTTCGTCTTTTGTGTTCCATTGGCCCTAGTAAATTAATTTGTTTCGGCAAATAAATTTTTCCTCAGTCATTTCCTATGTCATCACAATCAACAAACAACCTTTCTCATCAACAACATCAGTTTAATCAAATAAACTTTGCCTTGGCAAAACTTATCCACCACATGAAAATATGTCCTAAATGCAACTATATGTAGCTAAAATGCTATGTAAATGGCTTTTAGACAATCAATAACTTAAGTAAAAAGACCTAAAATATAGTCTTTCATAGAGTTATCACACCCCCAAATTTAAGTTGTTTTTTGTCCTCAAGCAATGGGTAATAAGCATTAGAGAAATAAATTGACATGGCAAAGCAAAAAATTAGGACAATCATGTGGTTTAAAATTTCATCCCTTAGCAAAAAGGTTAGCCTCACATGGTAGACTGTACGAGAAGTCAAGTACTTCTTCTAGGTTAGGATTCTTTGTCAGTGTGTGTGTGTGATTGTATAGTAGTCTATGCTTTAACGTAGGCATCAAATTATTCGTCAAGCATAGTTTCACTCCAATTGTTTTCAACATGTAACTTCAACTCTTCTTTTTTTAAGCATACTTTAAGGGGAGTCATCTCATCACACTACCATCCCACACTCTAAGTGAAAGGGAGCATACCTTCCACCCCCGATCTAATCAGGTAGAGTTTTTTTAAACATACTTTAAGGGGAGTTAGCTCATCACAATGCCATCCCACACTCTAAGTGAAAAGGAGCATACCTTCCACCCCGAGCTAGTCGGTAGATTCATCTCATGACTGCTTTCATTCACTCATATGTCGAGGTAACCATTTATTTAAGGGATTTTTCCAGGTCATGCCATCGCACAAAGGAATTCCCCTCTATAGTTATACTGAGACATTTTTTTTGTAATTCAACACAATTCAAAAAATTAAGGAGTTCAATTTACCCTTTCAAACATTTAATGCCACAACACGTAAAAAGTTCTTTTTTAAAAATTTTCTAAGCAACATAAGCAGAGAAAACATACAATCGTGTTCGGAGAGTCACAAAGAATCAATTCCTAAGGTTGGTTCTAGCCTTCAACAGTCATGTAAAATAATTCTGGCCTAGGTAATAAAATTTGCTTTCATCATTGGGCATCATCAATTTTTTGCAATAACTATCCTAATGAAACTCATGCCATGATAACAAATATTTCAACCAATTATTATCAAAAATAAAATAAAAACTAAGTATAGAGTACAACACCTCCCCTAAACTTGAGAGATGCATTATGCACAATGCATGAATACTAAACTAAAGATGAAATATAATGCAAGGTACCTTGACTAACATCTATTTTGATGGTGGTGGGGTTGTTTTGCACAGATTCCTCAGGTGGAGAAGTTCAAACGTGATTTGTTATCCTCTTCAGGCGATGTTTGACCAGAGGTGTTGCATTTTGCCGTGGCATTTTTGAAGATGGGTGGACATCATTAGCAATGTCATCGTTTGTGCCAACACCAATTGAGTCTTATTTCTAAGTGGGTGCAACATCTACCCTTATCTATATGCTTGTGAGTCTGTTCTTCCAAAAACTAATATTAAAAGTAAATAAAGAAATAAAGCAAAGAAAAACATAAACACAAAAAAATTGCCATAACCAATAAAATAAAATAAAATAAATAGGGTTGAAGGGATGCAAACTCCAAACATCCTGAACTGATATGGTAGTTTTGTCGCGTTCGATTGGAGCACCAGTATAGACCAAAATGCCCCACACATATAACAATTCCACCTTCAAAATATTTTTTCTTGGCAGTTCATGCCTTTCACATCTGAATTGTAGGACCTTTGTAGTAGTCCTCTCTCCTTTATAGTGCTCTCTGTATGAAGCTAAATTGTAGTGTAGTAGGATCTCTTCGTTATGCTTCTTCAACCTTTGAGGGAAAGGTGGTGGGGGTTTGACTTCATTTACTGCGGGTGGGGGTGAAAATTTTGCCATGGCAATAAATTTTCCTCCATCAGTAGGATGACTTGTTGAACTCTCACCATTTTCCTTGTCCTTAGGCAACTCCTCTTGTTCAACAGTTTTAGCTTAACTTTCAGATTCTTCATGTGTAATGTCGTGGCAAGAAATTTCTTACTTCATCCCCCCAAACTTATCTTCTAGATTAATTTGGGTGCCACTCCTCAGATTAAGTGCACTGCATTGCTCTTTTTCATGAGGCTTAGTCACCTCAGTATCACTAAGGATGCTTTCTTGCGGGCGAGAATGTAATGTTGTGACAATTTAGCCCACTTGGTTCTCCAATGCTCTCAAAGATGAGCTATGATTTTGTAATAAAGCTGTCTGACTTTGTAACAATGTGTCTTGGCTTTTAATTATTGAAGAGTGTTCGTGCAACAAGACCTTAGTTGAAGTCGTAAATTTTTTATCGAGGCCATAAAATCTTACAGTGAAGCTTCGAGAGAATTAGAATTTGAGGAAGATGTTGAACCATTGTTAATATTTTGCCAGGGCATCTGTTGATGCTGAAAATTTGTAGGTTCAAAAATATTTTATTGTGGCATGTTAAGGTTACATGCATGGTTGTTGTTGGTCCCTTGATTACCCTACAAAAAAATTGGATGTTGACGTTATCCAGGATTGTATGTATTAGAGTAGGGGTTGTTGTTGCTTCTATTAAAATTTCCCACGAAATTGATGGACTCCTGGTTTTCTGGGCATTCCCTTTCATGATAGTTGTCATGGCAAAAATTGCATGTTGAGCTAGTTATATTGACTTCCTTCACTTCACTGGAACGTTGCAAAATTTTCAATATATTTGTTATGAAAGAAAGTTGGGCAGACACTGAATCCTTGGCATAAGTTCAAATGCCCTAGACGCTTTCCTTTCAGTTCCAAGCCTTGTAGAGGGGAATTGATAATCGTTATTGGCTAACCTATTAAGGATATCGAAGGCTTTATCGGGTGTTTTGTCAAGCAGAGTACCATTCGCCGAGGCATCTAACATCATGTGAGTGGATGCGTTGACTCCATTATAGAACACCACAATTTGAGTCCATTCGTGGAATCCATGATTGGTGCACTTGCGAAGCAAACTTTTGTATTAGTCCCAACACTCATACATAGACTATTCACCACCGTGGCAAAAAGATGTTATTACATTCCTAAGATGGTTGTTCATATTGGGTTGATTATGCCATAGAAATGTTTTTTCCACAAATCTTCCCAAGACCTTATGTAGCCGGAAATCAATCCATTAAGTCATACCCTGGCGTGATCTTTCAAAGAATATGGAAATAACTTAAATTTCAACACATGTTCATGCACACCTTGCTATTGAAAGGAGTCATAGACCTCCAAAAAAGCTAGAACATGTTGCCTTGCATCCTCGTGAGGAGCACCACCAAACTGTTCAATCAAGTCCAACATGTCAAACATAACCAGTTTGAGCTCGAAGTGATTTGCCTAAATCTTGGGAGCTACAATAGCGGGCTTCAGGTTATCCATGGTGGGAGATAAGTGATCTCTAATAGTTAATGGTCTTGCAACATTCTTAGTATTTTTATTTGCTGTGGCATTTAATTCTTCAGGTTCCTCCACTTCATTTTGAACTTCGTTTATAGGTTTCTGAGCTCCTTGAACATACATTCTTTGACAAAAAAAATTTTGATCTCAGGTTCAAAATGAGATAATGGTTCCTTGGGACTTCTACAAGTTATGCAACCTCACAACACCTGAAAATGGTAAACACAAATAGCGAATAAATCCATAAAAATAAAATAAAAATAATAAAGAAACAAGATAATGCTATAACAAAACTTTTAAAACACCAATTTCTAATCCCTGACAACAGCACCAATAACTTGATCGTTTGTAAATGTATATGCTAAGGCAAGCAAATCTTTGCAAGTGCACACAATCGATGCAAGTAATATAGTAGTGAGTGAGTATCATCTCCACAGGGATTGGAAGGATTTTAAAAGATTGATACAACTAGGAATAGGTGTCACTAACTAATCCTTAGTATTTAAATCTAATGATTTAAACAAGGAAAATATGCAGTGGAAAATGCTATGAACATATCGAAAAAAGTATGGCCATGGCAAGAAAAATTGTAAAGTGAAGTGAGCAGAAAAGTTTTGTCGAGGAAATAAAACTATGAAAAGGTAAACAAATAAAAGTTGTCAAGACAAAAGTTCTCAAAACTCTGTAAATAGACTGACAACCTCACACAATCCGACTTCTAACGGAGCACTTAGGTTTGTTTTCCTATGGCGAGAAGTTATTTTATGCTAAGAATGATTTGGTATTCTATGCTTAGTCTGCCCGACAGGATTACTGAGTATTCTAAGACAATTGTTATGGCAATACTAATCGGCGTGAGCTACAACCCTTGGTTTGTCAGACTGTTCCTGTGGCAATACCCCTCAACGTGAACTATAGTTGTTGTCTATCCTACTCAAGCATTTATCCTTTTTAGTCAATTGAAACCCTCTCCTTATCTCTAAGGCATGCATGTTAGAACATCATCATCCCGAATCTATTCCATTGCTCATGTGGATCTATCTTAATTCTCTCAAATTTAATAATATTTTTCTAGAAAAACCAAAATCTCTCGAAAGCTCTTACAAGGTCTAGAAATGTTTTGCCTAGGCACCAAGCAATCTCTCGAAGCTCTTACAGTGTCAAGGCAAAAGGTTAAAACAGTGAACAAAATAACACTTAACAAAAACATTTTTAATCATTCATTAACGATAAAATAAAATATTATCCAAGCATTCCCAACACCAAATAAAGCAGTTTATGGTGTGGTTAACATCATCCCAAAAATATTCATTAAGTACAAGCCCTTAGAAAAATAAAACATAAAGAACAAGAGGAAGAAAAAATCCCAGAACATAACTCTGATGTGACATCAGACCACCACAATGACTGCTTTAGCGCACCAGCCTTTCTTGAGGGACCATGGACATCATGGACAGACAAGTGGGGACGGTTGAAAAAAAGATTCCGCGGCCGATTTTTCCCAAGCCTAAGTATTTTCTCTATATGATTCATTTTTTCTGAGCTGCTATAATAGGGTATTTATAATTAGAATTTTTAGGGTTTTGTGTTATTGAATTTTCCCTAAATACCTATGTTGACTTGTCCATTCTATATATAGAAAGGTGGATGGAGGTGGTCAGTTCATTGAAGGGCGTGATTGCACGTGAGGTCAATCAGACAGTTGGCAAGTGACATCATCAGTTCGTCAGATTAGCGTCATACTTGCAAGATAAATCTTGCCTGGGAAAGAAAAATCTATTCCTCATTGTCTTCGTCTTTTGTGTTCCACTAGCCCTAGCAAATTAATTTGTTTCGGTAAATAAATTTTTCCTCAATCATTTCCTGCATCATCACAATCAACAAACAACCTTTCTCATCAACAGCATCAGTTTAATCAAATAAACTTTGCCTTGGCAAAACTTATCCACCACATGAAAATATGTCCTAAATGCAACTATATGCAGCTAAAATGCTATGTCAATGGCTTTTAGGCAATCAATAACTTAAGTAAAAAGACCTAAAATATAGTCTTTTTACGGAGTTATCAAGTACCAAATTACAAAGTGTAGGAAATAAAAGGTTTCACATGGAAATTGATTGGAATCAATGTAGAATGCTTGAATATATTGTTCGAAACTTTAATTTGAAGTTAAATGGCAAGGGACCATTTTGGATATTATGGAAACATTGAGATGAATTCTAAGAGAAATCATTTTAGTAGATTTCATTTGTTACGTGAATTACTCATTGAATTGAATATTAAGGAAATTGAAGTTGTATTTTGAAGTGTTAAGGCTGACATTGATTTTATGAAATGAAATTAGTATCCAACAAGTATTGAAATATTTTTTAGAATTTAATTCCTATTATTTTCTTACTATTTTACGAATGTACTAACATGTATTTTGAAATTTTATATGTTTTGTAAATAATGCACAAGTAGATCGTGACCATAAACGATTTCGATGTGAGCTTAAAACGAAGGAAAAAATATAAGAATAAAGCTTATTGTTAAGAAAGGTTTGCTAGTGAGGCATTTCATGTGAGTGCATTCTTACTTATATTATTATATATGATATAAGAAAGACTTGTGATGAGCCAACCTTAAATGTTTTCAAAAAAATTGATTTGGTTATATTATGATATGTTTCATAATATTTGATGAATGGTAATTGAATGATTTCGTGTATGAATTGTCAAATGCACTATTATATTATATTTTTATATAACTATTAATATTGATATTTTTTGTACATGGATGATATATGATTTTGATAAAAATTCACATTGTATGTACATTGAGATTGTCTGGTATAGTTTGCTTGCCATAAGGTGGAGTATCACCAGCTGCATTATGCACATAGTAACTTTGGAAATATTGTGCGCAGTTGTATTGAGTACATGATAATGTGACTTTGGTACCATGTTACTTTAGGGAATGCAATACATAGTAAGTGAATATGGTACTATAGTATTCCCGATTATTGATACATGATGTTGTGTTCTACAATACTTGCATATTTGTCTGGCACTAAGAGTGTAATAAGTGGATACTAGTGACTCGTGTATCTTGCATTCTCTCATTTAGTATAGAATGGGCTATGATTTGAATGAATGTAAAAAGTTCAGGTTTGATCGATTAGATTGAAAGTAAATCTTTCATCTAATACTCTAATTTAGTATAAAATGCTTTATATCTGAACTGCTAAATTAAAGGTTATTTATATAAAAGTGAATTATTAAATTTGTATTATATGTTTATATATTATTATATGATGATTTCTTTATTATGGTTTACATTATATTATATATATATTGATATGTTTTATTTTAGTTATGAGAATATACTTAGTGTTTGATGGTTTTACGTGTAGGTAAAGTAAATCATGTGGAGTAAGGAACTTAATCTGGTATAACTTATAGAGTACTTCCTACCAGTATCATTGTGACATTTCTTGATGTTTTTGATATTTCTAGTTGACAGGTATATTATGTGGTTATGATATTATGATATAAATATGTCTAAAATTGGTTTATAGTATTATATATATTGACTTATAAGGCATAGTAATTATTATTACTAGTTATAAATAATGGTTTGTTTGTTATTATTTTAGTAAACCATATTTTAATTGTTATCAATATGAATTTTTATTTATGCAATTTTTAGGCAGTTTCATTGATTATATAAAATAGTATTTGAACTGTCATGTTGATGTCTGAAATTGAATGTGATTTGAATATTAAAATATTATAGTTTGATTTTACATGATTAAGTAGTTTTTGGTTATTAGTGTTAAATTTGATGATTTTTAAGAAACAAAGTTTTTCTGATTTTCGAATAAGAAATGTTTTGATAAGTTTATGTGACATTCTTGACTCGTATTCGGGGATAGATACGGAAAGGGGTGTTACATTTATTGGTATCAAAGTTGTAGGTTTAGCCAATTCTAGGCCTAAACCAAGTCTATTTTGAGTTGAAAAGTTTATACATGCCACTACAATATTAGTATTATTGATATGGTGTTTATATGATTGATGTCACTCCTTCCGAATGTAAGTTGATATGTTCTTGTATTAGATGTCTGGGAAAGAGAATTCAATGCAAACGATTGAACAAGATGTTTAAAGAACTTTCTTTCAGACCTTGGATGCGATTCTGACACGATTCTGGCCACCGTTTGCTCTAACTCCTCGAGTGTTAATTTCTATGGAATTAAAGAGTTTGGGAGCTCTTGAGTTTAAGGGAGAATTCGAAGAGGGTCATGATGCTGTAGATATTTGGCTTAATGATGTCAAGATCATGTTAGATAGATTTCATTGCAGCGCTGTTGAGAAATTATATAGAGATGTGTCATGCTATAAGTATGTTAGAGTTTGGTGGACGAATGCACGGAGTTTAAGGGAGAATTCGAAGAGGGTCATGATGCTGTAGATATTTGGCTTAATGATGTCAAGATCATGTTAGATAGATTTCATTGCAGCGCTGTTGAGAAATTATATAGAGATGTGTCATTGCTATAAGGTTATGTTAGAGTTTGGTGGACGAATGCCACGATGCATGTTCCTCCCGAGAACATGACTTGGCAATTCTTTCAGGAAATATTCAAGCATAAGTACATTGGAAATCAGTTCATTCAGGAGATGAAACATGAGCTCCTTAGTCTGAAGTAGGGAAATCATACCATTTATGAGAATGAGTGTAAATTTAACAAGATGAGTCGATTCGTAGCAGAGTTTATGAGTAGGAGTGAAAATTTATGAGTAGGGAAAATGCCTTACTAAGTGTGTACTTAACGTGTGGTGGTTTCACGTGTAGGTAAAGGAAATCGTGTGGAGTAAGGAACTTAGTCTAGCATCACTTATCAAGGATTTCCTACCAGCATTAGTTGACATCTCTTGACGTTTTTGATATTTCTAGTTGACATGTATATATATATGATTATGGCATTCTGATATAAATATGGTTAAAATTGGTTTGTAGTATTATACATATAATGACTTATAAGGGGTAGTACTTATTATTACTAGTTCTAAATAATGGTTTGCTGGTTAGTATTTTAGTAAACTATATTTTAATTTCTATCAAGATAAATTTTTATTTAAGCAATTTTTAGGTAGTTTCATTGATTATATAAAATAGTATTAAACTTTCATATTGCTACCTGAAATTGAATGTGATTTGAATATTAAAATATAATATTTCGATTTTATACGATTAAGTAGTTTTTAGTTATTAGTGTTAAATTTAATGATTTTTAAAGAAACTAAATTTTATTGATTTTCGAATAAGGAATACTTTGATAAGTTTATTTGACATTCCTAACTTGTATTTAGGGACAGATACAGAAAGGGGGTGTTACATAATATTTCTAACATTTACCCATAAATGTACAAGAATATTTAAAAAATAATTTATGACAAAAATTAGATAAAACGTGAGAAGAGTAATAACAAAATCAGTTGTGTAAGTTCTATTGAATATATCTACAACTAGTACATAGTGAAATGAGTGATTCTTCTCTTAAATAAGTAAAATAATCTCGAGTAACTTCATTTATCCACTGGAATCGATGATAAAACAATAAAATAGCCAAAATTCCTTAAGATTATAGTAGGTGCTCTAGAGAAACAACTTAGTGTTTCTTACAGAAGGTGGCTAATCCTTCACACTTACGTGAGTGGTTTCATCAAGTCTATCTCGAGTATGATCACCCAAATCAAGAATATGAAATCATTAAGAGTTTTATTAAACTCACCCTCTTATATAGATAAGGTGAATTCATCAAGTTCTTGTGCAAAAGAGTCACTTAACCTATGAATCTACTAAGAATAAAACTCAATCGTAAGTTCGTTAAGTCCTTCTTGAAAGGACAAACCAAAAAAAATTAAGATTTGAATTTATTAAGAATGATTATTCATCCTTTGTGTCAATAAATTAATCAAGTTCTTCTCACTCGGATTATCAAAAATTATTAAGAGTTTCTTTAAGCTCACCCTCTCATATAGATAGGGTGAATTCATCAAGTTCTTGTACAAAAGAATCACTCAAATTTTGAGATATGAAGAACAAAAATTCAATCTTAAGTTCATTAAGTCCTTCTCGTTAGGACAAACCATAAAAATTAAGATATGAATTTATTAAGAGTGATTATTCATCTTTTGTGTCAATAAATTAATCAAGTTCTTCTCACTCCGACTATCCAAAGTATGGGCTATGAATTTATTAAGAGTAGGGATTCAACCTAGTGAATGCACATTATTCATCATATGGATAGAAAATAATGTACATTATGAGTTTTTCCATTGCTTAGTTTGACTCATGGAACTTAAAAAATTAATTTGAGTATTCACCATGAATTCCTCAACCAACGAGCATGAACTCATCCCATCGATGAATCTAAAACCATTTTTCTATTTAACCATTTAATAAGTAGATCAATAATATTTCTTTCTTTTCTCACATACTTTAAGTAAAGTAAACTGGTCCTTATTAAATATCTCAAAGACTCATACCTTATACGAATATGCATTTTCTTATCATTGTACACATGGTTGTAATCTACATAAATCCTTACATGCAAATCACATAATAAGAACATTAAAGGAGTCTATTTTCCTTATAAAAGAATTTCTACCATCAAGTTTTTGAGCCACTTGACTTCTTATCCAACAAAGTCGAGAGCAATAAACTCTTAACTCTATAATAAATAGAGCAATACATGTCTGCATCACAAATTTTAATGAAATAGTTGCTCCTTTTTCAAGTGAAAACATAACCATTAATAAAACATACTTCATTACTGTCAGTTACCCAGTTTACATCGCAATATCCCTTGAGGATGTAAGGTAACCAACAAACTCTAAAGTAGAAACCGACAGTATTGCTATTCTTAGTACTTTGAAAAAAAATAGGGAACTGGAAGAACACTTTAGAAAGATTAATGTAGATAAAATTGTCTTTATATTATCTAAAATGAACACAAATGGTCTCTATTGATAGGTCGGGAGGAAGACCTAAAACCGTCTAAAATATCATTCAATGTAATTAATGAGTTATCTCCAATCAATTGTAATTAAGGTGTTTATAATTGTCAAATCAATCACTATGTAATTACAGTGATAACCTATACAACAATAGAAAAGCAAAGTTAAAACGCTCCCCTAATTTTAGTAACAATTATGAAAATATTCAAATAAAAAATAGCCTATAAATGTAAAAAAAAATTCTCCCAATCCGAATTTTAAATTTTTAGGAAAAAAAACATTTGATTTCTTAAAAAAGATTATATGTGTGACACGTAATTACCACGGACCATCGACCATGGATCAACTGACGACAGCGTAATTACTATGACCACATATTGATCAATAACGGTAACACACGTAATTACTATTACCACATGTTGATCAATAGCGGTAACGACATGTGCGTGCGAGGGACATATCCACTAACACTCAACTCAACAAAGAAGGGAGAAATAGATAATATACAAATCATCATCACTCTTTTTACCTTTCTTATGTGAGATAAACTTTATACTTTTTAACATTTGTGATATGAGTCCATCTTTTAAATTATTTCATTAAAAGATTTTCTTAATAAGATATGTAGAATGTACTTACACATCTTACATAATTACTTCATAAGAACATAAAAACTACTAATTCCCGGTTTGAATTAAAGATATCGAACCCTTAAAAAATAAAAGTAAAAAAATCACAATTATAGTGTAATAAACTGACAACAATAAAACAATATATATGACACTATTTAGAGGTGGATTTGTAATGACTAGAATCAAATGACCGAGAACGCAAAGAAAAATCTCCAACTCCGCCACCATGATTGTTACCTAAGTTGAGCTGATGACCCGACGTTTGAATGGGAAAAACAACAGGTTGTGAAATCGACGGTGAAGAAGAAGACAAGGATGACGCTTGTGCATGAGAACCTACCGAAGAAAAACCTGACCAAACTATTTGGTCGTATGGATACATGGGCTGGTTTTGCTGCTGTCGTCTTGGAAAATCATTGTTGAAAGAACTCAAGAAAAGTTGAGAATAGTCCTGATATCCGCCGGCAACTTGAGGATTTGGGACCATGTGATGAGACCGAGAGTGAACAATCGGGTCCGTTGACGTTGGAACGGAGAAATTTGTATGATTGGGTGGAGGTGTTCTGAGTTTGACGTTTTCAGGGAAGTTGAGTTTGGCTTTGTTACCTCTGAAGCGAAAGGCGGCTTCATCGTAGGCTCTGGCTGCGTCCTCGGCGGTGTTGAATGTGCCTAACCAAACTCTAGCTGCTTTAATAGGGTCGCGTATCTGAGCTGCCCATTTGCCCCATGGCCTCTGTCTCACTCCCCTGTATCTTCTCCTCGGTTCTTCCCTGTAGTTCTCGTTGCTGTTGTATTCGTATGTTGGGACCAATTGTGCTGCCATGTTGGAAGACGACACTCCACGTGCGAAGTTGCCAAACTGCGTAGAAATTTTAGTTACAGACTCAACCGCCATCCCTCCGCCGCAGCCGGTAACGCCACCTTCCAGTTCTTCCCTTCCTCTCTTTTGCCCTATATTACTTGAACCAAAGCCATCCGAGTTTTCATTTCCTGAATTCTCCTCATCATCTGCAGGTACATCGCCTGCAACAACATGAGTCAAAGCTGAAACCATAGCCGACATCTCCCTTTCTCGACGAACATCTGACAACATCAATGGCGCCTCCTCTTCCGCAGGCGGCGGCAATGAACCTTCTTCTCCCATCATCACCAACTGACGCATCGAAAATCCTTGATTTTCTTGGTCGACGACAACCGCTCCCCTGCTATTCTCACCGAGTACTCTGCCTTTTCTTGTTCGCCACCTTTATTATCATATCACACAAAAAAGAATATAATTATTATACAGTAGTTTGCAAAAACTTTATTTTAGAACTCAAACAAGTTTTTTTCTTCTTCAACCCAATGAAAACAGAGACATATAAAGGATATACGAGAAAGTGTGTCGGACACCCGACAGCCGCGTCCATAAACAAAGAACAATTGGTTAAATATGAAAGCTTCTTCTTTTAGCAGTCTGGATAATTTATAAAGTTTAAAAATAGTAATTAAAGTATTTTAAAATTATTTTTCTAGATATTAGATTTTCAACCCACAAGTTTGTTGGGTGAAAAAAAAGAAAGTTGTTTAATTTCGATGGGATAATAGATTGGGCATTTTATTATATATTTGTAAAACCTTTCAACTGGTTTACTTATTCAATTCCGATAAACCCAACGTGCTAAATTCCTAATTTTAGAACAACCTTGGTAGTACGTAGGTAGTAATAGTATGCTAAAATAAGGAGTCCAAAAATGTATAGTGAGTTTTCGAGGTACTAAAATATGTCAACTACTTGTAATAGATGAGGTGGCATTTTATTATTGGAGAGAGTGGCGGAGGTTGAGTTGACCCAAGTCAAAGGGACTTATCAATAAGACGCGGTTATTGGCTGAGTAGATTAGGTGGGACCATCGCGCTCGTTCGGTCGACATTGTTCAATTGTTGACACGTTATTGGATGATAACCAACCTCCATTTCAATATCAAATTCCAAACAATTAATAAATGCCATCTGATTCATATTTAAACTTATGTTTTCCTTTCTTTGATTATTTAATTAATGATTGTTTATGTGATTTGATCAAACTATCTTATGGAAACATCATTTGTGGGATACATTAGATATTTAGATTAAACAAGAATGCTACTTTTTAAAGTTAATTATTCTTTTAATCTTCTATACCAAAACAGACTACACCATTTATTAAATAAATCATTATAATTGTTAGAACATGAACATGAACATGAGTTAGCATGCAATTTCTTTTGTGAGAATATGAGCGGCATGGAAATTTAAATAGTAAAAAATGAGTATATAATATTGATAATGTCTAGGTACATCGATCACTTGTGCGGCCAAAGGGTGGAAGTCGGCACAAACTTATAAATTAGATATCTTAAAATCCAAACATTGAACCCAGTTAATCCTACTAACATGCAATTTGCAAATACAAGTAATATTTCTTTTTTTCCATATCAAAGAGAATACGAAATTAGTCTTACCATTATTTTTAAAGATAATTTAAAGTAATTATATTGTAGTATATGTTTAGAATCTTTATTAGTTGTGAATAATTCATATACAACATGCAAATCCAATTACTTGATCCAAAGTCCTATGAGAAGAATAATATTTTTTTTACCAATAATACCACTTGGTCGGTTCTTGAATCTTACCATTAATTGTACTTTTAAGAGTGGTAGGATGAATTAAATTATGATATTAAGTATTAGGAATGAGTAAAACTCAATTATATTAGATTTCTTTTCTTTGAATTTTGAGTTTTGAGTTTTTCATTCGAGTTATTCAAGTTAACTCGGAATTTTAGTTTAGATTCAAGTTTGAATCAGATTTCAAGTTTAGTTAAATAAGTTGATTATTTTACAATTTGATATCTAATTTTCTTGTTTCTTTAGTTTCTACTACGTTTTAAGTCTATTTTAACCAAATTTTAATCATATGATTCTCAATCATATTAGAATACTTATGTAGCTATAATTTCTGTTTTTTCAATTTAGCCCCCAACTTTGCATGCTTTATTGGCTTTTTAATTTCACATTCATTTTAAATTCATTTTGACCAAATTTAAAATATGCGCTCCACTACCACTATATAATATCTATGTAACTCCAATTCCTTTTTTAAATAAAAAATTCTTTTTTTTTTCAAATTTCGTACCTCAACTTTTTTGAATTGCTACTCTTTACAAATTCTTTCTCATCACCAATTCTTCGACTCTTTTTATATTTATATCTATACTTTATCTTCAAAATCTATTTTTTAATAAAGTAATATTACAAATATATTATACAATTTTAAATGATATTTGATTTATTAAATAATATTACAAATCTTATTTATACATTAAAAATAATATACAAATATATATTTATATCATACATGGTTAAAAATCATTTAAAATGAAAATAGTTAATATCATCGTATTAAAAATAATTTTATTTAAATTTGCTTCGCAATGGCACTTTGAAGATTTGACCAACAAATTTATGTATATTATAAAAGTAACAAAGATCATTCACAATGGCAAGTTGGAGATGAAACGTGAAGTTTTGGAGTTGAAATATATAGACATGCACGGTTTGTTCCTTTTTTCAACCATAGAATTTGGGGAAAAAATATTATGCAAAGAATAATATCTCAAAGAGCGATGGTTGACTTCTTTTTGAGAAGTTGGAGGCACCCCCTACCCTAGAGAATATTTTATACAAATTTAAAAAAGATAAAACTCTAGTAGCATTCTTGTTGTTATTGCAATTAAATTTAATTTTTATACAAAGAAATCAAGTGACTCGGAGATTGTTAAGATAATCAGTTATTAGTCGTCATCTGTCAACACCAAGTTCCCCTTGTTATTGCAAGCTCCCAAAGCTTCAAAAGGGAACCACTACACGCCTTAACTCGCACAGGCCATGCACTCTTGTCGGTTCTCAGGATAGATATTTTGGCTTTGACAAACTGGCAGAGGTTTGATTCATCACCTTGCTGATATGTCTTTAAATACCTAACTACTAGACTTTTTAACAAGAAACGCTTTTGGATGAAATTGTAAGTATATTATTAATTTTTTTATTCTCAATCTTTTGATATTAAACTCTCACACTCTTTATATTTATGATGTTCGAACCCGAGACTTTAAGGAATAACAATAATTTTGAAATTTTGAAAGAAAAGAATTATTATTTTAGTTTAACTTATATTATTTGATTATTTGGATAAGTCATGAAATCCACTAAAAAGAATGTAGTCAACATATAACTTATAACCAGACGCACCCTCAACTAAGAAAGTCCCCATTCAACACATAGCCTCATATTCACATTATCTCCTTTGTCTATACAAATATTAGTCAACTTAATACGAACTGTATCCTTTATACGATTAACAATGACATCAAATGAGTGAACAACAACCCTAAACTATCTGAAATTGTATTCTTCCCAAATACTTTATACAAAACTAGTCCAAGCCAACTTAAGTATACACACAATAAGGGAATTACCTCTCCAATTCATAATCGCCCGAAGCACAGTCTGCTCCCAATTCATGAAATTCGGCTGAATCTTGCAAGCTCTCATAATTTTCGGGCAAACGTTACAAGAGTAAGGACACTCAACAAACAAGCGATCCCTTGTTTCCTTCCCAACTCCACACAAATCACACATCTCATTCGAGACAATCCCAAATCGCATGACCCTATGCTTTGTAGGCAATTTGTCCAGAGAAGTCATCCAAGCAATGATCGAGTTCTTAGGGACGTGAGTAGGGAACCAAAGAAGCTTGTGCCAATTCAATTTGTCCCTTCTATCACAAACTCTCTCCCACACCCAACTGTTGGATACAATCGATCGGTCAACAATCTCACCAAACAAAACTTCAGCCACAGGTCTCAACTTCATCAATTTCCTCATAACCCAACTAAAATTAGGCTTACAATCAACAAGTCTGAAGTCATCCCCTTCAAAACATAAGCTCCAACCCAGACCACCCAGAGAGAGCTCTCATCTGCCAGATTCTTCTTAATCAACAACAAACAGCAGGCTTTATTCCATCCCAGAAGGTTCTTCAGTTCCAACCCTCATTCAAACTTAATAGAGAAAATTTGAGTCCAACTGAATCGAGCCCCTCTAGCAGAACAATCACTCCTATGTCGGAAAAATCTCATGAATAATTGTTCAATACTACGAACCACAGACTTTGGCAAAACGAGCAGCATGATCTAATGATTTGACCGTGCTATAAAAAAACTTTAATTAACTAAAACCGACGTCCATACTTAGATTACTGCTAGCCCACTTCCTTAATTTGGCTTTGATCTTGTCAACAAAACCCGAATAATCCTTATCACTCAATTTCCTTGTAACGAAAGGAACACCCAGATAACGACCTGGAAATTGCCCCGACTTAAACCCAGTCACAGATCAAATGGAGTAAATCTGACCCTTAGACAAGCCACAAACAAAAAGTTATACTTTGGCAACTTTCAGCTTAAGCCTAAAAGTGTCATAAAACAAATCCATGACACTTAGAACCCACATAACAGAGTCAATAGAGCCATGAAAGAATATTAATAAATCTCATCAAAACTCAAATGCGTAAGGCTAACCTTTCTACACTTGGGATGAAATATGAAAATCCCCTCAATGTCAGCCCTATCCAAGAGAGCAGACTACACATTCATTGCTAAAACAAAAAGATAGGTTGACAAGGGACATCCTTGTCTAAAACAGGACCTTCAATAGAAACTTCCAACTTATAGAATCGAAAGGCTTTTGAAGATCAATCTTTAGGGCGCACCTCAGAGAAATAGTCTTATGAGCATATCTTCTAACCAATTCCTGAGCTAGCAAAGTAGTGTCAACAATAATTCTACCTTTGATGAAAGCAGACTGACTAGGAGAAATCAAATTAGAGAAATAAATGGCCAGCTTATTAACCAGAATCCTGGTGATCATTTTGTAAACCACAAAACAATAGGATAGTGGGTTAAAATCCTTAGCCATGGATGCATTAGGCACCTTAGGAACAAAAGACAATGGTCGTGGCATTGAACGTAGGTAACATAGAAGAATTCTGGAAGAAATACTTTGCTAATGTAATAAGATCTCCCTTGAAAACTTCCCATAAAGCTTTAAAAAAACACCAACAGTAAACCCATATGGTCCAGAAATTTTATTACCCCCTTGCCTAAATAAGGCCTTTTTAATATCTAACCCAGGGTCAACAAACTCAGACAAGATCCAATCCAATAAATCTCTAAGAACATACATAGAACAATCCTTAAAATGAGGGTCAGTCAGACCTACCAATAAGATTGTTAAAAAAACTGAACCATGTCATTGACATGGTTTCGAAAGACTCTAGCCGATTATTATTCCCATCATGGAGGAATCTAATCATGTTCTTTTTGTTTTTATCAACTGACGAGTGTTTTAAATTTAAGATATTTACTTGTTAATTCTCCCATGTTATTGATTTGTTACTGATGATTTTGTTTTTTTCACTTATTTATGTGTGTAATCTATTTTCCAGAATCATTAGTAAGAAAAACACATTATGGATTTTTTATTATTTGATCATGGTTGGAGACATGAGCACGATATGAGGCACAACACAATCTGATGCGACCGTTTCTAGCTAATTTTTTTTGGGATTTATCTTTAAGGATATTTTCTATTTTGAATTTTCATGTTATTTTTAGGAATCCTGAGACTATAAATACCCATTGAGGTATTGATTGATGATGTATTATCTTTACATTTTTCTTTTATTTAATAAAAGTTTTCTCAGGTTTGTTTTATATTTTTATTTCAACTTTTATTTTAAGTTTTTACTTTGTTTTCTAAAAAATGCTAAGTATGATTTTCATCATGCTTAGATAAACTTTAAATTAGCCGATAACTTAGCGATGATTCAATTCATTTAGTGAGAATTGAAAAACACTTAATATATTCATATATATCATTTTAATTTTCTGTAAACTTGGATTGGCAATAGGTCTTTCCTTTAAAATTCCCAACACTTTCATTTCAAAAAGAACTCGTTGGTCTGGATGTTGTTCTGATTTACAGTTGGGAGGGAAGAGTCGACTGTTAGTAAATTCAACTTCCTATGAACACACTTAGTGGTGATTCGCTAAGGAAAATTAAGATCAATTCGATACTTATTGAGAGAACATAATCCGAATTGGGATTTTCCAGAGCTTAAAGTTATTTGGTGCTAACGACGGTAGATGTGGTTTGTCCAAGGAAGGATTGAATTTCAAAGATTGATTAGGAATATTGGTTTACTGAAAATAAAATTAAGTTACAAGGGTTGGGCCTTATAGACTGTAACCGGCATGAATCTCAAAGTAAAATCTCTTTCAATGATCGAAATGAATTGAGGCAAAGTGAAACTTGAGACTATTTTTCATCGTTATTGTTTTAAACTATTTACTTTATTTTTTTTATCATTTTTACTTAGTTAATTTATTTAATTTTTATATTACCAAACCCCATTTTCTTTTTGCTTACAATTTCTTTGAATCATGATCAACATAATACGACATTGAAAATTTCGAAGTCCCTATGGATAGACCTTTTCTTTTTTATCTACGTTTCAGTTTATTTCATTTGAGAAAAAAAATATTTATTTGACAATTATGACACTTGTCATCAACAGCAGAATAGAAAAATCTAGTATCTCAATTCCCATCCTGCACCCACTACACTTTAGCCTTTTGCTTATAGAAGGAGATCTCAACATCTTCAAGAGCAAATAATTCAGCTTGAACAACCTTCTCTCACTCTAAATCTCTACCACTAGAAGTCAGATTATGCAACTGAATCTATTGGAGTTTACCTCTTTTAGCATCCATTATCTTTTAGCACTATAGCATTTTTAATTTATTAAAAAGAACCTGCATGACATTACTAGTAATCGCTTCCTGCTAGGATCACCTAACAGTATCTAGTAAAATCCCCATGAGCAATCCAGCAATTAAAGAACTTATATGGCTTTGGCCTGTCAGCATGATTATCCTTCATTAGCCAAATTAAACCAAGACAATGATCAGAAACACAATTAGCATTGATCTCAACATAAGAATCAAGGAAATCATGAAGCCACTGAGCATTATTGAGGATTTTGTCCATTTTGTGAGCCAATAACTGCTCCTCATGTATATTAGACCAAGTAAATATAATTCCATAAGAAGGATGATCCATCGACTATAAATCATTCAAACATTCTCGAAAATCATCCATATCAACAGTAGAATAGTGCCATTCCAACTCCAAATCTAAGCTTTATTCAACCTGAGTAATGACATTTAACTCACCTCCAACCAGGCAAGAAGAAAAGCAATAACATACTGTAAATTCTTGAGCTAACACCAAAGGTTCTTCCTATTCAAGTCACTTTTACTGCCATACACTGCAATGATAAAGATCTTGTGCCCTTGAACAGTTCCCATGGTAGTAAGAGTTTGACTAGCCTCCTGAACAATAGTAAATTGCAAATGCTTCCTCTAAACCAACCAAAGTCTACCATTTCCAATTGAAGCATGATTAGAAAAACACAACCAATAAGCCAAAAACTTAGCTACAAAATCATCTATATTATTTTGGCAAATCTTAGACTCCATAAAAAAATCCACATAAAAGTTATCCAACCTCTGTATCACTTTATTATATTTTTAGGGATTATTAAGTCCCCTGATATTCCAAAAAAAAGGCTATCATTGAACTAGTAAAGGAGAAAAACCCCTTACCACAATACACATTTAGACCCTTTAGCCTTTTCAACTTGATCCATTTTCTTCACTTTAAGACCATTCAGCAACTCTGCAACTCCTAAAGAAACTTCCCTAGGCTTTCTGATAACTCTCCAAAAGAGTTATCTTTTAGGAAATTTTACCTAGGTTAAGCTTGAACTTTAGCATAATTAGGATAATTTTATGTTTATTTTATCATATTTTACATCATTTGCACATTTGGAGTGAGCTTATATCTTTTGGAATATTCTATGATATTTTGTTGTAATTTGGTACGTTGATACTATGACATTATCTATGATGTAGATGTTGATGTGAGACGATGTTGTATTGGATTACCAAGTCGAATTTGTAGCAATTGATGACTAAACAGGCAATTATAAGAAAATTCTAAAATAATACAATTGTCCAATACAATTGTAAAATTGCTAGAAAATATAGAAAAAATCATAATTTTCCTATTGGTAGATGCTTTGACCTTAGTGGGATTATAAATAAGACCTCCCTTCACACTTTCCACAACCATTCTTCAACCTCTCTTTCCATTTTAATTTCTTATTTCCTCCACCAGCCATGAAGGTTTAAATATGATAGGGAGACTAGCAGCAATTACGCCATCATAGCAGTAGTGACCATTTGGGGTTCAAGCTTTCTATATTGATTTTACTGGAAAAGGGAAGAAATTTGTTAAGTTTGAATGATTTAATTTTATGGGGTTGTTTAGATTTGAACATAAGGTGTTCGATAAATGTTTGTTTTATAATCTTTTCTTGAAATGATACTTTTATGTGTTGAAACTTCATTTGATATTTTTAGAAATAGAAATATCTTATTGTATGTCAATCTTGGTTATTTTTAGAGATGTAAATCATTGAGGTTGCATGCTACATATGTACAACATCGGTATTTGTGAAAGCGAGTTTAAGTATATGGAGATGTATACTACCGATTATCATTGCTTTATTAATGGCTTGATTAATGATGTTAGTAAAAATTGTTAGAACCATCGGTGTACCCCATGGCAAAGCAGAAATAAACTTGACAGTGTTACCAGCGATCCACGTACAATAAAATTGAAAATAGGAGGACAGGGATATATGTTAACTTACATCCTTGAAAACAGTAAGATTGCAACAATGGTAACAGTGATCACGAACGATTTGAATTGCAAGCCTCCACGAAAAAGTCTCGGCCTTTACTTGGTTCACCCGATTAAGAGCAAATATTTTTTTTCATTTTTTTAAAAACGGCTATGAGAAAATCAGCTAAAGATAAAAAAGGACTTCTAGACCCTTAATTATCTTTATATATATGAGTTACCCTAACCTTTAGGGTTTTGAAATTTCAAATTAATTAAAATCTTATTTTAATTATTCTGAAATTTAATCTTCTTTGGCTATTCTGAATTAAATATTCATTAAAAAGTTGTAATCAAAATTACATTCTTTTAATGTCCACTTATTTTATTCAGGAAAATTAAATTATATGTATAACAAGTATACATATATTAACTCTAATTGCATTGTACAATTTAATATTTGCTCATTTCAACATTAGGGTGTGACCCTATAGGTTTTTGTAACATTAGTAGTAATTATTAGAACCATTCTAATTATTACAAACAATGAGTGACATCTAGCAATATATCATTGTTACCTAAGTTACAAGAAATCATCATTCAACATATCATTGTAATACCTCAAATTTTGACCAGTGACTAAAATGTAAGTTTTGAAAGTATAGTGGCTAAAGTATACACTTTGAAAAGTTTAGGACCCAAAATTTGTAATTTTTAAAAGTTATATATATTTTATGCCTGTAAATGAAAAGTTTGGATTAATACAGAGATTTTAGTGGGGATCATATTTTTGGTGCGGGAATTGTGATAAAGCTATAAAGCAGTAAATTTAGGTATTGAAATCAGATAATCAGATCGAACCGGAATTTTACGAAAATTTGAAGGATGTTATAAAATGGTTGGAAATATTATTTTCATATTTTCGATCGGAGAAACTTGGCTCAGAACAGTGCAATTTTTTAGATTTGACCAAACAAATGGAATTTTTAGTGACTAAAATGCAATTTTTGAAAATTGCGTGGTCAATTTCGAAAGTCAAAGTCAAGTTGTATCATCTTTGACCAAGGAATATTTTAATAGAAGATAATACAATGGCATTTGGTAATTTTCAAGATTATAAGGGCAATTTTGGTATTTGGTCCAAAAAGGAATAAAAAATTCATTTAATTAGATTTAAAGGTTAATAATTAGAGATATTTTTTGAGAACCATCGTGAAACTCTTCTCTCTTCTCCAACTAGTTGCTGAAACCCATAGACAAGGTGAGTCAGTTTGTTTTCTTCTATTTTGATCAAATTTGGTAGTTTTGGGATTAATTGTGAAATAGGAAATTGTTCTATCCTATTTCTCTACAAGATGGTATAATTATTCTTTTCATGCTTAAATGTGAAAATGGGTATTTATGGTGGATGAAGGGGAAGTGTGATTTTTATGATTAAAGATCAATTCTTGATATTAGAAGTGTTGTAAGAATTGAAGAAGAACCAATGATGCAACTTAATGAAAACAGTTTAGATTTTCGAATTTGGCAGTGAGTTTGAAAATTCACCAGAAATTCTATAAAAATTATTTGGAGGTGATTTTATATATTATGTTCATATATCAATCTAATTTTGTTTAAAACAAACGGAGATCAATTTCAATGTGTATAAAAAAGACATGAATTTTTAACTGAGGAAAGGTCATAAAAACGGGCAGTATATTCTGCACAAAATAGATTCTGTTGGTCAACTTTGAAAATTCACCATAAATTGTACAGAATGAATTAGAAGGAGTTATTTTTATGGATAGATTTGTATTCGAGTATATTTTTCAATGGAAGAAATGGAATTAAATTCCAGTGTGTATATCAACACAGAATACTGATTCTTTAAAGGTAGTGCAAGTTGTTTGAATATGGAAATTTTAGAATTTAAGTTGAAATGAAGTAGAAGATGAAGAATAATGTTTAAATGTTGAGTATATTTTTTAATACTTGGAATTTAAGTTAAATGGCAAGAGACCATTTTGAATAAATTGGGAATGTTGAGAAGAATTCTAAAAGAATTCATTTTAATGGTTAGAGGTGGAATTCGAAATGTTCTAAAACTTTGGGGACTTGTTTGCAAGTTCTTAAATGAAGAAGTATTATTTGGTTATTTTATTCAAGTGCTGGAACTTTAGTAATTAATGTACAATTATCATAATGGTGAAGGACCATTATGAATTAAAGGAAAAGTTGAGTTGAATTGTAGGAAGAATTTAAAATATGTGGTTAGATTTTATAATTCGTAAAAGTTGAAGAATCATGTTAGAAATAATTATTTATGGAATTGAATAAGTGTTTCGATAAGTTTGAAGTTACAATGGAGTTATGAGTTTGGTTGTTATTGATTTAGTTATCGATTTTATTATATATATTTTCAAATGTTAAAATGAGCTTATATTAGTACATGCTAATATGTATTCGAACAATTTTGTGTTATAATTGGTATTGTCAGACTACGTTAAATCTAGCAATCCGAACGGTTCGAAAGGAAAGGACAAAGCTCGTGACTAGGATTATATACAAGTTCTGTAGTGAGGCAAAGGTGAGTGCAGTTATTTATTTAATTATTTTGATCGAGGAGGACTTGCGATAAGTCAACCTCATTCCAATTTACAGTATGATTTATAAAGTTTCTAAAGATTATTTTTATAATAGTTTATATTAGTTTTATGAATGATTTAGGGTATGAACTGCCCAAGCATGATATTGATTAGGATTTAATTATGACACATAGCCCATTGTATGTATAATGAAATTATGGGTACACTTGGCAGCCATTAGCTGAGTATTATCAGCTTTGGTACATTCGTGTATGAATGTTATCATATCAGCTTTGGTACATTCGTGTATCAATGTTATCCTATCAGCTTTGGTACATTCGTGTATCAATGTCCAGCACCATTGGTGCTTATTCAGGTTATGATGGCACTGAAGTGCATCATATCTCAATATCAGTTACGATTTGCACCGTGTTTTGCATAGTGCGCACCTTACTCGCGTATCTTATGTTCTTATAAATATGCATTGGGCTATAAAAATGATATGCAAGTTGTGAATGATTTCAGTTAACAGAAAGCATGATGCTTATTTTATTAGATATGATTTATCAGAATTTTCATGAGTCATGATTTAAAAGAAATTTCAAGTCTCAGTGAAGAAATCGACTTGGATAAGTTGGTTTACCAGTTTAATGTTTTAAGTTGAATTATTTTATTTACGTTTATGATAATTTCAGATTTTACTCACCCTAGATTATTACTGCCTCACTAAGTTATACTTAGCGCGTGATGATTTTCGTGCGTAGGTTCTAATAAGGATATGTACGATCAGTAAGGAGCTATCAGAGCATCTTTCTGGAAAGACATACATATCATCAGTATCAGTAAGACGTCTATGATGTTTCTTTTGACTTATAGTGGCATGTATAATTATGTCAGTAGTTTCTAATTATCGTATTTATTTTAAATAATTTGTAATAATAAACTAGAACTATTTTAGTTTATTTTACTTAGTTTAGTTTTATCGGTATCTATGTATGACAAGAATTTATTACATTATTATGTTTTTAAAAGATTTTATGAAAAGACATGGTTTAGTAAAATTACTGAATAAATAATGAATTTATTTTCCTGTAATAAAGAAATAAATTATAAGCTGAAATATACATTAAAATATATTTTTAAAGTTAGAACCATAGTGTTTTCAAAAGAAATAAATTTTTACAGAAATTTTAGTTCAGTAAATGTTTTCAAATTGATGTGACATCTTTGACTAGTATATTGAGACATATACTGGTTAAGGGTGTTACATTTATTGGTATCAGAGCTACAGATTTAGCCGATTCTCAGCCTAAACCGAGCCTATAATATGTTGGAAATATGTACATGTCACTAGGATGTCAAAATTACTGATATGGTATGGTCTGATGATTTTATTTGTGATGATGCTCCTTATTAACGTAAATTTGTGCTTTTGTTTAGATGTCGGGTTCGGAAGGCATAAGACGGGCCATCGAACAAGAGGTTCCTGAGGGAACCGATAGTGGGAGTAGTAATGAGGTTGAGCACGTACCCCAACGTCAGGGAGAGCAGGTACCTCAGGAAGTACTCGCTCCAGATCAAGGAATGTTCTTACAAGCTCTAGAGGCTATCTTAGCTCGATATCAGCCGGCAACAACACCTTCCCTTCCTCCGCCTCCACCTCCTCCTCCAGTTCCAAGAATATCGGTTCCGAAAGAATTAAAAAGTTTAGGAGCTGCAGAATTTAAAGGTGAAGCAAATGAAGGGGGGGCCAGTAGTGGAAGACATGTGGCTGAATGATGTAAAAATAATGTTGGACAGTCTTCATTGTTTGGAGGATGAGAGATTGGGGGGAATATTTTCATTGTTACGAGGTCAGGCTCGTATATGGTGGACGAACGTGACGACACGTGTTCCTCCAGATCAGATCACATGGCAGTTTTTCTTAGAAGCATTTCAGAAGAAATATATCGGAGAACAATTTATTACTCAGATGAAGCATGATTTCTTTAATCTGATCCAGGGTGGTAAATCTGTTTACGAGTAGAATGTGAGTTTAATAAACTTGCTCGATATGCCTCAGAGATGGTTCCCACCGAGAGAGATATATGTTAGAAATTTATTTGAGGTCTCCGTCCCAGACTCAGAGAACTTTTATTGGCTGCGAACTTAACCACTTTTCAGGAAGTGGTGAACAAAGCAAAAGATTTGGAAATGGCGCAAAATGAGAATTTTCTAATAGAGCAGAGACGATAATCTAAAAGATCAGGAGCATCATTCTCATCTCAATCTAAAAGAGGTCGAGATTCAGGTTATCAACACCAGAGTAAATCCGAAGTTGGTGCACCTAGTCGCAGAGGATCCGAGGGTAAGGAAAAAGGGCATCAGGTACAGACAATGACTATAGGAGCTGGCAGATCAGCTCAGTCTCAAGGACAACACCCATTATGTCCACGGTGTGGAAAGTATCATTCTGGTGAATGTAGATCGGGATCAGGAGTTTGTTTTCATTGTGGAGACATAGGTCATTATATCAGAGACTGTCCAATGGTAGGAGAAAGATCTGTTCAAACAGAGCAATCAGTGGCAATGCCTCCGAGAGGTGGTCGAGGTAGAGGTAGAGGGAGGGGATATTCAGAGACAGCCTCCCAGTCTGATGTTCGTGCTCCAGCGAGAATTTACAACATCAAGACTAATGAGGATCGTGATGATCCAGAGATCATAGCAGGTACTTTCTATCTTTATGATGAGCATGCATTTGTTTTGATTGATCCGGGTTCTACGCGTTCCTATGTTAGTTCGAAATTAGTTAAAAATTAAAATATTCCATTAGAACCCATTAATAGTGATATGATAGCTATAAATCCACTGGGTCATAGTGCTAGAGTTGCAAGGATTAGCAGAAATTGTCCACTAAAGATTCAAGGGGTTATATTCCCAGCGAATCTTTTGGAGTTACCGTTTGACGAGTTTGAGATTATATTGGGCATGGATTGGTTATCTCAACATTATGGTTGGGTAGATTGTCGTATGAAGCGATTATTTATAAAAGATGCAGAGGGTAACGAGATAATAGTAATTGGAGAAAAAGAGGGATCTTTGTTTAATTTAATATCATCCTTTACAGTAATAAAAATGATAGAAAAAGGTTGCACAACTTTCGTAGCAAATGTGTTCGATACTCGAACATCTGAAATTCGATTAGAGAATATTCCGACAGTTCAAGAATTTTCATTATATCGAGGTTTTATTAGTTTTCCGGTACATCTCCTTGGGGTGCACCAGTACTTTTTGTTAAAAAAGAAAGATGGCTCGATGCGATTATGTATAGATTATCGTAACTGAATACGGTGACGGTGAGAATAAATACCCTCTTCCGAGGATCGAGATCTATTGATCAGCTCAAGGGTCTTCAGTATTTTTGAAAATTGATCTTCGATCAGGGTATCATCAGCTAAAGATAAAAGAGGAAGATATTCCAAAGACGGCTTTCAGAACTCGATATGGTCATTATGAGTTTGTTGCGATGCCGTTTGGACTAACCAATGCTCCAGCAGCATTTATGGATTTGATGAATCGAGTCTTTCAGTCATGTTTGGATCAATTTGTGGTTGTGTTCATTGATGATATTTTGGTGTATTCTAAGACTATGGAAGAGCACGACACACATCTCCGTATACAGACGTTGCGAGATAAAAAGTTATATGCTAAATTGTCAAAATGTGAATTTTGGCTGTCAGGGGTTACCTTTCTGGGTCACGTGATTTCAGTAGAAGGAATTAGAGTAGATCCCAAGAAGGTGCAAGCTATAGTGGAGTGGAAACCTCTGCAAAATGTTTCAGAAGTTCGAAGTTTCTTGGGGTTAGCTGGATATTATCGGAGATTTGTGAAGAATTTTTCAATAATTGCATCTCCACTTACCAAACTACTTCGAAAGGATGTACCATTCATCTGGAATGAAAAGTGTCAAGAAAGTTTAGAGAAGCTTAAAGAGATTCTGACTGAGGCACCGGTATTAGTACATCCAGAGTCAGGAAAAGATTATGTAATATACAGTGATGCGTCCCATAATGGCTTGGGATGTGTTTTAATGCAAGAAGGTAAAGTGGTAGCCTATGCTTCAAGGCAGTTAAAGACGCATGAACGGAATTATCCGACACATGATTTGGAGCTAGCAGCTGTAGTGTTTGCTCTGAAGATATGGTGCCACTATTTATATGGTGAGCGATGATATATTTATACAGATCATAAGAGTTTAAAATATTTACTCACTCAGAAAGAGTTAAATCTAAGACAAATGAGATGGATTGAGCTTCTCAAAGATTATGATGTGATTATTGATTATCATCCTGGGAAGGCTAATCTGGTAGCTGACGCACTTAGCCGAAAAACCTTTGCTGCTATGAGAGCATTAGATGCACGACTATCAATGGAAGATGATGGTGAATTAATTGCAGAATTGAGATTGAGACCTGCCCTATTGGATCGTATCAAGGATCTTCAGAATAAAGATAAGAAGTGTTTAGATAGAATGGAGCAAGCAAAGAAAGGGGAAATGATAGATTTTGAAATTAAGCCTGATGGATGTTTGTATTATCGGAATCGAATTTGCATACCCGATGACGAAGAACTGAAGAAAGATCTTCTTTCTGAAGCTCATTATAGTCCTTTGACTATGCATCCAGGAGGAAACAAAATGTATCAAGATTTAAATAGTCGGTATTGGTGGGCAGGTATGAAAAGAGCTATCACTGAGTTTGTTTCTAAATGTCTAACCTGTCAGCAGGTAAAAGCAGAACACCAAGTACCTTCGGGGTTGTTGTAACCTATCTCAATTCCTTGATGGAAATGGGAACGAGTTACCATGGATTTTGTGACAGGTTTACCTTTGACACCTAGTAAGAAAGATTTGATTTGGGTGATAGTGGATAGATTGACAAAGACATCACACTTTATTCCAGTTCGAGAAGATTATTCTATGAACAAGTATACTGAGTTATATATCAAAGAAATAGTACGACTTCATGGAATACCCATTTAGATAGTTTCAGACAGAGATCCAAGATTCACTTCGAGATTATGGAAGTCTTTGCATGAGGCATTGGGAACCAGACTAAATTTCAGCACATCTTATCATCCTCAGACAGATGGTCAATCTGAAAGAACTATTCAGATACTTGAAGACATGCTAAGGGCGTGTGTTATTGATTTCAAGGGATCATGGGAAAAGTATTTTCCATTAACAGAGTTTGCTTATAATAACAGTTATCAATCAAGTATCAAAATGGCTCCTTTTGAAGCATTGTATGGAAGAAAATGTTGAACGCCACTGAATTGGTACGAATTAAAAGATCAAGATGTAATTGGTCCAGATATAATTAAGGAGGTGGAAGACAAAGCGAAAGTAATCCAAGATAATCTCAAAATAGCAGCAGATAGATAGAAATCTTATGCTGATTTAAAAAGAAAAGAGATTGGATATCAAGTAGGTGATAAGGAATTTCTTAAAGTGTCACCTTAGAAAAAGATTCTAAGATTTGGACGAAAAGGGAAATTGAGTCCAAGATTTATCGGGCCATACGAGATTGTAAAGAGAGTTGGACCAGTAGCTTATCAGTTGGCGTTACCTCCAGAGATGGACAAGATTCATAATGTATTTCATGTATCGATGCTTCGAAGATATCGACCAGATCCTTCACATGTAGTTACACGGGAGGAAATTGAGATTCAGCCAGATTTATCATATGAAGAGGAACCAGTAAAGATTTTAGCACATGAAGTCAAAGAACTAAGAAATAAGACGATTCCATTAGTAAATGTTCTTTGGCGGAACCATAAAGTTGAGGAAGCAATTTGGGAATGAGAAGAAGAAATGAAGAAAAAGTTTCCTCATCTATTTAATTCAGGTATGTAAATACATATGGAAAATTCGAGGACGAATTTTATTTAAGGGAGGAGGAATTGTAATACCTCAAATTTTGACCAGTGACTAAAATGTAAGTTTTGAAAGTATAGTGGCTAAAGTATACACTTTGAAAAGTTTAGGACCCAAAATTTGTAATTTTTAAAAGTTATATATATTTTATGCCTGTAAATGAAAAGTTTGGATTAAAACAGAGATTTTAGTGGGGATCATATTTTTGGTGCAGGAATTGTGATAAAGCTATAAAGCAGTAAATTTCGGTATTGAAATCAGATAATCGGATCGAACCGAAATTTTACAAAAATTTGAAGGATGTTTTAAAATGGTTGGAAATATTATTTTCATATTTTCGATCGGAGAAACTTGGCTCAGAACAGTGCAATTGTTCAGATTTGACCAAACAAATGGAATTTTAGTGACTAAAATGCAATTTTTAAAATTGCATGGTCAATTTCGAATTCAAAGTCAAGTTGTATCATCTTTGACCAAGGAATATTTTAATAGAAGATAATACAATGGCATTTGGTAATTTTCAAGATTTATTAAGGGCAATTTTGGTATTTGGTCCAAAAAGGAATAAAAAATTCATTTAATTAGTTTTAAAGGTTAATAATTAGAGATATGTTTTGAGAACCATCGTGAAACTCTTCTCTCTTCTCTAGATAGTTGCTGAAACCCATAGACAAGGTGAGTCAGTTTGTTTTCTTCTATTTTTGGTCAAATTTGGTGAGTTTTGGGATTAAATTGTGAAATAGAAAATTGTTCTATCCTATTTTCTCTACAAGATGGCATAATTATTTCTTGGTTTCATGCTTAAATGTGAAAATGGGTATTTATGGTGGATGAAGGGGAAGTGTGATTTTTATGATTAAAGATCAATTCTTGATATTAGAAGTGTTGTAAGAATTGAAGAAGAACCAAGGATGCAAATTAATGAAAACAATTTAGATTTTCAAATTTGACAGTGAGTTTGAAAATTCACCAGAAATTCTATAAATATTATTTGGAGGTTATTTTTATATATTATGTTCATATATCAATTTAGTTTTGTTTAAAACAAACGGAGACCAATTTCAATGTGTATACAAAAAGATATGAATTTTTAACTGAGGAAAGGTCAGAAAAACGGGCAGTATATTCTGCACAAAACAGATTCTGTTGGTCAACTTTGAAAATTCACCATATATTGTAAAGAATTAATTAGAAGGAGTTATTTATATGGATAGATTCGTATTCGAGTCTATTTTTCAATGGAAGAAACGGAATTAAATTCCAGTGTGTATATCATCACAGAATACTGATTCTTTAAAGGTAGTGCAAGTTGTTTGAATATGTAAATTTTAGAATTTAAGTTGAAATGAAGTAGAAGATGAAGAGTAATGTTTAAATGTTGAGTATATTTTTTAATACTTGGAATTTAAGTTAAATGGCAAGAGACCATTTTGAATAAATTGGGAATCTTGAGAAGAGTTCTAAAAGAATTCACTTTAATGGTTAGAGGTGGAATTCGAAAGGTTCCAAAACTTTGGGGACTTGTTTGCAAGTTCTTAAATGAAGAAGTATTATTTGGTTGTTTTATTCAAGTGCTTGAACTTTAGTAATTAATGTACAATTATCATAATGGTGAAGGACCATTATGAATTAAAGGAAAAGTTGAGTTGAATTGTAGGAAGAATTTAAAATATGTGGTTAGATTTTATCATTCGTAAAAGTTAAAGAATCATGTTAGAAATAATTGTTTATGGAATTGAATAAGTGTTTCGATAAGTTTGAAGTTACAATGGAGTTATGAGTTTGGTTGTTATCGATTTAGTTATCGATTTTATTATATAGATTTTCAAATGTTAAAACGAGCTTATATTAGTACGATGCTAATATGTAGTTCGAATAATTTTTGTGTTATAATTTGGTATTGTTAGACTACGTTAAATCTAGCAATCCGAACGGTTCGAAAGGAAAGGACAAAGCTCGTGACTAGGATTATTATATGCAAGTTCTGTAGTGAGGCAAAGTTGAGTGCAGTTATTTATTTAATAATTTTGATCGAGGACGACTTGCGATAAGTCAACCTCATTCCAATTTACAGTATGATTTATAAAGTTTCTAAAGATTATTTTTATAATATTTTATATCAGTTTTATGAATGATTTAGGGTATGAACTGCCCAAGCATGATATTTTGATTATGGATTCAATTATGACACATGAGCCCATTGTATGTATAATGAGAATTATGGGTACACTTGGCATGCCATTAGTTGAATATTATCAGCTTTGGTACATTCGTGTATCAATGTTATCATATCAGCTTTGGTACATTGGTGTATCAATGTTATCCTATCAGCTTTGGTAGATTCGCGTATCAATGTCCAGCACCGTTGGTGCTTATTCAAGTTATGATGGCACTGAAGTGCATCATATCTCAATATCAATTACGATTTGCACCGTGTTGTGCATATTGCGCACCTTACTCGCGTATCTTATGTTCTTATAAATATGCATTGGGCTATGAAAATGAATATGCAAGTTGTGAATGATTTTCAGTTAACAGAAAGCATGATGTGCTTATTTTATTAGATATGATTTATCAGAATTTTCATGAGTTCATGATTTAAAAAGAAATTTCAGGTCTCAGTGAAGAAATCAACTTGGATAAGTTGGTTTGCCAGTTTACTGTTTTATGTTGAATTATTTTATTTACGTTTATGATAATTTCAGATTTTACTCACCCTAGATTATTACTGCCTCACTAAGTTATACTTAGCGCGTGATGATTTTTATGCGTAGGTTCTAATAAGGATAAGTACGATCAGTAAGGAGCTATCAGAGCATCTTTCTGGAAAGACATACATATCATCAGTATCAGTAAGACGTCTATGATGTTTCTTTTGACTTATAGTGGCATGTATAATTATGTCAGTAGTTTCTAATTATCGTATTTATTTTAAATAATTTTTAATAATAAACTATAACTATTTTAGTTTATTTTACTTAGTTTAGTTTTATCGGTATCTATGTATGACAAGAATTTATTACATTATTATGTTTTTAAAAGATTTTACGAAAAGACATGGTTTAGTAAAATCACTGAATAAATAATGAATTTATTTTCCTATAATAAAGAAATAAATTATAAGCTGAAATATAATTTAAAATATATTTTTAAAGTTAGAACCAGAGTGTTTTCAAAAGAAACAAATTTTTACGGAAATTTTAGTTCAGTAAATGTTTTCAAGTTGATGTGACATCTTTGACTAGTATATTGAGACATATACGGGTTAAAGGTGTTACATCATCTTCGTGAATAACTCTTTTATGTATTACATCCTTTTGTCCTTTATATCTAGAATAGGCGTAAGTCTTGGAATAGTCACACTTGTATAACCCAACTATTATTTCTTGATATATAGAGTAGACTATAATTAACAAATAATTTGTGATATCTCATATTAACGTATTTGAGCATGGTCATGCATTTCTAGTCTCACTCAATCAAGTGGCCTATGATATATTTCCTATTATGTAGGAAGGACAAATCCTATCTTAATCATAAATACCCTACTACATATATCAAGATATGTTCAATATCAGTCTTTATAGTGCAACCAGTTACGGAACATGTTTAACTGTATCAAAACATACAACAATATATGTTGAGATAGTAATGATCTCAAGTTTGAGGATCATACATATAGTCATCACTATGAGCAATGTTATAACCATCACATAATAATTCAAGACATGCTCATAGTGGGACAATCCAATATGTCATTCTCTAGCAACCTATTCATGCATCGATTCTGACATCTCTATGTCAATGAGAATTTATTGTCATCAATCAAAAACATGTTAGTCTTAAAAATATTATTGTCCATACCATAATAATATTCGACTAAAGATATTTAATAATAATCATATTATCATATGGACTTTATTATCTTTCAGTTTATATTAGACACAAATATATAACTAAAAGTAATAGTGAAAATGCCTTTATTTAATGAAATCGGTAAATAAAATATGTCCATACAATCATCATATGGTTGGTATTTCGGCGTACTCTAACAAAAACTGATTTTTATTAGTTAAGTGTTTAATTCCTGAAAGAGGATTAATGTGTTAATCTTTACACGAAACATAATCATATTACCATACCACAATTATATTGGAAACTGCCAAATGACAACAACATTTACTGGTCCAGTGGTCTATTTGCTTTCCTGTTTGATATTGCATTCCTTGCCTTTAATATTTTGAATGTTTACCTTTGCTATAAACCTATCACTATTTCATTCTAAACATATCTTTTGCAAAGAATCAACAATTCTAAGATGTAATTCCTTGTTCTTTATGGGTTTGACGTCCAAAACTTTTGGAGTTTCCACTTTATTACTTGATATACGACGTGTGTACTTGCGTTGAATGTTGTAACAATTTTGTAGAATCAAATTTTTGGTGTCATTATCGGGGAGCAATGATATTGCATTAGAGTTGTTTTCTTTGTTTTCACTATTTTTTTCTTTTTGTAGGTACTTTCTTTTTAGCATAGCGTTGTTTATGTATTACACGCAATAACATTGAGGACTTAAAATTGTTTTATTTGAAAATCAAGTGAAATATCCATCGTAGGAGGTAACAACATCAACTGCAACCAAACATGGCTCAATATGGTGTTCTCCTTTTGCAAAATATTTTGGTGTCGTAAAATTGGTACAACATCAATAACCACGACATGCCAATCTGAGAGCATGTTATGCTGACCTTAGATGATCTTAATCTTAACATCGTTAGACCTGCTATCCATGCTACCCACTTCGTGCTGAAGCCTGTAATGATCCAAATATTGCAGTGTTTGGGGTAGTATAGTGGTTTATTCACTGAGAATCCTAGATCACATTTGAGAGCAGTCATTGAAGTGTGAGATTATTTTTTTTCAAAAATGAGTGCCGAATGAAGCATTGAAACTGAAATTATTTCCTTACTTTCTTTGTGAAAAAGCCAAGGCCTGGCTTAACTCATTGATGCTTGGAGCTATTGCATCATGGAATGAGCTTGCCCAAAAAATTTGTTATATGATTAAATCCTCCCAACATGAATGCGAGAATGAGGAATGACATCACATATTTCAAGCAATTAAAGGATGAAAATTTGTATGAAGCTTAGGAGTGATTTAAAGATTTGCTGTGAAAATGTCCGATGCATGGTTTCAACATTGGAAACAAGTGGAGATATTCTACAATGGTCTTAATATGCAAACAAGAATGGTTGTAGATGCCTCTGCCAATGGATCATTGTTGGACAATCTTACAATAAAGGCTACGAAATCCTTGAGAGGATCTCCAACAATGATTACCAATATCCTAACACAAGGATGATGTCAAGGAGATGCGTTTCTGTTGCAGTGGATAATAATGCTATCAACAAAATGGCCTTAAATATTACAAAATTGACTGATTTGGTGATGAAGATGCAACAACCTGGAGGTATGTATGAAGTTTAGTCAATATACATTGTTACTTATGTTTATTGTGGTGACAATCATAATTTTGAGGAATGTCCTAAAAATCCTCATTATGTGTATTTCACGAGGAACTATAATTGGAATGATAATGCATACACCTATAAGAACACCTACAATCCAAACTTTGAGAATCATTTTAATCTACCATATGGAAGTCAAGATATAGTCTACCCTAATGAACATTGAATCCATATTTTGAGAATACACAACTATAACATCAGTTGCAACAACATTATGTGTAGCAACAACTAATGTTGGCAGATCAACAATCACATCACCTTGAAATGCAACCATAATAATGTAGCAACCATCACAGCTATCAAGGGAAGACTTTCAATCAAGATGTAACATTATCATCACTTGAGTCTATACTAATGAAGAACATCATAAGAAATGATTTTATCATTCAAAGTCAGACATCATCATTTACAGTATTGGAGAATCGAATGAGAGCTGGCCAATGTGTTGAACATTATGCTACAAGAAGCATTGCCCAGTGACATAAAAGTTATATGTAACCAGCATTACAAAGCTGTCACAACACGAAGCGAACTCCAACTTGGGAAGAATGATAAGCATAAAAATAGAAGATGAGAGGCCTAAACCATAACCGAAAAGTAAAAAACTAGAAATAGAGATTGAGCCACTCAACATTGATGTTGTGAAAAAGGATGTTGGCCAATGTAGTAATTCTAAGCCATTGGCACCAACAATGAAAACAACACTACCACCTGTAATGCCACCATAATTGCCACTTCAACCTAAAAGAAGGTCACCACCTCCATTCCCTCAACATTTTCAAAATACCAAAGAGGACTAACATTTTAAAAATTCCTTTGATGTGCTGAAGTAATGAAGGAACAACATCCCATTGATTGATGCCTTGGAACAAATAATGAACTATGCCAAGTTCATGAAAAATTGCTTTCCAAGAAAAGTAGCATTGACGAGTCAAAACTGTTGCACTCGCTGAAGGGTATATCTCCATTGTCATGAGCACATTGTCATCGAAGTTAAAGGATCCAGGGAGATTTACTATTCGTTGCACTATTAGGAATCAATACATTGCTAGAGCATTGTGTGATTTGAGTTCCAACATTAACTTAACACATTTGTCTATTTTCAGGAAATTTGGGATTGAAGCAACACACACAACTATTGCATTACAATTTGCTGGCCAATCTATTTCTCATCCTGAAGAAAAAATAGAGAATGTGCTAGTGCAAGTGGAAAAATTCATCTTTCAAACAGACTTCATTATCTTGGATTCTGTAACCGACAAGGATGTACTAATAATACTAGACATACCTTTCCTTGCTCTAACAAGAACACTGGTTGATGTCCACAAGGGAGAACTCATAATGCGCCTAAATGACCAACATATTACATTCAATATTCTGCAATGCAATGACAATATTGAGTGTTATGTTGTTGGCATTATCGAAGGAACAAAGCAAGGACCCTTGGATGAATGTTGGATCATGTCTAGTGGGCATATGATGAAACATTATGGTTGCAATATATCGTAGCACATTGCTTCAATTAGTTCTATGAACTCGAGCCTGATTAGTTTATATTTATATTTATATTTTATTTCATTTTATTTTATTTTTTATATTTTTTATATTTTGTTATTTTATTAGTTTTTTTTTCTTTTTAGCTCATGCTTCCATATTGATCATCGCACCAGTAGCCATCACATATTGTCTTCGCTTCACAGCATCAACTAAAGTTACATATAGTCATTGTTACAGGATCATCTGTCAGTAAGAAGAAAAGATGCAACTGAAATAGAAGGCATCAACAAAGAAGACCCACCCAAACTTTTCTAGCCGAAAAAAGACTCACTATAGGAGTATTGCTTCATTTTTCCTATTTACTTTTATTTAAATTTTTATTGTTTTCTTGTTGCATGCTTTGATGATAATGCACATCTTAGGTTTGGGGTGTATTGTCCATTTGTGTTGTTCATATTGTGTCATTCATTTATGTTGTTCATATTTATATTTTTCATATTACATTTGTTTGTTTGATGTGTGCACTGTTGTTCGTATTGTTTAGAGCATTTAGGATATTGCATATATAATGTTGCTAGATTAATGAATTTTTTATGATTCTTGATGATGAACAATTAGCTGTGAAATGTCATAGGAATGTTGTAGATACTTGTTAGGATTAGGAATCATATAAACCTTTTTACACAATAAGTTTATGTTCTCAATACTTAGAGACATTAGAATTTTTTTTAACTTTAAATCTCATATCTTTATTAGATGTTGTAGAAATTGAAAAAAAAAAAAGATGATGAGAAAAATCAAATAAGTTGGAAAAGCTTGTAATGACCCCAATATTTTAGGAAATAAGTTGGAATCTCCAACATTAGTTTTAGGAAGTAGAATAAGTTGGAATCTCCAACATTAGTTTTAGGAGGGTTGCTACAACATTGAAACCTAATAAGTGATTATGGACAATTTTGTTCTAATTTAGCTAAGTCTTGATTGGATACACCTAGCTTGTACACTACAACACTCTGTGGATTCTGATTTTGATAATTTGAAATTGCATTCCCTAATTGGAGAACATTTGATGCTATAACTTTTATGGCAACAATGAAAAGTTTGAGAGTTGAAAGAAGGAACATTAAAAATCTGGCTTGGTTTGGTGGCATTATTCTATAGCATTATTATTTAGAATAGTTGCATTTCATGCATGTTTTTCCTTGAAGACAAGCAAACACTCAGGTTGGGGGTGTGATGATTCTCCAAAAAAGTTATTTTTTAGGATCTTTTTACATAGGTTAAGTTTGAACTTTAGCATCATTAGGATCATATTAAGTTTATTTTATCATATTTTACATCATTTGCAAATTTGGAGTGGGTTTATATCTTTTGGGTTATTATATAATAGTTTGTTGTAATTTGGTACACTGATGTTGTGACATTATCAATGTTGTAGATGTTGATGTGAGATGATGATGTATTGAATTACCGAGTTGAATCTGCAGTATCTGATGAGTCAACAGGTAGTTCTAAGAAAATTTTGGAATCATAAAGTTGTCCAATACAACTGTAAAATGGTTGGAAAATATAGAAAAAAAATCATATTTTTCCTATTGATAGATATTTTGACATTTGGGGATTATAAATAAGGCATCCCTTCACACTTTTCACAACCATTCTTTAACCTTTCTTCATTTTCCATTTTATTTTCTTCTTTCCTCCACCGACATGGAGGTTTAAATATGACGGGGACTGTAGTAGCAATTGGAGCAACAACGCCGTTGTAGTAGTAGTGATCATTTGGGGTTCAAGCTTTCTATAGTTCTTTTACTTGAAAAAGGGAATAAATTTGTTAAGTTTGAAAGATTTATTTTTATGGGGGTTTTTGGATTTGAACATAAGTTGTTCGATGAAATGTTTCTTTTATGATCTTTACTTGAAATGATTCTTTTATGTGCTGGAATTTCATTTTATATTTTTAGAAATACAAATATCTTATTTTATATCAATCTTGGTTATTTTTAGAGATGTAAATCATTAAGGTTGCATGCTACTTATGTACAACATCGATATTTGCAAAAGTGAGTTTAAGTATATGGAGATGTATATTACCAATTATCTTTGCTTTGTTAATGGATTGATTAATGAAGTTAGTGAAAATTAATTTCTATTAGTTAAGTGTTTAATTCCTGAAAGGGGATTAATGTGTTAACCTTTGCACGACACACAATCATATTGGAAACAACCAAATGACAACAACATTTACTGGTCCAGTGGTTTATTTGATCTCCTGCTTACTACTGCGTTCCTTGCCTTTAATTTTTTGAATTTATCTTTGCTATAAACCTATCACTATTTCATTCCAAACTTATCTTTTGCAAATAATCAACAATTCTAAGTTGTAATTTCTTGCTCCTTGTGGGTTTGACATCAGAAACTCTTGGAGTCTCCACTTTATTACTTGATATGCAACACGTGCACTTGCGTTGAATGTTGTAACAATTTCGTAGCATCATTTTCGAACACCATAATCAACCAAAATATTCAAAACCTCAAATTTGTTCGAAGAACTAGCTAGCTATTTCTTATTCCTCGTTTTACTCTTTCTTGTCTTCTGCTGTGACATCGAGGCCTGCAACGTAGAAAACCATTATTACCCAATTCATCCATAGCCTTCCCTTTCAGTTTAACATCATCAAGATGAAAAACAATAACCTTATGTAGAACAGAACCCTCAGTTGCTTGCACAATTTCATGCACAACAGAACCCTCAGTAGCATGTACAATTCCATACACTTCTAGAGCAATGCCTTCCCTAGCACCACCAGTGGAACTCCCCTTCAAACAAGTTTCAACGGGTTCAAGTAACTAATAAACTCTTACAACAAGTTGTTCATTAACCTAAGAAGCTACACTCCTATTCACACAACCCACAGGTTCAGAAATAGTAACCACCTCTTTCTTTTTTCAAACCTACTTAGTCTTACCAACCTGTTCATTCTTAGCTCTAATTACACAAACCTTATCAACATGACCTTGCATAACAAACAACAAGGTGGCATCCAAGGAATCAGAACACTAACAGTAATCACCGAATCATCTTTCAGAACAACATTCACAGCCTTAGGAATGGTCACCACAACCTCAACCTCTACATAAACTTTGAAAAATTCTAATCTCTCCTTAGAGGCAATAACTGAATCCATATACAGAGGAGAACCTAAGGCACCAGTTATGTAACTAAATCCTTTCTTAAAGCTCGAGAGGAACATTAAAAAGGTGTAACCAGATTGATATTTCTGACAAATCAAAGTCCAATTTCTTCATACAAGGATCCCATTTCCTTAATACTAATGGCTTGTTTTGAATATTCCAGGGTTCTGATTCTAAAACATGTCCCTTGTAGCAGCTTCAGTGGAAGAAAAACATAAAGGTTGGACCCAGTAAGAGAAGAAGTTTCCCCCTAAATTCCGTCCATGATTCGGTGCATAGAGGAGAAATTCAGATTCTCCCTAAGAACTACCCAACCAACGAGAACTTCCACTTAGAAATTCCATCATCAAACACCGCAATCAACGGTCGTACAACCTGCGTCCTCTCAATACTAGATGGAAGATAAATATCCAACACATGTTCCTCCGCACCCATGAACAATTTCATCCAGTCAGTTTTCATTAACAACGAAATGGAGAGAAGATAACAGATCGAGAAAGAGCAACGAAATCCAAACGAAAAACAAAGGAGCAACAATGGAGATCTCATCACCCATTAGACCCGCAAATGTACACCTAGAGAGAAACCCAAACGTGTGCCATAAACCCAAGAGTTATAAATCAATATTAATTGATTATTACAAAGTAAGTTTCTTGGTTATATCAAAGATACTTTTATCGAATGCAAGTTCCTGCAAAATTTTTTTTTTTAGATATACAAAAAATCATGCAAATCATATAAATACAATAATTCAATTGATTTTTTCTTCGAATTTGCTTAAGTTAAAACAAGATAAATCATAAGTTAATTAAATTATATTATATCATTTTTTAATAATTTTAGTATTTTTATTAATTATTTTTTGAAAAAATAAAATATTTTAAAAAAATATGATTTATATATTTAAATGAATTTTTAACTCAATTCTTTTTTATTTTTATAATACCTATTTAAAATTTATTTTTAAAATATTTATATATAGAAATACTAATAATAAATTATCATAATATATATATATATATAGTAATTTATATTGAAATATATTATATATTATGGTATTAATAAATTTAAATATAATTTAAAATATTTTTTTTTTAAATTTTATAATATAATGCCAACCATAACAATTTATCTTTTAAAATATGTTTTATGACCGACCAAACACTAAATTTTAAATATAATTCTTAAAAATAATTTTTAATAATACCTTTCAAAAGCAATGTCAAATTGACACAAACATGCACAGTAAAGATACAACAAATATTGACACAATAAGCATCACACGACACCTATCTTATCCCTCACATTTCTGGGTAGTGCAATATTGACTCAAACCTCAAGCTTTGTGCTTTTACAACCTTAAGTTTGCCTTGCCCTACATATTTCTTTTGAAATGTAAATAGGTCTCGTTAAAAAACCCTCTCTCGTAACTCGATCTAGGAAAAGCTCGATCGTGACACTTGCCTACGTATTTAACAGACTTTTACAAATGAATTTAGTTGGGAGAAAAGAATATAAAAGCATTAAAAAAAGATAAAGTACTATGAACCTCTCTCTTTTTTTTTTTGCTCGGCAGAAGACAATTTTTTATTAAATAAATCATGAGTCAAGAGTCTCGTTAAAAACCTCCCTAAACTTAAGTGGAGGAAAAGAGTACTCTTGACTAGGTGCAAAATACAACTCCAAACAATACAAACGAAACAAAACACAATACACACGAAGATGCCCCTTCAATTTCTGAAGCCTCTTACCAAATGCAAGGATGGGAACAATGCAACATTACAACTACCAACAGACTAAGTGCAACAACAACACCTTGAACCAACACTTTAAAGACTTAGCACAAACATCATCTCTAGAACCAGCACAGACAAAACCGGGCTGAAACAAGCAAAGCTACCATCATCTAAATGAAGAACAGAGAACGTCTGCATGCTTCGACAAAAACACTCCAGACCATACCTAGAAATAGATTGGATAACGACCTAACCGACAAAGAGAAAGCGAACAAAACAAGCAGAGCAGCTAACGAAAACTCCAACACTGTAGAAGTCGGCCAGACCAACTAGCAACCAAACTTTCAACAGGAATAACCCAAAAGCAATTAGTTCTGCGCACCCCATCAAGCGCAAAGCAATGCGCCATTCTATAACGATTACAAAACATGAACCAAACATTGCACTACTTGATCATCCAAAACACCTCTTTGACCAACAAGACCAAGCAAAGCAAAAAGGGTGATCAACTCCCTCACAAAAGCCAATAAACAACTAGCAAAAGACAATATGGAATGACCGAGACAACCAGTACAATAAAACTCTGAACACCTACAAAAACAAACAACAAACAAAAGACTTTGCTCCCTTCTCAAAACGTCTAACAAACCTATAGAGAATAATCAACAGAACATTACTAACTGCCACCAGAACCTAACATGAATCAGTGCAACTTTAATTCATTTCTAAAAAAGCTAATTCCTTCACCACTTCCTGCTTCTCACCAGAAAATTGGATACCAAGGCTTTTACCCAACTCCAAAGATTTCTCAGCTTCTTTATATGCAGCCAACCATCTACCTTATAAATCTGATTCAGATAATGACCTTCCTGATAACTCTAAGGAGTCCAAATCTTCTATCTTCAATTTGAGCTTCTTAAGCGCTTGATCCCTTTTTCTTCTTCTTGGAACAGATAAAACTTGATTTTGTAGTTTCAGAAGAGATCCATACTTCTTCGATTTTTTGTTTTTTCTCAAATGCTCAATATTTGGAAATAAATTGACCAAATCATCAGTCACAAAATCTCCCCGATCCTTAAAGTCCTTAAGAGTCCTCCGCAAGTGATTGTTGTCTACATTAGTTGCTGGAGAATCAGAATCGCTACCCATATGGAAACCAACATCTCCATTATTCAAAGCACTACTCTCGACATTCTTGTCAGCATCTCGATTGATATCAACGTGCTCCTCAAGAGAAGCAATATCCTTCTCTGTTGAACCTTCATCTCTATTAACATCAACTCCAAAAAGCCCATCATTCCGAGAAGGGTCATGAACCGCCAAAATATTACCTCCACCACTCAATTCTGATTCATTCAGAAGGCGTGATTTCTCGTGTAATTGATTGACATCATTTCTAATGAATTCGTTCCCAAAGCAACACGCAGTTAATTCAGCAACCCTCACCTCTTCAGTTCTCTCAATCTTAGTCGGAGACGCACCAGAGTTATCCTCTTCCGTTGAACTCATATGGAAATCCTCCGTATGATCATTCGAACCTCCCTTTTCATAAAAAGATCAGGCACACAAAGAACATAAAATAGATCATGAGCCTGATGCTCTTCCTACACAAGCAAAACTTCACGTTATTAGATATGATATGATACAATACAATAGAGAAACAAATTAGGGTAAGAAAGATAGAACATAACAAGAAAACAATACACGTCATGCAAACAAATTTAGAATACATAAAATACATTTCCATTTTTTCCTGAGGTCCAGAAACTCAAAAATGTCAACATGTTATCGCTCCAAATATACAGCAAAAGCGCCTAAGTGCGTCAAAGACAACTCTTTCAATAAAAGGGATAATCAAACATTGACAGAAAACATAGCATAGAGAAGTACAACAAAAGCATACCCTTCATTTTCCCCCCTTCTTGATCAGCACAACAAGCAGTGTCATTGAACACCCACTGCATTGGAACAATACCATTAGATGTACCATTTGTTCCCCAAATATAACTACCTATAGCTCGAATATTATGAACTGAGACACCAATCCCGCCTGTTGATTTGCTGATTATAGCACACTCCTTCAAAGCGTCATATATTCCCTAAATACTGTCATCTTTCATGCACAACAAGAAGCAGCTGCTCAACTGCCAGTTCTACAACTAGTTCTATGACTAGGGCTGGCAACGGATCGGGTCTTGCCTGCTTCGACCCCAAAGCGAAGATATAATCCGACTCTGATTTTAATATTATTTAAATCTACTCGATTCCATAAATAAAATATGAATTCAACATATATTACTGAAAATAAATAAAAAAACTGAAAAAAGTAGACAATAAACAAAGGAAAAAATCCCAAACTTATATGATAGGTAAGTATTGATACTTATATAAATAACGTTACTTTCAAATTTTTAAAAATCAGGAAAATGAGAATGCCACAAAAAAAAAAACGAAGTTATGAAAAATATTGATACTAAGGGGAAAGTATTGATTAATTATAGATAACATAACTGATTAATGAAAATGTTTTCCATATTTTTTTATGCAGAAAAAAAGGTGTTTCTTCTATAAAATCCGTTTTCCCTCTAAACAATAGAACCAAAATTGTAGAGAAACAGTTCGAACGAAACTCAAAATCGCAATATGAAGAAAATAGATGTATGTTCGTAAAACCTTAATTTGTAGTTTTTTTAATTAATGGTTTTAGGTTTAGGTTTTATGACGAACAAATAAATGTTGGATTGATTATGATAACCTTTGGAAATTTTTTTGGTTGAACGTGCATGAAATGAAAATGTTAGTTTGTATAGAATATTAACATTATAGGTTGAATGGAAAATATTAAATTGTATATAACATTATAGGTTGAAGTTAATAAGACAAATACAATGCAACATTATAGGTTGAAACGAAAATATTATGTTTAATATAACATAATAGGTTGTAACTGAAATTGTATTAAAATTGAGAAATTATTCATTTCTACATAATCAGTTAGTATATTGGATAAATTTTAAGTCACATTTATCAATTTGAGATGTACTGCTTCAATGTACATAATCGATTACTATAATCAGTTACTATATAATGGATAAATTGTATATAACATGAATTGCTTTAATGTATTTTTTTGATAAATGTAAAGGAAGAAAGACGAAGCAATCACGAGAAAAAATTATTCGAGGAAAAAATGCAACCCCCTCGAACCGATACAGGTAACCCGATTTGATCTGAGGTTCCACATTAGGGTGACTAAAATGACCCGTAATAAAAATCCAAGAAAAACAAAAAATTTTAATAAACCATTTAAAATCCGTAAAATAATTTATAAATAAAAACACACTTTTAGAGAATCATTTATATATTACGTCAAGTTAAGTTATAGACTCCATATAAAAACAAATGTAACGTACATGCCCCCCTAATTACACATGTACCATACTCTACAAGCAACGCCGAAGGAACTCCCATTACTGATGTTGATACTGCACATGATCAATTCATTTAACCTGAAATGGTGAGTAACAGAGTGAGCTTTGGGAAAACTTGATAATACAAAACTACCAGATGATACTAAAGGACAAACAAATATATGGTAAGGCATAGAAATTTCCTTAGTTATCCTGGCATATATATAGTTCCTAGTGATGAGTTGAGGTTAATTATTTAAAACTTTAGGTAGCAGTCATTAAACATATAGTTTAGAGGGACAAATTCAGGAGATTAAAAACGGGTATCTAGTGTGTTCCAACGAAACTAGAAATATAGGTAAACATAATTTAAAAATAATATTAGTAGTTTATTTTAGTAAAAAATATTTTTAAAATCACTGTAATACATTCCACCCGAACACCGATATGCATTTCCCCAGAACTGCATCCATAAGGACTTACCCTAGGCTCATTGGGCGTAGGAGCCAACCTAAGGAAACACCTTGAGTCCATAAGGACTTACCCTAGCTGAAACGTAGGAGTCACTTAAGGAGTGCCCCTAGGTCCATAAGAACTTACCCTAACACCGATATGCAGTTACCCAAAACTGCATCCATAAGGAATTACCCTAGGCTCATTGGGCATAGGAGCAAACCTAAGGGAATACATTGAGTTCATAAGGACTTACCCTAGCCGAAACGTAGAAGTCACTTGAGGGTAGTGTCCCCAGGTCCATAACGACTTACCCTAAGAAACTTCCTTAGGGTCCGTAAGGTCTTACCACCAGGCTCATTGGGCCCAAGAACACACCTAAGGGTTACCTTAGGTCCATAAGAAATTACCAATTTGTTTGAAGTTGAACCTGTTGAAATCCATTACAAATCTCATATAGCACCCCCAATATAAAACAAGTTAAAAATAAATAATAATATCATAATCAAGAACCAGATGTATCTTGTATCAGAAACCAGAGTCACAAATCCAATTTTTATTTCAGATATTATAATCTTACTTTTTAAAAATCAGAGAAAATATTTATGTGCACAAGGAACACACTAAAGGATTTAGATATTTTTTGGAGGTACGTAATAATTATCAAAAAGGGAAAACACGAACTTATGTAAATTGATCGAATTCAAAAATAGGACCCCTATAAAAGGGTTCGACAATTAACAAATTAAATCAGACATTCATAAATTGATACTTCAGGACCATTTAAGAATAATATGCATTAGAAATGTATTCAAGAACCTTTACATCAGAATTAAATTTAGATTCGAATATAAAATTAGTGATTTCATTAATTAGACTGTCAAGGGAATTTCATTTCAGAAATATAGATTCTTCAACAATTCTTAGTAATTTAACCCAATAAGGGTAAAACGATAATTACAATATTCAGGATTTATATAGAATTATCAGTATTATGGGTCAAAAATTCAAATGAATCCCATCACTGCGGTACTCACTAATCATTTGGACTGATATCCTTCTAACTATCCACTTCTTAATACTGATTACACTAGTTGAACTGATCATCATCAAATCTCCGTTGAAACGGATCTTGAGCGAATGAATAGATATTTCGATGATATTATTTATTTCTGTATTGTAACCGTATCCAGAATGACCGAGATGCTTAGGTCGCGCTCTAGGACCTTTAGAGGTAGTACAACACTTGGGTTTATAGGTATCTCCATAGTTTATGCAATGGCATCCACTTATTTTTTGTCACGAGAGTATTTAGGTCATTTCGCATTCTTGCTCTTTGTTTCATTTGAGTGTGTCGACTAATTGTTTACATTCTAGAACTTGTAGCGTAATGTTTGTCAAAACTACATGCTTGAATATGATGCTTTAGTGTGATAGGGGCTCTTAGGATTTTGTTGAGTTAATCGATCGACGAATATGGCCAAGAGGGGGTGAATTGACAATTAAAATTTTGGTGGAAGCTTTTGCAGAAAATTGAAAGTAATTGTACAGCGATTTAGAGTGGTTCGACTTTCTCAACCAAAGTCTACGTCCACTACCTTAGCTATCCACACTAAGGATTTTCCACAAATTCACTAATTTGTCTTTCTTTTGAGGACAAAGAGTAACCTTACAAACCCTCAAGAATTATACCCCAAATTCTTAAAACACTCTCTCCCAAAGAGAACAATACAAATTTACAAACTTACAAGGAAATCCTCACAAGGTAGATTGTTTGCACAATTCTAGAATAAAGAAAAGAACACTCAAGAATAATATAATTGAGTACAATAAGTGTTCTTGAAAGCAAAATGAATATTGAATGAAAAATTGGCTTGAAATGCTCAAACTTGAGGTTTGATGCTTTCTCTTTGATTCTCTCTTGATTCTAGTTGCTTGATGTTTCTTGTTATTGATCAATGGCTTCTAAGCTTGCTTAAATACACCTTGAATCACTTCTGAATGTTGGGGATCATTAATAAAGTTATTGGAGCCGTTTAAGTGTGAAAACAAGTAATATTTCTGCTTGGAGTGTGGGGGGAATCGGTACCCTCATGGGGAATCAGTTCCCTAAGTGTAAAATTCAAATATTTTGACCGTTGAACAGTAGGAGGGAATCAATACCCCTGGGGGGAATCGGTTCCCTCCGAGCATACTGGAATTCTCGGAGCCAAACCATTCAGGGGGAATCAGTACCCCCTTGGGGGGAATCGGTTCCCTCTGGACAAACTGTAATTTTTGGCTTTGAAACGGTTCGAAATACTTTGTAAAATTGTTTTAAAATTATTTTAATGTTAAAACTTAATTTTACACTTTAGTAAGGATTTAAAATAAACTTTGAAATACTTTAAATAATATTTTGATATTCGATTAATATATCGAATGTGCTTAGAAAAATCTTTTTCAAAATTAAAATTCTTTTAATTTAATTTGTTATAGCGAAACATCAAAATGTTTTCAACAATCTCCCCCTTTTTGATATAACAAAACATTTTAAGATTTTCTAATTTCAAAATGAATTTTGATTTTGAAAAATACTACTCCCCCTTACTTTAACACTACTCCTATTCAAAAACGCTTTTAACATTTCTCCCCCTTTTTGTTAAATCAAAAAGACTCGTAAAAGTTTTTAAACAATGTTTTGAAATCATTTAGCCAATTGATTATATATAAAAATAAGCTGCTAAGAACACAATCAAGAGAAACGTTAGCCATTAGTTCCATAATCAATATTCATAAACATGAAATGGATAATCGGTCATATATGTCTAAAGATGCAAAATAAACACGGAATCCAATTCAAATGTATTAAAAATAAGTTCGAACAACCAAAAATAAACAATCCAAAAGCATTTAAAATGTTTTAACAATAAGTTCAATCCAAACAAGCAAAGCAAAGATCAAAGTTCAAGCATCCGTAGGAGGATCGGGAGGAGGGAAATGAGCTCGCATCGCTGCCATTTCATGAGTGAGTTCATTAATACGAGCGTTGGTTGCTTCATTGTTTGCACGCATCTCCCGGAGAATTTCCAATTGTTGAGCTTCCATAGTAGAGAAGTGAGATTCTATGGAAGTGAAGAGAGAATCCAAGGATGCATAACGGAAATCAATTGTCTCCATAAATGATTGAAAATATGGAGGCACGTGATCTTCTTGTTGAGCTTGTTCCTCGTGTTGTTCCGGCTCATCGTCGGCTTCGTCAATATCTTGCATTAATTGTTCAAGCTTGGGATCATCGTCAGCTTCTGGTGGAGCTTAAGAAGAGCTAGCTCCCGGAGTATTTTCAGAAGATCGAACCCATTCACCGGTGTCCTTATTCTTTATCCATCCCGCTCTCGTTAAGGAAAGAAGATTAATTTGTTTCTTGTGAGGAAAGACGGCATCTAGATTTACTATTGGAAGTTGTCTAATATGGTAATCGCAACATTCTTCCAGTTGCTTTTCCCTTGTTGAAGGAGAAAATCAGATTCTTGGGCTTTTTTCCTCAGAAACTTACGATTACATGTTGTCACGAGGGAAAAATCTGTGTCATTTCAGATCGCGGAGCTATGATCAAAGCAATAATGAATTCTTTGGGTCTAATATGGAAACCACCTTATGTCCAACATTGGTATTGTATCCGACACATCGCTGCTAACTATCATGGAAGGTTCAAGAAGAATTATGAGCTCCAATTACTTGTGCTCATGGGTATGTCAAAATGATGTTTTTTATTTCTCAATCATTTTCATTTTTATGGAAACAAAGTTAGTAGGTTCTACATTTAATGCTCAGGTTTCGAACTATTACCTGAAACATTTCAGTCCATACTTCAAGAGTTGCGTGGAAAGAACGGGAAATGATACGATTACATCAGCCTCATTAACAAAGAAATATGGACAAATGCATATGATGGTGTATATCAATATGGACTCATGACACCAACTTAGTTGAGGTTATCACTTCGAGCTTAAAGGGGGCACGCCATTTACTAGTAACGACTTTAGTTAAAACGACATATTTTCGTTTGGGAGCGCTTTTTGCCAAGCTCGAGGGACAAGCTCAAACATGGATGCAAAATTGTCATGTCTATCACCCAAGATTAGTTACAGATCTACAAAAAAGAATTGTTGCATCAAATTTAATGTTTGTAACAAGCTTCTCTAGAACCCATGAATTATTTTGTGTCATAGAGATGTCGCGACCTCTTCAAGGGATTCAAGCTAACTCGTTTAGAGTTAATATACGAGACATATGGTATGACTGTGGTTTTTTTTTTCAACCTCTGAAGTATCTATTCTCTCATGTCATAACAGCTTGCTCGCATACCCATCAAGACTATAACTGTTTTGTGGATTCCGTATACCGACTTTCAGAAGTGTTTAAGGTATATGAATTTGAGTTCTCCCATAAGTAATGAGAAAGACCCTGATGAGGTTCAAAATTGGCTTCCAATTATACCAGATCCATCCTTATTGAAGGAGCTCAATCGTCCAAAATTCATTCGAATTCATTGTGATATGGATATTCGGGAGACATCCAGAGAAAACAAAAGATGTGGGCATTGTAGAAACCTATGACACAATAGGAAAAATGTTCATGTCTTTTGTTATCAAGTAACCGATGATGTTGTGATTGATATAGTTGTTGTTTATGAAATCTAAGTTTTTTCTATATGATTTTCATTTACTTTCAATTAATGTCATTTGAGCATCACCGATTAATTGGCAACTAAATAAATTAAATAATAAAAACAACTTGAACAAACTAAAAACAAGAAAACGATACAACTAAAAAATAAAAAGAACTAAATAATAAAAATAATTCAAATAATTAAATAATAAAAAAGTTAAGAAACAAAATGAATAAAAAGTCCATAATTAAATAAAAATTTACAATTGCTGGTAAACAAAAAAAAACTAAATAAAAACATAACGAAGTAAACAACTCTATCGATGTCGACGTCTAGAATGTGTTTTGCAGGGCGGTGGTTGTCTGTGTCAATGAGGATTTCTTCGTATAACTTGTTCTGCCTCCTCACTCTCATCATCATCAAGAGGAGATACATTTTGTTCATAAGGGATGAATGATGATGTAGCACCTCCATAGAATAAGGACCCTGTAGGTGTAAGGCTAACTATCCAACCGCTCACAGAAAACTATGAAAATTATGAAAAAACTTACATCGATGAGTACGAAAACTGCACCGGAGCTATTTGTTCATGTGGTGAAGCTCACCCACCAAATAACTAGCATATGAACCCCAAGTTGGATCTACAAGAATAAAAGTATAATATCTGCCATAAGGGGTCATAAAACTCTGCGGCGGTGGCGATATTTGATATGGAAGCGGTGGCGTCTGACCCAACTGTAGCGGCATATAAAATGGTTGCATTGCCATCTGATACGGTTGTGGTGCCATCTGAAACGTTTGTAGCATATATAACGGTGTAGACGATGACAACTGTGATTGTTTCGGTGTTGTAGCTGAGCATGAGTCGGAAGTGTCTTCTCTCTGTCTATGAGTCGGGGGACAATGATGATGTGATGGTAGACGTCCTTTTCGACGTCGATGAATGCTCCCATCTCGTGCTTCTTCGGAATGTCGGAACAGTTTCCCGTTTGTGTTGAACCACTCATAATAATCATTCGAAACCGAGTAATGATCCACATAAATGGGTTTTTTTTACAGAGAATGCACTAACATTGATCCTCCCATATCATTACCCACTCAATGTGCTTCAGAAGCCAATTGACTTCTTGTTTGCTCCATCTATCGATGATATACAAATCGTCGAGATGTTTAGGTGCTTCTAGAATAGATTGTGCAAAACCAAATTGGCGGAGCACTCGATCAGTAGGATGACACTCAACAATAGCATAACATATCAGAGGGACCACCGCCATCTAGCCATTTAATGGGCCTCTTAAGTGATGTGGGATGCAAATCCTCATTTCTTCAGTAAAATAAGGAGCCCATTGAAACTAAAACAAATATATATAATTGTTATGAAAATAATATTCTAATTATGTAACGATAATTAAAAGTAGATAATAATGTTTAAATACATACCTATGTACTAGCATTTTGATCAATGAGTAGTCTAATTTCTTCCAATTCATCAGGGAAATCTCGATGAACTTTTCTTGCACTTGACCATCTATTTAATGAAATAATTTTCATTATATACTCAACAAAATTATTTATATATGAAATCAGTATTGAAATTACCTCAATAATAGCGGGAAGACCAACAGGTTTTTCACCACCGGACATAAAAAGGGCATGTGATACAATCCCAAGACTAGAAAAGAAGGAGAATCTGTCGATAGCATTTTTTGATAGTCAGTAGCTCGAAACAACCACGTATAATGAACTTGGTTATGCGATCTGTCGGACATCAGGATCCCTTCTATGAGCTATAATATGCAAGCCCATGCATACATTTTAACCTGCTCCTCAGAGGCGTCACCACTCAAATGTTTGAAAGTTGTATCTAACCAATTTAACGGAATTCGACCACCGTTGAAATTAGGCGGGACACCTCCAAGATATTCCTCGCACAAGGAATGCCAGTCACCATACGCCACCCAAAAATCACATCCCATCTATCGACAGCCCCAAATGCATGTAAACATTCTCCAACGTAATTATGCACTCTCCACACGGAAGATGGAATATGTGTGTCTCTGGTCTCTACCTCTCAACTAATGCAGAAATAAGGTTGGATTCAAGGTTACAGTGCCTTCATATTTTTGCTACGTAACCGAATCCATCATCGACTAAATACAACCATACACGAGTAGGTATCTCTAACTTAAGGTTATGAATGAATAGATCTAATATATAATCTCTCTCCTAATTTAATAAATGTTATAGAAATTAAAATATAAACTAATACTAAACAAATTAAATAAAAAAACATTAACAATAATTAAAATTACAATAGAATTTCAAATTGTTACTGTATCGGCAAAATGCCTCGAGATATGATTCTCATCTAAACATAGTAAACCACTTTCCATTTTATAACTGTAAAAATTAATAAAAAGTTAGTATAATAAAATAATAAATTATTGATTTATTATAATACAATAAAAATATTTTACCTTCTTAATAGAAAATTGATACTAGGAATAATGAGAGAATTTGAAATTTGAGTGTGGTTTGGAGGTTGTGTTTGGGGGAAGAGGGGAAGGGGTATTTATAGGATGATGGGAGGGAGTAGACGGATTTTCTATAAATGTGGGAGGTGGACGGTTGGGGTATTAAATGAAAGGTGCGGATCATTATCCACGCCTTACGTACGCATGTTAGAAACCCCTTAAAGGCACGGATGGCGATTCACACCTGTCTTTACGTGGCGCTAGCTCATATAAGGAACGGATGACGATCCATGCCTTTCTTGACATGGCGCTAGCTCGGACAGAACCCCGCTAAGGTGCGGATGGCCGACGAAATCTTATGGGGTTCAATTTTAAGGAGAAACACAATAACTTCTAACTCAGGTCGATCGACATTTCAGTCTGAACTTTTCGATCACTTTGAAGCAATAAAACCTATCTGGGCTCCATACTACACCATTCACAAGGTATATTCAATGTTTGTGGTTTTGAAGAATGCTTATGGGGTTCGATTTTATGGAGAAACACAATAACTTCTAACTCAGATCGATTTAGTAGACCATGGGAGGTCTCCTGGATCAATATACACTTTTCGATAATGCTGAATCTTTAGATATGACAAAATGGATGGTCAAATACTTTTATGGTCAAAATGGATGGTCACTTAACGAAGAAATCGGTGGCATGAATGACATCCTCTACAAATTGTTTACCATAACGGTGGGTAAATTTCTCTTACCGCTTCTCTTTTATTTCACTTTATTTTTTCCGAAACTCCCCTTCCCCCTATTTGTATGTTTGTTTGAATGAAAAGAAAAATGGCTTTAAAAAATGTGAAAACTATAAATGAAAACTATAAATGAAAACACAAGCTTTTCCTCTGTTTATTGCTTCGAAAATGGGTGGGGTGGATATCTTATATGTATATATTTATATACATAATTCTGGATTGAATGATGACTACTTCCTGTGGAAATGGTTCATCTAAGACTCTAAGTTGTATTATAGGACAATCTATATCATAATGGCCATGCTGTATATCTATGGTTGCAGAGAACCTTATGGACTATTTGGTGATAGTATGACAAATTAATAGTCTAGCTCATCAGTTCCAATTGGAAATTAACCAAACCAAGAGTCATAGTCTAGAATCTCAGTAGCAAATGCATGATCGTTGAGTATTTATGATATTTGCAAGTGTGCATACGATTTTCCTGCAGATGCACACCTTAACATTTACCACATCTAGATCCACTCGCACTAGTGACTGATAATATGCAGCATCAGTCTCAAATGATAATTGTCGTAACCGGTTTTCGCCCGGGCACGAAATATTTATTTGGTGGGAAAAGTGATGTGAATAAATGGTTTTGAAAATAATTTGAGAGTCGCCATCGGCCTTTTGGGTCAGGTAGGTCGAATACCTAAAAATTAATTTTTAAAAGAGTTTTAATAAAACACCAATTAAAAAATGAACTGATCTGCGTTTATAACCAAAAATTCGTTCTTTTTAATAATAAAAAGGGATTCGTGGTCGATTACGTTTAGGGAAGGATTAGCACCCCTACAACGCCCAAAATTGATACTTTTTAATTATAAATTGTCTCTATTATTAAAAATATTAAAAATTTAAAATATATTTAATTTATAATCCTATTATTTCAAAATTATAAAAAAAATATTTAAAATATCGGAAAAGGACTTCTAGGTGCCTTAAGACAGCTCTTTTCTTTGATATTGATAAATGTTAATTTAAATTAAATAATATTTAAAAAAATTAATTATTAAATTTTAAAATACCAGAATAGGACATCCAGTTGTATTAAGACTATCCTTTTCTTCGATATTGAAAAATAAATATTAAAATAATTTATTTTAAAAAAAAAATTAATTATTATTCATTATATATATATAAAAATATTTAAAAATATAAACAAGTAAAATTAAAGTAATAAAAATACAACTAGAACGATATATTTAAAAGTAGTAAAAAATGAAAACATTTAAAATAAATGACTAAATTATAGTAAAAGTAAATTAAAAACCTAATTCATAATTAATCAAAATTATAGGGATTAAACATGCTATTCTTTTTATAATTTAGTGACTAAAATAAACTTTTCTAAAATTCGGATATTAGAATAAAAAAATTAAAATATAAACTAGGGATTAAAATATTATTTATTAAAAATTAAGGGATTAATTCTGTTATTTATCCTAAATATATTATTTTAATAAAAAGGACTAAAATAAATAAAATTAAAATTTTGAGATCAAATTAAAAGTATTATGAATTCGATTTAGTGACTAAAATGTAAAGTTTACAAGTTCGGAGGACTGCGGAAAGGATTTAACTATTATTAATTACACGAATAGCCCTCCCCAAAACGGCGTCGTTTGGGAAGGGCTATTTAAGCCCAAAACGGCTGGCCCGAAGGGCCAGCTATCTCATTTCTCATTTCACTCTCTCTCTCTAAACTGAGAGAGTTTTAAAACTCTCTCGCCTCTCTCTAGCTTCCCTCATCGGAGGGAAGCCGGTCACCGGGCGGCATCCGTTTGCCGCCGTGATCGTTACCGCCGGCCACCGTATCCGGTGGCCGGGAAAAATTTTTTTGGTTCTATCCTGTAGATCAGACCGTCCTAATGACGGTTCCGTTGTTATTTTCTTTTAAAAAGCTCACAATCGGAGCAAATCTAGGAAACTACCTTCGGTTTTTTAGGGTTGTTGGTGACGTTTGGAGGGGTCCGGTGGTCGTGGCTTTCTCGGTAAGCTTCTCTCCTCCCTTTTCTTCTGTTTTTGGTTACTGGTTGTTGTGATTTGATCTCTATTTTTGTATCTTTTGCTCTCGGTTTTGTCTCTCTGGGATCTGTTGTTCTCTTTTTTTTTCCGTCTTTGCAGGTTGGATGATGGCTTTATAGCCATCACCGGTGCTCATCTCGGACCGGTCCGAAGGATAGAGTTCGGTGAGTCACCGGACTTCCAGTGGTGACTCACCATTTGGGAAATACGTGTGCGGCTACGGCCGACCTTCTGGAGCCTTCGGTGAGACGTGGCACTGGCAGCAGAGGCGGTTGGAAGCTGGACCGTCGGCTGAGGCGGCTGGAGGCAGAGGCGGCTGGAGGCAGAGGCGGCTGGATTAGGGTTAGGAAACCCTAACTGAAACCCTAAATGTTTAGGGTTTCAGTTTGGTTTGGGCCGGTTAACTGGCTTGTAATTTTTTATTATTATTTATGTATATATATATATATATATTTAATAATAATATTAATAATAATAATATTTATAATAATAATAATAATAATATTTATAGTAATAATAATATTTATAGTAATAATAATATTTATAGTAATAATAATAATAATAATTATTATAGTAATAATAATAATAAACAAATCAAAATGGGTAAAAAAATTAGTATCTTCAGCTGCCCCTCTTTGCTCATTCGTGTGTTAACAAGAATAGGGCAAAGAAGAAAAGATAATAAATTTTTTTATCCATTTGGCTTCACTTGATTATGATGGAGATGTTGAATAAAATCTTCTCTTTCTTCAGATGAGTTCTTCTCATTATGAACTTTCCGCTGGGGATGATGTTGACCTCTTTCTTTCTGTGATAGAGTCATTCAAAAGGTTGAATAAGCTCTTGATGAGTTCTTCTCATTATGAACTTCTTCATCCTTCTTTCGATGAGTTCTTCTCATTATGATCTTTCTCTAGAAAAGTTGATCCATCAAGTGATGGATTGAGCAAAAGGTTGAACAATTCTTCTCATTATGACTTCTTTTCCTTCTTTCGATGAGTTCTTCTCATTATGAACTTTCTCTAGAAAAGTTAATCCATCAAGTGATGGATTGAGCAAAAGGTTGAACAAATTCTTCTCATTAGAACTTCTTCCTTAGATGACGAGTTCTTCTCATTATGAACTCTACCTGGCAATGTTAATCCATCATATGATGAATTTAAACAAAAGTGAACAAATTCTTCTCATTATGAACTTCTTCATCCTTCTCAGATGAGTTATCATTATGAACCTTCTCTGGAAAAGCTGATCCATTAAGTGATGAATTCAGGCAAAAGGTTGAACAAATTCTTCCATTATGAATTTCTTCTTCCTTCTTCAGATGAGTTCTTCTCATTATGAACTTTTCTGGAAAAGTTGATCCATCAAATGATGGATTGAGCAAAAGGTGAACAAGCTCTTCTCATTATGAACTTTTTCTTCCTTCTTCAGATGAGTTCTTCATTATGAACTCGAACTGGAAAATCTAATCCATCAAGTAAGGATTTAAATCTTTGCTAAGAATTTGGAATTCCTGTTAAAATTCAATATGGATGAAAATGAATGAAAATGCACCTATTTTTGCAAACACCTAATATGATGCATGAATGTTAAGTTATTTGATTTCATATTGGTGAACTGAGTATTTCTTCAGTTGTAGAAACCCAATAAATCTTTCTTCTTCAAATCAGAGAATCTATCATCTTTGACAAATGTAGATGTAGATATAATGTCACAAAACCTCTTGAGAATAAAACTCATAGTATAGGCTCTTGAAAAGCTTGCCTTCATGTAACATGTTGATTCTGATAACAACTCATCTGATTATGAAGTGACCTTTCAAGATGATTTCACAGATACGATATTCTTCTAATACCGAGAAATCTTGAATTCTGATTCTGATGAGGAGAATAAACTTATTCTTGACAAAAATGGGATTCTCAGAGGCTGAAGCTTCAATAGCCCTGGAGAAATGTGGTCCAGATTCATCAATTGCAAAATTGATAGATTTTATATGTGCTGCTCAAATGGCTAAAGCTGCTGACATTTCTTCAGGTAAAAGATGGGAAGCCATTATGATCCCAATTACAAGAAAAGGCGAAACTTATGCTATGATTTTTTGGGAAAGGAATAAGCAAAAGAAGCTTGAAAAGAAGCTTTTAATGAAGACGATCATGCAGTTCATCTTTTAATTCCAATGATTGGTTCTGTAGTTCCTACCAAACCAGATCAGATAACTCAAAGAACACTTCCAGAAGGTGCTATTAGCAAATTCATCTTCCAAATTCAATGATTGGTTCTGTCCAACCAGATCAGATAACTCAAAGAACACTTCCAGAAGATGCTATTGAGTCTCCTTATTTCTACTATGAACAAATCATCTTCCAAATTCAATGATTGGTTCTGTCCAACCAGATCAGATAACTCAAAGAACACTTCCAGAAGATACTATGGCAAATTCATCTTCTAAATCAATGATTGGTTTGTCAAACCAGATCAGATAACTCAAAGAACAATTCCAGAAGATGTTATGAGCACATTCATCTTTCAATTTCAATGATTGGTTCTGCGAAACCAGATCATAACTCAAAGAACAATTCCAGAAGATGCTATGAGCCCATTATTCTTCCAAATTCAATGATTGGTTTACCAAACCAGATCAGATAACTCAAAGAACAATTCAGAAGATGCTATGAGTACATTGCATTATTCCAGTTAAGGTTGGACTGGGATATCACAGTACTTATTAGATGTAAAGCCATAATTTGTAGATTCGAACATTTTCATGCTACTACACTGACAATGGCTATATTCATAATTCTGCCAATTAAGAACAGATTTCCCTTTATTCTGCTTCTTCCATGTGCTGATGCTTTTCCATTGACAAAGAAATGATGGCCTTCCTTTGAGTGTCAGAAATATGTTCTTAATGAGTGCTGAAAATGGAATCTAGTATGGGTTGGAAGGAATAAAGTTGCTCACTTGAACCTGATGAGGTGGAAACTTCTAGGTTTCCTTAAAAACCATACACAAGGATCTGTAGATATGTTTCCCAGTGATATCAATGTCTTGTTTCTTTTTTGATGAGTAGATTTGGCGGATTCGACCTTGTTGTGGTAGCATCCCGTGTAACAATCTTAATGTTCATGGCTTTAAGATGGTGATGATTTGCTTACTTTGTATTCCATGTATTTAAAAGTATTAACATAAAGTGATATTCAGAAATCTTTAAATTATTTCAAAATTATGTTAATTCATATAAAAGAATAAATTGAATTTTCAAAAATAAATGAATCTCAAATAAATTGAACTTGAAATAGATAGAATTGTATTCAAGTTATGGCAAGCATAAGAATGATAAAATTCAAATGCCTCAACAATTATAGCATAAGTATTTCTAAATTAATCAAGTTGACACAATTTAGAGAAATGATGTAAGCTTTTGTCTGGAAGATCTCAAACGTTGTCGAAATGCTTGTAGATGTGAAGTTTCTCCCAAACTGTCAAAATCTTAAGAGGGTTCAATTGCCAGATGCCTAATATCAGTCTGCATTTGAGCCGCCTTTTCAGGTTTTCAACTCAAATCCTCCCTTTGGTTACAAGATGCCCTTTGCGGGTTTTCACTTGACCCCCCCTTTTTCTTCTTTTTTTCTTTTCTTTCTTTTCTTTTTTTTTCTTCAAGCATAATATTTCTTGATAGAATCTGAGTTTATTGGATTTCTCAGAATTTTTCCATCCATTTCTGCCAAGATCAATGCTCCTCCGGAAAAGGCTTTTTTCACAACGTATGGCCCCCAATTAGGCATCCATTTCCCACGAAAATCTTATGTATAGGCAAAAAAAATTTTAGTACTAGATCACCTCTTGGAATTCTCTTGGATGTACTTTTTTGTCATGAGACTTCATCATCCGTTTCTGATACATCTGTCCATGGCAAATAGCTTTCAATCTTTCTCCTCAATAAGGTTCAATTGATCAAATCTAGCTGGATCCATTCAGATTCATCCAATTTTGTTTCTCTCAAAATTCGAAGCGATGGAATCTCAACTTCAATTGGTAATACTGCTTCTATCCCATAGACTAAAGAAAACGGTGTTGCCCCAGTAGATGTTCGAACAGTAGTTCGGTATGCATATAAAGCAAAAGGTAACTTCTCGTGCCAATCTTTGTAAGTTCAGTGGTCTTTGTAATGATTCTCTTGATGTTCTTATTGCTGCTTCAACTGCCCCATTCATCTTTGGACGATACGCCACTGAATTTGCATGTTTGATCTTAAACTGTGCACAAAGTCGTCATCATTTGTTGTTCAGGTTCAGCATTATCTGTAATGATCCTTTCTGGTAGGCCATACCGGCAAACTATCTCTTTCTTTATGAATTTGCAGACTGTGGATCTCTTAATATTGGTATGAAGCCTTCAACCCATTTGGTAAAATAATCAATTGCCACAAGGATGAAACAATGTCTATTTGATGCTTTTGGTGTGATTGCACCAATGACATCTATTCCCCACATAGAAAATGGCATGGTGCTGTCATTACTGTAAGGAGATGGGGGTACATGATCTTATCTGCATATATCTGGCATTATGACATTTCCTTGCATAATCAATGCAATCAGTGTGCTGGTAGCCCAATAGTATCCATATCTATTTTTCTGGCCATGGACACATATTCCACTGTGTACTCTTCAATGACGTTTCGAGCTTCGATCATTGCTTCTTCTATACATAATCTCGCCATCAAGAAAATATCCAGCAGCCATTCTTCTCAAGGTTCTTTTATCAATTTCTGATGCATTTGGTGGATAACTTTGATTTTTGATATATTGCAGAATATCATGATACCATGGTTTACCATCTACCTCTTCTTCCACACTATAACAATGTGCAGGAATTTCATAAACTTGCATTTTGATTGGCATCATATCAACTTTCTCAGTTGCCTGAAACATAGCAGCTAATATAGCCAAAGCATCTGCCATTTGATTTTCTTCTCGAGGGAGATAATTGAAGGTTACTCTCTCAAATTCTTTTACTAATTCGAGGGTAAAATTTCGGTATTCCAACAATTTGGGGTCTTTTGTTTCCCATTCTCCTCTCAATTGATACACCACTAACGATGAATCTCCATATATTTTGAGACATTTGATTTTTCTTTCTATAGCTGCTTTCAATCCCATGACACAAGCTTCATATTCCGCCATGTTATTGGTGCAAAAGAACTCCAGTCTACTTGTAAAGGGATAATAAATATTTTCTGGAGAAATTAACACTGCCCCGATTCCTCGTCCCAAAGCATTAGATGCTCCATCAAAGTAAAGCTTCCAAGTTGCAAATGCATTATTTGTTTTGACTTCTTCATTCATGGATATGCACAATAAATCTTCATCAGGAAAATTGAAGCTCAAAGGCTGATAATCATTTGATACACGACTGGCCAGAAAATCAGCTATTACACTTCCTTTTATCGCTTTTTGGTTGACATATACAATATCAAACTCAGATAATAACATCTGCCATCTAGCCATTCTGCCTGTCAGAGCTGGTGATTCCATTAAGAATTTCAAAGGATCAAGTTTGGATATCAACCAAGTAGTATGGTATAACATATATTGTCTGAGTCTTCGAGTAGTCCACACCAAAGCACAACATAATTTTTGTATTGGTGGATATCGAATTTCAAAATCGGTAAATTTCTTGCTCAGATAATAAATAGCTTTTTCTTTTCTTCCAGATTCATCATGCTGTCCTAGTACACATCCCATCGAATTTTCGAAGACCGTCAAGTAGAGAATTAATGGTCTATCAGGCATTGGTGATACTAAAATGGGGGCATTGGATAATATTTCTTAATAATATCCAAAGTTTCTTGACATTCTTCATTCCAGACTTCAGGATTGTTCTTTCGAAGTAATTTGAACACTGGATCACATTTGTCGGTTAATTGAGAAATGAACCGAGATATATAATTTAATCTTCCCAAAAAGCCTCTAACTTCTTTTTTTGTATTGGGTGGTGGAAGATCTTGAATTGCTTTTACTTTATCTGGATCAATCTCGATTCCTTTTTTGCTGACCACAAATCCCAAAAGTTTTCCAGAAGTTACCCCAAAAGTGCATTTAGCGCGGGGTTGAGTTTTAATTGATATTTCCTCAATCTCTGGAAAAGCTTTCTAAGATTTTGAATATGTTGTTCTTCCGTTCGGGATTTGGCAATCATGTCATCCACGTATACTTCAATCTCTTTTTGCATCATGTCATGAAACAAAGTTACCATGGCTCTTTGATATGTTGCCCCTGCATTTTTCAATCCAAATGGCATCACTTTATAACAGAATGTGCCCCACATGGTTACAAATGTTGTGTTTTCCATATCTTCAGGATCCATTTTTATCTGATTATATCCTGAAAAACCATCCATGAATGAAAACCATGCGTGTCCGGCAGTATTGTCCACCAATGTGTCTATGTGGGGTAATGGAAAACTATCTTTCGGACTAGCTTTGTTGAGATCTCTGTAATCCACACACATTCGAACTTTCCCATTTTTCTTTGGTACGGGAACAATGTTGGCTACCCATTCTGGGTATTTAGATGCCTGTAGGAATCCTGTATTGATCTGTTTCATCACTTCTTCTTTGATCTGCAACAACATTTCTGGCCTCATTCGTCTGAGCTTTTGTTGGACCGGTTTATATTCTGGATTAATTGGAAGCTTGTGTATCACTATATCTGTGCTTAAACCGGGCATATCTTGATAAGACCAAGCAAAGATATCTTTGAACTCTTGAAGGAGATTTATCAATTCTTGTTTTATCTGGATTGTCAGAGTAGTACCAATTTTTACCTCTTTTATTTCTTCATCTGTTCCCAAATTCACAGTCTCAATCTCTTCTTTGTGGGGTAGAATTTGTTTGTCTTCTTTTTCTACCAATCTTAATAGTTCAGTAGGAACATCACATTCCAGTTCATCCTCACACCCATTGATTTCTTCCAGACATATAGGTTGCTCTAAATTTATCTCTTGATTAAATTTAGGAATAAACATGCTATTAACATTGTGACACCTGCAAATTTAAGTCGGACGTATTTCCGAAAGAATATAGTAAATTTATGAAATAAATAAATGTAAAAATGTAAGAAAATGTAAAGAATGATTGCCATCTGAAAATTTTAAAGAAAATTTCTTATATTTAACATAATTTCTTTTACAAGATAACAAAAAGTTTTCATATTTTTGAGCTAAACATAAAGATTAGTTCTGAATATTACTCTGCGTTAATATTAAAAACTATAGGAAGATCTTCAGTGGTCCAATTGTTTGAGTGTTTCTCCAGGAAAACATGGGCGAATCCTATCCAAGTATTTGCCAGTCTTGTTGTCCTTCATGATCATGTTGATAAATAATCCATTCATAGCTTCTTCAACTATGTCTTGATCTTTCGTCAACTTTTCTTCTTTAAAGACTTCATCAAGCTGCTGTTCTACATTAATTGTTCCCCCTGATCTGAATGTGGTTTTCAACTGTGGGAAAAACATGTGTTCCCAAAGAATTTCTTTCCCTTTCAACCTTGCCTTTCTGTGTTCACATCTTCTTTTCATTTCTTTGTTCTTTTGCTGAAAATTGGGCTTAAATCCAAGCCCGAAACGGTCTTTATTCATCTGTATATTTATAGGAACCGAAATCCCTTGAAGATTCTTTCCTAAACCATTCCCAGCTTTAGCTCCGATGCCTAAAGTTTGTCGTACCGTCATCTTGGTGCAATCAGACAATCTGGGATATGGAATTTTGCTTCCTTCTGCAATAAAGGTTGCATTTACAAATTCAAGAGCTCGGAAAGAGCATTCAAGAGCATCATCATTGGTGTCGATATATGGAACATCACTTTTTATCGACGCAATGATTTCTTCTTCAGCTCCTACGCATATTAATTGTCCATCAACAACAAATTTCAATTTTTGATGTAATGAAGAAGGAACGGCTCCTGCTGAATGAATCCATGGCCTCCCTAATAGACAATTATATGTAGGGTGGATGTCCATCACCACAAAGTCAATATTGTACACGACTGGTCCAATTAACAACGGTATTTCCATTTTCCCAAGCACCTCTTTTTGAGTACCATCAAATGCTCGCACTACATTCTGATAACTCTTCATGTGTGATTGATCCACATGCATTCTTTGAAGTGTGACTAGAGGCATCAAGTTGAGAGCGGATCCATTGTCAATCAATACTCCTGGTAACACATGACCATGACAATGTGTCGTGATGTTCAAAGCTTTTACTGACCCCATTCCGCCTTCTGGTATTTCATCATCCGTGAACGTTATGTAATTGTCAGCGGCTATATGTCCCACAATTCTGTCAAGTTTTTTGAGAGATATATCTTCAGGGATAAATGTTTGATTGAGAATTTTCATCAAAGCATTTCTATGTGCTTCTGAATTCATCAATAGATCAAGAATAGAAATTCTCGCTTGTTGTTTGTGTAGTTGTTCAACCACACTATACTCACTATGGTTTAAGAATTTCAAAAATTCTTGAGCTTGTTTTTCTGTCACATGCTCATTGAATGCTGGAGGGGATTCATCATCAAATACCTTCTGAGGTATTGCCATGGCTTTTCCTTTTGCTTTCACTTAATCTGAAGCATTGGATGTTTCGGGAGAGTAACATCTCCCACTTCTTGTAAAGAAACCGACTTCGCTTATTGCTTCAGACGTCGATGTTGTACCCAAACTCTGTATTTTCTCTTCTATTTTTTCTAGAGAAACAGATCCTCCTACCATTGAAACATTGGTAGTATAATTCCAAGGTACCCTGCGGGTATCTTTGTATGGAAATGGTAGAGGAGTGGTGATAACTAATTTCGGCTTTATTGGTGCAGGAATCACCGTAGATGATTTCACATTAATGATCACATGATCATTTATTCTTTGACTAGGTTTAGAATCCTCTGATGAACAAATATCATCTTCTTTTTTCCCTGGTTCTTCTTCAAAGAATTCTATTTCTCTGTTGTTCATCAATTTTTGCACTAAATCCCTAAATCCAGGACATAGTTGAATTTTATGCCCTTTCTCCTGATGATATTCACAATAATTCTTGCCTTCATTCTGCTTTGGCCTGAATTGTTGTGGAATTATACCGGCTAAAGAGAGTTGTTGGAATACCCAAACAAACGGAGATTTAATTTCAGAAATGTCAGTTTTTGCTTTCTTTCTGTTCTCTTCCTGAATTGCATTCACGTTTTTATCTCCATGATTTGGCAATGGATGATTTGATGCAGATGGTGTATTGAATTCCAACTTCCCAGTGTTGATCAAATTTTGAACCACCCTTTTGAATGCCAAACAGTTTTCAATAGAATGACCCGTGATTCCTTCATGATAAACACAGTGTGCCTTTGTATCATACCAAGGAGGGAATGGTGGTTGCATGGGAACCAAAGGATAAGGCCGTATGACATCTGCTTTTAACAGTGAATCATAGATCTCAGCATATGGTACTGGTAAAGGTATAAAAGACAACCTTTCATTTTCCTTTCGAGATCCTCTGGAATCTGCTCGATTAGTGTTTGTTTCCTCTTTCTTAACCCTTGGTTGGGTTATTGTAACACTTTTCGATGAATCCTTGCTGTAAGAATTTGCATTGTTGACTTCATTCTCCTTTTTCCTGTACGTAGGTCTTTTGGAACTAGACCCTTCATTTGATTCAATTTTGCCACTTTTCAAGACATTTTCAATGAGTTCTCCAGAAATGACCAAATCTGCAAAATTTCTAGTTGCATTCCCCATTAAATGATTTAAATAAGGAGCCTTCAAGGTATGAACAAATATTACTGTGGCCTCTTTTTCTGACAAAGGTGGTTGAACTTGGGCTGCCGTGTCACGCCATCTCTGGGCATACTGTCTGAATGTTTCATTATTTTTTTTCTCCAAATTTTGGAGAGTCCATCTATCACGAACCATGTCTGTTACGTGGAGATACTGCTCTAAGAATGATTTAGCCAGATCTTTCCAGGATCTAATGTTGGCTTTGGTCAATTGAGTATACCATTTTAAAGCCGGTCCTGTCAAACTATCCTGAAAACAGTGAATTAATAATTTCTCGTCCTTCACATATCCTGCCATTCTTCGACAAAACATAGTAATGTGGGATGAAGGGCATGTAGTACCATCATATTTATCAAATTCGGGAGCCTTGAACTTGATGGGGAGGATTAGGTCTGGAACCAAACTCAACTCACTAGCGTCAAACCCATAGAATAATTCAGTTATTTCCACAGATTTCATTCGTTCTTCTAAGCTCTTGATCTGTCTGGTCAATTCTTCATTTACTTTTTGTTTCTCATTCAGCTCATTCAAATATGGGATTAAATGCTCAGTATTAAGATCCCCTATTTTCATATCTGATATAAGCGGATTTTTGCTTGAAGATGCAGGATTCACTTGTTGATCTTCATGTGGTTTGGCTTCTTGTAATGCAGATGTACGAGCATTGATTTGAATAGGTGTAGTACCAGAGTGATAAATTGGTTCTGGTGGAAAACCTAGAGGATACATAGGTTCTTGGTCTAAAGATACAGGATTTTCCTGTATTTTTCCAATGATAGCCTGCCTTTTAAACATGTCCTCTATTTTCTGCATCATGCTGTCTTGTGAATTTGCAATATTGGCTTCAATTTTCTCCAGCTTCATTCTCATTTCTGCTTGTTCTTTATTATGTTGTTCCTCAATACGTTGTATTTTATCCTCCATAATTCTCTTAGTAGCTTGTCTAGTACCGTAGTGATGTTGTATTTCTCTTTTGGCCAGAATAACTGCGATTGAAAAATCTTTTAATATTTTTATTTTTTCTCAAATTTTAATTAATGAATTTTATCTTAATAAATAAAATAATAAAATTATTCATAAAGAAAATTATAAAATGAATGATGAATGTATGCAAAATGTATGTATGCAAAAAGGTATTGATCCCAAAAAGTTAACTGTCATAGAACAACTTTCATCGGCATACAAAAGTTTCTTTATACTAATTCATAACTACAGATAAGGCATAGCTTTCCTATTAAGCTCTATAATTTCTTTCATTAACCATGACACCTTCTTTCCGCACTTAGAAACTGGATCAACATGATGCTCAATTATTTTGGCTTCAACAGCTAGTTCCCCAACATATCTAGCAACTTCGCTCATTTGTACCATGGCCTCGAACACCATATTACTTCTTTCTTCACTTCTTTCAACATAGAAATTAGTTGACTTTTGCCATTGTTCATTCGTTCCTTCAAGAGTTTGCTCTAACTCAGTGATTCTGACTTGACAATTGTGCAGAATTTTTTCAAGATCTCTAATGCGTCTTCGCAGTGAAGCATTTTCCTCATTACTTTCTTTGAGATCATTAGGTCCTAGACGAACCTTTTCTTGAAACAATGATTCTTCAAGTTGCAAACTGTAAGCATTAAACTCTGAGTTTTTATTTCTAGACTGATCCAGATCTTCTTCAAGTTTTGTTCGTGCTTCTTGCGTTCTTTGATTAAGCTTCTGGATTTGAACATCCTTGTTTCTGCATCTTTGCATCCAATTTCTAGCCACTTCCTGCTCTACCTCAAGTCTGGTGTTGAAATTTTTTCTTTCCAGCTCCCATTTTTCTTTTTCAACATTGGATTCTTCCATCTTTTGGCCTCTGACTTCAAGTCCAGCAATCAACTGGTTCATTTCAGATTCAAATCCCTTGAACATGATATTTTTCTCACCTTCAAATTTATTAAAGATGTCATTCTTCATTTCTTCTAAATCTTTGGCTCGATCTCTTTCTCTTTGCATTTCATTCATGATCTCGCGGTGTTCAGCCTTGTGTTTTATAATTCGCTCTCTTCTGTCGACCTCAAAATCTTCCATTTTTTGCTTTCCTTTCTCAAGGCTTTTGAGTATACGGCTATTCTTTCCTTTCAGATCTTCAACTCGATTTTTCTCGATGTTCAACTCTCTAGTCATCTGTACCGTTGATTGGCTTGGTTTTGATGCTTTCCGGGATTTATATAACTCCTGGTAATTTTTCTGTAATGCTCTGAATTCATCATCAACTTTTTCTTTATCTTTTCTCAACATTGCACATTGTGATGAATGAAAGTCAATGTCAACCCCCAACATAGCTTTATCTTGTCTCATTTGCTCTAATTCTTTCGACCAGCCTTCTCTTTCTGCTTTAAACTCAGCTCTCAGTATTTCAATCTCTGATGGAACCACCTTAATGCGATCTTCCATAGAGATATCCTCTTTTTGATCTGGTAGAGGAATATTTTCATTTTTCCTGGCAGATCTCCATTCTTTATAATCAGGAGTTAGCATTTCTTTTGCTGCTTTAGCTCGAATACAAAAAGTTGTTTTCCAAGCTGTAACGGCTTCCATGATACTTCTTTTATAATTTTTGCTATGGAATACGAACTCAGATGACTGTAATCCATCAGTGACAGGTACAAATTGGCGACCTTCATACTGTCTTATAACCAGAAGTGGTGCATATCCAATTCCTCCCCATAATCCGAGCAGCATTATCCAGTTGTAATCTCCACATTTGTAAAAGAATTCCCTTTGTATTTGCCACGGGGCTCGCCAAACAATGTCATTACTTTGCAGATTTCGAAAGGCATTAATCCACATATCTTTCTTAATTTCTTTCGGCCATTCCTGCTCCAGAAATTCTTTTAATGGTGAGTAATCCGTATTAAAGCATCGGTATGAAACTTTTTCTGTCCTCCAGAAATGACTACGGATCCAAACATATAACAACTGGGTACACCCTGAGAATCGTCCACCTCCTAGCTTTCTACAAGCATTTAATGATCTGAAGGTCTCTGCTAAGATTGCAGAAGCGGGATTAATCTTTTTCGGTAGCTGTTCAAACAAATCTACCACTGCAGCTTCAACATATCCCAATACTTTTGGGAAGATGACCATACCATACATACCCAGAGCAAATAAATCGAATCGTACTTTAATATCTGGATGACTCTGAATAAGTTCTTTAATGTTGGTCCAAGCAATGCCTTCGTTTTCGCCTTTTTGTTTTGTACGGGATGCTACCCATTCTTCTCGTACCCCGGCAATCTTTTCTAATTTAACTCGAAAGGGTTGAGTTTTAATTGACTTTGAATAGATTCGATTCTCCAAAGCCCCTTCGATATGTAGCAAAGTTGTGTATTCTTCAATAGTAGGGACCAAGTCCTCTTTATTGAGAGTGAAGCAATTGTACCCTGGATTCCAAAATTGAATTAGGGCTCTGAGTAATTCATCATCAACTTCGACATAGAGCAAATATGGGATGTCTCCGTAAATCTGATAAAACTGCAATTTTTTGTTTGAATCCCAACTTTCCCAAATGCTTCGCAAATCTTGCATATCATTTCTTTTTAGTGAAACTGGAGCATAACTGGCCAAGTCAGATACATAATCATCCTGCAGACTGTCTCCTTCTTGTCTTTGTAAGTCCTCAGCCCGCTGTCTTACTTCTGAGTTTAGAATTACTTGATTTGAACACTTTTTATCCATAGATGAAGGCTTTCCAATGAGACAATTAACACAAGGATCAATGTCTTTTATCCTGTATGATGTTATGCAAACAGAAAAATAAAGAACATGCAAAAAGAAAATAAATTAGTTTACATAATAAAGAAATTTAATAATAACATTTACCTAAATATTTTTATTTAAACATGCTTTTCTAAATTTAAATAATTTAAATATACATGTAATTTAATCAGTAAAGAAAATAAATAAACAAGAAAGTTAGAATTCATTTCTCCTGTGTGTACACCTATTTTAGACAAAATTTCGGCATGACTTCGGATCAGAAGAGTTTCTAAGGTTTTTTATATGCAGGGTTTCAGATCTAAGAATAAAGGTACCCGAATTGTCCTTGTTAGTGCCCCCTTGGGTTGCTAACCCTCAATCATAGTCCATCACAGACTAAAATGGATCGAGTTCAATTCGAGGGGATACATTTCTCTATGCCTGACACGGAGAATAAATTCTCACGAAGACGTCGCTTTCACTCCCACTTAAAAGGGACAACTCAATTATAGAGCTTTATATTATGCAATGCAAGTGTTGTGTGTGAGGAGAAATGTTCAAACCTTTGACAGAAAAATAAATAATGAAATAAAATACTTGCAAATAAAATAAAACATATAAATATTATGAAAATAATAAGTAAATATAAAAATTTTGAAAAGAAAGAATTAAAAATTAAATATATGAATTTTTAATTTTTAATTAATAGAGACAATTTATAATTGATTTTTAAAAGTTTAACCAGTCCCCAGCAGAGTCGCCAAGCTGTCGTAACCGGTTTTCGCCCGGGCACGAAATATTTATTTGGTCGGAAAAGTGATGTGAATAAATGGTTTTGAAAATAATTTGAGAGTCGCCATCGGCCTTTTGGGTCAGGTAGGTCGAATACCTAAAAATTATTTTTTAAAAGAGTTTTAATAAAACACCAATTAAAAAATGAACTGATCTGCGTTTATAACCAAAAATTCGTTCTTTTTAATAATAAAAAGGGATTCGTGGTCGATTACGTTTAGGGAAGGATTAGCACCCCTACAACGCCCAAAATTGGTACTTTTTAATTATAAATTGTCTCTATTATTAAAAATATTAAAAATTTAAAATATATTTAATTTATAATCCTATTATTTCAAAATTATAAAAAATATATTTAAAAATATCGGAAAAGGACTTCTAGGTGCCTTAAGACAGCTCTTTTCTTTGATATTGATAAATGTTAATTTAAATTAAATAATATTTAAAAAAATTAATTATTAAATTTTAAAATACCAGAATATGACATCCAGTTGTATTAAGACTGTCCTTTTCTTCGATATTGAAAAATAAATATTAAAATAATTTCTTTTTTAAAAAAAAATTAATTATTATTCATTATATATATATAAAAATATTTAAAAATATAAACAAGTAAAATTAAAGTAATAAAAATACAACTAGAACGATATATTTAAAAGTAGTAAAATAAATGAAAACATTTAAAATAAATGACTAAATTATAGTAAAAGTAAAATTAAAAACCTAATTCATAATTAATCAAAATTATAGGGATTAAACATGCTATTTCTTTTTATAATTTAGTGACTAAAATAAACTTTTCTAAAATTCGGATATTAGAATAAAATAAATTAAAAATATAAACTTGGGATTAAAATATTATTTATTAAAAATTAAGGGATTAATTATGTTATTTATCCTAAATATATTATTTTAATAAAAAGGACTAAAATAAATAAAATTAAAATTTCGAGATCAAATTAAAAAGTATTATGAATTCGATTTAGTGACTAAAATGTAAAGTTTACAAGTTCGGAGGACTGCGGAAAGGATTTAACTATTATTAATTACACGAATAGCCCTCCCCAAAACGGCGTCGTTTGGGAAGGGCTATTTAAGCCCAAAACGGCTGGCCCGAAGGGCCAGCTATCTCATTTCTCATTTCACTCTCTCTCTCTAAACTGAGAGAGTTTTAAAACTCTCTCGCCTCTCTCTAGCTTCCCTCATCGGAGGGAAGCCGGTCACCGGGCGGCATCCGTTTACCGCCGTGATCGTTACCGCCGGCCACCGTATCCGGTGGCCGGAAAAAAAAAATTTGGTTCTATCCTGTAGATCAGACCGTCCTAACGACGGTTCCGTTGTTATTTTCTTTTAAAAAGCTCACAATCGGAGCAAATCTAGGAAACTACCTTCGGTTTTTGAGGGTTGTTGGTGACGTTTGGAGGGGTCCGGTGGTCGTGGCTTTCTCGGTAAGCTTCTCTCCTCCCTTTTCTTCTGTTTTTGGTTACTGGTTGTTGTGATTTGATCTCTATTTTTGTATCTTTTGCTCTCGGTTTTGTCTCTCTGGGATCTGTTGTTCTCTTTTTTTTTCGTCTTTGCAGGTTGGATGATGGCTTTATAGCCATCACCGGTGCTCATCTCGGACCGGTCCGAAGGATAGAGTTCGGTGAGTCACCGGACTTCCAGTGGTGACTCACCATTTGGGAAATACGTGTGCGGCTACGGCCGACCTTCTGGAGCCTTCGGTGAGACGTGGCACTGGCAGCAGAGGCGGTTGGAAGCTGGACCGTCGGCTGAGGCGGCTGGAGGCAGAGGCGGCTGGAGGCAGAGGCGGCTGGATTAGGGTTAGGAAACCCTAACTGAAACCCTAAATGTTTAGGGTTTCGGTTTGGTTTGGGCCGGTTAACTGGCTTGTAATTTTTTATTATTATTTATGTATATATATATATATATTTAATAATAATATTAATAATAATAATATTTATAATAATAATAATAATAATATTTATAGTAATAATAATATTTATAGTAATAATAATATTTATAGTAATAATAATAATAATTATAATTATAGTAATAATAATAATAAACAAATCAAAATGGGTAAAAAAATTAGTATCTTCAATAATTTTGTATGGAAATGATTTGTTGAAAAAGAATTCAGTCTGACTGATAGATACTGGCTTTAAATGACTGAACAACTATATAATTTCATTTTGTTGCCTCAAGCTTCTATTTTATAACCATCGATATTTGTATGTGAGACTGTCTTTACTTCAGAGTTGACAGTTAATCAATGATATCCATTCTCCTTTGTATCATGTCACCCCCTTTTAGGTCCTTTTTTTTCTTTTGGTAGTGAAGCAGTTTTCTCATGTCAGTACTTTATTTTGTTGAACATATATTAATTGATATATTACTAGTTGTAGCTTAGCTTTGGCAAAACAAAAGATTAACCTATTATTTTCATTAATGCTGAGTTATATTGGGACCTGTCTCTTTCCATATGCAATATCGTCCATACAACATTACTTAGTACTTCCTAAATCATGCTCTTGAACTTTGTCTTGCAGTATGGTCTGAACAATGGTGATAGATACAACAGCACTGATAAACACGATTTACTAAACCAGAACACATCGAGTATGAAGTCCAACTAGAGCGATGATCAAGAGAAACACCCATCTCTCAGGTGTTTATCTTGTGTATGTCAGATTGATGCATTGTGTTGTTTTATGATTGTGTATTTGTTTCATGATGCTGGAAATTGCCATGTCTCGTATTGATCCAAGTAGATAGCAATGTGTTGTTTGATGTATACCCTTTTCTCGCTGTATTGCTTTGTAATTTGAATGTGGTGATAATGATATTGTTTATAAATGAGAAGTTTGTTGTTTGGTTTCACTTTCATTTGAAACTCATTTGACTGAGTTAATATACTATTTTATAAACCTGTGAATACAGGGCACTTGATTTATGTCCCTTATATTCCCACCCTCTTCATCAATTTTATCGTTCCAGTTCAGATACCCTCTTAAAACTTATATTTAGCTGCATTTATACAGAAAAGTCACTATATATGTAGTCAATAGCGGCATTTTACATTCACAAACGCTACTATATGACCTAACATTTAGCTACATTATTGGGAACAAACATCACTATATGTCAGAACATTTAGCGGGTTTTTGACACAAAACGCTACAAAAGAAAAGATAAATAGTGGTGTTTGTTTCAACTGCGCTTTTTGTGGCTTTTTTTTACACCACAAAAGTGTTTAGCGGCACTTAGAAACACTGCTATATGACTGAAAAACGTTTACGCTAAAAACATGTTTTGTTGTAATGACTATGGGTTTGTGAACTACAATTTTTTACTCACTGAAAAAGAAGAACGTATAATTTTAAAAAGAAAATTTAATTGCCACATAATACTTTCGTTAAAAGGCTAACGGGAGTTAACGGTTGAGAGACTAAAATGGAACGAATCAATAACGTTAGGGACCATAATTGAACATATCGATAATGTTAGAGACCATGTACCCTTAATTTTTAAATTGGTGATTAAAGTTGGTTAAATCAAAAACAAAAGGGACTATTCACATAGTTTACCCCGTATAAAATGATAAAAAAAATATTTGGATCAATTAAAAATAAAACTAACTATAAGAGAGTAGATTTTATCGATTTATTGAGTTTCAAGTTACACAATAAAAGTTGGGAGCAATCTCCTATCATCTCCCTCATATATTCAATATCTCAAATGCCTTTTCGGCCATTATTAGTATTATTTTTTGTAGTAATATATGGAATTCGGTAACCACTAATTCCTCCTGAGAATCCTGATTCTCCTCCAACGAGACTCCATGTAATTGGAGGCACCTTCTTCTGCATAAACACCAAATTTGAAGTAATGATAGCTTCCTCCGGCACCGGACCCTTCATATCTTAGAATGCCATCTATGTAAACCTTCACATTGGAAGCACCCACGTCATGGATTACGTTCACTTTGAACCATCTGTTGTACGCATTTGAGAGCACCACTGGAGACCTGTAAACCGTGAGCGAGCCTTGGTAGACTCGGAGCATGATGGTAGTAGCACGAAAAGAACCACCAAATACTTGCATCACCGACGTTGCAGTTGTTCCACTTGGGATATATGCCTCTCCCTCAAATTGCCAAACTCCGGACGAATAATCATAGTCCTACGGGGAATAAAAACCACTAAGATGAAGAAACCAGACAGGAATAAACAAAATTAATAAAGAAAAAGAATTGAATTTATAACTTACTCTAATTCGGATTTCAGATCGTGGTCTAGTATCGCTACTTGGGGTATGAGGCTTGTCTGTGGAATACACCCAAAATCTGTGGACGCCATTGTTGAAACTGTATCGGTAGCTTGGGGGCAAATCATAAGGCTTTTGCAGCTCGAAATTTGACTGAGATAGTGGAACATCGGTAAACCTTTGGTAGGCTGGGCATTGGCCTGGAAGAAAATCAACTGACTGAAACTCAGGCAAAGAATCGAGAAAAGAAGTGCAAAGTTAGCCATCTTATCTCTTAAAAGAGCTGGAATTGGAGATTGAAGTATACTTGGTTCGGATGTGCAAATTCGTGTTATGTTCAGTGCGTATTTATAATGGCCTGGGAATGAATTGAGTTAATCGAGTTCGAAATTTGAAGAGAAGTAGCCGACGCCAAGCCAAGTTGTATGAAAAGGGAATTAAATGAATGTCTGCTCCATGAATTTTTCCATAAAAAACAGGTTTGAAGACTTGGTAATGTAGACAGGTTCATCAATGTTGGTCATGTTAGGAAAGTCAATTTGCTGAATTGATGTAGCTTGTGATAGTTCGAAGACAATAATTTAAAAGTTTGCCCCCAAAACGAGGGAACTCGTTAACTTTGTTTGACTTTAGTTTTAGCTTATCTTTTAACCCAACAAGTGAGTTAAACAATAAAACAAAATATTATTTTTTTTACGGATTTTGAATTTGAACAATTATATTTATAAGGACCATAAGCTGTTAATTAATTAAGAAATTTTTAATTAAATGTTACTTTATAAGCACTTTAGACTGTATAATCACTTTATTATATGGTTGAAGGAAAAAAAGGGTTTTAGCTACCTTATTTGCCGTTGAGTTCGCTTATTAAGAAAGACAATAATTTAAGCGTTGGGTATTAGAAGAGATGCAGAGGAAGTCTCGGTGCGAGAGACGGTAGGATGTTGGATGTTCCATTATTAAGAAGGTTTGGCCCTTCCAAGACTTTTTGTTTGGATGTGCGATTGGACGATCTGGAGGGAATCTGTTTTTTTGGGAATAAATCATCATTTTGGTTCCAAGGTTATATTTATTGCATCCAAAACTTGAGTTAATAGATTTGGTAATTGAATCGATTCATAAAACAAAACACAAGTGAACTTACTTTTACACAATTCACTTTAAGATCAAACATGAAATTAAGAATATAACCGTTAATATAAAATATAAGTGAAATTTGTTTTAAATAAATGGATCAAAACTTAAACTAAATTAAATTTATAATTTTTATTAAAAAAGACAATAATTAATTAATTAATTGTCAAGCTTTCTAAACCCCTTTAAGAGTGAGAGGTGAATCCTCTTTTCAAAGTTCCGCTTCGAGTGAATACTAAATATTAATTTTAGAGTCACACCAATTCTTGTTATGATCTAATTGGATTACTCAAAAAGATTGCTATTTGAATAAAAATTAAGGATAAATTATAAATTTACTCATTAAATTTTTTTTGTCACTTCGCCTTAACTTTATGACGCGTTATAACGTAGTAACTTTTTTAACTATCAAATTCTATTTCAGAAGAAAAGGAAAATAGTTTTAAAAAATAGGGTAAAACATTTTCTTTATATATCCTAATAGCAACCATTACCTTCCAAAAGCCTTGGAAAATGGCTGGAGAATGATAAGTTCTCCTTGGCACCATGCAGGTCCACACAGACATGGTTATCGCCATTGTCACTCCCAGCGATAACTCCGACAGATCGTCACCTCAGCACACAATAAATCCATCATCCTTTGGCACTTAACAAAGGACGATAAGAGCGTAGCTCTTCATTGTCTCGATGGTCACTCTCACTTCTTCCAAGACGTTATACTCTCTTCCGATTCTCAATTCCTGCTCTCCGGTTCTTGGGATGGTGAGCTTCGTCTCTGAGAAAATTTTCTCACTTTCTAAGAGAGAGCAGAGATGGTTAGAAACAGAAAGCGAAGATGGAGCAACCATTGAAAATGTGAGTGAGCAGAATTTCCATGAAAGTTGCCATTTTCACTGTGAGGCCACGCATATGATGGTGGTAGTAGTACCCAATGATAACAGTCTGACCATAAAAGGTGATCATCCATATATATGGAACATAGAAATCACATATAAATAAACATTCTTTGAACTTGGATATTGTACCGCGAAGCCTCAAATTTTACAAATAGCTCAATCATTGCTATTAAGTTCCCATGAGTTAATACAACCCCTTGCTACCACATGTAGCAGAGTGTTACCAAATTGGCCCCCATTAAGCTTATGGAAAGGGAAAAAAATTATCTTTTCTAAATCTACCCCAATCGCATGAACACCTAAGTTCTGAAGTTGCTCACTCTTTTCAAGTGAAGTAAAAGCAAAACGCACACCACAATTGGAAATTTGTTTCTTGATCTCAAACATGCTACTTAGTGGATTCATGGTGCTAACGACAGCACTTAAATATAAAACACTCAAGAAGATAATGGGAAAGTGAAACTACAAGAAAATGTATTTTTAGTGACATTGCAAATGGTCACTAAAAGTATTAAATTTAGATACTAAAATGCATAATGATAAAATTTTCAAGTTGTCACTTGTTTTCACTAATATATCGGTGAAAATAATTCTAAAAATTGTCACAATTTTTTTGTGACCACCTATTCAACATAATTATCAATATAAATTGTGATGAATTTGTTTGACACTAAAAATATATTTTGTGACCATCAATATTGTCACACAAAGTATTTTTTAGTGACCTAATGTTTGATACTATCATTAATAGAAATTGTGATAAATTTATTTGACATTGAAAGTATATTTTGTGACCACCAATGTTGTCACACTACATATTTTTTTAGTGACCAAATGTTCAAAACTATTATCAATAACTCGTCACTATTATATTGGTGACGACATTATTGAATTTTGTCACAACTACTTATAGTCTATGTGACTACATTTTTTACACAGAAAGATTAATAATAGTGATGAAAATTTAGACACTAATATTGTCCTTATTAGTGAGAAATATTTTATCACAACTATATAACTAAATTGATTAATTTAAAATTTTAATTGTGAAATCAATTATAGTAGATATTACATTTTAGTTGTATCTATCTTCTTTAGGAGCTTGCATTGCAATCATTGTCATTGATTAGTTATTTCGTTAAATGATAGATGATGTGACATCTTCACATGTACCAATATCTAATTTATTAATTGACTAATTCATATTGGGTACTACATATGCAAGGACGACCCTTTCAACCCATCTAGTGTCTTATCCCGCTAGACCAACTGATTGTTGTTGGTTTCACATGTTAATTTCTGATAAATTAATAAAATGCATAGCTTTGAAGATGATCGGACCTGTGACTTTCAGGGAAAGAATGCAATTCCTAACCACTATGCTAAGAAAGAAATATTTGTTGTTAACAAAAAAAATATTTATGTTAAACTATTGTTAGAATTAATTTTATTTATTTTAATATATATAATTATTATAATAATGAAATTAAATTTTCTATGATTTCTCATATGAAATACGTTCGTGGAAGATAAATATAAAAAATAATAAGGTTAGTTTTAAATTATAAGTATTGAGATTTAAATAAAAAATAATATCATGTATTCTTAAATTATATTTAAAAATATAAAATAAAAATATTTGATAATGTATTAACCCTTGTGGTAAAATTCCTAAATTTAAAAATTAAGTACTAATAATTAACTGGTGTTTGTAAAATTCATATATATCTCAATGAAGATCATAAATTACATATAAAAACTAATCAACATTTTTATGAAAAAAATCACAATTGAATATTGAATGACACAATCAAGGCTTATAGTATCATCGATCATTTATTTAGTTAAAAAAAATCATAATAATATAAAACAATATATATATAAAATGTTAAGGTAATTTTATTAGTCATTTATTAGTCATATAGTTGTTGTACAAATTGGATTGTAATTGAAATTTAAAATTTTAAAATGTATACAGTTTACAATTAATCAAATTAGAACATAATAATTAAAACCACAATTTGCACATAGTATGGAGACTAATAACAAAAATTTTGCCTTTTGATAAACTAGTTTATCTTAACAACAATTTTAATTATTATTGATGTCAATATTTATCACAAAAAGTAAAATTTTAAGTGACAAACAACTTTATTGTTGTAACAAATATCAAATAATAGTGATCACTTTATATGTCGTCACTATCATATCATTTCTCACCAAGAGAATAATTGGTTCCAATTTGCGTATTCTAATTGTGTCAAAAATTTTGTGACGGTGAAACTTGTCACAATTATATACTTATAGTGAGAGTTTAATTGTGAGAAAAATATAATCATCATAGCTATTACTATAACAATGACGAAATAAAACTACATCACAATTATTTTTATTAATAATATCGTACAAAATTTGTCACCAAATGTTTAATATATGTGACAAAATTACTAATAGTCATTATCAATTTTGCCAGTAAAATCCTTTATTTTTGTTGTGATACTTGTGACGTAATTTAAGTCTGTCACAAGTGTAGCATTATAAAATGATAAACTTATTAGTGAAAAAAAATGTTATTTTCATAATTATGAATACAATGGTGACCAATTAATATGTTATAACTATTACATCATTTCCTTTGAAAAATAATTGATGTCAATTCAAGTATTTTATTTTATTTTATTTTTTTTGCTCAGAAAATATGATTTTATTGAGAATTAATCATTATAAATCAATCCAAATTGTATGACTCGTTAAAAACCTCCCTATACCTAATTGGAGGAAAATAACACATACAATTCAGAATACACAAAACCTACTCCAAACTAAAAAGCTTGATTTTCAAAAAAACAACAAAACTAAACTCATGTAAGTTGTCCACAAAAGTAGCACAACTCAACCACGCTGCCAATCCACAAAACAAAAACACAGAGTGTCATAACCATTTTTGAAAACAATTATATTTTAAAAAATAATTATGACTTTATTTGAAAATTTGGGATTTTGAATATTTTGAATTGTTTTGAATTGGAGTCGCCATCGACCTTTGGATTAGGTAAGTTGAGTACCTAAAAACGTCTTTTAAAACAATTAAAGAACTAAATCATTTAAAAGAGAAAAGTTGGTATGCGTTTACCAAAAAATTTACTTTAGGATTTGGGAATTGATTACGTGTGAGGTATGATAAACACCCCACAACACCCAAAAATTGGTACTTAGTCACTTACATATTGTCGTAAATGGTGCTCATCATGAATTCACATCAATATTTAAAGTAAGATCTTTTTATTGGGCGTTGAATAAATTATTTTGAATTGGTTACTAGGGAGAACTTCTTAATTCGAGAAGAAATCATGGGAATTGCACATTCCCCGTTGGGAATGATGTCCTATCTATTCCTCCTTTATACGAGAAAGGTCCTCTTGTGAAAAATAAAAAAATTAGGTGAATCGAATAAAAATACAATAATATATTGAATAAAATAAAATAAAAACATGATACTAAAGTAATCATACAAATATATCATTTGTTCATCGAAGATGGACTCAATTTATTTCAAGTTCATTTTTGGTTCGAATGTCGCATTGAATTGCACTATTTCAATTAAGGACTGAATACACAATAATATTTGTAAATAAAAATAAACAATAACAACAATGGCTATATGTGTAATTAAACACTTTAACTAAGGACTGAATCAAACAAAACTAACATTACATGCATCAAACATGTAAATAATCCATAAATATTAAGGTAGTGACCAGAATGCAACACGCGTAAAGTTTAAAAGCAATATTATAAGAAATCAGAATTTTAATTAGTGACTGAAATGAAATGATACAAACATTGAGTGGCCCCTGGTGTAATTAACTCATGCACGAAAATTCAGAATCCCTCTCCTTCAAAAATACGTAGTTTTGAGAATGGTATATCCTTTTATGGGTTACAAAACCCTAAACCATTTATTTTCACTATTCTTTTCAACAAAGAGAGAGGGGATAAAGATTTCCAGAAACCCTCTCCCCAAACTTCACCGACTGGGGAGTCTCCGCCGCAAAGACTATATTTGACCACCGTCGACCACTATTCGCTGGTGACAAAAGGGGACGAGATGACCACCAATCGACACATCTCCACCTCCTGAGTATGGACCTGGGCTTTGATTTTGAAGAAAATGTCCCGATGTCGACAAATGGAGGCCGAGACTATTTGGTTTTCTTGCCTTTGATCTCGCCGTTGGATTGTCAGATCAACTTGGTTCCAAGGTATGTTGTTCTCCTCATCATTCTCCTTCAGTTGACCATTCGAATCTGTTGTCCAGTCACCAGAGTTGTCATCGATGAAGACCTCAAGGTAAACTCTCCCTCTTTTCTTTTTTATTTCTATTCTCACTGATTTTTTTCTGCCCTTTTTTTGTTGCATGTGATTTATGGTTGATTTTCGATGAAAAGCAATAGGTTCTATCGGTAGGGAATGATTTTCCCTAATTAATTATCGGATTTAGTGGGATTTTGATATTTTTTAAATAGGTTGTTGGATTTGATTTTTCACTATTTTGCTGATTTTTTTACTGTTGTTCTTTGATTCGATTGATTCTGATAACGGCGGTGGCTTGGGAGGTATCAGAGATAGCTCACCGTAGTGGAGAAAATCAAGGGTTTGAGTTTGTGTACCTCACACGCCGGTTGGGCGGGCGATTTGTTGGTGGCAACGGTTGGTTTATTCTTTAGGTTGAAAAACCCTAACTGGGTTTATACTCCCAAACGGGTTTCACTCCTGTTGGGTTAACTGGTTTGATGGTTTTGGGCCCAAATCGGACATGTTGCTCCAATTGTTATGGGTTAATTGTAATTTGGGTCCCCATTAGATCATTTGTAACATTTGAGACTTTTTTATATTTGGATCTGTCCATAAACAAAATAATATTAATATTTTATTTATTATAATAATAACAATAATAATAATAATAAATAATAACAATTAATTTCGAAAAAAAATTAGGTGTCTACACAAAGCATTTAATTAGCGACTAAATAGAAGTAGGACACAATTATTCACATTGATAGTGACAAAAATAATTGTCATCACAAATCACCAACTAAGACTAATGACAAAATGTTTTCGTCGGGGACGGAGCCAGAACTAGATCTCAAGAGAAGCTGAATCTTTTTTACAATTTTAAGAGTTATATATATATATATATATATATATATATATATATATATATATATATATAATTTTACCTTTATTATTTGTTTATTTCAAAAAAATATAAATGATAACATCAAATATGCATAGTTCTTTATTTATACGAAATAACAAATTAAAAAATACGATTTTAAAAAGTGCAAAAGACATAATTATCACATAATCACAATAAAACATGTCGTTCTTTCAAATCTCAAAATGCATCCACAAGCGATGTTGTACTAAATCTCCTTGCAATATCTCTTTGAATGTTGATAAGTATGCTGCTTTCAAAAAATTCATCCTTTATTTTGTTGCAAAGTGTTATCTTGATGATATTCATTGTAGAAAAACTCTTTCAGCACTTGCTATAGAAACTGGGAGAGTCAATAAAAGTTTTACCGTTCGAAATATATATGGATAAGTGTTCACTTTCCTAGTATCCACCAACCACTGACTTAGGTCAGAGATTGTCAACAATTTTCTTATACCTGAATTCCATGATAACTCCACCTCACAATGACGCAATTTTGTTCATAAATCATTCTTTCCAACTTCTATGAAATCATATGGATAAAATTTATTCACAAGATTGCAAGTGTCTTCAACCTTGAAAATTTTGTCACCATCTCTTGGCTCCAAAGCACAACCAAGAGTTAATAACTCTATTGACTTCTCATTAAATCTACTGTTTAACTCTTGTAGTTGAACATCAAGTGTAGCATAAAAATTTCTACTCGTTAATGATGTTCAACTGTAAAATGACCTTGTTGGCGATGAGTGCAACCTCCTTTTTCTCTGTAAATAGAACTCATATCTGGGATATCTATGTTATGACTTTCATAAAATGATGTAACCTCCATAAAAAGATTATTTCATCCATCGTCTCTAAATTTCTGTAAAAGTATCTTTTAACTCTCAACAAGATGTAGTGAATTCAAAATATCCTTAGATTTTCGTTGTAATTATTGAGAAAGTGAATTAGTACTTTCTAATATTTTTCTTCATAAGATGTAAATGAAGAAAAATTAAAGGAAGTCAAAGTCTCTACAGTTGTCATCGCTTCTCCACGTTCAGAAGATGTATTTCCTTCATCAATGAGTTTATATAGAATAACACATGTGGCACTAAACATTTTTATCAAGCTTGAAATTGATCTCAAGTAAGAACCCCAATGAGTATCACATGCCCTCTGCAAATTACTTGTTTGATTTAAACCAGTTCTAGTTTCAAGTTGTTCTTCTGCAATCAAATGATTTATCTCATCAGAATAAGCATTTTTTAGTTCATCGATGCGCTTATACGAGGAAAGAATAACATTGATAATAAAGGATAACTTAGGAAAAAATTGATAAACAGGTATGACCTCTTTCGCTGCAGCTACTAGTGTCAACTATAAACGATGGGCAAAATAATGCACATAGTAAGCAAAAGGATACTCATTTCTAACTAATGCTAGTAACCCATTCCACTTTCCTCGCATGTTACTTGCACTGTCATAACCTTGGCATCGAATATTCTTTATGTCAAACCAATAACGAGAAAGAACGGAAAATAACTCATCTTTTAAAGTCACTGAAGTATTAGGAACATGAATAATGCTAAGAAAAAGGGTTCCTTTACTAGACCGAAATTATCAACATACCGTAAAATAATAGTCATTTGTTGTTTTCTGATACATCCCCTGCTTCATCAATAATAACACACAATTTTTCTTCACGAATTGCTTTCTTAATTTTTTCTGCCAAAATATGTAAAATCTCCTTTTGTATCTTAGGCAAAGTGTAAGAAGCAATTTTTGGAGCATTTTCTAATACAACTTTTTCAACATCTTTATTATAAGAGGCTAATTGTTTCACGAGTTCAAGAAAATTTCCTTGGTTAGATGAAGATTCACTCTCGTCATGACCTCTCATTGGTAGCCCTTGTAAAGCTAGCCAACGCAATGCATCTATAGAGGTTTTAAGTCTAAGCCTATTATTAGCAATTTGTAATGATGTTTACTTATGTAACACTTGTGGCAGGTGTCTAGATTGGTTAAGAAAATCCTCTAATTCTCGCTCAACAATTTTATGAGGTGAATTAGGTTATGAACCTACATGCATCTTAAAATAACAACTTTTTCCATTTACTTTCTTCCAATTTCGGAATACATTCATAGTGAAAATCTTGTGTGATGGATCACTATCTGGTTTGTTAAAAAGAAAGCAAATAAAACAGAAGGTATGATCATTTTCAGGAGAATATTCTAACCATGAACAAAAGTTTTTGTACCAAGAAGCTTGAAATCGGTGAGGGTGAGAAACATGTCCATATTTTTTGAATTTAGAGAGTACTGATTTATATGGACCCTCAACAATATAAGCTCTTCGAATTGCATTTCTTTCTTGTTCAGAAGGATATTCACATATTGCTTGTGCTTTCCAGGATCTTGCTCCAAGTAATTAGAATTGGAATTGGTTTTTGATTTCTAGCTATCTTTAAAGGTATATCTTTCAAATGTGAAACGTCAATAGGTGTACCAGTTGAAGTTTCAGTTGTGCGTATTTTTCGAAGTTTCTCTGCTTTTTCTCTTAAAATGCTCAATAATTGTTGAAATTTTCCCATTGCAAGCTGCATTTATATAAAATTAATTCACTAACATAAAAAAATCAAATTTAGTAATCATCATTCACCATAACAATTATTAGATTAACTACAAGAATACTAAAATTAAATATAAGATCAAATAATTCTACTTAAAAATGATAAATAAAATATTATTTAATTGCGTACCTTTAAAAATTGAGTGTCGAACAATGGAGAATAAGATTAAAGCAATATTGGAGGAGCTTTAGTCGATGGAAGAGTGATTAACTCAAAATTTTTCTATGAAATATTTTAATATTTTAATATATTTATAAGCCTTTAGTTGGCTTCTACAATTATATTAGTACTAGGGTAAAAAAAACATAAAATTAGAGTAGGGCTCGGGGACCCTTGGGCCCCAAGGGCCCTCCGTCTCTGGTTTTCATCAATATTATGAATAATAACAGTGACTACTTAATATATTGTCGTTATTATAATTTTTCCCCGCGAAAAATAAGTTCCCGCCATTTCAACCATTATATTAGTGATTAATTGATAATGACAACTTGCTTTGGTCACAATAAAACCTTATTAGTGACAAATTACTTGAGATGAACTTCAAAGTTGTCACAATAAAACAATCATTGTGTACTTTTAGGTTTTTCAATTTCCTCATTGAACTTTATACATTGAATATTTTTTAACCACTTAAATGTTTCCTGTTAACTCTATGATTATATGAAATTCTTTTATTATTTTTAACTATTTAATATTTTATTAATATTATTTATATAGTTTTTATCAGTTTTTCAATTTTCTCATTAAACTTTATATATTAAATATATTTAACCACTTAAATGTTTCCTCTTAACTCTTTGATTATATATAATTCTTTTATTATTTTTAACTATTTAATATTTTATTAATATTATTTATATAGTTTTTATCATCCACACCCATTTATGCCCATTTTCCACACAAACAAAGCTCAAACTAAAAACCTGCAATTAAAAAAAAAAACCTTCTATCTCTATTTCAATGGAACCGAGCGTGAGTTCACATTTCAACCCAAATACTTCATAATTCCAAACTTCTAATTTTTCTAACAATCGCAATAGTCTGTAGGATAATCCCGGATTTATGTCTCGACTTGATTTGAGTGTTGGAGTTACCACCAACCTTTTCGAATAAAGGCAAGGTCGGATACCTTATACTTACCATTTACGGGTCCATGTCTTACCAGAGATTTATCAGATTCAGAAATTGACTACAAATAAGGAAGGATTAACACCAACAAATTGTCCTTTTAGTACCAACACGATTACTAGTTGTCTTAATTGTGAAAATTGAGATTTAGGCGAAAATTTAAATTGTTGATCCAAATTACTTCTCTTCAAAGAAATTTTATCGTGAATTTAAAAAAAACATTTAAAACATGAAATTGATATTTAATCTAAAAAATAAAAACTGCAAAAACGAGAAATAGATTAATGTACCAATTTATAAAAAATAAAATATAAAAATAAGGAAATATTAAAATGCAATTGATTAAAAATTGTTCATCAAGAATCAAATTAAAATACCATTAAAATTAAAGGTTCCAATTACGAGCAATTCAAAAAATAGAGGGATGACCAAATTGAATTCCTAGTAAAATAAAGAGGATGACAGACATGATTTATCTCAAACCCAAAACCGTAGGATTATAAAATTCCCAACTTTCCATTTTTACTTTATTTTAATACTTTTCACAAAAAAAATATCTCAAACCTCTCCCCAGAATCGGAATAAAACAGTGACGACCACCGCCCAGCCACCACCCACGGTGGTCGAAGACCCTTAAAGCTAACCTCATGACTCCTCTTGCCCCGCTGATCCTGAATCCATGTCCCAAACACCTAAAGAACCACCACAACGTCACCGATCTATCATCAAAGGTTTGATTTTTACCTTCGTTTCTTGATGTCGATTCATTTCCCGATGACGATTGGTTTTCTCCGATGATCTTCCCCTCTTGATGAAAAAATGTAATTAGTACTCATCTCTCACTCTTCAATTATTTTTGATATTTTGTGGGTGTTCGAAGCCATGAAAGAACTTATCACTCTTCTTTGAATTTTGTATAATTTTATATGACACTTAAAAAGATTTCTTTCATTCGATCGGAGATGTGGATCCTTAAACTGTCGTGATTTGCTTCTTTTGTTTTTGATTTCATTTTGGTTTCCATTTTCTTTGTGATTGGTCAATTTTTGGGATGGTTGGGATTTGTGTGCTAAATCAACAGAAGGATATGTTTCCTTTTCATTTTGAATTTGATCATGTTTTGATTTAGCTACCTTTGGAAAGATTTCTTGCTCAAATCATCTAACCTCATGACTCCTCTTGCCCCGCTGATCCTGAATCCATGTCCCAAACACCTAAAGAACCACCACAACGTCACCGATCTATCATCAAAGGTTTGATTTTTACCTTCGTTTCTTGATGTCGATTCATTTCCCGATGACGATTGGTTTTCTCCGATGATCTTCCCCTCTTGATGAAAAAATGTAATTAGTACTCATCTCTCACTCTTCAATTATTTTTGATATTTTGTGGGTGTTCGAAGCCATGAAAGAACTTATCACTCTTCTTTGAATTTTGTATAATTTTATATGACACTTAAAAAGATTTCTTTCATTCGATCGGAGATGTGGATCCTTAAACTGTCGTGATTTGCTTCTTTTGTTTTTGATTTCATTTTGGTTTCCATTTTCTTTGTGATTGGTCAATTTTTGGGATGGTTGGGATTTGTGTGCTAAATCAACAGAAGGATATGTTTCCTTTTCATTTTGAATTTGATCATGTTTTGATTTAGCTACCTTTGGAAAGATTTCTTGCTCAAATCATCTAAAATGGACTGAAATACTTCTGTCCGGAACCTATTGTAGTGTGTGGCCTATTTTGTTAATGTGTGGTCTTCACGCACCGTTTTATCGGCCAGTTGATGGCACTGAAGGCTTCGAGATTTGTTTTCGGTCATTGGATCAAAGGGTTAGATCCAATGGTTGAGGATCGGATGCACATATGTGGTAATACTTAGGGTTTTCTAACCCTAGCACTATGTAATCAAAGTTCATGCTCATGTAATGTCAAGGCATTATCTTTTCTTCAAGAATCTAATCAGACTTCAAGTGAAGTCTGAACCTGATATCCTTCATATTGAAGTTGAAATTTAACTTAGAATCCATAAACCCTTTGTAGATTAAATTGATTAGAAAATATCTCCTCGTTCTTAAGTTAAGCTATGTTTTAGATGATTCCTCTATTGTGAGTTAAGTCGATCTTTGATGTTTTTCAAGTCTACTATCTTTCTTTGTAAAGTTGAAATTTAAGTCAAAACTTGCAGACCCTACGTAGGTTAAGTTGGCTAAAATAAAGCTCTTCGTCGTTGAGTAAAGCTATGTTATTGATGAGTTCTCCATTGCGAGTTAAGGCGATATTGAATGACTTCACTCTATGGGTTAAGTAGTATCTTAATGTTATTTGATTCCAATATTCTTCTTCATGAAATTGAAATTAGATTAAAAAATATATCGACCTTCTATGGTTCAAATTGCCTTGAATATAGCTCCTCGTCATTGAGTTAAGATATGTTATGGATGACTCATCTATTATGAGTTAAGTCAATCTTGGGTGACTCACCTTTGTCGGTTAAAGTAGATGGAAACTAGCTCCTTGTTCCTGAGTCAAGCTAGATGGAAGACAACTCTTCCATTGCGAGTGAGTTTAAATGTCCTTTGAGTTTAATATCCTTCATCGTAAACTTAAAATTGAGTAAAAAAAACCTATAAAATTATACACATATATGTAATGTTATAGATTTAATGTTCTTAGGCATGCTTAAAATGTACATTCAAATATATTATTTTGGCATTTTCATTTTCAGAAGAAATTATATTCTTCTTCTGTCGATCTTGATATTGTCGCATTTTCAGAATTTCTAATGCCTTGTGATAGGCTTAAATCAATGCATAATGCGAAGTCATGATTTCTTTGTGAATCCCAATATTAAACAAAGAATATCTTCGGGTAGTGGGAACCATTAATGTGTGTGTTCACAAATACTCATTCCCTTTCGAAAGTTGGACAAAGGGTGTCCTCAAAATGGTATTTGAGCCATTCATGTGAGTTTCATATCATCATAACCCCTATCAGCCTCAGAGTACCTGCACATTTCATAATTTTTTTGTACATTAATACACAATGATCTCTTTTCAAAGTGAATAAATTACTCATTTAATTCCAATGCAAGATACAAAGAAAATTGGGATTTCAAAGAAAAGATTTTTTTTATAAGTGAAAAGAGTCTTTGACAAGTACTCGTTTAATTCCAATGCAAGATACAAAGAAAATTGGGATTTCAAAGAAAAGATTTTTTTTTAAGTGAAAAGAGTCTTTGACAGGTACATGAAAACCATTTGAAAGAAAAACAATAGAAAACAAATATGTCCTCTAGATATCAATGGCATGGACTCCTTTAATTGACACGCCACAAAAAACTCGAGCGTAGCTTCTATCAAGAGGACCTCGAAGGTTGTCACAATGTATGAAGAGTTTGATATTCCTATCGAATTATCAAGTCTCTTGAGATTTTTGATGTCGTAATTGAATCTTAATTGTATTCAATCTCAATTTAATGCCTTTACTGAGAATGTCGTCTTAACCCATGATCTTACCGTACGTGAATCCTGAATCATTATTAAAGATTCTCTCACGAGTTTTCAACTTGAGACCTTATTTAGTTTTAAGATGCCCTTTACGAGTTTTCATCTTGAACCCTCTTATTTTTTAATACTTAGAGTGCTTTTTTTTCAAGTTTTTGCCCTAAATTTTTTTCATATGTTTTTTTTCTCAAAGCGCCATTTTTAGTTTTCACATCGAGTTTTTTTATATATTCAGGCAAAATATCTTTTGACGGTATATATGTTCACTAGATTAGGCGCACTTCTTTATTGTGTGCTCGAATCATCCATCTTTGGTACATTTGGCCATTACAAATTACCTTCAACCTCTTTTCCTTGATCAGGTACAATTGATTACATCGAGACTAACCCCATTCTGCATCATCTAGTTTTACTTCTAAAAATACTCAAAGTGATGGGATTTTTGCATCAATGGGTAAGACATCCTCCATTCCATATGTTAAAGAGAACGATGTTTCTCTAGTCAAAGTCTGTACTAAAGTTCGATAGATGAAAAAAGTGAAAGGTAGCATCTCATGCCAATATTTATACATTTTAGTCATCTTTTTCACTATCTTTTTTATATTTTTTTACTGCTTCTATTGTTTCGTTCATCTTCGATCGATAGGTCATGGAATCATAGTGCTTTATGTTGAATTGTTCACATGAAACCTTAATTATTTTTTTATTCAAATTAGACGGATGATCAATAATGATCGTTTCCAGCAAACTATATCAAAGATGATTTCTTTTTTCAAGAATTTACAGATAATTAATTGAGTGACGTTTACGTAAGATGCAACCTTCACCCATTTGGTGAAGTAGTCAACTGTCACAAGCATGAATTGATAACCATTGTAAGGTTTTGGATTGATCGTCCCGATGACATCCATGCTCCCACATGGAAAAAAGGTCATTAGGATATCATGGCTTGAAGAAGGCGTAGAGGAACATGTATCATATCCCCATAAATTTGAAACATGTGACATTCACAAGCATAATTAATGCAATCTACCTTCATTACGGACCAACAGTACCTAAATCTCATGCTTTTTTCACACCATTGTGTGTTAATTGGCATGAGTGACACATACTTCATCGTGCACTTCTTCAAGTACCATTTTGGTTTCTTTTGGTTTACACATCTCAACAAGATTTGACATTGATTTTCTTTTATATGATTTCCCCATCAAAGGCATAAATTACGACCTTTTTTCAGATTGTTCTTTTTTCATTTTCAGTTGCACCTTCAAGATAGTTTTGGTATTTGATGTATTGTAGGATATTATAATACCATGAGTTTCCATCTTTTTTTCCTTCAATGTGATAATAATGAGCCAAATATTTATAGGCTTGCACCTCAATCAACATCTATCAAATTTTCCATCCACCTTGAATGATGTAGTTGTAATACCCCAAAATTTGACTAATGACCAAATGTAATTTTTGAAAGTTTAGTGACTAAAATAGAAATATGGAAAAGTTTAGAGACCACAAGTGTAATTTTTAAAAGTTATATATATTGGTCATGTAAATAAAAAGTCCTCTAGATTTTGATTTGGAATATACATTAAAAGCAATTAAGCAATGAAGTTTGGTAAAATATTTAGATAATCAGATCGAATTCAATTTCAGGAAAAGTTGAAGGATGATGGAAAGAGGTTAGAGATATTATTTTTATATTTTAGAATAGTGAAATTTGACATGGATCCTTGGAATTTAGATGGTTTTTCTATGTTAAACTAAAATTGTTGATTATAGTAAATAGTTTGTAATTTTTTAAATTTACAAGGATAAAGTGGGAAAGTATGAAATATTTGTTCATATTTGAATTTGAAAATGATGCAAGGAAGATGATTACATGATAATGGCATAGTTGAAATTATTATTACTTTTAAAGAGTAAAAATATAATTTTGTATTAAATGAATTTATATTCATTTAATTAATTATTTGACAAATGCATGTGAGATAATTATCTAGAAATCGTGTTACAGACCGTGCGAATCGATGCAGATTGCCCCCTCTGACCATCGCCAGAAACGAACAAACTTATATAACCTAAGACCCGAAGCCCCACCCTTTCTACTTCAAACCCTAAAGACCTCAATCAAAACTTCTAGGAAGCACTCAACTTTTCGACTTCTCTCCCGACGAGCACGTCTACAGCAACGAAGCTTCCTCGACTCCAGAAAAAAAACAACGGTAAAACAACCCTCACTCCTTAATTTTTTGAAATGTAACCATGGATACCAAATACAAAGGTTGAGGATACCTTTTAGAAAATGATCTCTGTTCGTTTCCTTTTTATTGTTTGGTTCTTCGTTTTTTGATTATCGATTGATTGGTTTGTGTCGTAACCGATTTTTGCCCGGGTATGAATTTCCTTGACAAAAAAGTAAGGTGAATGAATAAATGTTTTTTTTAAGGAAATGTTTTGGAGTCGCCATCGACCTTTTTGGGTTAGGTAGGTCGAATACCTAAAAATCATCTTTTAAAATAGTTTTTAAGAAAACACAATTTTAAAAGATAAATCAGTATGCGTATAACCAGAAATTCATTCTTTTTAATAATAAAAAAGGATTCGAGGTCGGTTACGTTTGGGGAAGGATTAACACCCGCATAACGCCCAAAATTAGTATCCGTCGATTATAAATTGTCTTTAATAGTGGAAGTTTAAGAATTCAAATATGAATTTAATTTATGATCCTATTATTTCAGATTTAATCAGATAATTTTAAGGAAAATATAACTAAAAGTAAATATATATTTTTTATAAGTAAAGAATTTATTTATTTAAAAATATCAGAAACTGGGTTGCTTGCTGAAACGTGGAGGGACAACTGGGTTGCTTGCTGAAACGTGGAGCAAGGAAGACCATGGCTTGGTTTCTGGCGACGTGGAGCTGTTAGAGTCCACGGGTGGAGCTGGGCTGCTGTATGGAGCAGGAAACCAGCTGTTATTGCTGGAAGCTGCTGGAACATTGTTGTGGTGGAGGGACAGTTGGTTTAGTGGAAGCTGCTGGAGAGCTAAAAATGGTGATTACAGTTGCCCCTCTTTGCTCGTTGTTGTAGAACAAGAATGGAGCAAAAACATAAAGCACCATTTTTAGTTTAAATTGTTCAAACTTCTGAGCTAAATGTTCTTCTCATTATGAACTTTTTCACTAGGAATGGCGATCCACCTCCTTCTGCGATGGATTTGATTAAGAATGACAATGTTGATGTTGATTTATCTCATTCTGTGATAAAATCGATCAAAAGGTTGAATAAGTTCTTTAGATTATAAACTTCTTCTTCCTCTTCAGATGACTTCTTATTACGAACTCTTTCTAGAAATGTTTATGTTGCTCTATCTCCATCTACGATAGAGTCGAGCAAACGGTTGAATAAGTTCTTCAAATTATGAACTTTTTCTTTCTCTTCAGATGAGTTCTTCTTATTACGAACTCCTTTTGGAAAAGTTGATTCATCAAGTGATGGATTCGAATCTTTGCTAAAATTTTTGCTAATCTTTGGAATTCCTGTAAAATATTCAATATTTGGATAAAAATGTAAAATGAATACAAAGAAATTTGTTTGAAGAGGAACTATCTCAGGTATGATAAAAATTGTTTTGAGAGACGTTGTTTCGAAATGTCGTGAATCAAGCAACGGAAATGTTGAAAACATTCTGCCCAAAGGTCTTATGAATGGCCCGAATGACTTATCATCTTGCTCGAAAAGCTTATAGATGACCCGAAGGATTTAAACATCATGCTCGAAAGACTTACTGATGACCCGGATGATTTACTTTAATCTCGAGTAAGACAAATTTCTATTTCGAGTGAAACTTTCTCAAGCAATACATTGTTGATTCGATATGTCGTGAATCAAGAAACGGAAATGTTGAAAAACATCCAGCACTGAAGGTCTTATGGATGGCACAAAGGTCTTATCATCTTGCTTGAAAGGCTTACAGATGACCCGAAGGACTTATGAATCAAGAAACCATCGAAAGCTTAGTTTCTTAGTTATCAAGGAACCCTTTTGTTAGGCTTATCTTCCTTTAACAACTCTTTTGAGATAATTAGGAAACCCCTGAATGGCTTAGTTTCTAAAATCTCATTTATAAACATATTGCCCAAAGGTCTTATGGATGGCCCGAAGGTCTTATCATTTTGCTCGATAGGCTTATAGATAACCTGAATGATTTAAACATCATGCTCGAAAGACTTACAGATGACCCAAAGGATTTACAAATTAAGAAACCCTCGAAAGCTTAGTTTCTTAGTTGTCAAGGAACCCCTTTGTTAGGCTTAACTTCCTTTAACAACTCTTTTGAGATAATTAGAAAACCCCTGAAAGGCTTAGTTTCTAAAATCTCATTTGTAAACATCTTGCTTGAAGGTCTTATGGATGGCCCGAAGGTCTTATCATCTTGCTCGAAAGGCTTACAGATGACCCGAAGGATTTAAACATCATGCTCGAAAGACTTACAGATGACCCAAAGGATTTACAAATTCAGGAAATAGTTTACAAAGTAAGAAACTTTGGAAATCGTTTTCTTACTATTCAACAATTTCATTTTCAGAAAAGATTAAATGAGAAACTTTGGAAATTGTTTTCTCATTTTTTGAAATAACTTGTTAGTTGGGTAACATGCCTCATTTCAAAATAATGCTTCACTTATGGATTGCGACCATCTATTCTTCAGATGTTTGTGTGATTCCTCTATTTGTGGTTTGAATTCTACATTCCACTTGTAAGGTATTTGTCATCATGAATCTTCTTTTGTCATACGAAGATCTATAAAAACCTCATGTTTGAATACAATCAAATGTATCAATGTAATGCATTTTTTATTATGCAAATAATATTCTTATGAATGCATGAATGTTGATGCAATCTTCATTTGATTTCAAAGTGACGAAATTGATCTTCTTCCACTTGATCATTCCTTTCCAGGGTTTTTTTCATATATCAGTTGAAGAACCATCTGATCAACTTGCGTTTTTGTGTTTTCTTCATTTGCATTAAAGTCTCAGAAGAAAATGTTTCATTTATGGAACTCTTTCCGTAATCAGAATTATGACCTTGATGCCCCCCATTTATCTTTGATAAAACCAACTTTCGTCTCCTGGACTTGTGTAGAAATCCAATAAAGCTTTTATCTTTGAAAACATAATCTATCATCTTTAAAGAATGTAGATGTAGATATGCCACAATCAGCATATATTAATTAGGAGAATAGAGTCTATTCGGTATTTAACTCTTGAAACACGTCACAAAGAGGATTTATCCTAATTCCTTTCATGTCTCCATATCTATTTAGATCTCGAACAAATCCATTTAGACCATATCATGTCGAGATGTTTAACAACAACTTATCATTTAACCTTAGTTGGATCCACTAGTTTCTTGTTGTTAAAATTTCAGCGTCCCTTCCATTGAAAGAAATCTTCATTATATCTCACTTTTAACCTTGGGTTAAAGAAGACAAACTTTATCTTGGATTAATAAATGGAAATATCATGCGATCACAACATTGGTTCAGTACCATAATCACTAGTTCGTAAAACATTTGACAACATATTCATCCTTTCCCGTGGCTTCTGCCCAGATTTCTCAATCATTAAACTTTGCATAACGCTCATAGCTTTTGTAGGACATTACAAGGACACTTAAGAAAAAAGCTTAGTTGGGAATATAAGTGGGATGCTTTAACTGATAGCATCGATGTAGGTGAAATTACCAAGATAATGGCACTGAATGATGGATAAAGTAATTATGAATAGTCAGTTCCACTGCCACTGTTTCACTATTTTCATTCTTCATACCTTTCTATCTCAATAGAAATATTTTCTCAAATCAATGATCTTTTCATAAAATGATATAGGCCTTCAGTATGCCTCAATATTTGCTTCTTGTAAATGTGAGCTTTCAAAATTCTTTAACATTTGCTTTTTGATGATATGATCTTTCTAAAATGCCCCACATGGATCATTTCTAGTTGAAATGGGCTTTCAGCATGCCCTTTTAGAACTAGGCAATCATTCTTGATAAGTTGCTGATAATGTCACAAGATCATTTACAAGTTCAATTCTCCAGACTTTTTGGCTTCTTGGACCACTTGCTTTTAATAATGTAAAATGCATCATCATTCTGGCCTCGCTTATTCTTTTTCTACAATAGAGGTATAATAAGCAACAACTTGATTCAAGGACCTTCCTCATTTGAGACCGTCCTGTTTGAAAATGTTTTTCCTCCTTTCTTTATCAAAAAATGAAAGAATTTTGTAAAGTATTGTTCATTAATTCAAATTCACAATAGAATCAAATTATAAGCATGAGTTCAAAGAATATCAGAAGAATCAACAGCTCTTTAATGTTTGAGAGTTATAGCTCATTGACAAATATCAAAATTTGGGTTGGTTTCAAAATGGCTTTCCTATTTTCTATGGTTACATCTATTTAAGATGTCACTCATCTCTCGCTCTTTGTGAACTTTTTCATATGTCTCACTTTAAGGACTTGGTATTTTAACCGGATGCGGACAAAATGACACAACTAGTATAGACAATTACTAGACTTTCTAAAATACCTCTATTTTAGTTCTCTAGAATCTTCCATTTAGATTCATCTAACCAAAGCAGTGCGAAAATATCAGTCTAAAAATGAAATTTTTGAGTGCTTGTGTGAGGTTGACTATAACAGGTGTTTCTTAACTCCCTTGGTCCATTTTTATACAGTAACTTTTTGCCATTTTGGTTAGCTGAATTTAGCTTTATTGTAATTTACCTTAATCAGGCTAATTGAAACTTATCCATAAAGCCGGGGCTATTAACCAATTGCTCTAGAGGGATAATTTTATTGCATATAATAGTATAACAGCCTAGCTGAATATTATCCATAAAGTCGGGGTGATTAATCAATTGCTCTAGAAGGACAACTCAAGCATAACAGACTAGCTGAATATTATCCATAAAGATGGGGCTATTAACCAAGGGGATAACTCAAGCTTTATTGTATATAACAATATAATATGGGTATATAGCTCCAAGTGTTTTGGTGGAAGTGAGATAATTTCTTCGTTAGAGTTCAATTCTCAAGCAACTGACTTAAACTAGATTTACCTATTTATGAAGATTACGTTCATCATCGAACGTCATCAATAGAAAAGTAGTCTAGTTGGTTTTGTAATGTAATACACTAACGATGCCCCATGTTGTACGCTCCTATATATAAATACCAAGCCTTTTTGTAATTCATTTCAATAGGAGAAGGCTATCTCATATTTGTAAGAGGATGGTGTTTGGGTGTATTTACTTTGAGGTAAGGTCAAGGGTCCTTATTTTTCCAGTTTTCAATCTTGATATTTTGTCAAAGATTATAAATCTAATCATTTAAAGAGTTTTTAATCTCGTTAATATTCAAAGAACTGCAAGATTGCAAAATTGATTCAACGGTCATAACCTTTCATAAAGCAACACAATGTTTATTTATTATACAAAAGGCGGAGAAAGGAACAAAAACATGTTCAAACAAGATGCTGCAAAATGAGATAAAGCACTATGACTGATGGAATGATCTCTTCTTTGATTAAGATGCCCCTTTACTTATCCAATGTGACAACACTTAATTCAATCATGCTTTGATGCCCTATTTTGAGTTTGTCATCCATTGTTCCACCAACTCTCGTGTCAATATTTCATTTTCAACAAGCATCTCTATTTCTTTTAACAGTGGCCTACAATTGCCTGTAGAATGCCCAGATACCCCTAAGTGGAAATCACAAACACTATCTTGATCATAGCTATGAGCAGAAGGGTTTGGTTCGTTGGTCTTGGTGTGATGTATTAACCTTTAATCAAATGCGGGTACAAGTCTGAAATGGAAGTTTTGAACACCTCCAAACTATTTCTTGATCGTGTGACTTTCTTTGGTCGATTCGAACAACTATTTGCTCCTTTTATTTTGCAGTTGCGGGGACTCTGGATGCGACATTCATTCACATCATCAGCTTTTGCTTTTTGATTAATTGGGCTTTTGGATGTGACTTTTAAGTTTCCTTCGCTGATTGCATTTTTAATTAATTATCCATATGTCACAAGATTCTCGAATTCCTTCATCGGATTTGTCAGCATTAACTCAAAGAAAGGAGCAAGAAGGGAATCGTGAAACATATGTGATATCTCTTCTTCTAACATGGGAGGTTGAACTTGTGTTCTCACTCCTCCCCATCTTAAGGCATACTCCTTAAATCCTTCATTGGATTTCATCTTTACTCCTTGAAGGTCCTTACGTTTGGGAGCTAAACCTTTAACATATCAATATTGTCCCAAAAATGCTTTAGCTAGATCAACCCATCTCTTGATCCTCTCTCGATTCAAATGATTGTACTATACTACTGTTGGTCCAACAAGGCTATTATGGAAGGAGTGAATTAATAAATCATCAGAATTTAAATATCCTTTCATTTTTCTGCAAAACATTCTCAGGTGGATTAGGGGACAACTGATGCCATCATATTTCTCAAACTCAGGCATACTGAATTCATGGGGAATAACCAAATCTAGAACCAAGCTGAGCTCTCGTGCTTCTAGTTCTTTGTGGAAGGCATTAAAACATTTTATATTTCTGATTGCTTCATCCACCCACTTGAATCCCTCCTCATATTGTGAATAATTAATGAGCATATTCTTTAGGTCCGAATGGGATGCCCCTGGGTATGTTATCCTTCTTGACTCATTAATCTGATAGCATTATTGCTCTTTCGCAATTATCTCTTTTTTCTCAGTTGTCATCACCTGAATAATTTGATTCGATCCATCATGTAAAGGATCTGTTGAAAACATTTTGATGTTTCAATATAACAAACTACGTATAAATGAATTCTACGATTTTACAAAGATTTTTATAAGTATATTCGATTCAGTTAATCGAATATCAAATTATTACTCCAAGTCTTTCAAGATCAATTTCAAACCTTACTAAATGTGTAAAATTGTGTTTTATACTTCATATATTTTTGAAACAATTTTCACAAAGAATTTTGAACCAAAATCAAGCCTAAAATCAATTTTTCAAAGTGATGCACTGATGCACCAATCCATGCATCGATGCACCATGGAATAAATTGAACATCGAATTCATTTTGAGCATCGATGCACATGCCATGCATCGATGCACTCAGGGCTTTATGAAAACATTAAATGCATTTGATGCATCGATGCGCTAGCCATGCATCGATGCGCTAGCCATGCATCGATGCACTCAGGCTATTTTGAAGCATCGAATTCATTTTATGTATCAATGCACTCTTAGTGCACCGATGCACTAAGGGTCCAACGGTCAAAATATTTGAATTTTACACTTGATGCACCGATGCACCTTGTGTATCGATGCACTGACGCTCCCAACTGATTTTATTAATTGTTTTCACACTTAAATGGCTCTATTGACTCCACTAATTATCCCCAACGTTCAGAATCAATTGAAGGAGTATTTAAACAAGCTTAGAAGCTATTGATCAAATACAAGAAACAAGAATCAAGTGAGAATCAAAGAGAAAGAATCAAACTTTGTTTAAGCACTTCAAGCCTATTTTTCATTCAATATTCATTTTTCTTTCAAGAACACTACTTGTACTCAATTGTATTCATTTTTTAGTGTTTTTTCTTTATTCTAGAATTGTGCAAACAATCTACCTTGTGAGGATTCTCGTAAGTTTGCAAATTTGTAATCTTCTCTTTGAGAAACAGTGTTCTCAGAATGGGGAATTCTTGAGAGAGTTGTAAAGTTATCTCTTTGGCCTCAAAAGAAAGAACAAATTAGTGAATTTATTGGAAAATCCTTAGTGTGGATAGCTAAGGTAGTGGATGTAGACTTTGGTTGAGAAAGTCGAACCACTCTAAATCGTTGTGCAACTTCTTTCAAATTTCTGCAAAAGCTTCCACCAAATTTTAATTAATAATTCACCCCCTCTTGGCCTATTCCATCGATCGATTAACTCAACAATTAGTATCAGAGCCTCACTCATTTGAAGGTTTAATCGCCTCTTGAGTCGATTCGGGAAGATTTACATCGATAATCAAGTCATCAATGGCCTCCACTTCAAACGTCGACTCCGGTCTCGATTCGATGCCCGTCAACAAGCCTTCTTTCTTCAATGGAGCTAACTATGACTATTGGAAGAATAGAATGATGTATTTCATTCAAGAAAGTGACACGGGAGCATGGAATGTTGTAGAAGACGGATATATCAAACCTCTCACTCATCCAAGATTGTGGAGTAAAGGAGAGACAAGAATGTTTCAGCTCAACTCCAAAGTCATCCATATCTTATTTTGTGCTCTTGGACCAGATGAATATGGAGAGTTTCATCTTGTACAACCACCAAAGAAATATGGGATAAACTACAAGTCACTCATGAAGGAACCGACGAGGTAAAAGAATATAAAATTAGTCTTCTAACACATAGCTATGAAAATTTCAGGATGAAACCAAATGAAGATATCAAAGCTATGACGAATAGATTCTCAACAATTGTCTCAAATCATATGGAGAGATCATTCCAAACGAAAAGCTTGTGAGGAAGTTAGTTTACTCACTTCCAAAATCATGGCAATCCAAGAAGACGACAATTATCGAGGCTAAGAACCTAAAGTCCTTAACTCGTGAAGAGCTAATAGGTTCTCTCCTCACTCATGAAATGATGCTTGAAGATGAGGTGGACCTCGATAAGTTTGATGAGACACCAAAGGAGAAGGAGAAGAAGAAAAACATTATAGTTGCTCTCAAATCCACAAAAGATGAGAGTGATTTGGATGAAGATGACGAGGAAATGGAATTGTTTACCAAACAGTTCAGAAAAATGATGAGACCTTATCGAGGAAGAAAATTCAAACGAAATGAAGGCCTAAAAAATGAACCAAAAGAGAAGGACCCAATCATTTTCCATGAATGCAAAAAGTCGGGCCATGTCAAATATGATTACCCACAATTAAAGAGAAATGGCCAATCAAAGAATAAGCACAAGGCTCATGTGGCTACATGGAGCGATGAAGAAGGTTCTGATGAAGAGGAACAATAAGTAGGAAACTTGTGCTTGATGGCATTCGGGGAAGATTCTAAGGTAACCTCTAACTCATTTGATTTAGATGATTTATCTTATGATGAGTTATTAGAGGAATATAATGGGTTGGCTTCGGATTATGAGAAATTATTTTTAAAATATAAAAATGATATTTCAAAATTCAAAAATGAAAATAAACTCATATCCAAAACCAACAACGATCTTGAAAGTAAAATCAAAGATTTGCAAATCAAATTAGAAGAGTTTGAAAAGAAAAATTCGGATTTGCAAAATTTACTTTCAAAGGTCAATGATGATCATCAAAAGAAAATTGATGATCTTAAAGCTTGTTTTGATAAAGTTGGAACAAAACGCTTTGAAAATGGAGAAAATTCAAAATCCAACTTTGTTAGAAAAGTTTTATAAACTACAATCATAGAGGTCCTCGAAGAACCTCTAATGGAAAAATCGTTAGAAGTATATGAGTTCCTAAAGAGATCATTACTACTAAAGATAAGGATATCATACACAAATGGATAACTAAGGGGACTAGAATTTTGGAAACTAATGAATATGGACCCAAAAGAATTTGGGTACCAAAAATCAAAAAATAATCTATGTTTGTAGGAAAAGGAGCATTGCTACAAGGCACGGGAAACAAATTCAAACTCATGGTACCTGGATAGTGGATGCTCAAGACACATGACCAGAGACAAAAGCCGGTTCATAGAGCTTAACGCCAAAAATGGAGGAGAAGTGACTTTTGGTGATAATTCAAAAGGTCACATTGAAGGTATAGGTACAATAGGTAATACCTCTTCCATACAAGTTAAAAATGTTTATATGTGAATAGATTAAAGCATAATCTTTTGAGTATTAGTCAATTTTGTGATAAGGGATTCAATTTCATGTTTGAAACTAATGGTTGTAAAGTTATTGACATTGCATCTAATAGGATTATGCTTGTTGGTCATAGAATAGGAAACATTTACATGGTGCATTTAGATTATGTAGATATGACTAATTTATGCCTAGTTGCTAAGGATGAGCATGATAGTTGGTTATGGCATAGGAGACTAGGACATGCTAGTTTGAGTGTTTTGCAACGGCTAATTCAAGGAAATTTAGTTCGAGGGTTGCCTAAGCTTAAATTTGATAATGATAAAATCTGTGATGCTTGTGCTAAAGGAAAACAAAAGCAAATTTCTTTTCAATCCATTAATGACGTATCCACTAGTAGAGTATTACAATTGATCTATATGGATCTTTTTGGGCCAACTAGGACTATTAGCTTGGGTGTAAAACAATATGCATTTGTCTTGGTAGATGACTATTCTAGATATACTTTGGTTCTATTTTTAAGTTCTAAAGATAAAGCATTTGAAAAATTCATCACATTTTCAAAAGCAATCCAAAATGAAAAAGGTTACTCTATAACTATTGTTAGGAGTGATCATGGAACTGAATTTGAAAATCTTGGATTTACTGAATTTTGTAATTCTAATGGAGTTGTTGAGAGGAAAAATTCAACTTTAGAAGAAATGGCTAGAACCATGCTTTGTGAAAACAATTTGCCAAAATATTTTTGGGCGGAAGCCACAAATACCGCTTGTTTTGTTATTAATCGAGTAATGATTAGGCCTATTTTGGAGAAAACTCCATATGAACTTTTTAAAAATAAAAAACCTAACATTAGTTATTTTCATCCTTTTGGATGTAAATGTTTTGTTTTAAACAACGGTGAAGACAATCTTGGCAAATTTGATGCTAAAAGTGATGAAAGAATTTTCTAGGTTATTCCTTAAATTCTAAAGCTTATCGGATATTTAATAAAAGAACTTTAGTTGTAGAAGAGTCTATACATGTTGTTTTCGATGATAATCCCCTTCCGAGGAAGGATTCTTGTTTGAATGATGATGTAGGTATTATAAATATAAATGACGTTGAACATGAAGTTAGAGAACCATGATCAAAGGAAGAAACGAAAGATAAGGAAACTCAAGATCCTCTCGAGAATCCAACCATTTAAGAAAGGGAAGTATCTTATCCAAGGGAATACAACTATGTCAAGGATGGTGAGATTATAGGTGATCCATTAAAAGGGGTAACAACTAGATCCTCTCTTAGAAATATATGTAATTATGTTGCATTTATCTCATGCATAGAGCCTAATAATATTAAAGAAGCATTAAAAGATGAACATTGGATTATGGCTATGCAAGAAGAGTTAAATCAATTTGAGAGGAGTAAAGTATGGACATTAGTTGAAAGGCCTAGTAATAAATCTACTGTAGGCACTAGATGAGTATTTAGGAATAAGCTTGATGAAAGTGGTAATGTAGTGAGAAATAAAGCTAGACTTGTTTCTCAAGGGTATACTCAAGAAGAGGGCATAGACTATGATGAAACATACGCTCCCGTAGCTAGAATGGAAGCAATTAGAATATTATTAGCATTTGCATGTTTTCATGAATTTAAATTATATCAAATGGATGTTAAAAGTGCATTTTTAAAGGGTTTATAAAAGAAGTGTATGTGGAACAACCTCCTTTCAAATCATGTTCTTAAATTGACAAAAGAACTTTATGGTTTAAAACAAGCTCCTAGAGCTTGGTATAAAGATTATCAAACTTTTAATTGAAAAAGGTTTTTCAAAAAGGAAGGTTGACACTACATTGTTTTTAAAGCATAAAGGTAAAGATTTATTAGTAGTTCAAATTTATGTTGATGATATAATATTTGGTTCTACTAATGATGTTCTTTGCCAAGAATTTTCTAAGCTAATGCAAAGTGAATTCGAGATGAGCATGATGGGGGAGTTCTCATTTTTCTTGGGACTCCAAATCAAGCAAAGAAAAGATGTCATCTTCATCAATCAAGCTAAATACATCAAAGATATGCTCAAGAAGTTTGGACTGGAAAATGGAAAACCTCATGACACTCCAATGAGCTCATCAACAAAGCTTGACATAGATGAAGGAGGTAAATGTGTGGATGTTAAATTATATAGGTTAATGATTGGCTCTTTACTTTATCTATCCGCAAGTAGACCGAATATTATGTTTAGTGTTTGCTTATGTGCTAGATTTCAATCATGCCCTAAGGAATCACATTTACTAACTGTTAAGAGAATCTTTAGATACCTTAAGGACACTCCTAGTTTAGGACTTTGGTATCCTAGAGACTCTAGCTTTAGCTTGCATGCATTCTCTGATGCGGATTATGGAGGATGCAAATTAGATAGGAAAATCACCTCCGGTACTTGCCAATTCCTTGGAAATATGTTGATTTCTTGGTTTTGAAAGAAATAAAATTATGTAGTATTATCTACAACTGAAGCGGAATACTTTTCAGCTGGTAGTTGTTGTGCACAAGTTTTATGGATGAAACAATAATTTTTTGACTATGGTATTGAAGTAGGTACCATTCCTATCAAGTGTAACAATACTAGTGCTATATGTCTCACTAAAAATCCCATCCAACACTCTAGAACTAAGCATATTGAAATTAGACATCACTTCATTAGAGACCATGTCGCTAAGGAAGATGTAGTTCTAGAATTTGTTGATACTTTGCATCAATTAGCAGATATCTTTACAAAACCTTTAGACAAAGAAAAATTTTGGACACTTAGAAGAGAATTAGGTTTAACTGACCTATCTTTACTTAGTGTTTAAAATAATTTTAGCATTTTTAAGAATAAATGAAAAATGCTTATAATAATAATTTTTGATTGCATTCTTTGCTAATAGTTAGGGGGAGTTTATGTTCTTTGGTGAAAATTAAATTTATGTTCAAATATAGTTTAAGGATTAATTTGATTGATTGAACATGATTATTTTTCATTATATGAGTTTCCAATACCACTAGATCCAATTAATTTAGCATTTTGAGTGTTTAAAACGGATTTTTGACATTTTTGTGCTTAACGCATCGATACACTTAATAGTGCATCGTTGCATCCTTGAATGTGCATCGATACACCATGAAGGTGCACCGATGCACTCCTTGAATGTGCATCGATGCACAAGGACATGCATCGATGCATCCGTCGGGTTTTTGGTTAAAAACCCTATTTTCTCTTTATTTTCTCATACTCTCTTAAACTCTCTCAATTTGCCGCCGTTCCTCTTCCTCTCCTCTCTCTCAAAATTTCTCCATAACCTTCGTTTTTTATTGGAATTCATTCATATTTCATCTCCATATCCTTCTTTTATCATCAAATCATGCAAAACATCACTATATTCCTTTCAATCCGAAATTTTCAAGGTATTTTTTCTAAAAACCTATCTTTTATTGATTTTTGATCTTAGGACTAGTTTTAATTAGTTCTATGATGAACATTATATCGGGCTTTGATTATATTATGATTCTAAACTAGATTTTATAATCAATTTCGTCAAAAACAAACAATTTTTCATGATTTTTTTGAATTTTCAAAATTAAAAAAAAATTGTTATTTTCGAAATTTATTGATGTTTTTGACTTTATTGTATTGTTTGCATGAAAACTATACATATATTACAAATATTTTCAATAGTTTTCAAAATCATGCCCATTAGGATTCGGTTTAGAGAACCTTGAATTATTGAGGACTGAATTGAGTTTTGGGATTGATTATTGTGCATACATGTGTTTCAAATTGTAGGTTTCTGTCCTTATTCCAATTCCTTAAACCATGTCCAACCCCAAATATCATAGGACTTCATCGAGTCATTCAACCCGACCTCCTAATCTCGTTCTTCCTCTACCTAATAGTCTTATAGGATCCTGTTTTAATATGCCTGAACGTCGTAGAGAAGAATTGTACTCTAGGTACGTAAATTCTTTCTAATCCTATAGAATCCAGGAAGAGCGTATTCCTTTTCTTCAAGCCATGATAGATATTGACTTCGAATACCTTCCGATTCTTAAAACTTGGAAGTTTGATAAAATGTTTCACCTCAAACCTATCGTGTATCATCAGTTAGTTCGTATTTTCTACTCTAATGCGGTATGTATTCAAAACAATACTCAATGTGGGACTATATGAATCAGATCATATCTTTTAGGAAAATATATTAATATTGGCCCCGAGACTATAGCTTTCCGTTTTAGGCTAGATGATGATGGGTTATATAAGGAGAATGAAACTGTGGAATATCCCTATGTTCCAAACTCTAGTGTTAGTACTCTACGATCTCATCATGATCGTTTTCTTCATTTGATGATCTCTTGGTGGTTTAGACCATCCCGAGGTAGGTACTCCACTCTTCGTACTAGGGATTTATGGTGGATGCACTGTATCAAGAATAAGAACAAAATAAATCTACCCCACATTATATTTAGTCAACTAGTGGATATCATAAACATTGTTCCTTCAAAACATGTCGAAACATTAATTTATGGATGTCTTCTTAGTAACCTTTTTATCAAACTTAGTCTAAACGTCTCTCTCGATAATCTCACCCCTCTCCAAAATCAAATCAATCTCACCTCGTTGAAGAAAGCAGATTGGAAACAAGATGAGGAAACCGGTATTTGGGTCTTTTGACCTGATAAGCAAACTCCGGGAGCGAGTTCTTCACGAGCTGCTCCTAGCTCCTCTCGTGCTCCTCCTCCTCCGTCTCTGACTGATGACGATGATCCCAAACTTCAGCATCTCATGCAAGATATCGATGAGGAAGTTTCTGATGATGTTCCTCTGGCACCGGAACCAGCACGACAAGAAGATCAAATGCCACCATATTTTCGATCTTTCTTAGAGTCGTTTGATCTGAGGTTTGCTTCCATGGAGTCTCAGATTATTGAGTTTCAGCGGGAGTGATGAGTGTTTAAAATCGTTAATCTTTGCTCATTATTTCTTCGATTTTGTCGAATTATTTCTGCTGAATTGGTCGTATTATACTTGTTTTTGTACAGGTCCTTGTTTTCCAGAATTTATGACAAAACGAGCGAATTCTGCATTTTTTTTATTATTTGGTCACAGCTGGAGACATGGGCACGAGGCAGTCTGATGTGGCAGTTTCTAGAAGGTCCAGTCAGTGACGGTTTCTAGAAGACTTCGTTCGCACGCCTTCTGGAAGATTGACGAGCAGAGTTACACTAGAAGACTAGTTTAAGTTTGAATTTAAATTAAAACAATTATCTTTTGTATTATTTTATTATTTTCTTTGTTTATCCTTTAGGCTTTGAGAGGCTATAAATATCCTCTTGGGGTAAGCCTAAACTGATCATTCGGAATACATTCTTTTTTTCTCTCTAGTTTTTTATAAAAGTTTTCTCTTTTCCTTTTCAAGTTTTTTTTATTTTTCTTTATTTTCAAGTTTTATTTTTATGCTAAGTATGACTTTTGTCATGCTTAGCTAAATTTTTCATAAGCCGAGAGTTGTCGCGATGATTCAATTCCAACGGGAGAATTGAAACGGTCCCTTAATATCTTCGGAATATCTCTCTCAATCTCTGCGCTTATTTGTCAAAAATCAAAACAATTTTCAAAATCAAAGATTGACTTTGGTCAAGAGGTTGTTGCGATTAAACGTGTGGGAGGAAGATTCGGCTTATAGAAAGTAATTCGACTTCCTGGGAACACACTTGGAGAGATAGCTTCACCAAGAGGGAATTGAGATCGGAATTGACGGTTATAGAAACAACAATCCCAGTTGGTTGCCAAGAACTTAAACGGTATTTGATCTACGACAATAGATGTTGTTAGAATCAATTACCGAAGCCGGAATCAAAGATTGCCTTGGGTATTTGTTATACAAGATAGTCACAAGGATAGCCCTTGTAGACAAAGTAACCGACGTGAATCCCGAAGAGAAAATCTTATTCGATGATCTAAAGGAAATTGAATCAAAGTGAAGCTTGAGGCTACTTTTACCGTATTTATTCACAATCTTCATACTCTTATTTTTATTTAAATTGTTTTTAATTATTTTTACCATTTTAATCTCATATTACAAACCCCCTTTTTACTATTTTCGCATGGTTAGAACCATTCAAACATTAAATTATGATGTTCTAAGTCCCTGAGGATTCGACCCTTATTTCTCTATACTACGTATTTCCTTTATTTATTGATTGAGAATAAGGAATTATTTTGACATCGAAACGACAGTTGTCAAATTGGCGTCGATGCCGGGGACATCGCCAAAGTTACTAATTTTTTTGTTTGCTTTTGATTTATGACCAGGACTAATCCGGGCACATTAGTATAGTACAACTCAGAGATCGAAGCTGAAGCTAGGAGACTCCACGCACAGACACTTCGGGAAAGATTGAGATACCAAACAAATCCAGAAGAAGAATCAAATTCAGGTAATACAAATCCGATGGCTGAACCTACTGTTCGAGAGTTAGCCGTGGCACCCACTGAACAAGGACCTATGTGCATTGATTTTCCCCAAGGAGAAACTTCGTACCAATTGAAAACCGGCCTTATTCATCTCCTCCCTACATTTCATGGATTTCCGAACGAGGATCCACACAAACATCTCAAGGAATTTCACATGGTCTGCTCCAGTATGACACCACAGGGAGTAACTGAGGACCAAATCAAACTTAGAGCTTTTCCTTTTTCCTTAGCCGCGGCTAAAAGAGTGGTTATTTTATCTTCCCCCTAATTTTGTAACTACATGGGCTCAAATGACTCGTTGTTTTCTTGACAGATTTTTCCCTACGGCAAAAGTAAGTGAACTACGTAGAAGAATACTTGGAATAAAGTAGCTTGATGGAGAGTCACTCTACGAATACTGGGAGCGGTTTAAGAAGTTATGTTCTAGTTTCCCACAACATGGGTTAACCGAACAAACACTCATTCAATACTTTTATGAAGGATTATCTCCCCCGAAAATGAAGATGATCGATGCAGCCAGAGGTGGAGCCTTGGTGAATATGACTCTTACTGAGGTAAGAGACTTAATATCGACGATGGCTGCAAATTCCCAACAGTTCCGCGCAAATAATGAACCTTCTCGAAGGGTTCATGAGATAAGTTCATCTTCCTTAGAAAATAAAATAGACAAGTTAACTGAAGTCGTAAACTCTCTTGTTGCAGGAAAGACAAGACAAAACCGATTATGTGGAACATGTGCACTACCTGATCATCCAACAGACGTTTGTCCACTGATTCAAGACGACGCATCAGCTCAAGTCAACGCAGTTGGAAACTTTCCAGGACCTAACCAAAAAGATTACAATCCTTACGGTAATACATACAACCCAGGATGGAGGGATCATCCGAACTTCAGTTATGCTCAGAACCTGAGACCGATCCAAGGCTATCAAGCGAGACCACCTCCGCCACCACAACAGCCGCAGAAGTCATCATTAGAGTCGATTGTCGAGAGGTTAGCACTTTCCCAGGAAAAATTCCAAAATCATACTCAAGCCCACTTACAAAGAGATAAACAAGCTGATGAGCCAACTGGCTCAAACCGTAGGTCGCTTGGAATCACGAGGTAAACTTCCATCTCAAACTGAAGTAAACTCGAGGGGGAACGTCAACGCCATCACTCTTCAGAGCGGTACAGTAGTGGTGCCACCTGTTCCATCAAACGAAGCAACCCAAAAGGAGAAAACGAATTATGATTCAGGGTCCCAGAAGGAGAATAACGAAGAACAAATAGATGACCCAACGCCATCTCCCTACGACGTGCCACCACCTTTTCCATCAAGGTTAGTTAAAAAGGATAAAAAAGCTGAGAAAAAAGAAATATTAGACGTACTTCGGAAGGTGGAAGTTAACATACCTCTCCTTGAGGTTATTCGAAAGGTTCCAAGGTATGCCCAATTTTTGAAGGATCTTTGTACGACTAAAAGGAAGCTTACCGGAGTCGAGAAAGTGAGCTTAGGAGCAAACGTCTCAGCCGTTTTCCAACGAACGTTACCACCTAAACTGAAGGACCAAGGTATGTTCGCAATCCCTTGTAAAATTGGTAAGGTTGAGATTAACGAGCTATGTGTCTTGGTGCATCAATTAATGTAATGCCTCTATCTGTCTATAAAATGGTCACTAATGATCCTTTGAAGGATACAAAGATTTCGATACAGCTTGCCGACAGGTCGGTAATCTATCCTGAATGACTCTTAGAGAATGTATTGGTGGAGGTAACGCTTGATTTTCCCACGATTTTTATATAATCGACATGGAAAATGATCGTACGAGCACATCGTCTGATATTCTTTTGGGGTGCCCTTTCCTGAGCACTGCACATACAAAAATTTACGTGAGAAGCAGAATTTTGACTATGGAATTTGACAGTAAGATTGTTAAATTTGACGTATATAAGGCAATGAGATATCCTGATAAAGTAGAAAGTTTAAATTCTGTCGATTTAATTGATCCTTTGGCTGAAGAATTTTAAAGACTAATTTTTCCTTTGATATATGCAGGGAGCTGGATGGTCATGATGAAAACATGAATTATGATCATACAGAATTGAATTTGATTTCTTCTAAGCCTAAAGTCTTACCTTCTGTTCTGCAGGCACCTGAAGTTGAACTTAAACAGTTTCCTGATCACTTAAATACGCATTCCTCGACCAAACACTCTGCCAGTAATCATATCAAAAGGGTTATCCGAGGAGGAAAAAGACTTGATCACGCTTTTACGCCAATACAAGGAGGCTATAGGATGGACCATCGCTGAAATAAAAGGTTTGAGTCCATCTACTTGTATGCATAAAATTAAAACAGAAGAAGGCGCAAAACCAACACGTGAGGGTCAACGCCGGCTGAATCCACCAATGATAGAAGTGGTAAAAAAGGAGATACAAAAACTCCTAGATGCATATATTATATATCCAATTTCGGTTAGCAAATGGGTAAGTCCGGTACATGTAGTTCCTAAAAAAACAGGAGTTACTGTGGTTGAAAATTCTGAAGGAGAACTTGTACCAACACGAGTTCAGAATGGATAGAGTCTGCATTGATTACAGAAGTTGAATTCTTTACTCGGAAAGACCATTCCTCTCCATTTAGATAAATAGAATGATTAGCTGGTAAGTCTCATTATTGTTGTCTTGATGGATTTTCAGGTTTCTTCCAGATTCCAGTAGCACCTGAAGATCAAGAAAAGACGACGTTCATATGCCTCTTCGGTACCTTCGCTTACCGATGTATGCCTTTCGGACTTTGCAATGCACCTGCCACATTCCAAAGGTATATGATTAGTATTTTTTCTGATTTTATTGAGAAAGGTATTGAAGTCTTCATGGACGACTTCACCGTTTACGGCAATTCATTCAAGGAATGCTTATTAAACTTGAAAAATGTGTTGCGTCGATGTCTAGAATTTAATCTTGTTTTAAATTATGAAAAGTGTCACTTTATGGTTGATAAAGGTTTGATTCTAGGACATATTGTTTCATCTAAAGGAATTACGGTAGATAAGGTGAAAATCGATATAATACGTTCACTTCCTTACCCCACTACGGTAAGGGAAATTCGCTCTTTCCTTGGCCACGCAGGTTTCTACCATAGATTCGTCAAGGACTTCTCTAAGGTGGCACAACCATTATGCGAGCTCTTACAGAAGGATAAAATCTTCAATTTTGACCAACAATGCCAAGAATCATTCGACATATTAAAGGAGAAGTTGGTTTCGACACCCATAGTCCAACCGCTAAATTGGGACTTTCCCTTCGAAGTTATGTATGATGCTTCGGATGGAAGTGTTGGAGCTGTGCTCGGACAAAAGATCGAAAAAGAGCCTCACGTTATCGCTTATGCGTCCCGTACCTTAGATTCTGTACAACAGAATTATTCAACGACCGAAAAAGAATTATTCGCTATTGTTTTTGCATTAGATAAATTTAGATCATATCTTCTTGGCACTAAAGTTGTTGTTTTCTCTGATCATGCAGCCTTAAAGTACTTGCTCAGCAAAAAAGAAGCGAACCCACGACTAATCCGTTGGATCTTACTCCTCCAAGAGTTTGATTTGGAAATCAAGGACAAGAAAGGATGTGAGAACTTAGTGGACGATCACTTAAGCCGACTTCCAATCACTACCTGTGAACCTCCCGTTCGTGAACAATTCCCAGAGGAAAGCTTGATGATGACGCAAAAGTTAACACCTTGGTTTGCGGATATAGTTAATTACTTAGCTACAAGTAAGTTGCCATCTGATTTAACGAGAGCCGAAGTAAATCGCATTAAGAGAGATTCTTGTTTCTTTATTTGGAATGATCCATATCTCTGGAAACATTGTTCAGACCAGATAATTCGACAATGTGTTCCTGAAAGCGAGGTAAGCTCAATTTTAAATTTTTGTCATTCATATTCTTGTGGCAGACACTTCAGACCGAAACAAACTGCCCATAAAATTTTAGAATGCGGATTTTTCTGGCCTCATATTTTCCGTGATGCTTACTTGTTTTGCAAGTCGTGTGATAATTGTCAACGTGCAGGTAATTTAAGTCGGAGAAACGAAATGCCCCTTAATCCTATACATATATGCAAAATATTTGATGTTTGGGGACTTGACTATATGGGGCCATTTGTTTCATCTTTTGGCAATTGTTATATAATTCTTGCGGTTGATTATGTATCGAAGTAGGTAGAGGCTAAAGCCAATCGAAACAACGATGCTAAAACTACTGTTCAATTTCTAAAGAATTTTATATTTCCAGGTTTAGAACACCGAGAGCGATAATAAGCGGCCGCGGCACACACTTCATCAATCGAGTAATTGATATTCTCATGAAAAAACATGGAGTGAATCACAGAATTGCCACATCTTATCATCCACAACAAATGGACAAGCAAAATTTCAAACCGAGAAATAAGATGATTCTTGAGAAATAGTTAAGCCAAATCGCAAGGATTGGAGCTTGAAATTAATTGACGCTCTGTGGGCTTATCGGACTGCATACAAAGGACCTATTGGCATGTAACCATACCGCCTTGTGTTCGGTAAGCCGTGCCATTTACCTGTCGAGCTAGAGCACAAGGCATATTGGGCCGTAAAACAGTGCAATATGGAGCTAGAAGCGATTGGCGAAACACGGAAGTTACATATACAAGAGCTTGAGGAAATCCGGAGAGATGCTTACGACAACGCCAAATATATAAGATAAAACAAGAATACCATGATCGAAAATTGTTTCTAAATCTTTTTCTATTGGACAAAAAGTTCTTCTTTTTAACTCAAAATTAAAACTTTTTCCAGGTAAACTTCGATCAAAATGGAACGGACCTTATACAGTAACTGGATTTCCTCATGTCGCGTCGAAATTGAAGACATTCGGGCACTCGATTTAAAGTAAATGGACATAGGATTAAACCATATTATGTGAATAGCAAAGTTTGCCTACTTGAAGATCTCAACTTGGAAGAACCTGTAGTCTGAATCAGGTCGTCGAGCTAACGACGTTAAATAAAAGCGCTTCTTGGGAGGCAACCCATTGTTTTCAATTCCGTTATATTTTTTATTTTTATCTTTACTTTTTGTTTCATTTTATTTTATTCATTCAAGCATGTTAATTTAATTTTTATTTTATTTGCAGGAATCGAATATTTTTATTCAAACTTAAAGGACGAGGATTTGCGAGATTATGATTCGAACAATGCTAATTTCGGAGTCTGTTGAGCAGTGAATAGTCAAACAAAGTAGGAAAAGAGGAGAAGCCCAGCTGTGCGCACCGTTTCATTAACAGCGCACGTTAGCAAAACCCAAAAATAATTTTTCCACATTTTGTTTCTTTTCTGCCGCCCACCTTCTCTTCTCTCCCCTTTTTACTTTGTCGTAGACCCCACCCCTATCCTCATTCATCCACTTTTTTCAATTTTCAACACCCATTATCCTAACAAACAAAATACCAATTTGACTCAAATTTAAACACCCCCTCCCATGCGCGTCACTGACAAAATAACCCCAATTCAACCAACCTTCTCCTCTTCATCTCCCCCATCCCCGATCGCTCCCCTCCCAAAGCGCGAAACCATCACCTTCCATCAACTCACCACCGGCGGCATCTACGCCTTGCTAACGTGTTTCATCCCCTCCATCCACAATGGCGCGCATTCAAGTTCACGGCATCAAACCGGGCAACACACTTCACTGTCCTAGCGCCTCCCACCATGGTCGTGGCCGGTAACAAAATCCGGGGAGTACTCTATTCCTTCTTTTGCACTTTAATTTTTCATTTGAGCAAAACGCTTGTGAGGGGAGTAAGTGTAGGATTGAATTTCATTTTGCTTGTCTTTGCTTTGAATCTAGTATGTTGGTTGAATTGGTCGAAAATTTCATTGATTGTTTTTGCCTTGTTAAAAATTTTCGGAATGCTATGCTTGTTTGGGAACACATGATTGTTTATTTTAGGATATTCTTGATAGAGAATTGTATGAATTGTGATAAGTTGGTATTTTCTGTGATATTCTATGACTTTGTTAGTTGAAATGTGATTAGCTCAATGCATGAAACAATTTGGTGAGATTTGAGCCTTTACGAGCATACATTTTCGCTCTCATTTGTTTGATTGAGTGTGTCAATTTGGCATTGGTATTCTAGAACCTGCATGTTAAATACTGTCGATTACACATGAACATGATGCTTTAAGATGATTAGGGCACCTTAGGATTAACCATTCCGTTTCCCCACTAATAGCCTACCCATGCATTTTCCCCTTAGTTAACACTTTTGAGCCTATTCCGTTTCTTTGTTTTACCATATTCATAAACCCAAACCCTTTTTTTATCCCTCTTTTCTATCTTTTTCAGGGCAAGTGAATAATTTTACCATTGTATGCTCCATCGAAAAAAAAGGTTGAATGCGAAAAAAAACAACTGTTCGAACGAAAAAAAAGGGAAAAAAAGGGATTGTTCGAAAGAAAAAGAAAAAGAAAAAAAGACATGAAAAGAAATAGAAAACAAACAACAAAGTGTGAAAAGAAAAAATTCATTTCGAAAAGAAATTTGTTGTTTGATATATCGTCTTTTATATTGTTGTGCTTAATGTTTGATGGAGTTGAGATTTATTGTTAGTTCATTGCCTGAATTTTTAGCCATATTTAGCCTTTCCCACCTTTACCTAAGCCCCGTTACAACCAATAAAAGACCCTTTGATTTATGCATCTTGTTCTTATTAGTAGTGGAGATTTGATTTACTTGCAGGCTTATGGTAATACCGTGTCAATTCTGACATTGAGCGTTTCTTTACCCCAAACACATTGAGTGATTTGAGTGAATCCCGGTAAGGTGTTGAGTTATGAGCATTGAGATTAATGAATGAATGGATATTACAATTGCACTTGATTTGTTCCAATTGGTGATGTTCAATTGATTGATTTTTTGACTTGAATAGTTATTGTGGTCTCTACCTTGAATATGAAACTTGACAAAGAACGTTTAATGAAGTTTTTGACTGATTGGTTAATCATACTTGAGGACAAGCATAGATAAGTGAGGGGAATTTGATGAGTGTTTAAAATCGTTAATCTTTGCTCGTTATTCTTCGATTTTGTCGAATTATTGCTGCTGAATTGGTCGTGTTATACTTGTTTTTGTACAGGTCCTTGCTTTGCTTTCCAGAATTTGTGACAAAACGAGCGAATTCTGCATTTTTTTATTATTTGGTCACGGTTGGAGACATGGGCACGACGCGGTCTGATGTGGCAGTTTCTAGAAGGTCCAGTCAGCGACGGTTTCTAGAAGACTTCGTCTGCACGCCTTCTGGAAGATTGACGAGCAGAGTTGCATTAGGAGACTAGTTTAAGTTTGAATTTAAATTAAAACAATTATCTTTTGTATTATTTTATTATTTTCTTTGTTTATCCTTTAGGCTTTGAGAGGCTATAAATACCCGCTTGGGGTAAGCCTAAACTGATCATTCAGAATACATTCTTCTTTTCTCTCTAGTTTTTTATAAAAGTTTTCTCTTTTCCTTTTCAAGTTATTTTTATTTTCTTTATTTCAAGTTTTATTTTATGCTAAGTATGACTTTGTCATGCTTAGCTAAACTTTTCATAAGCTGAGAGCTGTCGCGATGATTTAATTCCAACGGGAGAATTGAAACGGTCCCTTAATATCTTCGGAATATCTCTCTCAATCTATGTGCTTATTTTTCAAAAATCAAAAAAGTTTTCAAAATCAAAGATTGACTTTGGTCAAGAGGTTTTTACGATTAAACGTGTGGGAGGAAGATTCGACTTATTGAAAGCAATTCGACTTCCTGGGAACACACTTGGCGAGATAGCTTCGCCAAGAGGGAATTGAGATCGGAATTGACGGTTATAGAAACAACAATCTGAGTTGGTCTCCACGAACTTAAACGGTATTTGATCTACGACAATAGATGTTGTTAGAATCAATTACCGAAGCCGGAATCAAAGATTGCCTTGGGTATTCGGTATACAAGATAGAGTCACAAGGATAGCCCTTGTAGACAAAGTAACTGACGTGAATCCCGAAGAGACAATCTTATTCGATGATCTAAAGGAAATTGAATCAAAGCTAAGCTTGAGGCTACTTTTACCGTATTTATTCACAATCTTCATACTCTTATTTTTATTTAAATTGTTTTTATTTATTTTAATATCATATTACAAACCCCTTTTTTACTATTTTCACCTGGTTAGAACCATTCAAACATTAAATTGTGATGTTCTAAGTCCCTGAGGATTCGACCCTTATTTCTCTATGCTACGTATTTCCTTTATTTATTGATTGAGAATACGGAATTATTCTGACATCAAAACGATAGTTGTCAGGGAGATGCGTGAACACATGGACGCTCTCACTCTTGAAGTACGAGCTCATTATCTTCATCTTCCTGATCCTCCAATGGAGTAGATTTTTTCCTTGTTATGCTTTCTTGGATTTCAAACTTGGATTGATTTTGATGTTTCTAGGTTGTTTGCTGTGGATGTTTAAATTTGTTGGTTGTTGGATGTTCGAACTTATTTGATGTTTTATGGTTTTTAAACTTAATATATATATATATATATTTGGTTTGTTGAATTTCTTTTTGCATCATTAGACATTATGATCATATGTCATTCACATTTGATTATGAATATTGATTATGAAACTAATGGTAATCTCTCTTTTGATGTGATCTTAGCAGCTTAATCTTATTTACTTAGTATCAATTGGATATACTTTTCAAAACCTGTTTAAAACATTTAAAGTCTTTTGATTTAACAAAAAGGGGGAGAAGTAAAGTGATAAGGGGAGAAGTTAAAGTAAGGGGGAGTATTTTTCAAAATTGATTCCAAATTATTTTCAAAGAATCTTAAAATTACACAAATGTTTTTGTTATATCAAAAAAGGGAAGATTGTTGAAAAATTTTGATGTTTCGATATAAAAAAAGTAAATGAATTTAAGATTTTACAAAGATTATAATATTCGATTCAATTAATCGAATATCAAATTATTACTCCAAGTCCTTCAAGATCAATTTCAAACCTTACTAAATGTGTAAAATTGTGTTTTATACTTCATAAATTTTTGAAACAATTTTCACAAAGTATTTTGAACCAAAATCAAGCCTAAAATCAACTTTTCAAAGTGATGCATCGATACACCAATCCATGCATCGATGCACCATGAAATAAATTGAACATCGAATGCATTTTATGAATCGATGCACATACCATGCATCGATGCACTCAGGGCTTTATGAAAACATCGAATGCATTTGATGCATTAATGCACCAACCATGCGTCGATTAACTCAAGCTATTTTGAAACATCGAATGCATTTTATGCATCGATGCACTCTTAGTGCACCGATAGTGGCACTAAGGGTCCAATGGTCAAAATATTTGAATTTTACACTTGATGCACCTTGTGTATGCATCGATGCACTGACGCTCCCACCTGATTTTATTAATTGTTTTCACACTTAAACGGCTCTATTGACTCCACTAATCATCACCAATGTTTAGAATCAATTGAAGGATTATTTAAACAAGCTTAGAATCCATTGATCAAATACAAGAAACAAGAATCAAGTGAGAATCAAAGAGAAAGCATCAAACTAATTGTTTGAGCACTTCAAGCCTATTTTTCATTCAATATTCATTTTTCTTTCAAGAACACTACTTGTACTCAATTGTATTAATTTTTTAGTGTTCTTTTCTTTTTTCTAGGATTGTGCAAACAATCTACTTTGTGAGGATTTCCTTGTAAGTTTGCAAATTTGTAATATTCTCTTTGAGAAAGAGTGTTCTCAAGAATTGGGATATATTCTTGAGGGAGTTGTAAGGTTATCTCTTTGGCCTCAAAAGAAATAACAAATTAGTGAATTTGTTGGAAAATCCTTAGCGTGGATAGCTAAGGTAGTGGACGTAGACTTTGGTTGAGAAAGTCGAACCACTCTAAATCGATGTGTAACTTCTTTCAATTTTCTGCAAAAGCTTCCACCAAAATTTTAATTGCCAATTCACCCCCCTCTTAGCTTATTCCATCGATCGATTAACTCAACAGAATCCGATGCTTCATTCTTTGTATCTTGATGTAACCCTGTCAATTATTCTGGCTATTGATCTTGTAGTCCTTCAGAAGATTGCTCCATTGTTTTCATGATGATGATACAATAATATGAATGAATGATCTCGGTTTTACTATTACAAAATCTTTCAGGAATTATTTACATGTTATTATAACTAATGCATATAATAATACTTAAATAAATAAAAAATGTAATGTAAATGCGAAAATGAAAAAATGGGAATGCAAAATTGTGCAATGCAAAAGAAAACATAAAAGTACGAATGCAAAATGAAAATGCAAATGCAATGAATGAGTTAATCAAGAGTGATCATCTAAAAATAGATTTCATTGAACACAAAAGTTTCGATACATCGAACAAAATTTTACATATAAGGGATAGTTTTCACTCCTAATTTCTCTATTTCCCTTAAAAGTCAAATTAACTTCCACTCATGCTCAGGTGTGGAGTTGTCAATCTGCTTTAATTCTCTCGTGAAGCCAGCTAAATCAACCAGTTTATGAGCCACATTGCTTTCTTGGGCAGCAGCTTTGTAACACCCCCAACCCATATCCGACCCGGATACGAGTCCGAAGTGTCACATTGACTTTTCAAACATTTATTCGTATAAAATAGTGAGTAATTTAAAAACTTTGATAACAGTTAACTCATTCAAAACGTTTACAAAATATATCAGAGTTCATACAATTTATATCTTTAGACTACATGCCAACTACACTCTATAACCAGTACATATATTTTCTGATATGACATTTGGTAAGGAGAACTGACCTGTCTTGCTCCGCATTTCTCTTTACTCTTCTCGAAACCTACGTGTGAAACAATCACACGTTAAGTCGAAGACTTAGTGAGGCATAAAAACTTATAAGGTAAACGGTACTAATAATCATACCTAAACAATTCTTACTATCATTTCATACCACTCATACTTTTACATGTAACGAATATATGCATACATATATGTCCTTATCATTTATATATCTTATCTCATGTTCCTATGATCTCTTATGTCCATCATATAACATATACCATAACCAATTGCACATACACATACCATGTCATGTAAACCATATATATATTATCATAAAACACGTACACTCAATCAATATATTATCATCTTCATTTCTTCTTATTTTATCACTATCATTGATTCCTTTCATCATATAGTCTTATAAGTTACCATTTGTACAATCAATATCACACATGAAATTCCACAAGGGAACAACTATTATCCTATCACTTTAATATTATCTATTAATAGCCATGATACTCATGTGAGAACTAAATATGCGAGTACATAGTGGTTGTGCACTAATGCTGTCACCACAACTCATATAATTGCACCGAAGTGCCACGTAGAATTGTACCGGAGTGCAGCGTAGAATTGCACCGTAGTGCCATATAATAATGTCCCGAAGGACCACATATCACTCCTTAAGAATCATATACATATACTAGGGATCAAGTATGTGTCTCACCAGACTTCACATGTTCCAAAGAATACATATATCCCGAAGGACCACATATCACTCCTTAAGAATCATATACATATCTAGGGATCAAGTATGTGTCTCACCAGACTTCACACATGTTCCAAAGAATACATATATCCCGAAGGACCACATAGACCCTCGACTCTTGGCATGCCAACTATACCCCTAGCTCTCATGACACATAACATGGGCATTATCTTTATATCCTTTTACATATTCATGTAACCATATCATATATTCATATAAGCTCATGGTTTCATTCACATACATGTAATCACGTAGTTTCTTTCATGTAATTCATGTCACTTTTCATATGAATTCATATTCATATGTCACATAGGATTCACCCTCATGTATCACATATACTTTCTCTTTCATATGGCTCATAACATTTCTCATGTTTCATATGACATGTAACTCATTGTCCTTATCATGTTACCACATAGACATATCATCTTACAATACATACAAAACATATCAATACCTATATTCACATATACCTATCACTTCATTATCCTTATTATTATTCTTATCATCACCATTAATCCCTTTTACTTACCATATTCATATCAATAACAATATACCCATGCACATATAAATCATAACAAATACATACTTCTATGAATTCATGTTTTTCACTATTGGAAATAGACTTATCACAAGTCTTATTTTCCCTTGAACCTCATACTAGAGAATGTGCACTCACCTTAGCTTTGCTTTGATTCGATTATAATCCTTCAATTGATCCGGAAGGGATCACGTTCTACATTACATCATCATATAGATCATATTAGTATTATAACTATACTCTAATGGTTCACTCTTTAGACCAAGAGAAAAGTCAATTTCATCTTTTAATGAAGGTATGCATCGATGCACTACTGATGCATCGGTGCATAAAATGTATTCGATGTTGTATTATTACTAGGATGCATCGATGCATGCCTTATGCATCGATGCACTAATTGCATTCGATGTTTCCTTATTAATGGGATGCATCGATGCACTACTTATGCATCGATGCACAAATTGCATTCGATGTATTTATTTTAAAAGAGTGCATCGATGCACTACCAATGCATCGATGCACCTTCAAACAATTTCTGGGTTTAACATTGATACATCGGTGCACTGAATATGCATCGATGCACTCTGCCCAGAACCTCTTTTTGAACCCGAAAACCTTCTTTTTGGATTAAATCCTTCATTTCCACCCCTTTCATATTCCTAACTTCATATACATAATTAAATTATATTCATTTATCTCATCTTTAACCTTAATATCCTCTCCTCTTTAGGAATTTCAAGAATCATACCCTATTTTCCACATGTTTCAAATCCAATTCTAACACTTAATATTTCTTATTAAGCTGATGGCAAGTCAAATCCAACTTTAGAACTTCAAAAACCTTTCTATAACAAAAGTTCATTTATAAACCCTTAGAAATTCCTTCTCTCTTTGGTGTTTTAAACTTATATAAGCTTTCCTTAAGCTTATATAACCCTCAAAGACTCAAATCCAACTTAAAACTTTCAAGAAATCAAAAGCTAAATCAAACTTACCTTTGCTCTTGGCTTCCACGTGAAGAAGAAGAAAGGAGAAGAATTCTGGAGAATTCTCTCCCTTTCCACGTGTATATAATTCCATTTTTTCCTTAAATGATCAAATGACCATTTTACCCTTTATTTCCTTAAATAATTACTAAATAACCTTCATATATATCCAATAATCATTAAACTATTTCATTCTTCTACTTTAGTCATCAAATTCTAAAACTTACAATTTGGTCACTAATCCATAATTGGGATGTACAAATCTTCCCTCCTTTTAAAAAATTCGTCCTCGAATTTTCACTGCACATCCTAAAAAGGACATCTTCTAACGTTCTCATGCTGCTTTCTGAACTTAATCTTTTGTATCATCTTTAATAACTTGGTTCTTATCTTTTCAATTATTCGACTACCTTTTTTACTTTATATCTCCTATCATGTCACTTATCAGATAGACAATAACATTAATTCTTATTACTCCAACTCATAAATCAATCAAATTCCTTGTCAATCTTCAATTGTCTTTCAAGAATCACCAAACTTTTATTTCATCCTTACTTGACTGACTCCAAAACTTCCTATACATATAAATCTTTATTCATTTCTGACTACATCCACTGACCAAGAAACATAACCTTAAATCTTCATCATAACTGATTAAATACACTTTGCATAACTAAACAATTTCATACCTGACATACCTTTCTTACTTGGTTAAACTATAACCTATATCTCACATAATCTTTATCACATCTATTCTTTAAACTTCATCCTTTCATTTTCATAACTCAAAATTTTATACGCCAATCTTCTTTCTGTTCACATACTCTATCACTTAAACTTATCTCTAATTACCAGTCTTTATATATCTTTATAATTTTACTAATCAACTTCACTTATAAAAAACCTCATTCTTATCATATCTTTTTGTATTTTCTTCCTTCAAAATTTTCTTTAAAACATATAAATATTTATCTCCTTGCCTATATCATATTTATATGATCAAATATAACCACATCCAGATTCGTATCTCATTTGATTAACTTACTTTATGTTTCCTTCAAATCGGATAATTCTAACATCCATGCCATTACAGCTAATTAATAACAACTTTTCAATCTAGGGCGTAAGCCCTGATCAAATTAATCTTACACATCATTTCAGTTAAAAACAACCCAGTGTAATTCACTTATTGAACCCATACTCTCATTCATATATGCCTTGTCTCCTTTATTACCTCAACCATTCATATACATTCTTTGCAGTCGGAATTATTTCAACGATAGTTTACTCAACTAATCAAATAAACATTCATCATACACCATTCACTTCCATTATTCAAGCTTAACATTCTAACTTCCTTTATTTATAAACTGATCATTGATGTACCCATACTTAACTCTTCTTATCAATCCTTAGTTTACTCAAACATTTGAATCCTCACTTCCTTCACTCTATCACTTTACTATAATCACAGTATCAACTATATCCAGATTCACTTCATATTTGGTTATCATAACCTACCATATCTTGAAATCTTGTAATTTCAATACATTCCGTCCCATAATCTTGTTAGCCCACGCTAACTCTTTCCATCTTAAATACAAAAACAGTACCTACCTCACTTGATACATTTAAAATACTTCTTATCCTTCACATTATTTAATTTCTAGCAAAACACTTAATCCATTCCTTGATCTTTATCCATTTATCCTTTTATAATCCGTATTGTCTTATACATAACTAAACCATATCATGTTCTTCATAATCCCATGCTCTTTTATACAATATTTATCCATAACCATCACTCCTTATCACATTTTCATTACTTTGATAGTCAACTTTACTCGCACAAAACCTTATTCTTTACCATTTTTATACTTATGTTTTCTCCACTTGTTTAAAAAAATAATCACCAGATTTCAATACTTTTTTTGCTTCGATTTACATAACTTCTAAAAGCTTTTAACCCATTCACAAGGGTTGTCTTTAACCTGACTTATCCTCAATTAACTCTTGTAATCTTTCAAGATCAACCCTACTGGAGTCTGTCGAACTCTCATCTGATTTGATTCTCTGACGGAGAATACAACTAATTCATGTCTGGTTTAAAGTTGAACCAGATCTCTGCCTTTCTTTGATGGTGCGAAAATTCTATGAAGCACTAATTCTCTTAATCTAAGATTTTATTTCTCCAAACTTTTCGTTCTGAGCTTTTTCCCTTTAAAGCTTTAACACAATTAAACATTTCCTGAACGATAACAAATTCAAAACCAACACTCTTTTAATTTAAGGTGTAAGTCCTAACAAAATATCACATCATTTTCAGTCGGAATTAACTCAGCAACAATTCTGCTTAGCTTAATAAACTTATAATCACTCATACAAGGTGTAATTCCCTTGTTCAAGCTCGTGTATTCCAGTTTCATCTGTTTTATAAACTGGTCATCAGCACTTATTCTTGAACTCTTATACAATTCTAATCACATCATTTAATCTTTTAACGTTCTTATGGTGACAATTGTTCACCATACTCTAACTTAAACTAGTAACAAATACTCAATTCAACATCTCCACTTTGAAGAAATGAAAACCTTCTATCATATCATTCAACCAAAGGTCTAAACAATAGAACCTTCCTCAAATCCACCCTTGAACTTGGGTGCTCGCAACTTTATCAACTAATTTGATACATTCATTCTATGAGTTAAAGAAGTATAAATTGAAAACATCAGAACATTCTTCAATCATGAAGAATAATTTTCCAATTTTTACAGGCATTTCCTGAGGTGTTCGCTCTTCTCCCTGCCTGGCCAGGGCAGGTGAAGCTATTACCTTCAGGTTTATTACCTTTCACTTCTTTCGAAGCTCTTATTATCATACTTCTATTATCACATAATAATCTATTTTTTTTATTAGCAAGACATCATACTCCTTACACTATCAGATCAGAATTTTTCACTTTGAGTTGGCATGTACACTTTTTAAAACACTTCTGACTTCGATTTAAGCCTAGAATCGGCTAAACCGTAGCTCTGATACCATTATATGTAACACCCCAACCCGTATCCGACCCGGATACGAGTCTGAAGTGTCACATTGACTTTTCAAACATTTATTCATATAAAATAGTGAGTAATTTAAAAACTTTGATAACAATTAACTCATTCAAAACGTTTACAATATATCAGAGTTCATACAATTTATATCTTTAGACTACATGCCAACTACACTCTATAACCAGTACATATATTTTCTGATCTGACATTTGGTAAGGAGAACTGGCCTGTCTTGCTCCGCATTACTCTTTACTCTTCTCGAAACCTACGTGTGAAACAATCACACGCTAAGTCGAAGACTTAGTGAGGCATAAAAACTTATAAGGTAAATGGTACTAATAATCATACCTAAACAATTCTTACTATCATTTCATACCACTCATACTTTTACATGTAACGAATATGCATACATATGTCCTCATTCATATATCTTATCTCATGTTCCTATGATCTCTTATGTCCATATCATATAACATATACCATAACCAATTGCACATACACATACCATGTCATGTAAACCATATATATATATTATCATAAAACACGTACACTCAATCAATTATGTTATCATCTTCATTTCATTCTTATTTTATCACTATCATTGATTCCTTTCATCATATAGTCTTATAAGTTACCATTTGTACAATCAATATCACACATGAAATTCCAAGGGAACAAACATATTATCCTATCACTTTATTAATATATCTATTTAATAGCCCATGATACTCATGTGAGAACTAAAGATATTCGAGTACATAGAGGTTGTGCACTAATGCTGTCACCACAGCTCATATAATTGCACCGAAGTGCCACGTAGAATTACACCGGAGTGTCGCGTAGAATTGCACCGTAGTGCCATATAATAATGTCCCGAAGGACCATATATCACTCCTTAAGAATCATATACATATACTAGGGATCAAGTATGTGTCTCACCAGACTTCACACATGTTCCAAAGAATACATATATCCCGAAGGACCACATATCACTCCTTAAGAATCATATACATATACTAGGGATCAAGTATGTGTCTCACCAGACTTCACACATGTTCCAAAGAATACATATATATCCCGAAGGACCACATAGACCCTCGAATCTTGGCATGCCAACTATACCCCTAGCTCTGACACATAACATGGGCATATCTTTATATCATTTTACATATTCATGTAACCATATCATATATTCATATAAGCTCATGGTTTCATATATATATACATGTAATCACGTAGTTTCTTTCATGTAATTCATGTCACTTTTCATATGAATTCATATTCATATGTCACATAAGATTCACCCTCATGTATCACATATATTCATATGTCACATAAGATTCACCCTCATGTATCACATATACTTTCTCTTTCATATGGCTCATAACATTTCTCATGTGTTCATATGACATGTAACTCATTGTCATCTTATCATGTTACCACATAGAATATCATCTTACAATACATACAAAACACCAATACATATATTCACATATACCTATCACTTCATTCCTTATATTATTCTTATCATCACCATTAATCCCTTTTACTTACCATATTCATATCAATAACACATATACCCATGCACATATAAATCATAACAATACATACTTCTATGAATTCAGTTTTTCACTATTGGAAATAGACTTATCACAAGTCTTATTTTCCCTTGAACCTCATATACTAGAGAATGTGCACTCACCTTAGCTTTGCTTTTCGATTATAATCCTTCAATTGATCCGGAACGGGATCACGTTCTACATCTACATCATCATAGATCTATATTAGTATTATAACTAATATACTCTAATGGTTCACTCTTTAGACCAAGAGAAAAGTCAATTTCATCTTTTAATGAAGGTATGCATCGATGCACTGATGCATCGGTGCATAAAATGTATTCGATGTTGTATTATTACTGGGATGCATCGATGCATGCCTTATGCATCGATGCACTAATTGCATTCGATGTTTCCTTATTAATGGGATGCATCGATGCACTACTTATGATGCACAAATTGCATTCGATATTTATTTTAAAAGAGTGCATCGATGCACTACCAATGCATCGATGCACCTTCAAACAATTTGGGTTTTAACATTGATGCATCGGTGCACTATGAATATGCATCGATGCACTCTGCCCAGAACCTCTTTTTGAACCGAAAATTCCTTCTTTTTGAATTAAATCCTTCATATTTCCACGCCTTTCATATTCCTAACTTTCATATACAAATTAAATTAATATTCATTTATCTCATCTTTAACCTTAATATCCTCTCCTCTTTAGGAATTTCAAGAATCATACCCTATTTTCCACATGTTTCAAATCTAGTTCTAACACTTAATACTTCTTAATTAAGCTGATGGCAAGTCAAATCCAACTTTAGAACTTCAAAAACCTTTCTATAACAAAAGTTTATTTATAAACCCTTAATAGAAATTCCTTTCTAATTCTATCTCTTTGGTGTTTTAAACTTATATAAGCTTTCCTTAAGCTTATATAACCCTCAAAGACTCAAATCCAACTTAAAACTTTCAAGAAATCAAAAGCTAAATCAAACTTACCTTTGCTCTTGGCTTCTACGTGAAGAAGAAGAAGAAAGGAGAAGAGAATTCTAGAGAATTCTCTCCCTTTCCACGTGTATATAATTCCATTATTTTTCCTTAAATGATCAAATAACCATTTTACCCTTTATTTCCTTTAATAATTACTAAATAACCTTCATCATATATATCCAATAATCATTGAACTATTTCATTCTTCTACTTTAGTCATCAAATTCTAAAACTTTACAATTTGGTCAATAATCCATAATTTGGGATGTTACAAGCTTCCTTCATGACATTGCCTTTTTCCTTCATCTTCTGTGTCAATTCTCGTAGTTGTAGACAATGTTGTTCATTTTTTTCTTGTGAGGGAATCTTTGTGTTCAAAATGTTTTCATACAAGATCTCCATAATCATGTAAACATTTCATCAATGTCTTGTTTTTGGCTTTAATGGCTTTTAATTTATTATCAATCTCATGCTGATGGATATGATATGATACTTCTATGTTGGTCATAGCACTATTCAACATTTGATTTTGGCTTGACATTTTCCCAATTCAATGACAGTTATATTGCATCTTTCTTCTGAAACTCGTAAATCATGAGAAAACTTCTTGGCTCATCCTTCATATATATTGCAATTCTTTTTTAGTTTAGCGACCCCTGTTATCCACTCTTCTGGGGTATTTCCTATACCAACATTTTTAAAGGCTTGACTGACCTTATGGAAATCCTCATGCATGGTTTCCATTTCTGTGCTCAATTTATCGTTTTCAATATTTAAATGATTTATTTGAGCCTCGTACATCAGCAAGTTTTCTTCCTTTTGGATGCCCCTACTGATATTCTTACCTTTGACCACTTTTGGTATTAATCTAGCAGGACCTTCAGTTACCAAACTAGGTCAATCATTTATCATAAACTCTAAGATTCCATGATATAAAAGAAATTGGACTCGATGTTTGAAGGCAATACAATTTTCAATGGCATGTCCTTGAGCTACAGCATGATATTTACAATGAACGTTGATGTCATACCAATTTGGATACGGAGGTTGCCACGGTTTCACATAATGTGGAGCCGCTTCTCGCGTTTCAAGTAGCTTCTCGTACAACTCCTTATATGATATAGGAATAACATCAAAATAAGAACTACCTTTTATCTTGGATTGAACCTGAGTTTCCAACGTCAGGAACAGACTAAACCTTGACTATTTCAGATTGTATGATTTTTTCACATCTCTGGGAGCTTTTACAGTTGCCACCATTTCCTGGGTATCTCTAGACAACTTGTGAATACGAATGATGACTGTACGTAATTTCTCAAATTGGTTAGGATCAGAAATCCCTTGTATATCTGAAATTGCAGGATTATATTCATTGAGCTCTCTCTCTCTTTGTGCTGGAGTCTCTTTTCATTTGGCCAAAAAAAATATTATACCCATCATCTTGGAAATTTTTTCTCATATTTCTTGTATCTCCTTTTGCTCTTCAATGCGCATACGACCTTTGGGTACATAGTTCTCCTCTATACTCGGAGTTCCCTCTGGATGTCATTCCTTGCCTCCGTCATAGTTTACTTGATCATAAAACTCTTTGTCCATATATGAAAACTTTTCAATTTGATGTCCACTCTTGAATTAATACCTTCTAATTATGTCATGATCATGTAATGCAAACAAAAGAAATCAATATAAATAAGTTAGCGCAAAATAAAATGTATCTACAAAATAGATAAAAATAAGAAGAGAATAAAATGATTAGTACCAATTAATGGAAAGAAACGATCCTATCTATCATGGTATCTATATATAAATTCTACCATCATGTTTTCTAGTTTCATGCTTTTTTGGAAAAATTAACCTAATCGCATGATTACTAGTTCGCATGCATAGAAAAAAAATAAAATAAATTAGAAGACAAAAGTTAGAGTTCATTTCTCCTTTGTGTACACCTATGGACAAAGTTTTAGCATTGCCTTAGATCAGATGAATTTCTATAGTTTATTATATGCAGGGTTTCAGTTTTAAGAGTAAAAGTACTCGAATTGTCCTTGTTGGTACCCCCTTAGGCTACCAAACCCTCAATCCTCACCCATTATAGGCTTAAGCGGACCGAGTTAAATTTGAGATGGCACATTTCCCTATGCCTGACATAGAGAATAAATCCTCACGAATATATAAACCCTAAAAGCTACTTATTAGGTCTGACACGGAGAATAAATTCTCATGAAGACGTCACTTTCACTCTCACTTAAAAGGGAAAAGAGCTCGAGTATAAGGCTTATGTTTATGTAAGGCAAGTGTTGTGTGTGAGGAGAAATTCTCAAACCTTTGACAAAACATTACACAAAAATTGAATCCTAATATCTGAGAATCAATCAAATAAAAAATTAGTATATAAGGATATAAAAATAATAAAAAATAAAGAATTGAAAGAAATCAAAAGAATCATATATTAAATAAATCTGAATTCTCAATTTCTAACTATAGAAACAATATATAATCGAGTTAAGTTTGACCATCAAAAAGTCCCCAGCATAGTCGTCAAGCTGTCGTAACCAGTTTTCGCCCGGGTACGAATTTCCTTGGCGGAAAAGTAAGGTGAATGAATAAATGGATTTTAAGGAAATGTTTTGGAGTCGCCATCAACCTTTTTGGGTTAGGTAGGTCGAATACCTAAAAAGTATCTTTTTAAATAGTTTTTAAGAAAACACCATTTTAAAAGATAAATCAGTCTGCGTATAACCAGAAATTTATTCTTTTTAATAATAAAAAGGGATTCGTGGTCGGTTACGTTTGGAGATGGATTAGCACCCCCATAACGCCCAAAATTGGTACCCGTTGATTATAAATTATCTCTAATAGTGGAAGTTTAATAATTCGAATATGAATTTAATTTATGATCCTATTATTTTAGATTTAATCAAATAATTCTAAGGAAAAATATAACTAAAGTAAATATATATTTTTTATAAGTAAAGAATTTATTTAAAAATATCAGAAAATGACATCTAGTTACTTTAAGACAACCCCTTTCTTAATATTAAAAAATAAATAAAATATGATAGTTATTCCTAAGAAAATAATATGAAAATAATTTAATTCGACTAAATAAGCATTTTTTATTTTTCAGAGTATTTATTTATTTTAAAATATCATAATCGGACATCTAGTTTCTTTAAGACATCCCTCTCTCAATATTAAAAAAATAAATAATATCCTTTAATCAAATTATGAAATTAGTCAAGTTATGCTTATGAGTTCATAAATATTCATGTGACTAAAATAAAATGAACAAAAAAATAAAGTGCAATATTTAAAAGATTAAAATTAAAGTATTGAAAAATGTAAAGCAAAAATTAAAAATTAAAGTAATGAAATTAAAGAAATTAAATTAAATAAATAAAAACTAAATGGCATAAATTAAAATATAAAGTAAATGACTAAAATAAAATATATCAAAATATAAGGCCTAAAATAAAATAGTTCAAAAGATTAAAATATAGAATTAAAATTATTAAATTATAATAAAGTAAAGAATATAGATCAAAATAAAAGAAAATAAAAATGTAGCAGCTAATTTCAAAATAATAAAAAATAGAGAAATCATGGACAAAAGTGTAAATATGCGTCGAAATACAAGGGTTTATTTGGTGATTTTCTCTATTTTTAATGACTAATATAAAGATAAGGTAAAAATATAGGGGGCTACTTGCAATTAGGCCATAGGTTAGTGACCAGGATGTAAATAGATGTCTAAACTTTGAGGACCTAATTATAATTAACCCCTATGCCAGCGACTAAAATGAAAAATATCTAAAATTAAGGGGACTATTTAGCATTTAACCATTAAAATAAATGAATCAAAGCAAGAAGCTCTCAGAAACAGGGGACCTAGCGCGTAATTAACCCAAAAAATTAAAATTAAAAATACTCCTCTTTTTTACTTTCCAGTAACGTGAAAACAAAATAAACAAACCCCTCTTTTTCATCTTTTTCTCTCACCCTCTCCCTCTCGACTCAACGTGCGGCCGAGAGCATCAAAGCTTCTCACCAACGACATCGGCCACCACCTTGGTGGCCATTTACTCCGAAAAGCATCGAGGCCGACCAGTAGAAAACAAAACGACCACCCAAACATCTTCTTCCTCACAAATTTCTCTCGACTGAAACCAACAAATTGCCAACACCGCCGCTCAACGGCACTCCTCAATCCTCCGACCATCACCCATGGTGGTCGACTTACTAAAAACGAACCCCAAAACTCTAAACTAACTCACATCCTCCTCTAGAAAATCAAAACCGACGCTCCATGAGGCCCTAAACGCCAAAGACTCTCGGCCAAACACAACACAACGACAACTACAACCCCTGTTCCGACGAGAACCGACTAACTAGGTAAGACTTATACTTTCTCCTCTTTACTGTTTTGTTCGAATTCCAAAGAAAAGAAAAAACAACATAAAACCGTGAAATGAAAATGATACCCAAAATCTAAGAAACTCATTATTTTTTTTAATATTTGAAAGGCTGGTTAAAATTACAATGAGTTTTATGGGTTATATATTAACCCATTTAGGCGATTAAAACAAAAATGGTGATTGTTTTCTATTTGGTGACGAGCTGTAACCGGGACGTGGAGGGACAGCTGGGTTGCTTGCTGAAACGTGAAGCAAGGAAGACCATGGCTTGGTTGCCTGCGACGCGGAGCTGCTAGAGTCCACGGGTGTAGCTGGGCTGCCGGCAACTGATGTATGGAGCGAGAAACCAGCTGTTATTGTTGGAAGCTGCTGGAACGCTGCGTGGTGGATGGACAATTGGTTTAGTGGAAGCTGTTGGAACGCTGCGTGATGGAGGGACAGTTGGCTTAGTGGAAGCTGCTGAAGAGCTAAAAATAGTGATTATAGTTTGGATTTTTCGTATTGTTGTGGTTCCCTTCGAAAGTGAGAAAAATAGAAAAATAAGTTTGGTATTGCTCGGTTCTAAAAATGGGGAGGAACGAACCCCTTACAAATGCTTGTTTTGGGGCTTTTATAACCCCTATTTTGTTACATAAAAACCAAATCATCCTCTTTCTGTTACGGAACGAAATAATATTTTAACAAATATTTTTCTCTCTCTTGCATTGCTGATCTGTTATTGATGATGCTCGGGATGATTTTTGGGGCCAACTAGAGAGCTCGATTGCTGTTGTGGATGCTCTACAGAGATGCTGGCCTGCTTACGTGGGAGGGACCACCGGTGAGATTTCTCTCGTGACTTCTAGAAGATGTTGGAAGCTTGCTGGCGTGGAGCTTCCAAAGGGTGCAGAGGCGGCTGGACATGTTGGGTTGATCTTGGTGTTGGGCTTCTAGTTTAAGAATTCGTAAATGGGTTGACGGTTTTGGGTAATGGGTTATTTGTAAATGGGTATAATTTATCAATTAGGTTTGGTTCAAGGAAATAAAAACAGGTCTAGTTAAAATGGGTCAACTTGGGTCTTATTTTGTTGGGCCACTCGATTGTGTTTGGACTCTAACCGAACATTTGGGTATGGACATCTATATGGTTTAATGGTAAAGCTTAAATTAATGGAGATGTTTAGAAATGGGCTTTTATTTTTTATTTGTATGTTTATTTAGTTTTGGTTTAAAGGTTATTTTACCAAAGGTTTAAGCTAACCCTTCGTAGCCCTTAGACATCTTTATCCACAAAGCAATCCAACAATATTGAATTTAAAAACTCAGCAACCCTTTAATCAATTGATAGCTATCCATTCGCGAACAATTCGAACTAATTCGATATGGACATGTAACTCGAGCGAACGATCTTCAAAATTATCATTGATCCCTTATAATTTGATTTGAGCCGTTTGGACAAAATTAGGTTATGACAAATTGGTTCCAATATAACCATCTTCCGTTAATATTTAATGGAAGTGCATATGTTAACAAAATTAGTATGATTACATATTTGATCTTTTAAATACTTGTATATTCAATCAATTTAGTACTAATTTTAATTTTATTTAATTAATTAATCATCCAATCAAGAGGTGACATGTGTCAACATATGATCATGACACATATCACATCTGACACGTGTCAATTCTTGATTGGATGTTTTCTTTTATAAAATTTGATTTATTTAGTTAAATTTATTTTTATCTAATCAAATGGTGACACATGTCACCTCTCGGTTAGATAGAAAATAAATCAAAGATAATTTGCATTTGGAGGGTTTAAACTTGGGTTTGGCAAGAAGAAAGAAGAACCAAACCACAAGGTCAAATGCTTCCTTTGGATAAGTATTGCAACAAACTATATTTTATCTTATAATATTTTTAATGATAGAAAAATATAGAAATAAAATCATTCAAATGAGAATTCCATCCTAGACCAATTAAAAAATATAAGAGCACCTAAATTAATTAAACAAATATAAAATTTTCATATCAAAATAGATTATATGTATTATAAACTGTGTTTAATACAAGGTTTAAAATTTTAAAAAAATTATTCTTTTCGCATTTTTAAATTAAATTTATCATTCAAATGAGGTTTCAAACCTAAACCAATTATAAAATATAAGAACACCTAAATTAATTAAAAATATATAAAATTTTCATAAAGAAATAGATTATATGTATTATAAGTTTTATTGAATAAAAGGTTTAAAATAAATGTATTATATTTATATTTTTAAATTAAATTATATTTATCATTCAAATGAGGATTTAAACCTAGACCAATTATAAAATATAAGAGCACCTAAATTAATTAAAAATAAATAAATTTTTCATAAAGAAATAGATTATATGTATTATAAGTTTTATTGATTGAAAGGTTTAAAACAAATGTATTATATTTATATTTTTAAATTAAATTATATTTATCATTCAAATGAGGATTTAAACCTAGACCAATTATAAAATATAAGAGCACCAAAATTAGTTGGGTGGGTGACCATACATGGAATTTAAAGCCCAAATATATTCATCAAACAGTCCATTAAATCCAATTACCCAGTTCATTACATGTCCAAAATCCATACTAATATGAATCCAAAATAAACACAAATCCATAATAAATAAACCATTTTAAAACCAAAAATACGTCCATGTCTATTTATACATTGCTTACCCATTTACACTTAATCCACCATTACAATACCCATTTACATCACCCAAACTTGAAGCCCAATTAGACCACATCCCAACCGTTGCTTCCAGCTTGTGATTCTTCAATTTTCACGCCAGCAACTCCCTGCCAAGACAGCAGCCAGCTCCAATGGCCCCCTAATACCAGGCTCCAGCAGATAGTTACACTGGTGGCTAGAGATATCCACACTAGCAGCATGTGGCCCCATTTTGGTTCGAACGATCCTCCTAGTCAACAACGTGCACCGGTCTTCCTCAACAACAGTAACCAACTCTTATCCAAAGATGCTCTATTTGCAAATCACATGCATGAAAAACAGAAAAGTAAATAAAATGTAGTTTTTTATTTTATTATGATTTTTTTGTAATACGGGTGATATATAAACACCACAGAAAAGATGTAAAAGGTATTTCCCTTAAATTTACAAAGAACAATACCAAGCAATGTAAAACAGAATCGGTCCCCATCATTCGAAACAGAGAATAGAAAGCATCCTTTCAAGTTTTTTTTCCCATTCGAAACAAGCTTCGTTTCTCATTTTTTTTCCCTAGGGAAAGTACTACAAATGTCTCTCCCCCAATTCGAAATATAAGAAGAAAAAGAAACATCAAATTCCATATCATTTCTCAAAGGTAACGAAAACCTTTTGTTACATTTCTAATGCTCAAATATAGAAACATTTTCAATTCTTCAAGAATTGTTTTAGGAAAATTTATTTTGGGATCAATACCTTTGTTGCATTTGCATTCACATTTTTGTTTCTTTGTATTTGTATTTGTATCTTTGCATCTATGCATTCGTACCTCGACGTTATGCATTGCATGATATTATATAAGCATTTCCACTTGCATCAATCATGAAAATATAGTAGTAACTCATGGAGGATTTCATGACAGAAACCTTGAAAGCGAATTAAAGCCACCTCGATCGTACCCAGAGAAAGATTGGGAACCATGGATGTGATATTTGTGCGAGTTAACAAAATTGAAGGATTCCAAGAATAACTTGTCAGATCCCAACAAGAGATGAATGATCAAGTAAAGAGCTTACAGAATGAGACAAGAGAGGAAACGTCCAAACTGATAAATATGGTGATTGTCTTTATTCATGGAGGAAAGTCACTAGAAAACCCCATGGTGCAAATGGAAGCAAAGAATTTAAATGAGTCTGAATGTTTGTTGTGGGGCCAAAATGACGTTAGAAGATGATGAAGAGCCCATTATAAGTAAATATAGCTCAAGACAATTTTCAAAGCCAGATATGGTCCCAACAAGTACCACTGAACCAATGTTGGGTAAAGAGGCAAAAGAAAAGGAAGGTTACACCGTGACACATACACCTTATTCAAAGAAAAAAACATAGAAGAAGACCAAATGATGATAAAGAGGATTAGAAGGAATGCGAGTGAAATAAGAATGTTTTAATCCTTCTAATTTTCCATACATACTGAGATTTACTACCTCTTCTCTTCCAAAATCGTCTTCTCGCATCAATTCTGCCAAACCTTAATGTTTATCAATGACTAAGTTTGCATGGTACCAATAGTTCATGTGGATATCATCTTGATATTTTTAATCATTCCATAAAAAATGTAAGGCTTTAAGATTAAAGATTCGTAACCTCATCATAGAATGGTCAATACGCTTCAAAGATAGAAACCCTAAATTCCTTATAAACTCAACCTTTACTAATATTAACTCAAATAACAAGAAGAAAGAATATCAAGGCCGAGCATCTAATAACTTTTTCTTAAGTTCTCAAGGAAGTGTGCTTGAAATGACATTATCTCAATAACTTTTGAGTTAGTCTCCTTTATGCGAACTTCTTGTTTATTTTGCTGCCACAACATATGCTAATATCAATTGTATTCTCATTTTTAATGAGGCAAATTTCATGTAATTGAAAAATGCACTTACACAAGGTTTTTGTTGTATGAACATAAAATTTGCACGAAGGAACAAACAATTTCTGCTTCTCATGAGGATATCATCCTTAATTGATATAAGGGATTTTGAGAGGTTAAATTTGTTTAAATTGCATGAGTCTAATGGTCATGAAACAAAACATTTTAGAAGACCTTTAGGGAACATAATTTGAAAAAAATTACTTAGTCCAATGGATTCCTTGACGAATTTGAAAAATGTTTTTTTAAATAAGGTTTAAAGGACATCCCTTGTGACTTTCTTGATTTCTATAAAGTATAAGGGTAAAGGAGGGAGTACATTATGGATATGTTTCATAATGCTTCAAGACTTAAGCAACTTAAGATCGAGTTTTTCTGAAGAATTATTGTTCTATTGATTTCAATATCACTTCCTATAGAGTCTAATCAACTTAAAGGGAGAAATGAATTCTAAATGAGCTCATAATGAACTCATGAATACCAAGAAGAAAGAGTGTCAAGGCTGAGCATCTAATAACTTTTTATTAAGTTCTCAAGGAAATGCACTTGAAATGACATTATCTAAGAATTCTCAACCATCATTGCCTCAACACCAAAAGTGGCTTGATGATAAGGTTTTTTGCATAAATCAATTTAAAACTCCAAAGTTTTCTAAAGAAGAACGTGGTAAAATTAAATGATTGTTCCAAGGTCCTCTTGCGTGTGAACTAGATAAGCCTAAAATAAATGAGCATTATATTAAAACTCGAATGTTAGAAATTCCTTGCACAATGGAGACTAGTCTGGCCGAACCAAAAGCAAGTCATATGAAGGAAGAGATGAATGAAGAAGAATATGGCATCAAGAGTAGAAAAGATGAATAAAAATTGACAGAGGTAACACTCAAGATGTCTCGAATGATGACATATAAGGAGGAGAAGATAACAAGTAAAGATAAGAAACAATTTTTGATGTAGGGATTGTTTGGAAGCAAGCAGGACACTAAAAGGAAAGGGGGTCCCTGTCCACCCCATGGGGTATAATTAATTGCTTGAAAACATCTTGTTTGTTTGAATTTTTTCATCTTTTCTTTTCTTTTTATATGTTTGTAAATTTCTTTAATTAAATAAATACTACATTTCTAGACTATGAACAATTAAGCAAGTTTTATTAAAGTTTAATGAATTTCAAACATAATAAAATGTTTTACAATTTATGTTATAGGTATTTGAACATCATTGTTATAGCCTTCAGAAAAGTGATACGATTAAACCCTTGAATAACAATAACCTTGACCATGCTTCAGAGGTTACACTCGAATGGCACACCATTTTCTTGTATGGTGGATGAAAACCTTATCATCACATGACAAACAATAAAAGGGAAATACATTGAGGTATGTATATAAGCTGAAAAAATGAAGCAACATTCATGTATGAAGTTGCAAATCTAATTAGACTGTATTTCCATTGAGGATGTTTAGTTATGATCACAATATTAACAAATAGAATGGTTAAGTAGATTAATTTAGTTTAGGTCAGTCACTTAGGGAATGAAATCTAAAGATGAAGCTTTATGGATATCAATGATACTAGACTATAACATGTTCTTCTTAACAAGCTTAAGAAATCATGAAGTTGAATACTAAGAATGTTAGTGTAAATTTAACATACTCTCGTATGCTCGAAGTATGACAAAAAAAAATCAAAAACAAAATCAAAAACATCAAAGTGAATTCAATAAAAGTTGCAATGCCAAAGGTTGAGGTAAAAAATGTCGATGATGAGTTTATGTAGTTCACTAAAGGATGAAATGCCTAAGGTTTAGATTAAGAACGAGTTCAGGCGGAAGATGGACTAAGGGAGTTGTAAACACTTATTATAATCAAGTTCACACAAACACTCATGAATTTTGTTTTTAGAATGATGTTTTTGCATTACCTTTGGTAAAGGAGTCTATAAATCTTGAAAAAATGGAAGATTTTATAGCATCGATATGGAAATGTTCAAAAAAGACTAGCAAGTGATTACACAAGTTGTTTCATTTTATCCTCATCTGATTGGAGTGCTAAGTCGAGATGGAGGGGCACATGATGTTTGCAAGGATCGAGAAATGAAGGACATCTCGATGATTGAAACCTTAGAAAAATAAGAAGCCAACTAGAAGACCAACATAGTGATCTTAATACTTGTCAAAGGGCTATAGTTTTTTTAAATAATGAAATAAAATGTTTGATTTACTCGATATTCATTGAATTGATGATTTGTTTCAATTGTGAGCCTGAAGTAAGAGGCATCATTTTGTTTTATAATTTTTTTTATTATTTTTAATTATAAAAATAGTAGAAAGGAGTAAAACATTTTCAAACAGGACAATCTCTCGAGAATATAGGAGGCCCTTGAAGTGGATGAGGCTTATTCTGCCTCAAATGGAGAAGTGAGACACCAAACAAAAGTCAAAGTAAGAAAATATGTGATGTAGAAGAAACAAAGAAATTCTTTGATTTCTGAACGATAAAGCTTAAAAGATTAGAAGACTCAAGAATAAACTTCTTACATTTCTTTATGATGTTATCAACATAAGTAATCAATTAAGAAGTGGACGATCGTCTTAATAAGAAGGAGATTTTGATGAGATTTCCGATGATCTAAGTTGAGGGTATGAATTGTTGATAAATGACATAAAGATGAAACCATTTGAATTCGAAATTCTTGTCGTTCAACAAAGTATGAACCATAAAATGCCCATAATGGGGAACTACCAAAAAACCCAGATCATGTTGAGATAACAAGATTCAGATCAAGAAGACATTAAGAAAGAACTTTGCTATTTAGAATGACAGGGGCGGTGTAAGAAGACAATAAGGGTTTACTAAGAAAAGTAAACAAGAATTCAAGAGAGAACATTTCTTCTAAGATTTTAACAAAGAAACCAAAAGATAAAAGACATGAAAGGTATGATTGCACAAGATAATCAAATTGTCCTCTAGAAGATGCAAGCCTTGACTGACAAGTTGTCACATTGGTATGGAGGCAGAGTTTATTCAAGAGTGATCATGTGAAGGAAGATTGAGTTCTCCACTTTAAAACTAGAAGAAGATCAGTGATCAACATTGAAATGCATAGATCAGTGATCAACATTGAAATGCATACATTGACAATGCCATACATTACATTTAGATGCATTTAACTGAATTCATATTTTCAAACATAGATGCAAAACTTTTACAGATTTTCCAAAGAGAAAAGAAAATTTATTATGTCAATATCTCAAGAAGAGATAATTCAAAATTCAAAATTCAAAACGTTAAATAAAGGGAAATACATTTAGAGTGGTTGAACATCAATAATTGAGGAACCCAATTCATAAAAGAATCATTACTTTGAAGTGGGGCATATTACCTGACTGATATGATGTTTTTAAATGAGTTTTTGAAGAAGCCAAAATTTATTTTTCAAAGATTTCTTACTTGAGTATGTCCTTCGTGCCATTAGTAAGTCTTTCGAGCATACTGATTAACCCAATTCATAAAAGAATCATTACTTTGAAGTGGGGCATATTACCTGACTGATATGATGTTTTTAAATGAGTTTTTGAAGAAGCCAAAATTTATTTTTCAAAGATTTCTTACTTGAGTATGTCCTTCGTGCCATTAGTAAGTCTTTCGAGCATACTGATTAAATCTTTTGAGTCATCTGTCAGTCTTTTGAGCAAGATGATAAGTTTTTAAGGCCATTTATAAGACCTTCGGACATGATGTTTTCATATGATATTTTAGAAAGTGATTTTTAAAGTTTCTCATTTAAGATTTTCAGAAAAAGAAATTTTTGAAAAGTAAGAAAGTGATTTCCAAAGTTTCTTACCCTATAATCTATTTCCAAAAATGAGTAAGTCATTCAAAGCCATTAATAAATCTTTTGAGCATGATGATTAAATCATTCAGGTCATCTGCCACTCTTTCGAGCAAAAGATGGCAAGTCGTTTGGGCCATATATAAGACCTTCAGGCAATATATTTTCATATGATAGTTTTTTAAAAAATAAAAAGTGTTTTTTAAAGTTTCTCATTTGATCTTTTTCAAAAAAAATGAAAATTTTGAAAAGTAAGAAAGAGATTTCCAAAGTTTCTTACCCAATAATCTATTTCCAAAAACGTAAGTCCTCTAGGCCATCAGTAAGTCTTTAGAGCAAGATGATAAGTCATTCGAGCCATCTATAAGACCTTTGGGCATGATGTTTTCATATGATATTCTTCAAAAATGAGAAAGTGATTTTCAAAGTTTTTCATTTAATCTTTTCCAAAAATAAAACTTTTGAAAGATTTGATTCCATCAAATGAGGTGGATCAACATTCCCTTTTTGCTAGGTTCCATCACATAAGGAGTTGGATTAACATCACCTTTTTGTTCGATTCCATCATAGAAGGAAACATTCTTTTTTTATTCGATTTCATCACATAAGGAGGTGAATCAACATTTCATTTTGTTTGGTTCTATCACATAAAGAGTTGGATGAGCATAAACTTTTTCTAGATTCCATCACAGAATAAGGTGGATCAGCACAACCGAAGGAAGAAGAAATTCATATAGGAGAGCTTGTTCGACCTCAGCATGGCCTTCAAGAGAGAAAAATGAGCTCATATAGGAGAGCTCGTTTACTTTCTCCATAGATGAGTCAATCATCCAAGATTAATTTTTAGTTGAAAAAAATGAAGAAATAAAAAGAATAAAAAATTAAAAAAATTAATGAATAATGTTGAAAAACAAGAAGGAAAAAAGAAGAAATAATAAGTAATGAAATATAAATAAATTATTAGATGTGCTAATTAATGCTAATTATGTCTTTTGTATGTCTAAAAAATGTGAGATTGGGGCAAATCAAATGAGGAAGGTCTCAGATTCATAGAGGAAAAACATTTGATCGAAAGTGGATGAACAAATTGACTAAGGACTAAAGAAAGACGATGGACCCATATGGAGTTGCAATCAAACTAGATAAAATTAGGCTATTAATTGTCTTTGCTTCATTCTTGTTACACACCAATGAGCAAAGAGGTGCAACTGTAACACCCTAGTTTTATCCATATAATGCAAATCGATTTCAAAGAGATTAAGAACCAATTTGAAGATGATTTATGTGTCGAGATTGAATTATTACAAGTAGTATTGGTGGCATGAGTGAAAAATAGTTCAAGGGATTTGATTGTGTTGACACCATTTTTCGTCCGTCATTTTAAAATTATTATTATTATTATTATTAAAATATTATTTACATTTTGCAGCCCAATATACAAAGCCTAACCAACCAAAAACCAAACCCGAAATGGGCCAAAATATCAAACCCTAGCCCAGAACCTACTCTATGCTAACCCTAGCCCCTATTCTGTCATCGCTACCTAGACCTACTGACATCGTCGACCTAGACACCTATTGTGTCGTCACCTTCTCTGACACTCGCCAACGTCATCTTTCAACCCACTAACAAGAAAACAGTGATCAATCAATAAAAAAAACAAATCAAATCAAACTCATTAAAAATAAACCAAATCATCATCACCTATGCCAAAAACAAGCAACCATAGTTTTATATAACATGAAATAACAAAGAAAAAGGGGGCGGTTCGAACAAAAAATAAATAAAGAGATATTCGGGGAGAAGCTCGAACGAAAAAAAACTGAAAAAAGCAAGCAAAAAAAACTGAAAAAACATTTGAAAAAGATAGAAAGAAAAAACTAAAATGAAGAACAACCTGAGAGATTCTAGTAGGAGAGGTTTGAAAGGAAAGAAAAGAAAAGAAAAAAAGAGATAGACTCACTGGAAAAAGTAGGAGGCTCGCCGGAGTGTGAAATCCAAGACTTTGTCATTATATTTGCGTCAATCTAGTCTTTTTCAAGGTAATCAAACTCTGGACTCATGTAGAGGGAGTTTGGATGTAATGTTTGAGTTAATTTTCTCTCTCCACTGTCTCTAAAGGGCGATGACCGATATGACATAAACTCGTCAGGTTTTAAGAAAGTTGGGATGAGTTGAGAGAATTTTCTTTCACCCTCTTTATTTTTTTCGGCTGAGAATAAAAAAATGGGTTAGGGTTTTAAAAATTGTTATAATATGGTATATATATGGATTCCAAAACGAAGTTGTTTTGAAGGATAAAATTTACTGAAATAGCGCATGGTCTAATCGCGCAAGGGGTCATTCGTATTTTGTATTATTGTAGTTTAGTCACTAAATGCAAGATCTAATTTATTTCGTTTAAATCTTTAAATTTTGTTACTTTGCATTCTAGTCACTACTTGTTTATTTTCATAGTTTGGTTTGATATTTCAGTTGGTAAGATAATTTGGGGAAATGATCGCTTAAGTCCTTCTATTTTTTGTAAATCATATTTTTAATCATGAATTAAAATGGGGGCATTATCGTGTCGGCAAAATCCAAAATATAATGTTCTCAAACTATTTATTTCACGAGATAATGCTCTCGCCATATTATTTGCTGAGATAGGGTGAATTCTACAGTGCGCATGCAGGTCGCTAGGCGCTCCGGGCGACCAAGGGGTGTAGGTCGCCATGCACTCAGGGCGACTTAGGAGGTCACCATGCATGCCTCAAACTATTTATTTTACAAGCTATGCATGCATGTGGGAGTTGTGCATGGCTCATGCACATCGAATGTTCTTGGGGTAGGCTGCCATGCAGTCCCGACGATGTGATAGGTCACCATGCACGCCCAGCGACATGGTAGGTTGCCATGCACTCCCAGCGACCAAGCTTTAACGCCTACTCCTGCTCGCCTTCTCCCTCTTCTCCCACATGCATGCGTTGAATGCCATAGCTGGGAGATTCCTGAAGCCATAGCTGCATTATTGCAACGTTAATTTAGATGCTAAATGCAACAAATATTGCTGTTGAATTACATCCCTTCAACGCTCAATAATTACACGATTCAACGCTCAATATATTATTTGCTTCAACGGTCAAATTTAATGACACTCTCCAACGCTCATTTTCTTTATATAAAGGATATGGGGGTTTAGGGTAGAAGCAGAAGCAAAAGCAAAAGCACATATATAAACTTTGCCGAGAGAAAGGAAGGGAAAAGAAGAAAATAAGATAAAGGCTCAAACTTCGTTCGTGAGGTAATTTTTTATTTTTTAATTTAGTTTATTATATGAAATTATTAGTTTGTTAGTTTAAGGTAAAACTAAAATTTAATTAATTAGTTTGTTAGAATAAATTATTAGTTTGTTAGTTTAAGTTATATTATATTAGTTTGTTAGTTTAAGTTATATATTATATTATATATAAAAAATAGCTAATTAGTTTCTTAGTTTAAGTTATTAAATGTAAAAAAAAATTTAATTAATTTGATAGTGTCTTTAAATGTATATTAGGTTGGTTGTTGAAGTTGAAGTTATATTATAAAAAAATATTAATTAGTGCTTAATTAGTTTGTTAGTTTGTTATTTTAACTAAGTTATATTATAATAAAGAAAGAGTTTATTAGTTTAAGTTATATTATAATATATTAGATTATATAAAATTAATTTGTTTAATTTATTTTTGTTTAAAGAAATATTTTGTTTACACGTACATAGCATTATTCCACAACATTTGCCCACGTACATATTGATTCGAAGAAAGAAACAAGAAAGGAAAATAAAGGAAAGGAAGAAGGCATAAATACACGAGTAATTTATTATTTTTTGTTGTTGTGTATGTATAAATTAGTTAGTTAGTTAGTTAGTTAGTTTATATTAGATTATATAAACTAATTTGAACGAGATAATTCTCGTTTAAAAAATATTGTGTTTAAAAATATTTAGTGTTGTTTTAAAAAATATTTTGTTTAATTTATATTATATGTGTAAATTAGTAAAGAGTAAAAATTAATTGAATGAAATAATCCGGCCAACGCATTATCTCGTGAAATAATTCTTTCGAGAACATTATCTCGATAGTTTTGCCTAACAAATTTGTTTGATATTTAAAAAATAAAAAATATTATCAAACTAATCATTATTATTAGTAATCATTACTAAATGATTAGTATCAAATCTAAATCAGTAAATATTTATAATAAATAATTATTAGTAATCATGACTAAATCATATTATTATTAAATCATTAAATATCAAATCATTAGATTAATAATAATAATTATTAAATCATTATTAATGATATTAGTAATCAACCAATCAAGTTAAATAACAAATTTTATTTTATCGTTAGTATAATAGTATATTATATTATATTATATTTAATTATTTAATGATTTATGAAATTATCTTATCTATTTTTTTAATATAAATTTATTTATTTTTTATTTATAGAGAAAATGAGCAATAACTTTTTCACGATTGTCCATTATAATGGACAGATTATGGAAAACGAGGTCGGAGTTGTTTTCAGTTTGAAAAACCAATAAATATGATATTAAAAAAAGATATCACATTTATAGAAATGAAGCATAAGATAGAAAGAAAAATTCGAGCTGTAGTTGATGGTTTGAGGTATAGGTTTATGATATGCCCCAACCCAGTCAGATATGCTACAGTTCTACTTGAAAAAGATAATGATATTGGAACCATGGTTGGATTACATGAGTCAACCAATATAGCAGTTATTGAGTTATTTGTTGATGTGCGTAACATATGTGATGTTCTTGTGTCATCAAGATGTGTGGCTCAAAATCCATTTGAAATGCCTTTCTATAGTGAGTTTGAGGAGCCGAAATACAGGTTCCCGAACAGTTTTATGGAACTATTGGAAAGTGGAAATGAAGTTGGAGGGACATCTGCAGCAGCAGAGTATGAGACAAGAAACATACCGGAATTGGTTGTTGATATTGATACTGAAAATTGATGGGGAGAAATTCATGATGATTCAAACGAAGATGAAGAAACTGAAGAACCTATTTTGGGCGACGATGAAAATATTTTCGGTGGAGGTGCAACTGATGAAGTTCCGACACCGTATGAAGCTACTACTCATATGTACAAGATAGACTATGATGCGATGAGGGCACCTGAATTCCCAGACATGCCACATTTACCTCCGTACCAAATGGTTGAATCATTCGATAATTCTGGTGAATTTTCACTTAGGGTGCAATTCAGAGGAAAAAATGAAGCTATGTTGGTGATTAAAGAGTATTGCATCAAATGCCATGTTGATGTCCATGTTGCAGAGTCCAACCAGAAAACCCTATATGCGAAGTGTGTAAAATATGGCCCAGAGTGCAAGTGGAACCAGAAAACCCTATATGCGAAGTGTGTAAAATATGGCCCAGAGTGCAAGTGGAAGATCAGAGTGTCAAAAAATCAAAGGCACGATGCTTGGGTCATCACGAGGTACAATGGTCCACACACATGTTTGTGAAACTCCATCGAACAAGACCACCGACTATTGGACTCTGATGTAATATGCGAATATGTGAAGGCGATGGTTGAAAAAGATCCAAGGATAACTTGTTCAGTGTTAGCTGCATCTATTCGAAGCCAATTTGGATATCAAGTAAAATATGGCAAGGTGTGGAATGCGAAGATGAAGGAAATGAAGCTGAAGTATGGAGATTGGGATACATCGTACAATGAGCTACCACATTTGCTACAAGCAATGAAGCGATTTATCCCAGGAACCATAGTGAAGTCTCAAACCATGCCCGCATATGATGAAGAAGGTCAAATTCTTCCAGGGAAGAAAATATTTCATAGACTATTTTGGGCATTCAAGGCATGTATTGAAGGATTTCCATTTTGCAAACGTATGATCCAAGTAGATGGGACATGGCTATATAGTCAATATAGGCATGCATTTTTGATGGCAGTTGCGCAAGATGGTGAGCGAAATATCTTCCCAATTGCATTCGCCATTGTTGAGGGAGAGACAACAGAGGATTGGGATTTCTTTTTGACCAATCTATGTCAATATGTCATTCGTGAAGATGGAGTTTGCTTGATATCCGATAGAGGAACGAGTATTTTAGCGACAATTGAACGACCAGGAAGTTATTGGATACCTCCGTATGCATATCCGACATTTTGTATCCGTCATATTGGCTAGAATAGTATCGACCAGTTTCATAACGCACACATTCGTAGCGAGATAGTCAGCATGGGTAAGTTTAATTTCAATATTTGTGCTTTTTTTACGTGGTTTTTTAATTGCGGTTTAACACAATATATTATGAAACATGATACGAACTATGCCGACCAAAATTTAACAAGAGATTGAAGAATTTGAAGGTATTTTACGTTGTTCAATGTGTTTGGAAGTGGGCTTCAAAAATACAACAAGAAAAATGGTCACAAGCATACGATGAAGGTCGGCGATACGGGCATATGACCACAAACCTTGCCGAGGCCATTAATTCAGTACTAAAAGGTACACACCATCTCCAAATAGCGAGTGTGGTGAAAGAGACGTACTTTAGATTGGCTAAGGTTTGGTCGGATAAAGGCAAGAAAATTGTGTGTCTCATATATAGAGGTAAAACTTGGGCTCCTACAGTGGTGGAATCAATGGAAGTAAATGAGCGATTGGAAACATCAATGGGGGCATTGGGCCGTTGCGGTTGCTCAGGAGTATGGTACCCATCCTCCTTATGCATTGGGGGCATTTGAACTTCCATTCCACCAGTTTGCTATTCTATTCCACTTACAAACGTTGACTGACAAATACTGGTATTTGACATCATAGATGTCATTTGGTCAAAGTCATACGTCGACTCCAACATGGGAGAGTATATGGGTGCCTCAGGCTGCATAAACTCTGGTATGTATGTCGGGACAATAGAGTCATCAAATGCGTGATGCAACGATCCCGCATCGCCGAATGGTTGTGGTGCGCTATTATCCATATCGATCATTTTCGCTTCAGGTTGTTGAGATGAACTCCCACTCCCACTCGGTAGAGAGTATTCAGCTTTACCAAATATTTTCTTAAGCCTCAAAAACTGTCACCTCTCTACCATTGTTGTCAAGAACTTCTTTCCATTAGCCCAAAAATAAGCAAGGTAAGCCGAAGTCTCAAAATTAAAGTCATCGTCTTGAATGAGGTCAAGAGTTGGCATGAATGAAGCCCTATTATTCCAAGCATTAATATAGGTTGCATGATTCTCAACCCAATTCACCTTTTCTTTACGACGACCATCAAATCTGTGCAGGTGGTCATGCATCTCAACCCAATTCACCTGACGATGACCATCTAAGTTTTGGAGGAGGTTATGATCCCATGGACTCCGCGGAATAGATTGGTGGAAGTAGAATTGCCTCAGCACTCTATCCCCAAATTGGATCTCAATAAAAGAAAATTTGATCAATGGTGTAACAACACACCAATATTGAAACCCATCTAAAACATCGTGCAACACCAAAGCCAAAATTTCTTCATTCATGTATGGTCTCCAATTAAACTGTAAAATTAAAATAATAATAAAATTGATTTAAATCAAATAATATAGTTAATTTAAATAATAATTAATAATAACATATTATACATACCTCCTTTTTGGCCTTAATATATATCTTTAGCCTGAACTCTTTAATATTGTTGTGCACCAACCCCGTGCCTTCAATTTTATGCCTCTATCTATATATCAGTCAAAATAAAAATATGGCCATTTTGTTCAATAATTTTAATCAAAATAAATAATTTATAATTGATATTTAAATTAAAATAGAGAATTCATATTACCTTTCGGCAAGTGGAAAGTCAATCGCAGTCTGACTAATCGGTGTCAAAAACGGAAGTCTATGCCAAACCCATGATTGTAGTAGCAGCAGACATCCACCGATTTTTGCTGTATTATTATCATCTACGACTAATGACGCATTGCACATCTCACGATACAAGAACGCCAATATCGTTGATCCCCAGCTATATTGCCTATTATTCTCAAAATTTCTTAAAAAAGAAGATACTGAGTGTGAACATAACTACCGGATTTATCCAACATCAAAATTCCCCCAATCAACTGCAATATATATGCTCGTGTTGCATATATAACTTCATGCTCCGTACTATTTGGTTGAAGCTGAAATTCATTCTTCAACCATGACAACTTCACACGCCACCCTTTACACTCTGGTGGTACGGGCGTTTTCCCAAGAAACAAATTGCAAAGTTGTCCCACATTATTAAACTCATGTGTCATTACCGCTGGTATGTCATTTGTTTGGACCCCGAGTTGCATTGACACATCCTCCAGAGTTATCGTACATTCGCCACACTGCAGATAAAACGTGTGCGTTTCTGATCTCCAACGTTCAATCAACGTACTGATCAAACCCGTGACCAACTTGTAATCTCGCACAAATGTTACATACCAAAATACAACCACTTGCAAGTTTTCTTCTATCAATCGATATGGCTTGGGCACTTTATGTAGTCGAAGACGAATGACTCGCTGCTCATCCTCCTCCAATTAAATATTTCAAAACATTTATCACAATCATAAAATAATAATCAAATATTTATTAATTATAATTCATTAAACAAATATTTCATTCACCATTATTCCTAAATGACTTGAAATATGTTCATTGTCAAGTCTCAGCAGTGGAATTTGGTCAACCATTGGAATGAATCTGTAAAAAAAATTAAACAACATATTTAAAATTAATATAATCTAATATAAACTAACTAACTACTAACTAATTTACAACACAACAAAAAAAAATTAATACTTATAATATTAAACTAATAAACTAACAAACTAAACTTTTTAAAATATAACTTAAACGTGAATTTTCACTTAAACAACTAATACACTATTCTTTAATATAACTTTAACTAATAAACTATTCTTTAATATAATTTAAACTAATAAACCGATTTTTTAATTAAATTTACTACTAAAAACTAATTAACTAATTTTTTATATAATAAAAATCAACAAACAATATAACTTAACTATTTAACTAACACAAACTAATTACATATATTTTTATATAACTAACGATAACAAACTAACTAATTATTTTTATTATATACTATCAAACATACTAATTAAATAATTTTTTATTTCTTTACGATATAATTTAAACTAACAATATAACTAAACTAACAACTAATTACTAATTTTTTGTTTTACCCTAATTTATAATAATAAACTAATTAACTAATAATTTATAATAATAAACTATTTAAATATTTATTCTTTTATATAATTAAACTAATAAACTATTTTTTTTATTATATTAAACTTAAACTACTAATAAACTAATTAACTATTTTTTATATAATATAAATTCAACAACCAAAATATAACTTAACTATTTAACTAACTACAAACTATTAAATTTTTTATATATAACTATGACTACTAACACACTAATTATGTTTCACTCATTAACCCATCCAATATATAATACAACCATCCATCCCGTATGCTTCAATTATATCACCCTCAAATTTTCATTCATGTGCTGCTGAAGGACTGTAATAATGCAGCAATAAGGGTTGCAATAATGCAGCAATAAGTGCTGCAATAATGCAGCTGAATTCACGCTACATGGGAGTAGAGGTGCAGCGGGAGCAGGCGAGCGGGAGCAGAGCACGTGAAAGCTTGGATGCCTTGGCGACCTACCATGTCGCTCGGATGCCTCCATGCAAAACACCACGCAGGTCGCTCGGATGCCATGGCGACCTTCTAGCTCGCCCAGATGCCACGGCGACCTACGGCTGCACTGTAGATTTCACCCTATCTCAGCAAATAATTTGAGGAGTGCATTATCACGTGAAATAATTATTTCGAGAACATTATCTCGAGAGTTTTGCCTTATCGTGTCTGAACCTTTAATTTATACATGTTTTCTTTTTGGTCACCTTTTGTGTCTATTTGTAATTAGGTTTAAATAATATATTTTGTCCGATAATGTTGAGGTTTAATTCGTTTTAATCCTTTCATTGGTTACATATTTAAAATTGTCATATTTAGGCTTTAATTCCTTTAAATTTGGTTTTATAATTGTTTTAATCACTTAATCATATTAATTTTAATTTGATATAACGTGTTTTAATGTTGGTCGATCCCTATTATTTTTTTTGTTTAATTTGGTCCTTAGATCATTCATTTTTATTAGTTAGTGATCTATAATTGTTAGGTCATAAAATTTAGTCCATATATTATTTATCGTTTCATCTGAGTCTGTATATTTATGATTTTATATATATTGTTTTCACTTTTTTTAATAAATATTTAGTATAAATATATGATATAAATATTATATGTAGACTATGTATTTTATTAAAAGTAACATTTTATTTTATTATGTACGTATAATATGTTATAATTAAGTCTTTCAATATTTCGAAATATTTATAACATCTTTAATTGTTTGACTAACCAATGGAAGACCTCTAAAAACCTGGGGTGCCCTTCCAAGGGTCACTCAAATAAAATAGTTTTAACATTATTATTTATTTTTATTAAGTTATTTTGATATATATTTTATTCTTTTTAACTAAAATATTCTTTTTATTGGATATATTATTTTTTAAATGTGTGTATATATATATATATATATATATATTATTTTTTACATAATTATTTTAATGTAAAACATTCCTTTTATTATTTCATGATTATTTTTATTTATCTTCTTTTAGTTATTTTATTTATTTATCCCTAATTAGTTTTTTATAGTTTATTGATATTTCATTTATCTTTTATATGCCATTTATTACTGTTGCATTCATAAATCACACATTTGTTTTCTCATTTTCTAAAAAAATCAAAGTCAATGTTTGTCTTACTTCGTGAGTTTACGAAAATACGTCTAACATGATTGAATTTCAATTTCTATTAATTCACGTAGTAAAGGGATATCCTTCTCAAATAAAATCGATTCCACTATTTAGGCGACATATAATCGAGGGTACCAATTTTGGACGTTGTGGAGGTGCTCTCCCTTCCCCATGTGTAATCGACTCTCATATCCTTAAAATTGAATTTCTAGTAATACGCATACCAAATTTGTCTTTTAAATGTTTTTTTTAATTCTTTAAAAGACATTTTTAAGTATTCGACATACCTAAGCCAAATGTCGACGGTGACTCCAAATTTTAATTTAAATAAAAATCCAAAATTTCTAAAATAAAGTCATAATTATTTTTAAATTTAATTTAATTATTAAAAATGATTATGACAGTTTGGTGACTCCATTGGGGACTGGTTAGAGAGTCAAGCCTTATTTGATTATATGTTGTCTGAGTGGTTGGAATTTTATAAATTTGAACCTTTACTAGAATTTTGATCATTTTAATTTCAATTTGCATTGTTGAGTTAATCGATTGACGGAATCGACCAAGAGGGGGTGAATTGGCAATTAAAAATTTGGTGGAAGCTTTTGCAGAAAATTGAAAGTAATTGCACAGCGATTTAGAGTGGTTCGACTTTCTCAACCAAAGTCTACATCCACTACCTTAGCTATCCACACTAAGGATTTTCCAACAAATTCACTAATTTGTTCTTTCTTTTGAGGACAAAGAGTAACCTTACAACTCCCTCAAGAATTATACCCAAAATTCTTGAGCACACTCTTTTTCAAAGAGAAATACACAAATTTGCAAACTTACAAGGAAAACCTCACAAGGTAAAATGTTTGCACAATTCTAGAACAAGAAAAGAACACAAAAAAATAATTACAAATGAGCACAAATGGTGTTCTTGAAAGCAAAATGAATATTGAAAGGAAAATTGGCTTGATTTGCACAAACTTGGTGTTTGATGCTTTCTCTCTTGTTTCTCTATATTTTCTTGATGATCAAAGGCTTCAGAACTTGTTTAAATACACCTTGAATCACTTCTGAACGTTGGGGATGATTAGTGGAGATAATAGAGCCGTTTTAGTGTGAAATCATTAATAAAACAACTTGGAGCGTGGGGGGAATCGATTCCCTAAGTGTAAAATTCAAATATTTTGACCGTTAAACAGGGGAATCGATACCCCCTGGGGGGAATCGGTTCCCTCCGAGCATTCTATTTTTCTCGGAGCAAAACCATTCAGGGGGAATCGGTACCCCCTTGGGGGGGAATCAATTCCCTCTGAGCAATCTGGAATTTTGGCTTTGAAATGGTTCGAAATATTTTGTAAAATTATTTTGAAATTATTTTAAGTTTAAATCTTAATTTTACACTTGAGTAAGGATTAAAAATGACATTTGAATGATTTGAGTAATATTTTGATATTCGAATAATCATATCGAATATACTTAGAAAATCTTTTTGGAAAATCTTAAAATTCATTTCTTAATTTGTTATATCGAAATATCAAAATGTTTTCAACAATCTCCCCCTTTTTGATATAACAAAACATTTTAGTAATTTCAAGATTTTGAAATCAAGTTTTGAAATTACTCCCCCTTCCCTTACTCTAACACTTCTCCCCTGAAAACACTTTAATATTTCTCCCCCTTTTTGTTAAATCAAAAAGACTTTTAAAACAAGATTTTGAAATCATTTAGCCAATTGATGATAAATATATATAGCTTAAGATGCTAAGATCACAATCAAGAGAAACGTTAGCCATTAGTTCCATAATTCAATATTCATAAATAATGTGAAATGACAAAAATTGGTCATAATGCAACTAATATGTAAATGATGCAAAAATAAACATTAAGCTCAAAATGAAAGTTAAAACCAAACCAAATATATAAGCATGTAAGTTCAAATATCCAATTATACATCAAATTCAAACATCCAAAATAAAACAATCCATTAACAACAAAATGTTTTACAATTCAAAGTTTTGAGTTCGGGATGATAAATCCATTGGCCTATTTCCTTATCCTTTTTCCATCTTACATTCTTCAAGGAAGTAAGATTGATTTGGTTTTAAAGAGGGATAGAAATATCAGAAGAGACCCTAAGACCGAGTTTGATAAACAAATTACTAAGGAGACAACCATAAACCAAGGTTTCTATATTCTTGGAAGGAATAGTGTTTATGGAAACTCACTAAAGATGATCGGTGGCAGATTAATCTTCTTTTGATGTTGGATACAGTATATCCACCATATATCTATATTCCTAAGGGAGGAGTTCCTACCTCCGGATGGTCTAAACCACCAAGAGATATAATAAAGGAATCTATCATGATAAGTTCTTAGGGTACTCTCACTATCCTTAGAATTATAGGGTGAATACACAGTCTCTTTTTCATTAAACCTGAGTTATCTAGTCCAAAATGGGTAGAGATTGTGTCGGAGTCTATAAAATGAATTGTCCTAAAAGATAGGATCGAATTCCTATAATTTCATATCGGCGCTCGTTTTGGACACATACCACATTGGAATAGAAAAATGAGGACTAATTGATGATAAACCAAAGGTTTGAGTTTAAAGGGTTTATCAAACTTCTAGGATTTAAGAGTAGGAAGATATTGAAAGTCCATATCTTCTGTAGCTTGAATTGAAGGGATGCGTTCTTCCCGGATTTTGTATGACTCAAAACAAGTATGATACCTATGATATAGACTTTGTCTACGACCAGGTACGTGAAACAAGAGTTCAGAATGGTCATATTTGGGTTATTTGGATTGGGTGGAGGAATAAGAGGTTGGTTTTGACTTGAGCGACTAGACAATATCTTAGGTCGTTTAGGATTTGACATGGTTTAAGAATCGGAATAGAATATGTAACCTGCAAATTTAAACACATATATGCAATATAATCAAACCCAAAACTCAATAAGTCCTCAATATTTCAAGGTTCTCTAAACCGAATCCTAAAGGGAAATATTTTGAAAAACTATTTGGAAAATAATGTTTGAAAATCATAATACGCATAGTTTTTATGAAAACAACATAATTGAATCAAAAACATCAATTAAAACAACAATTCTCGATTTTTTTTATTTCGAAATTAAAAGAAAAAATGAGTGTTTTGACGAAATTGGTTGTAAAATCATCATAACCAATGCCGATGTAATGTTCATCTATAACTAATCAAAACTAGTCCTAAGTTCAAAAATCAATGAAATAGAGGATTTTGAAATATTACCTTGAAAATTTGGATTTTATGAGAATTTGATGTTGTTTGCAAGGATTAGAAGTTGAAGAAAGATCTAATTCCGACTTGTATTTGATGATTTTGGAAAAAATGGAGATTTAGAGAGAAAAAGAGGATGAATGACGTTTAAGAAAGAAGAGAAGTTTTGAGAGAATTGGTTTTCTGGTCGTGATATATCTAGAACCCGTGGGGGGTATCGATTCCCTCAAGGAGGGAATCGATTCCTATTCAAAGGAGGAATCGGTTCCCTTATGGGGGTATCGATTCCCTCTGCCAAATGTTAAAAAAAATCTGTATTTTAAACATCCAATAGTGCTAAAATAATTAATCCTAGTGGTATTGGCAACTCATATTTATAAAATTAACTATGTCCAAGCAATGAAAATTTGTCATTAAAACATCATTTGAACAAACAATTAATTTTCACTAATAATCATAAACTCCCCCTAACTAATAGCAATGAATGCAATCAAAAATTACCATTATAAGCATTTTTTATTTATTCTTAAAAGTGCTAAAAATATTTTAAACACTAAGTGAAGATAGGCCAGTTAAACCTAATTCTCTCCTAAGTGTCCAAAATCTTTCCTTGTCTAAAGGTTTTATAAAGATATCCGCTAATTGATGCAAAGTATCAACAAATTCTAGAACTACATCTTCCTTAGTGACATGGTCTCTAATGAAGTGATGTCTTATTTCAATGTGCTTAGTTCTAGAGTGTTGGATGGGATTTTTAGTGATACAAATAGCACTAGTATTGTCACACTGATAGGAATGGTACCTACTTCAATTCCATAATCAAAAGTGTTGTTTCATCCATAAAACATGTGCACAACAACCAGTGAAATGTATTCGGCTTCAGTGGTAGATAATGCAACATAATTTTGTTTCTTTGAAAACCAAGAAATCAACATATTTCCAAGGAATTGGCAAGTACCGGAGGTGATTTTCCTATCTAATTTGCATCCTCCATAATCTGCATCAGAAAAGGCATGCAAGCTAAAGCTAGAGTCTCTAGGATACCAAAGTCCTAAACTAGGAGTGTCCTTAAGGTATCTAAAGATTCTCTTAACAGCTAGTAAATGTGACTCCTTAGGGCATGATTGAAATCTAGCACTTAAGAAAAAACTAAACATAATGTTCGGTCTACTTGCAGTTAGATAAAGTAGAGATTCAATCATTGACCTATATAATTTAACATCTACACATTTACCTCTTTCATCTAAGTCAAGCTTTGTTGAAGAGCTCATTGGAGTGTCATGAGGTTTTCCATTTTCCAGTCCAAACTTCTTGAGCATATCTTTGACGTACTTAGCTTGATTGATGAAGATGCCATCTTTTCTTTTCTTGATTTGGAGTCCCAAGAAAAATGAGAGCTCCCCCATCATGCTCATTTCGAATTCGCTTTGCATTAGCTTAGAAAATTCTTAGCAAAGAACATCATTAGTAGAACCAAATATTATATCATCAACATAGATTTGAACAACTAATAAATCTTTACCTTTATGCTTTAAAAACAATGTAGTGTCATCAACCTTCCCTTTTGAAAAACCCTTTTCAATAAAAAAATTGACAATCTTTCATACCAAGCTCTAGAAGCTTGTTTTAAACCATAAAGTGCTTTTGTCAATTTAAGAACATGATCCAGAAATTTTGAATCTTCAAAACCTGGAGGTTGTTCCACATACACTTCTTTTTTTATAAAACCATTTAAAAATGCACTTTTAACATCCATTTGATATAGTTTAAATTCATGAAAACATGCAAATGCTAATAACATTCTAATTGCTTCCATCCTAGCTACGAGAGCGTATGTTTCATCATAGTCTATGCCCTCTTCTTGAGTATACCCTTGAGCAACAAGTCTAGCCTTGTTTCTCACTATATTATCACTCTCATCAAGCTTATTCCTAAATACCCATCTAGTACCTACAGTAGATTTATTACTAGGTCTTTCAACTAATGTCCATACTTTACTTCTCTCAAATTGATTTAATTCTTCTTGCATAGCCATAATCCAATGTTCATCATTTAATGCTTCTTTAATATTCTTAGGCTCTATGCATGAAATAAATGCGACATAATTACAAATATTTCTAAGAGAAGATCGAGTTGTTACCCCTTTGAATGGATCACCTATAATCTCACCATCCTTGACATAGTTGTACTCTCTTGAATAAGATACTTCCCTTTCTTCAATGGTTGGATTCTCGAGAGGATCATGTGTTTCCTCATCTTTCGTTTCTTCCTTTGATGATGATTCTCCAACGTCATGTCTAACGTCATTTGTATTTATAATACCTACATCATCATTAACACAATAATCCTTCCTCGGAAGGAGATTATAATCGAAAACAACATGTATAGACTCTTCTACAACTAAAGTTCTTTTATTAAATACTCGATAAGCTTTAGAATTTAAGAAATAACCCAAAAAAAATTCCTTCATCACTTTTAGCATCAAATTTGCCAAGGTTTTCTTTACCGTTGTTTAAAACAAAACATTTACATCCAAAAGGATGAAAATAGCTAATGTTAGGCTTTTTATTTTTGAAAATTTCATATGGAGTTTTCTTCAAAATTGGCCTAATCATTACTCGATTTACAACATAACAATCGATATTTATGGCTTCTGTCCAAAAATATTTTGGCAAATTATTTTCACAAAGCATGGTTCTAGCTATTTCTTCTAAAGTTCGATTTTTCCCCTCAACAACTCCATTATGTTTAGGGGTTCTAGGTGCTGAAAAATTATGGCTAATACCATTAGAATTACAAAACTCATTAAATCCAAGATTTTCAAATTCAGTGCCATGATCACTTCTAACACTAGTGATAGAGTAACCTTTTTCGTTTTGGATTACTTTTGAAAATGTGATGAAATTTTCTAATGCTTCATCTTTTGTACTTAAGAATAGAACCCAAGTATATCTAGAATAGTCATCTACCAATACAAATGCATATTGTTTTCCACCCAAGCTAGTAGTCCTAGTTGGCCCAAAAAGATATATATGGATCAATTGTAATACTCTACTAGTTGATACGTCATTAATGGATTTAAAAGAAACTTGCTTTTGTTTTCCTTTAGCACAAGCATCACAAATTTTATCATTATCAAATTTTAGATGGCAGCCCTCAAACTAATTCTCCTTGAACTAACCGTTGCAAAACACTCATACTAGCATGTCCTAGTCTCCTATTCCATAATAAATCATCATGCTCATCCCTAGCAACTAGGCACAAAATAGTCATATTAATAAAATCTAAATGCATCATGTATATATCCCTACTTTATGACCAACAAGCATAATCGAAAATAAATGCAATGTCAATCAATTTTGCAATCATTTAAAATAAAACATTGTATCTTTTATCAAATTTATTTTTCAAAAGATTATGCTTTTAACCCATTCACATATAAAACATTATGCAATGTTGATTATAGAGATTAAGAGCACATGCATAAAGTTTTTGAAAATGTTATGCATTAAAACTTTATAATATTTAAACAAAAATCTATGCATAAACATTAAGAAAAATTTCAGGTCAAAATTTTGCAAAACCAAAGTTCTTGAAAAATCGATATCAATTGTTAAAGAGATATCAATTACTTTTTAAAAACAATTTTGACCAAATATTAATATGATGAACTAGAGTTTATAAAACATTACCAAAAATTATCATGTTCATCATACAATAATTTTCAACATACATGGGATAAAACATAATTCAACATTTTAAAACCTCATGCATGCATAAACTAAATGAGCAACCAAATAATAAAAACATTAAGTTTAGAGGTTACCCATTCCCTTTTTATGTGTGACTAGAGCATCTTGAATATCATCATCTTTATCACCATTGCTCTCACACACCCATTCCCTTTTTATGTGCGGCTAGAGCATCTTGAATATCATCATCTTTATCACCATTGCTCTCACACACCTACAAGAGACATTTAAGTAGATTTTGGTATCCAAATTGCTTTGGATCCTTGAACATTAGTTTCAATGCCTCTTGTTCCTTTTGGAACCCATACTTGTCTAATTTTAAATCGTTTTCCTTTCTTTAAATGACAAGTATGTTCCTTATGACCATGATAATGAACATATTGTCATTATTGAACTAGATGAATTATTTAGAATGATCTCTTTTTCTCTTGTTAAACATTCAAGCTTATCTTTCAAATTGAAATTTTCTTTTTCAATACTTTCAAATTTCATTTTTGAGAGTTCTAAATCCTTCTTCAAGATTTCATTTTTATTTTCAAAATCCATTTTCATTTCTAGAATAAGTTTGTTTAATTTGAAAATTTCTTTTTCAAAGTTTTCAGATTTTATTTTTGAAAGCTCTAACTCCTTTCTCAACATTTCATTTTGATTTTCCAAGTCTGTTTTAGATTTCAAAAGAATATCATTTTTAGCAATAAATTTAAAAATTAATTTATTGTATTTGGAGTTCATGGTCTCAAACTCCGAAAATAATTTATCATAAGCATCTTGTAACTCATTAAAAGATTTTGAATTTGATATATTTGAGTTAGAAGATACCTTTGGCTCTGTGAGAGCTAATAGAGACATCACTTTTATTGGTTCTTCTTCTTCCTTGTCTCTATAGATCTCCTCAAGCTTATCCCACATTTCCTTGGAACTTGAACAAGAAGAAACTCCTTTATATATATTAGGATCAATTGCACAACACAACATGTGCATAGCCTTTGAGTTTTGTTGAGCTCCATTCCGTTCTTGAACACTCCACTTCTTTACCTTCTTAGTAGGAGAGGAATATCCTTTCTTGATTATCATCAAAGCTTCCATATCAAATGCTTTGATGAATATCATCATACACCTCTTCCAATGACGATAATTTGTTCCATTTAAGTGTGGAGGCACGTCAATAGGTCTGGATTCTTCCGTGGAGAATGAACCGGAAATAGACACCATCTTTATCGATTTAACTCTTCTCGGATCGACTCTAGAGGCGATTAAACCTTAAATGAGTGAGGCTCTGATATCAATTGTTGAGTTAATCGATTGACGGAATTGGCCAAGAGGGGGTGAATTGACAATTAAAAATTTGGTGGAAGCTTTTGCAGAAAATTGAAAGTAATTGCGCAGCGATTTAGAGTGGTTCAACTTTCTCAACCAAAGTCTTGATCCACTACCTTAGCTATCCACACTAAAGATTTTCCAACAAATTCATTAATTTGTTATTTATTTTGAAGACAAAGAGTAACCTTACAACTCCCTCAAGAATTATACCCCAAATCCTTGAGCACACTATTTTTCAAAGAGAAATACACAAATTTGCAAACTTACAAGGAAAACCTCACAAGGTAAAATATTTGCAAAATTCTAGAACAAAAAAAGAACACTAAAAACTAATTACAAATGAGCACAAATGGTGTTCTTGAAAGAAAAATGAATATTGAAAGGAAAATTGGCTTGATTTGCACAAACTTGGTGTTTGATGCTTTCTCTCTTGTTTCTCTATATTTTCTTATTGATCAAAGGCTTCAAAACTTTTTTAAATACACCTTGAATCACTTCTGAACGTTGGGGATGATTACTGGAGATAATAGAGCCATTTTAGTGTGAAATCATTCAATAAAACAACTTGGAGCGTGGGGGGAATCGGTACCCCTCATGGGGAATCGGTTCCCTAAGTGTAAAATTCAAATATTTTGACCGTTAAACAAGAGGGAATCGATACCCCCTGGGGGGAATTGGTTCCCTCCGAGCATTCTGTTTTTCTCGGAGCAAAACCATTCAGGGGGAAATCGGTACCCCTTTGGGGGGGAATCGGTTCCCTATGAGCAATCTGGAATTTTTGGCTTTGAAATGGTTCAAAATATTTTGTAAAATTATTTTGAAATTATTTTAAGTTTAAATCTTAATTTTACACTTGAGTAAGGATTAAAAATGACATTTGAAAGATTTGGAGTAATATTTTGATTTTCGAATATTTATATCGAATATACTTAGAAAATCTTTTTGGAAAATCTTAAAATTCATTTATCTTAATTTGTTATATGGAAATATCAAAATGTTTTCAACCTGCATATTCATGCATTGTTTTTTACTCTTGTAAACAGTTATACTGATGTTTAATTTCATTGGTTTCATAATTGTTAAGGTTTTTGAAAATGAGTCTTAGTTTTCATTTTTTTGTTGAAAGGTTTCTAAGTTCCTCCTCATGCACATCGCATGCATTTGCATGTCATAAGCTCTATACCCGATCTCTATCCCACTAAGTGGGATAGAGTCACTAGTGCCTTCGTGAGTATCCCTTCGTACAGGCTAGTGAATCACTCTCAGAGTACACGCCCTTATGATCTTCGTGAGTAGCCCTTTTATAGACATAAAGAATGTACTTCCTCAAATCAATTCGCTTAAGTCTATGATGGATGAGAATTAAGGGTTTGGTAGCCCAATGGGACACCAATAACAAGGAAACTTTGAGTACCCTTTTTCCTAGAGTCGAAACCATGCATATAGTGAACCATAGAATGCTCACTCTAGGTAGAGCTATATTGAACCTCTTTCCTTCAGTAGGTTCTGAAATAGGTATACACAAAGGAGGAACGACTCTAAACCTTCACCCTTTACTTTAAATTCATAGAATAAATTTATTTTTGAATGAAAGCATGTGAACTAGATATCTTGTAGTTAAGACTAATTTATTGAAATAAAACATGTCATGTAGAAAGCATGTCCAGGTAGGATTGCAATTTGATAAAAGCATTTTTGGATAAATACCATGATTGGGTAGGTATTATATTTATCTTTTAATATTAATTTTTATCGATTATTTTACCTGTACTAATTCATTTTTTCTCATTTCTTTGTCATTTTCACCTTTTTTTTCATTACATCATCATCATAGCATAACAAGAAGGTTTTAATCCGCAAATGACTCTCTAATTGGAATTGTTTTTCATAAATAGAGAAAAACGTTCATCAATCAAGTAGTTGCATACACATACATATATTATTGGGTCATTGAAGCTTGAAAAGGAAATGAGGAAGTTCACTTGAAGGCCATACATCAAAGTTGATCGACAAAATGATATCTAAGATTTGAAAAGTGATCCATTGATCTGAATAATGATGTAACTATAGAATCTTGCCAATATTTGCATGACTCCAACTTCACAGGGGGCATCATCCGATATAAATCATATTTAAATCGAGCATCTACACGAGCCCAAGGATTTATTGAGGACTTGAGAGACCAAGTTCTCAAGGAAGAAGCCCCAAGATAAAGCCTTGACCTACTTTAGATAAAGCGTACAAGCGAAAAGATGTTTGTAAAAATGATTATCTTGAATATGAAGACTTTTGTCTCTAATAAAATTTATTCTTGGATATTCATCTTTGAGATCAATACCTTTCAACATTGCACTCACATTTACATCACTATATTTTGCATGGCATTTATTTAACCATTTCCACGTGCATCATTCATGAAAACATGGGTTTAATTCGTGGAGGATTACATGACAGTGGTTCTGATCACTCGATAAGATATTCAAAATGGAAGAAAAATTTGAGAAGATGAAGAAAAAATTGCAATAAAATTAGCAAAGAATGCAAACAGGCTGGGAAGACAACTTGAAACGATCACAAAAGACTATTATGAATCGAATCTTGTAAAACTATGCCAACATGATTAACCAGATTATTGAGAAATTGACTAGGCTCAATAAGGCAAAAGGTAAGAAGAAGATTTCCCTGAATGTGGAAACCAATGAGTATGTTACGACACATGGTGCTTCACAATTAATCATTTCATCGGGAGGCTTCAAACCACCAAGTAAGTTTATCTGACCCTAAGACTCAACCATCCACGAAAAAACCTCAATATATCCCCACCGATCATAACATGTTTAATTCTGATCAAATGAAGAATGGTGGAAATGAGATCTCTGAGAGCATGAAGAAATGGTGCAAAGAATACTTTAAAGGGTTGAAAGGACAAATCTCCTAAAATGAAATAGATGCAAGTGAGTTAGCCTTGGTTCCCGACCTGTTGCTCCCGTTTAAATTCAGAATGACTGATTTTGAAAAGTACAATTGAGCCAGTTGCCCTACCATCCATCTCACAATGTTTATTCAGATGATTACTGGATACACCAACAATGATAAAATGTTAATCCACTACTTTCAATATAGCCTAATCGGACTCGCTTTTAAGTGGTATAATTCTCTGGACCACACTCAAATCCACTCCTAGAAAGACCTAGCTCATTTTTTTAGAGTTAATACAAACACATGATAAATTTAGCCCTTGATCTAATAATTTCTATATTTAGTTTTTATTTTGTTTTTGAATTGCTCCGTAATCATTGGTTTTTGTGGCTTATTTGTTCATTTTGATTCATTTTCTATGCAGGGCGCTAGATTTTGGAAATTATACTAAAATGACATAATCCTGCAGTTTTTTTTATTTTCGGAATCAAAGCTGGATTAGTGGCATGACTTTGGGCATGAAACATCTGACGAGGCGATGATGTCAGCACCTTCTAGAACGTTCAGTCAGCGCTTCTAGAAGAACGAATGGATCAGCTGCATGTTTCGAAAATTCGGATTTGAATCAAACTCATGTTTTTGGATATTCTTTTAAATATTATATTATATTTTATCTTATCTTTGTTTTAGGCATTTTAGTTTAAATAATTTTAAGAATTTAATTAGGATTTATTTTCTTTATTTAAGGATTATGTTTACCTTGTTTTTTGGATTTTGAAGGCTATAAATACCCTCTCAGGGTAAGCCTAGAAACATATCTCTCAACAAATGAAATTTACTCTTCTTTTTTTTTATAGCTTTAAAAATTACCTCATCTATTTTCTTTCAAGTTTTCAAAATTTCTTTATTTTTATTATAAAATTTTGTTTTCAAATATGATAATTATGACTTTGGTCATGCTTAGCTAATTTAATTTTAAGCTGAAGGCTCAATTCCAAACGTGAGAATTGTAAGGCACTTAAATCGCTTCAGATTTTTATCTCTTTTTTTGGGCTTATTTTCAAATCGAAACGATTTTCAAAACTAAAAGTCAGCATTGGTTTGGATGTTGTTATGGTTAATGTGGGAAGAAGGATCGACTTATTGAAGAAAATTCGACTTCCTGTGAACACACTTAGCAAAATTGCTTGCTAAGAGGAACTTGAGATCGGAATCAGTTATTGTCGAAACAACATAATCCGAGTTGGTAACTTTTCAAACTTCAACGGCTTAAAGAACTACAACATTGTTGTTGCTTAGATCAACTCACCAATCGAAATTTAAGAGTGCACTTGGATATTCGGTATACAAAGTATAGTCACAAGGATTTTTCCTTGTAGACAAGTAGTCGACGTGAACTTTGAAGAAAAAATCTATTTTGATGAGGAATTTGAGGCCAAGCTAAAGCCTAAGGCTGTTCGTACCATAAGTCTTCTTTATCTCAATTTATTTTATTTATGTAATTGTTTATTTAATTTTTATCTTATTATATTTCTTTAAACAATTTAAAAACTCCCCCTTTTTAACCTTATCATTATCTTATAATTATTATTTATTATTTTATTTTATCCTTATCTTCTATTTTAAATGAATCATATTTATTTATTTTATTATTTTATTCTTATCTTTTTATATTTATATGAAAAAATCTATCTTCTTCTGAATCAAAAAGTCTACTAAATCAGAAACACCAGAGTCCCTGTGGATCAACCATGCTTCTCTATTCTACTCTCTATTTTTACTTATTAAGAAGTCAAAATTATTTTGATAGAAAAACGAAAGTTATAAAATTTGCTCTGTTGTCGGGGACTAACGACAAGTACTGATTTATTTTTCTTTTTTTTATTTATGACTAGAAGAAACTTGGGCGAATTAGTAGATCTTGACCCGTAGATCGAAGCACGAGAACAAAGAATCCATGCACAAACGCTTCGAGAAAAAAGAGAAAGACAAGAAGAACAAGAGCAGAGTTCAGAAATAGAATCAAATCCAGAGACAAAGTCTAAAATATATGCATACAATGAAGATCAAATCTCGATGGCAGAAAAAGAACAAATGATCCGAGAGCTAACCGCAACTCCTGTCACTCAGACGCCATTATGCATCACTTTTCCTAATGGCGGGACTCTATTTCAGTTAAAGAGAGGCTTATTCATCTTCTTCCCACTTTCCACGACCTTCCCACTGAAGATCCGCGCAAACACTTGTTGGAGTTCCACGTGGTTTGCACTAGTATGAAACCACAGAGAGTTGCCGAAGATCAAATCAAATTGAGGGCTTTCCTTTTCTCTTTAGCCGACTTGGTTAAAGATTGGCTATTTTATTTACCTCTAAATTTAGTTAAATCATGGGCTGACATGAGTCGAATTTTTCTTGACAGGTTCTTCCCAGCGACTAAAGCAAGCGAGTTACGAAGGAGCATTCTTTCCATTTGGAAAAAGAGCGAAGAAAGTCTTTATGACTATTGCGAATGATTTAAAAAGCTTTTCTCACGTTATCTGCAACACAGATTAAGTGATCAAACATTACTTCAATACTTTTATGAAGGCCTTTTACCAATTGAAATGAAAATGGTAGATGCCGCCAGTGGAGGAGCATTAGTCAACATGACCCCAACAATAGCGAGAGAATTGATTTCAACCATGACATCTAACTCTAAACAGTTTTCAAGGGAACCTAGTTGACCAGTTCATGAGATAAGTACCTTTTCCATTGAAAATAAATTAGATTAATTAAATGAAATAGTTAATTCACTTATTGCAGGAAAATCTGGGGCAACAAGAGCATGTGGGATATACACGAAGCTGGACTATCCGACGGACTACTGCCCGATGATACAAAAAGGACGCAATACAGAAATCAATGCCATAGGAAACGTTTTAGGTCCTCCACAAAGACCATACAACCCATATAGTAATACTTATAATCCGGGATGGTGAGACCACCTATATTTTAGCTATTCGGCGAATCAAAGGCAACCTTATAAACCAAGACCTCCTCCTGAACAAAAAACGCAAAAGCCATCATTGGAGAAAATCATAGAAAAATTAGCAATTTCACAAGAAAAGTTGGTTACATCCCATGAAAAATTCCAAAGACGAACCAAGACACATTTTCAATAATTGGATAACCAAGTGAGTCGACTAGCTCAAATTGTGGGGAAATTAGAATCATATGGAATACTACATTTTCAAACAGAGTTAAATCCGAGAGAGAATGTTACTGCCATCATACTCCGAAGTGGAATAGTCATCTCACCCAAAGTTCCAGCAGAAAAAGACGCACATCAGGAAGAACAAGAAGAAACGCCACCTCTAGAAATACAAGGTACATCTGATGCACATCCTTCTCCTTCTCCTCATGAAATCATGCCACCACAATTCCCATCAAGGTTGATAAAGCGTGATAAAAGAGATGAAGAAAAGGAGATCTTATAGGTGTTCCAAAAAGTTCAAGCTAATATACCTCTTCTTGAAGTAATTCGACAAGTACCAAGGTATGCTCGATTTTTAAAAGAAATTTTCACTACAAAGAGGAAATTAATGGGACACGAAAAGGTAAATTTGGGAGAACATGTTTCCTCAATTTTTCAACGAAAACTCCCACCAAAGATGAAGGATCAAGGAATGTTTGTCATACCTTATAAAATAGGTAATTTTAAAATTAAACGTGCAATGTGTGACTTAGGGGCTTCAATTAATGTTATATCATTTTCTATTTATAAAATGACTACTATTGAGCCTTTGAAGGAAACAGGAATAACCATACAGTTGGTTGATCGGTCCGTGATCTATCCAGTGGGAGTGATGGAAAATGTCTTAGTAAAGGTCGATGTATTATTTTTTCCTACATATTTCTATGTTATTGACATGGAACATGATAGGTCGGATTCATATTCTGAAGTACTCTTAGGTCGACCTTTCCTAAGTACCACACATACAAAGATCGATGTTATAAGTGGTATACTGACAATGGAATTTGATGGTGAGATCATTAAATTTGATGATTAACAAAACAATGAAATACCCAGATTGTGTTGAAAGAATTAATTATGTGATGTTATATATCCTTTAATTGATTAATATATTGAATCAAAATTTTCTTATAATCTTTCCAAAGATCCTGAACTTTGCCACAAAGAGGAAGAAAATGAGTTTGAAAATATTCATTCAATCAATTCTGATTTATCTTTACCTTTATCTAAAACTAAAATTTTACCTTCTGTTTTTTAGGTACCTAAGGTAGAATTAAAGCAGATACCAAAACATTTGAAATATGCCTATTTAGGTGAAAATTTAACCTTATTGGTGATCATCTCAAGTAAATTATCCGAATAAGAAGAGCAAGCTTTGGTAACGGTGTTGCGTTCTCAAAAATAAGCCACAGGATGGACCATTGTCGACATTAAAGGATTAAGTCCCTCGACTTGCATGCACAATATCAAAGTTGAAGAAGAAGCACATCCATCACGAGAAAGACAACGCTGATTAAATCCACAGATAATGGAAGTAGTAAAGAAGGAAATCCAGAAACTCCTTGATGCTGACGTAATCTATCGATATCATATAGTAATTGGGTAAGTCTGATTCATGTGGTTCCTAAGAAAACGGGAGTCACAGTGGTAGAAAATCAAGAAGGGGAGTTAGTGCCAATAAGAGTTCAAAATGGATGGCGAGTTTGTATTGATTATAGGAAGTTGAACTCACTTACTCGAAAAGATCATTTTCCTCTTCCCTTTATAGACCAAATGATTGAAAGATTAGCTGGGAAAACTCATTAATTTTGCCTTGATGATTTTTAATTTTTTTTCGAAATCTCAGTAGCACCCGAAGATCAAGAAAAAATTACTTTTACTTGTCCCTTCAGTACATTTGCATATAGACGAATGCCCTTTGGCCTTTATAACTCGTCAACCACCTTCCAAAGATGTATGTTGAGTATATTTTCTGACTATGTGGAGAAAGGCATCAAAGTCTTTATGGATGACTTCACGATTTATGGTAATTCTTTTAGTAAATGTCTTGATAATTTAACTAATTTGCTTAAAAGATACTTAGAGTATAACCTTGTTTTAAACTATGAAAATTGCCATTTTATGGTTGATAAAGGGTTAATTTTAGGTCATATTTTTTCCTTAAAAGGAATTGTGATTGATAAATCTAAAATATATATTATACACTCACTCCCTTACCCAACAACTGTGAGGGAAATTCGTTTTTTTTTCTTGGCCATACAGGATTTTATCACAGGTTTATGAAAGACTTTTTGAAGATAACACAACCTTTATGCAATCTTCTCCAAAAAGCAAGGAGACTTTAATTTTGATTCAAAATGCAAGGAGTCTTTCAATTCATTAAAGGAAAAGCTTATTTCAGCTCCAATTGTTCAGCCACCAGATTGGAATTACCCTTTTGAACTTATGTGTGACGCATCGGATACTAGCGTTGGAGCCGTTCTCGGACAAAAATGGGGAAAGATCCACATATCATAGCCTATGCGTCCCAAACTTTGGACTCGGCTCAGAAAAATTATTCAACTATGGAAAAAGAACTTTTTACTATAATTTTTGCTTTACAAAAATTTAGATCTTATTTACTTGGCACTAAAATTACTATTTTTTATGATCATGCAACTTTAAGGTATTTGATGAGCAAAAAGAAAACAAAACCAAGGCTTATCGAATGGATCCTGCTTTTATAGGAATTTAACTTGGAAATCAAATACAAAAAGGGATGTGAAAATCTAGTAGCAGATTACTTGAGTCAAATTCCCCTATCCACATCTGACCCACCACTTAGAGAAGAATTTCCTAAAGAAAAACTGATGGTGGCGCAAAGCATAACTCCATGGTTTGTGGATATGGTTAATTATTTGGCCACAGGTAAGGTAGCCTTAGATTTGTCGAGAGTTGAAATCAATCGAATTAAGTGAGAATCCTAATATTATATTTGGGATGATCCTTATTTATTGAAGCACTACTCGAATCAGGTAATTCGACGATATATTGCCAAAAATGAGGTAAATTCAATTTTACAATTTTGTCTTTCTTAATCTTGCGGTGGTTATTTTGGACCAAAACGTACAACCCATAAAGTTCTTAAATGCGATTTCTTTTGGCCTAACATCTTTTGGGACTCTTATCTATTTTGTAAAACTCGTGAAATATGTTAACGTACAGGTAATTTAAGCTGTAAGAATGAAATGCCTCTTACTTATGTACAAGTTTGTGAAATTTTTTATGTTTGGGGAATCGATTATATGAGTCCTTTTATTTAATCATTTGGAAATACTTATATTATTTTAGCCGTATATTATGTTTCTAAATGGGTGGAAGCTAGGCTCACTCGAAATAAAGATTCTAAAACTACAATTAATTTTTTGAAAAATATAATTTTTTCAGGTTTGGCACACCACTAGATATAATAAGTGATAGAGGAACTCATTTCATCAACTGAGTAATCAAGAGTTTTCATGGGCGATTTCTCCTTTCCCTGCTCATTGAAAATCGGATATTAAAAAAACTATAAAAAAAGTTTTGTCATTCTATTTAATCGGTTCACAAAACTAAAAATTAATCAACTAAACCTTTTTAGAAGCTCGATTCTGAGGAGTTACTTTCCCTTTCCGTTTTTTTCTCTTCTTCTTGCATTGACTACCGCATAACTCTTCATCTTCAACGTCGTTATTTTCATCCTCACATTCATTAGCCTTCTCGTCAATCTTCGGTTCAATTTCTGGATATTTGTACGGAAACAAAGTTGACTGTACCAACCTCCGGCGGACTCCACTCCATTCCCTCTTATCGGTGCCGTTAGCCATCGTCGCTAATGACGAAATTTGGAGTAACTCAAAGAATTGTTACCGCTTACCATCCGCAAACAAATAGATAGGCCAAAGTATCAAACCGGGAAATTAAAACAATTCTTGAAAAAATTGTTAAACCGGACCGAAAGGATTGGAGTTTAAAATTAATTGATACACTTTGGGCATATCAAACCGCTTATAAAGGTCCAATTGGGATGTCACCATACCGGCTTGTTTTCAGTAAACCATGCCATTTACTAGTTGAGTTAGAACATCAAGCTTATTGGGTCATTAAATAGTGTAACATGGACATGAATGCTATTGGTGAAGCTCGAAAATTACATATTCAAGAACTTGAAGTAGTCCGAAAAAATGCCTATAACAGTGCTCGTATATTTAAAGAAAAAACAAAAGAATTTCATGAAATCGAATTTCTTTTAAAACATTTTCTATCGATCAAAAAGTTATATTATTTAACTCTAAATTTAAACTTTTTACAGGGAAACTCAAATCAAAATGACTCGGACCATTTACAGTGACTCAAGTATTTCCTCACGGTGCTGTTGAAGTTGAAAATAACTCATGAGTTTGGTTTAAAGTTAATGGTCAAAGATTGAAGTCGTATTATGAAAATGCTCTGGTTGATCTAATAGAAGAAATAAATTTAGAAGAACCCGTAATCTGAAAAATCAGGTCGTCGAGCTAACGACGTTAAACAAAAACGCTTGATGGGAGGTAACCCATTTCATTTTATTTTTGTTTTAATTTTGTTTTTTTTTTGTAAACTTTATTTCATTCCATTTATTTTATCAGATGCTCAATTTTATTTTATTTTTCTTTGAACAGGTTCGAATTTCGATCGAATATATAATAAATGAGTAGTGTCTCAGTAAAGAAACAATAAATAGGTGCACGTTAGCATAGCCTAATCTCATGTGACGTACGTTAGCATTCCCAAGTCAAATTTTTGGTTCCCTCTTCTGCCGAAAATTCCAAGTTTTGGGAGTAAATTTTTGTTTCAAATTTTTCTATAGGCCCCACCTTATCTATCACTATCTTTACCTTTACAATTTTAAACCAATCCCAATACACCCATATCTTTCCATTCTACCTTTTTGACTCAAAGTCAAACTCTCCCTCTTCATTTTTTTATTTCCCACGTGACTAGCCCCCCAAACAACCCAACAATTTCTTTCTTTATTCATTCCAGCTGCACGCCCCTCCAGATTTCTTTCTTTCTTTCTTTTTTTCGATCGACCACCTCACCGTAAACCATAAACTGCCACCAGTCACGCTTTGTTCGACATTTATCGTATCATCTCCGCTCGTCGCCTCCCCCACACGTTGACTACTTTCTTTCTTTTCACCATGGTACGAACACACAACCAAGAGAACCAAGGGGTTCCTCCGTCGCTCAACCTTGGAGGAGGACGCCACCATGCCGCTCTAACTATTATCAACATTCTAAGCAATTCTGACTCGCTGCCCTCATCACTACCTCCTCAACATGGTACGCAATGGTTACAAGGATCACCACCGAGGACCCCAACGCGTACACCCAAAACTGCCCCTTCCCCTCCGTCAATTGTTCGTTCCACCATTTTCAACAGTCACACTACATAATCGAGCATTACATAACCATCCAGGCCTTCATCACCGACGACCTCGATGTTCTACACCATGCTATTGGGCTTAGGAATGCATTCTGTGTCGAATGTCAAATCCCCACTATTTACTACACTTGAACAACCCGAGGTAAATTCTGAACATGTCGATATCGAACCATTAATAATGTGGCACCCTATTTTTTGGCTATTCTGAAGATCTTAGAACGTATTCAATTTCTCGGGTGGTGTACCACCGAAATTGATACCTGCGTCCTCACATGGACACGTGTCTTCGCCGCCTCGCTGCTCATCCAGGCAGCCACAACCTTTATCGTTTGACGCATGCTCGGATGAAACCGAAGGGCCAACAGACGAAATGTTCGATCATTTTGATGAAAGGAATTGAAAAAGATGAACCTATTATGTACCACTCGAGGAGCTGCTACAAGGTTATCTCGATTTTGATAGTGACGATGCAAGGAGTTTTTATAGCATTCATCACAGTAGGTTTCAAGTTTGTAAGTATATTTCATCTCGTACACTCGACACTTTACATTTACGTGATGTTGTGATGCGGTATTTTGATGCTATTATTGGACTCTCTATTCAAATATTAGATGTGATACTTATTATGAGTTAGTCTTTGAGTTCTAGACCACATTTATTTTTCTACAACGTCATGTCATTTCTATGAATAAACCTGATGTTATTGCTTTTCGGCTGCTAGGACAATATTTTAAGATGTCTTTAAATGATTTTAACTTCTCTATGGGGTTCGTGACTGATATCGCGAACCATGATTATCTGACATCTTTATGTGAGATTCAACAGGACTTAGACACTGATATGGCTTATGAAGCACTTACAGGATTGGCAAACATTCAATTCGATGCACACATTACAAAGGCATGGCACATTTATGACCCCACTCTCTGTTATATACACTTGTTCCTTGCTTACAACTATTCTTGTTGTAATGACACTACATCTTATTTAAGTAATGTTGAATTGTTTTTTATTACGGTGTATGCAAACCGAAATGAAGGTAAAATTAGGATATTGGTTCGCTCGAGCCTTCGCGCGAGTTGTACGAACCAATCGACCCTTAATTCTTGGACCTTATATTACGTATTTAGCATATCGTTTGTTTCCATTGACCTTTAACACTGAGAATTTTACTCAAGATTTTGCTATGGATCCACTTGATGCTTGGTGTTTGGACTCAATGGGACTTCTCACAGGCACTCGGGCTGCCCCCACATTGTACCTCTCAACACCATTACACCTCGTAATGAGCACGTGTACATAAGGTGGACTGAACCACCTCCGACAGCCAGCTCCCAACCAGATATGAAAGTAGAGATGCAAGGTGTGTCTAGTCGTCTTGACACTATTAAAGCCAACCTTGCCAAAGTTCTTTCTTACCTTCACCCGGGCTCGTCTCGACGTGGACTTGGTCGCCATTAGATTGGGTTGTATTCCTTTTCGCTCTCTTTGTTTTTAAATTTGATATACGTTGTGGGACAAAACAGATTAAGTGAGGGGGGAAGGATAAGCATGTCAAAAAAATTTCCTTGACTTATTTGATTGTTTGAAATTGAGTTATTCTGATATTGATGTGTTGGGATAATTGGTTGTTATTCTTGAACTTCATTTTATACTCTTGTTTCCTTTTGGATTGTGACTATGTTTTTGATCGAATTTAATTTGCATGATTGGTGATTGGTATAGCTGGTGAGTTTTTGTTGAGTATTGACATTTCATGCTTTTGTTGATAGAGATGAACTTGACTCCGTGCAAATAAACTTTTCTTGTGAGATTTGAGCCTAACGAGCATACATTTACTTTATTGCTCATTGTTTGACTTGAGTGTGCCGGACTAATTAGGATGTTCTAGAACGTGTAATCATAATGCATATCGAGACTACATGTTGAACGTAATGTTTTAATGTGATAGGGGCATCTAGGATAAACCCACCTTTCCCAAAAAGCCTACCCATTTACATATTCATTAGTGAACCACATTTGAGCATATTTCCCTTTCTTTGTTTTACGCCTCATAATTAAATCTGAAGCCTTTCTTTTTATTTTTCCTCTCTTTTCACACCCTTACTAAGACTTTAGACTTGTATACTCTTGTTCCACGAAAAAGAAAAGAAAAAAATTGTTTATTGTTTCAAACAGAAAAAAGGAAAAATGTTCACTATTTTGAATAGAAAAAAAGAAAAAAAAGAAGAAAAATTGATCGTTTCAATTAGCTTTCATTTATTCTTTTTCCTTGTTTTATTGTGCTTCATGTTAAGCTCATGGATTGTTCCTAATTGTATTAGTATCTTGTCTTGGTACTTAACCCGATCGTCATGGCCTTTTCATTGCACTAACCTAAGCCCTGTTACACCTTGTTTAAAGACCCCTTGATTTTTGCATTATGTTCATTTTTAGTAGTGAAGACTTGGTTGGATTCCAAGCCTATGATAAAATTTTGTTTAGTTTCGGTTTGAGCGATTTCATTTACCCTAAACACTTTGAGCGGATATGTGTGAATCTTTGTGAGGTATTGAGTCATGTTTCATTCACATTGGTAATTAATTGGGATATCTTGCTTACTTTAAAATTTCTTAGTTGTTTCTTTACTTGATTGAAACTTGAATTCAACAAATGTCATGGACTTGGTTCGATTGGAAGTTTGAGAAATAAATTGAACTTGAAGATGGCAACTTATGATTTTGATGTATTAATTGATGAATGCTTGAGGAAAAGCATTGAATAAGTGAAGGGGAATTTGATAAGTGCTTTATTTAGTTATTATTTTTCTTTTGAATTACTCCGTAATCCTTGGGTTTTGTAGTTTATTTGTTCGTTTTGATTTATTTATTTGTAGGACGCTAGATTCTGGAAATTACACTAAAAGGACAGAATTTTGTAGTTTTTTTATTTTCGGAATCAAAGCTGGATTAGTGGATATGAAACATCTGACGAGGTGATGATGTCAGCACCTTCTAGAAGGTTCAGTCAGTGCTTCTAGAAGAATGAATGGATCAACCGCACATTTTTGCAATTCAAATTTGAATTAAACTCATGTTTTAGGATATTATTTTAAATATTATATTATATTTTATTTTATCTTTGTTTTAGGTATTTTGGTTTAAATAATTTTAAGAATTTTAATTAGGATTTATTTTCTTTATTTTAGGATTATCTTTACCTTGTTTTTAGGATTTTGAAGGTTATAAATACCCTCTCAGGGTAAGCCAAAAAGCATATCTCTCAACAACTGAGAATTTACTCTTCTTCTTCTCTCTAGCTTTATAAAATTATCTCTTCTATTTTCTTTCAAGTTTTCAAAATTTCTTTATTTTTATTATAAATTTTATTTTCAAATATGTTAAGTATGACTTTTTTCATGCTTAGCTAATTTTATTTTCAGCCGAAGGCTAAAGCGAAGGCTCAATTCCAAACGTGAGAATTTTAAGGCACTTAAATCGCTTCGGATTTTTCTCTATGTTTTTTGGGCTTATTTTCAAATCAAAACGATTTTCAAAACCTAAAGGAGACATTGGTCTGGATGTTGTTATGGTTAACGTGGGAAGATAGATCGGCTTATTGAAGCACATTCCACTTCCTGTGAACACACTTAGCAAAATTGCTTGCTAAGAGGCAACTAAGATCGGAATCAGTTATTGTTGAAACAACATAATCCGAGTCGACAACTTTTCAAACTTCAATGTTTTAAAGATCTTCAATATTGTTGTTGCTTAGATCAACTCACCAACAGAAATTTAAGAGTGCACTTGGATATTTGGTATACAAAGGATAGTCACAAGGATTTTTCCTTGTAGACAAGTAGTGGACGTGAATCTTGAAGTAAAAATCTATTTCGATGATCCGAGGAATTTGAGGCCAAGCTGAAGCCTGAGGCTATTCTTACCATAAGTCTCTTTTATCTCAATTTATTTTATTTATTTAATTTTTTATTTAATTCTTTAAACAATTTAAAAACTCCCCCTTTTATCCTTATCATTATCTTATAATTATTATTTATTATTTTATTTTATCCTTATTTTCTATTTTAAACAAATTATATTTATTTATTTATTTATTTTATTCTTATCTTTTTATCTTTATCTGAAAAATTCTATCTTCTTATAAATTAAAAAGTCCATTAGATAAGAAACACTAGAGTCCTTGTGGATCAACCCTGCTTCTCTATTCTACTATCTCTTTTTACTTATTAAGAAGCCAAAATTATTTTGATAGCCAAACGACAGTTATCATGATAAAATATTTTTACAAAACATGTAAATGAAACATAACGAGAACTTCCGACATTATGCACAGCAATGGAGAGACATTGTGTCCTAAGTACATCTATCAATAACCAAAAGGGTGTTCATTACCATGTTCAACGACACACTGAAATCTCCATATGTTAACCATATGCTAGGGGTTGACGCATAGAAATTCCCTGAAATCGTCATGGGTTGAGAGCTTATTGAAAAAGCTATCAAGAACACCCAAAATATAACTTTTAAAAGTTTGATGGTCAAAGTATAAAATTTGGAAACTTTTAGGGAATTAAGTGATAAATTTCCTAAAAAGAATTTTGTTCCATAAAGAGATAGTTTACTCTTGAGAGTGAGGTTTTATAGAAATCATATTTTTGGATTTGGAATTTTAATAAAGAAAAATTAGAAAGGGTTAAAGTCCGGTAAGGAATCGATAATTCATATCAAATTGGAATTTTACAAATATTTGATGGATGTTATAAAATGGTTGGAAATATTATTTTAATATTTTAGATCAGAGAAATTTGGTTTGGAAATGTGCAAGTTTTCAGATTTAACCGAAACAGTGGAATTTTGTGACTAAAATGCAATTTTTGAAAAATTCATGGGCAATTTCGTAAGTAAAAGTCAAAATAATTCATCTTTGACTTTGAAAGATGATAAGGATGAGTTGTCATGGTTTTATGGTGGATAAGAAGATTCATTAAGGGTGATTTGATCTTATCTCAATTAAATAAATATTATATTCATTTATAGTTGAATTTAATGTAAACTAATATGAAATGCACCCAACATTTCATCCAAATTGCTCATCTTCTTGTCCAAGATGCGTGGGTTTCTCCAAAGGTGAGAGAAAACTTCAATTCAATTTTCATGCAATTTACTTAGGATTTTGATTATTCTGTAAAAGAGAAATGGTAATATTCAAAAAACGCTATCATTTGGTACCAATATTGCATGATAATCTTGTTGGTGTTCAAATATCCCAAATTCTAATGTTTGTGTTCATTTAAGGGATCACGAAATTAATGATGGATCTTGATGTTTGTGAGGTAGTTAATTCATATTCAAGCGTGCATGATTATTAGAACATGTTTAATCTTTCTAAAACTTATTCTTTAAGTTTCGACCATGGATTGTTTGAGTAAGAAAAATTATGGAAAAATATATAAAGGTTGGAAATGATGAAGGAAGTATTTTACAATCCTTAGAATATTGGGGACCATTTTGTAAATTTTGAAAAGTTGGGGATTGATTCGAAAACTTTGGAAAATTGATGGGTTGTTGTGTAAGTGTTATATAATTGAGGTACTATGTTGGCAATTGTTTTGGAATTAAAATGAGTGTTTAGATGTGAAATATGACTTTTTTGGAAGTTTGAAAAGATTAGTGATTTAAGTACAACGTTTGCATAGTTGGGTACTTAAATGAAATTATGCCTTTGTAAAAGCATTTGAATGGCAATAATTTTAATGCTAGAATTTTTGGTATTAAGAATCTAAGTGATAGAATGATGAAGAACCATTTTGTGTAAATTGGAAAAGTTGGTGTAAATGTTAAAATGGATTATTTAGTGTTAAAAATTTTAGGTCGAAAATGAGTTTTAAGTATATTATGGAATTGTTATAGAATGTGTTTATGTTAGTACAATACTAACATATGTAATCATTACGAATTTTTTATTTATTCAGATCGTGATTGATTTGTGATAGAAGCAAGTCAAATAGAAGAGGGTTTATTGTGGATACTAGTGAGGAACTTATTTTGAAAGATATAAAGTGTCAAGGTGAGTGCAATACATGTACGACATTATACATGGATGTTTTATACATCATCAGGAAGACTTGTGATAAGTCGAACTTGTTTATATCAGCATGATATTATGTCATATTTTTATAAATTGACATGACATTGATATGTCACAGTATGGAATTATAATGCATTGATTATGGAAAATGTGATATTTTACGATGAATATTTCGGGTATGAATTGCCAATGTTAAATTATGATAATATACTTTGCCATGGATGGATCAAATAAAATAGACTATATGCCCAAGTAAGTCATTGAGGGACAGGGTATAGTTGGCATGCCATAGAGTATAGCAGCTGCAGGTTTATATTAGACTATAGTGTGTAAGGACACTAAGTGTATATGGTGGGCACGACCTTATTTGTAATACACTTCGGTGTATATGGTGGGCATGACCTTATGTGTAATACATTTTTGTGTATATGATGGGCATGACCTTATGTGTAGCACTACAGTGCAAATATTACTCGAATACCCAGGGTCCTCAGGGTGTTTATATTGGGCTATTATCTATGTTTATAGATTATTGGTGAATAAATGGTAAGCATGAAAATAAGCTTACGAGTTTATGAAATAAATGGCAAGTATATTGGTAAGAAATTTTATTTTCAGTTATATTAATTTGATCATGGTAAAATATTGGATATGCAAATAAAATGATTTTATGGCATTTTGATTTTGACATTGAAATTCATGCATGATTTGTATTGCACCGTTTATTGTTTTAATTGCCTCACTAAGTATATACTTAGCGTGTGATGATTTTCACGTGTAGGTAAAAAGTCAGTAGTGAAATAAAGAGTTCAAAGCGACATAAAGCATCAAGGAGTATATTTCAATATCAGTAAGACATCCTAAGAAGTAATGTTGACTTTATTAGTGGCATGTAATTATTAATGTTCTATTTGCTTTGTTGAAAAATTTGGAAACAAAATGGTAATTTTATGAGTTTTATATATTTTGTTGAAATTACTGTAGCAGTACTATAGTGGTACTGTAGCAGTGCATCGATTCACATTTTGAATTAAAAATTTTTGTGCATCAGTACACTATTCATTGTTCACAATACCATTCATTGTTCACTGTTCAGTACTGTTCACGGTACTGTTCACAGTATTATTCATAAATACATCTTTTGCTTTAAATTTTTTTTATAAAGAATCATAATTCATATGACATGATATTTTTATAATATCATTTACCATTTTAAAGAAAATTAATTTTAAATCACTTTGGAAGTGAAAATGGTTTTAGAAAATCAGGTGACATCTATAATATGTATATGTATAATTATACGGGTTATGGGTGTTATAATATTGACACCGAGATAGGAGCTGAGATCAACAAGGTGGGATCCTATTCAACTAATCATATGACCAAAACTCACAAGATGGTCGTAAAAAAGACTCATATTGATCCAATTTTGATGACCTATGAGAAATTGTTTCTAGCGCTAGTTGAAAGGAACCTTGTGACCCCAGTCCAATTTGAACCAAAAGAGCCACCGTTTCCTAAGGTTTACGATGTTGATGTCATATGCAACTACCACATAAGAAGCTTGGGGCACACAAATGAGAATTGTGGGGCACTGAAGCGTAAGATCAAAAATCTGATTGATTCTGGGGCAAGGACATTCAATGAGTGATGGGGCATTCCAATCGATAAGAAGTCATTTACATCTACCATGAAGCTTTTTGCACTTTCTTGAAAAAAATCATTTCATCTTGTTTGAATTTCTTTTTTTGCCTCTGTTTACAAGTTTGTAAGTCACTAGACTTTTTTGAACATGTTAAATAAAATGCTACCTTCTAAGGTTTTGAAAAATGAGAAAATTTTAATCTTGAAATTCTTTAAATATCAACTAAATTAGATGTTCTCTTAAGAATCAAAGTTATGGCCTCTTGGCAAGTGAAAAAATTATACTTTCACAAAACAAAGACCCTTGATACATTTAAACATCATGCCCTTCTCTTGCAGGGGTCAAGATAGCCTTCTCCTCTCGCGAAGAGATGATCAAAGGGATTGGAATTCAAGTATGTATAGGGGTGGACAAAATGGGGCATCTTGCATATAAGGTTGCAAAATTGATTGGTTTATACTTTTATTGAGGACGTTCAATGATGATTCTAATCTTCACAAATGAAATAGTGGAGTATATAAATCTAGTTTAGGTCATTCTTTTGGGAATTAAACTCTAAAGATGAGATTTTCTAACCTTCAATGACACTCAGACTATAATAGGTTCTTCTCTATGAGCACAAGAAATTGAATTTGTATACCCATAAAGTTAAATGTAATTATATATAGTTATATATATACAATAAATTTGATCTATTCCGCTAAAGAAATTAGTTATAAAGTTAACTCAAAAGCCCTGACTTTATGAATAGATTACATTCAAACCATGGCATTGATCGGATACCTAACAATTCGGTGTTTGCTCCACTATGGTTTTCAATTCAAAGACTTTGTGATGAGATGAATCCTTCAGCTAGGTAAATAAAGGTAAAGAAAAAGCTATATATATACATACAATAAAGCTAAGCTATTCCGCTAAATCAATTGGTTTAAAGACTTGACTTTATGGATAGATTCCTTCAGCTAGCTGAACAAAGGCAAATTAAATTAAATTTAATTAAATAAGGAGTTTCAGTGAAAATAGACTAAGGCAGTTGAGGAACACCTATTATAGTCGACTTCACACAAGCACTCAGAAATTTTGTTTCTAAACCGATATTTCTACACTGCCTCTACTAAAGGAGTCTACGAAGCTTGAACAAATGGAAGATTTCAGAGAACTTAAATAAAAGTTTTCTAAAAGGTATAGCAATTGAGTATGCTGGTTACATCATTTTGTCTGCATCTAATCAAAATACCAAGATGAGAATGAGGAGCATGTCATAAGGTTCACATGGACAAAGAAAAGAAATACAATAAAATCATAGAAAATTTAGGAAGCCAACCTAAACTCAACTAACCAACTCTTGACACTTTTCAATGAATCATAAATTTGAAAAATTAAAAGTGCAATTGATTCTTTCTATACTCAATGAACTATTGTTTTATAATTTGTTTCAATTGTGAACCCAAATTAAGGGGGCACCAATTTTCAAAAACATTAAACATCTTCAAAATTCTTTCATCAAATATTTTTTTAAAAATTCTTTCATTATTCAAAATTCTTTCATAAAACATTTTAAAATTTCTTCATCAAACTTTTTCACATTTTTGAAAAGCAAAAGAGAAAGAAAAACGTCTTCAAACAAGACAACCTCTTTGGAGTAGATCTTGGCAATTGATAAATGTCTCTCAAACATAGAAGCTTGTTATCAGAACTGGGGCAAGAAAAGCCCAAATTTTGGGGTAACATTTGCTGGGGAAAGAAAAATAAGTTGACACAAGTTAAGAATTTCAAGCGATACCCCATGTCTGATCTCAATCAATCGAATCATTCAACCTTTGTAAAAGACCTGGTTCTCTAATCAAGTCAGAAAAGACAAATTAAATGCAGTAGTAAGAAAATTGGTTAATGTGGCTACGCACCAAATAATATAGGGATTGGACCACCAATGCCAAATAGTATAGGGACTTGGCCACCAAGGTTAAATAATACAGGGACTAAGGCCATCAAAGTAGACAATAAGGGAAATTTCATCTTCTATGACTGAAGATTATTCACAAAAAAGTGATGAAGTCTTAGTTCTCATTTGAATCAAGAAAACACGTGTCAGCACAGACATAAAAAATTTGCATCTTTGCATCAAACATTCATTATCACATACAACATAATAAACTTTGATTTCCCTCTCACAAGGATGCTTCTAGAATTTATTTTGAAATTTTATCTTATATAAGACCATTTTCACCTTTCAAGAGGAAAAATTTGAAAGCTCATTTTCAAAAAGATCAAAAGCATCATATGAATTTCATTCAAACATTCTTGAAACATTCGAAATAGTTGCATTCATACATGCACATTTTTACAAGCCTTCCAGGAAAAAAAGGATTGGTGACGACTAGACCTCCTCAACATGAAGGAGCAACGTCATTATAAACGACCAGTTTCTCTTCAAACTGAACGAGAAGTGTTGTTTCCAACATCAAATATTCTCTAGGCAATCAAATTTCCTCAACAAGAAGGAATAATGTTGTCTTCAGATGTGTAGTCATTAAAATACGACTAGTCATCCTCAACATGATTGAATAATGTCGTCCATTGTATTTGACATTGAGCAAATCACCCAAAGAGACAAGATATACTCATCAGGTAGAAGTTGTGTAATTTCCAAAATCAAGTTATCTCTAAACAATCAGACTTCCTCAACGTGAAGGAATAGTGTTATCTACAAATACGAATAGGCGTCCTCAACGAGAAGGAACAATGTCGTCCACAGACTAGAACTCCTTAACATGAAGGAGCAATGTCATCATCAGATTTGACATCGATCAAGTCACCCAAAGCGACCAGATCTCCTCATCGCGTAGGAGCCGTGTTTTTTTCAAAATTAAATTATCTTCAAGCAATGAGACTTCTTCAACGCGAAGGAATAGTGTTGTCTCCAGATGCACAATCACCCAAATGCGACTAGCCATCCTCATCACAAAGGAACAATGTCGTCAACAAACCTGACATTCTTAAACAAAGCATCACATTATCAAACAACGATTAGACTTCCTCAACACGAAGGAACATATAGCTCGTATCCTTTGTGATTATTTCTCTTAAAGCAAGATTTCACCTTGCTTATCATAGTTTCCCTTAAAATACAAACTTAAATAAATTTTGCCTCACTCGGGCAGTTTTATCTCAAAAGCAAAAATTTATCTCTCATGGGGTAATTTCTTTTGAAATCAATTTTTTCTCTCTTGAGACAAGTTTCTTTGGAACCCAAAGCATTGACATAGCTTATCTTGAAATAAATTTTTGTCTTGCTTAAAATTTATTTCTCTTGAAAGTGCAACTACTGACATAATAAATCTCAACCCATTAGAAAATGTTTCCCTAGAAACAAAACTTTGAAAAATCTCTCTTGAGATAAAGATCATTTTTACTCTTGCTTGAGAAAGTATCAAATTTAAAAACAAAAGATGTAACCAAACCAAAAATGTTTTCTGGTGTTCTTTTCCCTATTCGTGTCCTTACACCAATGCGCAAAGATGGGCAGTTGTTGACACCAATTTTTGTTCACCATTTTAATATTATTATTATTTTTATTATTATTATTAAATTTTGTATACATCTTGCAGACCAACATAAAAAGCCCAACAAACCAAAATCCAAATTCGAAATAGACCCAAATATCAAACCCTAACCCATAACTTATTTTGTCCTAACCCTAGCCCCTATTTTGCCACTAGCACCAAGACCTAGCCACCTATTGTGCCATCGCCACCTCTGATACTCGCTAACGCCGTCATTTCAACCCACTGACAAGAAAGCAATGAACAATCAATCAAAAAAATTTACAAATCAAATCAAACCCATTTAAAAAATGAACAAAATCATCATCACCTATGCTAAAAACAAGAAACCATATTTTTATATAGCATGCAAAACAAAGAAAAAGGGGGCGATTCGAAGAAAAAGCATAAATTGAAAGGAAATAAAAGAAAAGAAAAAAAAGAGACTCACCGGAGGAAAGGAAGGAGGCTCGTCGGAGTAAGAAAACCAAGATTTTGTCGTTAACTTTTTGTCGATCTAGTCTTTTTCAAGGTAATTGAACTTTGGATTTGTGTAGAAGGAGTTGGTCACAACATTTGGGGTAATTTTGTCTCTCCACCATCACCGAAGGGCGGGGATCGATACAGAAAATACTCGTCAGGTTTTGAGAAAGTTGGGATGAGTAGAGAGAATTTTGTCACCCTCTTTATGTTTTTCGGCTGAGAATAAAAAAATGGGCTAGGGTTTTAAAAATTGTTATAATATTGTATATATACGGATTCCAAAATGGCATTTTTTTAAGGATAGGATTTGCTGAAATAACATATGGTTTAATAACACAGGGGGACATCCGTATTTTGTATTATTGTAGTTTTGTCACTAAATTTAGGATCTAATTTATTTCGTTTAAAGCTTTAAATTTTGTTACTTTGTATTCTAGTCACTGCTTGTCCTTCTATTTTTTAATCATCTTTTTAATCATGAATTAAAATGGGGGCATTATCTTGTCTGAACCTTTAATTTATACATGTTTTCGTTTTGGTCACCTTTTGTGTCTATTTGTAATTGGGTTTAAATAATTGTTTTTGTTTGATAATTTTGAGGTTTATTTCGTTTTAGTCTTTTAATTGGTTACGTACTTAAAATTTTCATATTTAGGCTTTAAGTCCTTTAAATTTGGTTTCATAGTTGTTTTAATCACTGAGTCAGTTTAGTTTTATTTTGATATAACATGTATTAATTTCGGTCGGTCCCTGTTTTTTTGTTTAATTTGGTCCTTAGATCATTCATTTTTATTAATTAGCGATCTATAATTGTTATGTCATACATTTTAGTCCATATATTATTTATCGTTTCATCTTAGTCCCGTATTATTATTATCATTTTATATATATTGATTTCACTTTTTTTATAAATATTTAGTATAAATATATGATATAAATATTATATGTAGATTATGTATTTTATAAAGAGTAACATTTTATTTTATTATCTATGTAAAAATATGTTATAATAAGTTTTTTTAATATTTCGAAATATTTATAACATATTTGATTGTTTGACTAACCTATGGAAGACCTCCAAAAACTTGGGGTGCCATTATAAGGGTTATTCGAATAAAATAATTTTATGATTATTATTTGTTGCTTATTAAGTTAATTTGATATATATTTTATTCCTTTTAACTAAAATATTCGTTTTATTGGATATATATATATATATATATATATATATATATATATATATATATATATATATATATATATTAGTTAGATATATTATTTTTTTTACATACTTATTTTAATGTACAAACATTCCTTTTTATTTATTTCATGTATTTATTAATGAGAAAATAACTTCAGTGACCGAAAATGCCTTATAATATACAATTTTAACCAACTTTTTTTGGATTTGCAAAAATGACCAACAAATTCGTAACGCGATCTCGAATTAGCAACGCGAACTCTAATTTCGCAACCCAATTTCCAAATTCACAACGCGAATATGTAAATCGCATTGCGATTTTCCAAATTTGCAACGCAAATCTGTAAATCGCAACGCAAATCTGTAAATCGCAACGCGAATCTGTAAATCGCAATGTGAATCTATATATCGCGTTGCGATTTCCAAATTCGCAACACTGAATTTCAAATTCCCAACTCGATTTCTGAATTCGCAATGCGAATTTTGTTGTAGCAACTAGATTTTCGAATTCACAATACGAATTTTAATTTCGCAACAGGTTTTAGTTTCACAACACAAATGTTTTGGGTATATAACTACGCAGCAGCAACAACTCATAACCTAAATCCCTAAATCACAACTCATTTCATCTCCATCTATCACTCTTTCCGGCGACATACGTTCCTATATCCAACGATATCCTTCCCCATCTCTAATTTTTTTTATATATAATTTTATTTCTATATAATTTTTCAATGATTTCTCTCCCAAATTATCAACTATGAACTTAATAAAGGTATGTTTTTCTCGAAGTTAGTGATGATATGTAGTTTATAGCTCGTTTAGTAACTTAATTTACAATTTGTAGAATGAAATCATCTAATATTGATCATGTTTGATAGATTTGTGTTTTGGAGGGTCATGGGAGAATGTTCATGGTGTTTTACAATATATGCCTTTACCCATGAATCTTCAACTCAAACTGTCATTAAAGAAGTTAACTTATGAAACTCTAATGTTACATGTTGCAAAGAAATTGAATTTAGAGCCTCTAAGTGGATTTAGGTTATCTTATCAGAGAAAAGATAAAGTTTATTTGTTAACCGACAATGAAGATGTTGAACGATTCATTGCTTATATTAGTGTTTCGCAAGAAGATAATGTTACATTGTATGTTTTTGAACCTAGAAGTAGTGAAGTTGGGCCAGTAGCGGGTAGTAATCAACTAAGTTCATCAACCCCAGTTTATGGTGCTCACAATGTACAACGTTGATATCAACCTCAAAATTTAATGGTTCCACCATAATTTCATCACCAAGAAAATTTTGTTTCACCACATTTCCAATACCAAACACAATATCAAGCACAATCTCAAAACCCGCAACCTTTTCCTAATCCAAATCCCAATCAACTTTCAGCACCAAATTCCGGTTTTCGTATTGACCAGTTAGAAGATTATGAACAAACAGAAAAAATTGTGAGTACTAGTCAGTATTCGAAATTTGATCTTGGTCAATACCTGGACTTTGATCTTGGTCAATACTCGGATTTTGATGATGTTTCAGAAGAAGAAATAGACCCTGAGTGTAATGATTTTGATATTAGTCAATACCCGAATTTTGATGATGAAACAGCCGTTACCAAGGAAGATGTTGATAATAATGAGAAGGAAGTTACGACTGTGAATAAACATGTTGAACATTCATTCTGTAATTCATATAACCCTAAAGAAGAAAAAGAAGAATAAGAAGTTCCCGAAGAAAAGAAAAAGAAGAAAATGCCACGGGAGTATAATTGGAATATGCCATAATTACTTAAGATACCGGAAGAAGAGTTGGTAAAGATAGCAGTTGATTGTTACACAAAAGTTATTTGTATCAAAAAAATGATTATTTTGATACAAAGGAATACTTGAAGATAGCTTTGTATACGAAATGTGTGGAAGATGGCTATCAACTAAAAGTTAACAAATCAAGCAAAGATCGTTTCGAAACAAAGTGTATGATTGACAAAAACTGTACGTGGCGTATGATTGCAAAGAGGATAAAATATTATAAAATATTTCAAGTTAGGACTTATTGATAAACATACATGTTCAAGAACCCAAGTTTTACCTCACCATAGACAGGCAAACAAAAAGGTGTTGGGTGGTTTTCTGACTGAGTTAATGTTTTTGAATGACAGGTATATAGGGGACATAAAATTATGACTGACATGAATGCTCGGTTCAAGATTAGTATCTCATAGTCTCAATCTTAGAGAGCCAAATGTTATGCCTTGGAATTGTTGAGGAGGTCTCCAGAAGCATCGTTTTCCCAACTGTCGGCTTATTGTCACAATTTAAAGATGAAAAATCCTAAGTCGGTAACTCATATCAAAACAGATAGAGATGGACACTTTGAGTTGTTGTTTATCGCCATTGGTGCTACAGTTAGTAAATCAATATAATTTTGTCGACTCATTTTTGTTAGTTACATGCATTTCACATTTAAATGATTATGTCTTGTGTATATTATTTTGTAGATTCGTTAGTTTATTACATGCATGCGCCCAGTTATTATAGTTGACGGAGCACATTTGAAAGGTCGATACCTTGGAGTAAACTTATTAGCAGTAGCCATGGATGCTAACAATGGGATACTGCCAATAGCTTACGGGGTTGACAAATTTGAAACCTCTGATTCATGGACATGGTTTATGGGCCATCTTAGGGATTGCATAGGTCCTATTAGCAATCTGACAATCACATCCGATAGGGCAAACTCAATTGACAACGCTGTTAGAAGGTGTTTCCCAGATGCTTTTCATGGACTTTGTAGTGTTCATTTGTACAGAAATCTAAAATCAAGGTCTGCTGGTATAAAAAATCACAAATGGACATACTGGAAGGCTATAAAAGCTTATCGGGAAGTGGATTTTAATAAGCATATAAATTGTTTAAGACGTGTTTTGCCTCAATGTGCTCAAACACTAGAAGATGTCGGGTTTGAAAGATGCTCAAGAGTACATCAACTTAGAGCAAGATATGGTTTCATGACGTTTAATATTGCAGAATCAATGAACGCTCTAAGTTGTTATTCCCGGAAATTACCCATTACTATGTTAATGGAGTTTTTTCGAGCCTCTATTCAACAATGGTACTATAAGAAAAGAAACCATACATGTATTATTTCTTTAAATTCATAACTTATCATATATTTTACTAAGTATTATTTATTTAAATTTACAGGAACATTGGAATGTCGTGTTACACCATAGACTAAAAAAAAAGATAACGAAACGTGTTGTGAAGTCAACGTTATGGAGAGTTGAACCATGTTCAAACACTTTGTTTGAAGTATTGGATAATAACTTAAATGGGCTTGTTGATCTAAATGCAAAGGCGTGTAGTTGTATGAAATGACAAACATCTGGTTATCCATGTGGTCATATTATAAAAGTTGCTCTTCATCTAAACCAAGATGATTCAGGCGCATACGCTATGGATTGCTACACTACAGAAGTATATCGACAGACTTATGCCGAGATTGTCTACCCTATTTCATATCCTTCTGAGTGGGACATACCAGATGACTTATAAACAGTTTTGCCACCAGTCATGGACAGCAGGCTACCTGGCCGACAAAAAAATCACGATCGTATACCGTCTAAGGGTGAAGAGAAGAGGATATCGACATGTAGTCGGTGTAAGGAAAGTGGTCATACAAGGTTGACCTGTGGATCACCAGTGCCATCACAATCATATTTTCCTCTACCAAAATATGGATCCTCAATATGGTGCCAAGCAAAAGGAAATCAAAATCGCAATCAAAATCAAAATCCCAATCACAACCAGCTTCACCTTTTGGGACTTATTAACTTAGGTGATTTTTAAATGCAAACGTTGTATTATGTGTGAATTCATACATTTCAGTTAGACATTCATTAGTAACGTGAGTTTAAACATTACTATGATCTGTTCAGTTGTTATCACTTATCAGATTTTTTGTTGCAATTGTTGCGAAAGATAAATTCGCAACGCAAAAGACAAATTCGCGCTGCGATTGTTGCAAAAGTCAAATTCGAAACGCGAAATCGCAACGCGAAGTTGACTTTCGCGTTTCGAATTTGGCTTTCACGTTGCGAATTTGATTTTTGCATTGCAAATTTGACTTTCACGTTGCGAATTTGACTATGGAAACACGAATTTAACTTTCCCGTTGCGAAAGTGTATCTTCAATAGGTCTTTTTTGCCTACAACATAATGCAGATTGAAATTTAAAAGAACAAATCAACTTTTACAAATCAATTAAACAAGCAAAAAATAAGAATTATTTACACATCAATTAAACAAATCAACTTTTACAAATACATCAATTTCACACAAACAGTTGTTTATGCACAAATACATCAATTTCACGTAGCTCACTTTAGGATCAGGATTAACCTGCAGAAACCAAACATTTGCACATACAACACTTTCTACACATCTAAAACCAACAAACAACAAATTATCTAGGTACTTAACCAAACATTTTCAAACCAACAAAGAGTATATATGTTAACAACACTTGCTCAAACTTACCAATTTTTGTTGTTTATGCATACTTTCAGCACGCGGATGCTTGTAGGCAGCGTCTCACATTTATCACTCTACCCATAAAATGCCGAAACCACAAGCCTAATGCACCTCTGTCTCTATCTGTGGTAAGTATAAATTGTTTACTTCCTGTCGTCAAATATTCCAAGCACATGCATATGAGAGGACCACAATCCTCTCTGGCTCCCTGCGTTTGTTGTGGCGCGGTCTCGTCTCTGATCATTATAACTTTGAACTTCTTTGGCTTCTTGTTTCCATAATTAGTACAATAATCAATCGCATCAAAGTATTTAGCCAAATGAGCACTCCATCCCTTACAAATAATATCTCTCAAATCAGACAATGGTATGTAATTCAACATGCTTTCATATACCATTGTCTTCAGGTATGGGAGCTTAAGCTCGACGAGAAGCCAATGACGACGTTCTAAAACAGGGATAAACACCTACAATAATAAATAATAATTTAATTGCACACATCAAATTTTTATTTATGAACACCTTTAAAATATTCAAAAATAAATACTAACCTTATCGACCTCCCACCACGCAGGATAAAGTTTAGTTTTTCTATTACCCAACACATATGAAGTGTCTCTCTGATCCTTCAAGTGAGCTACGTGAAAAGACGTCGGTATAATAGTCCATCGCGTATTTTTTATTTTCTTCAATTTTCTTATTATCAGAAGATGTGACACCCATGCATCAATATGTTGTTTTATAAAAAAATTACATATATTAGTGAATTTCATAAACTTAAAAAAAAATTAATCAAAAAGCAATATAAGAAGAATATAAGACTCACCCCACGTCGAAATAGCCATTGTCTTCAACCCCTAATAACACACCCCACCAAGACCGATCAAGAAACAAATGCATATCATCGTCGAGTTTGCATATGTCAGCATAACACCCCTGGCTCCGTTCATGTAGATAAAAATCAACTGCGGTCTTAACCCAAAGGGTATTATCCAGAATTATGTCCGGTAGTGTTCTCCTCTCCACTTCAGATACCGGAATGGTACTGACCGGTAACTCATACGAAAGCCAACTCTCATCCATCATGTTGGGCACGTGAGGGGGTTTATCAATATGTCGACATATTATGACATGTGAATCGGGCTCTCGAATGGTGGGAGGGACCTCTTGAATGATGACAGGGGCCTCTTGAACGGTGGGAGGGGCCTCTTGAAGGATGATAGGGGCCTCTTGAACGATAGGAGAGGCCTCTTGAACGATAGGAAAGGCCTCTTGAACGATGATAGGTTCTTTGGGCTTCTTATTACAGAGTTTTGGCACTATTGGAGTGAACGTAGACGTAATGGCACGTGCACGATGTCTTATGTATGAACCCCGTCGTGCAAGAAAAACCCGACGTAAAGCATCTACCTTATCGGGCCGCTAAAAATAAATTAATACATAAATCAGTAAATAAACAAATAAATAATGCCGAAAAAAGGTTATTTGCATTTTTAGTATAGTATTACACAAACTTACCTCATTGCGTAGAGTATAAACCTCATTCTGCAACGATGCAACAATCTTACGTAGAGCGAAGACCTTATCACGTAAAGTAGATACCTCACCACGTAAAGCACCATTGTCATCGCGTAAAACCTCTACCTCACCACGTAAAGACCGTACCTCATCACGCCATGCACCATTGTCTTCACGTAAAGTACTGACCTCCTCACGCAAAGCATTGACCTCATCACGTAACTCCCCTAACTCATCTCGTGGTGGTGGAGAACAAGGAGATAAATGTCATGGCATCTTTGTTGGTTGCCTATCATGAGGTGATGGTGGAGAAGAGGCTCGATGATGTGAGTGAATAGGTGATGGCTCTCGTTGTGGAGGTGTATAATCGGCTCGATCAGGTGATGGCTCTTGAAGTGGGGGTTGCTCATCATCCGTTCCATCAAAAAAACGCTTACTAGCTTGCCACCAATCAGTAACAAGCTCAACCTCTATGGGTGTCAGCCTCTGTAATGGATAGTTGGCCTCCTAACAATATAAAATCTCAAACAAAGTTAAACGTCTACTAGTAATAACTTATTTATATATGGTAGTATTTGTGTTAACTTACATCATTCATCGTCGTATATGGTAGTAGCTCTTCCAAATCCAACAGTCGGATCCTCCTCCAGGAAATAGCCCTAGGAATATCATTTGAATTTTTAATTGCATATGTCTGCATGCTGGGAAAAGCCTCAAATATTCAAATCTACAAACAATATAATACACAAACATTAGTAATTGTTAAATAATTAATTATAATTTTGGAAACATTATATAGAAACTCTTACCTTAAAGGCCCAAATAAAGCCTGCCAAAGTGTATTTGGAACCATGGCCACGCAAACTTTTTTGGTCCTCAAAGGCAGATGACAACTTTTTCCAGGTAGCTTTCCATAGATATGAACCCCACGGAAATAGGTTTCATGCATTTAGGTCATCTACCAATAATATTAGGTCCTCAGAAATAGGTTGTCTGGCCTCTTTTCCTAAAAAGTCGGCATGAAAAAGTAATAAAAGGCATACTCGGAAAACATCGAGGTCATCCATCCGAGTAAAACCATTTTTAACAAATAATCTCTTCAAGTCATCGACGTGTAAACTCGGCTTCGCCTTTGCCAGCTCAGGAAAAACCTGAGATAACCATGATGGGCGGGCGATATGACTAGTTTACCGACCTATATCATCGTGACCGAAGTATAGACCAGTGATTAAACAAAACTCCTCCCTCCCAAAACAAGTATACGCCGGAGGAAAATGAAACCATATCTCTTCATCACCACGTTGTATCCTCTCGGGTAGATCGTTAGTCATGGTCTGAAGAAACAAATGGGTCAACATAGCATCTCCACCCCGATGTTGTACTTTTAGCCTTGGCCCGAAGAAAGTATCCTAAAACAATTTTCTTTGTACAGGTGTAAGCGTCGACGCAATTGTAGTGGCAAGGCTTAATTTATTCCTTAAGGTCAATGAAGCCGAAAAACATTTCTACAAAAACAATAAACATACCAAGTTAGATATACCAAAAACTACAAATTATACACTATAAACAAACATGATATTAAACAGTGAAAACAACCAAATATGTTTCAAACGAGATTTTTAGTTTCGCGTTGCGATTTTCATTTTCGTGTTGCGAATTTAAGTTTCAAATAGTCTTCTTCAAATTGAAACTTGAATGAATTGCATTACTTCAACCAAAAGACAAAACAAAGACAAATACTAACTTCACAGGGTTAAAGACTAAACAGTTTAGCAGTATTGGCAGCAACCGAATGAATTTACTAAGCAATCTAAATGAAATGGTTAATCTATTACGGAAATAGGTTTCATGCATTTAGGTCATCTACCAATAATATTAGGTCCTCAGAAATAGGTTGTCTGGCCTCTTTTCCTAAAAAGTCAGCATGAAAAAGTAATAAAAGGCATACTCGGAAAACATCGAGGTCATCCATCCGAGTAAAACCATCTTTAACAAATAATCTCTTCAAGTCGTCGACGTGTAAACTCGGCTTCGCCTTTGCCAGCTCAGGAAAAACCTGAGATAACCATGATGGGCGGGCGATATGACTAGTTTACCGACCTATATCATCGTGATCGAAGTATAGACCAGTGATTAAGCAAAACTCCTCCCTCCCAAAACAAGTATACGCCGGAGGAAAATGAAACCATATCGCTTCATCACCACGTTGTATCCTCTCGGGTAGATCGTTAGTCATGGTCTGAAGAAACAAATGGGTCAACATAGCATCTCCACCCCGATGTTGTACTTTTAGCCTTGGCCCGAAGCAAGTATCCTAAAACAATTTTCTTTGTACAAGTGTAAGCGTCGACGCAATTGTAGTGGCAAGGCTTAATTTATTCCTTAAGGTCAATGAAGCCGAAAAACATTTCTACAAAAACAATAAACATACCAAGTTAGATATACCAAAAACTACAAATTATACACTATAAACAAACATGATATTAAACAGTGAAAACAAAGTCAAATATGTTTCAAACGAGATTTTTAGTTTCGCGTTGCGATTTTCATTTTCGTGTTGCAAATTTCAGTTTCAAATAGTCTTCTGCAAATTGAAACTTGAATGAATTGCATTACTTCAACCAAAAGACAAAACAAAGACAAATACTAACTTCACAGGGTTAAAGACTAAACAGTTTAGCAGTATTGGCAGCAACCGAATGAATTTACTAAGCAATCTAAATGAAATGGTTAATCTATTACGGAAATAGGTTTCATGCATTTAGGTCATCTACCAATAATATTAGGTCCTCAGAAATAGGTTTTCTGGCCTCTTTTCCTAAAAAGTCGGCATGAAAAAGTAATAAAAGGCATACTCGGAAAACATCGAGGTCATCCATCCGAGTAAAACCATCTTTAACAAATAATCTCTTCAAGTCATCGACGTGTAAACTCGGCTTCGCCTTTTCCAGCTCAGGAAAAACCCGAGATAACCATGATGGGCGGGCGATATGACTAGTTTACCGACCTATATCATCGTGACCGAAGTATAGACCAGTGATTAAGCAAAACTCCTCCCTCCCAAAACAAGTATACGCCGGAGGAAAATGAAACCATATCTCTTCATCACCACGTTGTATCCTCTCGGGTAGATCGTTAGTCATGGTCTGAAGAAACAAATGGGTCAACATAGCATCTCCACCCCGATATTGTACTTTTAGCCTTGGCCCGAAGCAAGTATCCTAAAACAATTTTCTTTGTACAGGTGTAAGCGTCGACGCAATTGTAGTGGCAAGGCTTAATTTATTCCTTAAGGTCAATGAAGCCGAAAAACATTTCTACAAAAACAATAAACATACCAAGTTAGATATACCAAAAACTACAAATTATACACTATAAACAAACATGATATTAAACAGTGAAAACAAAGCCAAATATGTTTCAAACGAGATTTTTAGTTTCGCGTTGCGATTTTCATTTTTGTGTTGCGAATTTAAGTTTCAAATAGTCTTCTGCAAATTGAAACTTGAATGAATTGCATTACTTCAACCAAAAGACAAAACAAAGACAAATACTAACTTCACAGGGTTAAAGACTAAACAGTTTAGCAGTATTGGCAGCAACCGAATGAATTTACTAAGCAATCTAAATGAAATGGTTAATCTATTACTGAAATTATCAGTAAATTTATCATCAATTTAAATATGAAAAATCTAATAATAATACAAAAATTTCAAAATAAAAATAATTAAAAAACTAACCCTCGGTGGTTGATTTTCCATTTCTGACTATGAATGGTTGTGAGGGTGGCTTTGAGAGATGGAGAAAGACGGATTTCGCCGGAGACGGGGACGAATTTCGCCAGAGATGGGGGCGGATGTTGCCGTAAAGAGTGAGAGATAAAGATGGGACTGAGTTGTGATTTAGGTTTTAGGTTATGATTTGCGATTATACTGTTTACATTTGTGTTGCGAAATAAATATTGTGTTTCGAATTCGAAAATAAAATTCGCGTTGCGAAAATAATCGCGCTTTGCGAATTTGACTTCTGTGTTGCGAATTTGGAAACTGAGTTGCGAAATTGGAGTTCGCGTTGCGAATTTGTTGGTTATTTTCGCAAATCCAAAAAAAGTTTGTTAAAATTGTATATTATAAGGCATTTTCGGTCACTGAAGTTATTTTCTCTTTATTTATTTATCTTTGTTTTATTATTTTATTTATTTATCCATGTTTAGTTTTATTATATTTTATTGATATTTCATTTATCAATTATATGTCATTTATTACTATTACATTCATAAATGACACATTTGTTTTCTCGTTTTCTAAAATAACCAAAGGCAATGTTTGTCTTACGTCGTGAGTTAACAAAATTACATCCAACATGACTGAATTTCAATTTCTGTTAATTCATCTAATAAAGGGAGATCATTCTCAAATAAAACCGAGTGAATTAAATCACCTTTCTCAAGTAAAGTATTTTATAAAGAAATTCTCTCTTTTCAAAATTTAATAAAATAAAAGAATTGTAATTTAACTTTAAAATTCAAATTTGGAGTGCTCTCTCTTCTCCATGTGTAATCAACTCACGAATCTTTAAAAATTAAATTTTTAATAATACACATACCAAATGTGTCTTTTAAATGTTTTTTAATTCCTTAAAATATATTTTTAGGTATTCGACCTACCTAACCCAAAGGTCGATGACAACTCCAAATTTCAATTTAAATAAAAATCCAAAATTTTCAAAATAAAATCATAATTTTTTTAAATTTAATTTATTTCTTAAAAGATGATTATGACATAGAGATTTCTAATATTTGCTTGTTTGGGTGGGTGACCATACATGAAACTTAAAGCCCAAATATATTCATCAACCAGTCTATTAAATCCAAATGCCCAATTCATTACATGGTTAACCCAAAATAAAATACCTAAATCCAAAATAAATAAACCATTTAAATTAAACCAAAAATATGTCCATGTCCATTTATACATATCATTACCCATTTACACTTAACCCACCATTACAATACACATGTCCATCACCCAAACTTGAATCCTAATTAGACCACATCCTAAACTAATATGGGAGATAACCCTAACCTTAACAATCGGTCCCCATCATTCGAAAAAGAGAATAGAATGCATCATTTCAAGTTTTTTTCCATTGGAAACCAAGCTTCCTCTCTCATTTTTTTCCTAAAGAAAGTAATACAGAGCTCTCTCTCTCCTGATTCAAAATATAAAAAGAAAAGAAACATCAAATTCCTGAGCATTTTTCAAAGGTAACGAAAACCTTTTGTTACATTTCTAACACCCGTTTTCCTATATTCGAACTAAAAGAGAGAAAGATATGGGTGAATCGCGTTTACCTTGTTCTTCTGGGTTCATCACCTTGCGTAGATATGACCATAGTTGGTCATCGTGGAAGAGAAAAGAAGAGTTGAGTCCTCTTAGGCCGGTCAGAGTCTTATATGTGGGTTAGGATCACATTAGGTTAGGTCTCGGTTCGTTCAGGTTAGACTAGTGTCATTGTCGGTGGGAGTCAATAGTGGCCTGAAGTGGTAAGTTTAACTAATTTACGGCATTAAAATGGTGGCTTTGAAGTTTTAATTTGAACGCACTATTTTTGTATGGTTTTAATTAAGTCAACTGTTGTGTTCTTTTATTTGTTTCGTATTTAGCCTATTGTTTAATTTATTTTTAATTTTGTCTCTTTCATTTTTTAATTAAAACTTTATTACTAATATTGGATAGGGGTATATTCGGTTCGGTTCGGTTTGTTTACTAAAAATTGAACCGAACCAAAATAAACGAGTTTTTAGAATTTAAACCGAAACTGAATGGTTAAAAAATCGAATTATGTGAAACCAATTTTTTTAATTCGGTTCGGTTTTTTTAGCGGTTCGGTTTTTTCATTTCGGTTCGGTTTATCGGGTTTTCAATGAAAAAATCACTTGAAACTATAAATTTTTTAAAAAAAATTGTCTATTCGGTTCAATATGGAACAAATGGATTCTATATGAAAAACCCAAACCGAACTGTATCAATAGAATTGAGACTTTAAACCAACCCGAAAACTGAACTGTATAAGGTCAATCCGAACCGAACCGTTTTACTCGGTTCGTGTCGGTTTTCGGTTTTCTCGGTTTCGTTGCTCAGCCCTAATATTGGATCCTCCATTTAGGTTTAATTTCAATTTAGTCTTTAAAATTAGGAGAATTTTTTTATTTGGTCTTCACCTTAATTCTCGAGGTTCCATCTCGATTAATCGATTCAATACTTGATTTAAATCAATTAGGATTAATAATTAGAGCATTCAGTTTATATTAATTTCTCTTTTATTCCTTTAATTTAGTGAGTATTTGATTAAGTCATAGCCTTAATGCCTAAGGTTTCATTTTGATTATTTGATTCCATAATTTATTACTAAAATATGTTAGACTAATATTAAAGCCTATATTTTCAGGTTTAGTCCTCTAAGTCCTTTAAATTTCATAATTTGACACTTTAATTTAGAAATAAGCTTTGATTAATACACCTAGTATAATTAGGTCCAATAAATTGATTATTTGATTGCATTTAGATTTTAAAAAGGCAATGTTAATTTATTATGGGGTTAATAGTGTGTTTTCCGCATTAATGCCCGGGGGTGACAACTGTTAATTCTCGAATTAAATCAACATCCTTTTTAAAACCCTACATCATGATCTCTAAATCATCAAGGCAATGTTTGTTTATTGGGATCGATAATGAAGCTTCCGCTAGTGTCGGGGGTGGTTGTTATTGGTCTTGGTAAATGAACATTCTTTTCAAAATTTGCATACATAGTGATTTTTAAATTAAATATAACTCTGAACTCAAAAATTCCAATTTTAAAATATAGGATAATTGACTGGGTACCAATTTTTTGGTGTTATGGTGTGTTAATCATTCCTCAAGCGTAACTAACTGTTGAACCTGATTTTTTAATTTCAAAGACCAAAATTTGGTATTTTTTGATAAAATTAAAAATGTTTTATTAAAATTACTTGATTTTGGTTGTTTCAATCACACCTTAATAAAATGATTGGTAGTGACTCCCGTCTTTTCATTAAAAATCTTTTTAAAAAACCTCATCGTTGTAACCAGTCGACTTTTCATCGTGAAGGGTTGGTTGCAACAACCTATTTAATACAAGGATTAAAATTTTCATTTTATTGTAAATCTTATTTTTATTTGGTTGTCAAGTGTTATAGCAGTAAGAGGGAGTGGATTATATGGACACTTTTCTCTTGTTGTCAAGCTTGTTATGGTTAGATATGTGCTTTTCTTAGCTACTCTTTTTGCATGGCCTCTTTTTTAATTAGATGTCTACAATGCCTTTTTACAGGGCGACATGTTAGAGAAAGTATATATGAAAGTAGGTATCTCGACAATGGAATTTAAAGTTAACAATGCTGGTTATGAGCACAAATTTGATTACTCTTTGTTAAAAAAGTAGATAATACAATTGTAGACACCCGTTTTTGTTTGGGTCTACAAAAATATTATTATTTTATTATTATTATTATTATTATTATTATTATTATTATTATTATTATTATTATTATTACTGTTACTATTATTATTATTATTACTTATTTTCTTACAAAATTTTTGCTAGCCACTACATTACAAAGGTTCAACCCAGGCCAACCCGAAGCCCATCACAAGTGACCCAACCCACAAGCTCAACCCAGATTACAACGCATCAACCCGACTAAGGCCCAACCTGAAGCTACTCGGTAGCCCATTGGCTGACCCGAACCGGCCCAGTAACTGACCCAGCAGAACTAGGGTTTCCCCTTCTCTGCCCTAGCGCCAACCAACAAGGACCATCTGATCTGGACCCATCCAACAGTCCAGATCAATGGTAAATAAGGTTTCATAACCTTAACCCTAGCTAGTTGTTGTTGCCTCCAACCTCTACTGATGCCGACGACTTTTTTCGCCGCTATCATCAAATGGCATAAATCATCAACAGTGCAAAAGTGTGCATATCAATCAAAGGGACCAAATAAAAAACAAAAAGAAATCTAGGGTAAATCCTAGATTGTCCAACAGTCACAGAGGATAATGATATCCTCCCATCTCTCGAAAACAAAGGGGCCATTACCATTATATCACAAGAGAAGACAGAGAAGAGAAGCATTCGAGGTTGGGGGAGGAAAAAAGAAAAAACAAAAAGGAGAGGGGAATCATTCGGTGATAAAACAGGAGTGAAAACCAAAGGAAAAAAAAAGAGAACACAGAGCATTCGGGATTGAAAAAAGGGAGAGACTCAGGGTTTCAAAGAAAAAGAGAGAGAAGTATCGAAAGAAAAATGAGGAGAGAAGGACATTGGTTTACCTCGATTTAAGCCGATGAGCCAAGGGTCACCGGAACCGAAGGTTTCTTCTTAGATCTATGGAGTTTGAGTCATTTTTAGGCAAAACCAGGCTCAAAACTGCATCCATGGCTAAAAGATGCTTCGAATAGTGTATTCCTCTCTCTTCTTCGATGCCGGCGAAAAATAATTATCGACGTCCGTCGGTGGCCGATGCAGCGGAGTCTTACTGGATTCTGGGAATCCTTAGAATCCAATAAGAGCTCTCGGGAGCTCTCTATTTCTCTCTCTTTCACTCATACAGAAGAGAAGTAAATGAGGGCTGGGTGTATTTTGGGTGTGTTTTACAACTTTTATATGGGCCATCGAACGACGTCATTTTATGGGGGACCTGATGAGCATTTTTGCGCCTGGGATATTCACCGTAAAGGTCATTTCTATTTTGTAACCTTTTATTTTAATCATCAATACAACTTTATTTTCTTTTAATTTGAGCTCTCGTTTTGTATATGTTGCAATTTAGTCCTTATTAACCTTTAAGCTCGTGTATGTATATATTTATACTTAAGTCATTATACTTTAATGCTATTTATACTTAAGCAGTATATGTTTTCATTAATTCATTTTAGTCATCGATTTAATGTTTTGTATATTTTCCTTGATGTTTGGCTTTGGCCATGGTATTTGTAACAGTTTCATTTTAGTTACTGTTTGGTATTTGGTTTAATAACTTTGTGGTCCTTTATGTTTCTGTTTATTTTATTTTAGTCTTTTATATGATTTATGGATTATTTTCATTTATAGTACTCTTACTGTTTAATATTTTCGTTTTTGGCTTTGGGTTATATATATTTATGATTCAATCCTTTAAGTTTCAGTTTTTGCCATTTTAGACCTTAAGTTTTTATTTTTGTTATTTTAGTCCTTTAAATGTCTGTATTTTCTATTTAGACAAGTTTCTATTTTACTATTTTAGCCCTTTAAGTTTCTGTTTGTGATATTTTAGTCCTTTAAGTTTCTGTTTGTCACATTTTAGTACCTTAAGTTTTGGTTTTTACTATTTTAGTCCTTTAAGTTTTTATTTTTGTTGTTTTAGTCCTTTTAGTTTCTATTTTTACTATTTTGGTCCTTAAGTTTTTGTTAATCGTATTTTATTCCTTTAATTTTATTATTGTTTTGTTTTAATCATTTTTGCTTATTATTTTATTTTTAGTGTTTGTAATATGATTGTTATTTACTGTAAATATTTTTTTTCATTTGTAATCATATTTGTTTCTATTTTATTTCCTTATTTAATAATATTACTCGAATAGTTTCAAGAACACCAATTTGTAGAATGAGCGTGAAAAGCTTCGCTTGGTCGAAGTGATACGATTCAATACGAAATTTTAAAAAATGTGAACTTGAAATCAACTTTATTTTGTTAATTATTTCATTTTCTCTATATAACAATTTATTTTATTTCACACAAATGTTTATTGTCAATTTATATTTGATTCTCTTTTTTTACATAGTCGAAGGTAGAATATTATTTTACGAATGAGAAATGGTTGAAATAGCTCTCTCGACAGAGGATTGTAAATTTCAAGATTTCTTATCGAGTAAAAGATTTTTTTCAATAATTAATTTGAAGCAAATTAATCAATATTCTGTAAATGGATCATAATTTAACTTTATATTCAATTTATGATTTCCACCATTAATGACGATATGTAAGCAACATATTACCAATTTTTGGCGTTGTGGGGGTGATAATTCTTCCCCACGCATAACCGATTCTTGGACCAATCAAATCGAATTTCTGGTAAACGCAAACAATTTTTGTCTTAAAAAATTATTTTTCTTTAAAATTGTTTTAAAAAAATGTTTTTAGGTATTCAACCTACCTAACCCAAAGGTTGATGGCGACTCCCTTTTCAATTTAATTCCAAATTAATCCAAAATATCAAATTTTCAAAATTAAAGTTCTAATCGTTTTTTAAAAATAATATTTAATTGTTTTAAAAAAATGGTTATGACAGCTTGGCGACTCTGTTAGGGACTTTTTTAGAGAGTCAGACTGTAAGGGCGCTTACACATTGTCGTTTGGTGGAAATTATAAGTTCAAGTCTTTAGTTAACCTATGGTCCTTTTATTGAAGTTTTTAATTGCTTCATTTTTAAGTGTCACTAACATTTGAATTTTATTTTTCACCTTTGTCCATGTTTTTTGCCGAGTTTTTTCTTTCCCGATTTTGAGTCAAAGGTAGGTACGTTCCTCCTCACACACCTCACGTGCATTTGCATAACATAAGCTCTAGACACGAGCTTCAATCTAATTAAGTCGGGGTGAATGTTTTACTCTTGTAAGAATTTATTCTTCTTTTGAATTTTAGCAAATAACACATGGGATACATACCTTATGCCTTCGTAGGAATTTAATCCTCGTATGGGTATAAGACGGTGAACCCCTCGAATTGAACTAGTTCCGTTCGAAACCTGTAATGGGTGAGGATCAAGGGTCTGGTAGCCCAAGGGGGCACTGATATCAAGGACAATTCGAGTACCCTTTTCTCTTTAGAGCTGAAACCATGCATGTAGTGAACCATAGAACGGTCACCCTAGGTATAGTTATACCGAACCTTTGTCCGTTAGTTGGTACCCAAAATAGGTGTACACAAAGGAAGAGCGTTTCTAAAACTTTACCTGTTTTGCTTTAAGTTAGTAGAATATATTTATTATTTTCGAATAAAATCATGTGAACTAGATACCATGCGGTTAGGATTATTTTCTTGAAAAGTCATTTTGGGTAGATATCATGTCCGGTAGGAATGTTATTTAATTAAAGCATGCTCAGGTAGATATCATGATCGGGTAGGTGTTATATTTATCTATATATAACATCTTTTAACTCTATTGATTATCTTGTTTGTACTAACTCGTTTTTCTCTTTTGTTTGTGTTACTAGCTCTTTTTCTCGTTTCGCGTGTGTTATTTTTACTTTCTTTGCATTGCATTGCATCGTCATGACATACTGCAAAAGTGTTAATACACAAGGGGATATTTATGAGAAAATATTCACAATAAGAGATAAAAGTTTTCAATCAAGCAGTCGCGTACACAGACATGCACCGAAGGCTAAAAGAAGTTCAGAGTATAAGAATGAGACTTGCTCGAAGATTGCGCATCTTTTGAGACTGAAATGATGATCCACTAATTCGAGGAGTAATCCAGTAGTGGAATCTTATCTACAATCATGTCATCGCTAGTCATCAAGAAGCGAAGAAATGACTTTAGCACTACTGAGGCATTAACAGAGTTAGTTTACAGAGCATTAAGGGGCATCAGTTCCAAATACAAAGATCTGAGACGAAGCAGTGAGCTCGAAGATCGTACAACATTCGAGATTGAAATGACGATCCACTGATCCAAGGAGTGATCCAGTAGTAGATCCTTATTTACGACCATTTCATTGCTAGTCATCAAGGAGCGACGCACTGACTTCAGCAACGCATGGGGCATTAACAAAATCAGGTTACAGAATACTTGAGGGACATCATTTTCAACGACGAAGATCTGAGACGAAGTAGTGATCAACTTCAGAATCAACATCTAAGCGAAGGCATGTCTGTAAAATGGACTGTCTTGTAATGTGAAAGCTTTTATTTCAGATGAAAATTATTCTAAGATATTCATCGTTGGGATCAACATTTTTGCATCTGCATTTGTATTTTATTTTTAAGCATTTTCACAAGCATCATTCATAAAAACATGGAATTAATCCGTGGAGGATTCAATGGAGCAGTCCTAACCACATTGACAATTAAAATAAGAAGCTTAAATTAGTATAGTGGGAGCTTGTTCAGCTAGTTGTATGGTTGAGCCTCCCAGGATGATCTGAAAAAAGAGTCCCCATTCCCTGAGGTCTATGATGTTGATATCGTATGCAACTACCACATAGGAAGCTCCAGATATTCCACTGAAAACTGTAAGGCACTGAAATACAAGATCCAGAACCAGATGGATTCAGGGGTATGGATAATCGAAGAAGGATGGGGTTATTGCATCTACCATTTGCATTGAGAGCATTGTTTTGTTTAAACTCGTTTTTGTTCTGTCTTTCATATTTTTAATCTTTTAATGACTGAATTTATACTACCTTCTAATGTTGAATAATTGAACGAATTTTAATCTTTAGTTCTTCGAATATCAAATGAATTACAAATTCTTTTAGTTCATCAAGAATTATGAATTTTTTACATATCACAAGATTAGACATTTTTTATACTGTCTAAAACCCAAAATAAAATCTCTCGATTCTTTACCCTAAATAGTTCATGGTCACTACCAAAGAACCAAAATTTTACATTCCTCTCTTTGAGACTTTAAAACATTCTTTTCGACCTTGAAACATTGCATTTATCTTTTTGATACACAAAAATTCATACCCATACCTTTCTTTGAGCCAATAAAGTTATACCATCATCTTCTTAGATGTAAAACCGTCATTTTTTTCTACCAATAAAACCTAAGACATTGAGTACAAGATGTTCACTTGAACATGAACCTTCCTACCAGAATAAACAATGTGGGACATCTCACATCAATCCAATTCTGATGACATATAAGGAATTGCTCCCAACGCTAGTTGAGAAGAACCTTGCAACTCCAGTTTAATCCAAACCAAGAGAGGCCCCATATCATGAAGGGTATGATATTAACGCCATATGCAACTATCATATTGGGAGTTTAGGGCACACCACTAATAATTGTGGGGCATTGAAGTGCAAGGTTCAAGATCTGATCAATTCACGGGCATTGACGTTCAATATGTGATGGGGGCATTCTGATCAGGAGTCAGTTGGGGCATCCATCAGGAGTTTTGTTGCATTCTCATGCATGTCATCTTGTTTGAACTTATTTTTCTATCTATGTGTGAATGTTTGTAAGTCGCTTGACGTTCTAACATTTTCAATAAAATGTTTTATTCTTAGGAAATTTACGATGAGCAAATTTTAATCTTGAAATTCTTGAATCATTTTATTAAAATCTTTTTTAAATTGATATGTAAATCTTTGACAAATAACAAGATTGAACCCTGTAAAACAATGACCCCTTGATCCTAATCCAGATGATACACTAGAATACATACCCTTCTCTTATGTTTGTAAGTCGCTTGACGTTCTAACATTTTCAATAAAATGTTTTATTCTTAGGAAATTAACGATGAGCAAATTTTAATCTTGAAATTCTTTGAATATCATTTTAATTAAAATCTTTTTAATAATTGATATGTAAATCTTTGACAAATAACAAGATTGAACCCTGTAAAACAATGACCCCTTGATCCTAATCCAGATGATACACTAGAATACATACCCTTCTCTTGCAGGGACCTAACTAGTTTTCTCTTCACATGAAGAAGCAATCAAAGGGTTTGTCATTCAGGTATGTGTCAGGAGCGAACAAAATGGGGTAACTAGCACATGAACTTGCAAAAATAATTGGTTTCCGCTTTTATTAACAAGGTTAAATGATGATCGTGATATTTTCAGATGGAATGGTCAAGTAGGCGAATCAAGTTTAGGTCAGTTGCTTGGGAATTGAACTCTAACAATGAGATTTTCTTACCTTCAACAAACACATGGGCTATAACATGTTCTCCTCAGCAAGCTTAAGAAATAGAATCTATATACCCATAATATAAATATATATATATATGTGTGTGTGTGTGTGTGTGTGTGTGTACAATAAAGTTGAGCTATTCCGCTAAAACAATTGGTTATAGAGGAAACTCGAAAGCCCTGGCTTTATGAATAGATTACATTCAAACCATGACATTGATCGGGTACTTGGCAATTCGATGGTTGCACCACTATGGTTGTCAAGTTGAAGACTTTGTGATGACATGAATCCTTCATCTAGCCTGATAAAGACAATTATAAAAAGTATGTATAATAAAGCTGAATTCAGCTAGCCAAACATTGGCAAATTAAATCAAATTTAATAGATAAAGTTTTTCGGTGAATATGGACTAAGGGAGTTGAGGAACACCTGTTATAGTTAACTTCCCACGAGCACTTAGAAATCTCATTTTTAGACCGATATTTCTGCACTGTCTTGACTAGAGGAGTCTAAGAAGCTTGAACAAATGGAAGATTTCTGAGAACTGAAATAAAATATTATAAATAGTCTAGCAATTGACTATGCTAGTTGTGACATTTTGTCCGCCTCCAATCAAAATGCCAAACCAAGAAAGAGGGGCATGTCATGATCTTCAAGGTGACCGAATCTATGAAACAGACCTTAGAGTTTAGGTAGCTAACCTCGAAACCAACCTTTCAATCTTGATATTTATCAAAGATTTGCATCTATCAAATATTGAAAGAGCAATTGATTCTTTTGATATCCAATGAACTCTTGTTTATGATTTGTTTCAATTGTGAAACTTAGAAGGAGGCAATATTTTTTCAAAACTCTTATGATATTTTTCAAAATTTTGAAAATCCAAAGGAAGAAAAACATTTTCAAACAAGATAAGTTCTCTGGAAGTATCTTGGAATTCAACGAATATCTCTCTGAAACTCAAGATCAAAGCTGGGGCAAGGAAATAACTTGTCTCATGTCGAGGTTTACAAGAGTATAATCTGGTGGAAAATGAAGACTGTGCAACTATTGCATAGAAGGCGATCGCATAAATATCTTGATAAGGCATCGCACAACCTAAATGAGAACATGAGAGCTGGGAGTCGGAGAACACTTCCAATAAATGAGTACAAAAGCTACTCCATTATATCAGTGAACAACAAATAAATGAGTATACCAAAACTTTGACCAAACACAGTAACTTGAGACTTTTTTTATCATTTTCTTACTTAACCATTTCTCAAAGATAGAATTGATCTTGACACTTGTCAAATAGCTATAATTTATTGAAGTATTAAAAGTGTAATTAATTCTTTGATATCCAATGAACTCTTGTTTTATGAGTTGTCAATTGTGAAACCTCGAAAGGGGTAATATTTTCAAACTTTTGATTAAACATTTTTTCAAAGCTCTTTTAATTGATATTTTCATACTTTTGAAAATACAAGAAGAAGAAAAATGTTTGCAAACAAGACAATCTCTTTGGAGTAGATCTTGGTAGTTGACATGTGGCTCCCATACACGAAGTTCATGCTTAGAATCAGTGTTGAAGCAATCAACATCGAATATTGGGGCATCTTTGAACCAATCAACATCGAATGTTGGGACATCTTTGGGGATTCAACATCTTGATGTGAATGATCAGATCTTCTAAGGCATTTCCTCCACCAGTAGGAACAAGCCGACTATCAGTATCCTTTGAGTTGTTTCTCTTGAAACAAATTTTGTCCCTCGAGACAGTTTCTTTTGAAAAAATCTTTGAGTTTGTTTCTTTGGAAACAAAGTTTTGTCTCTCTTGAGATAATTTCTTTTGAAAAAAAATCTTTGAGTCCGTTTCTCTGAAACAAAGTGTTGTCTCTCTTGATACAATTTCTTTGGAGAAAAATCTTTGAGTATGTTTCTTTGGAAACAAAATTTTTTCTCTTAAGACAATTTTTTTCTAGAAAAAACATCTTTGAGATCGTTTCCCTTGAAACGAATTTTATCTCTCTTGAGACAATCACCCTTGAGACATTATCCCTAAAGATGGCCAACTGTCCTCATCACGTAGGAACCGTGTCATCCCCCGACCAGAACTCCTCATCACGTAGGAGCCGTGTCACCCTTGATAACCAGCCATCCTTATCACGTAGGAATCGTGTTATCATCCCTAAAGATGGTTTGTCTTCCGCATCACGTAGGAACCGTGTCATCCTCGACTAGACCTCCTCATCAGGTAGGAGCATGTCACCACTGATAACCAGCCAACCTCATCACGTAGGAACCGTGTTATCATCCCTAAAGATGGCATATCATCCTCATCGTATAGGAACCGTGTCATCCCCTGACCAGACCTCCTCATCATGTCGGAGCTGTGTCACCCTCAGATAACCAACCGTCCTCGTCACGTAGGACCATGTTATCATCCCTAAAGATGGCATATCATCCTCATCAAGTAGGAACCATGTCATCCCCCGACAAAACCTCCTCATCACGTAGGAGTCGTATCAACCCTAGATAACCAGACATCCTCATCGCATAGGAATCGATGAGTCATGTCGTCCCCCAACACAAATCTATCAAATTTAAAAAAAAATCGGACAAAAACTGGTTGTCTTTTTCGTTTTGCGCTATTCTTGTTAACACAAGAATGTGCAAAGAGGGACAGCTGTAGAGACCCATTTTTGTCCGAGTCTACAAATATATTATTAATTTTATTATTATTATTATTATTATTACTTATTTTGGTTACAAAATTTTTGCAGGCCACTACATTACAAAGGTCCAACCCAGTCCAACCCGAAGCCTATCACAAGTGACCCAACCCACAAGCGCAAACCAGATTAACACCCAACAACCTGACTAAGGCCCAACCCAAAGCTACTCAGCAGCTCATTGGTTGACTCGACCCGAACCGGCCTAGTAACTAACCTAGTAGAACTAGGGTTTCCCCTTCTCTGCCCCAGTGCCGCACCAACAAGGACCATTCGATCTAGACTCATCCAACGGTCCAGATCAATGATAAATAGGGTTTTATAACCTTAACCCAAGCTAGCTATCGTCGCCTCCAACCTCTGCTACTACCGCCGACTGTTTCTACCACCGACTATTTCTACCGCTGTCATCAAACACATCAAATGGCAGAAATCATCAACAATACAAAATTGGACATATCAATCAAAATGACCCAATAAAAAAAGAAAAATAAATCTAGGGTAAATCCTAGATTATCCATAAGTCACAGAGGATAATGATATCCTCCCATCTCTCGAAAACAAATGGGTCATCACCATTATATCACAAGAGGAGACAGAGAAGAGAAGCATTCAAGGATAGCGGGAGGAAAAAAGAAAAAAATCAAAGAAGAGAGAGGAATCATTCGGTGATAAAACAAGAGTGAAAACTAAAGGAAAAAGAGAGAGAACACAGAGCATTCGGCTTTAAAAAAGGGAGAGACTAGGGGTTTCAAAGAAAAAGAGAGAGAAGTATCGAAAGAAAAATGAGGAGAGAAGGACAGTGGCTTACCTCGGCTAAAGCAGATGAGCCAAGGGTCGCCGGAGCCGAAGGTTTCTTCTTAGATCTATGGAGTTTGAGCCATTTTTAGACCAAACCAGGCTCAGACCCGCATCTATGGCTAAAAGACGCTTCGAATAGTGTATTCCTCTCTCATCTCCGATGCTAGCAAACGACGATTATCGTCGGCCGAAGGCGGCCGATGCGAAGGAGTCTCGCCAGATTCTGGGAATCCTTAGACTCCGATGAGAGCTCTCGGGAGCTCTCTATTTTTCTCTCTCTTTCACTCACACAGAAGAGAAACAAATGAGGGTTGGGTGTATTTTGGGTGTGTTCTCTAGCTTTTATATGGGCCATCGAACGACGTCGTTTTAGAGGGGACCTGATGAGCCTTTTCGCGCCTGGGATATTTATCGTAAAGATCCTTTGTATTTTGTAACCTTTTATTTTAGTCATCAATAGAACTTTTTTTTCTTTTAATTTGAGCTCTCGTTTTGTATATGTTGCAATTTAGTCCTTATTAACTTTTAAGCCCGTGTATGTATATATTTATACTTAAGTCATTGTACTTTAATGTTACTTATACTTAAGAAGGATATGTTTTCATTAATTCATTTTAGTCATCGATTTAATGTTTTGTATATTTTCCTTGATGTTTGACTTTGGCCATGGTATTTGTAATAGTTCATTTTAGTCACTGTTTGGTATTTGGTTTAATTACTTTGTGGTCTTTTATGTTTATATTTTTTTCATTTTATTTTTTAAATGATTTCTGGATTATTTTCATTTATAGTACCCGTACAGTTTAATATTTTCATTTTTGGCTCTGGGTTATGTATATTTATGATTTAGTCCTTTAAGTTTTGATTTTTTCCATTCTAGTCCTTAAGTTTATGTTTTTATTATTTTAGTCCTTTAAATGTATGTATTTGCTATTTAGACCCTTTAAGTTTTTGTTTTACTGGTTTAGCCCTTTAAGTTTCTATTTGTGACATTTTAGTCCTTTAAGTTTCTGTTTGTAACATTTTAGTACTTTAAGTTTTAGTTTTTGTTGTTTTAGTCCTTTAAATTTCTATTTTTTCTATTTTAGTCCTTTAAGTTTCTATTTTTTACTATTTTGGTCTTCAAGTTTCTGTTAATCATATTTTAGTCCTTTAGTTTTTTTATTGTTCTGTTTTAATCTTTTTTGCTTGTTATTTTATTTTTAGTGTTTGTATTATGATTGTTATTTACTATAAATATTTTATTTGTCATTTGCCATCATATTTGTTTCTATTTTATTTCCTTATTTAGTAATATTACTCGAATAGTTTCAAGAACACCGATTTGTAGAATGAGCGTGGAAAGCTTCACTGTCGAAGTGATGCGATCCGATACGACATTTTAACAAATGTGAACTTGAAATCAACTTTATTTTGTTAATAATTTCATTTCGTATTTTAAATCGAATAACGCGATGCATGTTTCTCTAGATAACAATTTATTTTATTTGACACAAATGTTTATTGTCAATTTATATTCGATTCACATTTTTTACATAGTCGAATCTTTTACAAATGAGAAATGGTTGAAATAGCTATCCCGATGGAGGATTGCGAATTTCAAGATTTCTTATCGAGTAAAAGAATTTTATTTTCAATAATTAATTCGAAGCAAATTAATTAATGTTCTGTAAGTGGATCATAATTTAACTTTATATTCAATTTAGAGTTCCACCAGTAATGACGATGTGTAAGCAACACAATATCAATTTTGGGCACTGTGGGGTGTTAATCTTTCCCCACACGTAATCAATTCCTGGATCCATCAAATCGAATTTCTGGTAAACGCAAACCATTTTTGTCTTAAAAAATTATTTTTCTTTAAAAAAAATTTAAAAGACTTTTTTTAGGTATTCGACCTACCTAACCTAAAGGTCGACGGCGACTCTCTTTTCAATTTAATTCCAAATTAATCTAAAATCACCAAATTTTCAAAATTAAAGTCCTAACCGTTTTTTTAAAAATAATATTGAATTGTTTAAAAAAAATGATTATGACAACGATAGTTATCACGTTAATTTAAATCGATGATATTTTAATCACCGGAAATGATGAAGGACTGATTGAACCTTTTTTTAGGTATTCGACCTACCTAACCTAAAGGAGTTGTTGCATGAAAATTTTAAAATGAAAAAATTAGGAGAACTATTTTTTTTTTGAAGTATTGAAGTTTTAAGGTCGAATGCAGAGATTGTGATCAACCAACGAAAGTATGCTCTTGAGTTGATTGAAGAGTCAGGAACAGAAGGAGCAAAACCTGTTATGACCCCACTTGAACATAATGTGATGCTTACTACTTCAGTATATGACAGAGTGAGCCAATGATGAATTACTTCCAAATAAAACAATCTTTCAGAAGCTAATAGGCAGGCATATATATCTCATACGTATAAGACCTGACATAACTTTTATAGTTGATCAATTAAGTCAATTCATGCAACAACCCAAAAGGATTCACTTGAAAGTATCTTTAAAGGTAATGAGATATATCCAAAGAAATCCAAGGCAAAGTATTTTGCTGAGTGCAACTAGCAAGTGTGATCTTGTTGCTTACTGTGATTCATATTGAGCCTCATGTCCAGTAACGAGACGATCCGTTTCTAGATTTTGTGTCAAAATTGGAAGTTCTTTGACCTCATAGAAATCAAAGAAATACAACACTACATCTAAATCTTTTGCTAAAGTAGAATATAGGAATATGAAAATAGCTACATAAGAAGTAATTTGACTGAGTTGTTTGTTATTAAAACTTGGTTTTGATATGAAACAATCAATAAAGCTGCATCTTTATAGTAAAATCGATTTATAAATTGCTGCGAGCCCAATTTTTCATGAACGTACTAAGCATATCGATATTGACTGTTATTTTTTTAGGGAGAAAATACAAGAACGCCTCATTAAGACTGAATATGTTTCTTCCAAAGAATAATTAGAAGATATTTTTACTAAAACACTCAGAGCACGATAACATGGTTACTGAATGTCCAAATTAGGAGTAAAGGATATTTTTCCACCAATTTAAGGGGGAATATTAGAATTTAGTTACCATTGCTGTATAGTTTTCTTATAACTGATTTGGTTAGCTTATAACAGATTTAGCTTGTTAGTTAAAGGAACTAATTGTTTATATATATAGATGAACATATTGCAAAGTTGAGTTGTATCAATGAAAATAGATCAAATTTTTTAATTATTTTCTTTGATTTTTACATGATCAGGTTTTTAATTTCCTTCTAAGGTCTTTATGTGATTTTAAGTGTCCTAATTATGTATTTAGTTTATGTTTATAGTTATGATTCTGAATATTTTTTTTAATAAAATTGGTGACCTCTATAAAAAAAATAAGGCTTAATATAAAAATAAGTGTCCAAATTATACACATTTTTTCCTATTTAGGTGTTTAAATTATTTTCCATCAATGCAGATGCCTAACATTATAAATGTTACCATTTTAAGTGTCATAACCGTAATGACTTTACAAAATTCCGTTAAGTGACACAATTAATATTTATATAATTTTGAAATTTTTTATTTAAAATAAAAAACTTAAAATTATATATATTTAAAAAAAAACCTAAAAGTTTCTCAAATCTTAAAAACCCTATGTCCATGTCGTTTACTATCATTTGTCATCAATCAAACTTCCACCCGATTGAACCCCGTCGATCGGCCACCACAAAAACCGTCGGGCCATCAACCGCGCATAACACCTGCAAGTCATAGTGGTGAAGTACCACTGCAAATTATCATTGTCGTAAATCATCTCTGCCGCAACTAAATTCTTTCACCATCGCATCAAGACCCTTCGCGCATTACCTCCTTGCAACTCATTGATAGAAGGAGAACAAAATTAGGGTTTATGAATTTGGTATCTAGGAATTTAAGTTTAAGGATCTAAGAATTTATGGTTTTGAGAAGATGACAAGGTGATGGCTTGTCAATGGGAGGATGGTGACAGTTTGATGACTGTTCAATGGTGGATGGGTAGTTAGAGATGGTTGGTCGTATTAAATGTATTAAATAATTTAGGAATTTGTGGTTTTTTATTTTAAAAAATGGGGTTATTTTAAAAAATAATATTTCCTTTATCCTATTAAATGTATCTTTTTTTTAAAAAAAAATTGTCTCATCCAAAACGTGCTATTAAAAAATTTAATAAACAACAATACTTATATTTTCTTTTTTACTCTAATATGCTGCCACTTTTTTACGCTTATCAAAATAAATATGTCAAATCTATCAATTACATTTTAGGGATAAATTTGTCATTTCCCTTGATCAAATATATCTCTGAAAATTATGTGCATAGTGAATATATGACAAATTATGGGACGGAGGGAGTAATAACTTTAAGTTTTTTAAAATATTTTTTTAAAATTATTTGAATGCGACATGTGTCGTTTAACGAGCTTTTTAATGGTCATTATGACCGAGATACTTTTTTTTGAAGTAAAGTGGGCCTTATTAAAAACCTCTTCTGCACAAAATGATAATGTTTGTAATGTTAGATACTTAGATTGACCGAAAAATAATTTAAGCACTTAAATGAGAAAAAGTGTATAATTTGGACACTTATTCTTTTTATTAAACCAAAAATCAATGTTTGAAATCAAGTTTAGATTTCTAAAATATCATTAGGTACCATCTATTTCTATTTCTATGTTCAAGTTGTTATGAAAACGAGATTCTGAGTAATCAATGTTTGAAATTAAGTTTAAATTTCTAGGCTATCATTAGGTACCATTTATTTCAAGATTCAGATGGTTAGAAAAACGATATTCCGAGAAATGAAATAGTAAATATAATAATAATAAACAAATATTGTATAATAGATTAAACATTACAGTTTTTATATTTCGAGTCATATAATTCTTGTCAATTATAATAAGTAATTTAATTTTTTTCTTAAAATGCTACATAATAAGTAAAATGATGAAAACATTATTTCAACCAATCAAAAATAAGATAAACTGGTAAAAGAGGAGATTTTGTTGGATGAATACTTTATCTGTTGAGTTTTAAGTTACACAATAAATGTTGGGAGCTATCACATATGATCTCCCTCACATATTTAGTATTGATTCGGTGGGTGAGCTTGCTCTAGCATTTGGTGAGTTGCTGTCAATTCGGTGGGTACCTGAGCGATCACTAGTTGCCCCTTGGCCTTTTAAAGCAAAGCTTGAGCGTTTTGCACCATTTTTTAGTGGTTCGAATTATCATGACTCCCAGGAGCTTGGAGATTTTCATATTGTTCGTAATGATTCAATATTTGTCACAGATTAGTCTTGATCTTTGTTCGGTATGTTGTGAATTTAGCGATTGGATTTGTTGTGGAGGGGTCAATGCCCGCTTTGATGTTTTCGTTTTATAAGCGTCAGTGGTCTTGTACTGTGTACATTGTTAAGAGTACTCTTTTCCTCCATCTAAGTTTAGAGAGATTTTTAACGAGACTCTTAATTTAAGTTTGTTTTATTAATAAAATTCATATTGCCGAGAAAAAAAAATATTTAGTATTGATATACTCAGATTTTCTACATGTCATTTCCATTTTGTCTCACACCTCAATTCTTCTCTTATTTTTGTACAACTTATAATTGTAATGGTTCAATTTTAACTTCAAACTTTTTCTTTGTTGTATTAAATTATAAAAGTATTCAAATGAATTTTAAGTTGAGCAATTTAAATAAAATATATTTCTTTAAAATATATATTTATTCAACTTGATAACTACATTTTTTTTTTGTATTAAAAGGCTCCCTAAACTATACTTGTCAGTTATTTTTTTTTTCAAAACGTTAGATCCATTAAAAAGAGTTATGGACAATTAAAAACATGAAACACGGAGATTTACCCATGCCAAACCCTAGTACAAACATTGTCGAGAACTCCATCGAAATCTTTAACGGAACACCAGCGCATAACCTTACCCCTCCAGCCGAACATCACTGATTACCACCGACAGAACTCCCTGACGATAGTTCTATACAAAACAGGATGGAATATACTTCCATTGTAATCCCTGCGGCGATTGAAAGACCAGGATTGCCATTGGAAAACACTAGAAATAAAAAAAAAAAGGCCAGAAACGAAGGAGATATATCACCGATAAAGAATAACGTAGATAAGGACGACGTCCTAATGGTAGATGCCGATGACAAAGAAAGCAGGAACAACAAGGATGACCCGGAGAAGGATTTGAGTCATATCAAAGAAACCATGATGTACGCTGGAGCAGTTTCTGTAAAGGAGATATGATTATCGACACAAATGATCGATTCCATCGATTGAATTTTTGAGAAAGTACATGATCAAATCGACAACAGCATGCGAAGATCAATTATCGTACGTTTGCTGGGACGTAAAATAGGTTATAAAACCCTAATGGAAAGAATCCAATTACTGTGGAAACTTGCAAGCAATTTTCAGGTGGTAGACCTGGACAACAATTACTACCAGGTTATGCTCTAGATGGAAAGCGATTATGTACGTGTTCTTACAAAGGGACCTTGGACAGTTTATTGTAGCTATCTCAAAGTACAACCGTGGAGTAGAGCCTTCACTACTTTCGAGGGCTTCCCATCATAGGTGGCCGTTTGGGTAAGAATACCAAAACTTCCATACTAGTGTTACTCTAAAGCACTGTTCAGACATATTATTGCTATCATTGGGAAAGTGGTCAAAATCGACTACAACACATATGCTGACGATTGAGGAAAATTTGCTAGACTAACAGTGGTGGTGGACTTGAATAAACCACTGATACCCAGCATCCACATCGACGGAGTGGTTCAGCAGTTAAAGTACGAGGGGTTACAACAAAGATGTTGTAAGTACGGATAATATGGATACACCACAGAAATGTAACCCCTTATTTCAAGTAGCAAGGAAAAGGCAGGACAAGAAGAGAAATTAGAAACCAATACAAATGAAACAGACAGAGATTCGATATATGGATCATGGATGGTTGTACTAACCAAGAAGCGCGTAACGCGACGAATGACAGAAACAATGAACAAAGAAGAACAACGGAAGGACAATCGTTATGGCTCTAGATTCCAAGCACTAGAAACATTAGAGTTAGAGATAGAGAATGAGACTACACAAGGTCCAATCCCAGAAGATATTTTAGGAACCAAAGTTCATGGCCATAAAGCAGCAAGTGAAAGAAGTGCTAGAGTATGTCAAAAGACCAACCATGTGATGATTATATTGACATATTTTCTTTACCATATTTATTAAATAAAAGCACAATCATTATTTTCTTTTGTTATATTTATATGTATTAAATAAAATAAAAGATAATATTGTTCATATAATAATATGATTATTATTGAAAGGTCCTTAGTCGAGTATTATTATGGGCATGGACAATAATAATAAGTTTAAGGCTAACACGTTGTTCATTGATGACAATGAGTTATCATTAACATATTGGATTAACCTGCTATGAGCATATGTCTTGGATTATTATGTGGCAGTCACAACATTCCTCATGGTGGTGACTACATGTATGATCCTTATACTTGAGATCATTACTATCTCAATATATATTGTCGTGTGTTTTGGTACGGTCAAACATGCTCCGTAACTGGTCGCACTATGAAGAATGACGTTGAACACATTATGATATATGTAGTGGGGTGTGAATGATCAAGATAAGATTTGTTCTTCGTACATAATAGGAATTATATTACATATCACTTGATTGAGTGAGACTAGAAATGCATGGCCATGCTCGAACCAGTCGATATGAGATATCATAAGTTGTTCGTTTATCGTAGTTAACTCTAGATATCAAGATTTGTTAGATGAGCTATATAAGTGTGACTATTCTAGGACTTGTGTCTATTCTAGATATAAAGGACAAAATGGTATAATACATAAAAGGAATTAGTCACGAAGAATTTATGTCGAATCATGACTTCTTGTAACTTAGAAGACAATGATACTTTGCTAGATGTCACTCATTGTTTGTAATATTAGAATGTTCTAATAATTACTACTAATGTTACAGGAACCTACAGGGTCACACCCGAGGATTGAGATCAGTAAATTATAATAAGTTATACATGTACAATTTTATTATACTTGAATTAAAAATGTGTAATTAAAATTAATATGTGTGTGTGCGCGCGTGCATGCATGTGTGTGCGCGTCTGCGTGTGCATGTGCGTGTGTGTGCATGTGTGTGTGATTTTAATTATCTCGTACATGCTGAATGAATATTAAAAGTTTATAATTAATGTAATTATTTTCTTTTAATAAATAATTCATAAACAACCCTAGGGGTTAGGGCAACAACAGTATATAAGAAATATGATGACCTAGCAGTTGTTTTATCCATTTATCGATATTTCTCAAAACATTTTTTGAGAAAACAAAAATTTTCTCTCGACACTGGGTGATTATCCCGTACATGCTGAATGAATATTAAAAGTTTATAATTAATGTAATTATTTTCTTTTAATAAATAATTCATAAAAACCCCTAAGGGTTAGGGCAACAACAGTATATAAGAGATGTGATGACCTAGCAGTTGTTTTATCCATTTGTCGATATTTCTCAAAATAATTTTTTAGAAAAGAAAAATTTTCTCCCGACACCAAGTGAACTGAGTGGAGACCGATATATTTTTGTGGAGGCTAAGTATTCGAATTCTTCGTGACTATCCTATCGATTTTACTATTATTCAAGGAACCCAAGGTAAATCACGCATTTCTTCCTCCCGAATTCGAGCTTTCGTACTTGGATCAATAGTGAGATTGTCAACAGAGTACGAGTAATTTCCCTATAACCAGATTAGTGAGAATGTAAAATAAAAGCGGAAAAATAATACCCGAAATTGATAACAGAGTTCAGCCAATTGTGTTTACGTCTCCGGACTGTTGCAGATCTTTACTAAGAGAGAAATTTACAGGTGTTTACAAAACACTCACTACTCACAAGAAAACTCTCTAGTATTGGGGGAAAGAAATGATTTTTGGGATGGTTTTGAAGCTAAATGAGCTAGGGTATTTATAGTTGAAACTTAAGGACTTAATCTTGTAAATACTCTAAAGCCTAGGGATTAATTGTGATTATCCCATTATCATTTTTCAACAAACATCTACCAAACTTTGAAAAACTATTTTTCAAAGAAACATTTACCAAACTTTGAAAACCATTTTCAAAGAAACATTTACCAAACTTTGAAAACCAATTTTTCAAAGTTGGTTGCCAAACTTGAAAACCATTTTTAACAATACTTTCAACAATCTCCCACTTGAAGACTGATTTTAATCTATCTTCACACCTCGATCAATGCAGCAGCATTTCTAGTCTTGTTATTCTTGCATACCAACTGAAGCTGAACACAACTTCAGTTTGTTCGTGGTCACCGTCTTTGTCAACATGTCTGCCGGATTTTGAGCTCCGCTAATCTTTTCAAGTTTCAAAATCCCATCTTCCAGAAGAGACCGAATAAAATGATATCGTAATTGTATGTGCTTCGTCCTGGAATGAAAAGACGGATTCTTTGCTAGATGGATAGCACTTTGACTGTTGCAATACAAGACATTGTTTTCTTGTTTATTGCCTAACTCTTCCAAGAAACTTTGGAGCCAGACCATCTCCTTCTGGCTTCCGTAACAGCGACATATTCTGCCTCAGTTGTGGAGAGAGAAACTATCTTCTATAGTTAAGAAACCCAACTCACTGCAGTACCTCCTAGAGTATAGACATACCCTGTAGTGTTCTTTCTGATGTCAACATTTACGGCTAAGTCAGCATCTACATAGCCTATCAGTATCGTATCTCTACCTTTGAAACAAAGTGTTTTGTTTGTGGTACCCCGTAGATATCTGAGGATCCATTTGACTGCTTCCCAGTGTACCTTGCCCGGATTATTCATGTACTCGCTAACAGCTCCCACTGCTTGAGCAATATCTGGTCTGGTACAAACCATGGCATACATCAGACTTCCAATTGCTGAGGGATACGGCACCTTCACCATGTGTGCACGTTCTTCCTCCGTCTTTGGTGAATGTTCTTTGGAGAGTCTGAAATGAACACCTAAAGGTGTACTTACTGGTTTAGCATCTTGCATGTTGAACCTGAGAGAGTTTTTGATGTACTCAGTCTGTGATAATATCAAAGTCCCCGACTTTGTGTCTCTCTTGATCCTCATCCCAAGAATCTGTTTTGCAGCGCCCAGATCCTTCATAGCAAACTGCTTCGACAATTTTTGCTTCAAGTTTATAATCTCTTGCATGTCTGAGCCTGCAACGAGCATGTCATCAACGTACAACAATAAAATAATGAAGCTATTATCGAACCTCTTGATGTAGCAACAATGATCTGCTTGGCATCTGGTAAAACCATTGCTACCCATGAAGCTATCGAACTTCTTGTACCACTATCTAGGAGCTTGTTTTAAACCATACAAGCTCTTCTTCAACCTGCACACCAGGTTTTTCTTGCCTGCCTCTATGAAGCCTTCTGGCTGCCTCATATAGATTTCTTCCTCCAAATCACCATGAAGGAAAGCTGTCTTCACATCTAACTGCTCAAGATGTAAATTCTCTGCAGCTACAATTTTTAACACCAGTCTAATTGTAGGTAGCTTCACGACTGGAGAGAAAATTTCATTGTAGTCAATACCTTCTTTTTGCTGAAAGCCTTTGACAACCAATCTTGCTTTGTAGCGTTTGCTCCCATCATGCTCTTCTTTGATCCTGTAAATCCACTTGTTATGGAGTGCTTTCTTGCCTGGTGGTAATTCAGTTAATTCCCACGTTTGATTTGACATAAGCGAGTCCATCTCATCTTTCATGGAAGACTCCCACTTGACTGAATCCTCCACTTGCATTGCTTCATCATAGAACTCTGGTTCACCATTGTCAGTCAGCAACAAGTAGTGCAAAGAAAGAGAATACAGTTGGATTGGTTTAGGAATTCTGGAGGAGCGTCTTAGTTCTGGTGTGTCTGGTTATTCTTGAACTGCTTTAGGACTGATCTGAACATCATTTCTAGAAATCCCCTCGAACTCAACAAATTCCTCTGTTTCAGCTTTGGTATTGGAGCTGCTTGATTCTACAGTTGACCTGTCTTTGTACATTACATTCTCATTGAAAATGACATCTCTGCTTCTGATGATCTTCCGATTTTCATAGTCCCAAAACCGGTAACCGAACTCATCACCGTCGTAACCAACAAAGGCACATTTGATGGACTTAAAGGGCCCACGGTTTATCAGGTAAGCTGCAGTGTTGATAGCTTCAGCCCATAGAAATTCGATAATCCGGCATGTATCCTCATGCTTCTGGCACGTTCATTCAGAGTTTTATTCATGCACTCTGCTACGCCATTCTGTTGCGGTGTCATGGGAACTGTTGTCTCCATCTTGATCCCATTGTTTGCGCAAAAATTTCTGAATCTATGATTTCTGTACTCTCTTCCATTGTCAGACCTCAACTGCTTGACTTTCAGACCAGTCTCATTTTCCACCATGGCCTTCCATTTTCTGAAGGTATCAAAGACTTATGATTTCTTCTTCAGAAAATAAACCCATACATTCCTTGTAGAATCATCGATGAAGGTGACATAATATAATGAGCCTGCAAGAGATGGTCCCCATACATCAGTATAAACCAACTCTAACATTTCAGCCTTGGGTGTCTTACCAATCTTTGCAAAGCTGACTTTCTTTTGTTTGCCAAAGATGCAATCCTCGCATAGTCTGACATCTCGTTCTTTAGATCCGGCAACTTCCCCTTTGACAAAAGTGTCTTCATCCCTTTCTCACTCATATAACCAAGCCTTTTGTGCCATAGGTTTGATTTTCCATCAGCATCTATTACTGCAATGATATTCTCTAAATTTGAGGTTATATAGAGAGTACTAGTTTTTTTACCACGAGTAATGAGGAGTGCTCCTTTAGTAATCTTTCATTCATAGCCTGAAAAGGTTGTGCTAAATCCTTCACCATCAAACTGTCCTACAGAAATCAAATTTCCTTTGAGGCCAGGAATATGTCTCACTCCTTTCAGCGTCTAGGTGGTATGGTTTGACAACTTTAATCGGATGTCTCCTTTTCCGACGATCTTCAAGGTTTCATCATCGGCTAGATAAACCTTCCCAAAATCACCACTGACATAGTTCTCCGTGATTTCTCGGCATGATTTCTCGAACTTCATCATCAAATTCAATTTCCACGGAACTCAGCTGGGTTGTGATTGTGTTGAGCTCATTTAGGTGTTGAGCCACTGATGCCCCTTTCGCCATCCGCAAATTGAATAATCGCCTCATCAAATGAACTTTGTTTGAGGCCGATGGCTTCTCATACATACTGGAGAGAGCCGCCATAAGACCCGCCGTGGTCTTTTCCTTTGCTATGTTGAAAGCAACATTGCGGGATAACGTTAGTCGGATAACTCCGAGGGCTTGTCTATCGAGAAGAGCCCAGTCTTCATTCTTCATGCCCTCTGGTTGTTTTCCTGAGAGGGGTTGATATAGATTTTCCTAGTACAAAAACTCTTCGATCTGCATCTTCCAAAAGCCAAAGTCCGCACCATCGAACTTTTCAATTTTCACCTTCCCTTCGTCTACAGCCATCGCTCCCACTCGAATCTGGTTTCGTTTGGATCGTTTCTGACAATTCTTGCGAACCACCGTGTATTAGAACACCTCCGTCGACAAACTTCACAACCAAAAGCTTTGATGCCAGTTGTTGGGAAATTAACAGAGTACGAGTAATTTCCCTATAACCAGATTAGTGAGAATGCGAAATAAAAGCAGAAAAATAATACCCGAAATTGATAACGGAGTTCAGCCAATTGTGCTTACGTCTCCGGACTGCTGTAGATCTTTTACTAAGAGAGAAAATTTACAGGTGTTTACAAAACACTCACTACTCACAAGAAAACTCTCTAGTATTGGGGGAAAGAAATGATTTTTGGGATGGTTTTGAAGCTAAATGAGCTAGGGTATTTATAGTTGAAACTTAAGGACTTAATCTTGTAAATACCCTAAAGCCTAGGGATTAATTGTGATTATCCCATTATCATTTTTCAACAAACATCTACCAAACTTTGAAAAACTATTTTTCAAAGAAACATTTACCAAACTTTGAAAACCATTTTCAAAGAAATATTTACCAAACTTTGAAAACCAATTTTTCAAAGTTGGTTGCCAAACTTGAAAACCATTTTTAACAATACTTTCAACATACTGGTGATCCCAACAAGAAGGCCTACTAAGAAATAGAAGGAAGGCAATAAAAAGAGAACAAAAGGGAGCAATCAACCCTTCAAAATATAGCAGGCAATGTCACGGTTATGTTCACAAAGATTCACCTACCTTGCAAGCCCATCACTCCTAAAGTCCTACTACCAAGGGGGTCGAAATCTACAATTGTGACAACAGAAAGAATTAACGCAAGAAACGGCCAACACGCTGCAGTAACAATTGTTGAAGTTGGAAAAGAGATATCACATAGAAGCTGGAAATAAGGGGACAACACCAAGCTTCAACCTAAGGTAAACCGTAAAGAATGAAAAACAAGGAAAGCTAAGGAATTAAACAACATTACTCTAGATGCTCTCTCGGACTGGATTAAGTCCATGGAAAATCAGGTTGAACCCATGAACGGGTCTAAATGAATCGAGCGACCGAGAGTCACACATGGAGAATGTCGAAAGACTAGAACCAGGGTTGAACGAAGATGCCCTAGAATGAGTACGAGGAACAAACATGGATAGTCAAGATGGAATAGTAAATTTTCAACAACTAGAGGCCCCGAATATATCTCAATGAGTCATTAAGGTTTCCATGTCTTCGAACAACTTTCTAATGATCAAGTTCTTATTTTGGAATTGTCAAGGGGCATCAAGCCCTTTGTTCAGGAGGCATTTAAAGAGATTTGTAGACAACATAAACCTAAGGTGGCTACCATCGTTAAAACTAGGACATGAAACGATAGAGCGGACGAAGTTATATCGAGCTTGGGCTTTTTGAACTCCTTTTGCTTGGATGTTAATGGTTTTAGGGAAGGTATTTGGGTATTGTGAGAAAGGTCAATAGAGGTGGAAGTTTTAAGAATATCCACTCAATTCCACTCAATTTGTGCATGATATTACACTAGAAGAAGGGAGCTTGAGATGGTTATTCTTTACAGTAGTATACGCTAGTCCATACGCAACAACACGGAAGGATGTCTAGGACCTTCTAACAGCTTTAAATCAATGAAGTGGAGATACTTGGATGCTGGGAGGAGATTTTAATACAACTTTACAACGAGAAGAAAAGAAACGAGATTATAATCGATGGAATGGAGTCAGTAAAGGGTTCAAGGACTTCGTTTTCAACTTTGAACTTGTAGAAGTAGAATTTAGAGGATCGACATTTAGTTGGAAGTGTGGGGACCTCTGGAAGCGTTTAGATCGATGCATTTTCAACGAAGAATGGGCTTCTCTATATCCTATGTCTCTAGTTACGATCTCGACCGAGTAGGTTTGTGGTAGAGTTTCACTCAAATTTAAAGTGACATAAATTAATTACTATATAAATATTGGAAAAGTAATAAATTTTTGTTAAAGGTATAAAATTTTATTAAAGTAGATTTTTACTTTATTTATTTTTCTTTTGTATTCAAGTATCTATCCTATAAATAGATATTAATTGTCAATGTTAGATATCAAGTTCTTTTTCTTTCACCAAAATTATCTTGTATTTTCTTTATTCATATTAGTAAAATTCTTTTTCTCTACCAATAATTTTTCCCTTTTGGGTTTTTTACGTAAATCCTGGTGTTCATTATTTTTCCTTTTTGACCGTGTTTATTTGTTGGAGATAATTATCGTTATGGCAATAATGAAATATGATATTCCGCTGTTGTATCGAAACATTAGGTTCTCGCTATGGCAGGTGAAGATTCGAGATGTTCTTGCACAGTTAGATCTCGACGATGCAATAGAAGGATTTAATGAGAAGCCGGTAACACAATGGACGAATGAATAAAAACGTACAGATCGTGATGTGCATGATATTGCTCGCGGTGAAATATTTGTGTTTAAAGTTAGCACTTATGATAACCATGTCGATGTGAAGACTAAATCCAAGCTTAGAAAAAACATGGACTTAATCAGTATCTGTTAGTGAAGATTACCCCTTTGAGGGGTGTTGTGGATGAAGTGGAGAACTTATTCGTTGAAGTGAAGAATTGTTTTTTTGTTGAGTTTGGGTGTCACATCGAATTTGGATGTTTGTCTCAAAACCTTTACACTTTCAAAATTCGTGTCAAGGTGGAAATTTGTTAGAGTTTGACTCGAATTCAAAGTGACACAAATTAATTAATATATAATTATTGGGAAAGTAGGAAACCCAATTTGATTAAAAGTATAAAATTTTATTAAAGTAGATTTCTACTTTATTTAGTTTTCTTTTGTAATCAAGTATCTATCCCAATAAATAGATAATATGGATTTGGGTTAGACATCAAGTTCTTTTCTTTCACCAAAATCCTCTTGTATTTTTTTCCTTCATATTAGTAAAATTATTCTCCTCTACCTGTAGTTTTTCCCTTTTGGACTTTCTACATAAATCTCGGTGTTCTTTATTTTTCTTTTTCGATCGTATTTATTTGTTTGCCGATAATCATCGTTCCGATATTATAACAGTTTGAAATACTATCAACTTTTATTCCATACACCGAATCTGAACGGTCACGTCCCTAAAAGACCATTATGTTCCATTACAGCTTGGCAATAACACCCAGAATTTGTTAAATTAGTGAGCGAATCATAGGATAACAATCTTGATATCTCGACCAACATAGAAATGTTCAAGCTCAAAGTCAAGGAGTGGAACCCATCAGTCTTTGGCCACATTGGAAAAAGGAAAAAACAATTGCTCGCTTGAATGAGAGGAATGAATAGAGCACAAAGGAGAGGATACTCGGAACGTTTAAATAAACTGATTTAGAACTACAAAATAAACTAGATGAAGTCCTTGCACAGGAGGAAAGCCTTTGGCTACAAAAATCTAGAAACTAATTGGTAAAACAAGGGGGGAAAACACGAAGTATTTTCACGCTTGTACCATGCAATGCAGGAGGACGAACCATATTGAAAGCCTCAAAATGCAGAATGGGAGCTAGTGTATAAACCAAGACCAAATGAGGATTATGGTCGTAGAGTTATACAAGACATTATTTGTAAGCTCGATAAACCAATCAGAGGTACTACATGCAAAGACACTTCCCGAGTAATCCAACCAACTTCCACGAGGATATCACCCGACCCATTACCGATAAGGAAGCCAAACAAGTGGTATTCGAAATGACCCCCGTTAAAAGCTCCAAGAGTGGATGATTTTCATGTATTTTTCTACCAACGAAAAGAAAGTGTATGTCGATTTGTGAGGAACATATTTGTAGGAGGTGATTTTGAGGAAGCCACGAACAGAACTCTAATTTTCCTCATACCAAAGATTAAAGCTCCAGAATTAATTACCCAATTTAAACCAACTAGCCTCTGCTCCTTATTATACAAATTGTTATATTTTGACCCAAATTATAGTTAGTAATTAAGTTTGATTTTATTGTAATTAATTTAGGCAAGAATTCTTATGGAGATCAAATATTTGGCTTTATAAATAGAGATAATGTCTTAACCTAATTAGATAAAGAGAATTATTTTGGAGAGATGTAATTTTTCTGGGATCTCTGTAACTTTTGGGGTTTATGTTACAGAGATAGTTTTGTAGGGATTGAGAGAGTTTTTGGGATACACCAGATTTTGATATTTATATTGGGTTTTGGGATACATGTGATATCATGTACTTGTACTTTTCGTGTTCTCTATATCTATAGTGGATTATTGTTCATCTCGCCCGTTGAGGTAAGCAAGACCTAACCACGTTAAATCACGTCTCATGTACATGTCTTATTTTATGTTAATATCGTTTTGATTATTTTTTTCTCTTACATATTATAACAAGTGGTATCATAGCTATGATTTGGGCTGTGGAGTTTTTAAAGGAATTTGTTGCTGCAGATTTTTGTTAGTGATTTCAAAGACATGTAAGGTGGATTTGTTTTAATGAGTTTTCAGTTGCAGGGAAATATTTTTCGATTGATATAATGATACTTCAATGGAAATTGCATAAGAATTGAAGTTGTTGAAGACTTGACAACGATGCTTCAACGGATAGGCGACTTACGTGAAAATCAAAGTTGTTGTAGACTTAAGTTGTTGAAGACTTGAAAACCAATTTTTGGATGAAATTTGGGTAAAGGTGGAGATTTGTTATATTTTGTCCCAAATTATAATTGGTAATTAAGTTGAATTTTATTGTAGTTGTTTTAGGCAAGAATTCTTGGTGATCAAGTATTTGGCTCTATAAATAGAGATAATGTCTTAACCTAATTAGTAAAAGATAATTATTTTGGAGAGATGTAATCTTTTTGGGATCTTTGTAATTTTTGGGATTTATGCTACAGAAATAATTTTGTAGGGATTGAGAGAGTTTTTGAGATACACCGAGTTTTGGTATCTATATCGGGTTTTGGGATACATGTGATATTATGTACTTGTACTTTCGTGTTGTCTACATCTATAGTGGATTATTGTTCATCTCGCCTGTGGAGGTAGGCAAAGTCAAACCACGTTAAATTTCGTCTCTTGAGCATATCTTATTTTATGTTGATATCGCTTTGATTATTTTTCCGCTTACATATTATAACACAAATCATGATGAAGATCATAGTCAATACACTTATTCATGGAGCATTGAGTATCTCAAAATCAAACAAGTTCCTAGAATATTGATCACAAAAAATATTATTGTCGCACAAGAACTCATGCACTCCATACAGTTGAACATATAAAAACATGTTTTATGGCAATTAAGATAGACTTAGAAAAGGCATATGATCATCCTAAATGGTCATTCGTCGACGATACACTACAAGACATCGAATTACCAATAAACTCGAGACAACTAATTATGAAGTGCATTTTTGTTAGTATCGACGCAAATATTATGGAATGGGGCGGCATCATATTCTTTCAAACCAACAAGGGGATCTGACAAGGGGACCCCCTCTCTCCCGTACCTCTTTTGTGTTATGCATGGAAAGATTGGGACAAACTATTCAAAAGAGCATTGAAGACCAAGAGTGGAAACCAATTTGGCTTGCTCGTAATGGACCGAATATCTGGCACCTTTTCTTTGTTGACGATATGATGCTATTCACAGAAGCTACAAATAAACAAGCCGATATCATTAGAAGCATATTGGACAAATTTTGTCGCACCTCTGGCCAAAAAGTAAACATTGCAAAGACGAATATTTTGCACTCTAAAAACGTGAAAGAACAAAGTCGGACATCCCTTAAAGAAAGTTGTGGTTTCAACGAAGTCCGGGACCTAGAACGGTACCTTGGGGTGCCCCTACTACACATCCGAGTCACCAAAGCAACATACCAATATCGTTCAAAGGGTTCAAGACAGATTGGTCCGATGGGTGGCCTAGAGCTTATCATTAGCAGGCCAAATAACATTGGCCAAATCAGTATTAGCAACCATACCCTTCTACTCAATATAGTCAACCCCATTACCAAAGGGTACTTGTAATGAAATTGAGTAGATAATACGGAAATTCATCTGGGGAAAACGGAAAACAAATAAGTAATAAGTTTAGTTAAATGGGAAACAATATATACCCCGATTAAAGAACGAGGTCTTAGATTTAAAATTTTTAAAAAACAAAACCACGTCTTTTTGATAAAAGTGGCCTTCAATCTGGTACTCGACCAAATAAGTTTTGGCCTCGGGTGTTAAGGAACAAATATAAATGGAACGATATCGCACCAGAGGTCATCTCTAGGCACAATTGTACACGGCTCTAAAAGGGCGAAGTCTAGTATCGGTTGAGGTGCGAGACAGTCTAGTCGGGTCGGTCAGGAATGACAGCTCTATCGACTTTTGGAGAGATCCCAACAACACCATGTATTAGATCAAGCGATGAAAGCGACGTTACCTACAACAACGATAAAAGACATGGTTGATGAGCATTGTAAATGGAAGTCGACACTAATTGAATATTTGCTACCATAAAACATTCTACACAGGCTTTTGGCAATGAGGACTCCTAAAAAAGTGCAAGCGATCGATGGCCCGGGATGGAAGTGAAACCTGAATAGAAAATTCACTGTTCGCTCAGCCTATGAGATTCAGACAGGAAAAATTTGGAAAACTATTGTTCAATTCAATGGAGTACAAAGAGTTAAAATCTTCATATTGCTTCTAGCAAGCGATAAGATACTGACAATTAGTGAAAGATCAAAACGGTAGATAGGCATAGACAATAAGAGCGGTGTTTGCAAATCGAGTGAAGAGACGTTTGACCACCTATTTCGCGAATGCCTGCTCAGCAATGGAAGTCTGGAAGCACTTGATTCGTCCAGAGAAGCTAGACGAATTCATAAGAATGAACACCAAGGAATGGCTTCTGACCAACCTCAATAATCCAATTTGTTTTTTAACAAAACCGAAGAACTGGGAGTTACTCTTCAGCTCGCTTCTATGGGTAATATGGAAGCACATGAATCTGAGGGTATTCGAACCAGGGAGAATGGAACGATTATCAATATATGTGTATGTAAAACGACTCCAAGTTGAATGTATCAGGGCTAAGGAATCACCTAGCACAGCAAGCAAGTCGGGTGGCCAGGTACAAGCGCTACGTTGGAAGGCTCCACCAATCGTTTGGGTTAAAGTCAATTCGGATCGAGCAAGGGACTTATCTGATGGTTATGCCTCATGCGGGGGAATAATCAAGAATAACAATGGAGAATGTATGCTTGGATTCTATGGAGCAGTGGGAATTTACTCCATCATTGAGGCTGAGCTGTGGGGAATATTAAAAGAGCTATCGCTTGCTTGGAACATAAGAGAAAGGAAGGTAATCCTAGAGATAGACAACGACAACACTTATCGAATGCTCCAACATAACTTAGAAGAAGGAACATCACCGGCCATAGTCCAACATATTCAAGAAGTTTTGAAGGGAATTGGACAGTTAAAATATCACAGGTGCGAAGAGAGGTGAACAAGTTAGCCGATAACATGGGAAAGCTGGCGAAGAGAGATGATTTTAAATGGCGATTCATGTCGTCACCCCCAGACAGTATTTGTTCGATCCTCCACTAGAACAGTTTAGGAATACGAATCTGACGAATCTTTAGCTAGTTTTTCTTTACTCACAAAAAAAAAACATGACACGTAAAATTTTAACCACATCAATGTTGATACCTTAAATAAAAAATAATTTAAATTAATAAAAATACAATTAATATTACATTTAATATAATATATCTTGTTGGGTCCTGTTTGTAAAATTTTATACTTTTTATTTTATTATTTTCCTTTTTATAATCCATGTCATCAATCACGTGGGTCACCAAAATTTTTCTTTCTTTTTTAATTATTATTATTATCATTGTTGTTGTTGTTATTATTAAAAGTTAAGTATTTTTTAATCTGAAAAACTTGTCTCTCAAAACTTCTTTTCATCGTCATGCAATCGTCGCCCCTCCTGCTGGTGCACTTGAACAATTAAATAGAGCACTGGCAATACCAAAATCCCCTCTACTTTTCGCCGATTTAGTCTCTTCGAAAAAGGTCCCAAAACTCCAAAGCATAAATCTTTTGCAAATAGGAAATACAAACAAGGTGCCAATAAACGATAGTTGGTTCCTTGCAGCAGAAAATGATTCTAAGAGCATAGAAGCAGGGGACCAACAGCAGTCCCAAGCCATCATAAGTTCATCTATTTTATCCTCTCCATTAACACTATCGGGATCATAATATTTTAAACTTATTATATAAAATATCCGAGTAGTTATTTAGCCGTGAACTCTACCCTACTGCGATAAGGAGTTTCCCACATCGATCACAAAACGGTATCTGACATTGGATTTAGCAAGCCTTTCCATGGCGGTGTTGATTTCTTCCATCCGAATCAGCTCGATATCGGCAGCTATATTGTGCTTGGCACAAAAGTCCAGCATCTCCTGAGTTTCTTTCCTCCCTCCAACAAGCTTCCGTCCTGTAACCCAATATATACATGTATAAATGAAATTTGGACCTGAAATTTAGATCCATCAAGTGGAACACATATCATCATAACTTATGAGATGAATAGAGATCGAAAAGTACCGAAAACTAAAGGAAAAACAGGCAATTCTAGAGGCTTATTAGGCAATCCCACAGTGACCAGTTTTCCATTCACCTTCAGCAGACTAAGCAATGGTAGCAGGAGATGGGCTGCAGACACTGTCAATAATATAGTCCATGCTACCAATAGCTGACTGCAAAGTGCAAACAGTAAGCACAAATTAGATTAAAATATTCTAATTTGTAAGCATCAAGGTGCTTTTGATATTGAGCTCTTTGCTCATTTGTGTTGAGTGGTAAGAAGATTATAGTAACATTCACATGCTGTGAACTACAACAAAACTTTTAGCCGAAATATTTAAATTGTTCGAACTTAGACATATAGAGCACTTCAGTTCATCTAATTCCCAAAGTTGATTAATCCCATACCTTAATTTTTGCAGGATCACTCGAAACGAGGAATGAGTCAGCTCCAAGTCTACTAATTGCTTCAGACTCCTTCTGTGGGGAGCTACTGATGACAGTAACTTTCAACCCAAAGGCCTTGGCAATCTTCACAGCAACATGACCAAGGCCACCGAGTCCGGCAACACCGAGATGCTTTCCTGCCTCGGTCATTCCATAATATTTCATAGGGCTGTACACTGTGATCCCTGCACATAACAATGGTGCACCCGCATTGAGTGGCAAGTTATCGGGAAACCGTAGCACATAGCGCTGGTCAACCACGATCATATCCGAATATCCACCATAATTTTTTGTCCCATCTGGATTGTGAGAGTTGTAGGTGAATGTCATCTGAGGGCAATAGTTCTCCAGGTCCTGCTGGCAGCATTCACATGTCTTGCAGGAGCCAACCAAAACACCAACACCAACCCGATCGCCGACTTTGAATTTCGTCACATTCTTCCCTAGTTTTGTAGCAACACCAGCAATTTCATGCCTGCAGGACAACACCATATGCAATATTTATGCACTACAAAGATTACTTCTGGTCGGCGGTGTTTTATCAGAAATAACACAGATCTAGATACAAAAGCGGAATAAAGATCAGCACACCAAACACATCCCAGCACTACAGATTAGCATCATAATTTACAATACATGTAAGTTTAAGTATTTTACCCAGGAACAACAGGGTAAGAGGTGAAACCCCATTCATTTTTGAGAACATGCAGGTCTGAATGGCACACTCCACAATAAAGAATCTTTAAAGTTACATCCTCATCACCAGTTTCCCTGTAAAAAGAATTGAAAGAGAAATGAAAGGTGTTATTATGGAGAAAGAAGAAGAGATAAAATGAATTAGTATTACCTTCTGGAGAAATTGAAAGGGGAGAGGGTTCCAGATTTATCAGTGGCAGCCCAACCAAAAGCCTTTTGTTGCTTCTCTTCCTCTGCTGATTTCGACATTGCCTTCTTTTACTTTTGCTGTGATTTTGAGTGTGCAAAAACCAGAGGGTGAGCGACAAGATATATACAAGGTAGATAGGCACTATTAGGCAGTACCAATGGCGGAACCACATATTAGTGAGGGTGTGGAGGTGCCAATCTTAAAATTTTAGTTTTCTTATCTTAGTTATTTATTTTAATAATAATGTCTATCCTGAAATTTAATTTTTTTTAATTAGTTAATAGTATTCATCTTTAAATTTTATTTATACTTATCTTATTTAAACAAAATTATATTATTAATATATATATATATTAAAAAATATTTTTAAATCCACTACTAGTCACTACCAACACTGCATTTACTCATGCTTCGTGGGTGGGTGGATGTACTATTTTCTTTTTTAACTTTTTACTCATAATATTTTAATTAAATTTAAGATATTATAATTATATAATTTTTATATGATATTTAGTTAACCTTAATTGTATCACACACATTCAATGACTGAAAATTACTTTTTAAACTTAATAATTTTTTGAAATAGTTATATTTTAAAAATAATTTAACTAAAATTTCAAAAATTAATTATGTATAATTCTATTTGATAAAATCATTATAAGTAGAGTGATAAAATATTTTTATACAAAATTCATAAGTTTTACTTTTAATTCTCAAGTGAAGAATTTTATTTGTTTTATTTAAAGTTATATAAAATTATGAAAAAAGAGGAAGACCTTCACAATAATAATTAATATACTTTGAAGTAATAGTAATTTTATACTTTGATGTATTTATATATTTATTTGAATTTTAAAATAAAATTAAAAATTTTATACACATTTTTTATTTTTATAATTGTTCAAAATTTTCAAATATTAGATTTGTAAATTTATGATTAATATTGTAACTATAGTTCAATAATTAAATTTAATATTAATCCTTTTTGTTAATATATTACATTATGTTAATTATTTTATTCTATTAATAATAGTAAATGAGTAATTAAAATACAATAAATCGATAATGTTAGATGTTGACGGAATGCAGGAGTGCTGCAAGAGCACCAACGAAAAAATTGTTTCTATGAGCTCTAGGGTTAGAGGGTCAAGCATGTATGGTGAAGTTGAGAGATTTGCTTGTTTCTCCACAGGCTTCACGGTTTTTGTTAATTATGTTAGCAAGAGGATTCACGTTAATTCTCTTAAGGAAACGTTCCAGGCCTATGGTGTTGTCTTGGATGTTTTAATTGCGTATAAGAGTTTTAAAAGAAGGTTAGTGGGATCTACCTTCACTTTCGTTAGGTTCAGAAATAGATTTGAAGCAAATCTAGTGGTGAGGAGAGCTGATGGTAGGGTGATGGATGGGTTCAAGATCAGAGTTTTCCATGACAAAAAGTCGAAAGTCTAAGCAAGAAGGTAGATGTGGAAAGTAGTCTTAAAAAGGTATGGAAGCCAGCCCTAAGGGATGCTAGGTCGTTTAAAGATGTTGTAGGAGGCGTGTAGGCAGAAGGTGGGAAGAAAGCTCTTAAGAATGATGGCCAGCAGGTTGGGAATCATAGTGGTTCTGATGAAGATGTCCATGTAACAGTTGCAGATGAAAGCGAAGCAAGTTCTTCATCTAACCTTGTTGTAGGTAGTATGAGTTTTTTAATCTCTAAGAAAGAGTTATCATGGAGGGAAAGAAGTTTGGTTGGCAAAGTAAAGAACATATAGAACGATAATATTATTCAATCAGCCTTTCAAGATGAAGGATTGAATGTAAAGGTTAGCATTTGGCACGATCTGCTGATGATTATCCAATTCAAGAATGTAATAGGTCGTCAGGCTTGCTGGTTAAATAGAGATGATTGGATTCATTTATTGATTGATGAGTTAGAGTTGATGGAGGGTTATGAAAATAGGCTTAAAATTAAATTTTATGTCTCTCTGAATCTTGCTATTTGGAGTGTCAAGCTTTTTTACAATATTGGAAGCCTTTAGGGAAGAATTATCATGATAGATAAAGAAACTACCGATCAAGACAGGTTCGATGTTACAAGAGTGTTGTTGGAAGTCCAGTCCGAATCATATATACCAAATAAATTCACTATTATCTTTAAATATTTAAAGTTCAAACCGAATTACAGGAAGAGGCTAGAGCTTTTATTGATGGAACCATGGTGGGGGGTGGAGCGTGGTGTGCGGATGTCAATGAAGAAACAAACTCTCATATCTTCGAGGTTGAGGGTGCTACTGCTGTCGGTCTCGAGGGGAAATATAGTGCAGAAGCAGGCTGAGTCGGTGTGTCAGAGGTATGATAACGATAATGGCTTTTTGGGTGGTGGGGTGGTGCATGCGGAGAATATCGAGGTCAATAGGGGTGTTTCTATAGAAGGGCTGATCGAAGTCCCTATCACTTCTTATAATGGGCCAGTTGAGTAGCCTGTTTTTGATGAAAGTGTTGAGTTAATCGATCGATGAATATGGCCAAGAGGGGGTGAATTGGCAATTAAAAATTTCGGTGGAAGCTTTTGCAGAAAATTGAAAGTAATTGCGCATCGATTTAGAGTGGTTCGACTTTCTCAACCAAAGTCTACATCCACTACCTTAGCTATCCACACTAAGGATTTTCCACAAATTCACTAATTTTTCTTTCTTTTGAGGACAAAGAGTAACCTTTCAAATCCCTCAAGAATTATACCCCAAATTCTTGAGAACACTCTCTCCCAAAGAGAACAATACAAATTTTGCAAACTTACAAGAAAATCATCACAAGGCAAGATGTTTGCACAATTCTAGAACAAAGAAAAAACAATCAAGAATAATACAATTGAGCACAATGAGTGTTCTTGAAAGCAAAACTGAATATTGAATGAAATAGGCTTGAAAATGCTCAAACTTGAGGTTTGATGCTTTCTCTTTGATTCTCTCTTGATTCTTGTTTCTTGTTGTTGATCAATGGCTTCTATACTTGTTTAAATACACCTTCAATTGATTCTAAACATAGGGGATGATTAGTGGAGTCAATGGATACGTTTAAGTGTGAAAACAATTAATAAAACAGCTTGGAGCGTGGGGATAATAGGTTCCCTCTCATAGGGAATCGGTACCCCCTTGGTGTAAAATTCAAATATTTCGACCGCTAAACAGGGGGAATCGGTATCCCTTGGGGGGGAATCGGTTCCCTCCGAGCATTCTATTTTTCTCGGAGCCAAATCATTCAGGGGGAATCGGTACCCCCTTGGGCGGAATCAGTTCCCTCGGGACAATATGGAATTTTTTTGCTTTGAAAAGGTTCGAAATACTTTGTAAAATTGTTTTGAGATTATTTTAAGATTGAAATTTAATTTTACACTTGAGTAAGGATTAAAAATGATATTTGAAAGATTTGGAGTAATATTTTTATATTCGAATAATTATATCGAATATACTTATAAAATCTTTTGTAAAATCTTAAAATTCATTTAACTTAATTTGTTATATCGAAATATCAAAATGTTTTCAACAATCTCCCCATTTTTGATATAACAAAACATTTTAGTAATTTTAAGATTTTGAAATCAAGTTTGAAATTACTCCCCCTTACTCTAACACTTCTCCCCTTTTTTGTTAAATCAAAAAGACTCTAAAACGATTTTAAACAAGGTTTTGAAAAACATTAGCCAATTGATTTAGAATGATAAAGCTTTAAGATGCTAAGATCACAATCAAGAGAAATATTAGCCATTAGTTTCATAAGCAATATTCATAAACAATGTGACATGGCAAAATTGGTCATATATTTAACGAAACCAAATATATATAAATATAAGTTCAAACATCCATAAACCATCAAACAAATTCAAACATCCAACAATCAAAGTCAAATAATCCAAAAGCATTCAAAATGTTGAAAACAATAAGTTTGAAGTTTTTATCCAATAAAGCTAAGCAATAAACAAGGCCTAATCGTCCATTGGAGCATCAGGAGGAGATAAATGTGTCCAAATGTTGGTCACATCACGTGAAAGTGCATCGACCCTTTCGTCCAAAGTGTTAAAACGAAGATTCATCGTTTCGGTGGTAGCAGTCAGATTTGAATCGATGGATATAAGCCTCATATCAATATTCTCCATAAATGATCGAAAGTATGGAGGCACTTGATCTTCTTGCTGTTCTTGTTTCTCGTACTGCTCCAACTCATCGTCAGAGTCGTTTGCTTTCGGAGGTTGCTCACTGGTACGAACCCAAAGACCAGTTTGTTCATTGATTTTCCAGCCCGATTTAGTTAAAGAGAATAGGTTGATTTGGTTTTTGAGTGGAAAAGAGGAAACAAGACCAACTCTAAGCCCGACCTTTTTAAACAGATTACTTAGAATACAACCGTAAACTAAAGATGAACATAATTTCTTATTGGGAACAAGATTTACGGTTTCGACAAGTTCAGTAAAGATAATATGTGGAAGGTTGATTTTGAGATTATTTTGGACACAATGTAGCCAAAATAGATCTAAGGCTCGAAGAGTAGAGTAACGATCTCTGGATAGTTGAAACCACCAAGAGATCATTAGATGAAGAAAACAGTCATGAAGATCTAAAACACTCGCACTATCCCTTCGTTTATACTGAGATCCTACCGTTAGTTTTTCATTATCTAACCCGTCATTATCTAATCCTAATGTGGTGGCAATGTATTCTGGGTTAAGATGAAAGAATCACCCTAGAAGATAGGATCGGATTCCTATGGTTGCGGTTTTATCCCGGTTTTGAATGCAAATGGCATTAGAGTAGAAGATACGAACAAGTTGGTGGTAAACTATTGGTTCAAGATCGAAGAGTTTATCAAATTTCCACTCTTGTAGGGTAGGAAGATGTCGAAAATTGATGTCTAACATGGCTTGAAGAGATGGGATTCGTTCTTCCCGGATTTTGTTAGACTCAAAGTATTGTCAAAACCTAAAGTAGAGATTTTGTCTACGACCGGGTTCATTAAAGCACGAATTACGAATGGTCATATTTGGATCATCGGGATTAGGATTAGGAATTTGTTTGATAGTAGGAGGATTTGGAGGTGAGTTTGGAGGTTGGTTAGAACGACTAGAGGAAGGTCTAGAACGTTTGTGAGACATGATTTAAGATAATCGAAATGGAAAGAATAACCTGTAATTTTTAAAACACATGTATGCAATATAATCAATCCCAAAACTAAATTGAGTCCTCAATATTTCAAGGTTCTCTAAAACAATCCTAATGGGAAAATTTTTGAAAAACTATGTTTGAAAAACAAGTTTTGAAATTAATATGCGTATAGTTTTTATATTAACAACATAATTAAATCAAAACATAACAATTTGAAAACAATTTTTTTTAATTTCGAAAATTCAAAAATTAATTGATAAATTGTGAGATTTTGATGAAATTTGTTGTAAAATCTAGTTTCTAAACATCAAACAATCAATGCTCGATCAATATTTCAATCTAGAACTAATTAAAACTAGTCCTATGTTCAAAAATTGATAAAACTAGAAGTTTTAGAAAAATACCTTGAAGATTTTTGGATTTTGTGAGAATGTGATTATTTTTGCACTAGTTTGATGATTCCAACAGGTTTAGGAGATGATATTTGAAGTAATTCCGATTAGAAATCAATGTTTTGAAGCAAAGTGAAGATTTGAGAGATAGAGAGAGAGATTGGCGACAAAAGGAAGAATAAGAGGGTTTGAGAAAATAGGGTGTTATGTCGTGTTATATCCAGAACCCCCAGGGGGTATCGGTTCCCCTGTAAGGGGGGTATCGATTCCCTCTGCACCAAAATGCTAAAAATATGATTTTAAACACTCAAAATGCTAAATTAATTTGCTCTAGTGGTATTGGCAACTCATATATTGAAAATTAATCATGTTCAATCAATCAATTTTATCCTTAAACTACATTTGAACATAAAATTAATTTTCACTAAGAATCATAAACTCCCCCTAACTAATAGCAAAGAATGCAATCAAAAATTATTATTATTATAAGCTTTTTTCATTTATTTAAAAGTGCTAAAATTAATTTAAACACTAAGTGAGGAAAGGTCAGTTAAACCCAATTCTCTCCTAAGTGTCCAAAATCTTTCTTTGTCTAAAGGTTTTGTAAATATGTCTGCTAATTGGTGCAAAGTATCAACAAATTCTAGAACTACATATTCCTTAGAGACATGGTCTATAATGAAGTAATGCCTAATTTCAATATGCTTAGTTCTAGAGTGTTGGATGGGATTTTTAGTGAGACAAATAGCACTAGTATTGTCACACTTGATAGGAATGGTACCTACTTCAATTCCATAATCAAAAAGTTGTTGTTTCATCCATAAAACTTGTGCACAACAACTACCGGTTGAAATGTATTCCGCTTCAGTGGTAGATAATGCAACATAATTTTGTTTCTTTGAAAACCAAGAAATCATCATATTTCCAAGGAATTGGCAAGTACAGGAGGTGCTTTTCCTATCTAATTTGCAACCTCCATAATCCATATCAGAGAAGGCATGCAAGCTAAAGATAGAGTCTCTAGGATACCAAAGTCCTAAACTAGGAGTGTCCTTAATGTATCTAAAGATTCTCTTAACAGCTAGTAAATGTGATTCCTTAGGGCATGATTGAAATCTAGAACATAAGCAAACACTAAACATAATGTCCGGTCTACTTGCGGTTAGATAAAGCAATGAGCCAATCATGGATCTATATAATTTAACATCCACACAATTACCTCATTCATCTATATCAAGCTTTGTTGATGAGCTCATTGGAGTGTCATGAGGTTTCCCATTTTCTAGTCCAAACTTCTTGAGCATATCTTTGACGTACTTAGCTTGATTGATGAAGATTCCATCTTTTCTTTGCTTGATTTGGAGTCCCAAGAAAAATGAGAGCTCCCCCATCATGCTCATCTCGAATTCACTTTGCATTAGCTTAGAAAATTCTTGGCAAAGAACATCATTAGTAGAACCAAAAATTTTATCATCAACATAAATTTGAACTACTAATAAATCTTTACATTTATACTTCAAAAACAATGTAGTGTCAACCTTCCCTTTTGAAAAACCTTTTTCAATTAAAAAATTTGACAATCTTTCATACCAAGCTCTAGGAGCTTGTTTTAAACCATAAAGCACTTTTGTCAATTTAAGAACATGATCTGGAAATTTTGAATCTTCAAAACCAGGAGGTTGTTCCACATACACTTCTTCTTTTATAAAACCATTTAAAAATACACTTTTGACATCCATTTGATATAATTTAAATTCATGAAAACATGCAAATGCTAATAACATTCTAATTGCTTTCATCCTAGCTACGAGAGCTATGTTTCATCATAGTCTATGCCCTCTTCTTGAGTATACCCTTGAGCAACAAGTCTAGCCTTGTTTCTCATTATATTACCACTTTCATCAAGCTTATTCCTAAATACTCATCTAGTACCTACAATAGATTTATTACTAGGCCTTTCAACTAATGTTCATACTTTACTTCTCTCAAATTGATTTAACTCTTCTTGCATAGCTATAATCCAATGTTAATCATTTAATGCTTCTTTAATATTCTTAGGCTCTATGTATGAGTTAAATGCAACATAATTACAAATATTTCTAAAAGAAGAACGAGTTGTTACCCCTTTAGATGTATCACCTATTATTTCACCATCCTTGACATAGTAGTATTCCCTTGGGTAAAAGACTTCCCTTTCTTCAATGGTTGGATTCTCAAGAGGATCTTGAGTTTTCTCATCTTTCATTTCTTCCTTTGATGATAGTTCTCCAACGTCATGTCCAATGTCATTTATATTTATAATGCCTACATCATCATTCACACAAGAATCCTTCCTCAGAAGGGGATTATCATCGAAAACAACATGTATAGACTCTTCTACAACTAAAGTTCTTTTATTAAATACTCAAAAAACTTTAGAATTTAAGGAATAGCCCAGAAAAATTCCTTCATCACTTTTAGCATCAAATTTGCCAAGATTGTCTTTACCATTGTTTAAAACAAAACATTTACATCCAAATGGATGAAAATAACTAATGTTAGGCTTTTTATTTTTAAAAAGTTCATATGGAGTTTTCTTCAAAATAGGCCTAATCATTACTCGATTAATAACATAACAAGCGGTATTTGTGGCTTCCACCCAAAAATATTTTGGCAAATTATTTTCACAAAGCATGGTTCTAGCCATTTCTTCTAAAGTTCGATTTTTCCTCTCAACAACTCCATTTTGTAGAGGGGTTCTAGGTGCTGAAAAATTATGGCTAATACCATTAGAATTACAAAACTCAGTAAATCCAAGGTTTTCAAATTCAATTCCATGACCACTCCTAACACTAGTTATAGAGTAACCTTTTTCGTTTTGGTCTAGAATAATTATCTACCAATACAAATGCATATTGTTTTCCACCCAAGCTAGTAGTTCTAGATGGCCCAAAAAGATCTAAATGGATCAATTGTAATACTCTACTAGTGGATACGTCATTAATGGATTTAAAAGAAATTCGCTTTTGTTTTCCTTTAGCACAAACATCACAAATTTTGTCATTATCAAATTTAAGCTTAGGCAACCCTCGAACTAAATCTCCTTGAATTAACCATTGCAAAACACTCATACTAGCATGTCATAATCTCTTATGCCATAACCAACTATCATGCTCATCCTTAGCAACTAGGCATAAATTAGTCATATCTATGGAATCTAAATGCACCATGTAAATGTTTCCTATTCGATGACTAACAAGCATAATTCGATTAGATCCAATGTCAATAACTTTACAACCTTTAGTTTCAAACATGACATTGAATCCCTTATCACATAATTGACTAATACTCAAAAGATTATGCTTTAATCCATTCACATATAAAACATTTTTAATTTGTATGGAAGAGGTATTACCTATTGTACCTATACCTTCAATGTGACCTTTTGAATTATCACCAAAAGTCACTTCTCCTCCATTTTTGGTGTTAAGCTCTATGAGCTGGCTTTTGTCTCCGGTCATGTGTCTTGAACATCCACTATCAAGGTACCATGAATTTGAATTTGTTTCCCTTGCCTTGTAGCAATGCTCATTTTCCTACAAACATAGATTAATTTCTAATTTTTGGTACCCAAATTCTTTTGGGTCCATACTCATTAGTCTAAAAAATTCTAGTCCCCTTAGGTATCTATTTGTGTAGGACATTCATATCTTTAGTAGTAATGAGTTCTTTAGGAACCCATATACTTCTAACGATTTTTCCATTAGAGGTTCTTCGGGGACCTCTATGATTGTAGTTTTTAAAATTTTTTCTAACAAAGTTGGATTTTGAATTTTCTCCTTTTTCAAAACGTTTTATTCCAACTTTATCAAAAGAAGCTTTAAGATCATCAATTTTGTTTTGATGTTCATCATTGACCTTTGAAAGTAAATTATGCAAATAAAAAAATTTCTTTTCAAACTCTTCTAGTTTGATTTGCAAATTTTTGATTTTACTTTCAAGATCATTGTTGGTCTTGGATATGAGATTATTTTCATTTTTCAATTTTGAAATATCGTTTTTATATTTTAAAAACAATTTCTCATAATCTTGGAGTTAATCTGGAACATTCTTGTCTCTCATTCACTCCACAATCTTGGATGAGTGGAGGGTTTGATATATCCATCTTCTATAATATTCCATGCTCCCATGTCACTTCCTTGAATGAAATACATCATCCTATTCTTCCAATAAGCATAATTAGCTCCATTGAAGAAATGAGGCTTGTTGAAGTGCAATGAATCAAGACCAAAGTCAGAGTTTGAAGTAGAGGCCATTGATAACTTGATTATCAATGTAACTCTTTCCGAATCGACTCAAGAGGTGATAAAACCTTCAAATGAGTGAGGCTCTAATACCAATTATTGAGTTAATAGATCGATGAATATGGCTAAGAGGGGGTTAATTGGAAATTAAAAATTTCGATATAAGCTTTTGCAGAAAATTGAAAGTAATTACGCAGCGATTTAGAGTGGTTCGACTTTCTCAACCAAAGTCTACGTCCACTACCCTAGTTATCCACACTAAGGATTTTCCACAAATTCACTAATTAGTCTTTCTCTTGATGATAAAGAGTAACCTTACAAATCCCTCAAGAATTATACCACAAATTCTTGAGAACATTCTCTCCCAAAGAGAACAATACAAATTTTGCAAACTTACAAGAAAATCCTCACAAGGCAAGATGTTTGCACAATTCAATAACAAAGAAAGAACACTCAAGAATAATACAATTGAGCACAATAAGTGTTCTTGAAAGCAAAAATGAATATTGAATGAAATAGGCTTAAAAATGCTCAAACTTGAGGTTTGATGATTTCTCTTTGATTCTCTCTTGGTTCTAGTTGATTGTTGTTTCTTGTTGTTGATCAATGGCTTCTAAGCTTGTTTAAATACATCTTCAATTGATTTTGAACATTGAGGATGATTAGTGGAGTCAATGGAGCCGTTTAAGTGTGAAAATAATTAATAAAATAGCTTAGAGCGTAGGGAATCAGTTCCCCCTCATAGGGAATCGGTTCCCTAAGCGTAAAATTCAAATATTTTTACCGTTAAACAGGGGGAAATCGGTTCCCTCCGAGCATTCTGTTTTTCTCGGAGCCAAATCATTCAGGGGGAATCGGTACCCCTTTAGGGGGAATCGGTTCCCTCTGGACAATCTGGAATTTTTTGCTTTGAAAATGTTCGAAATACTTTGTAAAATTGTTTTGAGATTATTTTAAGATTGAAACTTAATTTTACACTTGAGTAAGGATTAAAAATGACATTTGAAAGATTTGAAGTAATAATTTGATATTCGAATAATTATATCGAATATACTAATAAAATCTTTTATAAAATCTTAAAATTCATTTAACTTAATTTGTTATATCGAAATATCAAAAAAATTTCAACAGAAAGTGTTGGGCTAATCGGAATTAATAGGGAACTAGATCGTGCTTGGGCGACCCAATCTATATCCCACAGCTCAAGGATTTTAGATGTGCCTGTAGTCGAGGTGTCTTCTTCCCAAGTTATGGATAAGGTTCTTTTGGATGCTAATCATGATTTCAGAACTGGGTATTCTCTGAAGAGGCCAGAAATCCCACTGATTTCGGGTGTTGATAGAACTATAAAGCAAAGTATGAAGGGGCGACTCGGGTCAGCCTTAAAGTGTCGAAGAGATTCAACAATGGGAAGAGGAAAAAGCAGGGTCTTAATGGTCTGGTTGGAAGGTCAAATGTTAGAAGCAATCGTCATCATAATGGAGCTATAGGCGGGGTGAATTATGAGGGAAATAAAAGAAAAACAAATGAAGCAGTGGAGACTCTAGCAGTTGCTGATGCTTTGGGGTTAGAGTTTGTAGGACTGAGAAGTGATGTGTTACAAAGGTTGGAAAGTACAAGGAAATCCGGTTAGTGGTGCCTATGATTTCGTATTCTGACTGTGTTTGTGTAGGTGGGTGTTTTTAAAATTATAATTTTATGGTTACCATATTATCAGTTTTGTCTTGGAATGTTTGAGGGTTAGGAAAACCCGAAAAAATTAGACATGTTCATAGGGTTATAGATACGATTAAGGCTATAGTTGTGATGCTATAGGAGACTAAGGTTTCTGAACTGAATGGGCAGTTCCTAAGAAGATTAAAAGGGAAATATGATAGGGAAATAGCTTTTGCGCCTGCGGAAGGGGCCTCGAGTGGGCTGATCTCTCTATGGGACAGAGACTTGTTGGACGTTAGTTATATATCAGTTCATAGAAGATTTTAGCACTCAAAGGAAGATTAGTTGGGGATAATAGGGTGGTAGGGATTATTAACGTTTATGGACCGAATGTGCACGGAGAAAGAAGAGAGTTCTTCGAGCAGATGTGTTCTTTTATTTCTAATTTGATCACTCCAGTGATAGTGGGAGGGGACTTTAATACTTTTAGGAGGGTGTCCGAAAGAATAGGGAGTCAGTTTAATTCGACTGTGTCGAGAATTTTTGAAGGTTTTATTTCTGCCTGTGAGCTGTTCGAGGTGTCGAATCAGGGTGCTTCATTTACATGGTATAGGGGTGGTGTTGAGGTAGTAGCAAGCAGGCTTGATAGATTTTTGATGTCGTCCAAAATTTTCAGCATGTGGCCTCAATTGGTGCAATCTGCTTTGCCGAGATATTTATCTGATCACAATCCAATTATTTTGAAAGAGAAGAGGCTTAGGAAGATTATTAGACTTTTTAAATGGTTTAACTATTGGGCGGATGACTGTGTTCTGGCCGAAAGAATCAGAGATATTTGTGTGGGTAATAAAGGTGAGGGTCTTAGAAAAATTCTTTTGCTTACAAAGAATACGACGAAAGTTAGAGAGAGAAGTCAAAGAGTGTTACTCCGACCATGCAGTTGAGATTGGTAATAAGATTGATTCGTTAGAAGAAATATGGTTGGCGGATCCGAGTGATTTTCATCTTCCGCAGGAGATTACTTCGTTGAAGGCAAGACTTTGGGTTGTGGAGAGAAAGAAAGAACGTGAATGATTACAGAAATCTAGACTTAGGTGGTTCAAGGAGGGCGATAAAAATACCAAAATTTTCCATCTAACAGCCGCTTCTAGGGGTCGAAAAATCAGATTAATAAGCTAAAATTTCAGAATTTGATTTATAAGAATCAGATGGGTATTCAGAAAGCTTTTGTTAAATATTTTAGTGCTGGTTATAACGAGGTGAAAACAATTCCTTTAAACAGATTCGATATCCCTTTAAAGAATAAATGATGTTTTTAGAATAATTATCGAGACCCCTTTTTTCAAAAGAGAAGGTCTGGTTTGTTATAAATTTGTCCGATAGATCAAGAGCGCCAGGACCGGATGGTTTCAGTTTGGATTTCTTTAAGAGATTTTGTAAGCATATCAAAGGCGAAGTAATGAAGTTTATGGAGGAATTTTATTGGGGCAGAGTAGTAGATTTTTCGTTCAATAAATCTTTCATTGCGCTTATTCCGAAGAAAGCTGAGGCTATTTACCCTGAAGACTTTAGACCAATTTCTTTGGTTAGAAGCATGTACAAGATCATTTCTCATTTACTGGCTAAGAGGTTGAACAATTGTATTGCCGAAGTAATTGGAGAGAATCAATTCGCCTTTATTACTGGAAAATAGAAAGCCGATTGTAGTATGATTGCCAATGAAGTCATAGACGGGTTGTTAAAAAGCAAGAAAGAAGCAATGTTAATTAAGGCTGATTTTAGTAAAGCATACGATACGGTTGATTGGTTGTTTTTGAACTTGATTATAAAGATGGGGTTTAGAAGAAGATGGAGAAAATGGATAAACTTCTGTATTTCTACCCCAACGATTTCTATCCTAGTCAATGGATGTCCGTCAAGCAGCTTCTCAATCAAGAGGGGTCTTAGGCAGGGATGCCCGTTATCGTCGCTGCTCTTTAACATTGTTGGCTAGGCGCTCAGTGGTATGATCAAGAAGGCTATGGTCTCTGTTCTTTGTTACAGAGTGGAAGTAGGGGCTGGTGGCACTGTTTTATCACATGTTCAATTCACAGATGATATGCTTATTTTCTCCAAATTAGAAGCTGCATCGAATTTTAATTTTAATCGAGTTCTGAAAATATTCGAAGTGGTTACTGGACTGAAGCTCAATTTAGAAAACACCAAGTTTTTTTGTATCAACGTGGACAAATGTAGAGTTAGGAGTTGGACAGATTCGATTCATTATGGCTGGACGAAGTTGCCATTGACATACTTGGGTCTTTCATTGGGGCATCTAAAGAATTCAAAGTCTATATGGCAGCCTATCTTGGATAAAGTCAATGCTCGGCTTCAAAGTTGGAAAGGTAAGCTGCTATCAATGGGTGGTAGGCTAACTCTTATCAATTATGTCCTAGTTAACTTGCCAGTGTTCTACATGTCTATTTTCCCTATGCCCAAGTCTATTGCTGAGAGGATTAATAGATGCATAGTGAACTTTTTTTGGAATTCTAAGTCTGTTAGGTGTATTCATTGGGTTAAAGGGGATAACATATGTAGGCCTAAATTGTATGGGGGGTTGGGAATTTTTTATGTCAAAATTAGAAACCGTTCCTTGCTAAATAAATGGATTTGGAGGTTTAATATGGAAATTGACAGTTTATGGAGGAAGATCGTGGTGGCTAGGTATAATTATGAAAAAGATTCGATTGTTCCTAAAACATTGAATAATAAAAATTTCTCCTATTTTGGCGTTATATTGTAAACCCATCGGGGGCTTTGGGTTCTAAATTTCTGTCCGAACTGAGATATGTTATGGGTGATGGGAATAAGATTGAATTCTGGATAGATTTTTGGACATAAAAAAACTTCTCTGAAAATTTATTTTCTGATAATTTTGGTGTAGCAGTTAAAAAACACAGAAAGATTAAGGATTTCGGGTGATGGGTGCATGGAATATGGGAATGGAGGATTGAGCTGAGAAGAGAATTCTTTGAATGGGAGAAGCCAAATTGGTGTGAATTCATCCAGGTTTTGAATAAAGCGATTTATGCTAATCAAGGTCTAGACATAATAATCTGGTCCGTAGCGCAGGATGGTAACTATAATCCTAAATCTTATTGTTTAAAAGTGGCTTGTGCAGGTAGGTTGGAAGACCTAGTGTGGAAAATGGTTTGGGTGAATTTTGTTCCCCGAAAGGTTTCAGCCTTTGTGTGGAAAGCATTCCTTCATAGACTGTCGGTTATGCCTGATCTAGTTAAAAGAGGAGTGATCTGCTCAGACCAGTTATCTTGTATATTTTGCAAAAGCGAGCCGGAAGCAATCAACCATGTCTTATGTCATTGTGTTGTAGCATGGGTAGTTTGGCAACATTGGTGTAGCGTGTGGGAAGTAAATCTGGTGTTTTCGAAGAATGTAAAACATTTATTAGAGGTTTGTTTTTCTCAAAAAAATAGGAGGAGAGTTCGTAATCTATGGAAACTTGGTTTTTTGGTCTGGTGTGGGTAATTTGGAATTGCAGAAATAATATCATATTTCAAGGAGTGTCTCTTTCGGTAGATCAGATATTTCATAAAGTTAAGCTGCATATTGGGGTCCGGGCGAACTTTCTTTGGCCGCTGTTGATTCCAGTGGTGAACGATTTTGTGTGCAACCCAGAAGCATTCGTTCGTGGTCCTTAATTCAGAACTCTGCTGCCACGCTTACTGTTGTATGATTCTATCCAAGTGGTATGTTATTGTTTATGCTTCAGTTTTAAGGCAGTCTGTTGCGGTGTGCCTATGCTTCATTTCTCTGTGATTGTTTTTGTTTCTAGTTAATGCCTATGTCCGATCGGGTTGGTTGATTAGGATTTAAGCTCTAGGAGGTGGTATGTTACATATTATGTTGTCCATTGTTGTTGTATAATTTTCCTGCTTTTCGTTTATACCCCATCCTAAGGTGAACTCTTTTTCCTTCGTATAGATTTAGGGAGATTTTTTAACGAGTCTCTTGGGATGATTATTTTGCAACTTTTTCAATACAAAGTACCCTCTTTTTATTTTTTTTAAAAAAAAAGAGTGCTGCAAGATTATTGTGGGTACTAATTGACTGGCTTTACAAGAAAATTAGACTACTGCTCAATGATTATTGGAAAGCAAGAGTTCACCGCCAATAGACGGTACCAGAATATTGGTTATTTTAACTTATATATATATTTTTTAAAAATAAGATAACTCTCCTATTATATTATTTTATTAAGTCCTTCAACTATTGAAATTTATAAAATGATCATTTGATTCTATAATATTACTTTCTTGAGCATCTCAACTATTAAAAATTATAAAATGGTTATCCGATTATTCATTATATTTTAAACTCGTCTTTTTATGTTAAAAAATTAATAATATTCTAAGTTGAACGTTAATCTGCTGACTATGATATGATAAAATCTATTCACAGAATCTCAAACGACTATTATATCCTAGTAATCATGTTAACGTCCAACTTAAACAACCATCAATTTTTAACAGAAAATGACGAGTTTGAAACATAATGAATAGTCGAGTGACCATTTTGTAACTTAAATAGATGAGGGACTTAATAAAGTGACATTCTATAATTCAAAGATAAATTTTGTAATTTTTAATAGTTGAGAGACTTAATAAAAAAATATCCTATAAATGGAGATCATTTATATACTTTACCAAAAAGAAAAAATATCGTGTACTTCAATGACAAAATTTAAAAAGCTGTTTGCAATGTTTGCGTAGCTGAACATAAATTACATAGAAAAAATGTGTCGGTAATGAAGATTGAGTTATTATTAGCTACCCATGTGGGAATGGGCTATGGTATCCAGATAATGTTTGCAGTTGAAATCTTTAATGCAGTTTTGAATGCACCATTCAACTTTTGCACTGCTCTTAATGCTATACATTTTTTCTACTATTATTTAATATGCTATTTTTTTATTATAAAAAAAGGCATTATCGGTGGGATTCAAAGTGAGTAACGTTGGAGGATTTGTTCATTTGTTTGAAATATCTGCTTTTGCTATGGTGTTTTATGATACTTCGCTTAAATGTTTTTGCAAGAGTAAAATGGATGTCCCTTGTTTTCATATGTAATGGGGTAAGGGGGAGGTAAGATATTAGGTTACCCCCAACATCAGATTAAGAGCAGCTTCCGTAGAAGATCTCCGAATTATGAAATGTCCTCCGTGAGACTCGATCCCACGACCTCAAGGTTAAGAATAAAACAAATAAATGTAATTTTCGAATGAGAAAAACTGGCCTCATTAGACACCGAATCCGATAATCAGGACCGACCCAATACATGTGTCATATATACCTTAACACATGACAATATATGTTTGAGGGACATCAGTTTTATATGTGTATATATATATTTGGGGCTAACATTCCATACTTTCCCCCATTGTCCACACAACCCTTTTTCCCCCTTGACCAGCCACTCAATTCTACCAATTGTCTTATGACTTTTCAACTTTGAGGGCCCACACACAACCTTATCATCAAACCAATTCCCTTTTAAATTCAAACTCCCTCCACTTTTTCATTTTATATTCCCACATGTTTCCAAACACACAAACAAAACTCCTTTTTATTTTTCTTTCATTATGTCGTCTCTCCTCTTCACGCTTCTTCATTCAATATTTTTTATTCCTTCTCTTCGATAAACTAGACAACCCTAACTTTTACTCGTCTGTTCTCCAATTCCTTGCATTGCCGCCATTTCTTTGCTTTCGATCATTGCTCTCATCATCTCTTTGATCATCTTTACACCTATTTTTCTAGTTCCACAAAAAGATAGAGTGTTTTACTTGAATTTATAAATGAACTAACACTTAAATCATTATTCGCTACTCGTTGAAAAAATCATATTGAAAGTGTTAAAGTAATAAAAACTCAATTATCTCAAATAAGAGAAGCTTTAATAAGATTAGACGAAATTATTGATGATGAAAAAGTGTGCCGAGATATCGAATCACTAGTAAATGGTAAACTTTCTAGTTTTGAATTTATTTTAAGTTTAGTTATATGACATGAAATTTTGTTTAGAATTAATTTGATTAGTAAAAAATTACAATCTAAAGATATGCTTCTTGATGTTGCGGTTAAAAACTTAGATGTGTTAATTAATTACTTTGAAGAATATAAGGAAATTGGGTTTGACAATGCTATTAATGAAGCTAAATAAATAGCATATAATATTCGGGTTGAACCTCAATTTCCTAAAAAAATATATTTCTTATAGAAAAAATAATTTGATGAAATTTCAAATACCGAAAAAGAACAACAATTTCTCAAGAAGAATTTCGAAAGGATTACTTTATTATTCTTGTAGATATGACTCTTGTTCAATTGAAAAGTGAATTTGAACAAATGCAACATTTCAAGTATATATTTGGTTTTTTGTTTGATGGTTCAAAGTTTATTTTATTAATTGATGACGAACTAAAAAAATGTTGTTTAAATCTTGAGTCCAATTCGAAAAATGGTGAAGAATTTGATATTGATGGAAAAGATTTATTTATGGAGTTACAAATTTTACAGAAAATGTTGTCGGATGAAGCACACAAAGGTGAAATTTCATGGACATCTATTCAAATAATGGAGTTTGCAAGAAGAATAGATACGTTCCCTAATGTGTTGACAGCAAATAAAATTTTATTGACGGTACCGGTTACGGTTGCTTCCGCGGAAAGAAGTTTTTTAAAATTGATACTCTTGAAATCTTATCTTCGAAGCACGATGACTCAAGATAGATTGAACGGATTAGTAATTCTAAGCATCGAAAGTCAATTTTTACAAAGTCTTGATTATCGTAAAATAATAGAGGTTTTTGCTTCAAAAAATGCACGATGACATCGTTTTAGGTGATATTTGTAGTCTTGTAGGTTTTGGTTTGTATTAGTATTGATATTATTTGACTATAATTTCTATTACATTTTTGTTTTTAAAAAAATTATTTATGTTTTGTCTATTATACGGTACAAGTATAGGGGCACAAAATTATTATCTCGCCCAGAGTATTAAAATTCATTGGACCGGCCCTGCCTATAATATTTAGTTGTTGGGTTGGACCCAACTACTTTGACATTGGTTTTATCTATAGGCACTGATGTATTTATGTAGGCTCTTAGATCCTACGTACTACTGATAGATAATTTGGGTGGAAAGGAAATTAATTCAACCAACTAATTTTTTTCTTCTTTTACACTGTTATTTTAACTCAATTTTTTTAATAGTTTGGAATGATTAGAAAACAAAATTGTTAAATATCTTTCGACAACACATATCTTAAAAAAAACACTTATAAATGTCTAAACATATGTCTAAAAACCTCACGTTTAGAAAGGTAATTTAATTCTACCGGTACTTCATCTTTCCAATTCAGTTAATCTTTTCTATTTCGATATCCTTCGTGCTGGTCTTCTTAGTGGCGTCAAATTAGAAAAATTGTACAATTAAATTTTGATTTTTTTGAAAATAATAAATCATGATATTTAATACAATAAATTTAAATTAATCAAGTACATGTGTGATCTAGTATTCGATGTTACGAGAAGAGTTGATGCTGATGTAAGTATATTTGGGGGAATTATTCACATGCTTTGATCACTCCGAACAACATTTAGAAAGTATTGTGCTTTCAATCGGACCATCTTTTTACACTATTATTGAACTCATTTTTTTATTAAACCATTACTGAACTCATGGATGCTTGGAATGTGAGCTCCTACCCAAATATCACGAGCACACAATATCCCAAAAAATCCTATGAAATTTTTAACGAGCTCTCTTTAGGGATATGCGTCCACTCTCTTTCGGTGTAGGAATAATGAGTAATCAAACATATCCATTTATAGGGAGAGTTAGAAAGAATTTAAAACAAATTAGGAGTATGAATACTACCAAAACACATGAGTTTCCTATCTAGGGGATTACCAATTGATGGCTACTAGGGTTAATCCCACATTTTCTCTTGTAATCGGTGTCATAAATTCATTTTTTTTAAAATCATTTTTAAGGGTTCAGGAGTCAACTACGCATGAGGAAGGATTAACACCCCACAACGCCCAAAATTGATACGTCTCGATTATACATTGTCTAAAACGATATAATTTTACATATTTGAATTTAAAATTTAAGTTACGGTCCTCTTAACTTCGATGAAATTTTAAAAATGAATGAATTTCTTTTTAAAATATTTAATTTGATGAAAGTGATTTAATTCATTTGGTTTTATTTAAGAAGGATATCCTCTTACTACGAGAATTAACGAAAATTAAAATACAGTTATGTTGGACGTAATTTCGTTAATCCACGACGCAAGATGATATTGCTTTTGAATATTCATTGAAACATATAAACAGATGTATGATTTATGAATGTAGCAATAATAAGTGACATTTATAAAAGATGAGTAAAATATCAATCAAATGTGACAAATAAACAAAATACAACGATATTAAACGATTATAAATTGAATAAAACAAAACAACTAAAAATGATGAAAAATGGATCATAAAATAAACGAAAAAAATAATAATGATAATAAAACAAATAAATATTTATAGTTATTACAATAAAAAATAATGAAATACAAAGTAAATAAATAAATAAATAAAACAATGAATATTTAATTATTAAAATAACTTCATTATATGAAACATAAAAAAAATACTTTTATTCAAAATAACATATCCTATAATAGAATATAAACAAATATTGAATAACTATAAGATATCGGTTTCATTCGAATAATATTCAGAAGGGCACTCCAGATTTTTGGAAATCTTCCATAGGTTAGTTGAGCAATCGGATATTTTATATCTTTTCAAAATTTTAAATTAATCACTTTGTTAAAAAATATATTATGTAGATATTCAAATTAAAATGTTATCATTAATAACATATATGTACATATTTTAAATGCATATGAAACAAACATATAAATAGATTACAAAAATTAACAAATATTAATTTGACAAATGATTTTAAAAGTGTGCTCGTTATATATATATATATAGAGAAAATAACCTCAGTGACCAAAAATCCTAGATAATATACGATTTTGACCAACTTTTTTTGGATTTGCGAAAATGACCAAGAAAATCGCAATGCGATCTTTAATTCGCATGATCGCATTGCGATCTCCACTATCGCAAATTCGCATTGCATTTCGCGTTGCGATTTTCCATTTCGCGTTGCGATAGTCTACAATGTCGTTGCGATTTTCCAAATTCGTTGCGAAAGTCTACATTCGTCGTTGCGATTTTCCAAATTCGTTGCGATAGTTAAAAAAAAAGATTTTGTTTCTTAAGAATTTTCTCTAAAAAGATATTATCCGCGCGGACGTGTCGAAGACACGTATTACCACGACCACGACCACAACCCCGAGACGAGACGGCGGCAGCGGCGCGCGAGAGTCTCCCTTGTTCTCTATCACTCAACAAGGAAGTGGGAAAGCCAAGCCTTAAATACCATTCCCAATAGTGTTTCCAATACTATGTGGGATTTGAGCATTACCAACACTTGTTCCCAATACTATGTGGGATTGAGCCTTAAATAATGATATTATTTTTGAATGTTTTGCTTAAAATTGCAATAATCGCGATTGATTGTAGATTGACTTTTAATTATGACATATTTAATCGTATAATACTAATGCAATTGGTTGCTCATTCAGTTGTTTTAAGGTGAATGATTGTTAATTATTTCCTGAATAATCACATTGTATTGGAAACAAGTGTTGGTAATGCTCAATCCCACATAGTATTGGAAACACTATTGAGAATGGTATTTAAGGCTTGGCTTTCCCACTTCCTTGTTGAGTGATAGAGAACAAGGGGGACTCTCGCGCGCCGCCGCCGCCGCCGCCGCCGTCTCGTCTCGTCTCAGGTCGGGTCGGGTCGGGTCGGGTCGGGTCGTGGTCGTGGTCGTGGTCGTGGTCGTGGTCGTGGTCGTGGTCGTGGTCATACATGTCTTCGACACGTCCGCGCGGATACTATCTTTTTAGAGAAAATTCTTAAGAAACAAAATCTTTTTTTTAACTATCACAATGAATTTTCGCAATGAATTTGGAAAATCGCAACAACTGTAGACTATCGCAACGAATTTGGAAAATCGCAACGACAACTGTAGACTATCGCAACGCGAACTGGAAAATCGTAACGCGGTTTTCAACTATCGCAACACAATTTTCAATTATCGCAACGCGAAATGCAACGCGAATTTGCGATAGTGGAGATCGCAATGCGAATTAGAGATCACATTGCGATTTTGTTGGTCATTTTTGCAAATCCAAAAAAAGTTGGTCAAAATCATATATTATCTGGGATTTTTGGTCACTGAGGTTATTTTCTCATATATATATATATAATCATATACGTAACTTAGAATTAATAATGTATAAAAAATTAAGCTAAAAAATTTTTATATTATATGCATAGTCGGTTATAAAGTATAAAATATGTTTCTAGGATCTAATCAAAATAAATAAAGGAAACAAAGAACCATTGAGGTATTAATCCAATTTATTAACATCAAAACTCGATTAAAATGATGACCAAAACAAACATATAGAGAAAATAAAAGGATTTAAAGCATAAATTGCATATTTTAATGTATAATAATAATGGAGGATTAAAATATAAATATTAATAATCCAAGAACTAAAAATGAACAAATAGCAAAGAGCATAGGTTAACAATGTGATAATACCCTTTAATTAAGGACCAAATTGCAAGAAATTAAAGTACCATGGGTTAAGTATTTAAATAGTCTATAAAACTAAGGCAGTGACCAAAATGTAAAGTACATAAAATTTAAAAACCAAATTAAAATAATTAAATGTCTCGACCAGAGGATTAAAGCAAGACTTGCGTGAAACTAGAATGACCAAACATGTAAATAATCCATAGCATATAATATTAATTAGAGTAGTTACTAAAATATACACCAAATAAAATTAGAAACTATAAACCAAAATAAATAAAGCTCTATTCATTGACTAAAATAAAACTTTACAAAACAAGGATGACCCCTTGCATGATTAACCCATGCACAAGAAACCTTAGATTCTATAAACGGCGTCGTTTTAGGTTGTTTAAATACCCCTTTATAACTCTTATGAAACCCTAACTCTTACATTTTTCATCTCCCCCGCCGTTTCCTCCCTCTTTTCTCTCCCATTTCTTTTTTTTACCATGCCTTTTCTCTCCTATCTTCTTCACCTCATATTATTTTATTTTTAATGAAACACAAGCCTCATTTTTTCTAAAACTAAACATAAAACCTTAGATCTGGGAAAATCATTTCGGATTTTTACTTATTTTCCAACAATTCTTGGGTTTCTGACGAGATTCTCAACCTTAAAAGGTAAGCTTTTCTTTCGGGTTTTCTTCTCTTTCGTTTTTTCGAATGGTTTTCATGTTTTTTCGTTTCTTTTCCTTTTTTCGGTGTTATTGTTCTTTTTTTCTTCGAAATCTCTTCAGATTTCTTCTTTTTTTCTCTTGGTTCTTTTTTTTATTCGAATATCCTCCCTTTTTGGTTGCTACATGTTGTATTTGTATAGATTTGAGTTAGTGGCTGAGAGTGATGATCACTCTGTGTTTTTTGGCTTTTCTCAGGTCGAGGGCGGCTTTGACAGTGGTGGCGTTGGCGTCAGACAACGTTGGTGGTGTCAAGTGGCAATGTTAGAAGTTAGGGTTAAGTTTTATTTTAGGTTTAGGGTTAGGATTAGGAATTTTGAGACCGATTTGTGGGTTGGTTGTAATTTGAAAATAAATAAAAATATTAATAACATTATAATAAAATAATAAATAATAATGATAATAATAACAAATAATAATAATGAAAATAAGCATCAAACGAAAAATGGTGTTAACAACTACCCTTATTTGCCTATCTGTGTGAAGACACGAATAAGGCAAAGACAACCAGAAAACAATTTTTGTTTAGATGCATCTTTTGCTCTAAAATTTGATATTGCCTCAAATGAGACTGAAAATAATCTTTATCTCAAGAGAGATTTTTTAGAGTTTTGTTTTCAAGTGAAACATTTTCAAAAAAGGTTGAAATTTATAATGTTCGAATTTGCACTTTCAAGAGAAATAAATTTTAAGCAAGACATAATTTGTTTTACGAGAAACGATTACGATGCTACGGGTTAGAAAGAATGTTGTCTCGAGCGAGACCAAAATTGACTTTAAAAGAAATTATCTCATGAGAGATAAATTTTGCTTTTGAGATAAAACTACCCTGAGTGAGGCAAAATTTGTTTAAGTTTGTGTTTCAAGGGAAACTGAGATAAGCAAGATAATTTTTTTTCTTTAAGAGAAGCAATATGTTCCTTCGTGTTGAGGAAGTCTAACCGTTTAATAATGTGACACTTTTTTTTAGAATTACAGGTTTGTTGACAACATTGTTCTTTTGTGATGAGGATGGCTAGTCATACTTGGGTGACTGTGCATCTGAAGACAACATTGTTATTTCACGTTAAGGAAGTCTGATTGCTTAATGATAATTTTATTTTGGAAATAATACGGATCCTACATGATGAGGGATCTAGTTGCTTTGGGTGACTTGATCGATGTCAAATCTGACGATGACATTGCTCCTTCGTGTTGAGGTATAGTTTGTGAATGACATTGTTCCTTCACATTGAGAACGTCTAGTCTTATTTGAATAACTAAATCTGAAGACAAAATTATTCTTTCGCATTGACGAAGTCTGATTGCCTAGAGATAAACCAATTTTGTAGATGAAATTTCTCCTACGTGATGAGGAGATCTGGTCGGTTTTGAATGATTTTCTTGATGTCAAATCTGATGATGACATTGCTCCTTCATGTTTAGGAGATCTAGTTGTCACCAATCCTTTCTTTCTTGAAAGTTTGTAAAAAAATGTGCATGTATGAATGCAACTATATTAAGGGTTTTCATGAATGACAATATGCAATTCATTATTTTTGGTAAGATGTAATTTCAAGAGAAATTTTAAAGGTATCCTCATGAAAGGGGAATCAAGGCTTCTTATGTTGAATGAATGTTTGATGCAAAGATTCAAATTTATGTAACATTTATGTTTACTTTGGTGGACTTGGTCTCTACACTATTTAACCTTGGTGGCCAAGTCCCTATATTATTTGATGTTTAGTTGCGGTAACCAATCTGCTCACTACCGCCTTTGATTTGTCTTTTTTGAATTTATCAGAGAATCAGGCCTTTTACGAAGGTCAAATCTTCTTGAAATGAATCGATTGATTGAAATCACATATCACTAGAAATTCTTGATTTGTGTCAACTTGTTCTTCTTGCCCCCGTCAAATTTTGCCCCACAATTTTGACTTTTCTTGCCCCAGTTCAGAGTGAAAGCTTCTATGTTTAGGAGACATGTGTCAATTGCCAAGATCTACTCCAGAGAGATTGTTTTGTTTGAAAATATTTTTCTTTCTCTTTCTGCTTTTCAAAAGGTGAAAAAGTTTTATGAAAAAGTTTTGAAAATGCCTTTTTGAAAGAATTTTAAATAATGAAAGAATTTTGAAGAATGTTTGATGAAGTTTTTGAAAAATGGCGCCCCTTAATTTGGGTTCACAATTGAAACAAATTACAAAACAATAGTTCATTAAGTATCAAAAGAAGTCAAATGCTCTTTTAATCTTTCAAAGTTATGACTCTTCGAAAAATGTCAAGAGTTTAAGGGTTGATTTTAGGTTGGCTTCTAAACTTCTATGGTTTTTGTCATTGAGTTGTCTTCTATGACCATGTCAACACTGTGACATGCTCCTTTTTCACAGCTTAGCATTTTAGTCAGATGCAGACAAAATGATGCAACTAGCATACTCAATTGTTAGACATTTCAGAATAGTTATATTTTCATTCTCTGAAATCTTCCATATGTTCAAGCTTTGTAGACTCCTTTAGTAAAGGCAATGCAAAAATATCAGTCTAAAAGCAAAATTTCTAATTGCTTGTGTGAATTCGACTATAACAGGTTTTTCTCAACTCTCTTATCCCATCTTTATCGAAACTCCTTATTCATTTAAACCTTGGATTTTACCGCTTGCTTGAATTTATTAAATTTAATTTCATTTGTCTTAATTTGGCGTAGCTAAAGAGTTCATCTCGTCCCAAAGTCTTTTTCTTGACAACCACAGTGGAGCAAACACCGAAATGCCAGGTATCCGATCAATGTTATGGTTTGAAAGTAATCTATTCATAAAGCCAGAGCTTTTGAGTTACTTCTATAACAAATTCCTTTAGAATAATAGGTCAGCTTTATTACATATATATAATTATATATAATTTCATGGGTAACACCCATTTCCTGTATACGTTTCCTTACACGAGTCACAGATGTTACATGACTTTTGAAATATTTTCGGTACTTGAAAATCAGTAAAATTTTGTTTTCTTTAGATAAAAAAATATAATAATATAGTTTATAAGACATTCTTCAATTATATATATATATATATATATATATATATATTTATATATATATATATTAACCACGTATACTCCATTTAGCAATACTAGCTCATATCATCCATGTTTAAAATCAACATAAGATGATTCCATTAATATATTACAAAGCAGTTTCCAAACTCTTTAAATATAGCTAATAGGGCATTCATAAGTACATGCCACTAAACTGAGTCAAAATTTCATCATGGGATGTCTTACTGATATTGTAGTATATTCCTTAATGCTTGGAGTTGCTATGTACTCTACTTCTAATCCTGGCTTTTACATACATGTGAAAGTCAATCAAACGTTAAGTATTAACTTAGTGAGGCATAATAATAATGAAGTGAAATCAAAACATAAGTATATTATAAATATCAAAATACAAATTAACTCGTATAAATCATAATAATACATAAAGTTGGCTTGGTAAACTAAGTTTCTTTCACATAACCTACGAAACCATATTTAGTATGACCATCATACTTATCAATCAGTATTTATCTAACTTATTCTTTTATTTTCCCAATATAGGTTGAATAATAATGCATGGTACTTGAATTCACACCTAAGTACCAATATGGAAATTCACAAACTCATTTTGAAATCCTTGGGGTGCACATATAGTGCTGATACGGTCATTCAAAAATTCATTGTGAATTCCGTTGGTTACACCCTTAGTGCCAATACAGTCGTTCATAAACTTATTATGAATTACGTGGGTTGCACACTTAGTGTCGATACAGTCGTTCATAAACTTATTATGAATTCCATGGGTTGCACACTTAGTGCCGATATGGTCATTCATAAACTTATTATGAATTTCGTGGGTTACACACATAGTGCCGATAGTACACATAATACTGATATAACAATGCAACATATGCATTTAACCACATGCAACTATAACTCTTAATGTACATAATAAATGCACTCACTTGGTATACTGCAATGATGTCCAACTATTCAACAACTTTATCCTTGCCCTTTTTCATGCTTGACTATGGACCTTGGTTATGATCTACACAAGCAACCATTATTACACATATCATACAAATTTTAGTATATTCTCTAACATTTGCACTTTAATAATACTTAAAAGTACTATTATATTCAATTTCTATTAAAAGTTATCCTATCTAAAATATTTCAGGCTCAATAGTATCGGTACCCCTAGTATTGTATCGATACTTCTATACTATGGTACTGATACTCCCTTCAGTATCGATACTATTTATGCATTCTGGAATCCATGGTATTGATACATTCCTCTTAGTATCGATACCCTCATCAATATCAATACTAATTGCATCCGTATTTATACTATTCATCCTATTTCCCCAAATTTAAACCTATAGTATCAATAATGTTCTTCCAATACCGATACTCTTACCCAGATTTTCCATTTTTCAGCTCAATTTTTACCCAAATTTCATTAAATTCTCTTACTTTTACCTCCAACAATACTATTAAACTCACCACTACATAACCCAACTAACTTTCTTTCATTAATCTTCCTAAAACATCCAAATTCTCTAAAGAACACTCCAACCCAAGAATTACACTACTTTTCCAATAAGTTTTTGACCACATCCAAGGCTTTTAATCTTTTATTTACTTCTTTGACAAGTCAAATATACTTGTAAACCTCAATAAAAAAAATCATATTTCATCATATCATTCAAAAATCCATTTTCTTCAATCTCAAATAATTCACTAATTACTTAATTTTAATCATCCTTGAACTCTCCTAAAACCTCTATATCACTTAAGGTTTCAAAACCAGCCCATAAACTAAAGGAAAAACCAACTTGAAGAAAACTTACCTTTGGCTATGGGGAGAGCACGGGGAAGACTAAGGAGAAGAAGGAAAGTAACTTAGCTTTTAACTTTTCCCCTTTTCTCTCTTAAATACCCCTAATAAAATGAATTTTAAATCAATTTCCCTCTAAAAGACCAAAATGCCCTTTCATTCTTCCATTCTTACTAATTGGTCTTAATTAAATCATTTCTTATACTTTACCATTTATTCAATTTAAGCCTCCAAATTTTAAATCCTTTTAATATAGTCACTGACCCGATGTTTGGGATATTACAATTCTCCCCTTAAGAAAATCCATCCTCAAATTTTAAGACTTTATGCTTTTACCAAAGAACTTTAACTAGAGGAATCATCTTGATGTTTAATTGATAATTATTGTTGTAGACAATTTCTGCTAAAGGAAAATATTTTTCCCATGATCCTTGGAAATCAATCACACATTCCATTATCATATTTTCCAATATATGTATAATACACTCTGACTAAACATCCGTCTGTGGATGAAAGACTGTACTGAAATTCAATCGACTACCCAAAATTTTATGCAAGAAATTCCAAAATATTGAAATGAATCTTGGATCTCTTTCGGATATAATCGATATTGGCGCTCCATGAAGTCAAACTATCCCTTATATACATAACTCATCATATTTATCCATCGAATAATATGTTCGTACCAAAATGAAGTGAGTTGTCTTGGTAAATCTATCAACCATCCCCCATATTGAGTCTTTCTTGCTAGGTGCCAAAGGTAGCCTTCTAACAAAGCTCACAGTGACTCATTTTCCCTTTCTATTCATGAATCGAGATCAATTGAAATAATTAGGAAGATACTTGATGATTAGCTTTCCTCTATTGGTACGTCAGACACTTTGCCACAATTTTCGAGATGGCTCTTTTCAAACCAGACCACTAAATCGACTCTTTAAAACTTGGTACTTTTTTATTTCCACCTGAATGCATAGTCAACTGACTTAATGCCCCAAAAAGAATATCTTTCTTTATATCTTCATTATCGGAAATAAAAAGTCTCCTACGATATTTACAAACATCCATCGGACCTGACCTCAAAAGTCCTTAATCTCATCATTTTCTACTTGTGCAATTATTACCAAGAAAATTTCATCATTTCTTTGTAATTTTTTCCAATCTAAAAACACCGGCTTTCTCTTTAATTCAGCCAACAGTGCCATTTCTTTCAACACTAGTCGTACATCCATAACTCGCAAAACTACAAAAGTTTTCCGACTACGTGTATTTGCAACACATTTGCCTTTCCTGGATGAAAATCAATGATCATGTCATAATCCTTTTAAAGCTCTATTCATCTTTTTTGTTCTCAAGTTTAGTTCTTTTTTTAGTCAACAAATACTTCACGCTTTTGTGATTTGTATAATCATAGAACCACTCGCCATATAGATAATGGCATCAAATCTTTAAAGCAAACTCGACTGCTACCAACTCTAAATCAAGCATAAAGTAATTTCTCTTACGAGTCTTTAACTTTATCAAGGCATAGGTAATAACTTTACCTTTTTGTAGAAGCACACATCCCAGGCCGTTATGAGATGCATCACTAAAATCACATAATCTTTACCTAACTCAAGTTGTATAAGCACTGGTGTCTTTATTAAAATCCTCTTTAGCATTTCAAAACTCTCTTGACATTTCTCCGTCCAGACAAAAGACACATTTTTCCTTAAAAGCTTGGTTAGTATTGAAGCTAACATCGAAAAGTTCTTCACGAACCTTTGACAATAACCAGCAAGCCCCAAGAAACTCCAAACTTCAGGAAAATTCTTTGGGAGTTTTCAATCTACTGTAGCATGAATCTTTTTAGAATCTACTCTTATGCCTTCTGAGGAGATTATATGGTCAAGAAAAGAAATCTTTGCTAACCAGAAATCACATTTGGATAGTTTGGCATACAACTTCTTCTTTCGAAGAGTCTGTAGAACAATACAAAGATGAGCATCAGGCTCCTCTCTTGACTTTTAATACAGTAAAATATCATCAATCCTCGGAAGAGGATACTTGTTCTTTTTATTGTTACCTCCTTTGACTGTCGATAATCTATGTATAACTATATAGATTCATCTTTCTTTTAGCCAATAGCACAAATACTTCCCAAGGTTAAACACATGGTCTGAAGATATCTTGAGCAATCAGCTCTTGTAATTGAGCCTCTAGTTCTCTTAACTCGATCAAAACCATTCGATATGAAACCATAGAAATATGCTCAATACCCTATTAACCATCAATCTTGAATTTCACCTTTCGATCTGGAGGTAACCCAGAGTAATTCATCCGTAAAGATATCTTTAAATTCCCGAGTTGTGGGAATATCATAAAATCATACTTTAAATACTTAAGTATCTATCACACTAACCAGAAAACTATACATCTTTCTGATATCATTTCTTTGTAATCATTGTTAATATCACATTGGGCGATGATTTTGTTTTTCTTTCAATAATTATGATTTCCAAATCCTCCGTATCTTTATGATGTAATTGCTTCTTAAGACAACAACCCAGCCATAAGGCAGAGACACCAATCCATATCCACTATGATCTCATACTTGTCAAATGATAATTCCATCAGATTCACCGGGAACATAACCCCTTGAATCTTTATTACATGTCTAACTCACACTTTCCCTATGACCTATACGGTTTACCGCTATCATCTCACACGAGATCAAGTTGAATAGAATACCTTTATTTTAAAATTTCTTATTTCCTTCTAGAGGTAATCCCTGTAACTTTTCTGGATCCATTGGAAATATTCTCGAGTAGTTGAAACATTTTCCCTCTCAACTAATAAAGTCTAAATATTCACATCATTTAATAAGAATACTTGACAATTTCGTAGCAATAACTTAATAGCAGTTACTGCTAAAAATTACACTAGTAAACAAATTTATTTATTTTTCATTACAAACTTGACACTTTTCAAGTCCTCGAGAGTCAATCTAAATCTAAGCATTACTTCATTGTAACATAGAATAGGTAGACAATCCACTTTTACAAATTTACCTTCAAAAGGTAACTCTATCAAGTTCCTAAAACTTAACATTCTTTTCTCATACAAACTCATAATCATTTGATTCACTAATAACTTAGTTTTCTTTAAGGTTTTGGTGGACAACATATTTACCGCTCAGTCATTTCCTCTTACTCAACTCAATAATACTTTAAAACATTTAATTCTTAACTTAAATATTTCTCAATTATTTAAGCTTACCTGAAGAAACCAGTCATCACTAGATTTAGAAATCTCCTCTAGATCCTCATCCTATTCAACTTCTCTTGTAAATCGTTCAAACTTTTTAATGGATTCCTCAAATGCATAAATGTCATTAAACGTTGGGGCATTTCTTCCATAAAATGGAGGAAAATCCCTAGCAACTTCTACCCTTCTAAGGCGTGATACTGAATTCATATCGGATTGTTTTGGGTCGATTTTGATCTCGACCATCTTTTCAACATTATCAACTTTCTTACCTTTATCTTTAGATTTCGATATCTAAACACACTCAAAATCATCTTACATTAGTAAAGAGTAACTTTACTCCCTAATAAACATCATCTCAGTATATATATACAACTATCAGTAGACTTTTGACATCCTAGTGACATGTATACATTCTTAACAAAATTTATACTCATTTCATGTACAGAAATGACTAAACCTATAACTCTGATACCAATAAATGTAACTCCCATTTCCCATATACATTTTCGTACATGAGTCACAAATGTCACATGACTTTTGAAATATTTTCGGTACTTGAAAATCAGTAAAATTTCATTTTCTTTAGATAAAACAATTTAATAATATAGTTTATAAGACATTCTTCAATTATATATATATAAACTTGTCTACTCTATTTAGCAATACTAGCTCATATCATCCACATTTAAAATCAACATAAGACGATTCAGTTAATCTATTACAAACCAGTTTCCAAACTCTTTAAATAGAGCTAATAGGACATTCATAAGTACATGCCACTAAACTAAGTAAAAATTTCATCATAGGATGTTTTACTGATATTGTAGTATATTCCTTGATGCTCGGAGATGCTCTGTACTCTACTTCTAATCCTAGCTTTTACCTACATGTGAAAGTCAATCACACGTTAAGTATTCACTTAGTGAGGCATAATAATAATGAAGTGAAATCAAAACATAAGTATATCATAAATATCAAAATACAAATTAACTCGTATAAATCATAATAATACATAAGGTTGGCTTGGTAAACTAAGTTTCAACCTACGAAACCATATTAAGTATGCCCAACATACATATCAATAAGTATTTATCTAACTTATTCTTTTACTTTTTTCCAAATATAGGTTGAATGAGATGCATAGTACATGAATTTGCTTTTAAGTACCAATAAGGAAATTCACAAACTCATTTTGAAATCCTTGGGATGCACATATAGTGCCGATATGGTCATTCACAAACTCATTGTGAATTCTGTAGGTTGCACCCTTAGTGTCAATACGGTCGTTCATAAACTTATTATGAATTCCGTGGGTTGCACACTTAGTGCCGATAGTACACATAGTACTGATATAACAATGCAACATATTTATTTAACCACATACAACTATAACTCCTAAGATACATAATAAATGCACTCACTTGGTATACTGCAATGATGTCCGACTATTCGAAAACTTTATCCTTGCCCTTTTTCTTGCTTGACTTTAGAGCTTGGTTACGATCTACACAAGTATCCATTATTACACATACCATACAAAAGTTAGTATATTCTCTAACATTTATACTTTAATAATACTTAAAAGTACTATTATATTCAATTTCTATTAAAATTTATCCTATCTAAAACATTTCAGGTCAATAGTATCCGTACCCCTAGTATGGTATCGATACTTCTATACTATGGTACAGATACTCCCTTCAGTATTGATACCTTTTATGCATTTTGAAATCCATGAAATCGATACATTCCTCTTAGTATCGATACCCTCAGCAATATCGATACTAATTGCATCTGTATCGATATTGTTCATCATATTTCCCCAAATTTAAACCTATAGTATCGGTAATGTTCTTCCAGTACCAATACCCTTATCAGAGTTTCCATTTTTCATCTCGATTTTTACCTAAATTTCATTAAATTCTCTTACTTTTACCTCAAACAATACTATTAAACTCATCACTACTTAACCCAACTAACTTTCTTTCATTAATCTTCCTAAAACATCCAAATTCTTTAAAGAACACTCCAATGCAAGAATCACACTACTTTTTCCAACATGTTTTCAACCACATCCAAGGCTTCTAATCTTTTATTTACTTCTTTGACAAGTCAAATATACTTGTAAACCTCAATAAAAACTCATATTTCATAATATCATTCAAAAACCCATTTTCTTCAATCTCAAATAATTCACTAATTACTTAGTTTTAATCATCCTTGAACTCTCCTTAAACCTCTATATCACTTACAGTTTCAAAACCAACTCATAAATGAAACGAAAACCAACTTGAAGAAAACTTACCTTTGGCTATGGGGAGAGCACGGGGAAGAAGAATGAGAAGAAGAAAAGTAACTTAGCTTTTAACTTTTCCCCTTTTCTCTATTAAATGCCCCTAATAAAATGAATTTTAAATCTATTTCCCTCTAAAAGACCAAAATACCCTTTCATTCTTCCATTCTTACTAATTGGTCTTAATTAAATAATTTCTTATACTTTAACATTTATTTAATTTAATCCTCTAAATTTTTAAATCCTTTCAATATAGTCACTAACCTGATATTTGGGATATTACATCATGAGAGTTAATTTCTTAAGCTCATAGAAAAGAACATTTTATAGTATAGGTGCCATTGAAGGTCAAAAAATTTTATCCTTAGAATTCAATTCCCAAGCAACTATATTTATCTATTCCACTATTCTATCTGTGAAGATTATGATCATCATTGAACATTCTCAATAAAAGTAGAAATTAATCAGCTTCGCAGCATCATATGCAAGATGCTCCATTTTGTCCTCTTCTATACATACATCAATGCCAAGCCCTTTGATCATCTCTTCGTGAGAGGAGAAGGCTATCTCGGCCCCTGCAAAAGAATGGTATGATGTTCGGGTGTATTTTTTAGAGAATGATTAAGGGTCCTTGTTTTATAAGGGTTTAATCTAGCCACTTACCAAGAGGTCATAACTTTGATTCTCGAGAAAGCATTTAATTCAGTTAATAATTAAAGAATTTCATGATTAAAATTTTCTCATTGTTCATAACCTCATAAGGTGGTATTTTTATTTAACAAGCTCAAAAAAAAGTCCAGTGACTTACAAACTTTTAAATAGAGGAAGAGGAAATAAAAACAAGTTCAGATAAGATGATATGTTTCTTCATGCAAGTGCAAAATGCTTCATTATAGATGTAAATGACTTCTTCTCAGTCGAAATACCCCACTACTCATTGAATGTCCATGCCCCTATATCAATCATATTTTGGAACTTGCACTTTAGTACCCCACAGTTCTCATTTGTGTGCCCCAAACTTCCTATATGGTAGTTGCATATGGCATCAATATCATAGCCCTTAGGATATGACTGCTCTTTTGGCTCAGATTGGACTGGAGTCACAAGGTTCTTCTCAACCAGGTTTGGGAGTAAATTCCCATATGCCATTGGAATTGAGACAACATGAGTCATTTCTCTGACCATCTTGTAAGGTTTAGCCCATGATTAGTTGAATATGATCTTACCATTTTGATCTCAGCTCCTATCTCAGTGTTAGTATCGTTAGTGCTTCCTAGCTTGCCATTCTTGATAGCTCTTTCAATCATCTCTTCGCACATGATGATGTAGGAGAACTTCTTTGATAGTTCTTTGTGGGTCATATGATTGATATATAGAGATTTTAGTGTATCGATGAACATGGCGATGAACTCTCTTTCGGTCATTGTGGGTGTATTTAGGAAGCAACGTCCCTCTATCATTGTGTTTATTGTCGGAAGCTCTTGTTATACCTCATCTCCATTTTTTGCAACGTTGTTCAGCCAGGGGGAATATCAATCATGTGTTTGTATTGACTTAAAAAAATATGAGCTAGGTCCTTTCTGGAGCAGATTTAAGTGCGGCTTAGTTTATTATACCACTTAGAAGCGGGTTCGATCAGGTAGTCTTGAAAGTAGTGGATTAACATTTGATCATTATTGGTGTATCTAGTCATCCTCCGAATAAACATCATGAGATGGGCAGTAGGGTAATTGGTTCCATTATTTTTCAATATCAGGCATTTTGAATTCGGGCGGGAGTACCAGGTCAGGAATCAAGGCTAACTCACATGCATCCACTTCATCTTGGGAGCTCTATCTGCTCATTCTTTTGAGATAGTCTTTGCACTAGCTCTTCAAATTCTCAGGGATCTCACTCCCACCATTCTTCATTTGATTATAATCAGACATACTTTAATCAATGGGGACCGAGCATTGGTCTAGGTTGCTTGAGTCTTAGGGACAAAGAAACTTGCTTGGTGGCTTCGAAGCCTCTCGGTTGAGGTGATTAGTTAAGAAGTAGCATGTGTTTTCATACAAGTATTTGTTTCCACATTCGAGGAAATCTTCTATTTGTCGTTTGCCTTATTGAGCCTCGCCAATTTCTTAACAATCTGGTCGACCATGTCGGCATGCTTTTGCAAGATGATATCTATAATAGTCTTTTATGATTGTTCCAATTTGATTTCCCAATCTATTTGCATTCTCAGCAAATTCTCTTGCAATATTTTCTCAAGTTGCTCAAAGTTTTCTTCCATTTTTAGTATCTTATCACGTGATCAAGACCTCTGCCATGGAACCATCCATGAATTAAACCCATGTTTTCATAAATGATACATTCGAAAATGTTTAAATAAATGCAATACAGAATACAAAATACAGAGATACAAATGTGAATGTAATGCAAAAAAAGGTATTGTTCCCAAAGATTAATACCATAGAATAAGTTTCATTAGAGACAAAAGTCTTTATTTTTACAAGATAGACCGTTTTCACAAGCATGCTTTTGCTAGTACGCTTGGTCTAAAGTAATTTGATGCTTTTTCTCGGAGCTTTGTCCTTGAAAACTATGCCTCCCAAGTGTTTTATAACCCATTTGGCTTGTGTATATGCTCCGTTCAACTATTCTTTTTATGTCCCTGTAGTGTCAGTGTTATACTTCGTGCCTTGATGACGGAACGTAAGATAATTGTACGCAAGATTTTGTAACTGCACCGTCGCTCGGAACAAGTGATCGCCTTTCAAATCTTTGGATGTTGTTTTACCAATAAGTCCATATGCCTGAATCTTTAAGCGATCTTCCTCATCGTTCTTATCGACGCCGTTTTTTGCCCGGGCAGGGAAAGACTGATATCGACTCGGGGGTTTTTTCTTTGAAAAGATTTTTCAAAATGTGAGGAGTTTCCACCAATCATTTAAGGTACGACTGGGACACCGTGAAAACCGGGTGATTTTAATAAAAAAACATTTTATTTTAAAAAAATACCAAGTTTTAAGGTTTGTAAAAATCTAGAAATCGAGTTCGGGAGTCAGTTACACGTGGGAGGATTAGCACCCCCCGCAAGCGCTAAAGAATTGGTACCTAGTTGGTTACCCTATATTTAAAGTCAAAAATTAAGAGTTCAAATGTTACTTAATTTAAAAATCATTACAGATGCAAAGTTGAAAAGGGTATTCGTTTATCAAAGCCGATAACATTCGCCCCTTAGCATAATCGCGGGAGACCAACTATTGTGCTCGATAACCGAATATTGCGTCATTTTTAGAAAATCATGATGCGGTTTTAAAAAGGATGTCGGCTTATTTCGGGAATCACCAGTAGTCACCCCTGGAGCATACTTACGGGATATATACTATTAATTCCCTATTAAGTGAACATTGCCTTAGGGTTAAAAATAAAATGTAATCAAACAAATTTTATTTATCCTAATTAAACTAAGAGTAAATTAAGGCTTTTTCTAGCTTAAAGTGTCAAATTATGAAAATGAAAGGACCTAAAGGCACAAACCTGGAAGTGTAGGTTCTAATATTAACCTTATTTAATTTTAAACCAATTATTGAATCAAATAACTGAGGTGGTCACTTGAGCATTTACGGGAGGGCCGACTCAGATTATTCCCTAAATTAAGGGGACTATATTGAAATCTAGCTAAAAGTTGAGGCTCTATTAAACCTATTTAATTATGTCAATATTAAAGTTCTAATTAAAATTCGGGGACTAAAAAGGTCAAGATCTAAAAATAGCGATTTCTAAAAGATTTAAAAGCTTTAGGACCTAAATTTATAATTTCTAAAGTTAAGGACTAATTAAAAAACCTAATTATTATCTAAATTATTAAACCTAAAGTTTTTAAAGAAATATTATTTATTAATAAATTTTAAAAGTCGAGTAATCGATTCGAGTAATTGGGCATCTTATGCGAAAACTCGACTCAAATTGTTCCCTAATTAAACTAGAGTGTCATCCTAATTTCTAAGCTTGATTCAAATGTTAATTTAATTTAAAACTAAATCTAAGAATTTAAACTATGAAATATTAAAACATTTAATAAACCTAATTAAAAAAAATAACAAATAATTAAAAAACAAAAAAAATAGTAAAACAATAACGTAAAATAAAAATAAACATAAACATAATGACCTAATTTCACAAATATCAAATTACTAAACTAAAAGGGAATAAGTTAAACTTAAAATGAGGCTAAATTAAAACAAATCGAAATTTGAAGGCCAAATCGAAATAAATAAAAAAATAGATTAAGGACCAAAATACAAAATACACGTAAACTATAGGGACCTAAAAGTAATTATTCATTTTATTTAAGGCTAAAAATAATATGTTAAATTAAAAAGGATAAATATGGAATCAGCCCCCATTCATTTTTTTTTAAAAAATTAAAAGGTCACTACACATGACTAAAGTGTAAAAACACGCCTAACTTACATGGACTAAAAGGAAAATAACCATAAAAATAAAAATCATGCACAAAAAAGGGTAAATCACAAAACATGTCCCTACAATGGATTACTTTGATAAATCGTGTTGAATGTGGGGGACTAAACTAAAAATAAACCAAAAATTACAAAGCATAAACATAAATGGTTAAATCACGAAACAAGTCCTACACATGACTACTTTGAAAAAAAAATGCTGAACGTTAGGGGCCTAAACATAATTTTCCCAAACTGATTTATATATACAACTTTTTTTCTTCATTTTTTTCCATTTTTAAAAAAACTCTAGAGAGAGACTCTCCCATCTCTCTAGAAACCCAGCCATTGCCGATCGTCGGGCCCTTACCGTCTGCTGTCTCAGTCGCCTTCAGCCACTAAAATTTACCAGGAGGCTCATCTCGACCTCCCCTTCGTCGATATGGGCTCGGTTTTGCATGAAACAACCTCCAACACCGTGAAAATGGACAAGAGTCCCTCGACTTCCATAGCCCGAATCTATGTCGTCCGTCGTTGGATTGTCGCGAATTCAGAGTATGTTGCTCCCCTCCTCGAGATGCTCATCCTCACCATTCAGATCTCCGAACCGACCCTCCGAGCACTGGTGAGGCTCTAGTCGAACGTAAGCCTTTTTTTCCTCTTTTTCTATTTTTTTTAAACTAAGGAAAATAAGAACTAACCGAACTTAAAAAAAGTATAGAAAATAATATGGAAATGCTTGTTGTTATTGACGTGAAAAGATTACAAAGGTCACAGTATTTTTTTTGAACTACAGTGAGATTTTACAGTGCATTGCATGGGTTATTTTTATACCCATTTTACATGGAAATGAAATCATTGTTATGGTTGCTTACTGGTGTCTTCTGCAGAAGTGTGGAGCAGCTGGCGTGGTGGTATACATGAGATGATTTGCTGGGATTAGGGTAGAGGAGGGCGGCTTTGCTGGTATTGGGTAGGGAAATGGTGGCCATGAGTTGGGGGAATTGGGCAGTTACCCTAGGACTAGGGTCAGAAGGGGTTGGGTCTAGTTTTGGGGCCCTAGGTTGAGTTTGGTTAGGTCTCGGATCGGGTCTTGTAAACAAGTTTAGCTACTGTTTGGATCGGGCTTGAGGCCCGTTGGTTTTTGGTCTAGTTTGTAAGGTAAAAAATGGTGCTCACACTGCCCTCTTTGCTCATTGCTGTGAAACGAGAATAAAACAAAGATAAAATAACATCATTTTTTACTCAATCTCTGCTTTTCCAGCTACGGTTCTTCTCATCATGATCTTTTTACTGGAAATGTTCATCCCTTGAGTGAGGCGTCACTGATTCGAAATTTTATGAATTAAACAAAGTTGAACAAGCTCTTCATTATGAATTATCTACAGGAAATGTTGGTCCCTCGAGTGAGGCTTTTCTAATTCGAAGTGTCGTGAATTGAGCCAAGGTTGAATAAGTTCTTCTCGTGAATTCTCTACTGGAAATGTTGGTCCCTCATGTGAGGCGTCGCTCATTCAAAGTGTTGTGAATCGAGCAATAAGTCGAACAAGTTCTTCTTATTATGAACTTTTTCTCCCTCTGATGGATGAGTTATTCTCATTAGGAACTCTCCGTTAGAAATGTCAATCCCTTAAGTGAGGCGTTGCTGATCTAAAGTGTTATGAATCTAGAAATAGGTCAAACAAATTCTTCTCATCATGAACTTCCTCTCCCTCTGTCGGATGAGCTATTCTCATTATGAACTCTCCATTTGAAATGTTAATCACTCATCTTATAATTTACTGGATTGCCTCTATGAGTGTTTGAAGATCTTATCATTTTGGCTCGCTCCAGCCTCACAAATGACGAACATAGTAAGGAACTTTGGAAATCGTCTTCTTACTCCTTAGAAAAATCAATTGGAAACATCCTGCCCGAAGGTCTTGTGGGTGGCCCAGAGGACTTTTACTGATTCTAAATGTCGTGAATCGAGCAATAGAAAATATTAATTTCTTAAGTGGGACGTTGTTGATTAAAAGTGTTGTGAATCGAGCAAAGGAAATGTTGAAAACATCCTGCCCGAAAGTCTTATAGATGGCCCGAAAGACTTATCATCTTGCTTAAAAGACTTATAGATGACTCGAAGGATTTAAGAATCATGCTCGAAAGACTTACTGATGGCCCGAAGGACTTAGTCATCAAGAAACCCTTGAAAATCAAGCTTAGTTTCTTAAAATCTTTCATTTATAGTTATCATCAAGAAACCCCTAAAAATTAGGCTTAGCTTCTTTAAAAATTCTTTTAAAATAATCATCAAGAAATCCCTGAAAATTAGGCTTAGTTTATAAAAATTCATTTTGAAAACATCAAGAAACCCCTAAAAATTAGGCTTAGCTTCTTTCAAAATTCTTTTGAAAACATTAAGAAATCCCTGAAAATCAAGCTTAGCTTCTTTCAAATTCGTCGATTGGGTAAAATGCCCCGCTTCAAAACATTGATTGTTCCGTGGATTGGGTTCCTCAATTCTTGAAATTCTACCACTCATAATATAATTCCCTTTATTCAAGGCTTGAATTATGTCTTTTTCTTCTCTTCTTTTCTTAAAAAATCTGTAAAAATATGCTTTAATACATGCAATGTTAGTGCAATGGATATTTAATGTTAATCATTAGTTCTTATTCTAGATCAAAGTGGAGACCTTTGTCTTCCTTCACTTGATCATCTTTGAATGGATCTTGCCTCAATATTGAGTTAGTCCAGGTGTATGGCCTTGACGCCATTTATGTCCCTAACTTAATTGCTCAATCAAATTTATTTCTCCGGACAGGTCTTCTAACTGAAGCATGAATGGGTTTTTTCTCAAAGTAATATCTTTTTGTTTTAATCTTTCGACCCTGGCACTCCAAGTGACGGGGGTCATTCACAATGTTTGTTTGATTTGAATTTTATGATCTTAATGACATATGGTTTAGGTAATGCCCCAATGTGGGTATTGTAGATTCTCATTTTTGTCCGGGGTATCTTTTGAATTTATATGCATATCTTTTTAATTATTTTATTTTTCGGTTATTATTAAGTTTGCCGGTTGGTATTAGTTGGAGTTATTATTAACTTGATTTCATGAGGGCTATGTATTTTATATATGGGAATATATATTATTATGAGTACATATAAATATTATAGTACTTATATATATATATATATATATATATATATATATATATATAATAATATTCACTAATGCTTTATTTATTTTGTTATAGTCTAAATTACAACAACAAAACCCTAAAAGGCCCAACAAACAGGCCCAAATGAAATAGCAGCCCAAGCTGCTAGGGTTCAATAAACCCTAGCCTTCATCTTATTGCCCAACCGCTCCTCTCCTTGGACCGTTAGATCTGCTTCTCATCTAACGGTCCAGATCAAAGGACCACTAGAGTTTTCATCCCCAGTTCCAGCGCTGCAGCATGAAGTCCATTGGATCTGCTGTGAGATCCAACGCAACGCGCCCAGAACTCCAAGACAGTGAGCGAACCCACAGAGGAAGATGTTAACTTCCTAAAAAGGCTACTTTTAAAGCCTTTTTCACTTAAGTTATTGTTTGTTTAAAAGCTCATTTTAGTCATTTTAGGATCATATAGTTGCATATAGTTGCATTTGTGGTGGTTGTGCTATTTTATTTCTTAATGGTGTTGTTTGAGGGAAAGGTGCAGTTTGTTTGTGGTGTGCAGGGAATAGCAAGAAAAAGGATTCTTTGGGAAGTAATGCCGCGGCATCACACGTTGCTAAAGCAGATTGAAATACCTTGGCATTTCTGGCGCAGAAAAAGACAAAAAGATATTTCTGCATAAGGACAACTGGCACTGGACAGTTGTCTCTGCATGTGAAGGACTGTTGTAACCGCCTGCCAGGGCTGCCAAAAGACCACTGCCACTTGGAGGATAAGGTTCATGCACAACATGTGATTCTAGGGGTATGAGGAGTATTTTGCACCCAACAACCTCATCATTACCCCTAGATATTTTTATTATATATGACACCTCATGGGAGAGAAAAAAAGGGGGGACAGAGAGCACACGCATAGAGCAGAAAAAATTCACATTTTTATTTTCTCTTTTCCTTTCTTCTTCCTTGGGATATTCCTCCATTGATAAAGCTCCAAGGAGTGGCAAGCTAGGCGCCGGAAGGAGCTAGCGAGCTAGGTGGTTCGTGGTGGCCGAGAGGAGACCTCCGGTGGCGCGTCGAAGGCTTCTTCTCACTTCCCTTTGTTGCTATTTTTCTATTAATTTGTGGGTTGTTGGAATGAATATTTTCATGACTTTGTGTTTGGATATTTCAAACCCTACCATGAACTAACTTATTTGGTGGTGGTTGGTTGAATGATTGTTTAAACTTTATTTTTAGGGTATATTTAAGTTTATTTTGGGTTCTTTATTTGCTTTGCTTATGAATGCTTCACCATCTAGGCTTGTAAGAGGCATGGAAATATCCATCTCTTAGATGAAGGTTAGGTATTCAGAAGAATCCTAAGCTAAACATACTTGTAAGTATTCGGAAGAAACGCAAGATAAGATCCTCATAAGCAATGGGTTATGGTATTTTCAAGGGGCTTTGAACCGGCTTAGGAATATTATAACTTAATCTCTTAGATCTCGGAAGAGACTAGGATATGATTTCAACGGCTAAAAAGGGTGTCTTTATCAATAGGGTAGGCTGTCCAACATCGTTGAGTGAGAGAAGATGCCTTGGCATCCTATTTTGTTAGGTTCTTTTGAACACCTTAGGAAAGCCATGTCGAGTAAGTAAAGACGAGATAGCTTAAATATACTTGAGAAATAAGTTTAGCAACCTTAGACCAATCCTTACCATTCATTTCATTGGAAGCTTGTCACGTGAGGATTATTTTCTTCTTATTTTATTTATTTTATTTATCTTTTTATTTACTGTTTTTACCATTTTTCATTGCCTTGACATTTCACCATACTCAATATTAAACATCCATCATTGCCACTGTATTTTCATTTGCTACACCATCACACCATCAATCCGCATCCACCAGCATACACATATCCATTGCCGTGACATTTGTATATATCAAGACTAACTATACTTAGATAATTTAGTGTGTTGCTTTGGTTAGACTTTCATAATTTCACCCAATCCCTGTGGAGACGATACTCATTCATCATTATATTACTTGAGCGATTGTGTATACTTGCACATTATTTGCGTATATTTTATAGTACTCACAACACGCGAACAAGTTTTTGGCGCCGTTGCCGGGGATTGGCAGCCTGAAGTTATTTAGTTTTGCCAGAGCATTTTATTTTGTTTTGCATTTTTATTTTTTGTATAGTTTACTTGATATTTTTGTTTTATTTTTCAGGTTTATTTAGTGTATGCGTAGCAGAAATTCTGAAGAGCCTTTGGAACCAATATAACCTGAGATTGAAAGACTCTTTAGAAGAAGAAGACGTGCTCAAGGAAATATGTATCAGATTGGAAACCAAGGCATTGGTCAAGATGACGGAAATTAGAATGCCGCGGCATTAAACAATGCTGAACCTGCTATCAGGCCTCGTGTTATTCGAGATCATTTAAATCTGATGCTGGATGATCTGAATCCTGGGATTGTGGCACCCGAAATTCAAGCTGCACATTTCGAGCTGAAACCAGTCATGTTCAACATGTTAAATTCCATTGGGCAGTTTGGGGGTATGCCAACTGAAGATGCCAGGCAGCACATTCACAATTTTCTGGAAGTTTGTGATTCTTTCCGCCAAGAAGGAGTGCACGAGGATTTTCTGAAATTAAAGCCTTTTCCGTATTCATTGCGTGACCGAGCAAGAGCTTGGTTGAGTGGTGTACCAGTCGGTTCGATGGAATCATGGGCCGATCTTTGCAAGAGTTTCTTATTGAGGTACAACCCACCAAACATGAATACGCAGCTAAGGAATGAAATATCATCTTTTCGCCAGGGCGACGACGAATCTATGTATGAGTGTTGGGATCGTTACAAGAGTTTGCTTCGAAAGTGTTCAAATCATGGTTTTCATGATTGGACTCAAGTAGTCATGTTCTATAATGGAGTCAACGCACCCACGAGGATGTTACTGGATGCCTCGGCAAATGGGACATTGCTGGACAAATCACCTACGGAGGCGTTTGCTATCTTGGACAGAATTACTAACAATGATTATCAATTTCCTTCCTCAAGACTTGGGACTGGGAGGAGAGAACCTGGAGCATTCGAGTTAGAAACCAAAGATTCGGTATCCGCTCAACTCTCCGCTATTACTAATATGTTGAAGAACTTACAATGTTTCACTGATGTGAAGGAAGTGAAAACAACTAATCTGGCATGTCTGTTATGCCAAGGCAATCATCACGAGAGCGAATGCCCAACCAACCATGAGTCCATCAACTTTGTTGGTAATTATAATCGAGGCAGCAACAATCCTTACTCAAAAACTTATAATGTTGGATGGCATCAGCATCCCAATTTCTCATGGGAAAATCAAGGAGCCCACAATGTTAATCAACCTACTAGGCAGTAAAATCACAATGAGCCTCAAATTTACCAAAATGCTATGCCATGGCATAATGCTAACAAAGGAGCTTCATCTTCAGTGAGCATAAGTTCCTTAGAAGATACAATTTAAGAATTCATATCTACTACGAAGACAATGCTGCAAGACCATTCTACTTCAATTAAGAATCAAGGAGCTTTACTTCATAGTCAAGGCGCCTTACTTCAAAGCCATAGCTCGTCTCTGAGAACTTTGGAAGGTCAAGTTGGTCAGATTGCTACGGCATTGCAAGAGCTTCAGTAAGGACGTTTTCCAAGTGATACTGAAGTCACTAAAGGGCCTGGAAAAGAGCACTGCAATGTGTTAACTCTTAGGAGTGGAACACAAATCAATCGACAAATCAAGGATAGTGGGCCACAGCATGATGATTCTAATCCCACTACTGAAGCTGAATTACAAGATGATAGAGTTTCTGAGAAGGACAAGGAGGAGAATTCTGCCAAGGTTCCAGATTCTGATGCCAAGGTAAAAGAAAATTCTATTCCTACAACTAAGGAAGCTAGACCTCCCCCACCCTTCCCGCAAAGATTGAAGAAGCACAATGATGAAGTTCAGTTCAAGAAGTTCGTAGACATTCTTGATCAGCTCCATATCAATATACCTCTCTTGGAAGCTGTTGAACAGATGCCGATGTATGCCAAATTTCTGAAGGACATCTGTACCAAGAAGAGAAAAGTAGAGACTGTTGCCACGTCAATAGAATTTTGTTCTTCATTGAGTAAGTTACCGCCAAAGAGAAATGATCTGGGCAGCTTCATTATTCCTTGTTCAATTGAAGCTAATTTCATTAGAAAGGCTTTATGTGATCTTGGTTCAAGTGTCAACTTAATGCCGAAATCGATATTCTTGAAGCTTGGCATAGGAGATGCAAGACCCACCTAAGTTATTTTACAACTTGCCGACAAATCCCATGTTAAACCTGAAGGGAGATTCGAGGATGTCATAGTAAGGGTGGACAAGTTTGTGTTTCTAGTCGACTTCTTAATTCTGGACTGTGAAGTTGATGCCAATGCACCAATCATTCTGGGAAGACCTTTCCTAGCCACTGGACGTATCTTGATAGACTGTGAAAAAGGTGAACTCACCATGAGAGTGGCTGATCAGTGTGTGACTGTCAATGTTTTTAGAACGCTCAAATATGTTGATGACACTGAAGAATGCCAAGGCATTTCTGAATTGAACTCAGTGATTGAAGAAGAGACTGAACATCTTTGCCAGAACAACTTCATTCAGCTAGGAGAAAATGAATATTGGGTGGATGATGAAAGCTTAGTGGAGTCCGACGACTTTCCAATTTTGGAGGAGCAATCTAGCTTAGTACAAGTTAGATCAGGTATGAATTTTGAACCTCTGAATTTTGATGAATTCATTTCTCCTAAGCCTTCATTATTGCATGCACCCAATCTAGAGCTTAAGACTTTGCCAGGGCATCTTAAATATGTTTACTTAGGTAGCGATGAGACTTTACCGGTGATTATTTCCGCTAACCTTACTGCTAACCAAGATCAAAGTTTGTTAAGTGTTTTGATGCAGCATAAGAAAGCAATTGGTTGGACTATGGCCAATTTGAAAGGCATTAGTCCCACGATCTGCATGCACAAGATTCTGCTAGAAGATTGCCACGGCAATTCAATTGAACCACAAAGAAGACTCAACCCTATTATGAAGCAAGTGGTGATGAAAGAAATTCTGAAATGGCTTGATGCTGGAGTGATCTACCCTATCTCCAATAGCTCATGGGTGAGCCCTGTCCAATGTGTTCCGAAGAAAGGAGGCACGACGGTGGTTACGAATGAGGATAATGAGCTATTACCCACTCGCACTGTGACCGGATGGAGGATATGTATGGACTATAGAAAACTCAATAAAGTTACGAAGAATGACCACTTTCCTCTACCTTTCATCGACCAAATGTTGGATCGATTGGCCGACAAAGCATTCTATTACTTTTTGGATGGATACTCGGGGTACAATCAAATTGCCATCGCACCAGAGGGCCAGGAGAAGACTACATTTACTTGTCCCTATGGAACTTTTACCTTTAGGAGGATGCCTTTTGGACTCTGTAATGCCCCGGCAACGTTTCAGCGCTGTATGCAAGCTATATTTTCAAATATGGTTGAGGATTTTCTGGAGATCTTCATGGACGACTTTTCTGTTTGTGGGGACGACTTTGAATGATGCCTCGGCAATTTAGAAAAAGTTCTCAAGAGATGCGAGGAGGCTGAGTTGGTCTTAAACTGGGAAAAATGTCACTTCATGGTGACTGAAGGTATTGTATTAGGCCACAAAATTTCACACAAGGGTATTGAGGTAGACAAGGAAAAGATTGAAGTGATTGAAAAATTGCCACCACCAACTTCGGTCAAGGAAATAAGAAGTTTTCTTGTACATGATGGATTCTATAGAAGGTTTATCAAAGACTTCTCCAAGATTTCTAAACCCTTGTGCACATTGCTTCAACAAAACCAACCCTTTGTGTTTGACGAATTATGCCTCGGCGCGTTTACTGAGCTAAAGCGACAACTGATCTCGGCAACCATTGTAGTTGTAACACCCTCAACCCGTATCCGACCCGGATACAAGTCTGAGGTGTCACATTGACTTTTCAAACTTTAATCTTTTAACGAAAACCAATGAAATTTAAAACTTTTATTAAAATAACATTGTCACTGCACACGAGTTTACCAAAACAAGACAAAACTAATCGGAGCATTTGAACTAACACTGTTCATACATGCCAACACACTACATACAACAAAATACCTACTGTGACTTTACTTCTGATCTGATCACTGAGTAGAGATAGGTTGATCTGCAAATTCCTATTCTTGATTCTCCTGCTCTTCGAAACCTACGTGTAAAAACACTTACACGCTAAGTCATAGACTTAGTGAGGCATAATTACATAATAAAGAATTATTAAAATATAAACATGTCGTCTACTATCTAAACACAATTATACTATCATACCATCATTTATTATACCACATATGAGCCAATATAAATCGTAATAATACCATATTAAGATACAACTATATACATCCTCGTTATGTCTTATTTAAGCCCATATACACTATTGAGAACCCAAGGTATACGAGTATTATGAGATTGTGCACACGTATGTTGTTCCCACAGCTCCATGAATTTTTCCGAAGGACCTATCCAGAGGTCATAAAGATCCTCGGTAACTGTCCAGAGGTCATAAAGATCCTCGGTAACTGTCCAGAGGTCATAAAGATCCTCGGTAACTGTCCAGAGGTCATAAAGATCCTCGGTAACTGTCCAGAGGTCATAAAGATCCTCGGTAACTGTCCAGAGGTCATAAAGATCCTCAGTAACTGTCCAGAGGTCATAAAGATCCTCGGTAACTGTCCAGAGGTCATAAAGATCCTCGGTAGTTGTCCAGAGGTCATAAAGATCCTCGGTAACTATCCATATGTTCCTTAGAACATAGGTATACTGTCCATATGTCTCGAAAGACATAGGTAGTTCTTTGACTCTTGGCATACCAACTATACTTACAGTTCTCATAACTCATCTCATGGCATTGTCTCTTACCTTATTACATATTCATACATCATATCACATTTTTCTTTTTCTATAGCTCTTTATCACATGTTCATATGATCATCTTATTACCTATACCTTTTCATATAACCATTACATACATACATACCTATATGTCATCCCTCATGTGATTTCATATTCATATTCTGTATATTTCATATTCTTTCTTATGTCCTTTTCATACTTCTTATTTCATATTCTTTCTTATGTCCTTTTCATACTTCTTACTTCATATTCTTATGAAATCATATCAAACATTTTAACTATTTCACATATTTAACACATTTATCTACATACTTACACAACTCATATAATATATATATATTGTAACATGTCAATACATATGCTCATTCATACATATAAACCATAACAAACACAGTACACACACTTCATATACTTAATATAGATATATCGTAACTCATTCATATATAAGCTCTAATCTGGAACATAGACTTACCACAATCTGCATAGTATATCCCATAATGTATATGGTATGAATTCCTATCATATTTAATAATATTGAATGAATCATGTATCAAGATATTAAATCTAGACTTATCGCAGTTCTAAAACTGAATATATTAACATAATCCTGTTATGCACATGCACTCACCTTAGCCTTGTTTGAATTGAATCAATTCTAACCCTTCGTTTACTTTGAAGCAAAGTCACGTTCAATATCTACATAAGCATAATTTTCAAGATGATTATCAGATGCCCAAGTCTTGAAATTAACCTCTAATATCCTACCAATTTAAGAGATTAATAGTTTAGTCTCTCTTCTTTCTTCTCTTTTTTTTTATTATGGGGGAATCGGTTCCCCCCCTGGGGGTATCGATTCCCCTCTAGCATTCTGGAATTCATATTCGTTTGAGGGGGAATCGATTCCCCTTGAATGGGTACCGATTCCCCTAGCCCAGAAATCTCATTTTGAGCTCGAAAATCACATTATTTCAGCTTAAACCTTCCTATTTCACTTCCTTTAATACTCTTAACTTTAATACACATACTTAAACTTATTTCTATTCGCTAATCACTTCTTTAACTTCAAATCTAGTCATTCCTATGTAATTGCAAAAATTATACTAGTTTTGCAACATGTTCAAATTCATATTCTAACACTTCCTATCCCTTAATTGACTTGATGACAAGTCAAATTCAACTTCCAATTCTCAATATAAACTTTATTTCGATATTTCATTCAAAAACTTCAAATCTTTAAATCCTCATAAACTCTTCATTTTGTTGTTTTAAAGCAAATTAATCCTTCCTTAATCTTACTTAGCATCTAATAATCAAAACTAAACTTAAATTTCAGCACATAATCAGCTCAAGAGAAAACTTACCTTTGCTTGGCTTCACACGTGGAGAAGAGAAAATGAAGAAGAAAAGAGAGAAGAGATTTTCTGGAAAAATCTCCCATCCCTATCCATATATATATATATATATCATTTAATTATAATTTTAAGTCTAATGACCATTTTGCCCTTTAATTCTTTGGATTATTACTATAAACCTTTAGGAAATATTTCCGAACAAATCATTAAACTATTAAACTATTCTACTTTAATCACCATATTATGAAATTTTACAATTTTGGTCACTAACCCGTATTTTGGGATGTTACAAATCTCTCCTCCTTTAAAGAAAATTCGTCCTCGAATTTTCATTACATCTATCGATAAGAACATATCTTTCAATGTTCTCATGCTCCTTCTCTACTTTATCCCATTGCAATTTGTAATGAATGATTTGCTTTCACTTCCCAAAGAACCCAATCCATTTCTAATTACCTTATAACCATACCCAATCTCTTATTCCATCATTCTATAACTCAGAATACAACCCTAAACCTCTTCAAATGTTATTAAACGTATACTTTACGAAATCAATCAATCTTTTCATAACATTATCTACCATTTCCTTACCCCCTATCAACTTATAATTCACACTTTACACCCCTTTTCCATTTAATTCCCTATATATACTCCTTTATAAATCATTATCTCCTTACTTATCCCTTGAGAAATATCTCCATTAGATTAACAGAGAATTAAATTCCCTGAATTCGAATGTAATACTTCTAACATATCTTGATTACTTTAGCACTGTACCTTAATGGAATTGTTACTACACTATTTCTAAAAAAATGCCTTCTAACTAAATTCTCAATTCTCTTACCCATTCTCTACTCTTATATGGTTATACAAGCTCATATCAACTAATATCATAAAGCATTTACTGTACAATAGAAGATACCTGCTATTATCTCTGGATCCTCATTGTCTTCACTGATATTGAGATTATATACTCTAGCCGTAGAGCGCATTTCCTGTTGAGTAGAAAATTCTGTCTGACTTCTTCCTCTACCTCTACCCCGTCCTCTCTGGGATATCGAAGCAGATCGCTCCGACTGCACAGGCTTTCCTGTCCCCAGTGGACAATCTCTCAGGAAATGTCCTATTTCCCCACATCGAAAACAGGCTCCAGATTCAACTCTACATGCCCCACCATGATATCTCTCACAAATCTGACAGTGTCTCTGTTGTGCTCTTCCATCACCAGACTTTCCTAATTGAGTCTGTCTAGCTCTCATCTGATTTGATCTTCTAGCAGAGGATACCACTGATTCAGACCTTACTTGGTATTGGAACCCAGAATCTCTACCTCTCTTGAGTGGTACAGAGCTCGACGAAGCCCCCTTTCTTTTAGAAGATTGAGCTTTCTGATCCCCAAACCGCTCGTTCTGAGCTCTTTCTAGAGCTTTAGCACGATTTACTACTTCCTGAAACGAGGACAAATTCAAAACAATCAACATCTCTTTTAGCCTTAGTCGTAGTCCTTCAACAAACCACTCACATGCTTCTTTCTCTGTCCGAATCAATTCGGCCGCGAATCGACTTAACTTGTTGAATTCACACTCATATTCATACACAGTGCGATTCAGCTGTTTCAAATTCAAGAATTCTTGCTTCATTTCCCGGATGAACTGATCTCCTATATACTTGTGCTTAAACTCTTCTAAAAACAAATACCATGTTTTCTGATCATTTGGCATCCTATGAATAACATTCGTCCACCAGATTCTCGCTTGCCCACGGAGCAAAGAGACCATCCCATCTAGTTTCTCCATATCAGAGCAGTGGAGTCCCTCTAACATGATCTTTACATCATTAAGCCAAAGGTCCGCAACAACAGGACCTTCTTCGGCTTCACCTTTGAACTCTGGAGCTCCTAATCCCTTTAACTCTTTGGCTATATTAATCCTCTGCGTTGAGGATGCAGGGGTTTGGAAACGTGTCAAAATAGTGCCCAACGTCCTGAAAAATACATTTTGATCTTGTACGGGCACTCCAGAGGGTGCCTGTCCTTCACCTTGCCGGGCCAGGGCAGGTGAATTACTACTTTCAGCTAATCTATCATCTCTCGCTTCACCCCGAGAGCTATCTTGTCCGGACATCTAATAAGAGATAATCAAACATTTCTATCAGCTAAACAACATACTCATTATTCGTATCAGATCAGAACTTCTTACTACTGTGTTGGCATGAACACTTTTTAAGACACTATGAACTCCGATTTATGCCGAGAATCGACTAAACCGTAGCTCTGATACCATTAAATGTAACACCCTCAACCCGTATCCGACCCGGATACAAGTCTGAGGTGTCACATTGACTTTTCAAACTTTAATCTTTTAACGAAAACCAATGAAATTTAAAACTTTTATTAAAATAACATTGTCACTGCACACGAGTTTACCAAAACAAGACAAAACTAATCGGAGCATTTGAACTAACACTGTTCATACATGCCAACACACTTCATACAACAAAATACCTACTATGACTTTACTTCTGATCTGATCGCTGAGTAGAGATAGGTTGATCTGCAAATTCCTATTCTTGATTCTCCTGCTCTTCGAAACCTACGTGTAAAAACACTTACACGCTAAGTCATAGACTTAGTGAGGCATAATTACATAATAAAGAATTATTAAAATATAAACATGTCGTCTACTATCTAAACACAATTATACTATCATACCATCATTTATTATACCACATATGAGCCAATATAAATCGTAATAATACCATATTAAGATACAACTATATACATCCTCGTTATGTCTTATTTAAGCCCATATACACTATTGAGAACCCAAGGTATACGAGTATTATGAGATTGTGCACACGTATGCTGTTCCCACAGCTCCATGAATTTTTCCGAAGGACCTATCCAGAGGTCATAAAGATCCTCGGTAACTGTCCAGAGGTCATAAAGATCCTCGGTAACTGTCCAGAGGTCATAAAGATCCTCGGTAACTGTCCAGAGGTCATAAAGATCCTCGGTAACTGTCCAAAGGTCATAAAGATCCTCGGTAACTGTCTAGAGGTCATAAAGATCCTCGGTAACTGTCCAGAGGTCATAAAGATCCTCGGTAACTGTCCAGAGGTCATAAAGATCCTCGGTAACTGTCCAGAGGTCATAAAGATCCTCGGTAACTATCTATATGTTCCTTAGAACATAGGTATACTGTCCATATGTCTCGAAAGACATAGGTAGTTCTTTGACTCTTGGCATACCAACTATACTTACAGTTCTCATAACTCATCTCATGGCATTGTCTCTTACCTTATTACATATTCATACATCATATCACATTTTTCTTTTTCTATAGCTCTTTATCACATGTTCATATGATCATCTTATTACCTATACCTTTTCATATAACCATTACATACATACATACCTATATGTCATCCCTCATGTGATTTCATATTCATATTCTGTATATTTCATATTCTTTCTTATGTCCTTTTCATACTTCTTATTTCATATTCTTTCTTATGTCCTTTTCATACTTCTTACTTCATATTCTATTGAAATCATATCAAACATTTTAACTATTTCACATATTTAACACATTTATCTACATACTTACACAACTCATATAATATATATATATTGTAACATGTCAATACATATGCTCATTCATACATATAAACCATAACAAACACAGTACACACACTTCATATACTTAATATAGATATATCGTAACTCATTCATATATAAGCTCTAATCTGGAACATAGACTTACCACAATCTGCATAGTATATCCCATAATGTATATGGTATGAATTCCTATCATATTTAATAATATTGAATGAATCATGTATCAAGATATTAAATCTAGACTTATCGCAGTTCTAAAACTGAATATATTAACATAATCCTGTTATGCACATGCACTCACCTTAGCCTTGTTTGAATTGAATCAATTCTAACCCTTCGTTACTTTGAAGCAAAGTCACGTTCAATATCTACATAAGCATAATTTTCAAGATGATTATCAGATGCCCAAGTCTTGAAATTAACCTCTAATATCCTACCAATTTAAGAGATTAATAGTTTAGTCTCTCTTCTTTCTTCTCTTTTTTTTTATTATGGGGGAATCGGTTCCCCCCCTGGGGGTATCGATTCCCCTCTAGCATTCTGGAATTCATATTCGTTTGAGGGGGAATCGATTCCCCTTGAATGGGTACCGATTCCCCTAGCCCAGAAATCTCATTTTGAGCTCGAAAATCACATTATTTCAGCTTAAACCTTCCTATTTCACTTCCTTTAATACTCTTAACTTTAATACACATACTTAAACTTATTTCTATTCGCTAATCACTTCTTTAACTTCAAATCTAGTCATTCCTATGTAATTGCAAAAATTACTAGTTTTGCAACATGTTCAAATTCCTATTCTAACACTTCCTATCCCTTAATTGACTTGATGACAAGTCAAATTCAACTTCCAATTCTCAATATAAACTTTATTTCGATATTTCATTCAAAAACTTCAAATCTTTAAATCCTCATAAACTCTTCATTTTGTTGTTTTAAAGCAAATTAATCCTTCCTTAATCTTACTTAGCATCTAATAATCAAAACTAAACTTAAATTTCAGCACATAATCAGCTCAAGAGAAAACTTACCTTTGCTTGGCTTCACACGTGGAGAAGAGAAAATGAAGAAGAAAAGAGAGAAGAGATTTTCTGGAAAAATCTCCCATCCCTATCCATATATATATATATCATTTAATTATAATTTCAAGTCTAATGACCATTTTGCCCTTTAATTCTTTGGATTATTACTATAAACCTTTAGGAAATATTTCCGAACAAATCATTAAACTATTAAACTATTCTACTTTAATCACCATATTATGAAATTTTACAATTTTGGTCACTAACCCGTATTTTGGGATGTTACAGTAGTCCCTCCTGACTGGACATCACCATTTGAGTTGATGTGTGATGCAAGCGATTATGCCGTAGGAGCTGTTTTGGGGCAACGCCGAGGTAAAATCTTTCATGTTATTTATTACTCTAGCCGCACTTTAAATGAAGCACAATTGAACTACACCACCACTGAGAAAGAATTACTTGCCGTAGTATTTGCTTTTGATAATTTTAGACCTTACCTAATAGGCACTAAAATTATTGTTCACACTGATCATTCGGCTATAAAATACTTAGTGAACAAAAAGGATGTCAAGCCTAGACTTATTAGGTGGATCTTACTTTTGCAAGAATTTGACTTAGAGGTGGTAGATAGAAAAGAAACTGAAAATCAAGTTGTTGATCACTTATCTAGGCTAGAGAATAATTTTGAATGCCATGACACTGTAGATATCCAAGAGGAATTTCCTGATGAGAAAATTTTATATGCCGCGGCAATCCCGTGGTACGCTGACCTTGTTAATTTTCTTGTTAGTGGAATTGTGCCTTTAGATTTGAATAGTCAGGCTAAAAAGAAGTTCAAGCACGATGCAAGGCACTATTTTTGGGATGAGCCATATCTGTTCAAACATTGTGCCGATCAGCTCATTAGACGATGTGTACCCGAAGATGAGCAAAGTGATATTTTGTACCATTGTCATTTGGCCCCAAGTGGAGGCCATTTGGGTGGAGTAAGGACTGATGCTAAGGTCCTGCAATCAGGCTTTTACTGGCCAACTTTTTTTAGAGATGCCCAAGAATTTTACAAAGGATGTGATCGATGCCAACGGACTGGAAACATCTCCAGACGACATGAGATGCCGCTGCAAAATATTTTGAAGATAGAGCTGTTTGATGTGTGGGCATCGACTTCATGGGACCATTCCCATCTTCTGAAGGAAAATTATATATATTGCTTGCTGCGGATTATGTGTCAAAGTGGGTGGAAGCAATAGCAACATCAAGGAATGACTCCAAGACCGTACTCAAGTTTTTGCACAAGTATATTTTCACTCGGTTTGGAGTACCTCGTGCTATCATCAGTGATGAAGGAACCCATTTTGATAACAAGTTGATTGCCAAGGCATTGCTGAGATATGGAGTTCGACACAATATTGCCACGGCATATCATCCGCAGACAAATGGCCAAGCTGAGATATCTAATCAAGAGATCAAGCAGATTTTAGAGAAAGTGGTGAACCCAAAGCAAAAGGATTGGTCGCCAAAGTTGGATGAAGCACTTTGGGCGTACAGAACAGCATTTAAAACTCTTTTGGGGAGTTTCAAGCACTTAGTGTATGGTAAAGCTTGCATCTCCCGGTACAGAACATAAAGCTTATTGGGCATCAAATTGAATTTCTCAACTAGCTGGGGGAGATTTTAGAACTTAATGAAATGGGAGTTTAGAGCACCATGAGAATGCTTCAAGGAGAAAACCAAGAAGTGGCATGACCAAAAACTGATGCCACGACATTTTCATGTGGGGCACCAAGTCTTGTTTTACAACTCCAGACTTAAACTCTTTCCTGGGAAGCTAAAATCTTGATGGTCAGGGCCATTTGAGGTGCATTATGTCTATCCCCATGGAGCTGTTGATATCAAGAGAATAGACAATGGGAAGATCTTCAAGGTCAATGGCCAGCGTCTGAAAGCCTACAATGGAATTCCACCACCGCACAACAAGGACGTGTTACGACTGCACGATACTGAAGCGTGCCCAGAGGAGAACCAAAATTCGATGCCTCGACATTGAATTTATGGACCACATTGCTGCAAACCGTACAAGGAGCGGTTACCAAAGGGAGGAAAGGACAGAGCATTAATTAGAGAGATATTCTTTTGATTTGTTTCTTTTAATTTAATTTAATTTCTGACATTTCTTTTTCTCTTTCCACAGACTTGTCCTATCACCATCATTACCTTTTGGCAAATTTTTTTTTTCTTCCCTATACATGCACAACCCCCCACCCACTAATTCCTCTCTTAACCGTCCTATCACCCCTTTTCCTCCCAAATTTTTAACTTTTCTTTTCTCTTTCTTTATCATTTTCTCTTTCATGTTAACTTTTACTTTTTCTCTCTCTTTTACTCATCTTCTTCCCTTATTCTCTCCATTGCCGAATACTCCAAGTTTTTAAAGCTTTCAAAAGCTTCTTCCTTTTTCATTTTTCTTACTTCAAAACACTGAAAATGGTGCGCTCAAGACCAGCTCCAACCGACACGACCGCTTGGCAACAGTTTGAGAACGATGAGGCCAAGGCTCGGTTCCAAACTTCAAGAACCGAAAACTCTTTTTGAGTTGGGATTTATTTTACCGAGGAAACGATGGTGGTTTTAGACCCGATGTTATGGACATCGTGACGCCGCTCAAGTGGCAGAAGTTTGCCCGTCATCCTGGTTCGGTGAACGCCTCATTAGTTAAGGAGTTCTATGCGAACATTTCCAAGCCCAATCAACACTCCATCTTCGTTCGAGGTAAGCAAATCCGTTTTACATCCACTGCTATAATCGTTATTTTCATTACAGGATGTAGTAGATGGCCAGCCATGTTTGAAGAGGAAGCCGATAGCAACACATACGATGGGGTCTTGGAGGACCTTTGTTTTGAAAACACTGAGTGGAATGGACGACAAACGAGTAGATACTCGGTCAACCGAGAACGTCTTCAGCCGCGCGTAAAGTTATGGAATCACTTTCTCAAGCATAAACTAATGCCCACTTCCCACAACACTACGGTATCACTTTCACGCTTATTGCTTTTACATTCTATGATAGTATCCCGTCCGATCGATGTGGTCTTATTATTGTTCAGCAAGTTCATGACTGTTTGGGTAAAAAGGCAAGTGATTTGGTTCCTAATTTAATTACCGCTTTATGTCGTAAGAAAAAGGTTGAGGAAAATGCTTTTGATGAAATTTACCTGGATTATCGGGCATCACTAGGGCTAGACTTCACTATTGTTGGGACTTGAAAATCCCAAGTCTAAGACCCTGCTCATGAGCAATCTGCAGGTACTACAGAATCGAATGCCGAGGCAAGATTACTTGCTCTCGAGGAAGCTGTGACGCAGACTCAAGCTCAACTGCATGCTTTACACGGTGACATCCGTAATTTCATTGGATACGTGAAGCATAGAGATGCTATGGTGGAATCGTTGTTTCAAGAAATTATTCCCCACGGTCAACGGAATTTCCCTGGTTTCCCATATGAAATTCTACCATCATTCAATGCCGAGGCATCTCCAGAGCCTGAGCATGATGCACCCGATCCTCCTGCTGCTGACCCTACTCCTGATACACACCGGTCTGAGACTCCTGAATATCCACCCACTGTCCCTGTCGAAGAAACACCCAGCCCCGTCCCAGCACCCAATCCTTCTCATGCACAACGTAGTGGTCGTCGCACCAATACCACGGCTGGATGCATTGCGCACTATTACTCCACTTCTTCCGAGTCCAGCCCAGCACCTATCCGAAAGCGCACCCGATGAGGAGCTGCTAGCACCTCCAAAGCACCACCACCACGTAAACATTGAGGTATCTCTCTTGCATCCATTTTCATTTAGTTGCAGTTAATTGCATAACATATAGTTTATAGTTAGTTTAGTTCTCTTTAAAGCATTGAGGACAATGCTTCCCTTAAGTTTGGGGGAGGTATTGTTCTTGGTAGGTCATATGCATGATAGCATTAGCATGTATTATGCCATGGCATCAGTAAATGGTAGGACAGTTAGATGAAATGTTTTAAGGATACCCGATGATGATAATTTTGTTAGGCTAGAATCTGAATGTAAATGACTGTTGAGAATGATAGAACTCACTCTAGGGCTTGATGCTTTGTGAAAAATATTTACCGATTTGTATGTTTTCTATACTTAGAAAATTTAGGAAATTTTTATGAAGGACTTAGTTAGTCTTGGCATTTAAATATAGTATGGTGTTTAAAAGAAAAATAAAAAACAAACTCCCTTATAAATGAAACTGTGAATAAATGCTCAAGCATAGCTGTAGAGGGACACTCCTCTTTGCCGTAGCATTTCCTGGAACTTTCTTTAATAAATGGAAGCCTTGTGCATATGAGTGAATGAAAGAAGTCACAGGATGACTCTACTTAACTAGCTCGGGGATGGAAGGTATGCTCTCTTTCATCTAGAGTGTGGGAGGTAGGTGTGATGAGATGGCTCCCTTCGTAACAGTTTAAAAAAAGGGTGACCTAGGGAAAGAAATTGAATTCTTGATAAGTCTAGCATGTTGAAGCATATCGTTCTGAGGGTTGAAATTCAATTTTGTCCTACTGTCTTACTATCGAACTTTGCCATGACATTATGCTTATGTAACTGCTATCCATTGCTTGAGGACAAGTAATAGCTTAAGTTTGGGGGTGTGTTAACTTCCTAAAAAGGCTTCTTTTAAAGCCTTTTTCACTTAAGTTATTGTTTGTCTAAAAGCTCATTTTAGTCATTTTAGGATCATAAAGTTGCATATAGTTGCATTTGTGGTGGTTGTGTTATTTTATTTCTTAATGGTGTTGTTTGAGGGAAAGGTGCAGTTTGTTTATGGTGTGCAGGGAATAGCAAGAAAAAGGACTCTTTGGGAAGTATGTCGCGCATCACACGTTGCTAAAGCAGATTGAAATGCCTTGGCATTTCTGGCGCAGAAAAGACAAAAATATTCTGCATAAGGACAGCTGGCACTGGACAGCTGTCTCTGCAAGTGAAGGACTGCTGTAACCGCCTGCCAAAGCTGCCAAAGGACCACTGCCACTTGGAGGATAAGGTTCATGCACAACATGTTATTCTAGGGGTATAAAGGGTATTTTGCACCCAACAACCTCATCATTACCCTAGATATTTTTATATATATGACACCTCATGGGAGAGAAAAAAAATGGGGGACAGAGAGCACACGCATAGAGCAGAAAAAATCACATTTTATTTCTCTTTCCTTTCTTCTTCCTTGGGATATTCCTCCATTGATAAAGCTCCAAGGAGTGGCAAGCTAGGTGCCGGAAGGAGCTAGCGAGCTAGGTGGTTCGTGGTGGCCGAGAGGAGAACTCTGGTGGCGCGTCGAAGGTTTCTTCTCACTTCCCTTTTGCTGCTATTTTTCTATTAATTTGTGGGTTGTTGGAACGAATATTTCATGACTTTGTGTTTGGATATTTCGAACCCCACCATTAACTAACTTATTTGGGGTGGTTGGTTGAACGATTGTTTAAACTTTATTTTTAGGTATATTAAGTTATTTTAAGTTCTTTATTTGCTTTGCTTATGAATGCTTCACCATCTAGGCTTGTAAGAGGCATGGAAATGTCCATCTCTTAGATGAGGTTAGGTATCGGAAGAATCCTAAGCTAAAATACTTGTAAGTATTCGGAAGAATGCAAGATAAGATCCTCATAAGCAATGGGTTATGGTATTTCAAGGGGCTTTGAACTGGCTTAGGAATATATAACTTAATCCCTTAGATCTCGGAAGAGACTAGGATAGGATTTCAACGACTAAAAAGGGTGTCTTTATCAATAGGGTAGGCTGTCCAACATCGTTGAGTGCGAGCAGATGCCTTGGCATCCTATTCTGTTAGGTTCTTTTGAACACCTTAGGAAATCCTTGTCGAGTAAGTAAAGACGAGATAGCTTAAATATACTTGAGAAATAGTTTAGCACCTTAGACCATCCTTACCATTCATTTCATTGAAAGCTTGTCACGTGAGGATTATTTTCTTCTTTTTTTTTATTTATCTTTTTATTTACTGTTTTTACCATTTTTCATTGCCTTGACATTTCACCATACTCATATTAACATCCATCATTGCCACTGCATTTCCATTGCTACACACACACCATCATCCACATCCACCAGCATATACATATCATTGCCGTGACATTGTATATATCAAGACTAACTATACTTAGATAATTTAGTGCGTTGCTTTGGTTAGACTTTGTAATTTCATCCAATCCCTGTGGAGACGATACTCACTCATCATTATATTACTTGAGCGATTGTGTATACTTGCACATTATTTGCGTATATTTTATAGTACTCACAACACTCGAACAGAAGACCCATGTCTGGCGGCCACCCGCGCGAAACCACTGCCGAAGCCCATACTTGCCCATGCTCGAGACCATAACCAACAACATTTGTTTATGCTTCCGAAGGATGCAGTGCGGGATTTCTATTAGTTATCAGCAAGCACGAAAGAAAAGGGGTGGATATATCAACCATTAGGAACCCACAACGGAGGACCTAGTCTACCAGCCATCATCACCGAGAACAGAAAATAGAAACGAAACACATATTAACCAGAAAATCAACGAGAGTAAACCAAAGAACCCATTGGAGCGAAAATCATCAGTAACCAACGACAAAACAAAAACCTAGAGAAAACTTACCTTCCCAAATCCAAAAGCTTTCGTCACCTTTACTAAGAACCCATACCCCTCTGTGAGAAGGTAAAACCCTTCGTTTTCGTTGTTTTCGAGTCGTGCATGTCTATTTAAAACCTTGGGTTTTTGGGATTTGATTGGGTTCTGGGTAAGTGTGGTCTTGTAGGGTTACTGAAGAGGGAAATAGAGTGGAACTTTGAGGGTAGCATAGTTTAGGTTTCAGGTAGAGATCGTTCTTTTGGAAGGGTTCCTAGTCTGGTTTCCTCCTTTGGTGGTGCGGGTTTCGTTGAGGGTTAAGAGAGAGTTTGAGGGAGAGAAAAGAAGAGAAGCGATGAGGTTTTAGGGTTAGGCTGATGAGAGAATGAATTAGGTTAGGAATTTTACCCTAAAAATCCCATATATTTGCCTAGTGGAATGATGTCATTTAGAATATGGCCAAAACGACATCGCTTCGAATCTGGGGGAGATAAATCATGTTTTAGGGTCAATAGGTTAGTTGCGTTGATGAGCCTGCAATTTTAAATTATTTTATTTTGATCACTAAATCGAAGTTGTTTTTTTTAATTTATTAATTTGGTCTTCATGTTGTAAGGACTATTCATTTCAGTCCTGGTTTGTTGTTAGTTTATCGAAGTGTTTTTTTTTATTTTATTAATTTGGTCTTCATGTTGTAAGGACTATTCATTTCAGTCCTGGTTTGTTGTTATGTTTTAATTTTGAATGTAACTTGTAATTTTGGTTATTTGACAATTTAATCCTTTAGCATGCTTGTTTAATTTAATGGGGGTAATTTCTACTTTTTATGCCTAGTTTGTTTTTCTGTTATTTTGGTCCTTTATGGCAGTTAAATTTAAGATTGGGTTATTGGCAGTAGGTTTTGTTTATCTTAATAAATGTGCATTTTATTGTATGTACCCATGTATCTTGTAAGCACACTTTAGTTTAGGTAATATCTTGGTGAAATAAACATTATTCTAGTAGTTAATTAATTTAGAATAAAAGCCCTTGTAACATGTTAATGTGAATATGATAGGTTTAATAATCTTAAAACATTAAAATTTACTAATTCCTTTGTAAAATAGATAATCGTACGTGCATGTGTATGTATTATTTTAGACCAGGATGTTTATTCAAATGTCTGACATTATCTAATTAGTTTTTGCATGATATCTTCATGTGCATAACCCGAAATATTTACATAATTGGATTAAGGGTAATACCCTTTTAATTTAAAAGCATTTTAAGTGGGTTGTCTTAACTCATTAGAGGTCCGCTTTAACTATTTTAAATTAAAAGTGTATCTCATTAATGACACCTAAAAATTGATTTATCATCTTAAAAATTGAGAATGGAAGAAAAAGAAATGTTCGGCTATTTAAATTTATCGAGAAAAGGTTGTTATAACTCATTTAAGATCTGGTCTCGATATGTTTAAATATTGAATATTCTTTATCTTTCTAAAGGATGGGTAATTTTAATTTAACCTATTTCGGTACTTTTGAATGTTGTAAAATTTGTATGCTGTTATTTTGTTGCGATCATAAATAAAATTAAAATCGAATTTGTAAATTTAATTGCAAAGACATTAATTAATCGACTAGGTACCGATTTAGGGCGGTGTCGGGGTGCTAATCATTCTCTACACGTAACAGACTCCTGAAATCATTTTTTGCTAACGCATACCTCAATTTGTTGTTTTAATTAAAATTAACTTTTATTTAAAATGACAAAACATTTTTGGGTGCTCAATCACACCCTAATCAAAGGTTGGTGTTGACTCTTCGAACTGAATGTTTTTTTATCGTAAAAGGAGAACTCAACTTTTTTGAAATGAGAGGTTCTTTAAATTATGTTCACTTTTAATTAAAAACTAATCACAAAGAGATAATTAAAAATGTGTGGTTTTCAAAATCCCGCTCTTTAAGAAAAAATCATTTCGACAACTTGGCGACTCCACTGGGGACTTTTTTTTTAGAGAGTCGATTAATTAATTATCTTTGCAATTGAAAGTTATAAATTTGTTCTAATTTGGTTTTTGATCCCCTATTTGGTTTTAATGTTGTTTTTTCAGAATTTGATTAACCAATAAATAGTTGTACTGATTTGTTTGCTAATGGTTTTAGATTAATTATGTGTTTAAAGAGGATTGATTTTTTTTAGTGTTTTGTGATTATGTGTTGTTTTTTTTCTTTTCCTCACACACTCCACAGTTGCATTTGTATAACATGAGCTAAAACCCCGCTCTATCCTATTTAAGTAGGAGTGAGAGACTACTCCCTCGTGTGGTTTTCACCTCCGCATAGACATAAGGAGATATATTCCCTCGAAATTGAACTCGATCCCTATAGCATGTGATGGGCCAGGATTAAGAGTTCGGCAACCCATAGGGGCACCGACAAGGACAATTCGAGAACATATTACTTTAGAACCGAACCCAGCATATAGTGAACATAGAGCCTGAACTTAGGTCAAGCCTATTCCGAACATTAAGAGTCCCGTGAGGAGGGTACACAAGGAAAAACTTTATGATTCATTTATTTTCATTTTTTTTAATAAATGCAGTGAACTAGAGATCATGTGGTTAGGTTTATTTTTCAAACAAGTATTAGAATTGGATATCATGCGGTTAGGGTTTTAATGTTTAAATAAAGCATGGGGATAGATATCATGTTTCGGTAGTATCTGATAAAGCATGATTGGGTAGCCAGCATGTGAGGGTAGGATTCTTTAACAAATTATTATCCATGATCAATTGATTTATGTGTACTAACTGTTTTTCTTCTGTCTTTTCTTTATTTCTTTTGTTTTGCATTGCACTATCCAAATCATGGTGTTGATTTGGGATCGATGTCCATATAGAAGGATAGTAATATGGAACGAAAGTTTTAGAAAGAGGTTGAAGACAATGCAGATGTTCTGAGATGGTCAGAATAGTACCAGTTAATCAACGGAGAAAGTTGGATGCCTGGGTACATGTTAGAGTTGTTTGGCTACACTTATATTAATGTGCGTCATAATGATTTGAATGAGCTAAAAGAAATATGGGGAAGATGGGAAGTAGTCAATAAAGAGATGTTCTATCAGTTATATGGCGATATACCTTATCTTCTGGATGTTCCAATCGATCGAAATATGTTTAGGTCCCTGGTGTAGTTCTGGAATCCCGCTTATAGTTGTCTTACGTTTGGCAGAGTGGATTTGACGCCAATAATATAGGAGTATCGAGCTTTAATACATCATCCAAAATCCCAAATGGATAGAATCTATACCAAGCTACCAGTCACTCATTCGTTCAAGAAGAAATTGCTATTGATGACTGGAATGAGCAAGGATTGGGTTGTTAGAAGCATTAAGAAGAAAGGAGACAGTGAGTGTATATCTTGGAATTCTCTGAAAGAGGTAATTAATCGTCACCCTGACAAGAAGAAAAAGCTTGACCTGTTTGCTCTAGGGATTTATGGGCTCGTTATTTTCCCAAATATGCTAGGACATGTAGATATATTAATTGTCAACCTATTCAAAAGATTAGACAAGCATGTGGATCTTGTTCCAGCCATTCTAGCTGAGACATTTCATTCTGTAAGTTCTTTTAGGTGAGAAGGAGAAGTACGCTTTATAGGGTGTGCACCCCTACTGCTAGTATGGATTCTTAGTCATTCCAAGCATGTTGAAAGGGCACCAGGATGAGTGTTTCTTGATGGTTTTTCACCTTTGAAGGATTTCCTTTCTAAAGAATGGCATGGGGGCTTCACCGAAGAGAAATTGATAATTATCTTTAAAGATATCAGGGATGGTGATATTTTATGGTGAGCTTCATGGAATGTCACTTCAGATATGCTTTATAGGTGTGGAGAGCAAGATTGGATCCCTTTGCCAGGTATCTGGGGTTCTGTCGGGTATGCACCTCTGTTAGTTTCTAGATAGTATGGGTCAAGGCAGTTCATTCCAGCCACATGGGACTTGTCAGGATCAGATTTTGCTTTCAAAGCAGATCGGTACAAGAGTAAAGTCAAGGGGGTTGATGAGGCTTAGAAGCAAACTCACCTTGTAAATCTCTTCACCTATGATTTCGAGTTATAACAAGAGTACGAGAAATTGAGAAGTAGTCGAGTGAATGACAATATCCCGATGGTGAATCCTAAAAATATTCAGTCTATGGAAGAGCATTTGATGATGGTGTCATCTCCATTAGAGCTAGCTAAGCGTGATTTTGAGGCGGAAAGGAAACAATAGAGAGCGACTTTGCAAAAGCTAGAAGATGAAGTATATTAGAGAGGTTGGAGATTGATATTCAGAAGGGTAGAGTAGATCGAATTGAAAAAATGGATAAGCAACTTCGGCTTGATTTGGATGATCATCAATTATCTTACCAGCGAATGGTGAAAGATCAGGAAGCTTCCAGTTCAAGTAAATCATCTGTTGAGTGGAGATAAGAATTGGCGAGCTTAAAGAGAGAAGTCGGGGAGACTCAGGAAGAGCTCAAGCAAAGCAGACATCAAGTTAAGATTTTTTCAAAAGAAAAGAGTTGTTTAGAGCAGCAATTACAAGAAGGTCAAGCCCATAACGAGAAGCTGAAAGGGAAGATTTTGAGTTTAGAGGTTGCATTACGACGGTACCAGAGGCGGGAAGGTAGTTCAAGTCGTGGAGAAGTTGAAAATATGAAAAGACGAGTAATTGAGCTTGAAGCTATGGTTCAGGATTTTCAGAGGCAAGCAAGTGAGTTATCGATAGTTCCTTATAAGGGGATGTTCAGTGGCATTTTCAATGGGAGCAAGCTCAGGCGAAAGTCAAGCAAAGAGAGGACCTTATTTCTTGTTACCTAGGACATGCTCATTTGGTCGATATATCTCAGGAAACTGCTGCTATAAGTGAAGAACTGGATCCCGAGGCTGAAGAAAACCAGAAGATTTTGGAATTGCTAGCAAATGTACAACAAATAGAAGAGACATTGTAGATTTATCTGTGATATGTTTCAACCTTGTAATTGAACGTCATTTCTAATATAAAGAGTTGTTCTAAGGAATCGCTCCAGGATCAACACCCTGTATTTTGCATATGCATCTTTTTATTATTTTTGCAATGCATTTTTATTTTCTTACACCGTACTTTATTCATTCATAATCATATATTTCATATTCATTAATAAAATATAAACATTAATAAAAAGAACTGTGTGACAGAGAAATACCGAGAAATTTCAAGCATCCCTATAATACAAGAAAGAAAGCCATGGATGATAAGATTGCTCAAATTGAAAAAAAACTCAGCTGGAGTTGTAAGAGAATATAAAGAAAATGCAAGAAGACTTGATCAACGCTCAAAAGGATATGCTTTCTAAGTTGGCAAGTATATTGGAAGGGAGAAATCCAGAACATGGAAAGGGCCTTGAGCCAAGAACTGAGGAACAACTTTATCCTCCAGGGTTCAACCCAGCTCAATCTCAAAATATCCAAGAGACATCTGTTTATACTAAAGTACACATCAATCCTGTCAGTATTGTTATGAATCTGCAACCTGGATCTTGTTAACATCCCGAAGAAAATCCGTATCACCAGGTTCTAGACCTTGATGAAGAAGCTAAAAAAGACCAAAACAAGCTATTGCAAGAACAATATAAGCAGTTAGCAAGCGAAGTTCGGGCTATTAAAGAAGATACCAGCATGTATGGACTGGACGCTAAAGAATTAAGTTTAGTTCCTGATTTGGTCCTACATCCAAAATTTCAAGACTCTTGACTTCAAGAAATTTGATGGTACCAAATGTCTCTCTGCTCATATTATGATGTTCTGTAGGAAAATGACTGGTTACATAGAGGATGATTAGTTATTGATCCATTGCTTCCAAGAAAGCTTAACAGGTTCAGGACTGCGATGGTATAATCAACTAAGAAGAGTTGATATTAGGTCATGGAAAGATCTGGCCAAATCCTTTCTCGACTAGTATAAACATGTGAAAGATGTCAGGCCTAACAGAATGGTATTGTAAGGAATGGAGAAGAAGTCTAATGAGAAATTTAGACAATACGCTCAAAGGTAGAGGGAGGTAGCAGTGCAAGTCTATCCACCATTGGAAGAGGAGGAAACGAATATACTTTTTGTTAATACTTTAAAGGCACATTTTTTCTCACACCTTATTGGTAATCCTTCTTGAAGTTTTGCTGATATAGTTACGGCGGGAGAAATGATCGAAATGGAAATTAAAAGCAGAAAGCTCGATGGAGGAGAGTCCAGCAAGAGATCGCCAATAAGGAAAAAGGAAAATGAAGTCAGCAATATGAGTCAATACGATTCCAATAACATCACAGTGTCTCGACATCAGGGAACAATAGCACCACCCTAAAATGACAATAGACAATGGGCAAGGGACCCGAAGAGAGAGAGGCCTCAATTTCATCCAATTCCTATGACTTATAAGGAGTTATTTCACGTATTATACGATCAACATCTAGTATCATCTTATCATGTGGCACCTATACAACCCCTTATCCCGTACATTCTATTGAAAATTGCACTGCGTTCAAAAAGATTGTTCAATCTTTGAGAACAAGAAATGTCATCAATTTTGGTGATAGTGAATAGCCAAATATAGCCTAAAATCCATTGCCAAACAATGTAGGAGCTGGGATTAACGCAGTTACTAAAGAGAAAGGAATGAGGACTATAAGGAAGGTTAGTGAGGTGGTATCACCCATGTCTTGGGTATAGTGCCAAATGGTTAAAATAGGGCTATTGAAGCCCAATCTGCCATGTGAACAGTTCAATAGTGAAGAGGTATGCCACTACCATAATTGTACAGGACACAGTACACAACGGTGTCCTGATTTTTTAGAGCTGGTACAAGAGATGATGTACAATAAAGAAATCGAATTCTTTAAAGAATTGGATGAAAAAGAAGAAGAATAAATTTACGCTTCTGAAAGATCATCCAAAAGGGTCTACAGTGCTAGTTGTCCCCTCATCATTAGTCCCAAGAATCGAGTGACTGAAAGGATGGCTCTGAAGATGATTATTACACCTCCATCTCTGTTCCTATACAAGGATGATAAACAAGTGCCCTGGAAGTATAATTGTCAAATGGGAGAGGTAGTAAAGCAATAAGAAGAAATAGATGAAGTAGGACACTTGACCAGGAGTGATAGATGTTATTTCAAAGAGCCTGAGAAGAAGATTGCTGTTGAAAAAGGAAAAAATATCCATGTGTAGATAAAAGAAGATAAACTCATTATCAATGAACCGATAACGGAGAATGAAGCAGTGGAATTTTTAAAATTCTTGAAACAAAGTGAGTTCAGTATTGTTTAACAACTGCACAAGCTGCCTGCACGAATTTTTGTTCTATCACTTCTTCTAAGTTCAGAGGCCCATCAAAGCTCCTTGTTAAAGGTTTTGAACCAGACCTTTGTCCCGAATGAGTTACCCATAGAAAAGTTAGACCGACTAGTCACCAACATACAAGCTGACAACTTTTTGTCTTTTCCGAGGATGAGATCCCTTAGGGATGATCGGAAGTCATAAGGCTCTACACATTACAGTCAGATGCAAAGGGTATGTTCTATCCAGAGTATTGATAGACAATGGTTTGACGTTAAATGTAATGCCCTTGGTGACTCTGAAAAAGCTGTCAGTGGACAGTACCTTGATGAGAAGCTGTCAAAATATGGTTCGATCTTTTGATGGAATGAAAAGAGAAGTGTTAGGCAAGATTGATATTCCTATGACTATTGGTCCAGCGATATATGAAGTGGAGTTTCTTGTGATGAAAATCATGCCTACATACAACTGCTTGTTGGGAAGGCCCTGGATTCATTAGGCCAGTGTGGTTCCATCAACTTTGCACTAGAGGCTAAAATTTGTAATTGATGGAAGGCTGATATGCATTCACGCTGAAGAAGACATTATCACTTCGGTTTCTATTATGGCTACATACGTTGAAGTGGAAGAACAAAATGTTGAATGTTCTTTCATATCGTTAGAGTTTGTCAATGCCACGTTTGTGGTCTAAGGTAAGAAAATCCCAAAGCCTAGATTGTCAAACTGCACTAAAATAGGGCTCAAACTGACCATCGGAAGAGGAGCTAAAGTTGGAAAATGTTTAGGACGTCAATTGCAAGGACTGGTGGGTCCAATTTACCCTATTACTAAAAGAACATGTTTGGTTTAAGGTATCAATCAAATTTGAAGAAAAACTGAGGGGCATAAAAAAGAGTCAAGAATTGAGAAAGGCAAGATTGACTGGTGAGAAACCAAGCTAGGAACCCATGACCTTCCCGCCATTAAGCAGTACTTTCATATCAGGAGGGCATATGTTTCAAGGAAATTCGAGGAGCGGTGAAGCGATGTGTTGAATAACTGGACGGCGGAGGAACTGCCTGTAGTTTACAAATCTTTTGCAGAGTAATACGCTAGACTTTTCCCTATTGTTCATACCTTGGGACAATAGGTGATTTGATGTAAAGGGTTAAGTTGTGTGTTTTTACTTGTTTTCAATAAAAGATGTGTTCTGTTAATTCCAAAATGGAAAACATTCTCCCATGCATTTCATTCTTTGTTGTATATATGTATGTATTATTTCTTTCTATTTATTTATATGGGAAAAGATTCTCTCATATGTATATATGTATATATATATTCTTTTCCGTTATTCTTTCAGGAACTCAAATATCAATGATACGAATGTTGATGACCCTGACCCGGAGATTGATCTCAAGATGCCCATATGTCAAGGGGAAATCGAAGGTTGTGATGATGATGAGGGATGTGAACTACCTTCTGAATTGCTAAAGATGGTGAAACAGGAAGATAAACAGATTATGCCTCACGAAGAGCTTACCAAGATCTTGAATTTGGGGACGGATGAGGATAAGAGAGAAGTAAAGATTGGTACTACTCTATCTGTTGAAGGACGACATGGTTTGATAGAATTACTTCAGGAATCCAACTATGTATTTTCTTGGTCGTACGAAGATATGCCAGGCCTGGATACAGAATTGGTTGTCCATAAATTATCGATAAAGCCTAATTGTAAGCCTGTATAATAAAAACTGAGAAAAATGAGACATGAGATGTTGCTCAAAATTAAAGAAGTAAAGAAATAATTTGATGTCGGGTTTCTTAAGGTGGCCAAATATCCTGAGTGGGTTGCAAATATTGTCCCAGAGCTAAAGAAGGATGGGAAAGTTCAAATGTTTGTCGACTACAGAGATCTCAACAGAGCTAGTCCAAAGGATAATTTTCCACCATATATAGACACTTTAGTAGATAATACTGCTGGAAATTCTTTGTTCTCATTTATGGATGGTTTCTCTGGCTATAATCAAATTAAGATGAACCTTAAAGATATGGAAAAAAATGACGTTTGTTACCATGTGGGGAACGTTTTGTTATAAAGTAATATCGTTTGGATTGAAGAACGCAGGGGCAACATATCAAAGGGCAATGGTGATGTTATTTCATGACATGATGCATAAAGAAATAGAAGTTTATGTAGATGATATGATTTTCAAGGCCAAGACATAGGAGGAACATATTGAGAATTTAATAAAGCTCTTCCAGAGATTAAGAAAGTGTCAGTTAAAACTTAACCCAAGTAAATTTACTTTTGGGGTGACATCTGGAAAACTTTTGGGATTCGTAATAAATCGAAGAGGAATTGAAATAGATCCAGATAAAGTAAGAATCATTCAAGATTTATCGCTCCCAAGAACACATAAAGAGGTTCGAGGATTTTTGGAGAGATTGAATTATATGGCTCGATTTATCTCACAGTTGACTGAGAAGTGTGATCCCATATTTTGCCTTCTTCACAAGAATAACTCAGGATAATGAAGTGAGGATTGTCAAGAGGTTTTTGAGGCAATGAAGAGATATTTTTTGAATACTCCAATCTTGGCGCCACCCATCTCAGACAAACCTTTAATTATTTACTTGTTAGTTTATGAAAATTCAATGGGGGTGTGTATTGAGTCAACATGATCAAACTGAGAAGAATGAGAGGGCTATCTATTATCTCAGTAAGAAGTTCACTGAATTTGAGGCCAGATACTCACCAATTGAAAATATGTGTTGTTCTTTAGTATGGGCTACCAGAAGGCTTATGCAGTATATGTTGTATCATACTACTTGGCTTATATCCAAGCTGGACCCTTTGAAGTATCTAATGGGTGTACCTGCATATTCTGGAAGATTAGCCCGTTGGCAAATCCTGTTGTCTGAATTTGATATCTAGTATGTGAGCCAAAAAGCAGTTAAGAGGAGCGCCATAGCGGAATTCATTGCAAGTAGGGCTTCTGAAGAATATGACCCGTTAAACTTTGATTTTCCAAATGATGATTTAATGGATATTTCGGTGGAAACAACAATCATATCCACTAGTAAATACTGGAAGATGAATTTTGATAGTGCTTCAAATGCCTTAGGACATGGGATTGGGGCAATCTTGGTCTTACCAGATGAAGATCGTTATCCTTTTACCAGTCGGCTCAATTTTGATAGTACAAACAATATGGTTGAGTATGAGGCTTGTGTTATGGGTCTTAGAGTTGCTATTGAACTCAAAGTAAAAATTTCTCAAGGTATATGGGGATTCAGCTCTGGTAATTTACCAACTGAGAGGAGAATGGGAAACAAAAGATCCCAAACTTGTGGAATACCGTAAATTAATTATGGAACTTATTGAAGAATTTGAAGAAGTGACTTTCAATTACCTCCCCAAAGAAGAAAATCAAATGGCGAATGCCTTGGCTACTTTGGCAGTAGCCTTTAAGATGAACGAGCATTCAAATATGATTCCTATTGAGATGAAGGATTATGAGTATCCAACCCACTGCTGTAGCATTGAAGAAGAAGAAGAAGATGGAAAATCTGGTATTATGATATCTTGCAATATATAAGATACCAAAGTTATCTCAAACAGCCGACTAAGAATTACAAAAGAACCATTAGAAGAATGGCAGTGGGGTATATGCTCGATGATAAGACCCTATACAAAAAAAGCATAGATCAGGTCCTATTAAGGTATGTGGACACTAAAGAAGCCAAAATAATTCTTGAAGAAGTACATGAAGGAGTATGTGGTACCCATACTAATGGGCATGTAATGGCCCGACAGATTATGATATTTGGGTATTATTGGTCAACTATGGAAAATGACTGCATTAATTTTGCCTGAAAATGTCACAAGTGTCAGATTTATGGAGATAGAATACACACCCTCCTCATCCGTTACATGTGATGACAGCTCTGTGGTCATTTTCTATGTGGGGTATGGATGTTATTGGATAAATTTCGCCGAAAGCGTCAAATGGCCATCGCTTCATTCTGGTAACAATAGATTACTTCACCAAATGGGTAGAAGCAACTTCCTATGCGAATGTTACCCAGTCAACAGTATGTAAGTTCTTAAAGAAGGAAATCATTTGTAAATATCGCTTATCGGAGAGGATTATCTCTGAAAATGCATTGAATTTAAATAACAAGATGATGAACTCTGTATGTGAGCAATTCAAAATAAAGCATCATAATTCCACTATTTATCACCCGAAGATAAATGGGGCAGTGGAGGCGGCTAATAAGAACATCAAGAGGCTTATATAGAAGATAACCGAGACTTATAAAGATTGGCATGAGAAGTTTCCATTTGTTCTGTTTGCCTATCAAACTTCAGTACGGACGTCAACTGGGGCAACTTTGTTTTCTTTAGTTTATGGGATGAAAGTGGTCCTCCCTATTAAAGTAGAAATCCCTTCACTTTGGGTATTGTCAGAGGTGAATCTAAATGAGACAAAATGGGTACAGGTCAGATACGACCAATTAAATTTGATTGAAGAAAAGAGATTAAAAAGCTATTTGTCATGGTTAGATGTATAAGAAACGGATGATACGAGCACATGAAAAGAAATTTCACTTTCGAGAATTCCATGAAGGATATTAGGTGCTTAGAAGGATTTTACCTATTTATAAGGATTTTCGAGGAAAATGGATGCTCAATTGGGAGGGACCCTATGTTGTTAAGAAAGCCTTTTCTGGGGGAGCTCTAGTCTTAACTGATATGGATGGGTCGGAATTACCCTACCCAGTGAATTCTGATGCAGTTAAGAAATATTTTACTTGAAGAAAAAAATAAAAAAAAAGAAGGAAAATGAGAATTCAGGCACAGCGGAGGTTCTGGAAGTTTAAAAAACACCTGATGTGGGTCGATGACCAGGATTGAGACTAAAGATTAAAGAGCCTTGATGAAAACAGTCAGGAAAGAAGCACATGAGATTCATTACTGGTTTTGGGCATCTAACAATGGGAGATTCGGAAGTTCAGAAATAGCTTCACACTCTTAAGCATCATCCCAAATTTGGAGATCCTTTTGACAAAAGCTACACTCGAGTCATTCTAACGGCGTGCCAGTTCAAAAGCATTTGTTTCATTGATATTTGAAGACGCCTACTCTTGTTCTTTTATTGTTTCCAGTTAAAAGTTTGCTATGTAGCTACCTAAATATTCTCTGCATTAATATAAATTAAGAGATGGTTTTTCTTGTTAATTTCCCTTTCGCAAGCATCTTATTTTGAAAGGTTAAAACATACAGCTTAACTTGAAGTACATGAGATCATTTTTTATTATTATGCAAAAGGTTTTGGAAAATACAGGTATTATGAAGCTGACAATGGTTTTAACATGTAAAGTTTGTATGGTTATGGGAATCTAAATCCTTGGAATTCATAGAAAAACCTAGCCATTAATAGATAACCCAAAGAGATTGTCATTTATCAAGAAGTTGGTCATGGGTACTGGCGGGTTTCAAGAAAGAAAGAAGTCAAAGTCCCATTAAGACGAAAGATATGGTATTGAGATTGTTAACTGGGGTGAACTGGTCAAATGTTCTGTGCCCAAGACAAAACCGAGTTCCATCGAGATCAAAGGAGATGGTGTTCCTTCGAAGAAGAAAATCCATTGAATGCATAATTGCATACATTTTAGGCATGAATAGGATCATGGCATTGCATGATGAGTTAAATATCTATAGGTTTCCCAATGATAGTTAAAGATTGAAGATATTGAAGCATCAAGATGAGTATGACTAGTTTTGAAATCCTAAAAAGAATGATGATGACAATTGAGCCAAAGTAGATTCACGTATCTAATGGCTTCCAGATAAAGTTTCGCTGTGGAGATGAATTTTCAGAAATTTTCTCGAACTGTGAATTTTTTAGTATAATATTTTCAAGCATACATTAATGATTGATAATGTTTGATTTTAAGGTTTGACCTTCGAAGCAAATCAAACTTAATCCTTCACGAAAGAGTAGTGAAGTAAATCATCTATAAGCCTTCACAGAAAAGTAGTAAAGCAAATGAAGATTGTTCGAGTTTTACTCCCTGAAGCAAGAGGGAGCGACCCATTGGCAGAACATTGTTCGAGTTCTACACTCCCTTAAGCAAGAGGGAGTGAACCCGTAGGCATAAGATAGTTCGAGTTCTACTCCCTGAAGCAAGAGGGAGCAAACCCGTAGGCAGAAGATTGTTCGAGTTCTACTCCTTGAAGCAAGAGGTAGTGAACCTGTAGGCAGAAGATCGTTCAAGTTCTTACTCCCTGAAGTAAGAGGGAACGAGTCTGTAGGCAAAATATTGTCCGGTTCTACTCCCTGAAGCAAGAGGGAATGAACCTGTAGGCAGAAGATTGTTCGAGTTCTACTCCCTGAAGCTAGAGGGAGAGAACCCGTAGGTAGAAGATTATTTGAGTTCTACTTCCTGAAGCAAGAGGGAGCGAACCTGTAGGCAGAAGATTGTCCAGTTCTACTCCCTGAAGCAAGACAAACCAAACCCGTAGGCAGAAGATTGTTCGAGTTCTACTTCTGAAGCGATAGGGAGCGAACCCGTAGACAGAAGATTGTTCGAGTTCTACTCCCTGAAATAGGAGGGAGTGAACTCATTGGCAGAAGATTATTCAAGTTCTATACTCCTTGAAGCAAGAGGGAGTGAACCCATTGGCATAATATTATTCGAGTTCCATACTCCCTGAAGCGATAAGGAGCGAACCCGTTTTTTCGAGGATTTTTCAAGTCTCACTCACCCAGGAAGAAGAGTGGAGCAGATTAATCTGTCAAAATTCTTATGCTCGGAAAAATTTGATCATCTCTTGATCTTTGCTCTATTCTCGTCGGACAATAATGAACAAAGAGGGGAAGATGTAAATGCTCATTTTGTCTGGGGTGTCTTTTAAATTTATATGCATATCTTTTTAATTATTTTCTTTTTCGGTTATTATTAAGTTTGTCAGTTGGTATTAGTTAGAGTTATTATTAACTTGATTTCATGGGGGCTTCGTATTTTATATATGCGAGTATATATTATTATGAGTACATATAAATATTATAGTACTCATATATATATATATATATTCTCTAATGATTTATTTATTTTTGTTACAGTCCAAATTACAACAGTGGAACCCTAAAAGGCCCAACAAGCAGGCCCAAATGAAATAGCAATCCAAACTACTAGTGTTAAAGAAACCCTAGCCTCTATCTTGTTACGCAATCGCCGCTCACATTGGACCGTTAGATCTTCTTCTCATCTAACTATCCAGATCAAAGGACCACTAGGGTTTTCGTCCCTAGTTTCAGCACCGTAACATGAAGGTCGTTGGATCTAGCTGCGAGATCCAACGGCTCATAATGCGCCCAGAGACAAACAACAAAAACCCTAGAGAAAACTTACCTTCCCGAATCTAGAAGCTTTTGCCGCCTTTGCTAAGAACCCATACCCTACTGTGAGAAGGTAAAACCCTTCGTCTCCCTTTGCTTTCGAGTCGTGCATGTCTGTTTTAGACCTTGGGTTTTTGGGATTTGATTGGGTTTTGGGTAAGCGTGGTCTTGTAGGGTTACTGAAGAGGGAAACATAGTGGAACTTTGAGGGTAGCACAGTTTAGGTTTCGGGTAGAGATCGTTCTTTTAGAAAGGTTCCTAGTCTGGTTTCCTCCTCGGAGTATGTGGCTCCTCGTCGGAGCCATTGGGAAGGCGTTGGTCGTAGTGGCTGTGGGTTTCGTAGAGGGTTAAGAAAGAGTATGAGGGAGAGAAAATGAGAGAAACGGTGAGGTTTTTGGGTTAAGCTGATGAGATAATGAATTAGGTTAGGAATTTTATCCTAAAAATCCCATATATTTGCCTAGTGGAATGACGTCGTTTAGAATAGTGCCAAAACGGTATTGCTTCAAATCTGGGGGAGATAAACCATATTTTAGGGTAAATGGGTTAGTTACGTTGATGAGCCTACAGTTTTAAATTGTTTTATTTTGATCATTAAATTAAAGTTTTTTTTTGTTTTTTAATTTGGTCTTCCTGTTATAAGCGCTTTTCATTTCAGTCCAGGGTTGTTGTTATGTTTTATTTTCAAATGTAACTTGTAATTTTGGTTATTCGACAATTTAATCCTTTAGCATACTTGTTTAATTTAATGGGGTAATTTCAACTTTGTATGCCTAGTTTGTTTTTCTGTTATTTTGGTCCTTTATGGCAGTTAAATTTAAGATTGGGTTATTGGCAGTAGGTTTTGTTTATCTTAATAAATGTGCATTTTATTGTATGTACCCATGTATCTTGTAAGAACACTTTAGTTTAGGTAATATCTTAGTGAAATAAACATTATTCTAGTAGTTAATTAGTTTAGAATAAAATCTCTTATAACATGTTAATGAGAATAAGATAGGTTTAATAATCTTAAAACATTTAAATTTACTAATTCCTTTGTAAAATAGATAATCGTAAGTGCATGTGTATGTATTATTTTAGACTTTGATGTTTATTCAAATGTGTGGCATTATCTAATTAGTTTTTGTATGATATCTTCATGTGCATAACCCGACATTTTTACATAATTGGATTAAGTGTAATACCCTTTTAATTTAAAATCATTTTAAGTGGGTTGTCTTAACTCATTAGAGGTTCGCTTTAACGATTTTAAATTAAAAGTGTATCCCATTATTGACACCTAAAAATTGATTTATCACCTTAAAATTTGGGAATAGAAGAAAAAGAAATGTTCAACTATTTAAATTTATCGAGAAAAGGTTGTTATAACTCACTTAAGATCTGGTCTGGATATGTTTAAATAATCAAATATTCTTTATCTTTCTAAAGGATGGGTAATTTTAATTTAACCTATTTTGGTGCTTTTGAATGTTGTAAAATTCATATGTCGTTGTTTTTTCGGGATCATAAATCAAATTAAAATTGAATTTGTAAATTACATTGTAAAGGCATTAATTAATCGACTAGGTACCGATTTAGGGTGTTGCGGGGGTGCTAATCCTTCCCCACACGTAATCGACTCACGAACACATTTTTTGGTAACACAAACCTCAATTTGTTGTTTTAATTAAAATTAACTTTTATTTAAAATGAAAAAACATTTTTGGGTGCCCAATCACACCTTAATCAAAGATTGGTGGCGACTCTTCGAACTGAATGTTTTTTATCGTAAAAGGAGATCTTAACTTTTTAAAAACTAGAGGCTCTTTAAATCAAGTTCACTTTTAATTAAAAACTAATCACAAAGAGATAAAAAATGTGGTTTTCGTGCCAAGACCTTAATCTTGAACGGTCTCACTCTTGTGTCGCTAATCGGCAATGTTATCGAATAACTTGAGGGTTTCTATTCATGATACCACAACCAGATGGACACTTAAGAAGTGATCAATTCTTCTAACATAACTGTCTTTCATTTTTGCTGTGAGCTGGGATATATGACATATTCAACTAAGGCGATCATCTGCTTCTGACAACGTCACAAGTAAGTGTTAGAAGTTTTGTCCTATAATTCTTATGTTCTCTTGGGCTATCTTCTTTTAAGAAATGATTCATTATTCCGGCATCGTTTGTTCTTTTTCTTCGATAGAGGCAGAATGAGCCTCACCATCCTCAAGGACCTTTTTCAGTTGAGATTGACATGTTTGGATTTTTTTTCTTTTATTTTATTTTAGAAATGTGAAAAAATTGTTGAATAAAATTAAAAAGTGATGTCATTTTCTTCTGGCTCACAATCAAAACAAATTATAAAACAAGAGTTCATTGAATATCAAATAAATCAAATTTTCTTTTAATCCTTCAAAAATTATATACATTTGAAAAGTGTAAAGATTAATGTGTTTAATGTTAACTTGGGAAAGTAATGTGTTTAATGTTAATTTGGGGAAGTAATGTGTTTCAGGTTGGCTTATTGCATCCTCGATTCTGGTGTTCATTGATCTGATAAAGCAGCCGTCATGCTTCTCTTCTGGAAATGTTTACTGGTTCTCAGTCCTTGTGAGCGCCTTTGGGTTGTGCAATGCTTTATCTAACTATATAAGATCGTCTTCTGTGCAGTGGTTGACAACCCTTGTGTTCGAGCTTCCTTTTCAAGTTTTCAACTGGAATTCTCCTTTGGTTTCAAGACATCATCTAAAAATTTACGTCTTAAACCCTTATTTTATTATTTTTCCCTACCATGCATTAAAAATTTTAGAAAAATAATTTTTACAAATAAAATTAACTCTGAGGGAGGAATGAAATCTGAAGATAGACTCTCCACTTAGAAATCTATATGTGATTAGAAAGGACTTTTCAAGCACGTAACGTAGGTCGGGGCACACGGTTATTAAATAAAGGGATAAATAGGCCCAAACAAGTGTTTAAGGGTTATTGAACCAAGGATCGATTTATTATGATGTCTTCAATCTTGGTTTGCTCGACTTGAATCTGCTCGTGTGTCTTTTATTTTATTTTATTTTGGTGTTCTCTGATTTTCTGGAAAATTGATTCTAGATCTTTGAACCAATCGTCTTGAAGTATTTGATCGGTTTTCTTTCTTCTTTCTTTTTTATTTTTTATTTTTTTTATTTTTTATATTTTTTATTTTTTTTTATTTTTTTATTTTCATTTTTTTGCTATATCTCTTCTTCTTTTTCTCTATGTTGTCAACTCAATTTGATCTTAGAGCTTTTCGTATTTGGTCCACCTTGTGGTATCTTGTTATATCTTACTATAACTTGCCTTTGTAACAAAATCTGGATTGATGAATTTCGTTTATGTAAGCAAATTTCCTTCATCTTGCCCCTTGTATGGTGGGTGATCCTTGGTTAGGGTTGAATTAGTAGAAAAAATACTATAGGCTCAAAAGGGGACAACAAGTTATATATATATATATATATTTGAAATGATAAATGAAGCAAAGTCATTCATCATTTCATACACAGAAGTCTTTGTAAAAGAGGTGTTCCTAGGGGGACAAGTATTTAGGATTAACCTTATTTACATGAAAACAATGTAATTAATGCATGATAGAATTATTTCAATGATTCCCTTTATGTGTACTTCACTTTTCTCCTAGTATGTCCAATTATTCGAATTTTCTTGCAAAAACTTGATGCGTAATACTCTCTCTTGTCTTTCTTGTAGGAATGGTTCTTGTTATGCCCCTAGGATTTATCGAGGTTGGGAAATGAATATTGGTTCTATGTATAGTAAGGAAAATATGTGACTTTAAATTCGTAATTCTAAAAAAAGGTAATGAAAGGTTATTTTTGTATGGAAAGGTAAAAATACAGGTTTTGGTGCCTCGGGGGATAAAGGCATTACTTTATTGTTTCGAAGGAAGGTGATGTCAAAGTTTGGTCTTTTGGTAATAAGCATACATCGTGTAAGGAAATGACTAAGAGGGTTCAGCTTTAGAGGCAACATGAAAGGTTTAATCTTTCCCCTTGTCAACGATCTATAATTAATGAAGTAGTAAAAGAACCTTTAATTCATTTGATATTCAAAGAATTACAAGATTAAAACTTGATTTATTGCTCATAACCTAGAAAAAGTCATAAGTTCAATCAACAAAATATTTATTGAGTATGCAAAGAACAAAAACATGTTCAAATAGGACAAAAGCCAGTGCCATAAGGCTTCAAGGTTGGTGGAAGAACTTCTTTTTAATTGGCCCCAGAATGTCTCATTACGAGTTAAAGGTCAATACCCCTGGATCAAACAAAATCTGAGCCTTGCTTCTCAGTGCCCACGGATCTCGATGATGTGCCTTGAACTTCAGACGATGCTAACATCACGTCCATAGCTCTCAATCCTTTTTGGAACAAATGGGGTGACTTCTTCTTACCTCAAAACTTTTATCACAAGATTCTCCGCAAGTTATTACCCGGGTATGTGATTAATGCACGTTGAGACGCAACGTATACCATGTAATGTACAATGTATATATACTGCAAAAATATAAAGATGCACATGCAAATACAAAGATGCAAAAATGGGAGTTCAAAATGCTAGATGCAAATGCAACAAGGAATTGATCACAAAAGTAACTGTTCCTTGAACAATTCTTGAAAAATCGACAATGTCTCGATACATTGGGGAAGTGAAAATCCGGTCCATCTATAAGTTGTCCAACTCCTGTGAGCATCTGGGTACTGCATTGTCTTCAAAGATTCTACTTCATCTCCTAATTTCAGAAGCCTTTCGAGCTGCTTCGTGATCTTCAGCTTTTGGCTTCAGCGTAGAGTCTTCTTGAGTCCACGTTGTTATCTCAGCGGGTAGATGTCTGGCTTGTCTCCATAGCAGGTATACTACCTCTTGACACTGCTCGATCTATGTAGAGCATCTTTGAAATTCTACCGAATCCATTGAAAGGCATTGATGTGGCATTATTTTTCAAGAACCTTCTAAAAGATCAGTTATTTAAGGGATCAATACCTTTGAATGATATTCTATATTCATGCAAAAATGTGACAAGACCAGGCAAAAGAAAATCAATATTAGTATAAACAAAAAGAATCAATTCAGTTGAAATGGTTAGTCAAATAAATGTAATATTAGCAATAATAACTAAATTCGACTCAAAGTTGAGACTGAAAAATAAAGCATACAAAGAAAATTAATAATCCTAACCGCAAGTGTTCTAGTTCTCCTAGGTTATCCACATGGCTCTAGCGGGGTAGGTTTACTAAGTTCTCTACATGAGGTTGGGTTCTGGAAAAGGTTCTCGATCCATCTTTACAACCTGCTAAGGTAGACTCCGATTCTGGCCCATTATAGAACTGCGAATCGGATTTGGCTCAGGGGATCACACCACTAAAAGCGTACCTCGGATCTGACGTCCGGATAGGCAACTTAGGATGCTTTTCAGAGGTACTTTATCAGACCCACACAAGGAACCCCAATACTCCTCATGAGGTGTGACGTTTCTCACTACTTAGGTAAATCGGGATTAAGCTCGGGTTTAGAGCTATGATATATAACAATCTTAAATAATTTAACGGAAGTGTAAGCATTAACCAAAGAGAAAATGTACTTTTTTCTTTTGAAATAACATAATGAACCGTAAATTAAATAAGATCGAACTCGTAATTTCCAAAATCATAAATATAGGGTAACCAACTCGTGGCTCGACTCTCAATTTGTTTAAAAAATAAAACTCCCTAGCGGAGTCGCCAAGCTGTCGACATCGTTTTTTGCCTGGGCGGGGAAAGATCAATATCGACTCGGGATGTTTTTTCTTTGAAAAGATTTTTCGAAATGTGAGGAGTTATCATCAATCATTTAAGGTGCGATTAGGACACCATGAAAATCGAGTGATTTTAATAAAAACATTTTATTTTTATAAAATACCAAGTTTTAAGGTCTGTGAAAATCCAAAAATCGGGTTTAGGAGTCAGTTACGCGTGGGGAAGGATTAGAACCCCCACAAGCACCCAAAAATTGGTACCTAGTTGGTTACCCTATATTTAAAGTCAGAAATTTTGAGTTCGAACGTTACTTAATTTAAAAATCTTTACGGATGCAAAGTTGAAAAGGGTATTCTTTTATCAAAGTTGATAGCATTTGCCCCCTAGCATAATTGCAGGAAATCAGCTATTATGCTTGATAACCGAATATTATCTTGTTTTTAGAAAATCATGATGCATTTTTTTAAAATGATGTCGACTTATTTTTGGAATCACCAGTAGTCACCCCCTGAGCATATTTGCGGGAGATATACTATTAATTCCCTAATAAGTGAACATTGCCTTAGGGTTAAAAATAAAATGTAATCAAACAAATTTTATTTATCCTAATTAAACTAAGAGTAAATTAAGGCTTTTCCTAGCTTAAAGTGTTAAATTATAAAAATTAAATGACCTAAAGGCACAAACCTACAAGTGTAGGTTCAAATATTAACCCTATTTGATTTTAAACCAATTATTGAATCGAATAACCGAGGTGGTCCCTTGAGCATTTACGCGAGGGTCGACTCGGATTATTCCCTAAATTAAGGGGACTATATTGAAATCTAGCTAAAAGTGGAGGCTCTATTTAACCTATTTAATTATATCAATATTAAAGTTCTAATTGAAATTCGGGGACTAAAATAGTCAAGATCTACAAATATCAATTTCTAAAAGATTTAAAAGCTTAAGGACCTAAATTGATAATTTCTAAAGTTGAGGACTAATTAAAAAACATAATTATTATTTAAATTATTAAACCTAAAGTTTTTTTAAAGAAATATTATTTATTAATAAATTTTAAAAGTCGAGCAATCAATTCGAGTAATCGGGCATCTTATGTGAAAACTCGACTTGAATTTCTCCCTAATTAAACTAGAGTATCGTCCTAATTTCTAAGCTTGATTCGAATGTTAATCTAATTTAAAACTAAATCTAAGAATTTAAACTATGAAATATTGAAACATTTAATAAACCTAATTAAATAAAATAAAAAAACAAATAATAATAAAAACAGTAAAAAACAACATAAAATAAAAATAAACATAAACATAAATACAAGGACCTAATTGCACAAATATCAAATTACTAAACTAAAAGGGAATAAATTAAACATAAAATGGGGTTAAATTAAAATAAATCAAAATTTGAAGGCTAAATCGAAATAAAATAAAAATAAACAAATTAGGGACTAAAATACAAAAAACACACGTAAACTACAGGGACCTAAAAGCAGTTATTCATTTTATTTAAGCCTAAAAATAATATGTTAAAGTAAAAAGGATAAATTACAGACTTAGTCGCCGTTGGCCATCGAAATTCACCAGGAGGCTCGTCTCGACCTCCCCTTATCGATATGGGCTCGGTTTCGCACGAAACGACCTCCAACGTAGTGAAAATGGTCGAAAGCCTCTCGACATATACTGCCCGAAGCTTCGCCGTCCGTCGTCGGATCGTCGCGATTTCATAGTATGTTTCTCCCCTCCTCAAGACTCTCCTCCTCACCGTTTGGATCTGCGAATTGACCCTCCGAAAGCGGCGAGGCTCTGGCCGAACGTAAGTATATTTTCCCTCTTTTTCTATTTTTTTGAAACTAAGGAAAATAAGACCTTATCGAAATGAAAAAAAGAATATAAAATAATATAGAAATGCTTGTTGTTATTGTTGTGAAAAGATTACAAAGTTCCTAGTATTTTTTTGAATTGTCGATAGATTTTACAATGTATTGCATTTGTTTTTTATACCCATTTTACATGGAAACGGAATCATTGTTATGGTTGCTTGCTAGTATCTTTTGCAGGAGTGTGGAGCAACTAGCATGGTGGCATGCACGGGAGGATTTGTTGGGATTGGGGCAGAGGAGCGCAACTGCTAAGTGGGGTGTAGCGTGGCTTTGCTGGTATTAAGTAGGGAAATGGTGGCCACGGGTTGGGGGAATTGGGCGGCTACCCTAGGGCTAGGGTCAGACTGGGTCGGGTTTATTTTTGGGGCCCCAGGTTGAGTTTGGTTAGGTCTTGGGTCGGGTCTTGTAAACGGGTCTTGGTACTGTTTGGATTGGGCTTGAGGGTTTGGGCTTGAGCCTCGTTGGTTTTTTGGGTCTGGTTTATAAGATAAAAAATGGTGCTCACAGTTTTTTCCAAGCTTAAATTGTCCAACAATGCATATTTGTGTATGTAACTACTTGATTAGTAAACTCTTTCCCTATTTATGAAAAATTTTCAATTAGAGAGTCATCTGCGGATCAATACCTTCGTGTTATGCTATGATGATGATGCAATGCAAAAAGGTTGAAAATGATAAAAAAAATGAGAAAATTGAATTAGCACATGTAAAATAATCAATGAAGATAAAAGTATTATTCAAAGATGAATATAACACCTAACCCATCATGATTTTATCAAAATAGCAATCATACTCGGACATGCTTTCTACCCGACATGATTTATTTCGCAAAATAATCCTAACCGCATGGTATCTAGTTCACATGCTTTCATTCGAAAAGAAATTTATTATATGAATTTAAAGTAAAGGGTAAAGGCTCATAGTCGTTACTCCTTTGTGTACACCTATTAGGGTGACTACTTATCGGACAAAATTTCGGCACAACCTCTGACGGGCAAGGGTTCACTATATGCATAGTTTCGACTATAGGGAAAAAGGTACTCAAATTTTTCTTAATGTCGGTACCCCCTTGGTCTGTCAAACCCTCGATCCTCATCCGTTATAGACTTAAGCGAATCGAGTTCAATTCAAGGAAGTACATTCCTTATGCCTACATGGAGTGTTGCTCACGAAGATCATAAGGGTATGTACTCCAGGAGTGATTCATTAGCTTGTGTGGAGGGCTGTTCACGAAGGCACTAGGGACTCACTCCCAGTTAGTTGGACAAAGCTCGGGTATAGAGCTTATGACATACAAATGCACGAGGTGTGTGTGAGGAGGAACTCACAAACCTTTTGATAAAATTAAAAAATAAGACTCATTTTCGAAAACCTTAACAAGTCTAGAATCAATGAAATTAAACATCTATACAACTATTTATGAGAGTAAAAATAATGCATGATTATGGAAATTGAAATTAAAAGGATTGTAATTTAAATAAAAAAATAAATTTATAAAATTCCATATACTTGGACAAAATATAATCAAACAAGATGTCATAACCATTTTTATAAATAAATTTATAAATTTAAAAAAATATGACTTTATTTTTGAAAATTTGGATTTTGGTTTTATTTGATTTTTGGAGATGCCATCAAGCTTTGGCTTAGGTAGGTTGAATACTTAAAAAAATGTCTTTTTAACGAATTAAAAAATCAATTCAAATACGAATTGGTCTGCGTATTATCAAAAATTCATTTTGAAGGGTTTAGGACCCCCAACACCCCACAACACAAGACGACATTGCCTTTGAATATTCTTTAAAATATATAAACACATATGTATGATTTATCAATGTAGCAATAATAAGTGACATATATAAAAAATGAGTAAAATATGAATCAAATGTGACAAATGAACAAAATACAATGATATTAAACAATGATAATTGAATAAAAATAAAACAACTAAAAGTGATGAATAAATGGATTCATAAAATAAACGAAATAATTATAATTATAATAATAAAATAAATAAATATTTATAGTTATATTACAATAAAAATAATGAAATAATAAATAAATAAAATAATGAATAATTAATTATTAAAATAACTTCATTATATGAAACATAAAAAAACATTTATTCAAAAATAACATATCCTATAATAGAATATAAACAAATATAGGATAACTATAAGATATCAGTTTCATTCGAATAACCTTCGGAATGACACTCTAGATTTATGGAGGTCTTCCATAGGTTAGTTGAGCAATAGAATATTTTATAGGTTTTCAAAATATTAAATTAATCCCTTTGTTAAAAAAATATTATGTAGATATTCAAATTAAAAGGTTATCATTAATAATATATATGTACACACTTTAAATGCATAAGAAACAAACATATAAATATATTACTAAAATAAAAAAATATATTAATTTGACACGTGATTTTAAAAGTGTGCTCGTTATTTATATAAACATATACGTAACTTAGAATTAATAATGTATAAAAATTAAGCTAAAAACACTTTTATATTATATGCATAGTCGGTTAAAGTATAAAATATTTTTCTAGGACCTAATCAAAATAAATAAAGGAAACAACGATCCATTTTATTAACATCAAAACTCGATTAAAATGATGGCCTAAACAAACAAATAGCAAACATAATAGGATTTAAAGCATAAATTGCATATTTTAACGTATAATAATAATGGATGACTAAAATATAAATATTAATAATCCAGGAACTACAAATGAACAAAGAGCAAAGAGCATAGGCCAATAATGTGATAATACCCTTTAATTAAAGACCAAATCACAAGAAACTAAAGTAATATGGGTTAAATATGTAAATAGTCTATAAAACTAAGCAGTTACCAAAATGTAATGCAAATAAAATTTAAGAACCAAATGAAAATAATTAAAAGTCTCGACCAGGGGATTAAAGCAAGACCTGCGTGAAAGTATAAGGACTAAATATGTAAATAATCCATAACATAAAATATTAATTAGAGTAGTGACTAAAATATAAATCAAATAAAATTAGAAACTATAAACCAAAACAAATAAAGCTCTATTCAGCGACTAAAATAAAACTTACACAAAGAGGATGACCCTTGGTATGATTAATCCATGTGCTAATTTCAGGAAACCCTAAATCCCATAAACTGTATCATTTTGGGTTGTTTAAATACTTTTATAACTCTTATGAAACCCTAGCTATCATATTTTCTTCTCCTCCACCGTTTCCTCCCTATTTTCTCTCATTTTTTTTCGTGCCTTTTCTCTCTTCTCTTCCCCATCTCATTTTATTTATTTTTTTTAACTACAAGCCTTATTTGTACTAAAACTAAATGTAAAACCTTAGATCTGGAATAATCATCTCGAGTTTTACGTATTATCTGGTGATTCTTGGGTTTCCGAGGAGATTTTCAACCCAAAAAGGTAAGCTTTTCTCTCGGTTTTCCTTCTCTTTCATTTTTTTCCCGAATGGTGTTTGTGCTTTATCGTTTCTTCTCCTTTTTTTCTATGGTTTTGTTCTTTTTTTCTTTGAAATCTCTTCTGATTTCTTCTTTTTTCTCTCAGTTCTTTTGTTTGTTCAAATCTCCTCATCTTTTGGTTGCTAAATGTTGTATTTTTATAGATTTGAATTGGTGGTTGAGAGTGATCATTACTATGTGTTTTGTGGCTTTTCTTAGGTCGAGGGCAGCTCTGACAGTGGCGACGGCGACGTCAGACAGTGGTGATGGCGTCAGGCGGCGGTGACAGAAGTTAGGGTTATGTTTTATTTTAGGTTTAGGGATAGATTTAGTTATTTTGAGCCCGGTTTGTGGGTTGACTGTAATCTGAAAATAAAAAAAAATATTAATAATATTATAATAATTTATAATTAGTAATGATGTTAATAATAATAACCAATAATAATAATAAAATTAGTAATAATGACTAAGCATCGGACAAAACTGTTAGTCATCATTACTTATTAACGTTAAGTCATTTGATTGACAATGTTTACATAATTAAATAGTTAATTAACAAAATCAAATTATTGTAAAATAGGAGCAAGTGATTCATAAGAAGAATCAAATCTCACATTTAAGATAAATTTCTTCATAAATTTGGCTCATCATGTTATATGGGGTATTAAAGAATTTGATCTATCAATTTTAAAATAATTTTTAATAACTACTTATTGTTTTTATTTATACGTAGGAAAGAGTAATATATAAGAAAAAAAGTAAAGATTTACCTTAGAAAAAAATGAAATCGATAAATATTATTAATTGTGATCACGAATGATGTGTTGAGTCATATCCATCTAACAATTTTTTCATATAATAAAATTTTAATCTTCAAAATCTGAAATCCTCTAAACCTAGAACCCAAAAAGTTGATTTTAGCATGGAAGGTGAAGAATAAACAAAAAAAAAACGTGGAAGGGCCGCTACAAGGGAACTGTATGCTTGGAAAAGTAATAAAACAAAACAACCCCATCTCTTGTTTGGGATAGAGTTATTAACATCTTGCTTTTAACGTTTAAAGTTGATTTGTGAACATCAAAATATTATTTCCCCCTTGCAAACCCATACTTTGTTTCTTTCTCAATCTGTGGTGTGGACTACCTACTTTCTTCTTTACATTTCTCCATCAAAATTTTGCTCTTTGGAGTATTCAGCTTTCACTTGAACTCACAGTAACCACCTATTAAGGAAATTAATTGAATTCGTCTAAAATATTGTCACACGAGATTTTATTTTAATTGGATCCATTATAAAATTTTAAAAGAAAGTAAATTTATAAAATTTTGAGGAAAATAAATTTTCAATAAAGAAAATGTCCAAAATATATGTTTTTCAATAAAAAATAAAGAAAATATCTAAAACATATAAAAATAAAAAATAGAAAAAAAATTACCCTCACCCGTTCTCGATCCATCCATGCACATTATTGTTTTAAAGTTAGCTTAATAACGGTAATATATGGCAAACCCTACTCACTTTGTACTTAAAAAACCAGCTACCAATGAGGCAGCATTATTAAGAGGCAAATATTTTATTTTTATAATACCCTAATTTTGTCCGGACCATTTAAATTCAAGTAATGAATCGTGTAAGCTTGCTTTTGGAAATTTTAGGTGCTTAATTGGATTGTAACTAGGGGTGCACAAAAAATCCGAATATCCGATTTTGCGAAAAAAATATCCGAAACCGGTTTTGGGAAAAACCGGTTTTTTTTTAACCGGATCGGATTTTTTTAAACCGGTTATTTTAACCGGTTTGGAGAAAAAAACCTAGACCGGTTTTTTACCGGATAAAAAAACCGGTTTGAAAAAAACCGGTTAAAAAACCGGTTTTTATCCGGAAAAAAAAACCGGTCTGGGTTTAAAAAACTAGCCGTTGGGGGGGTTTTGTGACCGTTTTTGACCGTTTTTTTCTTTAAAAAATTACCATTTTACCACCCTAAACATGTATAAATAGGTTGGGGATGTATTTGGTTGATTACAAATTCCTCAAATCTTATTACACAACACTTAAACATCTCTCAAAATCTTATTTTTGTAATTTTTTGTTCATCATGAGTAACACGGCTGAATCTTCCGTCGGGGGAAACCTTGAAGTCGTGAGAGTGATCGAACACACTCGAAACAAAGACATTTGGGATCACTACGATTTATGTGAGATGTCAAATGGCTCGAGGAGGGCGCGTTGTAAACTTTGTCTAAAGTTTCTTGCATCGGAAGGAAACACAACGTTGAAGAACCATTTGACAAAATCATGCAAGGCACTTCGCTCAAGATCGGATCCTAGTCAATCGAATCTTACACCGCAAGGTGGTGTTTTTGTTTACGACAACGAAAAATTACGAGAAGCGTTTACAAAGTTCGTGATTACAAAAGCATTGACATTCGACCACTTTGATGATGAAGATTTCACGATAACAATTCAACAACTAATGCAACCACGTTATACTCAAGTAAGTCGTACTACCCTTAGAAGAAATGCTATAAAAATGTGGCGTACGGCGAGGGAAAAAATGATTTTAGGATTCCAAGAACACCGTTATGGTGTGTCGCTTACATGTGACGTTTGGAGTTCCCCTCATAATACCGGAAATTCTTTTTTAGCCGTTACGTCACATTGGTTAGATCAAGATAATTGGCAAATGATGAAAAGAACAATCGCGTTTGAATTATTCGGTGAGCCGCATACCGGTGCTAATTTATTTACACTTTTAAAAAAGGGTAATTTGTCTTTATAAATTAGAAAATAAAGTTTTTTCTATATCCTTTGATAATGCATCGAATAATACAAATGCGGTTCCAAGATTGAAAATATTACTTTCACCGATTTTAGACGGTGCATTTTTTCATACCCGTTGCGTTGCACACATAATTAATTTATCCGTGCAAGCCGGTTTGGAGGTTATTGAGCCGATTAGATTAGAATTCAAAACAATGATAAAATCGGTTCTTTGTAACAACAACAAAAGACTAAATGATTATAAACGATTTTGTAAGTCCGTTAATAAAAAAGCTTTGGGTCCTAATTTGGATTGTCCAACTCGTTGGAACTCAACTTGGATGATGATGCATACTGCCTTAAGGCAAAGGGAAACATTGCAAACATTTCACGATCGGCTTTTCGAGAGGGGTCATGTCCCAAACATTTATCCGGATTCGAGTTGGGAAACTATAGCCAAAATAACCGATTTGCTTGAGGTTTTAAAAAATGCAACAACTTTTTTATCCGGTGTTTATTACCCTACTAGCCCGTTGGTTCTTAATCAAATATTTTTGTTGGCTACCCGACTAAATGACTTTGAATTTGAAACCGAAGTTTTTCAAGAAATTGGCTTTGCAATGAAGGAAAAACTTTTAAAATATTTTAAGGAGATTCCCCCCATTTTTACTTGTGCCGCCGCTTTAAACCCAACGTTAAATGTTGGTGGGGTTGAAACACTAATTGAACAAATTGCGTTTGCTTTTAATCTAACCGATGATGAACCCAACTTTGTCCAAAACCAAATAAATTATTTTAACAAATGTTTTCGAGACATGTTTGCAATTTATTTAACAAAATACGGATCAAGTAGTGTAATACACGATCAAATGAGAATGAATGCGGAATCATCTAGTAGACGTCCAAGTAACATAAATTTGAATCTTTTTAACACTCTTGTAAATTCTCAATCCAAACGATCACGTACTACCACCCCAAGTAGCGAGTTGGGAAATTACATGTCATGCGATTTTCTATCAAAAATGACATTTGAAGAGTTTGAAAGTTTGGATATTTTGGCTTGGTGGAAAGAAAAGGAAGCACAATTTCTGATTCTAGCCGCCATGGCCCGTGATTTACTAACCGTCCAAGCTTCTACGGTAGCTTCGGAATCCGCTTTTTCTGTTAGTGGCAGGGTTATATCGCAACGGAGATCAAGACTAAATCCCGAGTCGGTGGAAGTATGCATTTGTTTAAAGGATTATTTGGATGGAGCGGCTCGTAAGCAACATATCACCACCCTAGAAGATGCAATTGATGCCGATTTGGAAACAAACTTACACATTGAAGAAGTCGAACTTGGAATATCTCCTCCAAACGAAGAAGGCGAAGATGATGAAGAAGAGATGACAATGTAGTTTATTTTATAACTTTATTTCAATTATCGTAAACTTTGTTTCAATTATCGAACTTGAAGTTTTTAAGTATTTGAATTTATCGAACTTGGAAGTTTTTAAGTATTTGAATTTATCAAACTTGGAAGTATTTAAGTATTTCAATTATGTTGAGTTAATTAAGTATTTCAATTAAATATTTGAATTTATCGAACTTGAAGTTTGATGCTTTCTCTTTGATTCTCTCTTGATTCTAGTTGTTTGATGTTTCTTGTCTTTGATCAATGGCTTCTAAGCTTGCTTAAATACACCTTGAATCACTTCTGAACTTTAGTGATAATTAATGAAGATAATATAGTCGTTTAAGTGTGAAAACATTTAATAAAAATACTTGGAGCGTGGGGGAATCGATACCCTCTCATAGGGAATCAATTCCCTAAGTATAAAATTCAAATATTTCGACCGTTGAATAGGGGGGAATCAGTACCCCTATGGGAGAATCGATTCCCTCCGAGCATTCTGGAAATCTCGGAGCCAAACCATTCAGTGAGGAATCGGTACCCCCTTGGGGGGAATCGGTTCCCTATGAGCAATCTGGAATATTAAAATCGATTTTTTTATAACCGTTTTTTTAAAAAAACCGATTTTTTTAAAACCGAAACCGGTTACACTGGTTAGGATATTCGACCCTCCAAACCGGTTAGAAACCGAACCGGTTATTTTATAAACCGGTTTTTTTCTATGGGAAAAAACCGGATCGGATAAAAACCGATCCGGATCGGATTGAAATCCGACAAATGTGCAACTATAATTGTAACCATATTGTTTCATTTTGGAATTCCAGATATATATCGAAGCCTAAATATAATCTAGAATCCAAAATTAAGTGTCTAGGGTCCCTTTACATCATACACTCTTTACATCTTACACAAACCAAACCCAAATTAATTACAACCCAATCCAGCTGAAACCCGGTTACAAGGCCCATGTGTGACCCGGTTCAAGTCAGCACCACAACCGAGTGCTACCCACGTGAAGGCTCGTCTCCCCACTGCTGCCTCCCACATACTCGGTTCCCATGGAAGCCCATACCTGTCGGCCAGCACGCCCGAGCACCCCACGTGAAGTCCTCGAGGTTGTAAACAATACCCAACAGCAAGCTGTTTCCCATGCCTGTCGACCACCCAAGCATCACGCCCGACAACACCAACCGGCCAGCACGTCTTCCACGCCCTGGCACCATCAAAAGAATCAATGGAAATCGAAAAAAAAACAAAAAAGAATAAATAAGGAGGCCATTATCTTGGATGAAGGGACTCTCGGTTTTGCAACAGGAGAGCAACCATTAAAAGAGAGGGTAACCATTAAAAGAGAGGGCAACCACAGAAACAGGAGGAGGGGGCAAAGAGAAAAATCCATCAAACAACAGGGGAGGATTTTTCATCAACAACGGGGAAGGGGAAATAATTGTAACAAGGGGGATTCTTGGGGCTCCTTTGATTTGAAAAAGAAAAAAATATGTAAAAGGGGTTTCGGTCTTCCCCCGTTTTCGCCATTAGAATGAAAAAGAATGTTTTTTTTATTTTCTCTTGCAATCATAAATCCAAACACTAATCTCTCAACAATCCAAAAAATCAATCGTCATCAATAAAATCAAATAATCAAAAGGGAGAACAAAGAGAAAGAGAGAGCGGTTTACCTCTCTGCCGAAGTGTGTACCCTCATCGGAGTCCTTTTAGACGAGAGAATGGGAGCTAGGTTCGGTCTTGGTGGTTGTGAGACAACCGGTCACCTCTGGTGGTGGCCAGCGTGAGTACAACACCGACACACAGTGGTGAGGGTTCCTTAGGTTGGGGTTTGATTTGTGGGATAGATCTTACATTTAGTTTGGTTCCTCAGCGGAACCCTGGGTGGGCGGAGGCCACGGTGGCCGGCGTTGGTTCTTTTGTGCTTTGTAGTGAGCGGCCGAGAGATGAGGGTTGGATGGGAAGAGAGACTGCGGCTGAGTGGGGAAATTAAGGAGGAAAGCAAATGAGGTTTGGGTTTATTTTTTGCCCTAGATATTACGCTTATAACAAGGCCAAAACGACAACGTATTGGGACGTGGTTTATCTGCTGTGTAAGTCCTTCGTTTTTTCGTTTTAATTCACCTTAGTCCGCAAATGGAGATTTTCTTGGTTTTAATTTTGGTTCCATGTTTTACGCGCATTGCATTGCATTATAAACCCAGGTGTTAATTTCTTTAGTTTATGTGGTTTTAGACATTTAGCCTGGAACTTTGTTTATCTTATAATTTCTACCTTGGATTGATTAGTTGCGCATGTTCATCTGTTTTCTGCATTTGGAAGGTAATTTTACCTAGTTTCATTTTAACCCTCTGTTTGTCAATGGATAAATTATGTTTGTGGTGTCAAGGATATGCTTACCTCTATGCCCATGACTCCATGTTTGTGCAGATTGTTGTTTTAGTCTCTGATTGGCATTTCCCTCTTAATTTGGTCATGTATTTTTAGGTCTATTTGTTTTTCATCATTTTTATAATAGCATGCTATTTACTTCATTTATGTTTTAACCTTAAGTTAGTTTTCTTTATGTTTTAGTCCATGTCTATTTCTTTAAAAAATGTGTATGCATGTATGGTTAGTTATGGTTCGCTTTGGATGTATGCTTATCCTAAGTTTGAATGATGATGATATGTGCGCATATGTTTTTTAATTACGTGGTTCATAAGCATAGATTTAGATGTAATATATCCTTTTATTTACTTAATTTTTGCACGACATTATTTTGCATAATATGTATGATATCCTCATGTGCATGACTTGATATTATTACATAATTTGACTAAGGGTAATACCCTTTTAGTTTAAAATTGTTTTAAGTGGGCTGTCTTAACTGATTAGAGGTCCGTTTCTAACGATTTTAAAATAAAAGTGTATCCCATCAATGACACCTAAGAAATTGACTTGTCACTTTAAAATTTGGGAATGGAAGAAAAAGAGATGTTCGGCTATTATATCTATCGAGAAAAGGTTGTTATAACTCATTTAAGATTTGGTCTCGATATTTGTAAATAATCGAATATTCTTTATCTTTCTAAATGTTGGGTAATTTTAATTTAATCTATTTTGGTGCTTTTGAATAATGTAAAATTCATGTGTTGTTGTTTTGTCGGGGATCATAAACCAAATTAAACTCGAATTTTTAAATTTCATTGCAAAGACGTTAATTAATCGACTAGGTACCGATTTAGGGCGTTGTGGGGGTGTTAATCCTTCTTCACGCGTAACCGACTCCCAAACATATTTTCTGGTAACGCAGACTAAAAATCGTCGTTTTAATTAAAATTGTTTTTTATTTAAAATGACAAGATGTTTTTGGGTATCCAATCACACCCTAATCAAATATTGGTGGCGACTCCTCGAACCGCTTTTTTTTATCGTAAAGGAATTTTCATTTTTTTTAAACGAGAGGTTTTCTAAAATCATATCGTTTTTAATTAAAAAAATTAACCATAAAGAGAATAATTAAAAATGGTGCGGTTTTCAAAATCTCGCTCCCACCTTCTTAAAAAAATCATTTCAACAGCTTGGCGACTCTGCTGAGGACTTTTTTTAGAGAGTCAGACCTATAGTCAATTAATTGATTGTCTTTGCAATTGAAAGTTATAAATTCATTCTAATTTGGTTTTTGATCCCCTGTTTGGTTTTAATATCGTTTGTTTGTAATTTGATTAACAAATAAATAGTTGTACTGGTCTGTTTGCTAATGATTTCAGATTAATCATGTGTTGAAAGAGGGTTGATTTTTTTAGAGTTTTATGATTATGTGTTGTTTTATTTTTGCTTTTCCTCACACACCGCACAGTTGCATTTGCATAACATGAGCTAAAACCCCGCTCTGTCCTATTTAAGTAGGAGTGAGACTACTCCCTCGTGTAATTTTCACCTCTGCATGGGATAGTGGATCACTTCTGGAGTTCACGCCTTATGGTCCTCGTGATGGTATTCACCTCCGCATGGACATAAGGAAGTGTGTTCCCTCGAAATTGAACTCAGTCCCAAAAGCCTATAATTGACAAAGATTGAGGGTTCGACAACCCAAGGGGGCACCGGCAAGGACAATTCGAGAACCTATTGCTTTAGAACCTAGCCCAACATATAGTGAACATAGAGCCTGAACTTGGATCGAGCCTAACCCGAACCTTAAGAGTCTCGTGAGGAGGGTACATAAGGAAAAGTTTTCGAGTCATTTATTGTTGTTGTTTGAATAAATGTATACGAACTAGAAATCATGCGGTTAGGTTTATTTTCTTGAACAAGCATGCGAATTAGATATCATGCGGTTAGGATTTTTCGTGAATAACAAAGCAGGGGGTAGACATCATGTTGGGTAGAATCTACTAAGCATGATTGGGTAGTCAGCATATGAGGGTAGGTTTTATTTGATGTTTACGGTACTTACTATTTTGTTGTTTATCTTATGAGTACTAACCCATTTTTTATTTTATGTCTATTTTATTTTGGATTTATTGCATATACATCTTCATGTCATTCAAAGGTGTTAATTCGTAAGTGATTGACTAATAAGAAGGCTGGTCATAATGAGGCAAGAAATTCTTAACCATGTACTCAAAATCGGGAGATCCAGAGGCATTCAAATGATTCATGAAGAAGGACATCCGATGAATGAAGTTTTAAAGTTGATCGAAGACTTCTTTCAAAGGAGCAAAGGCCGAAGATGTTCCCTCAAGAGATAGATACAGTAATATCAAGGACGCGAAGACCCTTCACAAAGACATGAAGAGCACTTTGCATTGAAAGTAAAGATGGAGATCCCAAGATTCAATTTAAGGACGTCCGACATCATCAAAGACGATAAAGTATGCCGACAATTTTGGAGGTGCAATGCTAGATTCCATGAAGAGTACGACTCAAGAAAATGAAGAGTTGAAGTATTTTGACTACATGGTGTAATGAAATCTTGTTGTCTAAATGAAGGTTGTTCTATGGTGGTCACTTTTGGAATTAACACCTTTTGCATTTGCATTTAGCATTTGCCTTTGCATTGCATGTATTTATTTAAGTATTTTGTATGCATTAATCATGAAAACATGGAAATAACTTATGGAAGATTATGTGACAGTAATAACAAGATCATTCATTCATACTACTTCCTCATCGTTATGAACAAACAAATGGAAACAATAGAGCAATCTAATGAGAAATCACAAGGTCAGTTGCAAGAACAGTTGGTCGGGTTATAACAAGATACGAGGAATCAAGCATCAAGTTCTCTGCAAGGCACATCGAATCAAATGATCCAGGTGTTAGCACCGCAGGCTGTTGGTAAAGAGAAAATGGATTATAAAGGAAATCAATCTCATCAGACTGGTACATCAAGAGCGATACCCTGAGGCATTCAACTCAGACCTAGGGATGAGCCTCGTCAATTTTGAGCAATTTGAAGACGAGTTCAGGTGGTTGAATGAAGCCATTAAAGATATAAAGGTCGTTAATGCCTCTCACAAGGAGTTTGAAGCTAGGGAACTCAACTTGGTTCCTGATTTGGTTATCCCACATGAATTTAGGGTGCCTAATTTTGAGAAATATGATGGCACCAGTTACCCCTTAATTCATCTGAAAATGTTTTGTAGAAAGATAGAATGGTACCTAAATGATGATAATCTGTTGATTCATTACTTCCATGATAGTCTAGCTGGGCCAGTTGTGGTATGGTATAACTGGTTGAACAGAGAATAGATCAAGACATGGGTAAACTTAGTTGATGCTTTTCTGGGGCAATATCGATATATTAAAGGCTTAGTCCCAAAACGTCATAACTTTCAAATGATAATGATAAAAGCTACTGAGAGCTTTAAAGAATATGCCATGGAGAGGAGTGGCAGCACAAGTTTAGCCTCCTTTGTTAGAAGAAGAAATATCGTGTATGTTTCACGATTCTTTCCCAGCTCCTTTCTTTGAGTTAATACTGGGAAACTCGACGAAATGCTTTAAGGATCTTATGTTCGCTGGAGAGTCAATTGAAGATACAATGAACAAAGGAAACTTGAAGGTCACTTCCAAATGTCCAACCGACCAAAAGGAAAAGGCTGGTGAGGTGAATGAATGTCACATCCAGAGCTCCTACAACCGCAAAAGAAAAGGGGCAGCAAGTTACTCGAGTTGTCCAAAGAAAGTCCCAATATCGAAAAATACTTTGAAAGTGTTCCAAACTTCTATCTCAGATCTATATCCCTACTTGGTTAAAGGTCAATACCTCACACCGAGGCCAATGAAAGTGAAACCAAACCCTTCTGCTCACAGCTATGATACAGATAGTGTCTGTGATTTTCACTTGGGGGCATTGGGGCATTCAATGGGTCGTTGACACAAGAATTGGTGAAACAGTGGATGACAAGCTCGAGTGGGGCATCAGAGCACATAATGTAGCATTCGTCTGGATCAGGTGTTGCTACAATAGATGAGTAATGAGACATATTAATTACGCAGAAATCATTTCGTTCATCATCATGAAACTTTTTGTCATTTGCTACATTTTGTTTGAACATGTTTTTATCCCTTTTCTCAGCTTTTTGAAAGGACTTTTAAATGAACTTACATTCTTTGAATATCAAATGAATTAAAGGTTCTTTTATTACTTCATTAATTATATGCTTTTGACAAGAGGAAAGATTAGACCTTCCATCCAAAGCCAAAAGAACCATTTGTGGGCTCCTCCTTACCCGATATAACACCAAGACTAAACAGTGACATCAATTCCCCATCCTCAATAAATCCTAAAGGCATGACGAGGACCTTTCCTCAAGCAAGTCAAGATGGAGTATTACAGATCAAGGGCATACTAAGATCAAATTGAAGAAGAAGAAATAAAGGGAATCATTGAAATAATTCTATCATGCATTAATTATATTGTTTTCATTGAAATAAGGTTAATCCTGAATATTCGTCCCCCTAGGGATACCTCTTTTACGAAGACTTCCATGTATGAGATGATGAATGTCTTTGTTTCATTTATCCCTTCAAATATATGTATATATATACCCCTTATCGTCCCCTTTTGGGCCTATAATATTTTTCTTCTGATTCAACCCAAACCAAGGATCACCCCCCACATTGGGGGGAAAATGTGAAGAATATCTTCTTGCATTAGTGAAGATAATCAATCCGAATTACGCTGCAAAAGTAAGTCATGATGAAATAACAAGACACCGTGAGGTAGACCAAATATAAAGCGTTCTAAGATCAAATTGAGTTGACATCATGAAGAGAAAGAAGAAAGAAAAAAGAAAAGAAAAAAAGAGAAAAATTGGAAAGGAGAAAAAATGAAAATAGATGGAAAAAAGAAGAAAGAAAGAAAGAAAGAAAACTCACCCAAAACCTCAAGACGAGCGGTTCAAACATCTTAAGTCTATCGAGAAACACCGAAGAAAAAAAAGAAGAATAGAAGATGCACGAGCATATTCAGATCAAGGTTGAAGACAGCAGAATGAATTCATCCTTGGTTTAATCACCCTTAAACATTTGTTTGGGCCTACTTATCCTTTTCTTTCATAACCATGAGTCTGGCCTACATTACGTGCCTGGAAAGTCTCTTCTAATCATACATAGATTTCTAAGTGGAGAGACTATCTTCAGATCTCATTCCGTCCCTCAGATTTAATTTTATTTGTAAATAGTTTTTTAAAATAAAATCTTTAATTCATAATAGGAAAAAATAAAAAGAGGGTTCAAGACGTAAAATTTTAGATGACGTCTTGAAACCAAAGGAGAATTCGAGTTGAAAACCTGAAAAGACAGCTCGAACACAAAGATTGTCGACTACGATACAGAATGGTGATCTTATACATCTCTTGATAAAGCATTGCCCAGTTCAAAAGCGCTCACGAAGGCTGAGAACCAGTGAACATTTCTAGAAGAGAAGCAAAATGGTTGCCTTATCACATCAATAAAACGCCAGAATCAAGGATGCAAGAAGCTAACCTAATACACATTACCTTCCCAAGTCAGCCTAAGCCTTTTGTCAGCATTAATCTTGGCACTTTTCAAATGTATATAATTTTTTGAAGGATTAAAAGAAGATTTGACTTATTTGATATTCATTGAACTCTTGTTTTACAAATTGTTTTGATTGTTAGTCTAAAGAAAATGACATCATTTTTGAAATTTATTCAGAAAGTTTTCACATTTTCAAAATAAGAGAAAAGGGAAAACATTTTCAAACAGGATAGTTTCAGATGTGAAAGGTCCTTGAAGCTGGTGAGGCTCATTATACCTCTATTGGAGAAAAAATAAGCGGTGCCAGAACATGAAGCATTCCGCGATCTTGAAGCAGACGATCCAAGAGATCATAATGGATGAAGAAAGAAATTGTAATATTTCCTTATGACGTTGTCAGTAACCCGTCAGGAAGAATAAGCAATGCCAGAACATGAAGCATTCTGTGATCGTGAAGTAGATGGTCTAAGAAATATATGCTCGCCATATTTGAAAGGGGCACATATCTCAGCACGAATGAAAATGCAAGACATTGTGTTAGAAGGGTTTATCACTTCTTAAGTAGTATGAAGAAAAGCCCTCAAATTATTTAACAACACTATTGTGTAGTGACACCAGAATGAGAACATTCAAGTTAAGATATGTTGGGGCATGACTGAAGCCCATCATTGTGAGATGACAAGATTCAAACCAAGTAGACATGAAGAATGAGCCTTACGATTTAAGGTGTTGAGGCATTTTAAATGCCCATACCAGTATAAGATAATGTTAGGGCACTAGTGAAGGTATGTTTCTGCTAGAGGTATTAATGTGGGGCATCTTTTGGAAGCCTATAAAGACCTATGGAACGATCATTGAATTGAACAAATAATTCCAATGGAATAGAAATGTATGAGAGGTGAAAATGGTGAAACATTGACAGCGGGTTTTACTGTATATGATCATTTTGTTCATCATCATTTGCATTACTCTTGTGATTTCCACTAAGTTTTTGTATCCTTGTAATACCGTACAAAAACTCTGAAGACTATGAAAAGGGCTTCTCTGGTTGAAAGATATGAGCAGAAGCCACATAAAGAGATGAATGTATTGTCAAATGTTTTATGAACTAGTGAATAGGGTGTTGAATCAATGTTGTATTACCCAAGATGAAGGTTGTCTTACGCAACTCCAAGGTTAAAACAAGAAATGATTTGGTGACATGAAGAATTGGGGTAGATCCTCCTTGTGATGTATTTCAAGAGTCAAATCAAAATAAATGCAGATCTCCCTTTGATCTTTACAAAGTTTGATATAGTTATATACATAGTCTCCAAAATGGAGCAACACGATCATGTTTATGATCATAGCAAGAAGTTGAGAGAGAAAACGCTTTATCCGAAATGAAGATAGAATATGAAGATGACAAGAAGATGGAAGAAGATCAGAGGGCTCATCAAAAAAGCAAGTTGGAAACTATGAGTTGCTACACGGGTATATAAAACAGACCCTGGAAAGAATGATCAAGTAGAAGAAGATTGAGTTCACCACTTTAAAGTCAATTGAAGATTGAGTCGACATTTATGCATTCATGAGAACATCATTTGCATAAAAGAAAATGCACTACACTGATACATTTAATTGCATTCGTGTTTCATGCATAAATACTTGATTTTGACAGATCTTCCATTGAAAAGAGATAATGAAGAATATTAAAATCCCGACGATTGAAAGGAAGATTTCAAACCTCAAATACAAGGAGTTACGTTTAAAGAGGCATACCCTAAAGAATTGAGAGTTCTAATCCACAGAAGAAGCATTACCCTGAAGTGATAACCATCCGATATAGAAGAAAAACAAAGATTTTTGTGTATGAAGAAGTGAATCGATCGATCGGAAGGACTTGCACACATGAGATTGGGGCAAGTCAACTTTAAGCCTTCACCAAAGAGTAGTGAAGCAATCAATTTTAAGCCTTCACTGAAGAGGAGTGAAGAAAATCCATCTATAAGCCTTTAGAGCAAGATGATAAGTCCTTCGGGCTATCCATAAAACCTTTGGGTAGGATGTTTTCATATGAATTCGAAAATGAAAAAAATGATGTTTTAAGAAGATGAAATTTTTGAAAACTAAGAATGCGATTTTCAAATTTTCACTTTAGTAAGTCATTCGGGCCATCTATAAGACCTTTGGGTAGGATGTTTTCAAATGAATTTGAAAATGAGAAAATTATGTTTTAAGATGATGACATTTTTGAAAACTAAGAAGGCGATTTTCAAAATTTCACACTTACTAAGTCCTTCGGGCCATAAATAAGTCTTTCGAGCATGATGCTTAAATCCTTCGGGTTATCAGTAAGTCTTTCGAGCATGATGCTTAAAACCTTTGGGTAATTTTTAAGTCTTCACAGAAGAGTAATGAAGCAAATTCATCATTAAGTCTTTCGAGCGTGATGAATAAATCCTTCGAGATATCCATAAAACCTTCGGGCAAGATGTTTTTCACCAAGATAATAAGTCATCCGAGCCATTTTTAGCCTTTTCATAAGAATGTCGGAGCAAACCATCAGATCATCAGATGTGGAAGGAAATCAAAGATTCTCGAGTACAAAGAAGTAGAGCAATCGATTAAAAAGGTTTATACACGCGAGATGGAGGTGAAAGTCAAGAAGAAGACTGAAAAAGGGAAAAGTACGCCACAATCAGACAAAATTAGGTAATTATTTATCTTTGCTACGTTCTTGTGTTCACAACAACGAGCAAAGAGTGTCAACTGTAATACCCTAATTTTATCCGAACCATTTAAATCCACTTGAAGATGAACGAGAATTAATTTGAAGGTGTTTGTGATCGATGAGAAATTAATTCAAGTAATGAATCATGGAAGCTTGCTTTTGGAAAATTTAGATGCTTAATTGGATTGTAACCATATTGTTTCATTTTGGAATTCGAGATATAAATCGAAGCCTAAATATAATCTAGAATCCAAAATTAAGTGTCTAGGGTTCCTTTACATCATACACTCTTTACATCTTACACAAACCAAGCCCAAATTAATTACAACCTAATCCAGCTGAAGCCCGGTTACAAGGCCCAAGTTTGACCCGGTTCAAGTCAGCACCACAACCGAGTGCTACCCACGTGAAGGCTCGTCTCCCCACTGCTTCCTTCCACATACTCGGTTCCCATGGAAGCCCATACCTGTCGGCCAGCACGCCCGAGCACCCCACGTGAAGTCCTCGAGGCTGTCAACAATACCCAACAGCAAGTTGTTTCCCATGCCTGTCGACCACCCAAGCAACACGCCCGATAACACCAACCGACCAGCACGTATTCCACGCCCTGGCACCATCAAAAGAATCAATGGAAATCGAAAACAAAAAAAAAGAATAAATAAGGAGGCCATTGTCTTGGATGAAGGGACTCTCGGTTTTCCAACAAGAGAGCAACCATTAAAAGAGAGGGCAACCATAGAAACAGGAGGAGGGGGCAGAGAGAAAAATCCATCAAACAACAGGGGAGGACTTTTCATCAACAACGGGGAAGGGGAAACAATTGTAACAAGGGGGATTCTTGGGGCTCCTTTGATTCGAAAAAGAAAAAATATGTAAAAGGGGTTTCGGTCTTCCCCCGTTTTGGCCATTAGAATGAAAAAGAATGTTTTTTTTTATTTTCTCTTGCAATCATAAATCCAAACACTAATCTCTCAACAATCCAAAAAATCAATCATCATCAATAAAATCAAATAATCAAATGGGAGAACAAAGAGAAAGAGAGAGCGGTTTACCTCTCTGCCGAAGTGTGTACCCTCATCGGAGTCCGTTTAGACGAGAGAATGGGAGCTAGGTTCGGTCTTGGTGGTTGTGAGACAACCGGTCACCTCTGGTGGTGGCCAGCGTGAGTACAACACCGACACACAGTGGTGAGGGTTCCTTAGGTTGGGGTTTGATTTATGGGATAGATCTTACATTTAGTTTGGATCCTCATCGAAACCCTGGGTGGGCGGAGGCCACGGTGGCCGGCGTTGGTTCTTTTGTGCTTTGGAGTGAGCGGCCGAGAGATGAGGGTTGGATGGGAAGAGAGACTGCGACTGAGTGGGGAAATTAAGGAGGAAAGCAAATGAGGTTTGGGTTTATTTTTTGCCCTAGATATTACACTTATAACAAGGACAAAACGACAACGTATTGGGACGTGGTTTATCTGCTGTGTAAGTCCTTCGTTTTTTCGTTTTAATTCACCTTAGTCCGCAAATGGAGATTTTCTTGGTTTTAATTTTGGTTCCATGTTTTACGCGCATTGCATTGCATTATAAACCCAGGTGTTAATTTCTTTAGTTTATGTGGTTTTAGACATTTAGCCTGGAACTTTGTTTATCTTATAATTTCTACCTTGGATTGATTAGTTGCGCATGTTCATCTGTTTTCTGCATTTGGAAGGTAATTTTACCTAGTTTCATTTTAACCCTCTGTTTGTCAATGGATAAATTATGTTTGTGGTGTCAAGGATATGCTTACCTCTATGCCCATGACTCCATGTTTGTGCAGATTGTTGTTTTAGTCTCTGATTGGCATTTCCCTCTTAATTTGGTCATGTATTTTTAGGTCTATTTGTTTTTCATCATTTTTATAATAGCATGCTATTTACTTCATTTATGTTTTAACCTTAAGTTAGTTTTCTTTATGTTTTAGTCCATGTCTATTTCTTTAAAAAATGTGTATGCATGTATGGTTAGTTATGGTTCGCTTTGGATGTATGCTTATCCTAAGTTTGAATGATGATGATATGTGCGCATATGTTTTTTAATTACGTGGTTCATAAACATAGATTTAGATGTAATATATCCTTTTATTTACTTAATTTTTGCACGACATTATTTTGCATAATATGTATGATATCCTCATGTGCATGACTTGATATTATTACATAATTTGACCAAGGGTAATACCCTTTTAGTTTAAAATTGTTTTAAGTGGACTGTCTTAACTGATTAGAGGTCTGTTTCTAACGATTTTAAAATAAGTGACACTTAAGAAATTGACTTGTCAATTTAAAATTTGGGAATGGAAGAAAAAGAAATGTTCGGCTATTTAAATCTATCGAGAAAAGGTTGTTATAACTTATTTAAGATATGGTCTCGATATTTGTAATAATCGAATATTCTTATCTTTCTAAAGGTTGGGTAATTTTAATTTATTCTATTTTGGTGCTTTTGAATAATGTAAAATTCATGTGTTGTTGTTTTGTCGGGGATCATAAACCAAATTAAACTCGAATTTTTAAATTTCATTGCAAAGACGTTAATTAATCGACTAGGTACCAATTTATGGCGCTGTGGGGGTGCTAATCCTTCCTCACGCGTAACCGACTCCCGAACTCGTTTTCTGGTAACGCATACTAAAAATCGTCGTTTTAATTAAAATTGATTTTTATTTAAAATGACAAAAATGTTTTTGGGTGTCCAATCACACCCTAATCAAAGATTGGTGGCGACTCCTCGAACCGTTTGTTTTTATTATAAAGGAATTTTCATTTTTTTCAAAACGAGAGGTTTTCTAAAATCATATCGTTTTTAATTAAAAATTAACCATAAAGAGAATAATTAAAAATGATGCAGTTTTCAAAATCTCGCTCCAACTTCTTATAAAAATCGTTTCGACAATTTTCTCAAAGAAAAACAGCTCAGTTCAAGTGTTTGGGGGACAACCTTTTAAAAAAATAGGATTGTTCATTTGAATGTGCTATAATAATTTTTTTTTTGGTTTGTGTATATTTAATTTTTTATTTGATTATACATTTATACTTTGTTAGGTTTATTTAGGTTATACAGATCAATTGTATAAATTATATTTGTAGTTCTTAAATATATTAATTATGAGTTTTTTTATATAATTATACTCATATTCACATAAAAAGTTAATTAATGATATTAAATTTGTATGTTAACATTTAATCCCGACAAGCTTCTAATTTAATCTCAATTTTCATTTGGTTGTAAAATTCACATGCTGCACGAGCCTTATTACTTTGTCAAAGCAATGTCATATATAATTAAGAAACTTATAGCTAATGAAATTGATAGATGTAGATGTAGGAGGCGCTGAATCATTATCATGCATCACTTTAAAAATAAAATTTAATTAAAAACTTTTTGTGATAGAATTTTGCTTAATTTATTCATCTACTATCGATACATCAGATATGAAATTTGATCATGCTTTAAACGTTTGAACATGTAAATTTGAGAAGTCTTTAAAAGGAATGTGTACATGTTTTTTCTTTACTTTTTTATTTGTTTGACTGTTAATGATTGAGATTTAAAATTATTCTTAATAATGCTGCCTTCAAAGTTTAAATCTAAATTCTCTTTCAGACCTAAACAAATCTTACCCTAACACCCTGCATTTGGTGATAATGTACATACATAATTAGAAGTTTAAAATACGAGTAAAATAAATCTTAGGTTATTCAAAAAAAATATTACTTTTTCTAAAAATTAAAATTTAAACATTCAATTAACATATTATTACAAACATGTCATTGGCTGTTAAAATTGAAACAAATGTCCAACATAAACTGACATAATAATAGTTTTAGTCGCTAAAACTTATATATTCTATCAATTTGAACCTAATTTGGAACAATTCAATAAATTTAACCTTTAATATTATTTTTATTTTTATCAATATAGTCTTGTTCTTCTCCTAAATTACTTGTTATTCTTCCAGAAATGTTAGACTATTTTTTGATTACTTACATAATAATGGTTTTTAATGTTGTGTGAGAGACACTAGTTAGTAAATATTTTTCCTACGGAGTATACATTTTGTTACACACTTAGAGATGCCTTTATTCATGTTTTGTTGATTCTTTCGAAGCAACGAGTGCAGGTTGTATTGTTCGTCGACCTATCTCATATTCAAGTCATGTATTTTGTTAAGGAATTCTTGCTCAACCATAGAGTTTAATAATATTCAATAATGAAAGGCTTTTATCACAAATGTGGTGTTGCTTTATGGTAGGAGGCAGTTACCCAATAGTTGGTTTCATAGGATGAATTCATTTGATTTGATAATATTATAAAAATAATTAAATTCATGGAATTTAAAAAATGAATGATTAAATTTATTTAAATTATTCAATTTGAGAAGACATTGATAGAATGTATACATTTTAGAAACTAGAATTATTATTATTATCCAAATCATGTTAGACATCTATTCTAATTTTAATAACAACATGATAATGTTATAATAATTTTTTAATTAAATGTTTAAATTGTAACTTTTAGAAAAATTATCGACTTATAATCAAACCAATAATAGAGTAGCATTGGGTGTATTTTGTTTTTTAAACGTGGGGTTATATTTTGGCCCAAAGAAAAAAGGAAAAAAAAGGAGAGTGATACATATTTAAAGTACTTAAAAAAGGAAGTAGGCTGTTCCTCATATGGAAAGAGGGGTTCTCATCGTAGGCCATTCTAAAAAGGTATTTGCATGTTTTCCTAGTGAAGGAAATAAGTACCACAGCCAAGGTTTGACCTAATGTTTTTTTTTTTTAAATCAGCTTGCTTTTGAAATTTAAGAAATTGAAATTTTATCTCAATTTCTTTTAAAAAAACACGTGATATATATTAATTATTTCTTTGATTCAGATACTAATGGCCAATGCCACCTTAAGCTTCGAGTTTTTTTTTTAATTTTGATTGAGTTGTTATTAATTAACATAGTTACTAAACATCACATTTTTAATGTTAAAACAAATTTAAATTTTATATATAATATTATTAAAAGAGATGATCATAAATCTCGACACGAATCTATAAAAGAAACATAAAATATATCGATATACATATATATAGCCTCAAGTTATATGGATGCTAATTTTTTATTTCTAATAAAAAATATAAAACGTGAAAGTGAAAAGAAGACGAGTTTTGCTTGGTTGTGAAAGAACATGAAGAATGAAAACTTGCCTAAAAACAGATCTATCGAGAAAAGGACATAATAAATTATTGTAAGGTACAGTTTTCTTGGACGGGGAATCACTGTCTCCAACATTATCTGGTGAAAATGTTAGATCTCTCTTTTAAGGTTTCGGTCTTCATTAAGTGAATTTTAAATAACCGATTTAGTCTAATTCAAATTAATGTAAATTTAAGAAATTATATTTGTATGATGTATATATGTTATCGATGATTAAAAAAAATCTAAAACATTACTTTACAATCATTTTGAATTATTAAAAATTTATATAAAAACTTTTTTTAACCATTAAACGGAATGATTAAGAAACATGAATTTAACTGGGTAAACTACTTATTTGGTTATTCACTCATTATTTAGTTTTAGTATTAAGTATTTAATTTTTTTAAATTATACCTAACATTATATTTTGTTATGTTTGATTATCTGTTGTTAAAAAAAATAATGGTGATACTGACGTGTCCACCTTAAGGTAATGTGTCATGTCAGTATTAAACAATAATTTTAAAAAAATATCATATTAGTATTATTGTTAAGTTTTTAACAACGTGTGATCAAAATATAATGTTAGATATAATTTTAAAAAGGATAATAGTTAAATAATTAAAACAAAAATTAAGTAATATGTGAATGACCAAATAAGTAATTTATCTAATATGATATGTGGTTTAACAGGATTAGATACCACTTGCTGCTGCTAAATTCAGATTACAAAGCATAAGCTTTCCGAGAAGGAAATGGAAGAAAAAGAATTATTTGTTAAAACGGTAGTGCTCCGGCCAGCTAATGAAAGCATCCGCAAACAGTCTTTTTTAATATTTAAAATAGAAAAGGGGCATTTTAAATATTTTTAAATAAATTAAATAATAAGATAATCAATGTTGCAAATTTATATGATTCCATGCATCACATATAATATACTGTCACCAATTGCAATTGGGAATCTAATTAACTTACTGTTTTTCAGGGTTTCCTCTTTAGATTAATTATATGATTCCTTATGGACTTTTAGACATATAATAGTATAAATATTAAATTTATTAGATTTTTTCGGCGGTTAAATTAAAAAGGCATTCTCTTTTAAGATTTTAAATTTAAGTAATCACGTCTATAAAGTATTAAAAGATAATATAAAAACTTAAAAAATTACAAATAAATTATAAACAAATATTATATTTTAATCCAGACTATTAAAAAAGTAATATAAGTATCAAAAGACGGTATAAAAGCATAATTTTCTTTTGATTATGGTATAAAACATAATTTGAATCTGTGATAGTGTCATCTCTGTAAATCCTAAAACATTCCTATTCTTGATTTGAGATATATAAACACATGTGTCAATATGTAGACAAGTCCATAAAGTAATGTATTCGTATTCTTAATTTAGAAAATCTACACATTATTGATTTAAATAATATAGATATAATCATATAAATATTATTTATAATAATGATAATAAAATTCCTGTGATAGCCTAAACCCTCAAAAAGGATGAAAACACAAATTTAAATCTTGATTTAGATTCAAAATAATGTGATTGTTATTGAATAGAAATGACCATTTTTATTTAAAATTTTTGGGCAATTTTTTATTAAGGGTATATTTCTCTCCTCCTTCAGTTTTTCTTTATTTGGAATCTTTGTTAAAATGACTACCACTCATATCATGACATAACCATTGATGAGTTCTTTCCATCTCTTTTTCTTTAGCTTTTTTATCTCTTTATTTTTTTTATTTGAGTATTTTTATAATTTTGTTTAATAAATATTCTTATTTTTTAATGAAAACGATAACTTTTTAGGCCACGCTTACAGTATATTTTCTGTATTAGTATATTATATTTTTCCTTTTTTTCTAAGATTAGATATAATATCATCTCTTTATTTGATATTTATTTAATTATTGTATTGATTTAATTTAAATTTAGATTCTAGTTGCTCGCAATCCCCTCATATATATTATGTTTGAGTTGTGATAAAATTATATGTCAATGTGTTGTCATTATTATATTAATTTTTAAGTTAGTGTTATTGATACTTATCTTTCCAAATAATGGTATTTATTCATATCTATTTTTTGAATATTTTGAGAGAATAATTAATTAATTTGGTTGGTCTATTTAAATTTATATAGTAATTTTTATCTTTATTTAATAAAATTAACTATTTTTTAATTAAAAAATAATTTAATTGTTATATCCTCGACTATAATTTATTTTAAAAATATATAAAATAATGGATAAAATAATATTTCAAGATTTAAAGAAATATTTTTTTTGATTAATCTAGATAAGTACACGATAATATATGTTTAAAGATAATCAACTATTTGATATTAAACGCTCAAACCCTGATATTCATAATGCTCAAATCCAAAGGGACAACAATAATTTTTTTTATCATCGAAATTGTTTCGTAACTAATACTAAATTAAATATTTTGGGATTGAGGTACCGACCATCATTGTAAATTTTTGGGATCCACACTTTAACTAAATGAAAATGAAGTATTGGTCCAGCAAATTCAACGTTGTGCATGGGATTTTATATATCATCTTTAGTACGAAAGGGACAATTAAAAGAGATCAACAGTTACCATAACCGCCTTTATTTTCAATAATTGATACTTCTTTTATTGTTACTATAACCGCGTTTATTTTAAAGTTCTCTTTATCAATAACTTGCAAAGAGAGAATTGTCATTTAATACATATGAAGTTCATTGCAAAATTACGAATAAAAAAGAGAAGGGAAAATTCTACGTTGGCTCCCACCTTCGGACAAAAATTAGATAGGAACTAGGAATAGTAAATCATGATCCGAGATTGTAAACTTGTAATGCTAACCCACTTTTATTTCCACGTGGGGTATGTGTGATTTGCTAGATCTAATTAACTTGAAGAATTTGATAAAATTTATCGTATTTGTTCATTTTTTTATAAAAAATATTTTTCCTTTTCCTTTTCCTTTTACTTTCTTTTAGAACTACTTTAAAGTTTAAAGGTGCACCAAGCGGAAATTTTTGTTTGAATTATAATTTTTGACAGTGGCAAACTATAATTTAATTATTATGTTAATTTATGATTTTATAATTTCTGAAAATATTGTACAGCAATTTCAGTTTTGCTGCAATTTATTGCAAATTATTATAAACTCAATAAAAATATTTTCACTTCAATATAATTTAAAATACTGATATAAAAACTAAATTTGTAACAATCCTATTTTTAGTATTGTTAAAACGAAACTTATTATACTTTCTTCAGACTTTTTTTTTTTATATAAATGGTATTTCCGATGTCAATCCTCCCCTCATCAAGGAGTTAGAATTTTTAAAAATTCTCATAGTTTCGTATAGTTTGGACAACTATAATCCATTGATCTGATTGATGAAAATTTCATTATCGTTAAATCTACTTTATGATGAACATGGACAGAGCTTGAGAGTCACTGTCTCTAATTTTTATTATTAAAAAATATATAGGAAAAATATGTATTTAAAGTTTCAAATTTTGATTTATTTTAAAAATTTCACCAATTTTGGTTTATTTTGATTTTGTCCCTCATATTTTTCATTGTTAGTTATACCTTGCATTCCTTGAATTAAAGTATTGGCTTCGTCCCTATGGTGGTCAAGTCTACTCACCCTATTCACTCAGAAAATAGTCATCATCATCCTAGATATTGTTGGAAAAATAAAGTGAATTCATTCATGAAATATTTTAAATAAAAGATATTTATTATCTCTTTACATTTGAATATTAATATGATAATTATATTCTTTTAAATATCTCAAAGTAAAAGATATTTATTATCTTTTTAAATTTGTATATTAAAAGATATTAATTTTTTTGAATATTTAAATTAAAACATATTTTTATCTTTTCAAATTTAAATATTAAAAATATAGTAATATCTTTTTAAATATTTCAAATTAAAAATATTATCTATTAAAAGATATTATCTTTTTGAGTTTGAATATTAATGAATAACACTATTTTAGTAAAATCTCCTTTGAGAGTCCCTTATAAATAGAGCGTTATCTCAAAATATAATAAATATTTTCTCTCATTCTCTATGTTTTAGGTGATAGGCAAAGGTAAAAAATAGTCAGTGATATCGAAAGTTTGTGCTACTGTTCGTTGATCTTCGAGTTGTTGTATCTTGGGAGACAAATAACCAAAAGATCTCGAGTACTAAAAGAGTGGTCAAAAATCTATTTTAAGGAAATTATGTAGTGACATGCCTTAACTGTTTCTGATTAAATGATTAAATAAAAGAGTGTTTTTTTTTTTCTTTTCATATATTTATTTTATTTTATAAGAAGTTTAACTTCTTTGTTTTATTTTTTCAGGTTCGATTTTGTCTAGGATTGTTATTATGGATAACAATCTTAAGACATATATCATTCTTCTACCTTTTTTAATCGGAGATGATTTGGAAAATGTGAGAAAATCGAGATAGTAAACAAATTTGTTTTGAGATTTATCTCGTCATCTTAACGGATTTACTAAAATCTCAAAGTGGACTAATCTGTATAATATAAATTATCATGAAAGTAAATTTGGTTACTGATTTGTTTCAGAACATTGATTATATCCGATAATAAAATTAAAAATAAAGAATCAATTTGATTCTTTTGCTATGAATTTTTTCCATACGTGATTGTTGCCTACAACTTTACTAATGTGGATCAGTTAAAGAATTAATGTGATTTTTTCTTTAGTATGATATTATTTGAGAACATCATTATGACAAGATGTTACCAATAAAAAAATGCATGTAAGCATTAATCATGGCCTTTTAATACATAATATTAAATATGTCATGAATAAATAATATTTTTTTATAATTATAATTACTATTTAAATATTATAATAATTATGGTTTTTGTTTGGAAATATTGTGGATTCCATTCTCGTACTATTAATTTCTTTTGAGAAATTTTATAGATACAAATAGATTTAAAGATTAATCAAGAACTCTTGAATACTATGTTACCAAAATTAAAGGATTAGCTCCTTTTAATTTTTGTTGTTAAGCAAAATTGAGTTGTCACGATATATCTATTTTGAGTTTTAGTGCTACTAAATTGCATCGTTTAACAAAACATATAACAATGAAAAAGGAAAATAAATTATTGAATTTATTTTACCTTAGAATCTTGCGTTGATTCTAACTCTTTTAAGGAAATAAATCATTGAATTTATTTTCCTGTGAATCTTATATGATTCTGGTTTGTAAAATGAAATAAATCATCAAATTTATTTTCTTAGAAATCATGGACAATTCCATTTTGTAAAAGTAAATAAATTGTTAAATTTATTTACATAGAATCTTTTATGATTATGTTTTCTAAAAAATAAAACAAATCATATTTATTTATTGAGAATCAAGTATGAGTCTATTTTGTAAAAAGAAATAAATCGTTCAATTTATTTTTAAAAAAATTGAATAGGTTTATAAAGTGAGATCTTGTAAATAAATATGATTTCGAAAATTTAATTACAGTCATTTTAACGAGTTTACTTGATCTACTTTTTCTAAACAAAAAGCAATTTGAATAAATATGTTTTACTCAATTTCCATGAACAAATCTATTTAACAAAATTTGTTACTGGAAGTAACATCGGTTATTGATTCTGTTCAACATAATTTAAAGTATTGATTTTGACCGAGGTCTCGAATCAAAGCATGAAAAAACTATGTTTTCTATGGCGTAACCACATTCTCAAAGCCTTATCAGATGAATGTTATAAAGTGTACATTGTTTAAAATAGCTAAAGAATTATGGATGGTATTGAACCATAAATATGAAACAAAAAAAAAATACTAGCACTAGGTAAATTTTAGTGACATAGTTATTAAATTCATAGTATAAATGAAGGGGAATAAATATTTTATTGCCTTCAATGATGATAACAAAAATTATTACTATGTGTATTTGCTAAAGTGCAAAGATAAAGCTATAGATAAAGTTATAATCTACAAGAAAAAAGTTGAAAATCAACTTAATAAAAAGATTAAGATGGTAAGAAGTGATCGTGGTGGTGAATATGTTGAACCATTCGGTGAATTTTATTCATAACATGGTATTATTCATGAAGTAACACCACCATATTCTCTTCAATCAAATGGAGTAGTCAAGCGGAAAAATCAGACTCTAAAAGAAATGTTGAATGCCTTGTTAGGTAGTTCTGGGTTATCAAAGGACATGTGGGTGGAAACTATCATTTTAGCTGACTACCTTTTGAATAAGGTATCTCGAAAAGAAAACGATAAGACACCATATGAATTATGGAAAGGTCAGAAACCTTTCTACTAACATTTGAAAATATGAGGGTTTCTTGTCAATGTAATGATCCCGTTACCAAAGAAAATAAAAATAGGTCCTAAAAACGTGGATTTTACTTTCCTATGCAGAACATTGTGATGTGTATCGATTTCTTATGTATGAACCAAAGAATCATGAGATTCACAAGAACACGGTAATGAAATCAAAGTATTCATCATTCTTTGAAAATATTTTCTTTTATAAATCTAAGGAGGTTGATCAAACCTTAGTGAAACAAACTTTAGAGACTAACAATGAAGACAATTTAGATTATCAACAAGAGGCTGAAACTGAAATAAAGTCAAGGAGTAAACGAGAAAGGGTGAAAAAATCCTTTAGACCAAACTTCTTAACTTATATGTTGGAGTATGAATCTCAAACGTATAGTGATGTTATACGATCCTCTGAAGGCACCTTATGGAAGAAAGTCATTAAAAGCAAAACATATTCCATCATGCAAAACCATACATGGAAATTAGTAAATCTCCCTCCAGGGATTAAACCACTAAATTCTAAATAGATTTTCAAACGAAAAATGAAAGTAGATGGAGTAATTGATAAGTACAAGGCTAGATTGATAATAAAATTATACCAACAAAAGAAAGTCATTGACTACTTTGATACATACTCTCTTGTATGAAGAATAACATTCATAAGAATAATACTCGTAATTGTTTCTTTGTGAAATCTATAAGTACATCAAATGAATGTTAAAATAGTTTTCCTAAATGGAGACCTTGACAAAGAAATAAATATGGAACAACCTAAGGGTCATGTAGTTCTAGCTCAACAAAGGAAAGTCTGTAGGTTGGTAAACTCTTTGTATTAACTTAAACAAGCACCAAAACAATGACATAAGAAATTTGATAGTGTCATGATGGCAAATAATTTAAAGATAAATGAGTGTGACAAGTGTGTATATGTTAAAACTACAAACATGAGATATGTTATTATATGCTTGTAAATTGATAACATACACGTTGTTGAAAGTAACAATGAAATGGTAAAATGTACCAAAGACATGTCAAATTTAAGATTTGACATAAAAGATATGGGATTGGTTGATACAATTCTAGGCATCCAAATTAAAATGTCATCTGAAGGCCTCATACTAATTTAGTCACACTATGCGGATAAGATTCTTGAGAAATTTAACAAAGAAGATTATGGTATAGTTATAACTCCAATAGACTTGTTCACATCTATCTTAGAATGAAGGTGAAAGTGTTCACTAGGTGGAATATGGAAGGGTCATAAGTAACCTAATGTATCTCATGAGGTGTACGAGACTAGACATTGATTTTACTGTGAGTTGCCTAAATAGATTCACAAGCAGTCCAAGTGAAAATCACTGGAAAGAAATAACAAGGATGTTGAAATATCTTAGATATGCCCGAGATTATTATTTGCATTATTCCATAGATCCTGTTGTCTTAGAAGGATACTTCGTTGCTAGTTGGATATATGATATTTAAGATACCAAAAGTACAAGTGGATATGTACTCACTTTAGGAGGAAGAGTTTTGTCTTGAAAATCCTCAAGACAAACGATTATAATTAGATCCACAATTAAATATGAGTTTGTAGCTATAGAAAAATCTGGAAAACAAGTAGAATGAGTTCAAGACTTTCTTGAAATTCCAGAATGGCTGAAACCTATGCCCACATTATGCATATACTGTAACAACTAAGTAACAATTGTTAGAGCACAAAATTTCATGTATAATGGTAAATCGAGACATATGTGTCGTCGACATAATACCATTACACAACTTATCTTAGATGAAGTTATCTCTATTGATTTTGTAATATCAAAGGACAACATCACAGATCCGCTAACCAAAGAGTTAAATCCAGAACAAATTGAGAAAACATCTAAAGGAATATGACTAAACCTCATGAAATTTAAAGATGTTATGTGAAGAAAAACCCTATATTGCTGACTGAAGATTTTAAGATCTAGGTTCAAAGGAATACCATAATTGTATAAACCATTTATGACCACTATGGGGGTTTCTTATCCGAAGTACGTTCCTATGATGTAAATAGTGATCACAGTGGTATAGACAAAGCAAAGCTTTTAATGATCATTAAGTACTTCGGCAAGTCATGCAACATAACTCACTTATGTGAGAGTGAAGTGGGGCCACTTCAAGGAGACTATCAGGCATAGTCATTTCAAACTCTTGTAGAACCAAACGATGTCTATGGCTTTAAGTACATACCTATGAGAACTAAAATTCTTGTCATAAGAGTAGTTACATGGAGTATATCATCGTTTACACAAACGGTAAAATAGTTCAAGGACATCACGTCTACTATTTAGCCAGTAAAGTAAATATATTATCACAAGGAAAAGTTTAAAGGAGGACACCTACCTATCTTATGCAACTATCCATAGTAGAGTTTATCACCACATCCAGTCATAATGTTTTGATAAAATCATCAAATTCATTTATGTGGATGATTGTTGGAAAAATGAAGTGAATTCATTGATGAAATATTCTAAATTAAAAGATATTTATTATCTCTTTACATTTGAATATTAATAAGATAATGATATCCTTTTAAATATCTAAAAGTAAAAAGATATTTTATTATCTTTTTCAATTTTAATATTAACATATATTAAAAGTATATCAATATATTTTTAAATATTTAAATTAAAAGATATTTATTATCTTATTAAATTTAAATATTAAAAATATATCAATATATTTTTTAAATATTTCAAATTAAAAGATATTATCTTTTAGCGTTTGAATATTAATGAATAACACTATTTTTAGTAAAATCTACTTTGAGAATATCTTATAAATAGAATGTTAACCTTCTAGATTAAAAAGAAGACATAATTTAAGAACTTTACTTTTCTTGAAAAATATTTTCTCTTTCTCTAGTTTTCCAGTGATAGGAAAAAACAAGAGATAGTTCGTGATCTGGAAAGTTTGTGTTATTGTTCGTTTATCATCGAGTTGTTGTATCCTGGGACACAGACGACCAAAAGATCTTGAGCATGAAAGGAATGACCGAAAATCTGTCTTAAGGAAATTATGTAGTGACATGCCTTAATTATTTCCGATCAAAAGACCAAACGAAAGAGTATTTTTTTCTCATATATTTTATTATTTTTAAGAAGTTTAATTTTTTTTTATTTTCTCAATTCAATTTCGTCTCGGATTATTATTTTAGATAAGAAACATGACATCAATATTAAAAACTCGTAAACTTCATGTAAAATTAATGAAAGGAGATTCTCTGTTTAATTTTAAAACAATTGTTCATTATCCTCTTCAACCTATTCACTTTTTATATCTATAAAGTCATTTATTATTACTCTATGTCCAAATTAAAAGAGTAAACCACCGATAGACACCGTAATTATACTTGTCTAATCAACAATACTAAATTAGTATGAAACAAAAATTGAAATCGAAACGGAAACCCTCATGCCACGTATCCAATTCAAAAATCAATTACAAGGATGATTGAGAAGAGAGTAATTGGTTTTGGTGGTCCCATTGTGTCAAACAGCGTCCCCTTTATGATATCCACACACGTCCCAATAGAAAGAAAAGGCATGTAAATCCTTCACTATTCTACTTGTTATTTATATAAACCCTCCCTCCCTCCTCCATTTCTGCACTCTCAACTGCAAATCATCATTTACCAACACCAAAACATGGATTCAAAGAAGCCCTATCTCGCTATTATTCTGATCCAATCTATCTATGCCGGCATGTTCTTGCTCTCCAAGGCCGCCTTCAATGGCGGAATGAACAATTTCGTCTTCGTTTTCTACAGACAGGCGGCTGCAACTATTTTCTTGGTCCCTCTCGCTTTGTTCCTTGAATGGTAATTTCATTTTCTTTGCCAAACGTTCAACAACTATATCTATCTATCTATATATATACATGTATAAAACCATCTCACTGATTATTTCCTTTGGAAACTCAAGGAAATCTTTGCCCCCTCTATCATTCGGGACATTCTGCAAGATCTTTTTGCTGTCTTTGTTCGGGTAAGTCCAGTTGAAATCACTTGTTAAAACAACACATGCATCAGCTATCATCACGGATTTAAATTGCAGTTATGATCACGTTATATTTATCATGACGACAGACCTAATGGACGCTATTCCGATTATTAAGGATGTTATAATTATGCAATAACAGTTTTAGACGGCACGGTTATCATTATATAACAGGAACTATTACAATTATAGACTGCTATTAAAATCCATGACTATCATACTCGGAGAAACCATTTCACTCCCTTACTGTTTTGAGAAATTTTAAATTACAGGATAACTTTAAGCTTGGATATCAATGGTCTGGCCCTGGTTTATACATCTGCATCTTTAGCTGCTGCAACAACAAATTGCCTGCCTGTCATCACTTTTTTCTTGGCATTACTACTCGGGTATGATCAATATATATTATTTTCTTTACATTTAAGTTTCACTTTTCACCATTTTTTATGACCTCTAGGATTTGAATAGTAGGATTTGTGTTAAAATTTATATTTATGTGATTCAATCATCGTATTTTTTATATTATTTAATAAATTTTACACATAAAGAAAATTTTTATTTCGACATCTGATCTCAAGTTAAACAATTTTAATTATATAAAAAATTATAACACACACACTACTTTCATTTAACATGATTTTGGAGTCATCTTTTCTGTGCTGTAATTAAAAATAATTACAAGGTTGCTTCAGCGTGAAGAATGTTTTTGTTGAAATTTAATAGGAAATAGTTCTGTTTTAAAGATTTGGCCGGTGGGTCTCATATGGACAAGAATATGCTAAGTTTATTAAAAAAATTATTTTGGGGCAGATTTTCCTTTTTGTTTGTCCCATGGAGGGAATTAAATGGTCTAGCAGGTCTTTGAGGTCAAATCTAAGATTTACTTTATTAATATAATTATAGAGCTTAATTAAAGATAACTTTAGATAACTAACGAGGTTAATTCAAGTGGTAATCAACTTGATATCATTTAAGAAATATCTCGAGTGCGAGTCTTTGTGTATGCAAAAGAATCTCCTTTGAGAGATTCATCTACCAAAATCAAGTGTACGACCTGAATCGGTTCAAATTATTCGAGAGAAAATCTCGAGAACTGGGAGGGTAAAAAAAAGATAACTATAGAGAAAACCACACATTTTTATATGTGGTGAAACTCCAATATAAGACTTTAAAGATCCAACCGTTCAACCTTACCTGAGTTAATTGACAGTGTTCACCCTTCTGTCTATTCTCCGGTCTCTGATCTATTTTATCTGAGTAGTTAAACAATGGCTTTCAATCAAAATCGAGAAAAGAAACATAGGGTCCCTGGTGTTGTATCCGCAATGAAAAAGCCAGAATGTAATAAATTCAGAAAACATCAAACAGTACCTGCAAACATGTAATTTTCCTAACACGTGCTCTTATATACAGTGTCAAATCAATATGTTAGGCCCTTTTCTGCTAATGTGAATGAATGTTGGATTTTCAATAGAAACAAACAACTGAATATATGGTCTCCACCCAATACAATTGCTCATGGCAGAACCTGAAGTATCAAATATCAATCGTTGGACCACAATTCCTTGTGTTCTACGACAAATTATGATTTTTTTTTAGTGTTTGTTTAATCTTTGGAGATATTTTGTACGGCAGGATGGAGGCATTGAGATTGAAGACAAGTGCTGGGATTGCAAAACTCGCAGGCATCATAATTTGTTTGGCTGGTGTACTCACCCTTGCCCTATACAAGGGTCCCCATTTCGAAGTTTTCTGCCTCCGTCACCTGTCACAGCAGACCCACCATGCCCAAACACTCGATACCGCTACTTCCTCCGGTCTCACATGGATCAAGGGTTGTATCCTCAAGTTGATTTCTGTCACCTTTTGGGGCTTGTGGCTCGTCTTGCAGGTTCAACTTGTGCCTTAATAAAAATCACATTAGTACAATTGAAAAACATGTTACTAATTTGGTGTGAAACAGGGACCGGTCTTGAAGAGCTACCCATCGATGCTTCTATTCACGGCTCTTCAGTGTTTCCTAAGCTCGATTCAGTCATTCGGTATTGCTATTGCTCTGGTAAGAGACCCTTACGAATGGCGACTCGGTTGGAACGTTAGGCTCGTCGCGGTGGCTTATTGTGTAAGCATATCTACTAGTACTACCACAACTCTTTGTAGTTAGGCATGAGAAGTGTACGGGTTTTGGATTGATGAAAATATTATAATGGCAGGGCGTTGTGGTGACAGGCGTGACATATTACCTACAATCGTGGGTTGTTGAGAAGAAAGGGCCGGTTTTCTTGGCCATGTCAACACCATTGAATCTCATCTTCACAATGTTGTGTTCTGCATTTCTGTTGTGCGAGTTTACCAGTTTAGGAAGGTGGGTTAATTTACAATTAGTTTAACCTTGGAGTTTTATATTATTTAAACTCATTTTCTTGTGGTTTTTTCTCCAGTGTGGTAGGGGGGCTTTTATTGATTGCTGGGCTATACAGTGTGCTGTGGGGAAAAACCAAAGAGCAAAAACTGATGAATCAAAATTGTGTGGATAAAGAATGCACTGAGCTAACTATTGTTACAGCCTAACCTCCATCGTTATCGGTGCTAGTGGAAGACTAAGAGAGTGAAAACAATGCTTGGAATCAAGCAGCTTTTGGAATGAATTCAATGTACATATATTCTCAAGCATTAATTCAAGATATGTAATGGTGGAAGCCCAACGCTGTACTACCAGACCAATCCATAAAAAATAGATTGTTATACTTTGATTTTCTGTTGGATTTTAAGTAGAAATAAGAAACAAAGTTTGTTGATTGTCTTTTCTTGGTTCTTCAACTGAAGCTAAATTCAACGAGTAAAGCAAATATATTCATCAAACAAGTCTGGAAGTGAATCTTAAGTCCAGACATATTTATATAAAATAAAAAACTGATAGAAGAACGAAACTCTTTTTGTTCTCACAAATTGAACTTTAGTTTAGGGTACACTACCAGGATCATTTATCCTCAGAATATTAAGGGGTTCTGTCTCACTGTAATTAAGACAAATTTTATGTTGGTTTTAAGTTTAATTTTTTATTCTCCTTTTTAAGTTTATTTTCCAAAGAATATCCTTTTAGGGCTTATATTAGGGTTGTTATATTTAAGATTCAAATATATATTCCTCTGACTAAATTTGATTTTTCTTTTAAAAAAAACAACAATTGTTAAATAGACTCAGAATGTCTATGTCAACCATAATTTGGGATAAATCTACCGCCGATCATCAGTAAACTTGTAGTTCTAGGAGTAGTAGTTCATTATCATAAATATATTTATTTATAAATTATAAATTATAATTAAATCTAAGTTATTTATTTAAATTTAATGATTATATATTAGTGTAAAACTTGTTTGTTTTCCATAAGAGGATTCTATCGTTTCGGATATATTTCCCTTATTAACTTTGATTTAAAAAAAAAAAAAACCATAAGAGATCGGATCAACATATGGAAACTAAGAAAAGTAACATATTCTTATTATGAATGCAGAATCATAATATTTTTGTAATCACCATTTTTGTTTTTACCTTAGCCTCCAGCAGCAGGTCCTCCACGTTTCAGTAGCTTTCCAACAACTTCCACGATAACCGTCCAGTTGGTTCCCTGCTCCACACAGCAGCTGCCAACACCCCAACTCCAGCCGTGGCTTCCCTTGCTTCACGTCCAGGTTTCAGCTCCCCACCAACAAGCAAGCAACAACACAAAATTCAACATATGTATTTTTCAAAATTTCTTTTATTTTACACTTGTAAAACCAGGGTTATATAAAAACCCAAAAAAAGATTGTAAAAAACATTGAGGGTGGATTTTTTTGAAAAGAAAAAAAATTGTAAGTATTCCCCATTATTCGAAATACAATAGCAAAAACAAGAAAACATTTCTAAAGGTTCATTTTTTTTAGTACCCGTTTTCTTCTTTATTTTCTTTTTTTCAAGTAGAAATATAGGGATAGAGGAGTGAGTTTACCTTTCCTCGAGCTCCTCGTTGGAATCCCGAGCCGACGTGGTCCTTGGTTTTGTGAGGAGCTCTCGGTCGAGCAAAATAGAGAGGAGGAAAAAAAGCCTCTTAGGGGATTGTGTAACACCCATTTCCTGTATATGTTTCCGTACACAAGTCACATGTGTCACATGACTTTTAAAAACATTTACTTATTTGTAAAATCCATAAAATTTTGTTTCGAAAATAAAACAAAACATTTGAATATAATAATAAAACATTATTTGTAACATATTACAAAAATTATAACTTTAATACATTTCAGAGCATGTTCATAAGTTCAAATACATGCCATCTAATTATCAAAAGTAAACATAATTATTCTATAGTTACTGATAAGTCAACCTTGGATTGTTGATATCTGCTGCACTCCTTACTCGGCTAATCTTTGCTCTTACCTATGCGTGAAATCAACACACGCTAAGTATTTACTTAGTGAGGCATAATAATGTAAAGGAACTACAATTCATACATAAGTATATCATGGCTATCGAAATACGAACTAAATCATATAATTCATAAGAATAATTAAAACCATTTTATCAAACCAAGTTTCTTTCCTATAGTCATCGAAACTATTCTTAGTATGCCCAGCATACCTATCTTTCTGTATATTTTTCCCAATTATCCTTTAGTTTTCCCAATGTATGTCAAATGAGAATGTAAGGTACAGCATTGCACCGAAGTGCCGAAATGGTCATTCACTTTTTATAATACCATGAGTGGCACCTTTATGCTGAAAATGCAGTTATGCACTAAACAAAATCAATCGATAACTTTCATACACGAAGTATGTCAAAATGGTAATTCACCTTTTATGAATACCATGGGTGGCACCTTTTACTATTTTAGTATGCCCAGCATACCTATCTTTCTGTATATTTTTCCCAATTATCCTTTAGTTTTCCCAATGTATGTCAAATGAGAATGTAAGGTACATGCATTGCACCGAAGTGCCGAAATGGTCATTCACTTTTTATTAATACCATGAGTGGCACCTTTTATGCTGAAAATGCACCGTTATGCACTAAACAAAATCAATCGATAACTTTCATACACGAAGTATGTCAAAATGGTAATTCACCTTTTATGAATACCATGGGTGGCACCTTTTATGCCGAAAATGCACCGTTATGCATTAAACAAAATCGATCAATAACTTTCATTAGTGGCACCTTTTATACCGAAATGCACCTATGACTCTCAATGCACATACAATGAGCTTTTAAGTCAAATTCACAGATTTAGACATTTATTTTGGAAACATCGATAACCATTGAAAAACATCAATATTCATCCATTCATTTTAGAGCAGTTCATACTGTAAAACTTATTCATAATATCACTCCCATACACATTATGAAAATATACCAAAATGCTGTAAAACATACATTTAACAAAACATTCGAGGTTGACTCATCGCGAGTCTTCCTAATTTCATTTAAGTACAATAAATGCACTCACCTGATATGCCTCACTAATATGCTTTAAGGATGTCCAGCTATTCGACAACTTTATCTTTGCCTTTTTTTCTTGCTTGACTCTGGAGCTTAGTTATGATCTACACAAGTATCCATAATTACACATACCATCCAAATATTAGTATATTTTCTAACATTTATTCCTTTAATAATACTTAAAAATACTATTATTTTCAAATTCTATTAAATATTCATCATATCTTACAATTCCAGGCTCAATAGTATCAGTACCCCTACTATGGTATCGATACTTCTATACTATGGTACCGATACTCCCTTTCAGTATCAATACAATTTTTTGTTCTGGAATCCATAGTATTGATACCTTTTATTAGTATCGATACCTCCAGCAGTATCGATACTACTTATATCAATATCGATATTATTCATCGTATTTCTTCAAATTTAAACCTATAGTATCGATACTGTTCTTCCAGTACCGATACCCTTACCCAGATATTTTCATTTTTCATTTCGATTTTTACCCAAATTTCGTTAAATTCTCTTACTTTTACCTCCAACAATACCCTTAAACTTATCATCACTTAAGCCAACTAACTTCCCCCCATTTAGCTTCTCATAACATCTAAAATCTCCAAAGAACATCCCAAACTAAGAATCACACAATTTTTTATACATGTTTTTAATCACTTTCAAGTCTTCTAATCTCTTATTTACTTCTTTGACAAGTTAAATATACTTGTAAACCTCAATAAAAACTCATATTTCAACATATCACTCAAAAACTCATTTTCTTCAATCTCAAATAAATCATCCATCTCTTAGTTTTAATCCTCTTTAAAACTTCCTTAAGCTTCCACGTCACTTAAGGTTTCAAGACCAAACCAAAAACGAAAGGAAAAACTAGCTAGATGAAGTCTTACATTTGGCTATGGGGAAAACGGGAACACGGGAAAAAAGAGAAGATAACCAAGTTCTTTCCAGCTTTTTCCCATTTCTCATTTCTATCCTTATTAAATATCCCCTTTAAATGAATATTAAATTCATTCTATCTAAAAGACTAAATTACCCCTCCATTCTTAATAATTAGTCTTAAGCAAATTTTCTAATTCTGTTCTTGTACTTTACCATTTATTTAATTAAATCCTCCAAATTTTAAATCCTTTCATTATGGTTATCGACCCGATATTTGGGGTATTACAATTCTCCCCCTTAAGAAAATTCATCCTCGAATTTTAAGAAGTACCTAATACGAAGAGGTATTGAAATTGCTTCTTCATGTCCTCCTCTCTTTCCCAAGTAGCTTCTTCTACCTTATGGTTTTGCCAAAGTACTTTAACTAGAGGAATCTTCTTGTTACGTAGTTCTTTGCTTTCTCGAGCCAAAATCCGTACTGGTTCTTCCTCATAAGTTAGATCTGGTCGGATCTCTATTTCTTCTAGTGTGATAATATGGGATGGATCTGATCGGTACCTTCCGAGCATCGAAAAGTGAAAAACATTTTGGATCATGTCCATATCAAGAGGCAAAGCTAATTGATAAGTTAGTGGTCCAACCCTTTTCAAAATCTCATAAGGTCTAATGAATCTCGGACTCAACTTTTTTTTTTGCGCCTAAATCATAATACTTTCTTCCAAGGTGACACTTTAAGAAATTGATGTAAGACTATCCAAGTTTCTTTAATGATGGAGAAGATGGCATCCTTGTTATTTCTCGATCTAGGAGAGACACCAAATGTCACACTTGAATTTATAAGTAATCTGCACAAAGAAATGAAGGAAATGATTAAATGGAATAAGAAATTAATGAAAGAACTAAATTGATAAAGAAATAAAGGGATAGAGTTGTTATCAAAGTAGGTTGGGGAAGTGATATAGAAATACCCTTCAAATGGAAGATGATTCAGCCTCCAATGGTGATTATGGACGTTTTCCTTAATGATAAATGAATGATGTTTCAATGGTGATGAAAATGGTGATGGTGTAGGCGTGAAAATAATGGAAGATGGAAATGATGAAGGTAGTATCTTAAATAAATTAAAGAATAAGAAAAAGTATAGAAAGCTTATCCCCGTTCTCTATAATCTTAAGCAAGGGATGGTATGTTAGGAATTGAACCCTCTAGTTATGAAAACTAGGAACTCAAAGTATCGAAGGAAAGGAATGACGCAACAAACTTAGAAAAGTTTGCTTAATCGATAAAGTTCTTAAAGAACTTGCAAGAGAGAATTCTCACAAAGAGTTTTATATATTCAAAGGGTGTGTTTACAAACGAAATAAGTCTTCCTATTTATATATTTAGAAAGGGCTGGCCGAATAATCATATGCCTATTCTGCTAAGTACATAACTTTAAATGAAAATGCATGATGCTTGGATGAATATAGATAACCCTTGGCCTTGTGTTGGTTCGACTACCTCTTCATGTAAGTGCATGTCCATTCAGTTTGAATTGAAAGTGCATCTCCCTTGGTCGAATGGTTATATACTTCTTCACTTTGGTGCCAAGCCTTATGCATGTGCTAGGCGTGTGATAAGGATGTGGCCGAATGGTTGTAAAGGCTGCCTCATGTCTCCTCAAAAGTTAGTCTCCATTTAACTACAACAAGCTCACCAGCGTGCATCTAAGTGTCATGGCATCCAATGGGCAACAACTTGTCATGAAAGGCCACGTTGTGTGAGACGCAACCTTTCATTATTTGAGCTACTTCCCACGTGTATGAGCTGAAGATGAGATGGTCATAAGTGAGTTATATTTAGATGTGTCGTTGAACAACTCATTGTGTAAAGGCACCTCTTGGAATGGCAACTATTCACGAAAAGGCACGATTTCACAAAAATTGACCTAGGCCATATTTGAAGTACTCTGTGTGGTGGTGATGATGGTGCAACTTTCCAGCTGAAATGAGATGTCTAACTAGCTCAAAAGTTCAGCTCAAGTCAGCTATGAGCTCACTGTGTAGCTGAAAACTTTGTCCCAAATGATCTTGAGTTGTCCTAGTCATGTTTGTCGAAACGTTTCTCTGCCCTGGCGACGCAGAGTGCAAATAGTACACCCTAGACGGTGTAACTAGTCTCGAAAAAGTAAGTGTTTATCCTCCATGAATAAGATGAAACACCAAATTGTAGAGTCGCCACCAATCTTTAATATGGTGAGATTGGTCACCAAAATGTTATATTATTTTAATAAAAATTCCTAAGAATAATATTAAAATAATACAACTTGGGTCTGCTTTACCAGAAAAATGAGTTCGGGAGTCGGTTACATATGGGAAAGAATTAGCATCCCCACAATGCCCAAAATTGGTACCGGTATTTATTAATTAGTGTCTTTGCAGTAAATGATAGATTTCCTTATTTAAATGTACAAATAACTTAAATAAATACTAAATACTTAATATCACTATTATTATAATATTATAATATTTATTATTAAACTATATAAATTAAATATATATATAATAAATTATATTATATATAATTATAAAAATAATAATTAATATTAAAATTAATTAACATAATTTTAATGTTCTAATAATATAATTTACCCTAATTTATTATAAGGATCGAAATGTAAATTATTAAGATATTAAGGACTATACCTGATATTTATCCTAAAACATATATATATATACAATAATGATCAAAACGTAAATAAATAAAATTAAAGGACAAAATAAAAATGCATGAAATATGCTTTTGATGACTAATTTGCAAGGTTACAAAATTACAGGGACTTCGTGCTTAATTTTACCACTCCCGAATTAGGCCTAAAATTCCCAAATTTCTCATTTCTCTCCTCTACTTCTCTCTCTTTAGAGAGAGAAGCTCTCAATTCTCACTAGAATTCCCTCGCCGAAGGGAATTTGTCCCCGGCCGGCCACCATGCGCCGTCGTCCATAGCCACCGTGGTGGTCGTATTTTACCCAAACATACCAAAATGAAGCCCGAGTCTTCCTAAAGCCGAATCTGGTGACCGTTTCTCCTAAAAACCCTAAATCACAATAGATCTAAAATTTTATACCTTCGAAGTTGTTTTCTCCGGCAACGCTTGGGCTCTCCGATGGCAGTAAGACTCCTATATCTCTCTCTCTATTTTCTAATTTTTATGTGGATTGGTTGCTGCCTTGGTTTGCTTGCCCTATGTTGTTGTGTTCCCTTCTTCGCAGGTTCGACCCTATTTATAGGGCTCTTCGACGCACTCTTTTGTCTGTTTAAACGGCTATACCCCGGTAAGTCACCGGAGCTATGGTTGATTGGTTAGTTTGTCGGCAGGGCATCATAATCTGTACGGCGGCGCCAAAATAGCTCTAGAGTTGCAATGAGCACCCTAGGGTTTTCCTGGTTTGATTCTGGCCGTTGATTTTCTTTTGGATCGGACAGATGGGACTAGTGCGGCGCTGGAACCTTGCGTGGAAACCGTAGCTGAATGTGGGTTCAGTTCTGGGCCTGTTGGGCTGCTAGGTCCAAGTCTTGTTCTTCACCAACCTGTTGGGCTGCTTGGATTGAATCCGAGTTGCTTGTAACATAGCCTTGGATTGGATCCTATAAAATTGTAAATAATAAGAATAATAATAATTTAATAATATTTATTATATTTATTATGTATATAATAATAATAATATAAATACAATAATAACAATATATATAAACGTCACTCGAACGAAAACCATTGTCGACAGCCGCCCCTCTTTGCTTATTTTTGTGTTAACAAGAATAAAGCAAAGATAAAAAGACAAATAGTATTCGTCGAGTGGTCTTTTATTTAATAAAAATTCATTCTACTACTCTTCCGTGGAGATCGAACTTTTAATTTGATCTTGCTTCACTACTCTTTTTGTGAAGGCTTGATTTGCATTGCTTCACTACTCTTTTGTGAAGGCTTGATTAGCTTGAGAAGAATATGTTTCACTACTCTCCCGTGAAGATCAAATTCTTAGTTGATTTGATTCCACTACTCTTCTGTGGAGATCAGATTGACTTGGAAAGAAATCATTCCCACTACTCTTTCATGGGTGCTATACTCATGCAGTCTTTGGATATCCCTCTTTTAGGGATTTTTAGTTGACTATTCCAATCTCGAAATTTGGGCTTTTGACTTCTTTTTGGAAAATCTACAAATGTGACATTGTGTTTGCTATCATGTATTTATGAATGTCATGATCCTATTTATGCCTAAAAATTATGTAATGATAAAGTTTCAGGGTATTCTTTTTCTTCGAATAATGACCCCTTTTAGCTATCCATTCTTGACTTAGTCCCATCATGGGTGCAGTAAACATAATCATCTTATCTCAATCAACCATCTTGATCTCCACATGACAAACCAATCAATTAATGACAAATATATCATATCATCATCAAATATCTGAAACCTCTTATGTACTTCAATGTTTCATGTATCATGTCATCATATATTAAAACATTGCTAGCCTCAGAATGTCTGCACTTTTCAAAGACATTTTATACAATAATACACCATGATTTTATGTACTTCAAATTAAACTAAATGTTTTGAAACTTTCAAATCAAGATGCTTTGTAAAAAATATTTATTTTTATTCATACAAAGAATTTACATGGCAAACTTTTGTTTGTAAAAGACAAAATAAGTGTCCTCAAACACCAATAGCATAAATGCTCTTGAACTGGCACACAACAAAGTAATTTGAGTGTAGCTTCTGTAAAAAGGATCTCGAAATTATGATAAAGGTATGGAGTTCCTCAAATCCCTTTTCTCTTCATGCAAAATATCTTTTAACTGCATCTGAATTTACTAGGCAAGGTAATTCAAGTCCATCCATTTCAGTAAGGACTAAAGCTCCCCCAGAAAAAACCGTTTTTACAATATAAAGTCCTTCTCAATTTGGCATCCACTTTTGAAAAGGTAAAATCCTTCTGAGCACAAGATATCCTTTGTAAAATTCTCGGAGGTGAATTTTTTTTATCATGTGCTCGTATCATCCTCTTTTGGTGTACCTGACCATGAAAAATTACTTTCATTCTTTTTTCGATCAAATTTAATTGGTCATATCTGGCTTGTACCAAATCTATCTCGTCTAGATTTACTTCTGATAGAACCCGTAATGAAGAAATTTCTACCTCAATTGGTAAGATTGCTTCCATCCCATAAGTTAATGAAAATAGAGTTGTCCCAGTTGATGTTCGTGCCAAATTTCGATAGGCTAACAGAGCAAATGGTATTTTCCCATGCCAATCCTTATAAGTTTCAGTCATCTTCTCTATAAGCCTCTTGATATTTTTATTAGCTGCCTCAACTACTCCATTCATCTTTGGGGGATAGGTGGTGGAATTATGATGCTTTATCTGGAATTGTTCACATACTGCTTTCATCATTTTGTTGTTCAAATTCAAAGAATTATTAGTAATAATTCTCTCTGGCAAACCATATTGACAAATGATCTCTTTTTTCAAGAATTTATAGACTGTGGACTGAGTGATGTTTGCATAAGAAGTTGTTTCTACCCATTTGGTAAAATAGTCTATTGCCACCAAAATGAAGCGATGTCCATTTGAAGCTTTGGGGAAAATTTGTCCAATAACGTATATACCCCACATAGAGAATGTCCAAGGAGCTTTCATTACATGCAATGGATGAGGAGGATTATGCTTCTTGTCTCCATAGAATTGACACTTGTGACACTTTTGGGCATAATTAACACAGTCTGTTTCCATAGTTGACCAGTAATATCCAAATCTCATAACTTTTCTAACCATTGTATGTCCATTAGCATGAGTTCCACATATTCCTTCATGTACTTCTTCAAGAATTGATTTAGCTTCTTTGGTATCCATACATCTCAACAGGACTTGATCCAAACTCTTTTTGTACAAGACTTCCCCATCAAGTATATACCCTGATGGCATTATTCAGATGGTTCTCTTATCATTTTTAGTTGCTTGTTCAGGGTAACTTTGATATTTGATATATTATAAAATATCATAATACCAAGGCTTCTCTTCTTCCTCTCCCTCAATGTTAAGACAATGAGCTGGATATTCATAAGCATGCATTTCAATAGGCATCATACTTGAATGTTCATTTACCTTAAATGCAGCTACCAAAGTTGCTAAGGCAACTGCCATTTGATTTTCTTCTCTGTGGATATAATCAAAAGTCACTTCTTCAAATTGTTAGATGAGTTTCAGAACCAGTTTCTGATACTTCACAAGCTTGAAATCTTTTGTTTCCCATTCTCCTCTGATTTGGTAAATTACTTGAGCTGAATCCCCATAAACCCTAAGAATTTTTACTTTACGTTCAATGGCAGCTTTAAGACTTAAACTACATGCCTCATACTCAACCATGTTGTTTCTACAATCAAAATTAAGTCGGCTAGAAAAAGGAAAATGCTCTCCATCTGGCGAAACTAATATTGCCCCAATTCTATGTCCCAAAGCATTTGAAGCACCATCGAAATTCAACTTCCAATATTCATTATTGGATGCACTTGCTTCTCTTATTGAAATTTCCATCAAATCTTCATTAGGAAAATCAAAATCTATTGGTTCAAATTCTTGAGAAGTACTACTCGCAATAAATTCAGCTATTGCACTTCCTTTTACTGCTTTTAGACTAAGATATTGGATGTAGAATTCTGACAAGATTTGCTAGTGAGCTAATCTTCCAGATAATGCAGGAACATTCATTAGATATTTCAAAGGATCAAATTTGGAGATAAGCCATGTAGTGTGATACAACATATATTGTCTAAGCCTTCGAGTAGTCCATACCAATGCACAACATAATTTCACAATTAAAGAATATATGGTTTCACATTCAGTTAACTTATTACTAAGATAATAAATAGCTCTTTCTTTCTTCTCAGTTTGATCATGATGTCCTAATACACATCCCATTGAATTATCTCAGACCGATAATTAAAGAATTAAAGGTTTATCTGGGATAGGTGGTACCAATACTTAATAAATATTTTTTAACTGTCTCAAAGGCTTCTTGACACTCTTCATTCCTTGTCCCAGAATCATTCTTTCTAAGGAGACGGAAAATAGGATCACATCTCTCAGTTAGTTGTGAAATGAATCGAGCTATATAATTAAGCCTTCCTAAAAATCCTCGAACCTCTTTTTGTGTTTGTGGGGGTGGAAAATCTTGAATATCTTTGACTTTATCTGGGTCTATTTCAATTCCTTTTTGGCTCACCACAAATCCCAAAGGTTTACCAGAGGTTACCCCAAATGTACATTTATTTGGGTTGAGCTTTAACTGACATTCCCTTAATCTCTGGAAAAGCTTCCTCAAATTCCCAACATGCACTTATTCGGATTTGGATTTGACAATCATATCATAGACATAAACTTTTATTTCTTTATGTATCATGTCGTGAAATAAGGTTACCATATCCCTTTGATAGGTTACTCCTGCATTCTTAAGTCCAAATGGCATCACTTTATAACAAAACGTTCCTCATAAAGTGACAAACATTATTTTCTCTATATCCTCAGGGTACATTCTGATTTGATTATAGCCAGAGAAACCATCAATAAATGAGAATAAAGAATTCTTAGCAGTATTGTCCACTAATTTGTTTATGTGTGGCAAAGGAAAATTATCCTTTAGAATGGCTCTATTAAGATCTCGGTAATAAACACACATACGGACTTTACCATCATTTTTTGTTACAGGGACAATATTTGCTACCCATTCAGGGTATTTGGATACCTTAAGAAATCCAGCATCAAATTGTTTTTTTTACTTCTTCTTTAATTTTGAGCAGAATTTGAGGTTTCATTCTTCTCAACTTTTGTTGCACAGGTTTACATTCTGATCTTATTTGTAACTTATGTACTACCAATTCTGTATCCAATCCTAGTATGTCTTCATATGACCAAACAAATACATCCTTCTATTCCTACAGTAATTCAATCAAATCCTGTCGTCCTTTATCAGATAAAGTGGTACCCATTTTCACCTCATTCTTTTCCATATTGGATACTAAATTTAAGATCTCAATAGGTTCTTTATGAGGTAGAATTTGCTTATCCTCTTTTTCCACCATTTTCAACAGTTAGAGGGTAAATCACATTCTTCACCATAATCTTCAACTTCCTGAGGACACACAGGCTGCTCAAAATCAAATTTCGGGCCACCATCATTAGCATTTATGTCATGGATATTTGAGTTCCTAAAAATAAACAAGAGTATATACATATAATCATGAAAATATATTTAAAAATGATTGCCATTTGGAACTAATGCATCTTTTATTGAGAAAAAATATAGTTTAACCCTTTACACATAATCAAACTATTGCCCCAGAGTATAGGAAATAATGAAAGCTTTGGTGTATTACTCTGAAAAAGACCTGAAAACTACAGGTAATTCTTACGCAATCCAATTATTTAACTCAAAGTCTGATGATGTGGGGGAAAATGCCCACAACTTTTTTTTCTGCAAATTCATCATCTGATATGACATTGATACTCATTTATTTCAAAGCATCTTCAACAACCAGCTTTTTGCTTTGCTAATCTTCTTGGAAAATGCATCCTCCTGATACAAAAGTATCATTTAATGGTGGAAAGGTCATTGGTTCCCATGTGAGATCTTCTCCTGCTAACTTCACCTTTCTTAATTATTGATTCCTTTTAATGCCCCTCCGTCTCTCTTTTAGTTTTGGCTGATATCCTAAACCAAATCGATATTTCTTGGAAGTAGGAAAAACTGGACTCATTGGTCCTTGAATATAGCTCTATAATCCTTTTCCAACTTTTGCCCCTTTTCCTAGGGTCAACCTAAGTCCCATTTTTGTACAATTAGAAATTTTGGGTTTAGGAATCCTTTTCCCCTCAGCTACAAATGTTGCGTTAACAAACTCCAAGGATCTGAAAGAGCATTCAATAGTTTTTTCATCCAATTCGACATATGGAGCAGTGGTAGAGACTGAAGCGATGATGTCTTCTTCAGCATTTAGACATATCAACCTACCATCTATTACAAACTTTATCTTTTGGTATAACGTAGATGGAACTGGCCCTTCTTGATGAATCCAGGGTCTTCCCAACAAAAAATTATAAGTGGGTATAATATCCATTACAATGAACTCTATCTCATATGTAGTTAAACCAATAGTTAAGGGAATTCGATTTTTCCTAATACCTCAATCTTGGTTCCATCAAAAACTTGGACAATACTCTGACTACTTCTCATAAGTGTGAGATCAATTGGTAATTTCTTCAGAGTCACTAATGCATCACATTCAAAGACGAGCCATTATCCACTAACACTCAAGATAAAATATTCCCTTTGCACTTAACTGTAATATGGCTTTAGGGCTACCATTCATTTAAGAAGGAATTTCATCTTAGAAAAAAGAAAGGAAATTATCAGCCTGTATATTTGTAATCAGCCTATCCAATTTATTAATAGGCAATTCTTTTGTTACAAAAGTTTGATTTAACACTTTTAGCAAAACATTACGATGTGCTTCAGAGCTTAATAAAAGTAATTAAACTGATATGCGAGCTGGCAATTTGTGCAACTATTCAACAATGTTGTATTCATTGTTCTTGAGAAACTTTAAAAATTCTACAGCTTCTCTTTCAGTTACAGGTTCATTGATGGCATTTTCATCCTCTTTTAACTGTAGCTCTACCTTTTTTTCCCTTTATCAACTGGACCTTGTTTCTCAGTTTCCTTAGAATAACATCTCCCACTACGGGTAAAATGTCAAACTTCATCTACCTCTTCATTTACTCCCATTGTTTCCTTCATTTGGCATTCGTAATTCCATGGAACTTTCTTGTCATTTTTATAAGAAACGAGGATGGTGAAGCAATAACCACCTTTGGAGCTTTCTTATCTAGTACCTGAGTTCTTGGTGTGATAATTAGAGTTATAAAATTCTTTGTATGATCCCTCATATGCATAAATATCCATTTCTTCTTATGATATTTCTTTAAAAAATTCCATCTTCTTTTCATCTATCACTTTTGTACCAAAGCCCAAAAATCTGAACAGTGTTGTATAACATGTCCTTCATAACCATGATAATGACATATATTTCCATAACTTAATTGTTTTGCTGACAGATCAGATTTTAACAAACCAACTTTGATCATTTGAGTCCATACCCATAACATAGGTGATTTCATTTCACTGATTTACCTTATCACCTGCTTTCCTTTTTCCTCTATAATTGTATTGATCCCTGCTCTTGTATGATTTGGCAACGGATTTTGAGCAACATTTGGTTTCTCTTTGTCACCAAAATTTATAATGTTCTTTGTTCTCAGGCTTTGAACAATTCTTTTGAATGCGATGCAGTTTTCAATGGAATGCCCACGAGCTCCTGCATGATATTCGCACTGCAAGTTATCATTGTACCACTTAGGATACGGAGGTTATATGGATGATACATGATAGGGTGATATTATATGTTTGTCATACAATATCTGGTATAAATCTTGGTAGGTCATCAAAATTGGATCAAACTGAAAAATCTCTCTTTCTACCCTTGGTTCCCTTGTTTCTTTCTTGGCGAAGTTTGGTGTAGAAGATCCAATATTCTGAGGTCGAAACACTGTGATATTATTGGACTCATATTTCCTTGCATCATTTACCTCACTTTATTTCTTTTTTTCATAAATGACTTCTTGCTAGATTCACCACTTTGAAGTTTCCCACTCTTAATTACCATTTCAATCATCTCACCTGTTGTAATTATGTCAGCAAAGCTTTTGAAAGAATTCCCTATGAGGTGAGTAAAGAAAGGATCTTTCAAAGTGTTTACAAAGAGTGTATTTATTTCTTCTTCTTCCATAGGTGGATGCATCTGTATAGTTATGTCCCTCCATCTCTGGGCATATTGCCTGAAACTTTCATTGAATTTCTTTTCCATGTTCTACAGTACCATTCGATTAGGCCTTATATCCTTCACATGCTTATATTGTTCCAAAAAGGATCTAGCCAAATCTTTCCAAGATTTAATATGAGGTCTACTTAATTGGTTATACCATTGGATGGCTGAACCCGTTAAGCTTTCTTGGAAATAATGGATTAGGAGCTGATCATTCCCTATATAACCCGTCATTTTTCTACAATACATTGTGATATGGGTATAAGGACATTTCATACCATCAAAAGTTTTCAAAATCTGGAATTTTGAACTTAGAAGGTAATACCAAATCAGGTACCAAACTTAATTTCTTGGCTTCAATTCCATACATATTAGAGCCTTCCTTTATTTCCCTAGCTTCTTCCATTAGTTGTTCTAGTTGTTTGTTTGACGCTTTCTTTTTTTCCTGGTCAAAATCTGGAACATTCCCTGTTTGATTAAATGCCCCGGACTGGGCTTTGTCGTGAGAGGTTGCATAATCTGGGGGTGTAAAGTATCCTTAGTTACTTTAGTTTTCAGACGATGTGCTCTTAGTGTAAAGCCTTGAGGATACAAAGGATCTTCAATTAAAGTACTAGCAGCTGGGGTATTTGTTTGATCCATGCTTTTCCTTTGTAACATACTTGCAAATTTTCCATCATCTCATTCTGGGATTTCATTAATTGTTCATGCATTTCTTCCTGAATTTTCTTGAAATTATCTTGCATCTCAAGATGATTCCTTTCAATTTGATCGACCTTATCATCCATTTCCCTTTTTCTGGTATTATATGGATGCTTTGGCGGGTCCAGTATTCTTCGAAAAAAAAGAAAAACTTTTTAATGAATATGGATGAAAAACATAATGTCGAAATGTTCATGCTTAATATGTAAATGCAAGGTGTTGATATCAAGATGATTTCTTTAGAACAACCTTTATATTAAAACAAAGTCTTATTACAAAGCTATTAAAACATAGTACATCACAGATACATCTAAGCAATTTCTCCTAACTACTAAATGTGTTCAAGTAACTCAAAGACCTTGTGAGCTTCTTTAGTTTCTGGTTCTAATTCTTCATTCAAAGTGTTAGCTTCGTATTCCAAGTCCACTAAATATTGTGCCACTCCCTGAGCTTGTTCTAGGTACTTTGCAATAAGATTGTCTCTTTGTTCGACCTTCCATTGAGCACGTTGCTAAGGATAGCACCATTGCAAAATTTCTTCGTATGGGATAATAGAGAGTTGATTTGCTCTTCTCTGAAGATCTTGGACTTTGGTTTCTAGCTCATTCAATTGTTTCCTTAGATTCTTAGTTTTCGAGTTACTTTCTTGACTTCGCAGCGCAGTTTCCATCCTTTCAATCTTGTTTTTTAGTTTCTGGTTTTGAGCTTGATTTTCTAATAGTCTTTGCTACAATGTCACTTTTTATTTAGCAAGCATCTTGGTCTTGTGTATACTTTGTTTGAGCTCATCTTTACCTTCTTCAGCTTTTCTTTTCAAACCTATCAACTCTTGTTTTCTTGATCCTTCGGTAATCTGAGTCTTTATTACATGTTGATAGGTTGATTGGAGATCATTGAAATCTATTCTGAGCTACTTTTCAACCTTGCTAACTTGATCTGCTCTCCCTTTATGGATATCTATCTCAATTTTTTTATGGTAGACTTTTTCTTCCAACTTTTGCAGTGTCTTCCTCCATTGCTTTCTTTCGATCTCAAAATCTTGATTTTCCAGCTCCAATGGAGATGGTATAATTCTCAAATTTTCTTTGATGGGTTAAACATTCTCGAAATTAACCACTGGAATGTTGTTGTTGACACGGTTGATTCTCCATCGTTCGTATTCAGGTGAGAGATTTTGACTGAAAGTAAATAAATTTACTCAATGAATCCATTTCCAGGCCTCAACAACTTTTCTTATCTTTTCCTTGTACTGATCACTCTTGAATAGAAATTCTGATTCAGATAAACCAGATGTCGTGGGACTAAACTGTCTTGATCCATATTATCTGGAGACCATCAAAGGTGCGTATCCTACGGAACCCCATATGCCAGGTAAAGGAACCCAATCGTGCTCTCCACACTTATACGTTATGTTTGAAGAAGTATTCCATAAAGCTCACCATAGTATATCATTTTCGTTGAGAGTTCGAAAGACGTTCATTCATTTTCCTTCGTCATAACCTCCGAGCCATTTGCGAGAAAAGAAATCTTGTAAAGGTGAGAAACCCTCTAGAAATACTCATCCAGGTGGTCTTTCTTCATGTTTAAAATGGTTCACAATCCATACCAATAATGGGGGTGCACAGCTTATAAAATGTCCATCTCCCTCGCGTCTGCAGGAATTCAATGAACGGAATGTTTCAGCTAATATTACAAGAACTAGATCTACATTCTTGTTCAATATTTCAAACAAGTCTATAGTTGTTATATCCAGATGCCCCAGAATATTCGGGAAAATGATTAATCTATAAATTCCTAAAGCTAGCATATCAATCAGCTTCCTTTTGTTTGGATGGCGGTAGATCACTTCTTTTAAGGCAGTCCAAGTAATGCATTCATTATCACCCTTTTTCTTGATATGTCTTGTAGCCCATTCTTTATTCATCCCAGTCAATAAGAGTACTTTCTTTTTGAAAGGAGCAGTGTTAAGTGACATGATATATACCCTGCCTTCGTAGATTCTTGGACAACGGATAAGAACTCGATATTCTTATATAGTGGGTGTTAAGTCTACTTTGCCAAAAGTAAATCAACTATAGGCAGGGTTCCAAAACTGTGATAGGGCTCTGAACAGATGTCGGTCAATAGGAATGTCTAAAAGATAAGAAATATCACCATATAACTGATGAAATAGCTGCTTGTCTGATGCTTCCCATCTTTCCCATATTTCTTTCAACTCACCCAGATTATTTTGGCATACCTTGATATGTGTATATTTTACCAAATATGACACGTACACAGGTGATAGATTATTTCCCTTAATGATTTGAGACTACTCAGACCATCTTAAGACGACCGCATTGCCTTCTAATTCATATTGGACTTTTTGTTCTATATTTCCACCTCTCTATATGAAACCAGTCATGAATCAATACCATGATATGAAAATGTAAAATGCAGAAATGAAAATGGAGCATAAAATTAATCAAAATAATTAAATCCTAATTTCATGCAATATAGTTTCATGTTTTATTTAAAACAACAAACCTAACCGCATGATTTCTAGTTCGCATGCATTTATTCAGAAAACAGATAAAAAATAAAAGACTCAACATGTTTTTCCTTGTGTGCAAGAGTTATTTGGGTTAGGTTTTGCCTGAACTTAAGTTCTAAGTTTTACTATATACTGGGTTTTGGCTCTAGAGTACGAAGGGTCAACGAATTGTCCTTTGTTGGTGTCCCCTTGGACTGCTAAGCCCTCAATCGTAGTCCATTACAGACTTTCGGATTAAGTTTAATTCGAAGGAACACACTTCCTTAGGTCCATACAGAGGTGAAAACCACACGAGGAACATAAGGTGTGAGCTCAAAGAATGGTCCCCTATCCTATACAGAGGTGAAAACCACACGGGGAGTAGTTTCTCATTCACTTAAACATGATAAGAGCGGGGTTGTCATGAATGCAATGCACAATGGGTGAGAAAAAGCATGACAAAAAATAAAATAATATACAACCTACTATTTTATTCTAATGACCCAAAATTAAATATGTAAATAAAAAACAAAAGTTAGTAAAGTAATAAAAATTAATTAAAAAATTAAAAAAAATTATTATTTACGACAAACACAACTAATTAATAAGTTGGTGGCTAGACTCTCATTTTAAAAAAAATGCTCCCCAACGGAGTCTCCAAGCTGTCGAGACATTTCTCTGCCCTGGCAACAGAGAGTACAAATAGTACACCCCAGACGGTGTAACTAGTCTCGAAAAAGTATTTATCCTCTATGAATCAGATGAAACACCAAATTGTAGAGTCGCCACCAATCTTTTATATGGTGAGATTGATCACCAAAATGTTATATTATTTTAATAAAAATTCCTAAAATAATATTAAAATAATACAACTTGGGTATGCTTTACCAAAGAAATGATTTCGGGAGTCGATTACGTATGGGAAAGAATTAGCATCCCCACATAGCCCAAAATTGATACCGGTATTTATTAATTAGTGTCTTTGTAGTAAATGATAGTTCTTCTTATTTAAATTTACAAATAACTTAAATAAATACTAAATACTTAATATCGCTATTATTATAATATTATAATATTTATTATTAAACTACATAAATTAAATTATTATAATATATATAATTATACTAATATTATAATTAGATTCAAAATAATAATCAATGATGTAAACATATAATATTAAAATTAATTAACATAATTCTAATGTACTAATAATGTACTTTACACTAATTTATTATAAGGATCGAAATGTAAATTATTAAGATATTAAGGACTATACCTAATATTTATCCTAAAATATATATATATATATATACAGTAATGATCAAAACGTAAATAAATAAAATTAAAGGACAAAATTAAAATGCATGAAATATGCTTTTGATGACTAATTTGCAAGGTTACAAAATTACAGGGACCTCGTGCTTAATTTCCCCACTCCTGAATTACACGCAAGTCCGTCCCTAAAATGACGTCGTTTGGGGAGGGATATAAATAGGCCGAATTATGCCTAAAATTCCCAAATTTCTCATTTCTCTCCTCTACTTCTCTCTCTTTAGAGAGATAGAAGGTCTCACTTCTCACTAGAATTCTCTCGTCGGAGGGAATTTGTACCCGGACGGCCACCATACGCCGTCACCGATAGCCGGATTTTACCCAAACATACCAAAATAAAGCCCGAGTCTTTCTAAAGCTGAATCTGGCGACCGTTTCCCCTAAAAAGTCCTAAATCGAAGTAGATCTAAAATTTTATACCTTCGAAGTTATTTTCTCCGGGGACGCTTGGGCTCTCCGACGGTGGTAAGACTCCTATCTCTCTCTATTTTCTAATTTTTATGTGGATTGGTTGTTGCCTTGGTTTGCTTACCCTCTGTTGTTGTGTTCCCATCTTCGCAGGTTAAACTCGATTTATAGGGCTCTTCGACGTACTCTTTTGTCTTGTTAAACGGTTGTACCCCAGGGAGTCATCGGAGCTACGGTGGTGAATTACCCTAAGGGTGGTGAGTTGTGTGGTGGAGAGACTGGGTGTATTAAATGCACCCAGATCTTGTAGAACCGGTGAGGACGTGGCAGTTATGTGGCCTCTATTGATTGGTGAGTTTGTCGACGGGGCATCATCATCTGTAAAGCGGCGCCAGAATAGCTCTAGGGTTTTAATGAGAACCCTAGGGTTTGGATGGTTCGATTCTGGCCGTTGATTTGCTTCTAGACCGGACGGTTGGGACTAGTGCGGCGCTGGAACCTTGTGTGGAAACTCTAGCTGAATGTGGGTTCACTTCTGGGCCTGTTGGGCTGCCAGGTCCAAGTCTAGTTCTCCACCGAGCCTATTGGGCTACTTCTATTGGATCCAAGTTGCTTGTAACATAGCCTTGGATTGTAATCGGGCTTTGGGATTTAATTTTGTAATTTGGGCCTTCGGGTTGTATTTCATTTGGCTCCTATAAAATTGTAAATATTAAGAATAATAATAATAATAATATTATATTTATTATATTAATTATGTATATAATAATAATAATAATATAAATACAATAATAATAATATATATATATAAATGTCACTCGGACGAAAACCATTGTTGACAATGTTGATATAGCTCTTGGACTCCAATGCTCTCTTAAGTTAGATCCCATCACGTGGCCATCTATGTACCTACAAAAGAAAACATATCATAAGCTAAGTATTTAGAGAAATAGATATATAAAGATATAGACTATAGGTTATAATAATAACTCATGCATCATATGATAATGATGAATATTATTATAACTATAGATTATATGTATGAATATCAATCAATGATGCAAACCATAGGACATAATGAATGAATGAACACGTTATGATAATTTAAGTATAGTCTAATATGCAAATGTATGCTCATAATAATATATAGTCCATAAATGAGAAAATATAAGATAAAGTAAGGTATAACTCCCTTAGATTGAGCTGGATGGATCTTCAATGATGTGAGTATGTCATTAAGAAAGTTGGTGCTAGATAGGATCACATCATCCCCCTTATTTTAAGTGATTTGTCCTCAAATCGAAAGGTGACATCTTCTTAGTGTCTTTCCATTCAAACGTTGTTGATTTGTCATCAAAATTTATCCATTCAACAATAACTTGTTCAAGACATTCCCTTTTGAAAAAATCTTTCTTAAAAGGACTTTCTATGGATATTATTACACCAACAGATACCTTTATGAAAGGATCTTTGCGAAAAGTCATGAACCTTGAATAAGTACCTTGAACTTCGTTATCCTTTGGCAACTGAAGAGATAAGTCTTTTAAACTTCCATGGATCATGTCTCTTTGCTCCTCCATTGGAAAAATTGTGCCTTTTAGTTGTCCTACAAGTCAAAGAAAAATTTTGTAGTTTCATGGTTATAATCATCCTCGATCTTTTTTCTCATCCATAGGCATTCTCGAATGTCTATGCCATCACAAATTGATAAGATAATACCATAGTCATGAATCAAATTGCTGCAAAATAAATCAAAATAACTAAATGAAAATCTATTGACAAGATGAATGGAAATATCAAACCAGGGTGGATGTTTAATGGGCGTTGGTTTCTTAATGATGGAGAACTCCATTGGTTGTTGAATTCCCTTCAATACGTGCAATATATTTGGAATGTCAACGGCTACAACTCTTAGCACTTCAAGTGACACTTCCTTTGAAATATCAAGGGACATGTTTTGTGAATCACCAAAAGTCACATCTTTTAGTTCTCCAAAAGCTATGTTTCTTGAATCATTTCCTTGAAAATATATGTCTCTTGAATTGTCCTATAAAACAAAATGAAGAATAGGAGAAAGAGTAATATTATATAAAAATATGTTCTTCACTCTCATCTTTATTTCCAAATTCATTCCTCTCATTTTCAATTCCAACGTTTTCTGCATCCACTCTCTTTTGTTCAACTTCAAAAAGCTTTTGTTCATTTAAAGTTTCCTCCAAATGTTCTCCTTTAATTGCGTTGTCTTTAAGTTGCTCTTTCATTGCTTCAATGCTCCTTTTCAAATGAGTTTGATCTTCATTCACTCAGCTAGGAGATAAGGGAGTCAATGTGACTTTTCTTTCATTGTGGATGAATGAGTACTGATTTGTGAATCCATCATAGATAGCCCATTTTTCAAATTGCTATGGTCTTCCCAAAAGTAAATGACTCGTACTCATAGGCACCACATCACATAGAATCTCATCTTTGTACCTTTCGATTGAGAATGGCACAAATACTTGTTCAGTGACCTTCAGCTCTTACTCGTCGTTCAACCATTACAATTCATATCGGTTGAAATGTTTAATTTTTGAAAGCCCTAATTTGTTCACCATGTATGTGCTTTTAATGTTTGTACAACTTCCTCCGTTAATAGCTACAAGACACACTTTACCATTTACATGGAAACGAGTGTGAAATTTGTTTTTTCTTTTCTGTTCATTGTCCAATGTTTGGAAAGATGGAAGATCACAAAGCATTGTTAGTATAAAATAAAAAAATTTAAAACCGTACTAGCACACTCACTAAGCCTCACTTGGTCACTCCAAAGAAAATCCAAATTTTACTCCACTCACGCTCGTGTTTGCACTCGGGGATATGTTTTCTTGGCTTTTTCGGATCCCCCTTATGTTCTCACCCTCTCTGTTTCATTTTTCCTCTCAATTATCTTTTGTTGGGTCCTTTAGAGAACTAACTCAAGATTGAGCAAGTTTTCTTTATTTGTTGCGTCAGCTAAATAAAATGGTTAGTGTAGAATAGAATATGGAATGATAAAGATAGAATATGTTAAGAAAAGAAAAGGTGATAAGTAGGTAGTAATGAAAGAAAAAAATATGATGTTTGATAAGTAAAGAAAAAAATGAAGACAACTTACAATCCAAAATGCAACACTTACTATCTTCATTCACAAGAAACAACAAGGATGCCTCCTTCAAGTTTGATGTTGGCAGATTGTAATGTACTTCCTTTTGAATGTGAATTGCAACTTTTTCTTCAACTTTTTCTTCGCTGGAACTTTTATTTTGAATTCCTTTTTCTTTTGCTTTTCTTTTTGTACTCCTTATTTGATGTAAGAGTCTTTTCTTTTGTTTTTGATTTTTTATTCTTTTTTTGTTTTGTTGCAGCACTTTGAATGTCAATCTAACTAAGCTTTGATACCACTTGATGTAAGACTATCCAAGCTTTTTCAATGATGAAGAAAATGACAACCTTGTTATTTCCCGATCTAGGAGAGACCCCAAATGCCACATTAAATTTATAAGTTTTATGTATAAAGCAATGAAGGAAATGATTAAATGGAATAAGAAATTAATGAAATAAATGAATTGATAAAGAAATAAAGGGATATAGTTGTTATCAAAGTAGGTTGTGGAAGTGATGTAGAAATATCCTTCAAATGGAAGATGATTCGACCTCCAATGGTGACTATGGACGTTTGCCTTAATGATAAATGAAGGATATTTCAATGGTGATGAAATGGTAATGGAAATGGTGATGGTGTAGGCATGAAAATGATGGAAGATGGAGAGGATGAAGGTAGTATCTTAAATAAGTTAAAGAAGAAAAAAAACTATAGAAAACTTATCCCCGTTCTTTATAAGCTTAAGTAAGGGATGATATGTAAGGACTTGAAATCTCTAGTTATGAAAACTAGGAACTCAAAGTATCAAAGGAAAGGAATGACGCCACAAACTTATAAAAGTTTGCTTAATCGATAAAGTTCTTAAAGAACTTGCAAGAGAGAATTCTCACAAAGAGTTTTATATATTCAAAGGGTGTGTTTACAAATGAAATAAGTCTTCCTATTTATAGATTTAGAAAGGGTTGGTCGAATAATCATATGCCTATTCGGCTAAGTACATAACTTTAAATGAAAATGCATGATGCTTGGATGAATTTAGATGTCCCTTGGCCTTATGTTGCTTCAGCTACCTCTTCATGTAAATGCATGTCCATTCGATTTGAATTGAAAGTATATCTCCCTTGGCCGAATGGTTATATACTTATTCACTTTGGGGCCAAGCCTTATGCATGTGCTAGGCGTGTGATAAGGGTGTGGCTGAATGATTGTAAGGGATGCCTCATGTCTACTCACAAGTTAGGCTCCATTTAGCTAAAACAAGCTCACCAACGTTCATCTAGGTGTCATGGCATCCAATGGCCAACAACTTGTCATGAAAGGTCACGTTGTATATAAGGTAACCTTTTATCATTTGAGCTACTTGTCAAGTGTATGAGCTGAAGATGAGCTGGTCATAGGTGAGTTATATTTAGATGTGTCATTGAACAACTTCTTGTGTAAATGCACCTCTTGGAATGGTAACTATTCACGAAAAGGCACGATTTCAAAAAAAATAACCTCTGGAGATGGTGCAACTTTCCAGCTAAAATGAGATGTCTAGCTAGCTCAAAAGTTCAGCTCAAGTCAGCTAAGAGCTCAAAGTGTAGCTGACAACTTTGTCCCAAAATGATATTGAGTTGTCCTAGTCATGTTTATATAGCTCTTGGACTCAAATTTTATCTTAATTAGCTCCCATCATGTGGCCGTCTATGTACCTACAAAAGAAAACACATCATAAGCTAAGTATTTAGAGAAATAGATATATAAAGATGTGAACTATAGATTATAATAATAACTCATGCATCATATGATAATGAATGAATATTATTATTATAACTATAGATTATATGTATGGATATCAATCAATGATGCAAACCATAGGACATAATGAATGAATGAATGCACATGTTATGATAATTCAAGTATAGTCTAATATGCAAATGTATGCTCATAATATTATATAGTGCATAAATGAGTAAATATAAGATAAAGTAAGGTAGAACTCCCTTAGATTGAGCTTGATGGATCTTCAATGACGTGAGTATGTCATGAAGAAAGTTTGTGCTAGATAGGATCACATCAGAAATACCTTGTCTCCCACTTGAAATTCAATTTCTTTTATTTTCAAATCAGTATAAGACTTTGTCGATCGGAGGCTATCTTTAGATTATCTTGGATAACTTTCACTTTCTCCACCATTTCTTTCATCAAATCTGGGCCAACTAGGTCTCGATCTTATAGTTCAAACCAATTTAAGGGTGTTCGACACTTCCTCCCATACAAAGCTTTATACGAAGCCATCTTAATACTCGGTTGGTAAATGTTGTTATAAGAAAATTATGCTAAAGGCAAGTATATTTCCCACGATCCTTTGAACTCAATCACATATGCCCTTAGCATATCCTCCAATACCTGAATAGTTCGTTCTGACTGCCTATCTATTTATGGATTAAAAGATGTACTGAAATTCAATCGAGTACCTAATTCCTCATGCAAGTTCTTCCAGAATCTTGAAGTAAACCTTGGGTCTCGATCGGACACTATTGACATAGGCACTCCATGCAGCCAAACTATCTCTCTTATATACAATTCCACATATTTATCCATCGAGTAATCCACCCAAACTAGAATAAAGTGAGCTGTCTTGGTCAATCTATCCACAATTATCCATATTGAGTCCTTTTTACCGGGTGACAAAGGTAGCTCTGAAAAAAAAATCCACTGTAACTTGTTCCCACTTCCACTCAAGAATGGATATTGGTTGTAGCAATCTAGAAGGCACTTGATGCTCAGTTTTCACTTGCTGACATGTCAGGTATTTCGCCACAAACTCTGATACAACTCTTTTTATACCAGTCCACCAATAACGACTCTTTATATCTCTATACATCTTATTTCCGCCTGGGTGCATCGTCAAAGGACTATAATGTTCCTCAGAGAGAATATATTTTCTTAATTCTTCATTATCTAGAATACAAAGTCTTCTACGATAATACAAACATCCATCTATCCTTATTTCAAAGTCTTTGGCCTCATCTTTTTCTACTTGAGCAATTCTAGTCAAACATTTTCCATCTTGTCCTTGCAGCTCTTTTATACGATCCAAAAGCATTGGCTTTAGCTTAAGCTCAGCAATTAAGGCACCATCTTTCTTTACTGACATACGTGCATCCAAAGCTCGTAGAGCTACAAAAGTCTTTCGGCTAAATGCATCAGCTACCACATTAGCTTTTCCTGGATGATAATCGATCATCACATCAGAATATTTTAAAAGGTCGATCCATCTTCTCTACCTCAAGTTCAATTATTTTTGAGTCAACAAATACTTTAGACTCTAGTGATCCGTATAAATATGGCATCGCTCACCGTACAAATAATGACGCCAAATTTTCAAAGCAAACACAACCGCTGCCAATTCTAAGTCATGTGTTGGGTAATTTATCTCATGAGTTTTCAATTGTCTTAAGGCATAGGCCACAACTTTTCCATCTTGCATAAGTACACATCTTAACCCATTATGAGATGCATCACTAAAGACTACATAGTCTTTACCCGACTCAGGTTGTACAAGCACTGGGGATTCTGTTACAATTCTCTTTAGTATTTCAAAACTTTCTTAACATTTTTTTGACCAAACAAAAGGCACATCTTTCCATAACAAGCTAACATTGAGAAGTTCTTCACGAACCGTCTATAGTAACCAACAAACCCCAAGAAACTCTGAACTTCAGGATATTCATTGGAGGTTGCCAATCCACTATGGCTTGAATCTTTTTAGGGTCTACTCTTATGCCTTCTACAGAGACTATATGACCAAGGAAAGCAATCTCAGTTAACCAAACTTCACACTTGGATAATTTGACATACAACTTCTTCTCTTGAAGAGTCTGAAGAACAACGCGAAGATGAGCATCATGCTCCTCTCTTAACTTGGAATACACCAAAATATCATCGATAAATACCACCACAAACTGATCCAAGTAAGGGTGATATACTTAGTTCATCAAGTCCATAAATGTCGCAGGAGCGTTAGTCAAACCAAATGACATTGCCACAAATTTGTAATGTTCATATCGAGTTTAAAAAGTTGTTTTTGAAATATCATCCTCTTTTATCTTTAATTGGTGGTACCCCGACTTCAAGTATATCTTAGAGAACACTATTGCGCCTTTTAGTTGATCGAACAGATTATCAATCATCGGAAGAGGGTACTTATTCTTTATGGTTACTTTATTTAACTGACGATAGGCGATGAATAATCTTATAGATCCGTCATTCTTTTTCACAAAAAGCACAGGTACTCCCCAAGGAGAAACACTGAGTCTAAAAAATCCCCTATCAAGTAACTCCTGCAATTGGGCCTTTAATTCTCTTAAATCTGTTGGATCCATTTGATATGGAGGCATAGAAATAGGTTTGGAACCCGGGTAAACCTCAATATGGAATTCCACCTCACAGTCTGGAGGTAATCCTGGTAACTTTTCCATAAAAAACATCTGGAAACTCCCTAATAGTTGAAATATCATCTAATCTTGCTTCTGATACTCGAGTGTCTATCACATTAGCTAGAAAAGCTATACACCCTTTTGACATCATTTTCTTTGCAGTCATGGCTGATATCACATTAGATGGTGATTTCATTTTTTCGTCGATCGATACTATTTCAGAGCCTTTTGCATCCTTAAAAAATAACCCCTTCTTGTGAAACATCAACCCATCCATGATTTGGAGACAACCAATACATGCCCAAAATGATTTCAAACTCATCGAAGGGAAACTCCATTAATTTTTCCGGGAACCCAATTCCTTGAATCTTTATCGGGTATTTTCTACATACCCGCGTTACTTTCACACTATGACCCATAGGGTTTACCGCTATCATCTCACTAAAAATTGGTTCTAAAGGAATTTCTGTATTTCTAACCAACTTTGTACTAATGTATGAGTGTGTAGAACCAGGGTCAACAAAAACAAACACAGGTTCTTCAAAAACATGGAATGTACCTGTTAAGATCTCTGAGTCATCCCAATCCTCATTAGTCTTAATGCTGTAAATCCTGGATACTCCCTGAGTCTCTTGTCGTGGTATTGACTCAGATGGTCATTTGGATCTACCACTTCCTCTACTTCTATTAGAAGCTACCACCGATCTTTCAGATTGTGCTGAACTATCCCAGATTTCTTAGGATAATTTTGAGCATAGTGACCAGTTTCACCACACTGGAAACAAGCTCCATTGAGAAATATATATACTACACGGTGAAATTTGCAACATGTCTGACATGGAGTTCTCTCTCCAAATGCTCTACTGGAGCTAGCAGTAAAAGACTGGGATTGTTTAGTTTTCTACAAAGCTGAAGTAAAACCATCTCTATTAGTATATCAGGAACTCTAGCCCTTGTCTGTCTTAGCATGATAGGGAGTTGAAAGAGTTCCAACTCTTTCCCCGTCTGCATACTCTGTTCAACTGCTAGAGTTTCATCTTGAGCTCTTTCAATAGCCTTAGCCTGGTTAATAACTTCTTGCAAGCTAGGCAAGTTTAAAGCCAACATCATCTCTTTCAACTTTGGCCTCAAACCTTCAATGAACCAATCACGTCGAGCCTTGTCATTAGGAACTACCTCAGTAGAAAACAACTCAGCTTGTTGTATTCAGCCTAGTCTCATATACTGCTCAATTACCTTGTTTCAAATTAAGGAACTTTAGCAGTATCACCGGTCTAAACTGCTCACCAACAATCTTGTTCTTAAATTCCTCCTGAAAGAACTGCCAGGTCATTTTCTCCAATGATGCATATATCATAGTATTTGACCACCATACTTGAGTTGATCCCGAAGTAAAGATACAGCTTTGTTCATCGTATTTCTTCAAATTTAAACCTATAGTATCAGTATTATTCTTCCAGTGCCGATACCCTTACCCAAATTTTCATTTTTCATTTCGATTTTTACCCAAATTTCGTTAAATTCTCTTACTTTTACCTCCAACAATACCCTTAAACTTACTATCACTTAACCCAACTAAATTTTCTCCATTTATCTTCTCATAACATCTAAAATCTCCAAAGAACATCCCAAACTAAGAATCACACTACTTTTTCATACATACTTTTAATCACATTCAAGTCTTTTAATATGTTATTTTCTTATTTGACAAGTCAAATATACTTGTAAACCTCAATAAAAACTCAAATTTCAACATATCACTCAAAAACTCATTTTCTTCAATCTCAAATAAATTATACATCTCTTAGTTTTAATCATCTTTAAACCTTCCTTAAGCTTCCACATCACTTAAGGTTTCAATACCAAACCAAAATCGAAAGGAAAAACTAGCTAGATGAAGTCTTACCTTGGGCTGTGGGGAAAACATGAACACGGGAAGAAGGAGAAGAGAACCGAGTTCTTGCCAATGTTTTTCCCATTTCTCCTTTCTATCCTTATTAAATATCCCTTTAAATGAATATTAAAATTCATTTTATCTAAAAGACTAAATTGCCCCTCCATTCTTCCATTCTTAATAATTAGTCTTTACCAAATTCCTAATTCCTTTCTTGTACTTTACCATTTATTCAATTAAATCCTCCAAATTTTAAATTCTTTCATTATGGTCACCGACCCGATATTTGGGGTATTACAGGTTGTTTGGTCTCGGTTTAATGGCCTCTTCAGCCATATTTGCCATGACCGGTGTCGTGGCCGGTGGCATTGGTGAGAAGCTTTGAAGCTCTCGTCCGCATGCATAGAAGATGGAGAGTGAGAGAGAAATTGTTTTTCCATGTTTTCAAATGAAACGCCGGATGGGTGTTTTAGTTTAGGTCATATATTAGTATTTTAGGGTAAATTACATGTAGGTCATTCCATTTTAGCCTCATATTTCTATTTTGGTCTCTAGTTTTATCTTTTTCTTATCTGTTTTAAATTTAGGTTGCAAGTTTTATTTTATGTTATTTTTGTCATTTCTACATTTTTGTTTTATTTTGTTTTTGACATACTGTTTTTTATTACTTTTATTTTAATCACTATTTAGTCATGATTTGCTTGCTATTTTATTTATTTCTTACATTTTGATCCCTTATTGTTAAAATACGAATATTAAACCTCAATGCGACTTTGTGGTGACCCGCCCAGGGATATAATACACATTATTTATGGTCCATGTAAAATTCTAGCTTTTAACTACTAATTTATTAACCACTAGCTTTTAATTTTTATATTCGATTGATTTATTTTTTGTTATTTACATTTCTACTTTTTAAATTTTTGTTATTTTATTTCATACCTTCATTTTTCAGTACTTTAATTTTAGTTCTTTGATTAGTGCATTTTATTTTCTGTTCATTTCATTTTAGTCATATGAATATATATGAAAGCCTCAATAGCATAACTCGACTGATTTCATAATTGGATTAAAGGTAATATTTATTTATTATAAAAATATTAAGAAATTATCTTCTTAAAGTAACTAGATGTCCTATTCTGATATTCTAAAATAAATAAATACCTTACTAAGAAAACCTAAAAATCGAGTATGCTTAAAATTAATTAAGATAAAAAGGGAAAAGGGAAATGTTCCTTTATTTAAAATTTGTAAGTCAACCCGTCTAATTTTTATTAGAGATTTGGCATCGATCTTTTTAAATAATTGAACATCCCTTATATTTTATAATTAAATATATAATTGATTTATTTTTTTATTTAATGGTTGAATCAAATTATTTTAATATTGAGTTCTTGGGGAAAATATTATATTCTTTTCATTTCAGATGGAAAGAGAAATGTTCGTCCTAAAGTATTTTAGGGATTATGTTCTCTTTGATTGGAAATACTGGAATATTTTATATTTCTCCTTAAAATTTTCCATAAAATAATGCGATTGAATTTAGAATAATAGGATCGTAACTTAATTTTATATTTGAATTCTTAGATTTCCACTACTAGACACAATTTATAATCGATGAGGTACTAATTTTGGGAATTGTAGGGGTATTAATCCTTCCCTACGCGTAATCGACCCCAAATGCCTTTTTATTATTAAAAAGAATTAATTTCTGGTTACACGTAGACTGATTTATCTTTTAAATGGTGTTTTCTTAGAAACTCTTTTAAAATGTGATTTTTAGGTATTCGACCTAACTAACCCAAAATGACGATGGCGACTGCAAAACATTTCATTAAAAACCATTTATTTATTTGTTTTTCACCAAGAAACGTTGTACCGGGCGAAAATACGACAGTTTTGATTTATACCCATAATTATAATTATAATCAATCATGCCCTGGCCTCTATTAAATCCAAAAGTAACCGCATTATGTTTCTTTCTAAAGAGATGTAAGCCAAGGAAGATCATTGAAGTTTTGAGGTAAATTTCTTCTATACTTCAACACATTGGCAATTTTAGAAGAAATTTGCCCTGTCAATAATAGGAAATATAAGAGAGGCAAATGTATAGAAGAAATTTATCGAGTCCAAATGATAATTATGAGAAGTCCAATTTTTTCTAAAAGTAAGCGCATTTTGTTTCATCTACAAAATCGGAATTATATAAAAGAGGAATCATCTATATAAACTCGATCAGTAGCGTCTTTTACTCAACGAATGTGGAATCAGTGTATCACTTGTTTGGTAATTGTACAATATCTTGGAGGCTTTGAAAAAGATTGTTAAGCATTTGGGGAATCCAAATAGTCATGCCTGATAATATTGAGAAGCTTCTTTATTTATGGTTGAGCTGCCCTGTTAAGGAGGCGGTGAAACAAGTCTGATTTATGAATTTCTTCGGAATCGTGTGATCAATATAATTTTTTCAAAATGAAGTGTTTTTCAATGGGAAGGTTTTAGATGAAACTCAACTCTTTGACATCTCTGTCTAGAGGATAATCTGGTGGTGAAAATGCAAGTGACCGAATAAGTTTAGTTCTATCACGGATATCATGGTCGATCCTCGCCTAGTTGCTGCAATCAAATTACCTTGCAAGAAGATGAAAGCTTGATGCCCTCCTCCTGTGTTCATGAAATTTAATGTGGTTGGGTCTGTGCGGGTATTGGTAGGGGTGTTCATATTCGGATACCCGTATTTTCGGTTACCCGAAATGTCGGGTATTCGAAATTTTCGAGTAGTAAAATTTCGACCTGTGACCCGGCCAATAATAATCAGGTACCATCAAGTCGGGTACCCATTAATCTGGGTAATAGGGTACCCTGTTTCGTTTTATTTTCAAATTAACATTTTGTTGTATGTACAATACAGGTAGTGCTTGTGCTATTAACCAAACTAAATTCTACTTAGTACCCACATTTTCTATTTTTAAGTAATACATAATGATATCACCAAACCAAATTAGCAAAATACAATCTGATATTAACCAAATTAGCAAAAATTTATTATACATAAAGACGAGTTCCAAGGCTCACCATTCCAGCATATAGGAATGTCTTTTGTTACTCTTCTCAACTCTAGTATTTGCTTACAGTAAGTTCTTTATCTATGTTCAACTAAATTTTTTTATTTGGTGCATTATGCATACATTGGGGTATCCATGCATAGAGGAGAAGTTGTTGAGCAACCTGTCAAAATTTGTTGTGATAATAAGGGTGCTTGTAATAACCTCAAGTTACACTGTAACTTTGGCTTCCATGTTAATGGTTTAGCAGATTTAATCTAATTCGAGAGATAACTATGTCGGTTATCAGTTTCTGGCTCCAAGAGCTATTATTAGCACCATAAAAATTGAAAATCTGAGGCGAGTACAATATCGCTCTCCAGAAGAATATGACGATGCACTGAGGGGAAGTAAGAATGGTTGCGTCAGCCATTATTGGTGAAATACCATACCTTAAATTCCCTTGCCAAATACCCTACAGATTAATACCATGATTAAATCTAAGGTTAACTCTGGCGGTTTTGGCTTTGTAAGATTCCTTTACATACCGTCATGATTTTGATCCTTCTTTGATTTGGTACAGTAGGTGCTGATTTATTTGTATGTTAATGATCGTAGGTATTCCCAAAAGGTTCCCCACTTGTCTAAGACATATCAGGTGCAATTATGAGACCAAGAGAGAAAGAAAAGCAGCAAATGATGAAAAATAAATGGTTTAACAACACTGACTCAGTCTTTACAAATCAGGAACAGCAAGAAATTCCAGCAGGCTAAACCTTCATAGCTTTGGGGGTTTGTTTCTTGTTACTGGGTTGTCTACAAGTTATTTTCGACAATTGGTGAAGAACTGATGAATATTTATTCTATTTTTATTGTCACTGGTTTTACGTGGAATAAGAAGTGCTGATGAGTTGCAAAAGATAAGAGTAAACTATGGTTTTTAAGGATTGAGAGGGTTTAAAGAGATCAGTCAAGCAGCCTATCATTTTGACAGACTTAATGTTAACCGTGCAGCATATCAGTATTCCGTTACTCTTAGTAACGATAATTAACGATGAGTGATCGATTTGTTATAAATCAATAACATTAATGATTAACCTGTTATGAATCGATAATATTAGTGACCGATTTATTATAAATAGATAACGATAGTGATCAATTTATTATAAATTGATAAAATTAGCGACTGATTTGTTATTTTTTAAACTTTAGTGAGAAATGAAAATTCACTCAAATATTAGTGACCATTTGTATTTTACCCTAAAATATTTTCGGTAAACTATATCATTGACCACTTAACTATTTAGCCCTTTCACTTTTACCTTCAATCTTTCAATTTTGTTAATCTTGCCATGGTAAGTATAGCTGTGTGACAACCTTCCATTATTTTGTGATTGGCCGTTACAATGTTTTCCCTCCAATTTGAGGACATTATTTTTGTTTCTTCTGTTTTGACAGGAAATGCATCAAAAGTACAGGAGTACGTGTTAGTTCCTCGTTCTGGAGCTTGAAATTGAGAATTTTATTGCATTCTTACTGAAGGAAATTAAGAGAAACATCTACACATCTTTGTTTTCTTATCTGTCCTCTATATCCATAAGAATTGAAAAAGAGAGAGTTATAAGCTGTCTGTTAAGTACTTGCTGCAGAGCTCCTTATCATCCGAATAACTGAATATTGTGTGTTCAAACGTTCAGTTTGTTGTTTCATTACAATCAAATGGTCTTGCTTTCCATTGTGTATTATTTTGCCTTCAAAGTTTCATGTTCTAGCGACCTTGGTACCTCCTGATTATCATTTTATGATTGATGTGGCATTCTTATGTATTTCACAGACAAATCAAAGTTGGTATATTATTTAAGTCCTCGAAATACCGTTCCTCCCAAAGCCCTTCACCCAACAGATAGAAGCAAGTTTTTAAATATTAAATCAATATAGAGGCAACAAAAGGCTCCAGGTTAACTTTAGAGCCGAAGAACACGAGGAAGACAACTGTTCAAAGGAAGGCTCCTCACAACGACTTGAGTAGTTGGAATAAAAGAAATAGTCAGGGTGCAGATGGTTCAGGCATTAACTCAGCAAAGGACGCAAGTGCAAGGACTCATTCAGCAGAAAGACCCAAGAACCTTTGCCATGCCAGGGTTGGAAAGAGCTAATCAGTCTGTCCCAGGAAGCAATGCAGACACATGTTTTATTTTATCTTAAAATTTTCAAAGTATTTAAAGTTAAATATCATTCTAGATTTTTTAATCCTTAATAATATTATGCAATAGAGAGAAGTTAGTGTATAAAATAAAATATATGAGGTATTTGATTTAACGGTTAAGGCTTTGGTTGATATCTTGAGGATCCCAAGTTCTAAACCCAACAAAAGTATATTTCACTCTACCTTAATTTGATGTCATCATTTGATTGAATATAAAATTTATTTTAATATTTTGGCGTCACAAGACACATGTCATGATAATATGTTAACACATGTCATATCCTGATTAAACAATTAATTTATTGAATTAAATTTAATTTAAGACCAAACTGATAGAATATATATGTATTAGGACTAAATGTATAATTATACTAATTTTATTAACTGTCATCTCAATATTTTGGATATTAACATCAAATGGCTTATTGAATACAATTAAATATGGTTTGATTGACAAAATTAAAAGATCAATTATTTTAATATTTTGGTGTCACTCATGAAACATGTCATGATAATGTGTTGACACGTGTCACATCCTAATTAAATAGTTAATTTATTAAATTTAATTTAATCTAGGATCAAACTGATAGAATGTATATGTATTAGGACTAAATGTATAATTATACCAATTTTATTAAATGTTATCTCAATATTTTGACATTAATGGCAAATGGCTTATTGAATACAATTAAATATGGTCTGACTGACATATAGTTAACCCAAATATATTTATTAAATATATTTATTGTTAATGCATGATAAAATATAAATGATTTATCTTATACCAAAAAATATAAATTAATTGTCATTTCATCAAATATTATTCGTTAAATAATTTTAATAATTATATTTTTTAGATAAAATATTTTTTACTTTATAATGTTATAAAATTTATTTTATTTAAACTTTTTATACTTAAACATATTTTTTAGAACCCTTAGAGTGACTTAGAATATGTTTGACTTTAAAAAATATTTTCTATTTCTGTTTTCTGTTTTTTTAGAAAATAGTTTTCATTTTTAATTTTTTAAAATTTAGAAAACATTTTTGATTAAGATAATTGAAAACTTAAATTAAAAATGAAAATATATTTGATATCTATTTTTTAAATAAAGATAACTAAAAATAAACAAATAATTAATAAATAATTAAATTAAAATAATATAAAATAAAACTACTAAGAAACTTTATTACATAATTTTTTTTAGCATAACAATTAATTTATTTGAATTAAAAGTAACACTTGATAGTGGATTAGATGACCCTATTTGAGGGGAAAACAAAAATAACACCGTGACCAAAACAGCAAAACTCTACCTTAGAATGTTGTTTGAACCAATTTGGAAGTTTGTACAAATATAAGGACTAAATCGCACATGTTTAGAAATTGGGGAATTAAATGGAAATTGTGTAAAAGTTGATGTATTGTGTTTGAATTAAATGTTGAAACGTTTAATTATACTTTTGGGAAGCTTGAATTTAAGGTGAAATGGCAAGTGGCCATTTTGAATAAATTATAAATATTGGGATAAATTATAAAAGAATTTATTTTAATGGTTGAAATGTGAAATTGGAATTTTCATGTGAAAGTAGTGATGAATATGAATATTAAAGGACTTGAAATGCTAATATTTATGTTATGAAGTGAAGTTAGTATCAAACTAGTATTGAAATAATTTTTAGAAATTTTATTCCTAATATGTGCTTATGTTAAAATGATACTAACATATTATTTGAATGATATATGTTTTGTAAATGATGCTTTTATAGATTATGATCGAGATCGAGATATAAGAGAGTTTAAAGCAAAATGAAAAGTTACAAGAATGAGGTTTATATCAAAGTAAAGGTTGATAATGAGACATTTTAGGTGAGTGCATTCTTACCTATTATATATATATATACTATATGAGGAAGACTTGCGATGAGTCAATCTCGAATTATTTTGAAAAAAGTATTTAAATTGTATTTTGATCTATTTTTATAATACTTTACCAAAAAGGTATTCAAATAATTTAGGGTATAAATTACCTAATACATTTAATTTGATGTTTTTAATTAAATGGTTTTATGGATGATTTCGGGTATGAACTGCCCAATGCACTTTTCTATAATATTTGGATGTATTAGTATATGTGGATACTCCTAATAAGTTAATGATATATGATCTTGTTCTAAAAGTCCATTGTATGTGTATTGAGAATTGTTGGTAAAATTGGCATGCCACGAGGTGGAGTATCCTATATCTGGCACTATATGTGCGTTATGGTACATTTATCTATATATGTATGGCACTATATGTGCAATCTGGGTTTCACGATGTTTTGACGTTGTGAGCTATCATGTCTGATTTTTGATTTAATATAGTGGTGTTGTGTTCTACATTACCTATATTTCTATTTGGCACCAATAGTGTAATTTATTTATGGCAGTTGTGACAGTATATTGCGCACACTCAGCTGACTAACGTACCATGCATTATCATTTGTTATACATTAGGTTGTCAATTAAATAAATGTGAAAAATGCAAGTTTATCTGATTCGTTGAAAGTAAAGCTTTGTTTATATATTCTGATTTGGCATAAAGTGTCTTATATATGAATTGTTTATTTTGACATGTGGAGTCTGAACTGATGATTTTTTTTATTTCAGTTTGAAAAGTTTTTTACATGTTCTTATATTATTATATGATAATTTATATATTGTGATTTATGTGACATTTTATATATCTATATATTTTATTTTATATTTGATAATGCCTCACTAAGTGTATACTTAGCATGTAATGGTTTCATGCATAGGTAAAAGAAAGCGAATGAAGTAAGGATTTGAACTTGACATCAATCATTGAAGTAAGCAGTTTCATTCTGAATATAAAACTATTTTGAACTGTCAAGTTGTTACTTAAAATCGAACTCGATGTGAATGTTAAAATATTATATTTTATTTTTACGCTATTAAATATTTTCATGATTAATGTTAAATTTAACGATTTTGAAAAGAAACAAAATTTTACCGATTTCAAATAAGAAATGTTTTACAAGTTTTGTGTGACATGTCTGACTTGTATTTGGGTACGAATATGAGAAAGGGGTTACATTTATTGGTATCTGAGTTGTAGGTTTAACCGATTCTAGGCCTAAACTGAAGTTGTTTTGAGTATAAAAGTGTATACATGCCTCTAGGATGTCATTAGTACTGATCGAGTGTTTATATGATTGATTCCCCCTCCTTAGTAACGTAAGTTAACAAGTATATATATCAGATATTTGAAACAGAGAATTTGAGATGAGCGACCAAACATGATGATCCAGGAGGAATAATTAGTGTTAGTAATAAGCTAAACCATGAGTCTCATGTTCAATCTAATATAGGTAGTGCACTGGTATAATAGGAGTGCTAGTGCAAGAATAAAGAGATGATAAATATTATTTAAATTAATCACAAGTGATATAGTAGCAACTAACCTTTTGGTTAGAGCGCAAGAGTGAATCATATTGGTAAAGATTGCCCGAAAAAGATTCATATAGTTAAGTTTTTAGTGAATCTAATGAAGTCACATTTCAAGGAATTTGAGATAATTCTTGGTATAGATTGGTTATCCCCTATTATGCCAAACTGAATTATCTCTCAAAGCGATCGATTTAAAGGATTCGAAAAATTCCAAGATCATAGTGATAGGAAAATTAGTAAATTTGTTGTTTGTTGGTATTTCGACAGTAACTGCAAAGAAATAGTTGTTGTAAGGTTGACAAGCTTACTTGGCTAATGTGGTGAATACTCAAATATCAAAGCCTAAGTTGGAAGATATTCCAACGGTTTGAAAGTATCAAATGTATTTTCAGATGAATTACCTAGATTACCTACAGATTGAGAGGTAGAATTTAATATAGAAGTACTATCGTGTATTGCGTCCATATCTATGATCCTATATAGAGTGGCTCCAATTGAGTTGAGGAAAGTATAACAGTAAAAATAAAAAAATTGTTAGATCGAAATTTTATAAGATGGAGCGTGTAACCTTAAGGCGCGTCGGTAATACTTTTTGTGAAGAAGAAAGTTGGTTTCATATGGGTATACATAGATTTTTGTCAGTTAAATAAAGTGATAGTGAAGAATGAATATCCCCTCCCGATGATTGATGAACTCTTTGATTAGCTAAGAGGCATATTGGTGTTTTCTAAGATTAATAAACACTCATACAACACTTATAGTTTGATATGCATATTGAGAGTTACTAGTTATGTTGTCTGGGTTAATAAACACTCATACAACACTTATAAATTTGAAGAATCAATTGTTTTAATCATACTGGATCAAGTGTGGTGGTACCAGTGATGATAATTTAGTTTACTTGAAGACTAAGAAAGACCATGATGTACATCATCGTGTAATACTCTAAATTCTTTGAGAGTTTACTTGAAGATTAGCTATGTGTTGATATGTTAAAGTGTGGATTTTGGGTCATCAAAAATTGTTTTTATTAATCATGTCATTTCAGTAGAAGGAATAAGAATGAATTCCAAGAAAGTACAAGCTATTAATGAATAGAAAACTCCATAGAATGTTTTTGAAGTTCGACGTTTCGTGAAACTCGTTGATTATTATCAAAATTCGTAAAGAGTTTCTTGATGATAGTCTCTCCACTTACCAAATTATTGAGGAAAGAGGATATTGATAGAATCTTTAGTACTAGTGTAATCAAAACCAGAGTTACTATGGTAAGATGAGACTCTTGAATGTTATGTTACTTTATGAATAAGCTAAGGATGCAGTGTAATACCCTAAATATCGGGTCAATGATTATATTGAATGATTTAAAATTTAGAGGATTAAATTGAATAAATGGTAAAGTATAAGAAATGATTTGATTAAGACCAATTAGTAAGAATGGAAGAATAAAAGGGCATTTTGGTCCTTTAGAGTGGAATGAATTTAAAATTTATTTTATTAGGGATTTAAGAAAGGGAAAAAGGGGAAAGTTGAAAACTAAACTAAGTCATCTACTTTTCTTCTTCCCCCATGATCGTGCTCTCTTCCATTGCCAAAGGTAAGACTTCAACTAGCTAGTTTTCCTTTCATTTTTTGTTTGTTCTTGAAGACTTAAGTGATATGGAAGCTTAAGGAAGGGTTATAGAGGATTAAAACTAAGAAATGAATGATTTATTTGAGATTGAAGAAATTGAGTTTTTGAATGTATATTGAAATATGAGTTTTTATTCAGGTTTATTAGTAGATTTGACATGTCAAAGAAGTAAATAAGAGATTATAAGCCTTTGATGTGATTAAAAACATGTTAGAAAAAGTAGTATGATTCTTAGTTTGAAATGTTCTTTGGAGAATTTAGACGTTATAAGAAGCTAAATGGAGGAAAGTTAGTTGGGTTAAGTGATGTTAAGTTTAAGGGTATTATTTTAGGTAAAAGTAAGATTTTAACGAAAATATGGTAAATTTCGAGCTGAAAAATGGAAAATCTGGGTAGGGGTATCGGTATTGTTCTTCCAGTACCTATACTATAGGTTTTAATTTGAAGAATTACGATGAATTTATCGATACTGATGCACTTAGTATCGATACTGATGCAATAAGTATCGATACTGATGTGGGTATCGATACTAAGAGAAAGGTATCGATATCAAGGATTCCAGAATGCAGAAATGGTATCGATACTGAAAGGGAGTATCGATACGATACCATAGTATAAAAGTATCAATACCATGGTAGGGGTACTGATACTATTGAGTTTGGAATTGTAAGATAGGCTGAAGTTGTAATAGAAATTGAAAATAATAGTACTTTTGAGTATTAATAAAGTATAAATCTTAGGGAATAAACTAACATTGGTATGGTATGTGTCTTTAATGGATGCTCGTATAGATCATAACAAAGCTCTTGAGTCAAGAAAGAAAAAGGGCAAAGATAAAGTTTCCAAATAGCCAGACATCATTACAGCTTATTAGCGAGGCTTATCAGGTGAGTGCATTTATTGTATTTATATGAGTTGAGGAAGACTTACAATAAGTCAACTTAGAATATTTTGATTTAATGTATGTTTTACAGTATTTAATATACTTTCATAAATGTGTATGGAAATGATATTATGAATATGTTTTAGAGTATGAACTGCTCTAAAATAAATGAAAATGCATAAAGGTGCATTATTGACAGAAAGGTGCCATAAATGAAAATGCATAAAGGTGAATTATTGGCATAAAGGTGCCATAAATGAAAATGCATAACGATGCATTATTGGCAGAAATGTACTATAAATGAAAATGCATAATGATGCATTATTGGAATAAAGGTGCCATAAATGAAAATGTATAACGGTGCATTATTGGTAGAAATGTGCCATAAATGACAATGAATAACGGTCCATTATTGGAAGAAAGGTGCCACAAATGAAAATGCATAATGATGCATTATTGGTAGAAAGGTGCCATAAATGAAAATGCATACCAGTGCATTATTGGCAAAAATGTGCCACTAATGGTATTCATAAAAGGTGAATGACCATTTCGGCACTTCGGTGCAATGTATGTACCTTAAATTCTTATTTAACATATATTGGGCAAAATAAAGTATAATTGGGAACAAAATACAGAAAAATAAGTATGATGGACATACTAAGAATGGTTTTGATGACTATATGAAAGAAACCTATGTTTAATTAAGATGATTAATTGATTTTTATGAAGTGTACGAATTAGTTTGTATTTCAATAACTATGATATAATTATGTATGAATTTCAATTCAATTACGTTATTATGTCTCACTAAGTAAATACGTAATGTGTGTTGATTTCACGCGTAGGTAAAAACTGAGATTAGAAGTAAAGAGTACTGAGCAACTCCAAGCATCGAGGAATATATTGCAATATCAGTAAGACATCATATGATGAAATGTTTGACTTAGTTTAGTGGCACGTACTTATGAAAGTCCTATTAGCTCTATTTAAATATTTTGGAAATTGGTTTGTAATAGATTAACTGGATCGTCTTATATTGAATTTAAATATGGATAACATGAACTAGTATTGATAATAGGAATAGACGTGTTTAATATATATAATTGAAGAATGTCTTATAATCTATATTATTAAATGGTTTTATCTAAAGAAAACAAAAATTTTACTGATTTTCAAGTATCGAGAATGTTTCAAAAGTCGTGTGACATCTGTAACTCGTGTACAGAAACGTATACGGGAAATGGGTGTTACATTTATTGGTATCATAGCTACATGTTTAACCGTTTCTGGACATGAAACAAGTATTAATTTTGTTAAGAATGTATAATGCCACTAGGATGTCAAAAGTTTACTGATAGTTGTCTATATATTGTGATTATGCTTATAATGGAGTAAAGTTACTTTTTATTAATGTAAGATGATTTTGATTGTGTTTATATGTCGGGAACTAAAGGTAAAGGTAAGAAAATTTATAAATTTGAGAAGAAGGTCGAGATCAAAATCAACCTAAACATGACTTCAGTATCAGGCCTTAGAAGGGTATAAGCTGCTTGGGATTTTTCTCCTTTCTGTGGAAGGAATGCCCCAACCTTTATCGACATTTCTACATTTGAGGAGTCCATTAAAAAGTTTGAACGGTTTACAAGAGAAGTTGAATCGGATGAGGGTCTAGAGGAGATTTCTGAATCTAGTGATGATTATGAGGTTTCTTCAAGTAAGCTTAAATAATTGAAAATATTTAAGTGAAGCATTAAATTGTTTAAAGCATTGTTAATTTGAGTAAGAGGAAGTGAGTAAGCGATAAATACGTTGTCCACTAAAAGTTTATAGAAAGCTGAGTTATTAGTGAATAAAATGATTATGAGTTTGTTTGAGAATAAATGTTAAGTTTTATGGACTTGATAGAGTTAATTTTAAAAGGTAATTTGTGAAAATGGATTGTCTACCCATTGCATGCTACAATGAATTATTATTTAGAATTTAGATTAATTCTCGAGAACATGAAAAGTGTCAAGTTCGAAATGATAAAAAAAGAGTAAATTTGTTTACTAGTGTAATTTTTAGCATTAACTGTTATGAAGTTATTGCTACAAAGTTGTTGAGTCTTTTTATTAAATGATGTCGATATTAAGACTTTCATAGTCGAGATAGAAAATGTTTCAATTGCAGGAGAATATTTTCAATGGATCGGGAAAATATACACATATTTCCTCAAGAATGAAATAAGAAATTTTAAAATAAAAGTATTCTATTCAACTTAATCTCGAGTGAGATGATAGAGGTAAACCCTATGGGTCATGGTGCAAGTGTGAGTTGGACGGGTAGTAATAGTCGATAAAGATTCCAGGGGCTATGTTCCCAGTGAATCTGATGGAATTATCATTTGATGAGTTAAGATCATTTTGGGTATATGTTGTTTGTCTCAAGAAACAATTATTTCAGAAAGATGCAGAGAATATGAAAATTATAGTTATTGGAGAGAAAGCAAAATCATTGCCCAAGGTGATATCGACAATGATTGTGAAGAAGATGATGTCGGAAAGATGTATAGCTTTTCTGGCTAATGCGATAGATACTCAAATAATTAAAATAGAATTATATGTTATTTCTACAACTCGGGAATTTATAGATGTCTTTTCAGATGAATTACCTGGGTTACCTCCAATCGAGAGGTGGAATCCAAGGTTGATGGTTATCAAGGTATTGAACATGTTTCTATGATTTTGTATCGAATGACTTAGGCAAGTTAAGAGAATTAGAGGCTCAATTAAAAGAGTTGATTGATCAAGGTTTCATCAGACCGAGTGTTTCATCTTGGGGAGTATTTGTGTTATTAGCGAAAAGAAAGATGAATATATGTGGTTATGAATAGATTATCGACAGTTAAATAAGGCAACAATAAAGAATAAGTATCCTCTTCTGAGGATTTATGATTTGTTTGATCAATGAAAGGCACAACAATGTTCTTTAAGATAGACCTTAGGTCAGGATACCACCAATTAAAGATTAAAGAGGAGGATATATCAAAGACAACTTTTCAAACTTGGTATGGAGCTTATGAATTTGTGGTGGTATTTATAGATGATAGTTTAGTGTATTCGAAGCCATAAGAGAGTTTTGAAATGCTAAAGAGGATTTTAAAAGAGGCACCAGTGTTTATATAACTTGAGTTGAGTAAAGATTATATGGTTTTTAGTGATGCATCTCCTAACGGCTAATGAAGGGTGCTTATGCAAACAGATAAAGTTGTGGCATATGCCTTGATAAAGTTAAAGACTCATAAGAGGAATTACCCTACGCATGAGCAGTCAAGTTTTCTTTAAATATTTGACGCCATTATCTGTATGATAAGCGATACTATAGTTATGCTAATTAAAAAAGCCTAAAGTAATTGTGGACTCAAAAAGAGTTGACCCTGAGATAGGGAAAATGAAAATTTCATGATAAGAATGGTATAAGTAGAAAATAAAGAGATTGAGGACTTTTGAGGTCAGGTCTAACGGATGTTTGTATTATCATGGGAGACTTTGTATTCTCGATGATGAATAATTTAGGAAATATATTCTTTTTGGGGTATTAACTCCATTGACTATGCATTCAGGTGGAAACAAGAGGAACCATAAGGTAGAAGAAGTTACTTGGGAGAGAGAGAGGAAGATATGAAGAAGCAGTTTTCCCCACCTCATCGTATCAGGTACTTCTTTAAATTCGAGGACAAATTTTCTTAAGGGGGAGAATTGTAATAACCCAAATATCAGGTCAGTGATTATATTGAAATGATTTAAAATTTGGAGGATTAAATTGAATAAATGGTAAAGTATAAGAAATGATTTGATTAAGACCAATTAGTAAGAATGGAAGAATGAAAGAGCGTTTTGGTCCATTAGAGTGGAATGAATTTAAAATTCATTTTATTAGGGATTTAAGACAGGGAAAAGGGGGAAAGTTGAAAGCTAAACTAAGTCATCTACTATTCTTCTTCCCCCGTGATCGTGCTCTCCTCCATAGCCAAAGGTAAGGCTTCAACTAGCTAGTTTTTTCTTTCGTTTTTGGGTTGTTCTTGAAACCTAAGTGATATTGAAGCTTAAGGAAGGGTTATAGAGGATTTAAACTAAGAAATGGATGATTTATTTGAGATTGAAGAAAATGAGTTTTTGAATGGTATTTTGAAATATGAGATTTTATTGAGGTTTATTAGTAGAATTGACTTGTCAAGGAATTAAATAAGAGATTAGAAGTCTTGGATGTGTTTAAAATCATGTTAGAAAAAGTAGTATGATTCTTAGTTTGAGATGTTCTTTGGAGAATTTAGACGTTATAAGAAGCTAAATGGAGGAAAGTTAGTTGGGTTAAGTGATGTTAAGTTTAAGGGTATTATTTTAGGTAAAAGTAAGAGATTTAAACGAAAATATGGTAAATATCGAGCTGAAAAATGGAAAATTTGGGTAGGGGTATCGGTATTGGAAGAATAGTACCGATACTATAGGTTTAAATTTGAAGAATTACGATAAACAATATTGATAATAATGCAATTAGTATCAATATAGATGAGGGTATCGATACTAAGAAAAAGATATCGATACCATGGATTCCAGAATGCAGAAATGGTGTCGATACTGAAAGGGAGTATCGGTACTATAGAATAGAAGTATCAATACCATGGTAGGGGTACCGATACTATTGAGCCTGGAATTGTAAGATAGGCTGAAATTGTAATAGAAATTGAAAATAATAGTACTTTTGAGTATTATTAAAGTATAAATGTTAGGGAATAAACTAACATTGGTATGATATGTGTCTTTAATTGATGCTTGTGTAGATCATAAACAAGCGCCTGAGTCAAGCAAGAAAAAAGGCAAAGATAAAGTTGCTGAATAGCTGAACATCATTACAACTTATTAGCGAGGCTTATCAGGTGAGTGCATTTATTGTATTTATATGAGACGATGAAGACTTGCAATGAGTCAACTTAGAATGTTTTGATTTAATGTATGTTTTACAGTATTTAATATAATTTCATAAATGTGTATAGAAATGATATTATGAATAAGTTTTAGAGTATAAATTGCTCTAAATAAATGAAAATGCATAACGGTGCATTATTGGAAGAAAGGTGCCATTCATGAAAATGCATAACGACGTATTATTGGCATAAAGGTTCCATAAATGAAAATGCATAACAGTGCATTATTAGCAGAAAGGTGTCATAAATGAAATTACATAACGATGCATTATTGGCAGAAAGGTGCCATAAATGAAAATGCATAACGGTGCATTATTGGCAAAAAGGTTCCATAAATGAAAATGCATAACGATACATTATTGGCAGAAAGGTTCCATAAATGAAAATGCATAACGATACATTATTGGCAAAAAGGTGCCACTCATGGTATTCATAAAAGGTGAATGATCATTTCGACACTTCAGTGCAATGTATGTACCTTAAATTCTTATTTAACATATATTAGGCAAAATAAAGTACAATTGGGAATAAAATATAGAAAAATAAGTATGTTGGGCATACTAAGAATGGTTTTGACGACTATATGAAAGAAACCTGGGTTTAATTGAGATGATTAACTGATTTTTATGAAGTATACGAATTAGTTCGTATTTCAATAGCTATGATATAATTATGTATGAATTTCAGTTCAATTACATTATTATGCCTAACTAAGTAAATACTTAATGTGTGTTGATTCCACGCGTAGGTAAAGCCGAGATTAGAAGTAAAGAGTATTGAGCAACTCCAAGCATCAAGGAATATATTGCAATATCAGTAAGACATCCTATGATGAAATTTTTAACTTAGTTTAGTGGCATGTACTTATGAATGTCCTATTAGCTATATTTAAATATTTTGGAAATTGGTTTGTAATAGATTAAATGGATCGTCTTATATTGATTTTAAATATGGATAACATTAACTAGTATTGATAATTGGAGTAGATATGTTTAATATATATATAATTGAAGAATGTCTTATAATCTATATTATTAAATGATTTTATCTAAAGAAAACAAAAATTTTACTGATTTTCAAGTATCGAGAATGTTTCAAAAGTCATGTGACATCTGTAACTCGTGTACGGAAACGTATACGGGAAATGGGTGTTACATGCAGAATAGTAAAATCTGCCAAGATTCTATGATCTTGATAGTAAACTTGGAAAACAACCATAAGTTCTATAGAAGAAATTAGATGGTGATTCTTATACCGTTGGAATTTTATGTCATTCTAGTTTAAAGAAAAATAGAGAAAAACTTATTACAAATTGTTTGTTAGAATATATGATTTTTTAATCCATGATAGGTTAGAAATCGGGATAGTAGATTTTACTCAAACAAATTATGTAAGCTAGATTAGAAAATTCACCATAAATTGCATACGTTGAATTAGAAGGAGTACTTTATATGGATAGATTCGTATTCATGTCTAGTTTCTAATGGTATAAATGGAATAATTTTAAGCGTGTAGTTTAATACAAAATATTACTTCTTTACAAGTAACACAAATTGCCAGAATATAGAAATTGTGATAAATCATGCATTTTATAAGGATTATATGTTTATAGTGACACATTCCATAATGGTTTGGGATGTGTATTAATGCAAGACGTAAAATTCATGGTTTATTTTTTTGAGAAAACTTAAGACTCATGAAGGAAATTATTTGACTTATGATATAGAGTTAGTAGTTGTTGTGCTTCTTTGAATATATAGTGTCACTATATTTTTGTGAGCGATGATACATCTACACCGATCATAAGGAAATAAAATTTTGAATTATTTTTCGAATCAAAAGGATTCGAACTTGAGACAAAAGAGATGGATGAAACTTCTTAAAGATTATAAGTTGGTTATCAATTATCGTCTAGGGAAGGCTAACATAGTAGTTGATGTGTTAAGTCGAAAGACATTTTCTATTCTAAGAGTTTTGGTGGCTCGATTATCAATGAAAAGAAAATGATACGATGATCGTAGAATTGAGAATAAAGTCTACACTATTGGACAAATATAAGATCTTCAAAGAAAGGATGAAAATTGTTTGTCAAGGATTAAACAAGTAAAAAAAGGTAAAACCAAAGACTAAAGTTAAGCAAGATGGACTTTATTATAAGACTTTATTATAAGTCTAGGTGATTGTTGGTAAATTATCTAAGTCAATGCATTTCATCTTAGTCTGAATTGATCATTCTACGGACAACTCTGGTGAATGCTATAGTAAGTTAATTATTTAATTACATGAAGTTTGTATCGATAGTATCTTATAAGGATCCAAGGATTACTTAGAGAAATTTGGAAATCTTTGTATTCAGCCTTGGGAATTTTTAAGCCTTAGGAACAAACACTTTGTCACACCCCGAATTTTAATGGATTAATAATAATTTTTGCTAGATGAATTATCAGGATTAAACCAACATTTTATTAGAACTTGGAGACCGATTTGCAACTTAAGGAAAACTTTGATTTGGGCCTTGTTTTACCCTATATCTCTTGGTTAATTGAAATACAAATATGAAAGAAAAGATAATTTTATGTTCACAAGGTTTGATACGACGCCCGCCAGTTTGTGATCAAACCTATGCCTTAGCCATTCAAGCTAGACACCTGTAGCAAATGGGATATGGAAAAAATATATGTTAAACCGACTGAATTTATTTTTAACATATAGACCATTTGCTTTCATTTGATTCAACCCCGTGTGAAGCCATTCCCTAGAAACCCATCTCCCTCCCTTATTCTAAAACACTTCCTCCTCACCATTCAACCACCTTCGGCCAGCAATGGCTTTATAGCCATAATCTCTAGCTCCGACGTCACCTTACAACCTTAAACCCGACCACTAATCACCCAAACTGTTTTTGTTCACCGTAAAATAGAAAAAGATTGTTCGAAAGCTAATCTCTTATCTCCGTCATCGATTGTCGGTGTGCTTCACCGTCTTCACCGACAGGAGCGCTGTCCTATCTCGATCGAAACCCCATCGAGAGCTCACCATGAGACCACGTTGTTTGTGGTAGAGAATGATTCGAAACTTCACCATAACCCTCGTTGTCGCTTTTGGTTAACGTGATTCTGATCGATCTCGATATTCATTCGTATCACTGCCTTTACCACTGGACTCCTCAATGCATCGTGATCAAATTGTCATTTTCTCCGATCGTTGTTGGTATGAATTTCAATCACTCTTTCATTTATTTTACTGTACTTTTGGGTTATTTTTCTTACTGATTGAGGCTAATCTTTGTGAGTAGTAGTTTTGGAAGTAATCGAATAGTCGAAATAGCCCCTGTATCTGTCGCACTAACCGCCAGAAGCCTTCCCTGCGTGTGGGGCAACTCAACCAGTCGGGTGTTCTAGAAATCGATCTGTGACACTTGAATCCAACTGAGTCAACGTAGACCGAATCGAGTAAACCCAATCCGATCTAAGTCATCCTGAACCGGTTTGACCCGTTAAGTTTAACCAGCCCATTGATTTGATTATTAACCTAACTAGAGTTAACTTTGACTAACATTAACTGTTACTTTAACTAAAAAGTTAATTTTTCTGAAAAGTCTTATTTTATATTTTTTAATGTCATAAGTTTAAATTCGAAGTTCGTTTCGTCAAATTCAAACTTCATAAGTTATTTTTTAATGTTTTATCTCTTGATTCGATTTAATTTTCACGTTTAAGTTCTATTTATGAAGTAGTTTCTTTTGCTATGTATCCAATACAATATGGGACGTCGAATTCAAATACGAGAAAGATTAAATAGAGTTTAATTAGTCGATCAATATGACTCGAAAATCGAAGTAATACATTATGACTTTTTGCATGCTTTACAAAATATGTTGGTATTGGTTATTGCATGAATGAATATTATTGATCAATTATGTATAGTTAATTATTGATGGACTCGAACTGAATATAATACAAAGTTAGTAAATTGAATAAGACTCGGATGACTCGCATAAGAAATTGGAAGACCGATAAGAAATAAATTTAAGTCCAGTGATTGATCAGTAATCTATTAACCTTAGGATCTTTATATTCTGATTATTTTTGTTAAAGGTTTTAATGTTGAAAATGCTTGGATAAGAAATTATAAAAATACCCTTGTGATATAAAAGATAAGGATTATCCCTGAAAGTAAAAAATAACCCTAAAAAGACACACTTGATTCGATTGAACTATTGGTGCACCTATTAAATGCTTATTCTGTTTTGAAAATTCTGATATTTGATTTTAAACACCAAGATGGTAAATGACCTAGAACTCCAATTATTGAATAGACATATAAGGAATAATTTACAGGAAGTAATGCATATGAAAAATTGGATGAAATGAACGAGGTACCCTTGAAATGAAAAATAGAAACGGATCTTCCCTGATCGTGCGAATAACCTAAGAATTCATTCTTGACTTAATGGAATTACAAATTCATATTTTATATTCATGATATGATTGGAAAATTCTAATAATTGATTCCTAGCCTTCGAGATTACAAAATGCTCGGATATTCAGATTTTAGAATAAATATCTAAAGACCAATTGATTGGAAGTACCATATATATATCGAAATTGTTTGAAACAACCAAAATACTTTAGAACTCCAAAATGACTATGATAACATCTAGTATTGAAATGACCTAAATACCTTTATGACCTAGAATTAAGTGGATGACATTGGATAAACTCTAGAAACACCGATAAACTTAAGCGTTGTACTACCCTTAAAGGTTTTGGAGAACAACCCAAGAATGTCGGTGACAAGCTTCGATATTGTTAAATAAAACTACTTTTTGTCAAAATGAATAAATAAGGAATAAGAGTAGTATAGAGAAGAAATAGTCTATCCGTAGGGACTTATAAATTTCCAAATTTGAGTTGTATTGATTCTGATCTAGGTAAACAATAAAAAAAATGAGGGTTTAGTGAAATAAATATTAAATAAAATTAACTAATGAAAATAACAAAGATTGAAGTAGAGAGTTGAAAAATAATAATGATGGAAAATGGTCTCAAGCTTCGCTTTGTCTCAATTCATTTTTATCATCGAAATAGATTTTACTTTGGGATTCATGTCATTTACAATATACAATGCCCAAGCCTTGTAACTTGCTTCTCTTTGGTAAACCGATATTCTCAAGTCAATCCTTGAAATTCAGTCATTCATTGGACTAACTACGATTATCACCGTTAGCACAAAACATTTTTAAATTTTAAAAAAACCCGACTCATATTATGTTGTCTCAAAGATAATTAAATCTGATCTCAATTTTTCTTAATGGACCGCTACTAAATGTGTTATGAGAAACTCGAACTTGCTACATGGACTTTTTGAAATAAAAGTATTTTGATTTTCAAAAGAAAGGTCAATTGCCATCGTGCGACTGTAATAAAAGAAGGGTTTGGGATTTCAATCGCACATGAGGTAAAAGAATTAATAAAGAAAAGAGTGAGATTGATTGGCTTTATGGAAAAGAAACGTGTGGGGTCTAGGTATAGTAAATTGGATTGGGTTGACTTAAAAATTCATACGTGGAGTCCACGAAAATCAAAAGTTGGGAGACAATAAGCTAAAAATGGGTGGAGAAGTCTCACTTACAGAACCCTAATATATAACTAATAAAAGATACTATTATAAATGTTATTATTTTTTTAATATTTTTGATAAATAAATTATCTAAAATATTATTATTTTTATCAAAAATATTATTATTAGACGTTTTATCGAATTTAATAATATGATAGCAAAAATAATATTTTATATAACGTTTTATCAAATATATTACTAAACCAAATAAAACATCCAATAATAATATTTTCGATAAAAAATAATAATATTTTTCGATAAATTTTTATCAAAAATATTAAAAAAAATAATATTCTTAATAACATCTTTAATTAACTATATATTAAAATTGTCGTATGGTATATCTTCAAACAAATGGGTGCTCCATTAAAGGATGAAGAATTTGTGTTTGAAAAGGGGCAAAATAGAGAATATGGGTGGCAATTTAAAACTAATTAGGGATTGTGCGCTGCTAACGTGCATTGGGGTGCGGGAGGGTTTTACTAACCTGCACCTGTAATTGAAAAAATGGAAGAGCACGTGGTTCTGCATTGGTTCGAGTGAAAAATACATTCTAGGGTTTTAATTTGCGTCTTGTTTGACCAAAAATACCACAATTAACATCATTTAAGTTCAATCAAAAAATGTTTGGTTTACCTCAAAATTCAAAGAAAAATAAATTGAACATATAATAAAAATAAAAAATTAAGCCAATGAAAAATAAAAATGGGTTACCTCCTATTAAAACACTTTATTTCATTGTTTAGCTCAATGACCTAATTCAAATTATAGGTTTTGCGAGAGATATTTCCACTTCATTTGTTTTTTCCAACTAAGAAATTTCTTATGAAAATTTATTCAATCATAATTTTTTTTCTTTTTATCCTTGTATATATTCTCAGGGGAATTTTTTTTGGGTCTCTCCCACTTTTAAAGTCTTGTCGAAAATAAATGCCAATACACATTGTCTTTGCCAAAAAACGAGTTCTTCAAACTTTTAGACAATGATTTCACCTCTATTTTTGGTTCCTACAAAATGGAAGACAACAATTTAGTTTTCGAAGGACTTAAGCATAAATCTGAATCAACAAATGAAATATTTTTTCAACTCCATGGATTCATCTTTTTTATCTACCAATTTCATGCATAAATCATCGGATAATTTAGTTTCCACAAACTCATCTACTAGAGGCTCATAAACATCGGTGAAACTAATGTCCACTACTCTATCTGGATACTTCATCACTTTGTATACGTAAAATTTAACAATTTCATCGTCGAATTCCATGGTAAGAATACCATTCTAAATGTCAATTTTTATATGCACCGTGCTCAAAAAGGGTGGACCAAGAAGAATTTCGAAGGCAGTGTTGGTTCGGTCATTTTCCATGTTAATAACATAGAAATAAACTAGAAAAATTAAATCATTTACCTTAACCAGTAGATTCTCTAAGAGTCATTCAGGATAAATGACAGATTTGTCGGTGAGCTGTATTGTTACTATTGTTTCCTTCAAAGGCCCAATAGTAATTAAATTGTAAACAAGGTGTCGTGAACATACCTTGGTGGAAGCATTCGTTGAAAAACGACTGAGACGTTTTCACCTAAGTTCACCTTCTCATTTCCTTTACGTCGCCTTTTATTTATGCAGATATCTTTCAAGAATTTGACATATCTTGGCATTTTTCAAATTACCTCAAGGAGCTCAATATTTATCTCCACCTTCCACAATACATCTAGGATTTCTTTCTCTTCAGCTTGCTTATGATGTTTCACCAACCTTGATAGAAAATGAGGTGGAACGGCGTATGGGAAAGGAATAAGAGAAGACGTGGAAGTATCTTGAGTGGGAGGTGGAGGCATTTCATATTCCTTTTGCTCTTGGCATTGTACGAAACTTCTCTCTAGTATCTCAGGTGTGATAAACGTACCACTCTGGAGGATGATAACACTAATGCTCTTTCATAGATTTGGCTCAGTTTGAGATGGTAACTTCCCTTGTGACTCTAATTGCCCCACGGTTTAAGCCAATTGTCTCATTCATTTTTTAAGCTTTTGAAAGTGAGCTTTAGTTTTATTTTGAATTTTTTCTTGAGACAAGGCCAACCACCCAACAATGGCCTCCAATGAAGATTTTGGTGGTTAATACAGTTGAGGTGGATGTGGCCTCAGTTGATATGCTTGGTTTGGTCTATGGTTTTTCCCATAGTTGTAGTTTGGATGGTCTCTTTACCCTAGACAATAAGTAATACTGTAAGGGTTGTAAAGTCTCTAGGGAGGTCCTAAAAAATTGTCCAATACATTTACTTATGCACTGGAATCTTCTTGTAACGTCGAGTAACAGTCTGTTGGATGGTATGACATTGTGCAAATTCCATATAGTCTAGTTGTACCATTTTTATCTGAAACAAAAGAATTCACCACATCAGTAAATTTATCAATTTTATTTTCTAAAGAAAGGGTATTTATCTTGTTAACCTTCTTGTGGTTTCACTTGATGAGCCAAAAATGTTCAGAGTTACCGACCATGGTAGAATTTAAATTTCTGGCCACATTTGGAGTCATATTCACAAGTGCCCCTACACTAGTTGCGTCAATCATCTTCATCTCTAATAAGAGTAGGTCTTCCTAAAATTACTGAAGTAAAGTTTGGTCTGGCAGTCCATATTGTGGACAGCTAGCGTAGAGTTTTTTAAATCTTTCCCTATAGTCATATAATGACTCTCCATGTTTTTTTCGTATTCATAAGATACTTCTTCTAAGCTCACTCGCCTTCTTCGTAAGGAAGAACCTATCAATTAAAAGGTGAGTCATGTTAGCCCAAGTATTAATGGAGTTAGGAGGTAAATAAAATAAAAAAAGGAAAAATTCTAAGTTTGACTTGATCATTAGATACTCCCTGTGGTTTCATGCTTGAGTAAACTATGTGCAATTCAATGAGATGTTTGTGCGAATTTTAACTGGGAACCCATGGAAGGTAGAGAGAAGAAGGATGAGACCAGTTTTCAATTGGAATGGAGTTTCACCATGAGGGAAGGAGATGCACAATGGTTGTTGTACTACATGAGCCGAAACTAGTTCTCGGATCATTTGGTCACCCATCAGAACTGGTTTTCTGGCACGAAATATGTGTCAACACTGGAGATGGTATCAGATAACGATTCTAACTATTGTTCTTGATGTTTTGTGTTTGTTATCTCTTTTGTCGAAGTGTTTGTCCGTGAATTTTATGAACTCGTGCTTCGATTTCTCATTCACATACTATTAATATGTTTGGGTTTCACCTGGTCATATATCAAAACAAATAATGTTAGTAATTTGTTGAAGTCCCCAACAACAACGCCAATTTGACAAGTGTCATATATTGTTAAATAAGATTCCTTTTTCTCAAAATAAATAAATAAAAAATAAGCGTAGTAGAAAGAAAAAAGGATAGATCCACATGGACTTAGAAATTTCCATCTTTGACTTGTGTTGATTCTTATCCAGATAAACTGTAACAAAAGGAAAAATGGGGGTTTGGAGAAATAAAGATTAAATAAAATTAACTAATGAAAATAAAAAAGATTGAAAATAGATAGTTGAAAAATAATAATGATGGAAAATAGCCTCAATCTTCACTTTGCCTCAATTCATTTTGACCATCAAAATAAATTTAATTTATGATCCATGTCAGTTACAGTCTACAAGGCTCAACCCTTGTAACTTGCTTCTCTTTGGTAAACCGATATTTGCAAGTCAATCCTTGAAATCAAGTCATTGATTGGACTAACTACGACTATCATCGTTACCAAAAAATAGTTTTAAGTTTTGGAAAAGCCCGACTCAGATTACGTTGTATCAATGAGAATCAAACACGATCTCAATTTCCCTTAGCAGACCGCCGCTAAGTGTGTTCCTAGGAACACAAACTTGCTACCAACCAAGTCTTCCTCCAAACTTTAAATCCAAACAACATTGAGATCAATGTTGACTTTTTAAAATGATGGTATTTTGATTTTTAAAAGAAATCCCCATTGCCATTCCAAGTTTACAAAAAATTGAGAATGTAATCTGAAAATATTAAGTGCTTTTCAATTCTCATAATACGAACTGAGTCATCACAAAGCCACCAACTAAATGAGAAAATTAGCTAAGCTTTATATAAATCTTACTTAGCATATTTAAGAAAATAGTAAGAAAACTTAAATTAAAAAAATAAATATGAAAAAGAAAAAGAACTTTTATAAAATAAAAATAAAGTAACGACATAAAATCTAAGTGTACTTCAAGCTTTACCCTAAAAGGATATTTACAACTTTCTAAAACCCTAAAGGTAACATGAAAATTCAAAGGTAAATTATCTTAAACATTAAAAGATAAATCCCAAGTGTTTTGAATTCAAACTTAAATATAAGATTCCTAAAAGATTTCGTTCTGAGATAGTGTTAACTAGTCTGCTTCAAAAAACTATCGATGTTGACTGTATCTTCTAGAAGCTACTATGTCAGATCGTATCGTGTCAAATTTCATACCCATGTCTCTAATCGAGATCATATACTAATAAAAAAAATACAGATTGTGTCCTTCTTACTACTAGTACTGGAATATAGATTCCAACATGAAAATAAGCGAAATAAAACCAAATATGCAGTAATAAATCCATAACATGAAAGAATTAACAATTAGATAACTTCAATATAGAACACTTATCATGTCGGTCATTATAGATATTGGTACAATACAAAAATAATCAATATCATCGAAATACATGTTCGTCCCCTCAAGATCCATTCAGTGGTGATCAGTTCAACTAGTGCAATCAGTATTAAGAAGTGAATATTTGGGAAGTATCTCGGTTTGAATGATTTACAAGTATAGTAGTGCTGGGATCTGATTAGTTTGAGTTGACTTAAAATACTTATAATTTGGTGTAAAGCCTTATTACTGCAAACAATCATCTTACCTTTATTGGGTTAAATTACTAAGAAATTTCTGATTGTCCGATTAATTGAATCACTTCTGTTATATCTGAATCTTAAATAATTATGATGTAAGGTTTCAGAATACCCTTATGATGTACTCGAAATCTTAAATGGCACTAAAGCATCAATTTTGAATGTTTGATTAGATCCATTGGTAATCAAACCCCTTTTAATAGGGCTCCCGTTTATGATATCCAACCAATTTACAGAAGTTTCGTGTTTCCCCTCATAATAATTACCAAGTACCTCTAAAAAAATAACTGGATCCTCTAGTGTGTTTCATATGCACATAGATATTTTCTCTGATTTTAATAAGCATGACTATTATATGAAATAAAACACAATCTTTGATCTCTGTTTTCAAATACAAAATATATTTGGTTATAGATTTATGATATTATTGGTTACTATTAATTTGATTTATATTGGGGTACTTCTTGGATGTATTATGGAGTTCTGTATGTTCAGATCCGATCAAGCTAGTAATTTCTTATAGACCTAAGATGACCCTTGGGAAGGCTCTTGGGCCCAATGAGCCAAGTGGTAAGACCATATGGATCTTAAGGTAGTCTCTTAGGAAAGGTCCTTTGATTTGTGTTTAGGGTAAGTCCTTATAGACCTAAGGGCACTCCTCTCAAATGGCTTTTACGCTTAGACTAGGGTAAGTCGTTATAGAACCAAGGTGCTCCCTTAGGTTGGCTCTTACATCCAATGAGCCTAGGATAAGACCTTATGAATGCAGTTATGGGGAACTACATATCATTGTTCGATGGGAGGGTATTATTGTGATTTTAAAATCTGTTTTCCCGAAATAAACTACTATTATTTTTAAACTACTTGCATACTTATTTCTAATTTTATGGGAACACACTAAACACCCCCATTTCAATATCTTGATTCTGTCTCTCTAAACACTTCATCTGAACGATAGGTTTCATAACTATTCTTGAATAATTAATTAATTAATTAACCTCAACTCATCAGCTAGAACCTGTATATGCCTGAATTAATAAGAAAGTTTATGCTTTGACTTATATCTAGTTGTCCTTTAGTATCATATGGTTAAAAAGAATTGGTCCTGCTCAATTATCGACATGAATGTTGGAAGTTCTTTTGGTGTCACTCGTAGTGTACAATACATGTAATTAAGGGGCATACAATTCACGTTTATTATTATCTTAGTGTCTAGAACTTGTTTTAATATTGGATATTAGTTAATCATATTTTAATATATTGCTGATTTTCTGAGTTTGTGTTTTTATTTACAAATTATATTAGAGTTTTAAATGTTTAACAAAATTTTAAATTTTACTGGATTTTTAGTGTGGGTCTGTAATGCCCTAAATATCGAATTAGGGAATTTATTGAAAAGATTTAAAAATTAAGGATTAAATTGATTAAATGATAAAATATAAGAAATGTTATGGATTAGTGGTTTAAACTAAATTGTAACAAGGGATGATTAAAAGGGCATTTTGGTTATTTAAAATAAAATGAATTTAAAATTCATTCTTTATAATGTATTAAAGTAAATAAATAAGGGGAAAATAGAGTTAACTAGGTCAACTATTTTCTTCTTCTTCTTCTTTCACGTGGGAAGCTCTCCTCTATAGCTAAAGATGATATTTCAATTTGATGGTTTATTCTTTTGTTTTTGGTTGGTTTTTGAAGCATTAAGTATGATAGAAAATTAAGGAAGGATTAAATGAGATCAAAACTAAGAGATGGATGAAATAATAGAGATCTAAGGAAATGGATTTTTGAATGATATGTTAGAATATGAGTTTTTACTGATTTATTAGTATATTTGACTTATCAAAGATGTAAGATATTAGAAGCATTGGTTGGGATTAATAACATGTTAGAAAAAGGGGTGTGATTCTTAGATTTGAATGTTCTTGGAATATTTTAGATGTTTTAAGAAGTTAAATTAAGGAAAGTCAGCATGAATAGGTATAGAAAAGTTTAATAGTATGGGGGTGTCAGCATAACGAAATTTTACCCCATTTGGGTAATAATCAGGTTGAAAACTGGAACATCTTGGCACTAGTATCGGTACTGATAGAACAATACCGATACTATAGGCTTAAAGTAGGAAGAACAACTGAGTAGTATCAATATTGATTCAAGAAGTATCGATATTGAGCGGGGGTATTGATACTATGAGGAAGGTATCGATATCATTGTTAACAGAATGCAAAAATGGTATTGATATTGTATAAGAGTATTGGTACCATAGTATAGTAGTATCAATACCATGGTGGCGGTATCGATACTATTGAGCCAGTAATATTAAAAATAGGCTGAGATTGTTATAGAAAGTTAATAATATGTACTTTTAAGTATTGCTTAAGTATAATTGTTAGGAAATATACTAATAATTAACATTGTACGTGTCTTTAGTGGATGCTTGAGTAGATCAAAATCAAGCTCCCGAGACAAGCAAAACGAAGGGCAAAGGCAAAGTACCTGAGTAATCAGCTTTGCATTTTGGATACAGTAGAGAGGAAGGCCAAGTGAGTGAATTTAATTGTGTAACTATATGTTTTGTAACTATATGTTATACTAGTCATATATATATATGATCGCTTAATATGTGTGTAGTGATTACCAAATAGACACTAAGTGTACAATTCACGGAATTCATCACATGTTGATGAATAATCGTTTTGACACTAAGTGTGTAAAGTACGAAATTCATCATATGTTGATGAATAACCGTTTCGGCACTAAGTGTGCAACGTACATAATTCATCATATGTTGATGAATAACCGTTTCGGCACTAAGTGTGGAAAGTACAAAATTCATCATATGTTGATGAATAACCATGTTGATGAATAACCGTTTCGACACTAAGTGTGCAAAGTACAAAATTCATCATATGTTGATGAATAACCGTTTCGACACTAAGTGTGCAAAGTACAGATTCATCATATGCTGATGAATAACCGTTTCGGTACTAAGTGTGCAAAGTATGGAACTCATCATAGGCTGATGAATAACCGTTTCGGTACTAAGTGTGCAAAGTACGGAATTCATCATACATTGATGAATAACCATTTCGGTACTAAGTGTGCAAAGTACGGAATTCATCATATGTTGATGAATAACCGTTTCGACACTAAGTGTGCAAAGTACGAAATTCATCATATGTTGATGAATAACCGTTTCGGCACTAAGTGTGCAAAGTACGGAATTCATCATATGTAGATGAATAATCGTTTCGGCACTAAGTGTGCAAAGTACGAAATTCATCATATGTTGATGAATAAACGTTTCGACACTAATTGTGCAAAGTACAAAATTCATTATACGTTGATGAATAACCCTTTTGGCACTACGAGTGCAACCCACGAAATTCATAATGATTTTATGAATGACCGTATAGGTACTATGTGTGCATCGTAACGAAATGATATTAACTGGAAATTAATGAATTAGTACTTGATCAATATGAAATAAGAAAATCATGAGTTCATTGTACTATTAATCTTGCTTCACTAAGTAAATACTGAACGTGTATTTATTTCATGCGTAGGTCGTAATACAAGCGGAGTAAGGAGATCATCGGACATCAAAGCAAGGGTCGCCTCGTCTGTAACAACATGACATACATGTCTACTTTTTTATTTATTTAGTTGGCATGTAAAATATTTAGGAAAAATGCTTGGAAAAATAATTGATTTACCACTTTGTAAATTGATGAAACAATTGAATGATACTTTTGGTTATGTAATTAAGTTAATGAAGGTTTATATTATTTTTAATTAAAATGTTTTATAAAATGAAACAAAATTTTATGGTTTTTAAAAGAAGAACTGTTTTAAAAGTGACGTGACATCTATATCTTGTGTACAGAAAGGTACACGGGAGATGGGTGTTACATTTATTAGTATCAAAGCTACAGGTTTAGCCAATTCTCGGCCGAAATCTAGTGTATTTTGATGTAAAAAGAGTTTACATGCCACTAAGTATGATAGATCTCTTTCCTTACTAACTTAAGGACTATCTTTATGTATTTTATACTATGTATCGGATTCTACGAATTCGAGAAGAGCGGCTGGATGAGAGAGTAGAGATGGATCGGGTAATGAAAGTTATGAGGAGAATAGTGAAATCCGATTTCGTCTGAGAACGCCAACGTACCAGCACCTCAGGGTATACCTGTTTTGGAGTTTGGAGCTTTTATGCAATCTCTTGATGTTATTCTGACAAGGTTTCAACCTACTCCGCCTCCCCCAGCTCCTCCAGCACTGCGAATGTTAATTCCTAAGGAGTTGAGAAGTTTGGGAGCTCCTGAGTTCAGGGGAAAAGAAGGTGAAGATCTATGGATAATGATTTATGATTGAATGATGTTATGATGATCTTGGAAAGTCTACAGTTCTCCGATCATGAAAAATTGGGCGAAGCTATTTTATTACTTCGAGGATCGGCTCGGGTGTGGTGGACAAATACGATGATGTATGCATCACCCGAACAAGTGAACTGGTAATTCTTCCAAGATGAGTTCAAGAACAAGTATATCGGGGAGCAATTTATGAGGTCAATGCTATTGAAGTTTCATAACTTGAAACAAGGCGATCGAGTGGTGCATGAGTATGAGGCCGAATACAATAAGCTCAACCGTTATGCTACCGAGGTGGTTCCCAATGATAAAGCTAGATGAGATTGGTTTATTGAGGGTCTGAGGCCTAAATTAAAAGAGATGATGTTGGCTTTAAACTTTTCTAGCCTATAAGAAGTTATAAACAAAGCTAAGGTTATTGAAAGACTCAAGAGGAGGCTTTGGCAGCAGAGCAGAGTATGCAAACAAGAAAAAGGATTGGGATGTCTTCATCTATACATCATGCTAAGAGAGGCAAGGGCTCAGGTTCCCGATATATTGATAGGGTTGATTCTGCTGTAGCTATACGGAAAACTAAGCAGCCCCATTCTTTTGCTACTAGCTTGGGTAGAGCTTTTGGAGAAAAAGGTAACCCATGTCAAACATGTGGTAAATTTCACCAGGGGTATATGTAGAGTGCTCTCTGGAGCTTTCTTTATTTGTGGAGCAATAGGTAATTATACTTGGAACTATTCACAGAGATCTGGGGATAGATCAGTACAATCTGAGAGATCAGTAGCAACACCTAGTAGAAGCAGATGAAGAGGAAGATCAGACGGTCAATCTGAGGCTAGCCAAAGACAAAAGACTCAAGGAGTAGCCCAAATTTATAATATAAAGACTAGTGAGGATAGGGATGATCCAGAGATCATAACATGTACATTTCACCTTTTTGATGAGTCTGTTTTTGTTCTAGTTGACCCTGGTTCTACGCTCTCTTATATTAGTACAAAGTTGGTTAGAACTAGAGGAATTCCTTTAGAACCAATTTATAGTAAAATGATAGCAGTAAATCCGATGGGTCATAGTGCAAGGGTAACTCAGATATGTAGAAAAATGTCAAATTAAGATTCAAGGGGTTGTGTACTCGGCAAACTTGATGGAGTTTCCATTTGATGAGTTTGAAGTCATTTTTGGCATGGACTGGTTGTCTCCACATTATGGATGGCTAGACTATCGCTGAAAGCGATTATTTTAGAAGGATGCAGAAGGCTCCGAAATAGTAGAAACTGGCGAAAAAAAAAATCACCCTCCAATTTGATATCAGCCATGACAGCAAAGAAAATAATGTCAAAAGGATGCATAGCTTTTCTAGCTAATGTGATAGACACTCAAGTACAGAAAGCGAGATTGCATGATATCCCCACAGTTAGGGAGTTTCCAAAGGGTTTTCCAGAAGAGTTATCGGGTTTACCTCCAGATCGTGAAGTAGAATTCAGAATTAAGGTTTATCCCGGGTATCAAACCTTTTTCTATGGCTCCATATCGAATGGCTCCAATGGAGTTAAGGGAATTAAAGGCACAGTTACAAGAGCTACTTGATAAATGATTTATCAGACCCAGTGTTTCTCCTTGGGAGCACTTGTGCTATTTGTGAAAAAGAATGACGGGTCTAAGAGGTTATGTATTGACTATCGTCAATTAAATAAGGTAACGATAAAGAAAAAGTATCATCTTTCGAGGATTGATGACCTGTTTAATCAATTGAAAGGCGCAACAGTGTTCTCTAAGATAGATCTGAGGTCGGGATACCATCAGTTAAAGATCAAAAAGGAGGATATTTCCAAGATGACTTTTCAGACTCGATACAGACATTACGAATTTGTGGTAATGTCGTTTGGATTGACTAATGCTCTTGCAACATTCATGGACTTGATTAACAGAGTATTTTAGCCTTACTTGGATCAATTTGTGGTGATATTTATAGATGATATATTATTGTACTCTAAGTCAAGAGAGGATCATGATGCCCATCTTCGAGTGGTTCTACAGACATTGCGTGAAAAAAAGTTGTATGCAAAATTGTCCAAATGCGAATTTTGGTTAGCTGAGATTGCTTTCCTTGGTCATTTAGTCTCTGCAGAAGGTATAAGAGTAGATCACAAAAAGATTCAAGCTATAGTGACTTGACAACCCCCAAAGAATATTACAGAAGTTCTGAGTTTCTTGGGGCTTGCTGGTTATTATAGGCGATTTGTAAAGAATTTTTCAATGTTAGCTCTGCCGCTAATTAAGTTGGTACGAAAAGATGTGCCTTTTTTATAGACAGGAAAATGCCAAGAAAGTTTTGAAATAGTAAAGAAAATAGTAACTGAGGCCCCAATTATTGTGCAACCAGAGTCAGGAAAAGATTATGTCGTTTACAGAGATGGATGCATAATGGGTTGGGATGTGTGTTGATGCAAGAACGGAAAGTTGTGGCCTATACATCAAGACAGTTGAAGAATCATGAGAGCAATTATCGACGCCTGATTTGGAATTGACAGCAGTAGTGTTTGCATTAAAAATTTGGCACCACTATTTGTAAGGTGAACATTGCCATGTCTACACAGATCACAAAAGTCTAAAATACTTGTTGACTCAGAAAGAGCTGAATTTCAGATAGAGAAGATGGATTGAGCTATTAAAATATTATGATTTGGTTATTAACTATCATCTGGGAAAGGATAATGTAGTAGTCGATCCACTCAGTCGAAAGAATTTCGCAGCTTTAAGGGCTTTAGATGCACGTATGTCTTTAAAGGAAGATGGTGCTTTGATTGCTGAATTAAAGTTAAAGCTGATGTTCTTTGATCGGGTTAAAAAGCTACAAGGTCGAGATGAGAAATGTTTGATGAGATTGGCACAAGTTAAAAAAGAAGCGGCCAAAGATTTCGAAATGAGGGATAACGGATGTTTATATTACCATGGAAGACTTTGCATTCCCAATGATGATGAATTGAAGAAAGATATTCTTTGTGAAGCACATTATAACCCTTTGACTATGCATCCAGGAGGGAATAAGATATATTAGGACTTAAAGAGTCGTTATTGGTGGCCTGGTATGAAAAGAGTTGTAACATAGTTTGTTGCAAAATGTTTGTCATGTCAGCAAGTGAAAGCTGAACATCAAGTGCCTTCCGGATTACTACAGCCAATAACCATTCCTGAGTGGAAGTAGGAACGAGTTACAATAGTGGTTAGATTGACTAATACGGCTCATTTTTTTCAGTTCTAGTAGATTACTCGATGGATAAGTATGTGGAGTTATATATAAAAGAGATAGTTAGACTGCATGGAGTGCCTATATCGATAGTGTCCGATCGAGACCCAAGGTTTTACTTCAAGATTTTGGAAGTCTTTGTATGAGGCATTGGGTACTCGATTGAACTTCAACACAACTTTTCATCCACAGACAGATACGCAGTCAGAACGAGCTATTCAAATATTGTCATGGGAAAGGTATTTGCCTTTAGCATAATTTATATATAACAATAGTTATCAATCGAGTATTAAGATGGCCCGTTATGAAGCTTTGTACGGGAGGAAATTTAGAACACCATTAAATTGGTTTGAACTCAAAGATAAGGACTTGGTTGGCCCAGATTTGATGAAATAAATGGAGGAGAAAGTAAAAATTATTCATGATAATTTGAAGATAGCCTCCGATCGACAGAAATCTTATGCTGATTTGAAAAGAAAGGAAATCGAATTTCAAGTGGGAGACAAAGTATTTTTGAAAGTATCGCCTTGGAAGAAGGTATTACGTTTTAGGCGAAAAGGAAAGCTGAGTCTGAGATTTATTGGACCTTATGAGATCTTGAAAAGGGTCAGACCAGTAGCTTATCTGTAACACCTAAAACCCGTATAATTATACCTATATATATTATAGATGTCACAGGAATTTCTAAAAACATTTTCCAATTAATAATTGATTTAAAATTGATTTTCTTAAAATGGTAATTTATAATATTAAAATATCATATCACATCAGTTATCACATACTATTTAAAACATATATTAGTATGGATTTATGCTATTCATATTGAAATAGAGTAAAACATTTTAGTTTAGTCATTACAAACCAGTTCCAAAATAGTTCAACAGAGCAACTAGGACATTGATAAATACATGCCACTAACTAAGTCAAAATCACATCATAGGATGTCTTACTGATATTGTAGTGTATTCCTGGTTGCTTGGAGTGCACTGTACTCTTTACTTTACTCTTGGCTTTTTTACCTACGTGTGAAAATCATCACACGCTAAGTATATACTTAGTGAGGCAATTAAAAACAATAAACAATACAAGTCAACTCATGCATGAAATTTAATGTCATAGACAAAATGCCATAATATCATGTTACCTACATGTCCAATATTTAAACAGTGCAACACATTATTTAAAGGAGTAACAACATTCAATGCAATATTATCACTTTACCTGCATACCATCCATATTACTATAAAACAACATGCTATAACCGGATATAAAGTTTCTTACCAATATACTTACCATTTATCCCATAAGCTCGTAAGCTTATTTGCATGCTTACCATTTATTAACCAATAAACCATAAATTAACATGATATAATAGAATACAAAGTTTCTTACCAATATACTTTCCATTTATCCCATAATCTCATAAGTTTATTTTCATGTTTATCATTCATTATCCAATAAACCATAGATTAACATGATATAACCGAATGCAAAGTTTCTTACCAATATACTTGCCATTTATCCCATAAGCTCGTATGCTTATTTGCATGTTTGTCATTCATTAACCAATAAACCATAGCCCAAAGTATAATTGTATGAGGACCCCGGTATATGAGTCAAATATTGGACAAAAGTGTTGAGGTTGAGCATTTCTCACCTAATAATGCACCATAGTACTGAGGTCGGGCTTTACCCACCTTGTATACCGTAGTGTTTTGTACCGTGTCTTCTCTAGACACTTTGAGGCATGCACTATGTGCCTTCTCTAGACACTCTAGTGCTACCTAATTAGCAACTGCTAGACTCTATGGCATGCCATTAATACCACTGACCCTCAATAAAATACTTGGGCATATAGTATACTTTTATTTGGTCCATCCATGGCAAAATATATCAATACCATTTAACATTGGACAGTTTATACTTGAAATATCATTAGTAATAAATATAATATATTCTCATGATAATATCATATGTAACGATCAGTGATCAATGCATTATAATTTCACAATGTGACATATCAATGTCATATCGAAGTTACAAAAAATGACAGAATATCATGCTGATATAAACAAGGTCGACTTATCACAAGTCTTCTTGATGATGTATAAAACATCTATGTACATGATGTATAAAACATATATGTACAATTTCATACATGTATTGCACTCACCTTGACACTTTATATACCCAAAAGATGTGCCTCACTACGATCAACAATAAACCCTTTTATACTTGACTTGTTTCGATCACAAATCAATCATGATCTGTATAAATCACAATTTCATAACAATATATATGTTAGTATTGTACTAACATAAACACATCCCCAAAACCAAATCCATAATATACTTGAAACTCATTTTCTACCAAAAATAATTAACACTTAATAATTTATTTTAATATTGGACCAACTTTTCCAATTCACACAAAATGGTCCTTCACCATTTATCACTTAGAATCTCAATTCCAAAATTACAGCTTTGAAATTATCACCATTCAAATGCTTTTACAAAGGCACAATTACATTAACCACCCCAAACTATGCAAATATTGCACTTAAATCATTAATCTTTTCAAATTTCCAAAATAGTCATATTTCACATCTAAAACCCTTGTGTCTTTTACTTCAACGAAATCAACCATTTATGTTTAGTGATGATTGTTTGAATGCTTTTACAGATTTGAAGAAGAAACTCCCAAAAGCCCCAATCGTTGTTTCAGCTGATTGGAACGAACCTTTCGAGCTAATGTGCAATGCTAGTGATTATGCAGTTGGGGCAGTGCTAGGGCAACGGAAAAGTAAAATCTTTCATGTTATCTACTATGCTAGTCGTACTCTTAACGATGCACAAGTAAACTATACCACCACTGAAAAAGAACTTTTAGCAGTAGTATTTGCATTCGATAAGTTTAAGCCATATCTCATAGGCACTAAAGTCATTGTGCATACAGATCACTATGCCATTAAATATTTGATCAATAAAAAAGATGCAAAGCCTACGCTAATTAGATGGATATTATTACTACAAGAGTTCGATTTAGAGGTCAATTATAGAAAGGGTACGGAAAATCAGGTAGCAGATCATTTGTCTAGACTAGATAACAAAATTAATTGTCATAACATGACATAGATTCAAGAGGATTTCCATGATGAGAAAATTTTATTGTTCACGGTTGTGCCGTGGTATACTAACATAGTTAACTTTCTTGTTAGTGGTATTATGCCTCCTGATTTATCTAGCCAAGGCCGAAAAAAGTTTTGACATGATAGGCGACACTACTACTGGGATGAACCATACTTATTCAAGCAATGTGGAGACCAGATAATCAGAAGATGCGTCCCAGAAGAGGAACACAAAGCAATTCTACATCAATGTCACTCATCACCGTACGGAGGACATTTTGGTGGAATGAGAACAGCGACAAAAGTCCTGTAATCTAGTTTCTATTGGCCAACCTTGTTCAAAGATGTGTATGAATTCTATAAGTCATGTGATAGATGCTAAAGAACATGTAACATATCAAAAAGACATGAGATGCCATAGCAAAACATTTTAGAGGTTGAACTTTTTGATGTATGGGGATACATTTCATGGGATCGTTTCCCACATCTTTTGGAGATCTGTACATTCTCTTGGCAGTAGATTATGTGTCCAAATGGGTTGAAGCCATTGCAACACCTAAAAATGATTTCAAGACTGTGCTAAAGATTTTGCACAATAACATATTCACACGGTTTGGAACACCGCGAGCTATCATTAGTGATGAAGGCACACATTTTGACAACAAATTAATTGCCAAGGCACTGAAATGATATGGAGTGCGACATCAGATAGCTATGGCATATCACCCTCAGACTAATGGACAAGCTGAAGTCACTAATCAGGAAATCAAATAGATTCTGGAAAAAGTTGTCAACCCAAGTCGAAAGGACTAGTTGCCAAAGCTGGATGAAGCACTATGGGACTATTGCACAACATTTAAGAAACTGCTGGGAATGTCCCCGTTCAAACTCGTCTACAGTAAGGAATGCCATTTGCCTGTGAAACTTGAACATAAATCCTACTGGGCCATCAAAAAACTAAACATGGATGCTCAGCTTGCTGGAGAAAGAAGACTATTGGACTGAACGAAATGGATGAATTTCGAGCCCACACTTACGAAAATGCCCACTTATACAAAGAAAAAACAAAACGATGGCATGACAGAAAAATATTTCCTAGGCAATTTTATTCTGGTTAACAAGTACTACTCTATAATTCAAGACTCAAATTATTCTCAGGCAAGTTAAAATCACAATGGTCAGGATCGTTCATCGTACATCAAGTCCATAACAGTGGAGCAATAGAAATCAAGAACCGAGATGATGGATCAATTTTCAAAGTGAACGGGAAGAGACTAAAGGAATACAAAGGAGCACAAATAATGCGTGACAAACCGACATCAACAACACACGATGCCCAAGAGTTTTCCTTACTTACCTGAACAAAATTCGTTGCCTAGGCAACAAAGATCTGAATTTTGTACATAAATAAATTAAGTTATTTTATGCACCAGTTATTTGTTTTACTTTATACTTTTTTTATTATTGTAGGCACGCAAAGTACACGTGGCAGCATGAGGAGAGAGCTCACCCATGAAAGGAAGAGAAACCCTAGGGCAAAGCAAATTTTGGGTGGTAATTGTAAAGAGGGAAAGTATCTTTTCCCCACTTTATGTCCAATCAGACATTAAGAAATAAATGCAAAATCTTTTCCCCTCTTGTTTTGGCCAAATTGCCCCGAAGAAACCACTCATAAATTTCTAGAAAAACTAACCTCAACTCCATCTTCATCAGCATGTACCATTTTCTCTCTACTTCAAGAATTTCCCTTCAAAAATTTCCCCCATTGCCACCGCGAAACGTACTGCACCAACAAATATCATGGTAAGATTGAAGAAAAACCCAGCCCCAACACCAAAATTTGAGCGTTTCCAGACAGTAGAAGCTGAGGCCCGATTCAAGAATATCAAAAAATGGCAAGTATATTTGGAAGACGGTTTCGTTTTTCCATCAGAGAATGAAGAGCCATTCGGATCAGAGGTCATGGATGTGATTCGAAAGCACAACTGGGAGAAATTTTCTCGCCACCCTAAATTCGTAGCACCGACAATGGTCAGAGAGTTTTACACTCATCTAGAAGACCCTTCCCAACACACTGTTTATGTCAGAGGAAAACTCCTTCGGTTTTCCCCTTCAGCGCTCAACAGATATTTCACGTTGGGGAAAGTGGAGGATCAACATAAGTGGTTTATGGTTGAGGCAAACTAAGAAGCTTACAATAGAGTACTCGAAGATCTTTGTTTCGGGTGGGATAAGTTCGAGGGAAATGCACCAACAAGGAAAATGGTCAATCGTTGAGCCCTTAAGCCAGTTGTAAAGTTGTAGAATCATTTTCTCAAGGGAAAACTTATGCCAACCTCTCATAACACGACAATGCTCATGAAAAGAATGATGCTTTTACACTCGATAATATACGGGAGAAAAATCAATGTTGGAGAACTTATCTTCAAGCAAATCCATGAATGCGCCAAAAAAAAACGGGGTAATCTCTTATTTTCCAACTTGATAACTGTTCTATGCGGGAAAAAGAAGGTCCCTGAAGAACCAATTGAGGATTTCATCAAATCCAAGGAGGGAATCACCAAAAAGAAAGTGCTAGAGTTGATGAGTTTTGATGACAATTCCCCGTATGAAGGTTTGAAGAGAGGAGCAAAATCTATTGTCGTGGCCAGAATGACAGTAGTGGTCACGTACATGTGAGAGACACGTGAGAAGATCGAGCACTTAGAGAATCACGTGGAGATCATCTTTGGGTATGTCAAGGCACGTGACGCACAACTCAACACATTTTTCAAGGAATTACTCCCGATCACAAACAAGAATATGTCGCCTTTCCCCAATGTCATCCTGAAGCACACTACTGGCGGTAGTACCTCCTATGCCTCGACATAGAATGTTCCTCCAGAGGTACCCACAGATGTTCCCCCACTGGCCACTCATGTTTCGTCCATACTAGAGGAAGGCCACGGTGACATAGATGAATTTCTCAGCTCCTCCTCTTTCTCTACCTCCGAAAGCATTCAAGAAATTCCACCCAACTTCTTCACCGATAAAGATTTCACTCCATCCTCGACTCAACCCGAGCAAGCTCCAGTACAGTCCCCTGTCTATCAAACAATGCCAATCCCTGAAATAACTCAAAGCCAAACTCCAGTTCCTGCACAACCCACTCCAATCGAAGAACAACTCACACCAACACGAGCCTCGAGCACCAAGAGACACATCAAGCGAATAGCAGGTTGTTTCCTTCAGCCATCCCCCTCGATGATAGCAGCAGTAGATTCGGGATCAGAGAGTCCCCCCTCTAAAATGACACCGAACGAGGGCGTCCAATCAAGCCACACCACCACAGTAAGCTCGTATTTTAATTTTAATTTTTTTAGCATTTGCATATATAGATACATGTAGTTTAGTTTTTCATGCATTGAGGATAATACAAACCTCAAGTTTGGGGGAGGTATTGTAAAATACTTTGTTAAAAAGCAATTGAAGATATTTGGTTGAAAATATTGGTTGTCATGATATAAGCATGTTAAGTTTATAGTTTGGAAAGGATTAAGGATTCCCAATGATGAATGCATAATTTGATTGCCTAGGCCAAAATTAATGTTAAAGATTGTCTAAATAAGAGAGCCAACCCTAGGTCTGATTCTTTAAAAATTACAAACATGATTGTAGGTTGTCTCTGCTTGAGGTGATCAGTAAACTTTTTAGGAAAGAACTTTTTATGTTTGTTGAGACATTAAAAAATTTTAAGGTTAAATTTGAACTTGAGGAATAAAAGGGACACTCCTCTATGTAATGGCATAATCAGAAAACTCCATGAAAACTAAGAGTTGCTGAGGCACATAAGTGAATGAAAGTAGTCATAGGATGACTCTACTCGACTAGCTTGGGGGTGGAAGGTATGCTTCCTTCACCTAGAGTGTGGAAGGGTAGGTGTGATGGGCTGACTCCCAAAAATAAACGAGTTGATAAATAACTAGGAGTGGAAACTGAGCCTGACAAATAATTTGACGCATTGACAAACCAGAAGCACTTACTAAAAGTTTTCTAATTACTTTAATGTATAGTCTGGTTACAACCACGCACACACAATAGCAAGGGATCCTGACTAGGGAATGTACTTGACTGATATGACAGACAAACATATTGAGGCCAACTTTTTATTGAGGGCTGAAATCTCAAACCACATGATTTTCTTAATATTGCTTTGCCATGACAATTTTAATTTTCTTCTAGCTATTATACATTGCTTGAGGACAAGAAACAGATTAAGTTTGGGGTATGTGATAACTCCATAAAAAGACTCAAATTCTAGTCTTTTCACTTAAGTTATTGCTCATCTAAACAAAATATGCACAACAATTTTAGTTTCATTTAGGTTATATTTGTGGTGAATAAGTTTTTCTTCGGTAAATATTTATTTGGTTTGATTGATGCTGCTGAGGAGAAAGGGAATATGTGGATTGTGTATATGCAGTAAATTTACTTAGGGAGAACATTTTATTCGTGACAACGTAATTTGTAAGGGCCAATAGAATAGAGAATAAAGAAAGTGAGGAGCAGATTTATCTTGTCAAGGCAAGGTTTATCTGGAAAGTCTGAAGCGGATATGACAAAATCACCCATGTCACATGCTAGCTGTACAACTTCCTTCACGAGCAAGCAAGCCCTCAAGATTCTGACAACAACTAGTCGTCTTTCCTTTTTTAGCCTGGACAAGACAATAACGGGTATCTAGGGAATCTTTGTTTATGCAAAACCCTAGGAGAGTTCCCTTTATAAATACCCAGTCATAGCCTCCAAAAAGAGGCAAGAAAGTTAGAAGAGCTTTACTTGAAGTGAAAGAGAGCAACTGCAGTGCTTCCCCACCGTCTACCAACCGACCTTCCTTGTTGTCCTCCATAGCCAGACTATAGCAGAGCGACGGTCAGGTCTCGAGAGAGGTTGACCACCAAGGCTGGTGCGGTGTTGATCAGAATTGTCACGATAGAGCCCATGATTTTTTGGAGTCATTCTTCCTTTGTTCTTAATTTCCTTACGTATTTAGGGTCGTATTAAATGATGATACTTGGTTAACTTTTCGATAACACCATGAACTGTCTTACTTAGTGTTAATCTTTGTTTTACCTAAACAATTATTTTCTGCTTTATGGATGATGAATTATGATTCTGCTCATAACTGTTTTGTTCATTGTTTGAATATTTCGCCCTGACATTGTAAGAGCTTTGAGAGATTGTATGGGTCTTGGTGAAACATGTCTTGGAAATGTAAGAACATCGAGAGATTGCCCTTTGTCTAGATATTGATTCTTAGATTTGAGAGAATTAAGATAGATCCACGTGAACAATTGAATGGATCCGGGATGGTGATATTCTAACTTGTCTACCTTAGAGATAAAGAGAGGGTTTCAATCGACTAAAAGGGATATATGCTAAATTAGGATAGACAATGACTATAGTTTATGCTGAGAGGTATTGCTACAACAACAGTTTGACAAACCAAGGCTTGTAGTTAACGCTGAGTAATATTGCCATAGCAATCGTCTAAGAAAACTTAGTAATCTTGTCGGGCAGTTCAAGCATGTCATAACAATTCATTCTGGACTTAGAATAATTGCTTGTCAATACAAAAGATTAGCATGAGTGCTCTGTGATAAGTTTGAATATGTGAGGTCGTTTTGGAAATATTTGAATCAACGTTTTTCCTTTCTTTATTTATTCTATTAGTTTTTCATATTTATTTTGTCTCGACCAAACTTTTCTGCAATCATACTTTACAATATTTTTTTGCTTTATTACTAATAGTTTTCTAGTTTGAGAAGATAATAGGAATTAGATTGTGAAGACTAGTTCTAGTTGTGATGGAGCTTAAAAACATTCGACCAATCCCCGAGGAGACAATAACTCACTTACCCTATATTACTTGTTTCGATTGTGTATACTTGCACATAATTGCTTGCCTTAGTAAATACATTTACAAGCGATCAAGTATCGATACCATGGTCATAGTATCGATACCGTTAAGCCCAACGGCTAGTAATAACTAGTTTTATTTAAAATTAATAAATAAAGTATCGATACCCATTAAAGGAGTACCGATACTCCCTGTCCTAGGTAATTTATTTTTGCAGAGAAAACATCCTCAAATGACTAGAAATCATCCCCAAAAGCTACAAACGGCCACAACCTCATTCCAACTTATAAATACAAGTTCAATACACTTGAAGAAGATTGGAACACCTATCCAAGCAATCAAACACATGAGAAAAGCTTTTTCACTCTTTATTTTCTTTCTCTTGTAAATAGTGTGTTTTTGTGAGATTTTAAATTTGTAAACACCTTTCTTTTTAGAGGTTTTCTTGAATACATTTCTTTTCCTTTTGTAAAGTGGTTTTGGTTCTAGCTAAGCCTTTGAAAAGCTAGGAAGTTTGTAAAGGTTATCTCTTTATCCTTGAAAATGAAAGAACAAATTAGTGAATTTGTTGGAAAATACTAAGTGAGGAACTTAGGTAGTGGATGTAGACTTTGGTTGAGAAATTTGAACCACTATAAATCCTTGTGCAACAATTTTTATCCCTTTAAATCTCCTTACTCCCTAAAATTCTCAAAAAGTCAATTTACCCCCTTTTGGAAAAAAATTTGGTTGTCAAATTGAGCTTCATAAATTCAAAAAAGTAGTATCAGAGCTTAAATCATTAGAAGGTTTAACCAATTTAAGACGATCCTTGAAGAAGTTCTTCCATTTCTGACACAACCGAGAAGATGAATTCTACCTCCGGCTCGTTCCACATGGAAGACTCCCAACCAATCAACAAGCCTCCATTCTTCAATGGAGCCAACTACCATTATTGGAAGAAATTAATGAAGCTATTCATCCAATCCAATGATCTTGATATATGGGAGATGATTGAGAAATTCTACTCTTCTCCAAAGAAGATGAAGAAGGAGTGGAGTGTCCAAGAACGGAAGAAAGCTCAACAAAATGGTAAGGCTATGCACTTGTTGTTTTGTGTCTTTGGTCCCGATGTTCATGAATGAGTTTATTCTTGTTCAAATGACAAGGAGCTTTGGAATAAGCTCGAGGAGATTCATGGAAACAAGAAAGAAGAACCAACAAATGTGATGTGCTCAATTTCTCTTGAAGAGCCTGAGGTATCTTCTAACTCAAATGAATAATTTTTGGAGTTTGAGACCATGAACTCCAAATATAAGAAAATGGATTTTGAAAAAGGATTTATAGCTTTCAAAAGTGAAAAATGAAAATTTTGAAAAAGAATGTTTTGATTTAAAAGTTAAGCTTGAATGCTTAACAAAAGAAAAAGAAATCATTTTAAATAATTCATTTAGTTCCATAATGACAAAATGCTCACATTGTCATTTTCATGGTCACTATGTAAATACTTGTCCTATAAAAGAAAATCTTTTAAAATTAGACAAGTATGAGTTCCTAAGGGAACTAGAGACATTGAAACTAATTTTCAAGGATCCAAATCAATTTGGATACCAAAATCCAAATGAACGTCTCTTGTAGGTGTATGGGAGCAATGATGATGAAAGTGGAGATACCCAAATGCTATAGCCACACTTGAAAAAGGAATGTATAACCTCTAAGCTTAATGATTTTGTTTTGATTAATTGGTTGCTCATTTAGTTTTAAGCATGCATGAGTTTTGATTTTAAATAATTTTATGTTTTCTATCTAATATATGTTGAAAAGAGTTATGATGGACATTTTAAAGTTTTAATGATTTTTCATAATTTTTAGTTCATCAAAATGAATTTTGGTCAAAATTGGTTTTTAATGCTTTGATTTTACAATTTTTAAATTTTTGACCTTAATTTAAATGATTATGCATTGATTTATTGTAAATGATATATCTCTAACAGTTGATATCAATTTTTCAAATGCATAACATTTTTGGATAGCTTTATGCATATGCACTTAAATTCAACAATTGGTTTTGCATAAAGTTTATAAGACTTGGATATATTGAATTTCATGTGCTACTAACATGTTTGTTCATCTTTGTTGAAATTCAATTTTTTAAGTGCCTAGCTCTTAAAGTCAAATTTTTGCTTGAAATGCACTTATTGAGGGGGAGCTTTTAATTTTTCAAATGATTTTAATGTTAAAATTACCACTTACTCTCCATTGTTATTTTTGAACCTAAAGTTTGAATTATTTTTTATATAACAAAAAGGGGGGAGAAATATGGTTTGAAAATTCCAGGGAGCTTTAATATTTTTCCAAAATATGTCTCTTTTTCATTAAATATTTTATTAAGGGGGAGTTTTGCCAAAAACACATTTTCAAATGTTTTGTTATATTAAAAAGGGGGAGATTTTTTAAATATGTTTTATAATATTTTGATATAACAAATTAAGGCAAAATGCTTTTGGACTTGATTGAATTTATTCAAAGTTTTCAAAAATAATTCAAAGTCCAATAAACTAAAATTTGAGCAAAAACATTTTTTCAAGTACGTAGTACTGATACCGTTCTTATAGTATCAATACTATATGAATAGTATTGATACTAAAGGTAAGAGAAGTATCGATACTCTCAAGGCAGTATCAATACTACCAGCTTGCTCAAATTCCAGCAAAATAGGTACCGATACTCAAAAGAGTATCGATACTACTTTACATAGTAGTATCAATACTATGATCATAGTATCGATATCATCAAACCCAACGGCTAGTAACGACTAGTTTTATTTAAAATTAATAAAGGAAGTTCCGATACCCATTAAAGGAGTACCGATACTCCCTGTCCTGGGCAGTTTATTTTTGTAGAGAAAACATCCCCAAACGGCTAGAAATAATCTCCAACAGCTAGAAACGACCACAACCTCATACACTTGAAGAAGGTTGGAACATCTATCCAAGCAATCAAACACAAGAGAAAGACTTTTTCACTCTTTATTTTCTTTCTCTTGTAAATAGTGTGTTTTTGTGAGCTTTAAATTTGTAAACACCTTCCTTTTTAGAGGTTTTCTCTTGTTTACATTTCTTTTCCTTTTGTAAAGGGGTTTTGGTTTTAGCTAAGCCTTTGAAAAGCTAGGGGTTTGTAAAGGTTATCTCTTTATCATTGAAAAATAAAGAACAAATTAGTGGATTTATTGGAAAATCCTATGTGTAGAGCTTAGGTAGTGGATGTAGACTTTGGTTGAGAAAGTTGAATCACTATAAATCCTTGTGCAACAATTTTCTATCCCTTTAAATCTCCTTACTCCCTAAAATTCTCAAAAAGCCAATTCACCCCTCTTGGCAATATTTTCGGTTGTCAAATTGAGCTTCATCAATCTCAACAATGTTAATTGTCAATTGTCTAATGACTAAATAGATTTTAAAAAATAAAATTTTTATTTGAATAATATCAATTAATTGTTAGAAGTTCATCAATGATAAAACAAATAATTTTTTACTTACTTTTTAAACAAAATTTTAAAATAAATCTTAATAAACATCAAAATTATATCTCAATCTATATGAGACGTATAGATATAGATAAAAAAATATTAAATAAAAAATCAAAATAAGAGAAAATTTTATAAGTATTGTTATTAAAAAACACCATGTAAAACTTGATTTATTGTATACCTATCGATATCAACTACTACAAAATCATCTCAAACATGTTTCGTTGTTGATCCACTGATTTTGTTTTTTTTATTTCCCTTATTTATTTCAAATTATCAAATTATAATTCAAAATGTGAAGTTAAATGATTTGAGGATAATTTTTCGTGTATCATTTGTTAATATTTCAATATAAAAGATTTGAAGTTATATGTTTGGAGGATAAAATATATTGAATTAATTTTAAAATATGACCAATTCGATAGATTGTGTAAGTAATAATGATTAAATGTATAATTATAAAAATTTTATTAACTGCGACGTCAACACTTCCGTTAACTGTTAATGAAACGTAGCTTGATTGAATGCATTTAAATATTTTAGTGACTTGATTAACAAAATTTCAAAAATGGTGGTCAAAATGAAAAAAAACAATAGTTAGGTGGTCATTATTATAGTTTACCTAAAATAGATAATGAAAAATAATATAATAATTTTTTATTTTAACTAATTTACTTTTAAATTTTTAACTAATTTATAATTATACGTTGAGTTCTTAGAATTTTAAATTTTTAAAAATTAAATTAATAGTGTTACTCAACAGAACTCGTCGAACGTTGGAGAATTTTCCTATAAATAAAATTAAGTCAATTTATTTCATATATTATAATTGTTTGTGAATTTAAACATCACATATATTAACTTATTTATTATTTATAATATCATGTTTAAAACTAATATATTTTATCTTATCAAAAATACTTTTTAACAACAATATCAAATGCTAAAAACATTAAACCCAACTTTTTTAAATCAATCTCTAAATTACTTTTTAACAACACTTTCTAAAATCATTTTTTAAAATAATGTCAAATAACCTATAAACGAATCGAACAAACGCAAACGGTGTATGTTCATGTTCGTTCATTTAGCTTTAATCAAACAAACAAATGAACACAAACATAAACGAACAAAAAAAAAGATTCTTGTTCATGTTTGTTCGTTAATAAAGTAGATTGTTTGTGCTCGTTCATGTTTGTTCATTTAAATGATAAACAAACACAAATGAATGAGCATAAATGAATGGATGTAAACGAACATAAACGAACACATTAAACGAACGTAAACAAACATAAATGAACACAATAAACGAACATAAATGAACCTGCACAAACATAAAAAATGAACATAATCAAACACAATAAATGAACGTAAACGAACATAAACAACAACAATATCCACATAAAATTCATTATTCATTAATATAACTTAGAACTCCAGAGTAAAATTATTTGGGTTTTAAATGAGTATGATTTATATTTTCTTTAATTGATTTGAGCTTAAAATTATTTGAGTTTTAAAATATTAATGATTCAATTTTAATATTTTAAATGGGTATGGAGATTGGGCTAGATATAAACGAATAAACATAAACAAACATACATAGACTTAAATGAACGAACATAAACGGATATAAATGAACGAACATAAACAAACGAATTATCGAGTGTTCACGAACGTAAATGAATGAACGAGACCTTTATTCATGTTCGTTTTTTAATTAAACGAACATAAAATCTTGTTCATGTTCGTTCGTTTAATAAAATAAACGAACTTCCTGCCGAACGGTTCACTAACAGTTCGCTGAACGTTCAGTTTGTTTACAGTCCTAATGTCAAATCAATATCTATCCATGCAGAATAGCTTAATGACTTTAAAATATGATTCGTCATTCTTGGGCTGAAGATTCTACTAAAAATGATGTCAACTTTTTTTGACCCAATAAGGCTTTTGGAATAATAGGAGTTTACCCATCCTCCAATTTTAATTAGGAATCTACGACATTTGTTATAGTGTACTCGTCACCTCGAGGTGAAGAGTTCCATAGAATATTATTTTTTTTAATAGACATAGATAAGTGGATCCCATGTGGGCTACTAATTTATTATTTTTAAGCGAACCTGTCACGTCAAGCTGACAAGTTTAATAAAAAAATTATTTTTTGATTATTGAAAAATTTTAAAATTAGAAATTAAAAAAAAGGGTAACCTGTCACCTCGAGGTGATGATTTCCTTCGAATTCAAAAAATTAGCCGTTGGCCAACAGGTAGTTGTACAACGATTAGTTGGCAACGATAACTTGGAACTCGAGGTGGCGAGTTCCACCGAATTTTTGTATTATAGTTGATGGAATTTGAGCTATAAATAGGGGTTTAGGATTTTGATTTTTCATCAAACCCTAAATCCAAAAAACTTGTAAAAATCAGTCTTTCTATGAAAATCCCAAAAAATGGCTTCCCAAGAAGAAATGTTGCGCCTCGACAACGTCCATATTTCGTCAATCGAACTTCGACCGAAAGAAGAAAGTAGTATTCGTCAGCGCGGGATGACTGCGAGAGATCATCATCAGCGGATGTTGATATATCTTCAGTAATCCGATCTTTTCCCAGCCATATTTATACGTGGCTTCTAGGTGTACCCGATTTTGATTTAGGCTCTGATCGAACATTGGCGGCCCTAGACGCACACTTTCCATTTCCCGAGTGGTGAAGCGACAATTACTTTGGAAGACGTCGCTTACCAACTAGGTGTTCCCGTGAATGGAGCCCCCGTGGTAAGGTAGAATAGTTAATACCCCAAGACGTTGGTTTACGAAGTTTTGGGAAAGGTGCCACCATCCAAGTGAATTGATGGCTATCAGGTACAAATGACATGGTTGGAGTCTGAATTCCAAGTGACCAACGACTCAACCGAGGAAGAGTGTTATTTTTGCGTCTCGAGCATATCTTCTCCAACCTATCAAAGGGATATTATTACCAGATAAATCTGATAATTTGGTGTACACTCAATATCTACGAATATTAAATGACTTCGTTAAGTGTCGTAATACTAGTTGGGTTCAACGATTTTATCCTTTTTGTACTGAGAGCTTTGCAAGGTTGCAATTGTTGAGCGGGGTCAAAAAGCCGATGTAGCAGGTTGCCTAATATTGCTACAATCGTGGGCTTGGTATTAGTTCACATTTTTGGTGCCGATTACAATAGCCTCGGTCGAGTTTCTTCTTGGTGAAAGGTAATTTTTTAACTTTGTTTTAAAATTTGAATTAATTTTTTTATCTGTTTTTAATATTTCTTCTATTTTTAAATATTTTAGATGGCGTCATAAAATAACAGAGACGAAGTTGTCAGGTGCCACTGCAAAAGATATACGGATGAGGATCGACATCACCGATTGATATGCGATACATTTGTTCTTTTATTATTTTGTTAAAACTTTTTAAGCTTTATATATATATTAACTTTGATATTTAATATTTACAGTTTTCTTTGCTTCTGTATGTTGATGAAGAGATCTACTGGTTATTGCCATCATAATTTTTTAAGGGGCCTAATTTATGGTGTGTCGTGATGCCATTATTACATTTTGTGATTGTTGAGTGGCACGCTGTTGATAGAGTACTACGGCATATGCATCGCATTAGACGATTCCTACGCAAATCATTGAAATGGACGCGCTCCATAGAATTGATATGCGTGGAAAACATACCGAAAATTGGCAGACGAAGCACGCTTACTACAACGAGCTATGGAATCAGTGACATCTATCGCTCGCCCCGCGGTACGATATTACACAGATGGACCTAGATTTCGACCGTTCTCCCTATCTCTGAAATTACGAAGAAAATGAGAAACCATATCTCACGACACCACAAGATAAGGGAGAATGAGAACAAAATTAGGCCAGATTCCCAAGTCCAAGAAGAAATCATCGGCATCTTCTTCTTCTACTTCAGCATCTACACCTGAAGATTACTATAATGCAACTCAAGCTAGTTTTAGTTTCTATCCTGCATATCATACTTCAACTGAACTCAGCCGACTTGGTTTGAGGGTTCATGGGATACAATGCAAAATAATCAAACATCTTCAACAAAACATGAGGTTGAGGGTAAATGGGATCATATCTTAACGGTGAACAACATAGCCGCCAAATCGATTCAATAATGGCAATAACTGCATTAAATACCATAAGCCCATCATCTTATTTCAAAGGTGGATCTCAGAGTATGTTAAGTACAGCTCATCGAAAAGATGAAAATGAAGACGACGACGACAATCAAGGTCGACGACTCTGGCGTACTCGACGAACCCTTCGCCATTATCATTCGGCCACTCATTGGCATCGTCAAGAACTTAGAAAATATAAATAATTTTTTTACTTTTTAAAAACTATTATTTTAATAAAAATTATTATTATTATTATTTTATTTATTTATGTTTTGAAAAAATTAATCCGGGAAAACACGTCACCTTGACGTGATGAGTTTTATTCTGACCATTGCACAATTGCCCGTTGACCAATGTATACAAAACAATTAGTTTTTTGAATTTGAAGTAACTTGTCACCTCGACGTGATGAGTTACCATTTTTTTTAAATTTCTAATTTTAATTTTTTAATAATCAAAAAATAATTTTTATTAGATTCGTCAGCTCAACGTTACGAGTTCACTTAAAAATAATAAATTAATGACCTACATAGAACCCACTCAGCTGGGTCTATTAAAAACTAATATTCTATAAAATTTATCATCTTGAGGTGACGAGTTCTACCGATACTATAACAAAAGCCGTAGATCCATAATTAAAATTTGAGGATGGGTAAAACCCTTGATTATTATTCCAAAAATCCTATTGGGACAAAAAAGCCGAAAAAGCCCTACATTTTTGCAACTAAAAGCCCAAAATCCTTTTCTGCTGTGCCTATATAAAAATGAGCAACGACCCTCTGTAGTTCCTTAGGGAGGTTATGGGCGAGGGTTTTGGCTTCTGGTGCTGCGGCGATGCTAAGAGTAAGAAAGACGAATGAATAACAACACTGGTAGCGGCCGGAAACATGTAGATGAAACGAATAAGATCTGAGGGGGACCATGATGCCCTATTTTCCCAATATAGTTTTCAATCTGAATTTCCATGGCTGCTCGTGTTTCTCTTCTTCTTATTATTCTTGGCTTTTCCTACATCAGTTCCGCCTTCCCTCAGTGCCTCCTCCCCGGACCTTGTGATGTTTGTTATTGCTCTGAAGGTTCATTTTTCTACATACTCCTGTTTTTCCAATTTCTTTTCATTTTGGTTTAAAGCTTTTTTACTTTTCATAGGTATTTGCTTCAATTTTTAACCAATCATAAATCGGGATAATCTTAGTTTAATTAATCTTTAAACTGCTTTCGTAATTATTGTGGCAGTGCTCAGCTCTTTACATGCTCAAGAACTATACTAAATAACAAAATATTGTCTAAGATTAAATTACGGGTGTTTATCAATTCGACTTACTCATTAATGTTACTTTTCCAACTGTAGTGGCTGTATTGCAAATTTATTTGTTGATATAAAATTTGAAACTCATACAATTGGGTAAAGTTATTGTTATAAAGAACTCAAGTGGCTTCTTGGTTAAAGCTAGGATGTCATCTTTTTTAAGTGGGATTCAATTTATAACACATACAGTTGGGTAAGGTACATCGTAGATAATTGAACTATAATCAAATGATTATTAAAATTAGGTTAAACTACATCAACGATAGGAAGTTTCTCTTTTCACCGTTCAGGCTTTTACTGACGCTTTTGATTTGCAATAAAATTGTCCCCTAGTCATTAACTTCGGTTACTGACTTTATTCACCGTTCAAGTTTCTCTTTTTAATAAAATGGTCACTTAGTCATTAACCTCGGTTATTCTTGTTACAAAAGTTGATTTAGCACGTTTGGGCAATTGAAGTGGCACCGTTTGATCATGTCGGACTACGGTTGACTGACCCTTTTGAGTAAAAAACAAAAATTTGGAAGTGTAAAAAGAATCCTTAATTTCCCAAACCTAATTTTAAAGAAAAAAATACAGATTGAAGAATGCATAAAAATTGGCAAAAATTGTTTGAGGTATCGAATTGTTGCATCTTTTTGTTCGGATCAGTAGGTGATAGATTTGTACCAATAGAAATGAGAAGCCCCTATGGAAAAGGGAGCCCGTCTCGGACTTGTAAGCGGTATCAGGTTCAAGTTCCCTTTCTATGCCTAATATTGCACAAAGGCTTTCTGTTTCTATCTTTGGAACTATATTTGTGAAGCATTATAAGAAACGTTTGAAGAAGTATTCAAGGTTTCCTTTTATATTTCACCCCGATGGCCGAGACTGTCAGTTCAAAAACATAGAAGGAGCCAAGGCATTGGTTTGCGAAACACCGATTACCGAGCATAGAGGATGGCAGCAAATGCACACTTTTATCATCTCATTGCCGCAGGGTTACAAGACATCTGTCGGGGAATGAGGAGTTCTGTTATTTGGCGCGCAAAAGCATCAGATTACCGTTGCGAGAGCCATATATTGAAGGACCCCAAGATCCTTCTGCTTGATGAGGCAACGAGTGTTCTTGATGTGGAATCAGAGTGTGTGGTGCAGGAGACAATTTGATGCAGGAGACTTTTTTGTTGTGGTTGTGAAAAACGGAGTTATCGTTGAGAAGGGTGAACTGGATTGATGAATATTATTGACGGGGTTCATGCTTCCTTGGTATCACATCTCCTGGCCTCTTCAACGTGAGACAACAATTTTTGGAAGAGACTATGCTACAATAACCATCTTGATGAACCAGATTTGCTGAGTAGACTTCAGTTTCTCCCAGCTAAAGGTGTCATCATAGACCATGAAATGTCGATTTGAGGTTGGCTTTTGGAATTATTTTTATCTTTCTTTAGACATCATGAAAGACATTTCCAGGGTTAAAAGATTCAGATAGCCTCTTATGTTTCATAAGAAATTTCAAAAATTTGCTAGAACACCTGATAAACTTCGATGCTATTGTGATTAGGATCAAAATGCACATCATCTGATAAAAGGTAACCTGTTGGGATAACATCTTGATTAAATATTCTTGCTCTACATGTTTACGGCCATCACAATAAATAGCTGCTGCTTTAGGAAGAATGTTTTCGTTGATATTTTCACTGTTTTCAATTTCATGTTCACATTACTCAGTTCCTGATTACCATAAAAATTAAGTACAGTAAGTATAAAGTTTTATCACCAAAATGTATGTTGTTCCAATTGCACATGTACTCATAATCAGGGATTTAAATAGTGTTTGTGGCTGTATTTTTGGTCGTGTCGTATTTATCGTGGTTGTGTACATAATGGATGCCATCATGATCACTGCGGGCATCGCGATCGTTAATTTTTTAAATTTTCGCACACTTATCCTAAAACATAATAATTATAAATATAATTATAAAGAGTTATTTTTAATGATTTTTAAAATGTTTTCTAATTGAAAATTATATATATATATATATATATATAAAATTAATGATGATATTGTGAATACATTATTATTTAAAAGAAATAAGACTATAAACATAGAAAAAAATTCTAAAATGGATAAAGATAAATTTTGCTATAACTATGAGATAAGAGATTCTTTACCGTTTAAAAAATTAATCTATTAAATTACCATTATTATTCACTCACCAAAATCAACATATTATAACTTAAAACTCATAAACTTAAAAATAACCCATCATTTATTTTAAAAAACCCATAACTATTATAACTTTGTAACCCAAGTCCATTTTTAAGATAAGTTTGTAACACATATCTAATTAATTTATTGTGTTGTTTTGGCCCATACCCAAAACATTAAAAGTAAAAAATAGTTGTTTAATTAAAACCTAAGACATAAATATAATAAAAATTATTAAATTCCTAAATCCTTCTTAAAAATAAAGGTTTTTTTTTTGGTTAAAATTCGTCCCTTTTCTTCTTTATTTTTTATGTTCTTAATTTTTTTTCTTGCTATATTGATTCCTACAAAAAATGTCCGAAAAAACTTACTTTGTTGCTAAGTTGGTTTAACGAAAAATAATCGTTATGGTTGCGATCGGCCGTTATCCTTTAAGTTATGGCCGCTATCGATCACTATTGGTGGTGTGATCCCGCGTTACACCGCTATTTTGGAAAATAACGGTAATGGCAGCCGCCGCGATATAGTGGTCACTATTTCGCGACAGCTGCTATTTGAATCCCTGGCCATAATAGGACAATTTAAGTTCAAATAATATGAATAAATTGAGTGATCTTAGTTGTAAAATAGAATATTATTTTCTTTAGAAGATTCGAGTACGAGCAGTTATGTTCATAGGGTGTATATATGTTGTCGCAAATATCCATGTGTGATCAACATATCATGTTCCTCTTTTCTTTGCCCTTTTTCACCTTTTATTGATTTTTTTTTCATTACCAAAAGGGTTTAACAATAACTTAGGGTACGTGTTTGATAGTTGGAAAAATATTTGCCGGAAAATGTTTTCTTCATCTCCTTGTGTTTGATAGATGGGATATATTTTTCAAAAAATATTTTCTAGTGTTTGATAGTTGTAATTGGTTTTATGGAAAATGTTTTTTAGCGTTTGATAGTTGTAATTGATTTTCCCAATATAATTCATTTTCCTAGTTACTTTGTATTTTTTGTAAAATGTTTTACCATCAAAGATATTAAACCCAAAGATATGAAGAAAAACAAAATTTTCTTTTGAGAATGTCCAACATCAAAAGAACTCAGTAACCTTTATAAAATCTCTTTGTTTTTGTCTCACCATATTTTACGAAATGATGAAAGAGTGGTGAACGAACGAAACTATTTAGCAAATTATTTTGCTATATAATTCTGATTATATCAACAAAAAACCTTTTATTAAAGTGGAGATATGACTCTATGTCACTATAGACAAGTAAATAAAAAGACAAATTTTGTGAGGTTGCTTAGTTTGTCCCGATATATTGAAGATAAGGGGCGTATTTGGCCTATTATATAGCAAATGGAAAACAAAATTAGGGTTTTAGGAACATTGAATTTTAATTAGGGATCTACGACATTTGCTATAGTACAAGAGGAACTCGTCACCCATGGGATATTATTTTTTATACATGCATATTATTTTACTTTTTTTTAGAAACTCGTCACATCGAGACAATGAGTTCCTTTAAAATATTATTATATTTTTTGTGCAATAATATACTTAAAATTAGAATTGAAAAAAAAATTGTTTGAACTCGTCACCTCGAGGTGACGAGTTCCGTTGGATTTGAATAGATGGCCATTTTATAGCAGTTGGAACTCGTCTTGTGGGCTTGACGAGTTCCAACAGTCATTTTGAGAAAAATTCATCTATAAATAGGAGTTGGGTTAGTTGATAGAGTTATATGGGAACCGAACCATGCAGTTGTGGGAAGAATATTTCAAGCAATTTTTGAAAAATCATTTTGCGTCTGATTACTCTGATTTTGATGATTCAGATTGAAGCTCATCTCCAGATGAGGAGAGAGTGAAATAGTCAATAAAGTCGATTCTTGATCAACATAAAGAGATGAAAATGAAAGAGGAGGATGGGGAGGAGGAGGAGAAGAAGAAATAGTAGTAGTAGTAGTAGTAGTAGTATGAGAAGAAGAAGAAGAAGAAGAATGAAAACTTAGAAAACGACACAACAAACGACTTATGGAGAGGAAGAAGAAGAGGAAAAATTGTTTATTTTGTTGAAAAAAATGTTTTAAATATATGTATGAATTTGAGTTTAGTTAAATATATGTATGAATTCGAGTTTAGTTAAATATATGGTTATTTATATTGATAAATTATCCAAAACAGGTATAACAGAAAACATTTGAAGCAATAAAAATACGAAGGTTTATCGGCCCGGCCGATATTTTGAAAGATGTGGACATTTCTTCCTAGTGTGGCCTTTACCTCTGTAGTGGCCAAAAAGCTTTGGTAGACCTTTCTCTCATTGTGGATCTTCCATATTAGTATGAATTCGACTAGATTCAGGACAACCCTTTAACTTCCTTCGTAATTGTAGATTGGGCAACTATTACTCAGAAATAGTTGGTGGCCAGTATGCAGCGTTTGGGAGATACTTAATTCACAACTATATATGTAACACATAGTATTCAAGATATAACAATCATTAGCGTATGAGTATGGGTCTACATTGACATGCATACATGAACAACCGCGTGAGTGCATGGGTATCTGAAGGCTTGAAATCGACCACAGTCACACCATCTTCTATTCAAATTACCAGTACAGGTGGTAGAATTCTCACCCTCTTATGGTCGAACAAGTTCTTGGATAATGTAATCAGAATCGAGTTTGGCAAAATTATGAAGATATATTGATGTTTCGTATGTTTGAAAAGTTTATTTCTTTCTCCAGATCTAGAGCCCAATTTCTGCCTTTGTTGATCATTGCCTCCACTTGGGCACATTTGTCTACACATAGTTTACCCAATATGAAGTAAGTCTCCCAAATATACTTGCCACTGGAAGATGTCTAGTCCCTTTAAGTATTGAATTGATACATTCCACAAGATTGATTTTCATATAATCGTAACATCGAACCTGATCGTCGTATCCTTGTGACCATCTTTCTCGAGGTATTTCAGCTAAAAAATTATAAACCTCATGTCCATAATGCCTTAAATTTTCAAGCCTTGCTCAAAAGTTCGGTTGAAGTAAAGCATATCCTGAAGAAAGTTAGATTTAAGTATAATAATAAATGAAGAACATAAATAAAGGAAAAAAAATAAGTTACCCATGTTGATAATCCCTTTGTTGATCTTCTTATTCTTAAACCTCGTCATAGTATTTGGCGTAATATGACACATGCAAATATGTTGGGAATGCATAGGGAGGTGACACCTACTTTCTGGTCTTTCAATCGTGGCCAACAATCCAGGTGAACAGTCAGAGATCATACAAACCTCATCTTGAGTGATAACATAGGAGAGCAAGTTTGATAGGAATAAATTCCATTTTTTTCTGACTCATTTTTAATAATGTAAAAGGAAACGGGGATAATGTTTTTATCACCATCTTATGCAACAACTATCATAAGGATGTGTTTGTATACACCATATAGAAAAGTACCACCCACTTGAACCATTTGTTTACATTAACGAAAAATGGATGACTTGAAAGCCCATAACAACCCTTCCCTGGGATAACATGTCCATCAAAACGTGGTAACAGGATAAGTATAAGAGTGGACAATGGTTCATGGGATGAAGAATTCCATTGCGTGCAACAGATGTGGAAGCTCATCGTACGACTGACTCCAATCTCCGTAAATCATCGTACAATAGTGTCATAGCTTTCTTTTTCGCTATCCATGCCTTGTAGTAAGACGAAATATAACCAAATGTATTCCGAATTGATGTCACTATCATTAAAACTATGATCCTTGCATTTTTCTCCACTAAAAGTTTAATGTATGCACATATTACATTAGAATCTAAGTGTTTGTGGTCTTGTGTTAAGGACGTCAATGTACAACTATGTTAGTTGTGTAATCTGGTGACTTCCCACAACTTCTTCTACTATAGATATGACACACTTATCCTCCACTTACATTTGACATTGTTGTTTATACACCTAATAAGGTATGTTTTCTGATCAGACTCAACAACATTGAATTCCAAATGAACTTTTAGACAAAACTCCTTAATTACTAGTTGGGCATCCTTCTGAGTTTCAAACTACGACCCAACTGCTTTCGATGTACCTTAGTGGTCTATGCATATCCCTGACATGTCAGGAATCTTGAGATTCTTCATGGCATCATAGCCAATATCATGCATTGCAACTGGATGATGATAGTCATACATTTAGGGTTGCGACATCTCAGGTTGACTAGGTCTTGCTGAATGTGCCCAACCTCGTTGATAGGGGTGTTCAAAATTCGATTTTAACCGAATTAACCGACCGAACCGAATTAGTTCGGATAATTCGGTCGGCCACCGAATTAGTTCAGTCGGGGAACAGTTAATGATTTTTTGGAATTTGGTTAATGGTTAATTTGGTTCGAAATTGGTTAATTAACCAAATTAATCGAAATTAAAATATTAAATATATTATATATAACATATGGACTCTGCCTAAACCATTTAAAATTCAATTAATAATTTAAGATCCAATAACTTTTAAACCTAAATCAATATTAATTAATTATAAAATCCATATAAAATTTTTATTTTATAATTATATATTATTTAAATTAATTGTAAATTATTTTTTTGAATTAAAAAATATTCAATTTTTATATAAATTAGAAAATTTTAAAAAATCTGAATTAACCAAAATTTATTCGGTTCGGTTAATATTTTCAAAAAAAGTTCAGTTTAGTTAATGGTTAAAGAAAAAAAAGTTTGGTTAATTCGGTTAATGGTAATTCGGTTCGGTCGGCCGTCGTTTTAACCGAATGAGCACCCCTACTCGCTGAGGTGTGCATGACCACAAGAAACTGCAACCTCCTAGACATCACCCTCTATATCAAAACCTTGGCCCTCTGAAGTAGCCTCGACGATATTAGAATCATCAATTATTGGTCTTCCATCGTCTAGTATCAGTGGAACAAAAGTTTCATCATCCTCACTAAAAATACTAAGAGTTTCACCAAATCGCCTGAAAAGGTCATCTAGATCTTCTGATGGTCCTTTTTCTTCAGGTGCAGTAGTTGAGAATGTAGGAAAATATGAAGTTTTCTCATATAACTCAACTAATTGATTATTTGAAGACTGATGCAGGCTAACCATAACACCTGCATCATCATCTGTGTCAAGCTGGATTACTCTATATTTGACCGGATTCTATGAAATTATGTGTCGATAACTCAAACATGAGATAGAAGCTCCAAGTTTGCTCTCAATTTTTTTATTTGCCGATGTGATTCATCTACAAAGAACATCATGTTTACAGGTTTCTGTGACATAAACACAAAACCATCATCATTTTCGGTGACTTGGCCATTTAAGTGAACGACAGTGAAAATTTTGTTAGCCATAGCTTCATAAAGATTTTTGGAGAAAGGTTTTTGCTGAAGTTTTACATGAAGTAACCGATTTAATAAGTTTTAGCTAAAAAATGTCAAAACATGTAACTAATAATCTTCAGAACGAGCCATTAATAATGCAAGATGCTAGAAAATGCCAGCAACGTTTTAGTGTCCCATCAATCATCTTCAGCAACTTTTCAGTGAAAGTCATCTCTAATAATGTATCACACCTGAAAATGTTAAAATGGGCCATTAATAATCTTCAGAACGGGCAATTAATAATACAAGATGCCAGAGAATGCCAACAAATTTTCAGTGCTCGATCAATCATCTTCAGCAACTTTTCAATTAAATGTTATATCTAATAATGCACCATGCCCAAAAATGTCAAAACATGCCATTAATACTCTTCAGAACAGACCATTAATAATGTAGGATGCCAGAAAATGCCAACAACTTTTCAGTACCCCATCAATCATCTTCAGCAACTTTTCAGTAAAATGTCAACTCATTTCTGAAAAATTTTCAGTACTTATATATCACTTTATATAATGTACAACCTAGATTTCATCGGCAGTCTAAAATACTGCACCATGCCATAAAATTTTTAGTTCACAAACTTTTTTTGCCTATAAATACGTGTCTGGTGAAACCTATTTTATCGGTCTAGAACAACCTCAATTTTTCACTTCCAAATCTTGAGTTTTTTGCAAACATGAAAACTATTCGTGTAACTATTTTTTATGAGTGCAAATCTTTAACCATGTGTTCCAAAAAAATATTCAATTAGGTGAGTTGAAGTTCAATATACAAAGAAGGGTTCTATCGTAACCGTTTTTCGGCGGGACAATCGTTTAATTGTTTAGAAAACATAGTTACGACTTTAATTCTGGAAAAATGGTTGATTTTGAATTAATTTGGATTAAATTAGAAAGAGTCGCCATCGACCTTTGGGTTAGGTAGGTCGAATACCTAAAAATGTCTTTTAAAAACAATTTTAAGAAAAATCATTTTTAAGACAAAAGCTGGTCTGCGTTTACCAAATATTCAATTAAAACGGGTTCGGGAGTCGATTACGCGTGGGGAAGGATTAGCACCCCCACAGCGCCCAAAATTGGTACTGTGTGGCTTACACGTTATCGTAATGGTAGAAATTACAAATCGAATAAAAAATTAAACTATGATCCATTTACTGAAATTTAATTAATTTGTCTTGAATTAGTAATTTAAAGAAAATCCTTTAACTTGATAAAAAATCTTGAAATTTGCTATCTTTTATTGGGAAATCTATTTCAACTATTTCTCATTGGTAAAAATATTCCTCTTAAATGATAAAACATGAATCGAATATAAATTAAAAATTGACACTTTGCATAAAAATAAAAATAAATTAATAGAATTGCATTAAATCATTCATATAAAAATATTTAATTAATAATATATATATATATATATATATATATATATATATATATATTAATGAATAAAGAATATGGAATTTTATATTTAAAAATAATGATATGTATAAATAATACTTAGAACCAAAACATATCAAACCAATATATATAAAATATGAAATATGCTATAATAGATGTAATTACGTGCATAATATATTTATATATACATAAAATGATAACGATAAATAAAATAAAATTATAAATTTGGACTAACATGCACATTTACAAACATGACAATCTAAAATAAAAAATAAGCATGTTTAATAACATAATAGTGACAGTAAATTAAAAGACATAATAACAAACATGGAAAACATCATGACAGAAATAAAAAAATAACATAATATAGGTACTGATAAGAAAATAAATTATACAGAATATACATGACCAAAATGAAAATAATCAAAAATTAGTACCTCATTCAAAATAATTAGAAAATATGAGTAAAAAGACTGAGGACCAAAATACAACATGCACCAAAAAACAACATGCACAACTTTAACAGTTAAATGTATAAAACAGTAAAGATTAAATACAATAATTCTTAGGACTGAAATTAAATGCACAAAAACATATAAAGACCAAATTAAAAGATAAAAGAAACTTGACCAGGGACTAAAATAGGATGTGTAAAATACAAAGGGACCCGAATGAAATTAACCCAACCCTATAGATTAAAGATGATGACTAGAATGAATTTGATGCCAAACATGTGACTTAAAATATAAAATACATGATTTTACACATTAGTAAATATGCGATTAAAAGTCCAAAATATAAATATGAATAAATACTATAACTAAATTATAGGGACTGAAATTAAATACACGTAAAACATGGAAACCAAATTATGACATAAACGACTAAAATTTAGGACTAAAATGAATTACAAACAAAATAAGAATGGCATCGCACACTATTTCCCACTCACTAGACACGTGCTACTCACCTCCTAAAATGGTATTGTTTTAGTAAACTAATATATGTAATATATTGAGTGAAATTAAACCCTAGCCTCACTTTTTCCTTTTCAGCCGTTTAACTCCACTCTCCTTCCCTACTTCTTCTTCGCATCTTCCCTCTATTTCTCAAATGGACACCACAACTTCTTTCAAATGGCCACCACAACTTCATTCAAATGGCCACACACTATCCGAGCTTTCAGTCGAGGAAAACCAAACGACCACCACATATGAACCTAAGCTTCTTCGACTGATTCCCCTAAAAGATACCCAAAAATATGCGTTCGAAACTCCAGAGGAGAAGAATATTTACCCTTTGCAACCTATGACACCTAAATACAGAGAACTACCCCGACAACAGCCCCGACGCTCGGCCAAGGTAAGCTCTCTCTCTCTCTCTTACTAATTTTAATTCAAAGAATTTCATTTATTAAGACTAACATCAGGTTTTTTTTCTCTGGCGACAGGATCCGAACGGCGATAATGTGGAGTCACCGAGACTCCACTGGAACTCGCACAACTCAGGTAAATCAACCTCACATCCCTTTTTTTATTATCTGTATTCTTTACAAAAAAATTTTGAAAATAAAAAATATGAAATTTCTTTAAAAAACTATATCGTTGTTAATACCTGTTTGGTTGCTTCGAATAGTTTATGGTTGGAATTTATTCTCTAAAATCATGATTAGCAAATATTGATATGGTTAGTATTTTGATTCGATGTTTATGCTTATCTATCACCGTTATTTTTTAAAAACAGAAATACTGGAATGGATCAATATAGTATTCACCCTGGAATCATTTCAAATCAAAAAACAAGAACAGGAAATAAAATAAAATAGAAAAGTAAATTGAAAACCTTAAAATGTATATCTTGTTTGGTATTGCTTTCAAATAAAAAAATAGCTGGAGAGTATAAGCCAACCCCCTGTTACAATTATTTTCCTTTTTTTGTGTTTTTCTACTGTTGGTGAACCCCCTTCGTGTTTTTTACCTGCTCCCCTCTTTATTGCTCGTTGTTCTCTGTCCTTTTATGGTTGTAAGTCAATAATTTGGTGATGACTTTGATCGATGAAATCTGGTTGTAGCAGGTTGAATCCCGGATTATCCGGGATTTATTTTATTTTTTAAACGTTTTTTTAATGTAGTGGTTGGCTTATTATTAATGATATTTTGTCCCCTCCCCTTTGCTATTGTGACTTGCATGTTCTTGTCTTGAATGTAGGAATAACTATGCCCCACGAGCATGACTTTATCATGGTGAGTCATATAGTTGTTTGATATGGTGATTGAAGTGGACCCATGAATGGAATCAACCAGACCATCATTACATTTTGAAAAGGAGTCATGATCCACCCAAACATGGATATTGCCGAAGATGGATACATCGTTGCCATCCAATATGGTTCACCAAGCATAATGCTTCGGGAAGTCCCTCACCATAGCATTTCCTCCTTGCTTGCAATCATGGATGTTTAGGCTTGGGTTATATTGGGCCTGTAACAAAAATATAATAATAATATTAATGATATAATAATAATAATAATATATAATTAATATTTATAATATTTTTTAATCCCGATCAAAAACGGGTGTCTACAGGTTCAACTAGGAAGCGATAGAAGAATATCTTTGTTATATTATAGAATTCCACTATCATACACAAGGTTTCATCTAAGTGATGATATCGACTTTGCTGGTATGATTGAGATATATTTCAACTATTCTTTATCTAATGTCGATTTGTTTGTAGAGTTCGATGATCTCGACCTTGCTCGTACGGTTGAGGATGTTGCTTCCAGCTCGAACATCACAACAACTAAGACAAATGATGAAGCAAAAAACATAGATGATGGAGACCCAGAAGCATGGTTCCAATTTGTATATTGTCGTAACCGTCCTTCGGGTGGGCTTGGAATTGGGTTTCGACTTAAATAAAACATACTAGAGCCGCCATCGATCATTTATTTTTTTAAATTAGGTTAACCGGACACCTTACTTTATCATCTTACCTGATCTGCATTTTATCAGAAATGTGTCAGATTCGGGAGTCGGTTACAGTAAATAAAGGATTAACACCCTTACACTGCTCTTTCGGTACCAATTTTAATTTTTCGGTTATCTTAATTGCGAAAATTAAAAGTTAAATTGAAATTTAAAGGTTCGATTTGAATTATTTACCTTTAACCGATTCAAATTGTCCTTAAAAATCTAAAATAATGTTAAATAATAAAATAAAATAAAACAAACAAAAAGGATATTAAAAAATAAATAAAAAGAAGTTTTTTAAAAAAAGATTATAAAATAAAATGAAATTGAAAAGAATTACTTCTAGGGTTAAAATAAGATAAAATTGAAAAGATAAATCGAATTAGTGTGAAATAATAATGTAAAATAAAATAAAATAAAAAAAGTGAATAAAAAATTAAAAGAAAATTCAAATTAAAGGATTTAATTGAAAGTAACTAAACATCAAAGACTAAATTGGAATTAATTACGGGTTGCAAGAAAAACTGAGAAGTTAGAGGACTTAATTGCATAAACATAAAAAATATGAACATGGATTAAATTGAAACAATTCAAAATTCAAGGGTAAATTCACCACAAGTGACCAAAATGAATTGCACTTCAAACTTCCAGGGACTATGAAAATAATTTAGAATTTTGATATTTTCACTTTAGTCCTCTGTATATATAATCCCTAAAACCCAAAATTATCTCATATTTCATCCATTCCTAAAACCTGCCGGCCTAGAGTGCCACCGTTAACCGATGCTGCTCCGCCTCTCAGTTCGCCGTCTCTGGTGGTCGAAAGACTAAATTTCTACCCCAAAATACTCTCCTCGACACCCTAAAACTAAACTCAAACCTTAAATCCCTAAAACAAGCCCTAAATAATGTAGATCTATAAGAAATTATTCACTTTTTACCTTTCCCAGTGAATTTTCTAACTTCCGACGGCTTCTTCTTCTCTTACGAGGCTCTCATGTATTCCCGCCAAATTTTGACGAGGCAAAGCTTTGCCTTTTGGTTTTGGCTTCAAACGTTTTTGGCCTTGTTTTTTTTTTGGCTTGATTGCTTTCGATTTTTACCAATGTTGCTTGTGTTTGGTGGTTTCTTGTTGTTATGATGATAATGCTTATTTTTATTGTTGTGGTTGTTGTTCTCTTCAGTTTTTTATGGGATTTTTGTTCCTTTGTTCGACAGCTTTGGTGGGGGTATTTATACCCCCACCGCTGGTGATTGTTTCTGGTCCCAACGGGATGGTGTAGTCCCGATATTTAGGGGATTTTGCACGTTGTGTTTCGGTTGGACTTTTCTTCCATATTTGCCGAGAAAATCGGGGGGAAGTTTTCCCTATTTTGCCTCTGTTTCGTTCCGAGGATTCCGGTCGACTAGCCACCAAAAATCGGCCTTGGATTCTTGGCCTCATACATTCTTTTCTCTTCTCATGTGGTGCCTTTGTTAAGTATGTGTAACCCTAATTTGATTTGGGTTGGGTCAGGGCCCTCTAACCGGGTTTGCTTTATTGAGTTTCCATTAGGCTTGTTGGGTCAGGCTACCCGGTTGGGCTCTGTTTTTGGACCTTTGGACTCTTTTTTTGGACCTGCAAAATATATAATAATAATAATAATAAATAATAAATAAATATAATATATAATGAATAATAATAATATATAATAAATAAATATAATAATAAAAACTATATAATACTATATTTTCAAAAATATGTTTTCTAAAATCGTTTTTCAAAACTACATAATATATTTTAAAAATTGTTTTTGAAACTATATATTATACGTTTAAAAAAATGTGTTTTCAAAACTATATCATGTGTTTTTTTAAAAAAAATTCAAAACTATATAATATATTTTTTCAAAATTTTGTTTTTAAAAATCTATATATTATACATTTTCGAAATTGTTTTTTAAAAAACTATATATTATATATTTTTTTAAAAATTATATTATTATGTATACTATGCTAAAAAACCCTGACAAAAATAAGTGCCTACAACTGCCCCTCTTTGCCCATTTATCGTGTAACAAAAATAGGGCAAAGTTAAATGGACATAGATTTTCGTTCAGTAAGAAAAGGGTTCAAAAGCGAATTTGCTCCTGTGAGTCTGATATTTTTTTCTGTGATTGAAATCCGACTCAATATTTGTTAACTCTCTTATCGAATATCTTCTGTCGCAGAGTTGAAATTCAACTTGAAAATTCTAATTGATCATGGCTTCCTGTTGTTGAGCTGAACTACGGTGACTCATTCGTCATAAAGTTGAGTCGATCTTGGATGCTTCGAGCATGATATCCTTCGATGTGAAGTTGAAATCTAGTTCGAAATCTAAGCTGGAAAATGGCTTCTTGTTGCCAAATCATAGTTAACCTTGGTCTTCTTCTTGGCTTAAAGACCTCAGTTTGAAAATTCGACCAGAAAATAGTTCTTTGCTACTACCATGCAGTTGATATACCCTCGTGCTGAATGAAATTGAACTTGAAGGTTTTCGTTGACAGATAGCCTTTCTCGCCTTGAGCTATGTTGTAAATTGGGATGGGAGATAGTTTCTTATTATTGCAGATGACTCATTTGCTATGAAGTTAAGTCGATCTATTAGGCATGATATCTTTCATTGTGAAGTTGAAATCGTGGGTAACTCCTTCATCATGAAGTTGAGTCTAGATTGAATAAACTTGCCTTGAGCCAGATATCCTTCATTGTGAAGTTGAAATCTAACTTGGATAGGCTGTATAGTTTTTAATTTTGAGCTTCCTTGGAATTTAATATTCTTTAAATTAGCTCTGACAAAAAAATATGCAAAATCACGAATATATGTGATGCTATGGATGCAATATTTTTATGTAAGCCTAAAATGCATATGCATTATGTTACTTTAGGGATTAGAGAGAAGTCTCAATCTCTTGCGGTCATTTCGGATGACTCGTGATTTTGGAATCTTGAATTTCTGATTCTTGATCTTAGATTCTTCAACAGGCTTTGATCTGATATACATTCTATGAACTTACAAAAAGAATGTTTACTTTTAGTCTTGATTTAAACAATGCCTTTCAATTAACTAGAACCCATTAGCTCGAGTATGGTGCAAAAATCTTTATCGGCTTTTGAACACCTGTACCTTTCGGAAAACCTTTGTACAGTAATACACATTTGTCTTTTCTATTGGGACAGGCGGTGCACCCCACGGCGCAGTAAAAACAAAACTCGACGGTCTCACTAGTGATTCAAGTACGTAAAATCGAATTCGGGAGGAAAGGACGCGAATACTTACAATGGGTTCCTTGAAAAACAGCAAAGACAGCAGCGAGAAGTGGTGATTACGAACGGTTCAAATCGTACTCCTCCATGAAAACACGTCTCGGCCTCTACTTAGTTCACCCGATTGAGAGCAAAATTTTCTTTTCCCAAAATCGGTTTTGAGAAAAATGACTAAATAAAATGACTGCTAGATCTTACCTTATTTAAACATATCAATTACCCTAACATCTTAGGGTTTTTAAAGTTATTTTGAATTATTAAATAAAATATTATTTAATTAATTCAAATTAAATATACATTAAAGACTTATAATTTGAATTACAATCTTTAATGTTTATTTAAAATCTTATTTAATTATTCCAAATTAAATATCAATTAAAAGAGTTGTAATCTAAATTACATTATTTTAATACTTACTTACTATATTCGGGACAATTAAAATCATATTTATGTCAAATATACATATCTTAACTCTAGATATATTTTAGTACAATATAACAAATTGTACATCTTTGCTCATTTCAATCCTAGGGTGTGACCCTGTAGGTTCTTGTAACGTTAGTAGTAATCATTAGAACAATTCTAATATTACATACAATGAGTGATATGTAGCAATATATCATTGTCACCTAAGTTACAAGAAATTATGATTCGACATATCATCTTCGTGATAAACTCTTTTATGTATTACATCCTTTTGTCCTTTATATCTAGAATAGGCAAAAGTCTTAGAATAGTCACACTTGTATAGCCCATCTATTGTTTCTTGATATCTAGAGTAGACTATAATTAACGAATAATTTGTGATATCACATATCAACTTATTCAAGCATGGCCATGCATTTCTAGTCTCACTCAATTAAGTGGCATGTGATATATTTCCTATTATGTAGGAAGGACAAATCCAATCTTAACTATACACACCCACTACATATATCGAGATATATTCAATAACAGTCTTTATAGGGCAACCAATTACAGAGTATGTTTAACTGTATCAAAACATACAATAATATATGTTGGGACGACTTTGATCTCAAGTCTGAGGATTATATATATAGTCATCACCATGAACAATGTTATGATCGTTACATAATAATCCAAGACATATGCTCATGATGGGTCAATCCAATACATTGTTCTCTAACAATATAATCATGTATCAATTATGACATTTCTATGTCAATGACAACTCCTTATCATCAATCAATAACATGATAGTCTTAAGCGTATTATTATTGTCCATGCCCATAATAATACTTGACTATGAATATTTTAATAATGTTATTATATGGACTTTATTATCTTTCAGTTTATGTTAAACACAAACATATAACTGAAAATAATATTGGCAATGCCTTTATTCAATAAAATTGGTAAATAAATGTATTATTATAATCATCATATGTTTGGTCTTTGGGCATACTCTAACAATCTCCCACTAGCACTAAGACCAATCACTCACATATGTAATACCAAGTGACTCAATGTGACGATCATGCCTCTGCTGTGTAAGAGGCTTTGTCAAGGGATTAACAATATTGTCATCTGTGTGTACTCTACAAATTTCCACATCTCCTCGATTTATGATCTCTCGAATGAGATGAAAGCGCCTAAGAATATGTTTTGATCGTTGATGAGATCTGGGTTCCTTTACTTGTGCAATGGCTCCATTATTGTCACAACAGAGTTCTACAACATCTGATATACTGGGAACAACCCCTAATTCCAATATGAACTTCTTGATCCAAACATCATCTTTTGTTGCTTTACTGGCTGCGATGTATTCAGTCTCTGTTGTAAAATCAGTTATTGTGTCTTGCTTCGAACTTTTCCAGTTCACAACACCTCCATTAAGACAAAACACAAAACCCGATTGTGATCATGAGTCATCCTTGTTAGTTTAGAAGCTGGCATCAGTATAACTTTTTACACTAAGCTCTTTCTCCCCTCTATAGACAAGAAATTTATCCTTAGTTCTTCTTAAGTACTTAAGGATATTTTTAACTGAAACCCAGTGATTTTCACTAGGGTTTTCTTGATACTGACTCGTCATGCTTAAAGCATACGATACATCTGGTCGAGTACATATCATGGCATATAAGACAAAACCAATAGCTTAAGCATATGGAATCTTATTCATTTGTTCTCTTTCTTGTGGAGTTGAAGGACACATTTCATTCGAAAGAGAAATATCATATCTCATAAGCAAAAATCCTTTCTTGGATTTTTACATAATGAAACTTTTCAGCACTTTTTCTATATATGTACTTTGACTCAGACCTAGAAGTCGTCTTGATCTACTCCTAAGATATACGCTGCCTTACCCAAATCTTTCATAGAAAAATAACTACTTAACCAAGTCTTAATAGACTGTAAAGTAGGTATATTATTTCCTATGACGAGTATATCGTCTACATACAAGATTAGGAAAGAAACAATGCTCCCAATAGCCTTCTTATAAACACAAGGCTCATTTTCATTTATGATAAAACCAAACTCTTTGATTGCATCATTGAAATAAAGATTCCAGCTTCGAGAAGCTTGTTTTAGTCCATAAATAGACCTCTATAGCTTACAAACCTTTCCAGTATTTCCTGGAATGACAAATCCTTCAGGTTGTGTCATATACACATCATCTTCAAGTTTTCCATTACGAAAAGCGGTTTTGATGTCTATTTTCCAGATTTCATAATCATGGAATGTAACTATTGCGAGCAAGATCCGGATGGACTTAAACATAGCTACAGGGTAAAATGTTTCGTCATAGTCTACACCATGAACTTGTCGAAAACCTTTAGCAACTAATCACCCTGTGTATGTTTGTACATTACCATCCATGTCATTTTTCTTCTTAAAAACCCATTTACACCCTATAGGTTTGACCCCTTCAGGTGATTCAACCAAAGTCCATACTTGGTTTACTGACATGGAATCTATCTCAGATCTTATGGCTTCAAGCCATTTCTCAGAGTCTGGGCTAGACACTGCCTCTTGAAAAGTCTTGGGCTCATCTTAATCCATAAGAATAACATATCCATGTGCAGTAACGAAAAATCCAAATCTCTCAGGTGCATGGCGTTCTCTTGTGGATCTGTAGAGTGGTTGTGTTTCTAAATCTGTTTAATTCTCCTCAATAACTTGTGAAACATGCTCAACTTTAGGTTTATTGATCTGTTGTTCTTGAACTTTTCCAAGTTCAATATTTCTATCATTCTCTTTCTTTGAGAGAAATTCTCTTTCGAGAAAAATTCATGTTCGAGCAACAAACACTTTGTTCTCGTTAGGGTTGAAGAAATTATATCCCTTAGTTTCTTTAGGATATCCAACAAATATACACTTATGAGATTTAGATTCGAGTTTTGTAGACATCTGATGTTTTACATGAGTTTCACAACCCTAAATCTTTATAAAAGACATATTAGGATGCTTCCCATTCCATATCTCGTATGGTGTCTTTTGAACCGATTTAGATGGAACACGATTTAGTGTGAAAGCGACTGTTTCAAGTGCATGTCCCCAAAAAGAAGTTGAAATATCACTATGACTCATCATTGATCGAACCATGTCTAACAGTGTTCGATTCCTTCTTTTATAAACTCCTTCCATTGTGGTGTACCAAGTGATGTAAGCTGTGAGACAATTCAACAATCTTTCAGGAGTTCATCAAACTCTATGCTTAATTATTCTCCACCTCGATCTGATCGAAGTGCCTTAATACTCTTGCCTAGTTAATTTTGTAATTTATTTTTAAATTCCTTAAACTTTTCAAGGGCTTCACATTTATGGCGCATAAGATAAATATACTTATACATCACTATGTATTAACCCTAGTAAATCACTTTGTCACTCACCTTTACTATTAAAATGAGCTTTAGTCATTTTTCCCAATAATCAAGATTCGTATACATCATATTGTTTGAAAACAAATGAATAAGTAATCCATCTTTATGGAGTTTTGATATGCATTTCTCACTTATATGGCCTAAGAGACAATGCCAAAGATAAGTTTAATTCGAGTCATTTGTTTTTGATCTCTTAGTATTTATGTTATAAATGGTGTCTTCTTAATCCAAAATATAGAGACCATTAATCAATTGTGTCGAACCATAAAAAACATCATCGAGATAAAAAGAAAAATAATTATTCTTAATAATAATCTCAAAACCAATCTTGTCCAAACAAGAAATAGAAATAATGTTCTTAGTCAAACTAGGCACAAAATAACAATCCTCTAAATTTAAATCAAGTCCACTAGGCAAAGATAAAACATATGTCCCTATAGCTAATGCAGCAACTCTTGCTCCATTTTCCACTCGTAGTTTTACGTCTCCTTTAGCCATATTCCTTTTCTTTTACAGTCCCTGTACAGAAGTACAAATATAAGAACCACAACCGATATCTAATACTCAAGAAGTAGATATTAACAAATTAACATAAAAAACATAAATACCTGAAACAAACGTTTCTTTTGCTTTTGACTTCTTGACCTCTTCAAGGTAAACAGGGCAGTTTCTCTTCCAGTGTCTGGTCTTATCACAATGAAAACATTTTCCTACCTTGCTAACTCCCCTTTGGGTTTCAATGCATTTTTTCCTTTTTGGTTTGGCCTTACCATTGCCCTTAGACTTTGCCACTACCTTTTTCTTTCCCTTTCCTTTGTCCTTGTGGACCATCAGGATGGGCTTAGGTCCAACCTTTTTCATGTTACTTTCAGCAGATTGTAACATGCCAAGTAACTGTGGCAAAGTCTTTTTAATTTCATTCATGTTGAAATTAAGGACAAATTGGCTAAAGCTATCTGGAAACGATTTTAGGATAACATCGGTAGTCAATTCATCTTTGAGAGGATATCCCAACTTTTCCTACGTTTGGATGTAGCCCATCATCTTGATGACATGAGCTCCTACAGGAGTTCCCTATGCCATTTTTCATTGAAATAGAGCTTTAGAGGTCTCATATCTCTCTTGACGTGCTTGCCCTTCATATATTTCTTTGAGATTTTGAATCATCTCATATGAAACCATGTCCTCATGTTACTTCTGAAGCTCAGAAGTCATGGTGGCAAGCATTAGACATCCAACATCTAACATATCATCCATATGTTTCTTGAATTTGTCTTTGTCAGCTCTTGAAGCATTAGCTGCCAGTTAATTAGGAACAAGTTCTTCAATGACATATTCCTTCATTTCCTATTTGAGAATAATTCTCAAATTACGAAACTAGTCAAGAAAGTTTATGCCATTAAGTTTATCATTTTCAAGGAGCGATCGCAGTGATAAAATGTTGTTTTCCATTAAATCTACAACAATGGAAATATTAAAGTAAGTAAATTTACAGAATTAAAATTTATAAATAGGTCTTTATTTACAAATTACTCCCACTATTTTCTTCAAAATTAAAAACCCTCTCTGTTTTAATTTCGTACAAATTCAACAAAATTTTTTCTAGTGGGTGAGGATCCATAATACATCAATTTCCTAAATCTGCTTTGGCTTTTCTTTTAGGATTGTGATTATTTAGGTAAGTAACACTTTACTAGATACATCTCATGTAACTCCTCCTTTTGGTGAACAACTCTTGTTCAAGTCATCTCATGACTTATCCAAATATTTAACCTCTAGGTTTCTAATCCTATTAGAATAACCTAGCTAAGTTATTACCAATATCTCAACCGGTGAATATCACTTGCTTATTCTTCATGTTTAACCAAGATAGATTTATGTGCCAATGCTTTGGCAAAGCCCACACAATATCGATCGAAGCCTTAACGAGGGATTTACGTAATTATCTCATCCTTATTCTTTTAATATTAGGACCTTATTTATCTCATCAATATTCATTCTTATTTTATCATTTGATGTATTGCATACATAACATATATAGCAATGAATAAGATGCAAATGTTATAGCCCAAAAATAATGACTAAGGTGGTTCATCCCAAGCCAATGGGAGAACCAAAAAACCCTAAAGCCTGAGACTGCTCTCTAAGTATCTTTTCACCATTCTTATACTCCTTGTGATTCTTCATAGGATTGTAATTTTAAAAGAAACTCGTTTTACATGCGAGGGAGTAAGATGAGAAGATAAATACAACTAAGATATAAAAAGGCACGACTCGCAGACCGTATTTTAAATTAAACCATTGTAAATTGAACAAGGGCTATAACTATGCATGTCAAACACCGTTCAAAACAAACATATCATATATATATATATACATGTTGTTACACCTTTGTTAAAAAGATTAACATAGGCCTTCAATTTGTACTGCTGATGAAGGGTCAAGGGGTGATTAACACTTATCAACAGAATCGTGCTGTTGGAATTTTCAAACCCGAAGGTTTTCTGCATTGGAACAACCATTGTTCCACTACTAAACGTGATATGCTATCACCCTCCCACGGATAATCATTCAACAATTGACATATGGATTTCGTAAAAACATTGCAGCAACAAATAGATTGAAAAACAGATTAACAAATTAACATATTAATCGTTGCGGTTATCGATTTGAACAATGATATCATGATATTTGCCGAAAACAATAAAACTAGAACATGCATCTCATACATATCACATCAATCAAGAATTTAACCCAAATTTGGATCGTACAAGTGTCTCTGATACCATTATTGGGACCGTCGGCGCACTCCACGACATAATAGAAACAAAACTCGACGATCTCACCAGTGATCCAAGTAGTAAAACCGAATTCGGGAGGAAAAGATATGAATACTTACAATGGGTTCCTTGGAAAACAGCAAAGACAACAGCGAGAAGTAATGATCACGAACGGTTCGAATCGTAAGCCTTCACTAAAACACGTCTCGGCCTCTACTTAGTTCACCCAATTGAGAGCAAAATTTTCTTTTACCAAAATTAGTTTTGAGAAAATGATTAAAGTAAAACGGCTGCTAGACCTTACCTTATTTAAATATATCAATTACCTTAACATCTTAGGGTTTTTAAAGTTATTTCAAATTATTAAATAAAATATTATTTAATTAATTCAAATTAAATATACATTAAATACTTATAATATGAATTACAATCTTTAATGATTATATCAAAACTTATTTAATTATTCCAAATTAAATTTTAATTAAAAGAGTTGGAATCTAAACTACATTCTTTTAATGCTTACTTACAATATTCGGGATAATTAAAATCATATGTATATCAAATATACATATCTTAACTCTATATATGTTTTAGTAACATACAACAAATCATACATCTTTGCTCATTTCAATCCTAGTGTGTGACCCTGTAGGTTCTTATAACGTTAGTAGTAATTATTAGAACAATTCTAATATTACAAACAATGAGTGACATCTAGTTATATATCATTGTCACCTAAGTTACAAGAAATTATGATTCGACATATCATCTTCGTGATTATCTCTTTTATGTACTACATCATTTTGTCCTTTATATCTAGAATAGGCACAAGTCTTAGAATAGTCACACTTCTATAGCCCATCTATTGTTTTTTGATATCTAGAGTAGACTATAATTAACAAATAATTTGTGATATCACCTATCAACTTATTCGAGCATGGCCATGCACTTCTAGTCTCACTCAATCAAGTGGTCTATGGTATATTTCCTAATATGTATGAAGAACAAATCCTATCTTAACCACCCCACTATATATATTGAGATATATTCAATAATAGTCTTTATAGTACAACCAATTACGGAGCATGTTTAACTTTATCAAAATATACAACAATATATGTTGGGACGACATTGATCTCAAATATGAGGATAATACATATAGTTATCACCATGAGCAATGTTATGACCGTTACATAATAATCCAAGACATATGCTCATGATAAGTCAATCCAATACATTGTTCTCTAACAATATAATCATGTATCAATTCTGACATCTCTATGTCAATGACAACTCCTTGTCATCAATCAATAACATATTAGTCTTAAGCGTATTATTATTGTCCATGCCCATAATAATACTTGACTATGGATCTTTTAATAATGTTATTTTATGGACTTTATTATCTTTCAGTTTATGTTAAACACAGACATATAACCGAAAATAATATTGGCAATGCCTTTATTCAATAAAACGGTAAATAAATGTATTATTATAATCATCATATGATTAGTCTTTGGGCATACTCTAACATTTTCAAAAGTGAATAAATCATTCTTATTTAAATTCAATCTAAGATGCTTAAAAGGAATTGATCTTTTTAGAGAAATGACCATATTTATTTACGAGGAAAAAGAAAAAAGAATACATGGCAAACATTCTGAAAAGTCAATACATGAAAGAAATATAAGGAGATGCCCTAGATCTCGATAATGGGGATGACTTTGAACTGACACACCGTTAGATGACTTTTGAGTACAACTTTTGTCAAGGGGACTTCAAGGATATGAAAATGTTCGGGAGAGTGCAAAGTTCCCATGAATTATTAGGTCTACAGAAGACTTGGATGCCATGATGCTTTACTGCCTTGATCCGGGACCCTTCCCATGTGCGAATCCTGGATCATATCCAGGTTGCCCTTTCGAGTTTTTAACTTGAATCCATCCTTGGTTTCAAGATGCCCTTTGTAGGTTTTTACCTTGGACCCACCTTATTTTTGTTCTTATTTTTTTTTTCAATTTAGAGTGCCCTTTCGAGTTTTCACCCTAAAAGTTTTTTTTCTTCAACTTGGGGCGCCCTTTCGGGTTTTCATGCTAAGCAAAGTATTTCTTGACTGCATGTGAATTAACGGGATTAGGTAGTTTCAGCCAGGGTCAGTGTTCCTCCGGAGAAGGTCTTTTTCACGACATAAGGCCATTCCCAATTTGGCATCCATTTTCCTATAAAGTCTCTTTGAATTGGCCAAATCCTCTTTAGCACAAGATCTCCTTCGTAGAATAATCTTGGGTACACTTTCTTATATGTGATCGAATCATTCATTTTTTGTAGAGTTGACCATGATGAATGGCTTTCAACCTCTTTTCTTCTATTAGGTTTAACTTATCATATCGAGTTTGCATCGTCCAGTTTAACTTTCGAGAAAACCCAGAGTGATGTGATCTCCACCTCAATGGGCAATACTGCCTCTATCCCATATGCTAAGAAAAATGGGGTTGCCCAAATCGAAGTTCATACCGAAGTTCGGTAAGCAAACAAAGCAAAATGTAATTTCTCGTGTCAATTCTTTTATATCACACCCTTTTGTCCACTATTTTCTTGATATTTGTATTTGTTTCTTCTACCACTCCATTCATCTTTGGACTATAAGCAGTAGAGTTATGATGTTTTATGTTAAATTATTCACAAGCAACATTCATCATCTTGTAGTTCAGGTTTTTTGCATTATCGATAATGATTATTTCAGGTAAATCATACCGACATATGATATCCTTTTTCAAGAACTTACAAATAGTAGACTGAGTGACACTGGTATATGATGTAACTTCCACTAATTTAGTAAAATAGTCAATTGCTACAAGAATGAACCGATAACCGTTTGAAGCTTTTGGATGGATTTGTCCAATGACAACCATATCCCACATAGAAAAGGGCCATGGTGTTGTCATCACGTGAAGAGGGTGAGGAGGAACATTTATTTTATCCCCATAGATTTGGCACTTATGACATCTTCTAGCATAATTGATGCAGTCTCCCTCCAATGTGGACCATAAGTATCTGCATCTCATAATTTGTCTTGACATCATATATCCCTTTGTATAAGTTCCACAAACTCCGTCATGTACCTATTCCAAGATCATCTTTGCCTCTTCTTCATCTTAACAAGACTTGATCATGACTATTCTTATATAAGACTTCCCCATCAAGAACATATCTGTCTTTCATTCTTCTGATTATTCTTTCATCAGTTTCGGTGGCTTCTTATGGATATCTTTGGTTTTTAATGTATGACAGAATGTTAAGGTACCAAGGCTTGGTGTCTTTTATCTCTTTGATTTGGAAACAATGAGTCGGGTACTCATATGACTGCATGCCAATTGACATCATGTCAGACTCCCCGCCAGCCTTGAATGTTGCTGCCAAGGTAGCTAAGGCATCATCCATTTGGTTTTCTTCTCTGGGCACATAATGGAAAATAACTTCGTCAAACTCTTCAAGTAGATCCAATATGAGCTTTCTATATTCCACTAACTTGACATCTTTAGTCTCCCACTCCCCTCGGAGTTGATATATTACTAAGACAGAATCTCCATATACTTGTAAGGTCTTTATATTCTTTCCAATAGTAGATTGAATCCCTAAAACACAAGTTTCATACTCCGCCATATTGTTAGTGCAATTAAAGTTTAATATGCTAGTGATCGAATAATGATTTCCTATGGGTGAGACCAGGATAGTTCTAATGCCATGCCCTAATACATTTGATACACCATCAAAATTCATTTTCCAGGTGTCAAATATGGAAGTTCATGCTTCTTCTAAAGATATGGCCATCCAATCTTCATTTGGGAACTCGAAGTCTAGTGGTTCATAGTTTTCAGAGGTTTTGCTTGCCAAGAAGTCAGATATGACACTTCCCTTTATAACCTTTTGGTTCACATATTCAATTTCAAATTCAAATAATAACATCTGCCATCGGGCTAACCTTCCAAAGAGAGCAGGCACACCCATCATGTACTTTAGAAGATCTAACTTAGAAATCAACCAAGTGGTGTGGTATAACATGCATTGTCTGAGTCTTCATGTAGCCCAAACTAAAGCTCAACAAACTTTTTCAATGGGTGAATATCTAACTTCACAATGAGTGAATTTCTTACTCAAGTAATAATTGGCTCTCTCTTTTCTTCCAGACTCATCATGTTGGCCCATGACACATCCCATTGAATTCTCAAAGATGGACATATATAGGAATAAAGGTTTGCCCTAGATGGGAGACATTAAGACAGAAGTGCGAGATAAATACTCTTTTATTTTCTCAAATGCAGTCTAGCAGTTCTCATCCCATGTTCCTGAGTTGTTTTTTTGAAGAAAATGAAAAATTGGGTCGCATTTGTCGATCAACTGAGATATGAACCGTGCAATATAATTCAATCTACCCATAAAACCTTGAACTTGTTTTTGTGTTTGTGGGGGAGGTAAATTCTTGATTTCTTTGACTTTATCTGGATTAATCTCGATGCCTTTCCTGCTAACCATGAAGCGTAACAATTTTTCCGATGTTACTCCGAATGTACACTTGTTAGGATTTAGTCCCAACTGGAACTTTCTTAATCTTTGGAAGAGTTTTCTCAGATTCTCGACATATTCATTTTCAGTTTGTGCCTTAACAATCATGTCGTCAACATAAAATTCAATTTCCTTGTGCATCATGTCATGAAAAAAGTCACCGTAGCTCTTTGGTATGTTGCCCCAACATTCTTTAATCCGAAAAGCATCACCTTGTAGCAGAAAGCTCCCCACATTATAATGAATAAGGGTTTTTTCCATGTCAACTGGATGCATTTTAATCTAGTTGTAGTCGGCTCTTCGCCACCTGGGGCTGTAGTATGGGATCCGTCCATTATTGAAAATAAAGCATTTCCTATTGTGTTGTCCACTAGAGTATCTATGTGCGGTAAGAGAAAATTATCTTTAGGACTTACTTTGGTTAGATCTCGGTAGTCGACGCACATGCGCACCTTTCCATCATTCTTTGGCACCGACACTATGTTAGCCACCCATTCCGGATACTTGGCCACTTGAAGAAAGCCACCATCGAACTGCTTCTTGACTTCTTCTTTTATTTTAAGGAGCATTTCAGGTCTCATCCGCCTTAGTTTTTGTTGGACAGGTTTGCATTTTGGCTTGATGAGTAGTTTCTGGACTACCATATCCGTATCTAGCCCAGGCATGTCTTGATAAGACAATACAAACACGTCCTTGTACTCCTGAATTAATTCTATCAGGCTTAGTCTTGCTTTAGACGAAAGTGTTATGCCAATCTTAACTTCCTTCTTTTTCTCTTCTATGCCCAAGTTCAAACCTTTGTATTTCTCTTCATGTGGCAATATTTGCTTGTCTTCTTTTTCCACCATCCTTAATAATTCAGAAGGTAAGTTTCACTCTTCTTTATTATCAGATTCATCAATTTCGCCAAGATAATTGAGCTATTGAAAATCCACCTCCGGGTCAGAATCATCATTATATGTATCATTAATATCTGGGACCTGAAAGGGAAAAATGAGAAAAGAAATATGTATATGTAATAGGAGGGTATCCCACAAAGAATGAAGAAAAATTAAATACGAAAGAAAAGGAAATGAAGAAGGAAAAATGTTTGCCGGAAAAGAAACTGTATCTTTTATTGAATATGAATAAAAAACAATTTATTAACCCTTACAAAAGATTACCTATTTCCCCGGGTATAGGCAAATAAGGAAAGTTTGAGTATTACTCTGAACAAAATTTGCAGTGTTGTTTGTTGTTATGGCATTGATGCTCAAGTCTTTCAAACCAGCCTCCAAGTCTGGTAAGGTCATTTCAAACACAAAGCCACCAGATATAAATATATCTTGAATAGGAGGAAATGTCATTGGTTCCCACTGAATTTCATCCCTAGTCAATATTGCAAATCTTCTTTCTCGGTACTTCCTAATTTCCTTACTTTTTTGTTGGTGATTGGGCTGAAAATCTAGCCCTAATTATTCTAGATTTGTGACAGGAAAAGCGGGATCAATTCTTCCTTGCAAAAGACTTCCAAATCCTTTTCCTGTCTTAGCACCTTTTCCCAAGGTTTCTTTTAGCTCCATTTTGGTGCATTATAAGAAATGAGGTCTGGAAATCTTTCCACCTTTAGCCACAAATGTGGCATTTACAAATTCTAAGGAACATATTGAACATTATAAAGCATCTTCATCTACCTCAATGTATCGGGCATCAGTGGTCACACTCACCATTATATCTTCCTCAGCGTTGATGATGATAAGGGTTCCATCAATGACAAACTTCACTTTCTGGTGAAGTGTTGATGGCACCGCCCCAGCTTGGTGTATCCATGGCCTCCCTAAAAAGAAGTTGTAGGAGGGCATAATGTCCATCACTAGGAATTCGATGTTGTAAGTGGCAGGTCCAATGATTAGGGATACTTCAATCTTGCCAATTACTTACCTCTTTATCTCGTTAAATGTTCGAACCACACTCTGGCACACTCGCATATGTGAGGTATTCATTGGTAGTCTTTTTAAAGTGACCAAAGGCATCATATTCAGAGTATACCCGTTGTCCATTAACACACTTGGCAAGGCATGTCCCTTGTAGTGAGTTATAATGTGCAATGCTTTAGCCCGACCTCTTCCTCCGAATGAGATCGCATCATCAAAAAATGAGATAAGATTGTCAGACTGAATGTTGTTGACTAGTCTGTCTAGCTTATTGGCTGGTATGTCTTGTGGTACAAAGGTATGATTCAAGACCTTCAGTAATGCATCTCTATGTTCCTCTGAATTCAGTAGTAGTGCCAACTTCAAAATACGTGCTGGTAAATTGTGTAGTTTCTCCACAACATTGTATTCACTATGTTTTAGGAATTTCAGAAACTCTACTACTTCCTCTTTAATATGTTTATTTACCACTGGTTTGTCTCCCCTGAATAGCTTAAGTAGTCTGTGGGGTGGATGAACTTTCTGGGAATAACACTTCCTACTTCCAACAACATGCCCTACTTCATGAGCACCTTCTTTCATAATGCTTACTTGGCAATCATATTTCCATGGCACTTGTCGATCATCTTTATAGGGAAAAAGCCTAGGTGCTATAATCACTACCTTTACTAGTGTCTTTTCTATCGGCTGCACCTTAGGGTGATTATCAAAGGGCACTTCACACCATATCCTTGATGGGATACTTCTCTAGTTGTACAGATGTCTTCTTTCAGAGTGTGCTTGTTCTCTTCATAACATTACAACTCTTTCTGTCCATCATCAGTTGGATCAAGGTTCTAAACTCTGGACAACTCTGCACATCATGTCCCTCTTCATTGTGATAGCAGTAATAACTGCTACATGTATCCTCTGTTGCTCTAGGATGTGGTGCAAGAAATCATGCCTTCACCATTTTTCTCTACACCAAAGCCAAATGAGGCTTTACTTCAGAAATATTGGTTTTAACTTTCCTGTTTTTCTCATCAGTGACTGCATTAATCCCAACCTCTTGGTGATTAGACAAAGGATTTTGGGCAATATTTGGTTCTCCTGAGTTGTTGAAGTGGATACAATTCTTGTTGAGCATTCTCTGCACGATCCTCTTGAATGCGAGGCAATTCTCAATAGTGTGACATGGAACACCACCATGATATTCATAATGTACATTATCATCATACCACATAGGGTATGGGGGCTTCATAGGTTCCATCGGATATTGTGACACTACATGAGTGTCAAAGAGCTGTTGATAAAGTTCTTTGTAAGTCATGGGAATAGGATCGAAATGTTCATTTTCTCTTTCTTTCCTGGGTTCCCTTAAATATGGTCTAGAAGTACCTGACAGTACAGTTGTAGTTGATTTCAAGTTAGAGATTATAACACCTTTATTGGTGTTGTAGGTGTTGATGTTGTTGATTTCTCCATCCATCTTCTTCATGGAAGGTTTCTTGCTTATCTCATCTCCTTCAATCTTGCCTTGTTTTATGGCTATTTCTATCATCTCCCTAGCCATAACTAAGTCAGAGAAATTTCTAGATGTGATTGCAACTAGGTGCCCAAAGTAAGGAGCCTTCTGTGTTTGCACAAAAAGTTTTCTAGTTTCATTCTCATCCAAAGGTGGATGAACTTGCACAGGTAAATCCCTTCATCTCTATGCATTTGTCTGAAATTTTCGTTAAGCTTCTTCTCCATACTTTGCAGCCTAACTCGATCTGGTCTCATATCATTTACATATATGTATTGTTCTAGGAATAACTTGGCCAGATCTTTCCAAGTCCTGATATGAGATCAGTTCAGCTGGTTGTACCACCGGATGGCTGAACCTGATAGACTCTCCTAGAAGCAATGAATCAGGAGTTTGTCATTTCCTACGTATCATGTCATCTTTCGACAGAACATGATAGTGTGAGCTGACGGGAAACTGTTCCCATCGAACTTTTCAAAATCTAATACTTTAAATTTTTAAGGAAGAATCAAATCTGGGACTAGGCTTAACTCCAAGGCATCAACTCTATAATAGTCGATGTTCCCTTTAACTATTTTCATCTGATCTTCCAAGAGCTTGATTTTTTCCTCTGTTTTCTTTGCCTTGTCATCTTCATCAAAATCTGGTATATGGTAGTTATCCGGATTATTTTGAGGATTAGATACAACAGTTTGTACTTTCAAAGCAGACGAGGCTTGTGCTTTTGCAGCGGATGAGTATCCTTGAAGTTACGGTTCGGTGAGATAATCACCTGTGGGGTAGGTGGCACTGTTACTCCTTTAGATCCCCTTTCCCTAGGAGTACTTGTCTGATTCAAACCAGATAGCCTTGCGACGATTTAATCAACCAAAGACTCTTGACTTATAATGATCAATTCCAGAGTGCTTTGATTATTCTGACTTTTTTTGTTTCAGCTCTCTTTGTAACCTCAGAATGTTCTATTCGAGTTGAGCAATCTTTGCTTCCATTTTCTTATTCTTTGAACGAGTATTATGAAGATTAGGAGTGTCCAATGCTTGGGGTGGTACATGCAGTGTTTGTTCCTTTTTTTGATGAGACATTTTCTATTAGTTAATATGAATATAAAGAAATGAAGGAAAAATAACAAGTGCAAAGTATGTAAAAATGCATGATGTATGAAATTTTCAAGGCACTGATCCAAAAATGCTTCTTTTATTATAAACAATTTTTATTGAGACAAGTGTTATTTATTAAGAGGCTAAAAAAATCTCGAAGGTACATTCTAACTAAGTCCTCTAGACCTCGAACGGCTTCTAACAGATTGACAAGTCTTCTTCCTTCATCTGTCACCCGCTGAATACCTTGTTGGACCACTCCAGCTTCTTTTGCCAAACCATTCAAGTGATGTGCCACTTTTTTTACTTGTTCTAAGAAGTCTCAAATAACCATATCTCTAGCTTTCGCCCTTTGTTGAGCTTGCTCCCAACAAAAACGCCATTGAAATCCTCTATCAAAGGGAACTATATAAAGCTCACTTGCTTGTCTCTTAAACTTTTCTACAATGGCCTCCAACTCAGCTATGTTTTTACCATCTTGTTCTTGTTGTATTTGAAAATACCTCTCCAGATCAATACCTTATTCTTCAACCGTTTGTTCTGGTGTTGGCTTTGTAACAAACGTATTTGGGAAGTCTTTAGTTGTTCTTTCAGCATCTCTTTTTCATCTTGACCTTCAAACTTCCTTTTCAGGTTGCTAGCTTAACTTTTCTAGTATTCGGAAGATCTTTTCAGACTGGTATTATTATGGACTTGCTCCTGATACCCCTTTCTCAAATCTTCCATCTCAAAGCAGACTTTATTATATTCTTTTTCTAACTTGTATGCCCAATCCTTCTATGTATCGATATCTAACTTCCACTGGAATCTTTCATCCTCGAGCTCCCTTAGCATTTTTTTCATCTCATCCTTTTTAGCTTCAAATTCTTTCTTAATTATCTTAAATTCGGAGGGAACTGGTTGTAGATGCTCTTTCATGGTCCAAGTATCTTCATGATCTGGCACGGGAATGGTGTCATTTTTTCTTAACTTCTGCAATTCCAAATAATCTAGAGTAAGCATGTCTTTAGCAACCACGACATCCATACGGAATATCTTTTTCCATGACTCAGCTACATCTTTGACCTTTTTCTTGTAGTTTTCCTCATGGTATGTAAATTCTGATCCAAATATTCTATGTGTAATTGGGACAAATTGGCATGCCCTATACCGTCGAAATGCCATAAGTGGATAATATCCGACCCTCCCCATAATCCAAGTAACATTATGATTTCTGAGTCCCCACATCGATAAAGGATATCACAATAGGTTAACCAAAGGGGCTCTCTAGACAATGTCCTTATCTTGAAAGTGCCTGAATACGTTTACCCATTTTTCTTTTGGGATGCCTTCTTGCCACTTTAGTGTAAGGAATTCCCCTAAAGGAGAGTAAGTGGTACTTAATCGGCGATAAGAAATCCCGTCAGTCTTCCAGAAGTGACTATGGATCCAGACCTGAAGAATCTGTGTGCACCCTATAAATCTTCCTCCCCCAATCTTTCTGTAATGGTTGAGTGAACGAAAAGTTTCAACTAATATTATTGGTGCAGGGTTCACTCGGTAGTTCTTAGAACAGTTCCACCATAGCCTCCTCGATGTATCCCAAAGTTTTTGGGAAGATAACCAAGCCGTAGAGACCTAGTGCGAAAAGGTTTATCACCTTCCATTCATCTGGATGATTCTTTATTAGTTGCTTGATATGGGAGCAATTCACTCTCCTTTACCCTTGTGTTGAATCCAGTCAGTTACCCATTTCTCATCTACCCTGGCAACCTTTGTCAACCCATTCCTGAAAGGTTGACTTTTGATGTAATTGGTGTAGACTTGATCCATTTTGATTCTTTCACAATGTAATAAAGTAGTATATTCTTCGATTGTAGGAATCATGTCTTCTTGATTAAATGTAAAATAGTTGTACCCCAGATTCTAGAATTGTACTAAAGATCAAATTAGTGGTTCATCTATCTTGACATGTAGTAGAAGCGCGATATCACCATACCGCTAGCAGAATTTCTGTTTCTGGTCATTTTTCTAGCTGTCCCAAATGCTCCGCAATTCTTGAAAATCGTTCTGCTTAAGGCTGACAGAAGCATAACTAACCAGATCTGACACATAGTTGCCTTGCAGACTGTCTCCCTTTTCCTTCTGAGTCTTTTCTGACTATAGTCGGACCTCTTCATTTTCACCTCTTGCATTACAACCCCTTTGTCCATTAATGCAAATTATTTATGTATAAAGAACACTTTTTGTGGATCAAATGATGCAAATGATAAAATAATGGAAAACAAAAAAATAAAAGGGAAACAAGTTACTAAGATAAAAAATGATAATCAAAATATTAATGAAAGTAAAAATTCCTACCCCACATGATATCTATCCCACATGTTTTTATTCTTACCCGGATATGATTTTTATCCCGCATGTTAATTTTTGAGCAAATCCCAACCGTATATTTTTCTAGTTCGCATGCTTTGAACAGAAAGTAAAACGGGAAATAACTCAAGCATCCTAGGTTTGAAATGGAGTTTTGGGGTGGGCTCTAATGTCTTGTAGTCTATTGGTTTAGGTTCCAAAAAGGGTACCCGAGTTCTCCTTACTGGTGCCCTTGGACTTGTCAGACCCTCAATCCTAAGCCCATTACAAGCTTGTGTGAACTGAGTTAAACTCGAGAGGACACATTCTCTTATGTCTGTACGGAGAATAAATTCAAACGAAAACATAAGGTATATGAATCTCGAATGTTACTTGCTAGGCCTATACGGTGAATAAATTCCCACGAAGGCGTCACTTTCACCTCCACTTACGAAAGGGTTTGAAGCTTGGGTATTGAGCCTGAGATAAATTTTTAAAAGTTGAAATCATTAGAAAACATCAGTACGACTATTTATTTCAAAAAAATAATAATCAAAGTTAAATAATAAGGATCAAAAAGTTAAATTAAATTTTAAGCTTACAATTTTTGCTTAAGAAGATAACCGGAAATTAATTTTAGCTTGACTCACTTACCGGTTCCCAGCGGAGTCGCCAAGCTATCGTAATTGACCTTCAGGTGTGCCCGAAATTAGGCTTCGACTTAAATAAAACATGCTAGAGCCGCCACCGATCATTTATTTTTTAAAATTAGGTTGATCAAACACCTCACTTTATCATCTTACCTAATTTACATTTTACCAGAAATGTGTTGGATTCGAGAGTCGGTTACAGTCAATGAAGGATTAGCATCCTTGCACTGCTCTTTCGGTACCAATTTTAATTTTTCCGTTATCTTAATTACAAAAATTAAAATTAAAATTTAAAGGTTCGATCCGAATTAATTACCTTTGACCGATTGAAATTGTCCCTAAAAAGATAAATTAATGTTAAATAATAAAATAAATAAAAATAAGAATTTTTTTTAAAAAAAAGATAATAAAATAAAATGAAATCGAAAAGAATTAATACTAGGGTTAAAATAGGATAAATTGAAAAGATAAATCAAATTAGTGTGAATTAATAATGTAAAATGAAATAAAATAAAATAAATAAATAAGTGAATAAAAAATTAAAATAAAATTCAAATTAAAGGATTAAATTGAAAGGAACTAAACATCAAAGACTAAATTGGCATTAATTATGGGCTGCAAGAAAAAAATGAGAAGTTAGAAGGCTTAATTGTATAAACATAAAAATATGAACAACGATTAAATTGAAACAATTCAAAATTCAATGGTAAATTCACCATAGGTGACCAAAATGAATTACACTTCAAACTTCCAGGGACTGCGAAAATAATTTAAAATTTTGATATTTGCACTTTAGTCTTCCTTATATATAATCCCTAAAACCCAAAATTATCTCATATTTCACCCATTCCTTAAAAAAAACTCTCCCCCTTTACAAAACTATCTCAACTCTCCCCTAGCCGGCCACCTGCCGGCCTAGAACACCACCGCCAACCGCTGCTGCTCCGCCCCACCGGCCGTCATCTCCAGTGGAGGAAGACTAAAATTATACCCCAAAATACTCTCCTTGACACCCTAAAACTAAACCCGAGCCCCAAATCCCCAAAATAAGCCCTAAATAGCATAGATCTATAAAAAAAAGTCTTTCGGTTTTTACCTTTCCTGGCAAACTTTCTAACTTTGACGGCTTCTTCTTCTTCGAAGAGGCTCTCACGTGTTCCTGCCGACCTTTGATGAGGCAAAGCTTTGCCTTTTTGTTTTAGTTTCGAACGTTTGTCGCCTTTTTTATGTTTTTGGCTTGGTTACTTTCAGTTTTGGCCGATTGTTGCTTGTGTTTGGTGGTTTCTGGTTGTTATGATGATAATGCTTCTTCTTTTTGTTGTGGTTGTTGTTCTCTTCGGTTTTTTCTGAGATTTTTCTTCCTTTGTTCGACAGCTTTGGTAGGGGTATTTATACCCCCACCACCGATGGTTGTTTTCTCTCCCAACGAGATGGTGCAGTCCCGATATTTGGGGAATTTTGCATGCTGTGTTTTGGTTGGACTTTGCTACCATATATGTCGAGAAAATCAGGGGAAGTTTTCCCATATTTTACCTCTGTTTCGTTCCGAGGATTCCAGCCGACTGGCCTCAGAAACCGGCCCGTGATTCTTGGCCTCATGCGTCATTTTCTCTTCCCATGCGGTGCCTTTTCTAATTGTGTGTAACCCTAATTCGATTTGGATTGGGTCAGGCCCCTCTAACCGGGTTTGCTTTATTGGGCTTGCTAGGTCAGGCTACCCGGTTGGGCTCTATTCTTGGACCTTTGGACTCCTTTTTTGGACCTGAAAAGAAATAATAATAAATAATAAATAAATCTAATATTTAAATAATAATACTAATATATAATAAATAAATATAATAATAAAAACTATATAATACTATATTTTCAAAAATATGTTTTCTAAAATCGTTTTTCAAAACTATATAATATATTTCAAAAATTGTTTATTGAAACTATATATTATGCGTTTAAAAAAATGTGTTTTCAAAACTATATAATATATATGTTTTCAAAATTTCTTTTCAAAACTATCTAATATATGTTTTCAAAATTTGTTTTTTTTTAAAACTATATATTATATGTTTTCGAAACTGATTTTTCAAAAACTATATATTATATATTTTTTTAAAAATTAAATTATTATGTATACTATGCTAAAAAAACCCTGGACGAAAATAAGTGTCTACATACGTGAACGACAACAAGAAAAACATGGAGAATTGAAGAACTTAAGATTACTATTGACGAGTCTACTGATTACGAAGAGTATAATATCATAATGAATAATGCAACAGACGTTTATGAATTTATGATTTCATTTACTGTTTAGTGTGTGTAAGGTTTGTCTTATTTACGTCCTTAAGGTCATTATTAATTGTGTTGTAATATTACTTTTAAATGTGCATTTCTCATGGTTTGTTGTTTCTTTCTCCATATATCAGTATGACCGTTCGAATTCCTTGCATTAAGAAGATAAAATAAAAGCAACTTAATATGACCACTCAAATCATATAACCTTAGCATTACAACTTTCTTATTTAAATATAATAATAAACAAAAAAAAAGAACCAAGAAAAAAAACTTGAAAAAACTAATACGAGTTTCAATGATTTTTTTCAATTCTAATTTTAAGTATATTACTGTAAAAAAATTATAATAATATTTTAAAGGAACTTGACACTTTGAGGTGTCGAGTTTCTTAAAAAAATTAAAATAATATGCACGTATTAGAAAATAATATCCCATGAAACTCGTCGTCTCGAGGTGATTAGTTCCTCGCGTACTGTAATAAATGTTGTAGATCCCTAATTAAAATTAATGTTCCCTAAAAAACCCTAATTTTGTTTTCTATTTGTGGTAATGTGGCAAAATTGTCAGAGAGAAGGTAAAAGGAGCCCCTTCAGATCCTTTCCTTTTTCATGCAAAATGTTACATTAGGAAATAAATCATTGACCAAAGATTTTTTTTCATTTCATTTCTTTTTATTTTTTCAAGTTATGATAATCTGAGAAAAACCCTTTTCGTGGAGAGAAGAAACCATTAGACATTACCTGCTCACTTCCATTTTAATGCAAATGGGTGTATTTTGGGAAAATAATTTTTGCAAAGAAAGGAGACTGCTTGAAGTTAAAGTTGTGTTGGCTTTAACGCAAATTTGGAAATAATGTGCCAAGGGACTGATGGTATAATAAGTAATGTTTGTTACTGTCGTAACCGTCTTTCGGTTGGGCCCCGGAATTAGGTTTCGACTTGAAAAATGTGGATTGGAGTCGCCACTGATCATTTATTTAAAACAAATGGGTTGATCGGATACCCTATTTCTTACATGATCTGTGTCTTACCAGAAATATGTCGGGCTCGGGAGTCGGTTACGGTCAAGAAAGGATTAGCACCCTTGAACCGCCCTTTCGGTACCAATTAATTTGTCGGTTGTCTAAAATTAAGAAAATTGTAATTTAAAATTTAAAGGTAAGAAATAAATTAATTAATTAAATTAAAACGAAGAAAAAACAAATTAAATAAAAGATAAGATAAAGAAAGCAAAGATAAAATAGTAAGTAAAATAAATATAAAAAAATAAAGAAAAAGAAGGAAAACATAAAAAAATAAAACAAGTAAATAAAATAAAAATAAAAAAGTAAAAATAATATATATATATATATATATATATAATAAATAATAGTAAATATATATATATATATAAATTAATAAAACTGATAATAAAAATAATATATATATCTATAATCTAAAAAAATATAAATATATACTAAAGTAAAAAAGAAAATGCATAAAATGTAAAAGAAATATTACATGAAAAAAAATAATAACAAAAAAATTAAATAAAATGAGTAACAAGGGAAATGGGCGTATAAATAAAGTTAAATAAATAAAATAATAATAATTAAAACGTAAATATAAGAGACCGAATCAAAAGTAAAAAAGATGTTACCTTTTATTTCCTTTTCGAATCGTTTACAATAGGTTTGCCTTTGTATTTTCCGTGCTTTCCTCTGTATTTTGTATATAAATTGTGTGTCACAATAGTGAGTTACAATGGCTATTTATAGTGCTTGTGGATCCTATCTTTAGGAGTTTAAATCCTAGTAGGACGAAAAGGTGTGTTGACAGCTGCCCCTCTTTGCCTATAGTCGTGTAACGGGGATAGGGCAAAGATTAAAAGACACATTTTTCGCTCGGTAGAGTTGAAAATTGACTCTGATGTTTCAATAACTCCCTGTCAAATTGAGTTACGGATGACTCCTCCGTCGTGAAGCCGAGTTCATCTTGAAATGATATGAAATTGAAGCCGTAGTTCGGAATTTGAATCAGCACGTGGCTTCTCGTTGCCCTTCGGTCTTCTTCTCGATTTAAAGACCTTGGATCGGAATCGAACTAAAAAATCTTCATTGACAGATAGCTTTTGCTTGAAAATGGTTGCTTTTCACTAAAGCACGGTTAACCCAGGTCCTCTTCTCGACTTGAAAACGTCGACTGTAACCGGGAAGTAGTGCGATTAATGTGTCATCGAGCTGAATGGAATCAAACTCGACAATTTTGATGGCAGATAACTCTTCTAGCCTTGAGTTATGCTGTAAATGATGTGCCTTGGAGCTTAGGGTAGTCGAACTCGAAGGTCTTTGTTGACAGATACTCCTTCTTTGAGTTGGATATCATTCGTCGTGAAGTTGAAATCCAATGTAAAGATGGATGATGCTTGTGTGCACGATTCCCTTCGTCGTGAAGTTGAAACCGCGAGTGGCCCCTTCATCGTGAAGTTGAGCCTGAAATTGGATATCCTTCGTCGTGAAGTTGAAATCCAAATAAGTAGCATTGTTCCGAGTCCAATATCCTCCGTCGTGAAGTTGAAATTGACTCTGGAACCGGGAAATTGTTTGTTGACAACCAGTCGTCCCTTCGTTGTGAAGTTGAACTTGTGTTGTCTCGAGTACAATATCCTTTGTTGTGAAGTTGAAATTGACTCTGAATGAAATTTTGTTGACAATCAGCCGCCCCTTCATCGTGAAGTTGAGCTTGTGTTGTCTTGGGTCCAAGATCCTTCGCTGAGAAGTTGAAATTGGCTCTGAAATTGGGAAGTTGTTTATTGACAACCAGCGGTCCCTTCGACGTGAAGTTGAACTTGCGTTGTCTGGAGTCCAATATCATTCGTTGTGAAGTTGAAATTGGCTCTAAAATTGAGAAGTTATTTGTTGACAACCAGCGGTCCCTTCGTCGTGAAGTTGAACTTGCGTTGTCTGGAGTCCAATATCCTTCACTGTGAAGTTGAAATTGGCTCTGAAATTGGGAAGTTGTTTATTGACAACTAGTGGTCCCTTCGTCGTGAAGTTGAAGTTGCGTTGTCTTGAGTCCAATATCCTTCGCTGTGAAGTTGAAATTGGCTTTGAAATTGGGAAATTGTTTGTTGACAACCAGCGGTCCCTTCGTCGTGAAGTTGAACTTGCGTGGTCTGGAGTCCAATATCCTTCGTTGTGAAGTTGAAATTGACTCTGAAATTGAGAAGTTGTTTATTGACAACCAGCGGTCCCTTCGTCGTGAAGTTGAACTTGCATTGTCTGGAGTCCAATATCCTTCGCTGTGAAGTTGAAATTGGCTCTGAAATTGGGAAGTTGTTTATTGACAACCAACGGTCCCTTCGTCGTGAATTTGAACTTGCGTTGTCTTGAGTCCAATATCCTACGCTGTGAAGTTGAAATTGGCTCTGAAATTGGGAAATTGTTTATTGACAACCAGCGGTCCCTTCGTCGTGAAGTTGAACTTGCGTTGTCTGGAGTCCAATATCTTTCGTTGTAAAGTTGAAATTGGCTCTGAAATTGAGAAGTTGTTTGTTGACAACCAGCGGTCCCTTCGTCGTGAAGTTGAACTTGCGTTGTCTGGAGTCCAATATCCTTCGCTGTGAAGTTGAAATTGGCTCTGAAATTGGGAAGTTGTTTATTGACAACCAGCGGTCCCTTCGTCGTGAAGTTGAACTTGCGTTGTCTTTAGTCCAATATCCTTCGCTGTGAAGTTGAAATTGGCTCTGAAATTGGGAAATTGTTTATTGACAACCAGCAGTCCCTTCGTCGTGAAGTTGAACTTGCGTTGTCTGGAGTCCAATATCCTTCGTTATGAAGTTGAAATTGGCTCTGAAATTGAGAAGTTGTTTGTTGACAACCACTGGTCCCTTCGTTGTGAAGTTGAACTTGCTTGTCTGGAGTCCAATATCCTTCGCTGTGAAGTTGAAATTGGCTCTGAAATTGGGAAGTTGTTTATTAACAACCAGCGGTCCCTTCGTCGTGAAGTTGAACTCTACTCTCGAGCAAATTGTGAGTTCGAGAGAAACTTTCAATTTGTCGAGTTGGTCGAAGTGTAGCTTCTTGCTGCTGAGTTAAGCAACCAACATAAATCTTTAAAGGTGCTTTTGAATCGAGTATCCTTCGTCTTGAAGTCGAAACTTGACTCTAAAAGCTGCAAAAAATTATGTATGTGGAAAATGATAAATATGATGCTCTAAAAAGTATGCATAAGATGCATGTAACATGAATTGGTTATATTTTATCTCCTGAAAAATGTCTGATAATTTACATTAGGATGTTAAATCCCCAAATAATGCCCCAATATCCAAAAATGCCCTAATATTTGATGTTGAATCTTCAAAGATGCCCCAAATGTTCCTCATTTCTTGCTTCAGCATTGATTCTGAGCATGAGTTTTGTGTCTAAAAGTCACATGTCATTTACCAAGATCCACTCTAGAGAGACTGTCTTGTTTGAAAAAAATGTTTTTTTCTCTTTTATTTTCAAAGTTATGAAAATATCAATTAAAAGAGTTTTGAAAAATGTTTGATCCAAAGTTTTGAAAATATTGTCACTTTCACGGTTTTACAATTGAGACGAATCATAAACTAGAGTTCATCGGATATCAAAGAATTAATTATAATGTTAATCCTTCAATGAATTATAGCTATTTGACAAGTGCCAAGATCAAAGCTATTTTTGGGAAGTGGTTAAGTAAGGAAATGATAAAAAAAATCTCAGGTTATTATGTTTGGTCAAAGGTTTGGCATTTGATGCTCAAAGGTTTGGCATTTGATGCTCATAGGTTTGGCATTTGATGCTCAACGGTTTGATGGGGTAGCTTGCATGCTCCTCTACTAGAAGTGTTCTCTGACTCCCAACCTTCGTGGTCACACTCGGGTTGTGTGATGCCGTATCAAGGAATTTGTGTGATCGCCTCAGTTGCACAATTTTTATATTCGAGCCGCCTTTTCAGGTTTTCAACTCGAACCCTCCTTTGGTTTCAAGACGTTATTTAGGATTTATGTCTTGAACCCCCCCTTTGTTATTTTTCTCTACCATGCATTAATTACATTGTTTTTTGCAAACAAAGATTAATCCTGATGGGCGGGATGAAATCTGAAGATAATCTCTTCTGTTTAGAAATCCATGTATGATTAGAAGTGACTTTTAAGGCACGTAATGTAGGCCAGGGTTCATGGTTATGAAAGAAAAGGATAAATAGGCCCAAACAAGTGTTTCAGGGTGTTGAACCAAGGATAAATTCATTCTGATGCCTTCAATCATGTCTTGCTCAAAATGTCTCTCTCTTTATGCTCTATGATCTTCGAGTGAAGTGATTCAGTGATTCGGGAATGTTTGTGCTTGATCAATCTCATAGTTTGAAGCTTGGTGTGCCATTTGTCTTTAGGGAATCTTTGCATGTGCTTTTTGTCCTTTTTTCTTTTGATTTTTGCTTCTTTTCTTTTGTTCTTGATTCTCTTTTTTATTTGCCTTTTGCTTCTTTGCTTTTTTGTTCTTGATTGGATCTTCGCACTTGCCACTTGGTCCACCTTTTGGTATCTCCTTTGGATTGATGCCTTCACTCATGTGAGCAGATTTCTTCCACCTTGCCCCCCAGTGTGGAGGGTGATCCTTGGTTAGGGTTGAATCAGAAGAAAAATACTATAGGCTCAAAAGGGGACACAAGGAATATATATTTTCTCCTGTTGTGAAGGGATAAAGAAAAAAAGCCGTTCATCATTTCATACATGTAAGTCTTCACAGAAGAGGTATCCCTAGGGGATAGATTTTCAGGATTAATTCTATTCGCATGAAAATAATCTAGTTAATACATGATAGAATTATTTCGAATGATTTTTTTTGCTCCCCAGATGTCTCAATGTTCAGGCTATCTGCGAAATGCTCCAAGTTAGAAGAATGCTCATGTTCAAATGAACAACTCAATGCCTTGGGTTTTAATGGTATTAAAATGTCAATTTTGAGTCTAAAAAGACAATGGTGTGACTTTATTTGACTCAAAGAGATGTATGGGTGTATCAAAAAGATAAAGGCAATGTTCAAGAATTTCAAAGAGAGGTAATGTCAAAATTTGGTTTTTTTAGTAATGACTATGAGTTATTTTGGGTAAAGAATTGAGGTATTTTATCTTGGGGTTTGAGACAGGATAAGAAAGGTCTAATCTTGCCATATGTCAAAAATCTATAATTCTTGAAGAATTAAAAGGATCCTTAATTCATTTAATATTCGAAGAACTAAAGATTAAGATTTGTTCAATTGCTCCACCATAGAAAGTAGCATAAATTCAATCCTTTTAAAAGACTAAGCAAACATGAAATATCGAAGACGTGTTCAAACAAAACAATCCTCTAAGTGCAAATGGTATATGCCATGCCCCCTTCTTCGACAAGCGCCTTACAGTTTTCAGATGAATTTTGGGGCTTCTTATGTGGTAACATCTAACAGCTTTAACATCGTAGCCCTTAGGATATGGGGATTCTTTTCTTAGATCATCCTCGCAGGCTTTGTCCTACAATCAGCTGATCAGGCTCTCACTGTATTGTTTTCATTTTTTTATTTAAGGTTACAATCTTGTTTCCATGTGGTTAAATCCACTTCATCGAATCCTTCATTACTTAATTTCATGAAAATGCTTAAAAATGAAATGCAGATGCAAAATGCAAAATGCACGAAATGTTCGAGGCATTGATCCAAAAACATGTCTGTTATTATGAATAATCCTTATTGGGGACAAAAGTGTTTTATCTTTTATGAGACAAAAAATATTGTGACAGCTTCTGACATGTTGACTAGTCTTCTGCCTTCGTTTGTCATCGGTTGAATACCCTGTCGAACCGTTCAGGCTCCTTTGGCCAAAATGTGCAAGTGACAAGCTGTTTGCCCCAAAAAAAGGTCTCGAATGACTGCATCTCCGACTTTCACTCTCTGTCGAGCTTGTTTCTAACGAAAGTGTCATTGAAGTCCTCAATCCGAAGCTTATCGACTTGTTTCTGGAATTCATCTTGTTCTCGTAGTTTTTGAAAGGAATCTTCGGGTCAGTAACCTTTTCCTCGTCTTGCCCCTGCAACCTTTGCCTCTCAAAAATTTGACTTTAGTGTGCTCGGTGTAAATTCTGGTCCATTCGGAGTCCTTTACAATGTAGCAAAGTGACATATTCTTCGATTGCAGGTACCACGTCTTCTGGATTGAATGTGACACATAGTCGCCCTGTAGACTGTCCTCTGTATTTTCATCTCTTGTATTACTACCCCTTTGTCCATTAATGCAGATTATTCATGTTTAACAAACACGTTTTTGGTGGATCAACACCTCTTTTAAATGATGCATATGATGTAAATAAAATAAAAGAAAAAAAAATGAAAAGAGTTAGTAAGGTAAATCAAAATAATAAAATGAAAAATCCTACCCCACATGATATCTACCCAAACATGCTTAGTATTCCTACTCGGGACATGATCTCTATCTCGTATGCTAATTTCAAACAAATCCTAACCGCATATTTGTCTAGTTCGCATGCTTTGAACAGAAAGTAAAGCATGAAATAATTCTGGCATCCTAGGGTTTGAAATGAGGTTTTGGGGTAGGATCTATTTCTCCATAGTCTCCCGGTTTAGGTTCTAAAAAAACGGTACCCGAGTTCTCCTTGTTGGTGCCCCCTTGGGCTTACCAGACCCTTAGTCATAAGCCCATTACAAGCTTGTGTGGACTAAGTTAAACTCGGGAGGATACATTCCCTTATGCCCATACGGAGAATAAATTCACACGAAGGCGTCGCTTTCACCCCCACTTAAAACGGGTTAGGAGCTCGGGTAAAGAGCCTTTAGATGAAAAAGTTTGGAAGGCTGAAATCATTGAGAAAACGATCAGTTCAACTATTTACTCGAAAAAATATAATCAAAAGTAAGAAATAAGGATCGAAATGTTACCTTAAAATTTAAACTTACCCTTTTCGTTAAAAAGACAACTGGAAATTACCTTAGCATGACTCACTTACCTGTGTTCCCAGTGGAGTCGCCAAGCTGTCGTAACCGTCTTTCGGTTGGGCCCCGGAATTGGGTTTCGACTTGAAAATTGTGGATTGGAGTCGCCACCGATCATTTATTTAAAACAAATGGGTTGATCGGATACCCTATTTCTTACATGATCTGCGTATTACCAGAAATATGTCGGGCTTGGGAGTCGGTTACGGTCAAGGAAGGATTAGCACCCTTGAACCGCCCTTTTGGTACCAATTAATTTGCCGGTTGTCTTAAATTAAGAAAATTGTAATTTAAAATTTAAAGGTAAAAATACGATCACAATTACTTACCTTAGATAGTTTTCAAGGTGTGACCTTAAGAAGGTTAAAAAACTATGTTAGATAAAAAGGTTAGAAATAAATTAATTAATTGAATTAAAACGAAGAAAAAACAAATTAAATAAAAGATAAGATAAAGAAAGCAAAGATAAAATAGTAAGTAAAATAAATATAAAGAAAAATAATGAAAAAGAAGGAAAACATATAAAAAATAAAACAAGTAAATAAAATAATAATAAAAAAGTAAAAATAATATATATATATATAATAAATAAATAATAGTAAATATATATATATATATATATATAAATTAATAAAACTGATAATAAAAATAATATATATATAATCTAAAAAATAAAATATATACTAAAGTAAAAAGAAAATGCATAAAATGTAAAAAATATACATGAAAAAAAACAAAAAAAATTAAATAAAATGAGTAACAAGGGAAATATGCGTATAAATAAAGTTAAATAAATAAAATAATAATAATTAAAACGTAAATATAAGAGACTGAATCAAAAGTAAAAAAGATGTTACCTTTTATTTTCTTTTCGAATCGTTTACAATAGGTTTGCCTTTGTATTTTCCGTGCTTTCCTCTGTATTTTGTATGTAAATCGTGTGTCACAATAGTGAGTTACAATGGCTATTAATAGTATTTGTCGATCATATCTTTAGGAGTTTAAATCCTAGTAGGACGAAAAGGTGTGTTGACAGTTACCAACCATGACCTTCAACTTCCTCCGCTCCCGTTAGAATTTATCTTTGGTCCAATACTAATTAGGTTTTTTTATGACGAATCTGGATGATTATATTAAAAATGATGTTCTTCTTGATGTTATTGGTATTTAAACGAATCCATTTTATCTTCAAGATAAAAAAAATCTTTGGTTCACCATGAATTCATGCATTTTTTTTAAATGACAACAACTTCTAATTTATGAAGATGTGAGATTGCATATGCCATACGCAAAGTTGATTGAAGGATGAACATCAAGTGATTAGCTTTGGGGGATCCATGATATAGTCGTATATTTGATCTCTAATTTTCTTTATTATTCTTGATATGCCAATTTTAAAGGATTACATGACACAATTCATGCATTACAGGAAGTCAAGTTCATTGTCCGATGAGTGACGAATAACGAGCCATTTTTATTTACCAACAGAGAGAATAGTGTGACTTTTATTTATAATTAAATAGTTATTTGAAGCCTTTAAAATAAATAAAAATCAAAATATTATATAATGATGCTATAATTTTTTATCAATATTATAATATATAACAATTTATATGCTTTTCCAACATCTTTTACCTATACTTAGGGATGGACATATGATCTTAGGCTGGGGATGGATTTCTATAATTTAGGATAAGATGAACTTACTTTTAAAATTCTATAGGCATAAATAGATTATTAACGCTAAATGCAAAAGAAACTATCTAAAATATATGATAATTTAAAATCTATCATAATTTATTAATGAAAATAAAATATTCTGTCATAAAATTGTAATATGATTATAGTTTTCAAATAAATTATTTTGTCCGTGAGGAATTTTGTTCATTTCAATTAAAAATACCAATTTAATTTATGTCATAATAATAATTATGTCGAAAATTTCATTCATTTCAACAAAAATACCAATTTAATTTACGACATAACAATAATTCTATCAAAATTTTTGTTAATTTTAATAAAAAAATATACTAATATAATTTATGATAGAACAATCATTCCGTAAGAAAAAAAACTAACAACTTCACAACACATCTAATCTATAAATACCCATCTTTTTTCAACCCCACATACAAATATTAAATATATATAATTAAATTCTCATTAATTATCTCAACCCCTAAAACCAACAATAACAATAATCAATTTAACAAATTTTTTTTCAATCCATCCATTTCTATTCTTGTTTGTCATTTCCCACCCCAATACTACTTTCACTTTGCCATCTATACCCCACATCCCATATTGTTGCTCGGTTCGGAGCTAGGACATTCACTGGAACATAAGTTTTGTTTGAAGATGTGCATCTTTTGAGACCCCTTGAGATTATATGTTAGTATTTCTTTCACATCTTTTTTTTATTATATATTTTTATAAAATATTTTTTTACATTTTTTCAGAATTTTAATATTTTACGGTGAATGCATTTTTCGGGTGTAAATTGATTCATGTAAGTATTTTTAATTTTTATTATATATTAAGCCTACATTTTTACATTTTTATTATACATTTTTATAAAATATTTTTTTACATTTAATTTTTGTTTTATGCCTACATGAAATTAAAATGTACTGATTTATATGTGTTTATTTTTTACTGATTTATATGCATTTTTTGTTGATTGTTATATTATAATTTTAGACTAAAAACTATCGTTTGTCTAAATGATTTAATTATTTACTTTCATGGCTTATATATAGCATACCCAATCAACTATTCGTTTTATCAATATGTTTTTTATTTTATTTTAGGAGTGTTTGTGCCCACGTTATTCTGTAAAGTTTATCCAACGTTAATTTTATATTTTAGACTGTTATACTATGAGGAGCTTTACTATTATTTATTTATCTATTAATTATCAATTTAAGTATGCTATAATTTTACTATCTTCGTATTATTAATTAGTTGTGGTTTTTTACTATATTAATTAAAATTTATTACTTATAAAAAATAAGATTTTTCCTCTACAAAGGTTATTGCTTTGTATGCTCAATGATAATATAGTGCAAACTGCTTCCTTTTCTTGTAGTTTATTCATTTTTTATTTTTTTTACATAATTCTAAATTTTTAACGGATTTATTAGTTGAGGTAAATTTTAATTTTCTTTTTAAAATATAATGCTATCAATTTATTAGTATTAACCTTCTCACTAAAAAGTGAAAGTATATCAAGAATAATGAATATTTGTTTTTGTATGTAACGTAGTTTAATAATGCCTAAGTTATACTTCTTGAATTATTTAGAGATAAATAAAAATTAAATATAGTATTTTCTTAAGAATAAATAAAATATTTTTATATGTATTTTTCAATAATAATATCATAAGTTATCATTCTTATATTTTTAGAAAATTTGATAAATAGTAGTTAAAATTTATTATTTAAAAATTTACTAATTTAAATATTTTAATGACTTAAATGTCTCATTGTCTCCTTAACTATAATATTTGTACGGAGTTACACCCTAAAATATTTTTTAGGACCCCACTTATTTCAAAACGTTGACTTTGTTAAAACACACGTGGACAAATTACATAATTAATTACTCAATTATTCTTATTATTTCATTTTGGTCATCCAATTATTCTCAAAGTTAAAAAATACATGGGTAAATTATACATATAGTCACTAAATTTAAGTTAAAAGCAGCCAAATCAAAACACTGAGTGGTTCGGCCTCTTTCCTCAAAGATTCGCATTGTCTTTCAAGACCAAGACTTTCGAGTTCTTCTCCAATGAAGAAGGCGACCATACAGCAACAACGCCGATGGCTTCTCCCTCTTTAACTTCATTGAAGACTTCTTTATCGACCAGAAAGTCCTCGTCATCAAGTCCGACCCGCCACCCAATTCATCTTCCTCCATTAATAGAGCTTCGCACAATCGAATCATCGATACCCAAATCGATGAATCATTGATTTCTTCCGTTTTCGTCACTATTTCTTCGTATCTTCAGACTTCGCACATCACCTTCCTGGAGGAAAGTTTGAAGGTAGCTGATAGAACCCAAAGTCTATTGTTCTTGAAACTATGTTAGAGAAAAGGGATCCAAACTGATGATTCTCTTTGATTTCTTTCTCAAACTCTCCAATGAATGAAATGGTAAGAAACAGTTTTCTACTGCTAGTGCCTAGTTAGGAATCACTTCCATCAAGAATCACAATCTGCTAACATAAAGAATCAACATTAATAAGTAAATATGCAAATATTCATTAAAAAAAAACCCTTCAATTCCATTGCTGTTCCACTTGTTTATTCACTGGAAATGGTGTTACCTTTAATAAAGTTTTCCTTACCTCACTGCAAAATTTTGATTCAATTTAAAAGGTTTAACCAATACCCATTATACTTTATATCATAATACCCTGATCAGCAAACAGATTTCAGAACAAATTTGAGTTCTATTTCCATACTCAAATAACAAACTGCAACAAATTTTGATTCATTTTCTTGTTTAGTGATAGAGGGGAGTTAGTAGCACTACATAGAGGGAAGGAGAGGAAAAATCGGGTTTTGAGGGAGGCAGTGCTTTGAAGGAGTTTTTGGGGTTTTGGTGAGTAGAAAAGAGAGGAAAGTTGGGTTTTGGTGAAGAACATGAAGAGGAAAGGCTTTTTTTTTTTTTACTTGTATATTGGTTTTAATTGATAAAACTGCGTTACTTTTCATGGAGGATGTTGAGCGGGGTAATGGAAATAGGGAAATTATTTGAAATTTAGGGACAAAGCGTTTCGAAAAATATTTTGGACAACTCGATAGAAATTGTATAATTTAGAAGGCAATAGCACATTTAAGCCTATTTTAATTTAATAATATAATAAAACATACTTTGGTATCCAGCATAGATCAATCTTGGATGTATAATAAAACATATGATGGCTCTACTTTGTGGATAATTCATATCACTTCTCATGTTGGTTCTACTGCGCCAATAGCTAACTCTAGTGTACTATCGCCCAATGCGACATTGGATTCTCATGGAAGAGTAAGTTTTGTTGCGGCAAAAGTGCCCAGATAACGTTATAGGGAGTGTTTAATTTCCAAACTAACGTATTCATCCGATTAATTCTTCAAATGGGGTGTTTTCTAAAGTAAATTTGGGATCTCTCGCTGTCTTCAGGGTTGAACCAGATTTTTTTGGCGTCTTGTTTGGAATCTCCTGACGTCTTGAGGGTGTTGGATTGTTTATGGTGATCTCTAGGCGTCTTTAAGTTATCAAGGAAAAAATTTGGCCTTCTTACACAAATATCACCTTAACATAAATTAATTACTTGTTAGACACTGTTTAAGAATATTTTTTTACGGATCTAGCAAATTTTTAAATACTTTCTATAAAATTTTTATAAATTTTATATAAGTTTACTCGGTATATAATTTACCTAAAATATTAGTGACACACCACTTAATGATGTTTCTATTGTAGCCCATTATCTCTTCTTTTTACAATAATATTTTAACTCCAAAAAGTATCGGTCAAAAATATACCGGAACTTTAGTATAATGTATGATAAAATATATAAGTTTTTAGTTTTGTACAACTTAATATTAAATTTCAATTTAATTTAATATTTATAAATCATTAAATCGTTATTGTTGTGCTATTATTTTAGGGGTGTCTAAGAAAAAAGAAAAAATATCTCAAAATTTTATACAACTTAAATTAAAATTAAATAAAAAATAGTTAATATATATTTACATATAATATATCGAGAAGTGTATTTTACACAAATTTAATGAAAATGAAAGTATCTTTTATCATGAATCTCGTACGTTGTAAGATCGAAGTTTATAAGTCTATCCTAAAATATGTGTATGTATTGTGTTATATTTTAAAATAATATTTTTAAAATATTTTATAATTAAATAAATTTATAAAATATCAAAACTTTTCATATTATTTAAAATGATATTCTTAAAATTTTGTTAGATCCGTAAAATATTCTTAAACAGTGCCTAACAAGTAATTACTTTATGTTAAGGTGATATTTGTGTAAAAAAGCCAAATTTTTTTCTTGATTTTACTCAAAGACGCATAGAGTTCCCCATAAACAACCCAACATCCTCAAGACACCGGAAATCCCAAATAAGACGTCGGGAGATCCCAAGCAAGACCCAAAAAAATCTGGTTCAACCTTGAAGACGTTGAGAGATCCAAAATCTACTGTAGAAAATATCCATTTAGGGAATTAATCGGATGAACACATTAGTTTGGGAATTAAACACTCCCTATAACGTTATCTGGGCACTTTTTGCCGTTTTGTTGCATGTCCTTTGGCTAAGTAAGTATTTTTCTCTTACTAACTTTATTTAATAATTCATGATCATATAAGTATATATATTTTAAATTGAAAAATGAATGTTGGCCTTATACAATGAAAAATATTAATTCCAAGACGTAGTTATTACAGAAAACCAACTGAAGTGGCTATAAAACAAAATTTTCATCCAAATGACTTTAATTGACGAGCTGTTCTGAAATAGACGAAACATATTTACTTTGAAGAGTTCAAGGTAAGTGTAAAACTAGTCAATTTAATTGTACGAATTATTATTACTACTACTATTAATATATACTAACAATTTATTTTGATTGAATTTTGTAAAACATTTATTTTGGTGGGAGCCTGATAAACAGCCATATGTGATCAAATGTTGGAATAAGGCAGTTGGAGTTTCACACACTGAGACATTACATTATTGGTGTTGTAATACCATTACAAGGCCTCAGTGTATGTCAAAAGAGACTTAACAATCATATATAGATCATTGAAATTCTTTAGAGTTTAAAAGAAGTGAGTAAGCAAAAAATAATAATAATAATGAAAATGGTCGTGGTGAAACAGAAACAAAATCATTAGGCTCTCATACAAGAGGTTTCATTTCTACAATAGAATAAAAGGAACGACTCGTATGTTTCTTGTTATATACACTCTTCATAATATTAATACACTATCAATATATTTAATTCACTTATGTAAATAAATTTGTTTAAGAAATATCATACTAGGGAGACAGTAGGTGCATTTCCTCTTTTCAGACTTACTCATACAAATAAAGACGATAAAGATGATGGTTGGTCAATGAAAATCATAAAGAATTCGCAATATATTATTCTTAAAATTCTAATCAAAAGCTTTCCATTAACTTGCAGTTGACTCATATAAGATATTTTTGGAGCTTGTTGGTGAAGTAAGCTTAAAGGGTCGAGTGTTTGATGTTGGATCCACAACTCCTATATACTCTAACATGTCTCAGACTTGTAGTTCTTCAAAAAGTTCATACCACAAAATCCAAAGCAATAAGAAGAGATCGATACATTAAAGGAGCAGCTGAGGCAAGTCCAAGAATGCTAAGATGTGCTAATGGTTTTAGTAATGTCACAACAACAACAATAATATCAATGCTAATAACAACCACAACAACAATCGCAACAAGGATCTTTTCATATGCTTTTCGAAGCAAACTATAATAGGTAATAAGGTCATAAAATGCTCTTTCAATTAAATATTATGTATCATTATAATTATTTCCTCCGAGTTCATTTTCAACTAATGATTTCTTTTTAGGTTTCTATCCTTCGATGCATCATCCTGCACTTTATCCAAGATTTAATGACATGCAACCTCTTATGCGTCTAACTTTCACATGCTTAGGTAACATGCCTTTTCACCTACAATCGACATATCCATCGAGAGGTAGCACACCTTTGGTACCTTTTGTCCAACCACACAACAATAAAGAAGAATCTTATTATCTGATTTTTCCATCATCAGAACAATGCAATAGAGAAATATTTTCAATTTTACTTTAAGTTTTTGAATATTATCTTATGTTTTATTGTATTTTAACGCTTCAATACTTTTATTTGCCTATCAATGAAAAGACAACAAGATTTGTGCGCTTTTCCTCCTTTAGGATTTAGAGGGAGATTTTTAGAGACTGCCTTATTTATTTAAAAAAAATAAAATAAAATTTATAATTTTAGTTTTCTTTAAAATTATGCACAATTTAACTATCAAATATAGATTGATTATTATTATATTTTATTTTATGTGATAATTTTTTTTTAAATATTTTTAAAAGTATTTTAAATTTATGATGGATATAACCCGTCATAAATTTATGACATATCCATGTATTCCGTCACAAATTTATGACGGGTTCACATGCTTCACCACTAATTTTAGAGTTTTTCTTAATTTTTCTATCATTTCCTCTAATTTTCCACTATTGAAACATAAAATTTCAAACCTACCCATTTTTAACCAAAAGTTTTTCCTATTTAAATCTTTCTAAACTCAATTTTATCTCATTTCTTTTTTCTCATTTCATCTTTTTTTATTAACTTATTTTTTCCCCAAAAGTTCATCTCTTAATTTCATCTTCTTTTTATTATCATTTATCAATGTTGATGTAAGTTTTAATTTCTGTTTAATGTACTTTTTAATATTTACTTTATTTATTAAACTATTTTTAATTAATCACTAACATCTGTAATTATATTTTGTAGGTTACTTAAAATTTTTTAAATGATAATAATTTTTCAGTATGCAAACTTTATATTTTTCCTTTTATTGTTGAATATTATATTATTTTTTTACATATAGTGTACAACCAAATATTCATATTGTAGTAAATTCATATTTAGTCTTGGCTAATATGGTGAATCTTTTTAACAATATGTTATTGTTTTCTTATTAAGTGTTTGGAACATTAATTAATTAAATAAAAAGTTAGGCTTGTTCTTGTTCCAGCAAAAGTATGCGAAAGACTCCATACAGAAGTATGGGATGTTGGAGTGCAAGCCTATCTCAACCCCAATGGAGGAACATGCCAAATTATGTGCAGCAGAAGGAAAAGATTTGGAAGATACGACTATATATAGACAATTAGTTGGGAGTTTGATCTACCTAATGCTGACAAGGCCCGACATCGCATATTGGTTAGTCGATTCATGCAGAATCCAAAGAAACCTCACTTGGAAGCAGTTCCACGCCACGAATGTTGAGGTAAGAATAGTGGTTGATAGTTGGTTATTGCGATGCGGACTATGCTGGTGATCATGAAACTCGTCGATCAACTACCTTCTGACTTAATTCAGTCTTTGGTCTCGCTACTACCGCGCAACTGACTTTTCTTCTATATGGCGGATACACACCTAAGATTGACCATTATTCCTCATCTATGTCCACCCTAAATTTGAATTAGTTGGTGACGAAAGACATATTCCGATGCATTTCACTCCGCCCGCATGTGATGTTATGGACCTATAGGTAGCAGTAGTACTGGCAATTACATACGACTTTTCTTCTTCCGGGATGAAGCAAAGAGATTGAACTCCTTTGGAGCCACAGATAGATAGATAGATGAGAGATAGAAGAGAAAGAAACTAATTATAAGCGTCTCTCATAGGTTCACTAATTACTTGACTGTTGTCGGGTCTCTTTGTATGTGTTGTCCGGAAAGAGGATGACTCAATGATTATTCGTTTGCCGGAACCAGAAGTCAAAATTTTGGTAGATAGGGATCCCGTAAAAACTTCTTTCGAGGAATGGGCTAGGCCGGGTCATTTCTCAAGAACAATAGCTAAGGGAGCTGATACTACCACATGGATCTGGAACCTACATGCCGATGCTCACGATTTCGATAGCCATACCAGTGATTTGGAGATCTCTCGCAAAATATTTAGTGCCCATTTCGACCAACTCTCCATCAGATTTATAATATTTTAGAGGGAATGCAATTTTTTGGGTAGAATCCCCAGAATTTTTCCCTTTAAAAAAAATAAGATTTAACTTTTTCAACGGAATAAATGTAATCCATCGAGAATTAAAAAATTCAGATTTCTTTTTATGTTTTTTAATATCCAAAAAAAGATATATTTTGTCGGAAAATAAAATATATTATTTTATGTATATAATTTTATGATGAATTTATTGACAAATTTCCGTCAGTAAATTTTTGATGAATTACTTTATCTCTTCGAAAATGTTGGTTTCGACTAGTATTTTATTGACTCATCTTTTTCCTCGGAATACCCGTAAAAAATTTCATTAAAAATTCCCTCGACAATCACAATTTTTTTTTTGTGAAATAAATTTAATAATAATAAAAAATATTGTTTTTTTAGAAATTTCAAATTTAAATAGTTACAATAATAGAATATATATTTATATATTCATTATCAATTAACCTAAAATACTTTAAAAATATATCATCTTGTAAACACTAAAATTAATTAAATAAAATTATTGAAATTACATATATCATGTTGGTTATATTATTATATTCTAATTAGTGTTTGACTGTCGCAATACGCCTACACATGACAGATAATGTGAAGAAAATAAATAACAAAGTCATGAGCATTTATTCCATGTGAACAGTCGGCACTCACCCTAATTAGTTTTTCATATTACTCATACTAGATAAATGATGAAAACAAAATTTTGTTGTCGTTTTTCTTAATTTGAGAAATGAGAATGATATTTTTCTAAAACTCAATAATTGTTCATTTAAAATTCCATTTAACAAATTCGTGAACATGATAATCTTGAATATAATGGTTATGTGAAGCAGAAAAGAGTTCAATTTTGTAGACATAATGAATTTAAAGATATAATTATCATTGATGATCAAGATTGTGTTGTGCATATTATTGATCGCTATGATACATTGGTGAGTTGACACTTATAATAACCATGTGATGGAAAATGCTTGGATTTGGTTTGTATCCATTACTGAAGATTACCAATTTGAGAGGTGTTGTGGAAGAGGTGGAAAACATGTTCGTTGAAATGAAGAATTGTTATTTGTTGAGTTTGGGTGTCTCATTGAATTAATGTTTTATCTCGAAACATTTGCACTTTCATAATTCGCGTAAAGGTGGATATTTGTTAAAGTTTAACTCAAATTCAAAGTGACACAAAATTAATATTTAAATTTGAAAAATAGTAATAATCCTAGTTTGATTAAAAGTAGATAACTTTATTAAAGTAAATTTCTACTTTATTTAGTTTTCTTTTGTAATAAGGTATCTATTCCTATAAATAGATACTACGAGTAAATAGATAAATATTAAGTTTTTATTTCACCAAAATCATCTTGTATTTCCTTTCTTCATATTAGAAATTCTTCTCATTTGCTCGTGATTTTTCCCTTTTGAATTTTTCACGTAAAATCTTGGTGTTCTTTGATTTTTTTCGATCAGATTTATTTTGTTTACCGATAATTGTTCTGATATTATAACAAAAATAATGCAAATAACTAATAATTACAAATTGTTAATTATATCTTTTGATACATTTTTTTATATTTTTGTGGTCGTTTTGGTACTTGCACAAAGACTCATGACATTTAATTTTTTTTGTTACGATAATTGTTCTGATATTTAACAAAAATATGCATATAATAAATTGTTAACGATACTTTTTTTATAGTTTGGTTCCAAAGACTCATGACATTTAATTTTTTTGATTGATTTGTCGGTGATAAAATTTTGTTAGATCTCCTTTGCGGTAAAAGGTTATTTGCCGATATAATCAGAATTGTGTAACGAAGTAGTCTGATAGTTTGGTTCACTCACCACTTCTTTATCATTTCGTAAAGTCTCATTCGAAAGAGATAATAAGTTTTCGTAAAAGTTACTAGGCTGTTTTAATATTACTCTTCATTCAAGGGAGTTTTTTTTATCTTTAAATTTAATATTTGTTTTTTATTTTTTATGAGTTTTTTGGTTATTATTATTCTAATTTTTTTTCTCTATACTTGGATGGATGGTACTTTTTGATCCATTCTTTATTATATTAATGAAATTCAATTATTATTATTGAAAAAAAAAGTTAATTTATGATAAACTCGTCTACTAAAATATTTTGGACGACCTAATTTACCTATAGCTGTTTATTAAACCTTCAGGAGCTAATATCTGTAAGTTCAAAATGGTTTGTGGAAGTGGAGTCGGTTCCGACAAGCTTGCCCTTGCCCGGCTACACCCAACAACCTTTTCGCATGTCTCGATGAGGCAGTGCCTGCATTTAGGACAAGATGAATGTGAGCTCAGCCACTTGTCGATGCATCGAACATGAAACCCGTGGTTACACTTGGGCAGCAGCCGCAGGCAGTCATTGGTCTGAAATCCGAAAGACATTTTACACACTCAGAGTCAAACCCCGGCAGCTTCAACTCGGTCGAGTAGTTCACTTTTGGAAAGGTCTTCAATGCTTTTCGCTTGACCCCTGTGTTTGATAACCTGTGTTCCGACACCAATAAACTCGGAAACCTCGATACGAACCTGGTGATGGAAATAAGTCCGAGTGAGCAAATTACGGAAAAGAAGAGGATCGATAGAACCGTGAAAACGATGTTTCCGATTACATTGAAGCCGTTGTTGTAGGCAGTGGTGTAAATGTCTGAAGAATTGCGGTGAGTTTCAGGGTTTGGTTGCATTTGAACATCTGGGGTATACATCAGCAACCTTCTAGAGTAGTGGAATTCTCCTAAAAGATCTTGAACAAGTTAAGCGGCTGTGGCAATGGACATAGTTTTAGCAGGGTGTGGGATTTTGAGGTTGAGTTTAGATGGTTAAACTAATTTGCACAAGGGAATTTATACATGAGAAAATGTTGAGTTTTGAGTTTGCATCTTGGGAGTTATAATCTTTTTTTTATTGGGAATTTTTCAGGATTAATTTAAAATTTAAAATGATTATATATTTTAAATAATTTAAATATTTTTTATTAAATATTTTTTTATTAATTTTTAAAATTTTATAAGTTTGTGCATTTCACTTCTAATTTAAAATTTAACTTCTGTCCTGTAATGTTGTGTTGTGCGACGTGACAGTTGGCTTTCATGATCCTAACCGTTGGACCCATTTTCAGCATATATGCAAGAGCAGGAAGGGACATAAAGCTTCCCAGTATTGTAGGATAATTAGTAGGACAAGAGTACCAATACAATTTATCTTCTTTAATTCATTAGCAGTTCATTGGCCATTAATTATGAGCTTTGTGATAGAGATCCTAAAATAAAATTAATTTAATTACAATTTTGTTGTAGTGTACTGAAAAGCGATATATATGCCAAAACTTCTTTGACTTGGACTTCACTCAAACCTATAATTTCTTGTATGAATTTTATTAGGCTTAAAGCACAAGTGTTGTAAATGAATGTATTTCAAAAATAAATAAATGTAAGTGTATGCATGAAATAAACAACCTCAATGATTAAAGTAATCATTATTATTCTTAAAGTCTCATGTTCAAACATAGAAATTGCAATGTATCTATTTATCTATTCATAGGTTTACTCAACAATCTACATTTGACAACATCCTTGATACTATGCGAACAGATCCTGCCTGCCTCTGAGTATGCTTCCCTTGAAACACTGTAAGATTTCTCTCCCTCCAAATGGAATAGATTAAGGAATTTTAAACCAAATAACAATGATCAAAGACTTGTCCATCAATTAAACGCATTTCTCTGCAGCTCACACAGTCTAAATATAGTCCATTCTTCAGAACAACTTTAGGGATGGCCCGTTTTCTGCTCCAATAATTTTAAGTACTAAATATAACAACCAGAACAAGAACCTTCCTACATAAGATAGATTCCTAACAGTTCAAGTCTGAAACATAACCTCCAACCTGTTGAAGATATTGAAGGATGAGCTGTTGTAGGAAGTTAAAGTAGTTAACTTTGTTATAACTGGTTTTAAGTAGTTACAGGTGGTTATGGTTCAGTTTAAAGAATCCAATGTCATCTATATACTGCTTGAAAAGCTTTAATAAAGTAAATTCCTTTTGCTCATATTTCTTCAATAAGTGTTTTCTTTGAACTCTCAACATGGTATCATTCGCAAAAGGTCCTGTTGGTTTTGTGACTGCGTGTGCTGAGTAACTCTGTTGGGATTTCTCCGTCTTCTTCAAGTCCGACTGAGGTTGTTTTTGACAGTTTTCCAGTGGGTTCGTTTTCAAGAAACAATAGGATGTTCACAAACAAAAAGGTGAATGTCGTCCTTGATGAAACAAACTTCTTGCTATATAAGCAACAAGTGTTGCTTACCGTTCGCAGTCATTGACAGGAGCGTTTGTTGACTGCTGCGATGCAGCCTTTGCTTGAGGAAGTTACAGATTCGAATGGCTCAGTGGTGGTTAACGAGGCATACGAAGATTTTGTTGGTCAAGAGTGCCTTGGCATCATGATTGTTATCAACAATTAGTGTGCATTTGTTACCCTAGTTTGTGGCTGCTGAGACAGCAGTTACGGTGTGGAATACGGTGCTTTGTTTCGTTGCTAATATATCGACGATGATTGTCATAAACCTACATACAAGATACAGTTGCTGAAGAAAGGTGAAGAAAGCATTCGTACTTACCTTACTAGAGTAAAGGAAACCTGTGATGTATTGGCTTCATATAGAAGTTCGGTTTCGACTGTTGAACATATCGTTAGTATCTTGAAGGTCCTGGTGGTTTTGTGACTGTGTGTCCTGCGTAACTCTATTGGGATTTCTTCTTCTTCTTTTAGTCCTACTGAGGTTTCCGTTGATAGTTTTCCAATGGGTTGTCTTCAAGAAACGATAGGATGTTCACAAACAAAAAGGTGAATGCCATCCTTGATGAAACGAACTTCTTGCTATGGAAGAAACAAGTGTTGCTTATCGTTCGCAATCATCAGTTGGAGCGTTTGTTGACTGGTGCGATGCAGCCTCCGCCTGAGGAAGATACAGATTTGAATGGCTCGGTGGTGGTCAACGAGCATATGAAGATTTTGTTGCTCAAGATAGCACCTTGGCGTCATGGTTGTTATCAACAATTAATGTGCATTTGTTACCCCAGTTTGTGGGTGCCGAGACAATAGCTTCGGTGAGGAGTACGGTGCTTTGTTTCTTTGCTAATAGATCGACGATGATTATCATAAACCTACATTACAAGTTACAGTCACTGAATAAAGGTGAAGAAAGCATTCGTACTTACCTTACTAGAGTAAAGGAAACCTGTGATGTATTGGCTTCATGTGGAAGTTTGGTTCCGACTGTTGAACGTATCGTTATTATCTTGAAGGGTTTGTAGAGGGAATACCAATCTTTTATGGTTGTTATAACTACCAGTAGTGACTCTTTTTCTTTGGATAAGTTCTATACAATGCTGGTGGATGCTGAAACACAATTGGCTAGGTTTGCCGCTCATGAAAAAACCCTAGGTGCTAGTGCTCATGTTGCTCAAGGCACTGTGAGTTGTGGTTCTTCTATTTTTGAGTACAATAATAAGAACCATCGTCAAGGTTCATATCAAGCTGGAAGAAATGGTGGTCGTAGTCGAGGTAAGTCTCGCGTTTAGTGTTAATTATGTGGAAAACCTGGCCATATGGTGGGGAGGTGCTACCACAGGTTTGATCAATCTTTTGTTGGGTTTACTGATGATGATAGACAATTGCGTTCAAAAGAAGAGTCGGTCAATGTTCATTGCAACTCATATGATGGTACATCTTGTGCTTGTGTTAACAACTCTCATGGATACTCACAGAATGGTAATGTCTCTCAGGTGAATATGGCTTCTGGTTCCAGTAGAGCTCAATGGGTTGTAGATTCAGATAGCACACATCATGTGACACCTGATGAAGGCAATGTTGATCGATCTGTAGATCACAGTGGACCAAGTAAATGACTGAAAATCGCCGTTATATGACTGCAAAATTGCCGCTAAAAACCTGTTTTACTCCAGTGAAACTTACAGTTAGTAATAGAGTATCTTTGCATACATGTTGACATGATTGGTCGTTGTGTGTTTCCTTCTTCTTCTCACATGTCGTTACTTAATGACTTATTGTATGTACCAAGCATACCAAAGAATTTGTTGTCTGTATCAAAGTTTGCTAGGGGAAAAGGTTTTTTTTTTTTAGTTTCATGCTCAAGACTGCTATGTTCGTGATGGAGAAACGGGTGAGGTTCTTCTTCAAGGAGAAGTTGAAGATATCTTTATCTGTTATCGGGTGCTAGGTCACCAACTGTTTGTAATAATGCTCAAATGAATTCTGTAAATGCTAATGGTTCAAATGCGTATAGCTTATGGCATAAGTGATTAGGCCATGCTACATATAACACTATTGTGGATGTGTGTAAAACTCTCAATGTAACTGGTTTGAAGAAATGGAATGGAATTTGTGAGGCTTGTTGCATGGGCAAGAGCCATAAACTACCTTTTAGTGAATCTCAGTTTGTGCATTCTGTTCCTTTTCAATTGGTTTTTTCAGACTTGTGGGGATCTTCACATACAGTTTAAAATGGATTTAAATGTTATGTTTCTTTCATTGATGCTCATACTAGGCATACTTGGAATTACTTTCTGAAAGATAAGTCCCAAGCTCTGTGTCGAAACGAGAAACGATTTAAAAAAAGTAGTTTTTAGTGATTTAAAAAATATCGTTTTGAATAATTTGGTGTTTTCTTTTAAATTAAATATGGTTCGAAGAGTCACCACTAATATTTGATTTATTAGTTGTCTTTCTAATAAAATTTACGAATTCAAGTTTAATTTAATTTAAGATCCCTACCAATAATGTTCTTTGAATTTTAGAACAAAACACAATAATATTTAATTATTTCCTATCGAGAAGAATCAACCTCTCAGGCCTTAAAGCAGTCAATTCCTATTCAATTCGATAAAAATATTACAATTTCATTCTAAAGTTTATTATTAATTCCCAACTTAAAATACATAAATAACAATAAAATAAATTAAATTAAATTAAATTAAATTTAAGGCTTCTTTTTACACATTCCTTGAATTTTAGTACAGAAAATGGTAATATTTAATTATTTTCTATCAAGAAGAAAAAACTTCTCATGCCTTACAACAATCATTTCTTACTTCAATCGAAATTAAAAAAAATATTACTATTTCCTTCTAAAATTCATTATTAATTCGAATGCATAAATGATGATAAAAATAAAAATTAATTAAATACGAATTATCAATCCTTTTAGAAAGAATAAGGATGTTTGATTATTTAAAGACACCTAAATCAGACTTTTATAAGTTCTAACGACATTTTCTCGATATATTTAAATAGAAGAAAATTTCTTTTTCTCTCGTTCTCACATTTTACGTGTAGTCAATTTTTAAAGTTTCACTTAATGAGTTACACTTTCATTTTAAAATCATCGGAAGTAATCTTCTTATACGTTAAGACAATCACTTCACAATAATCATAAAATGAAAATGTATTACTCTTAATCCAATTATTTGAATGAATCGTGTGATGCTTATGAGGATACCATGCAAATTAATTCAAATTAAATCCTAAACCTATATGAAACAAATTACCCAAATATTTATATTTAATGATACCAATATATATTTTATACATGGATAATATTCAAAACACGTACTATTCGTATTATGCAAATATAGGGCTAAATAATAAAAATGAAAATTTTAGTGTCACAACAACAAGTCAACCAAACATAGAACATAAAGCACAAACATCATATATTCCAGGAACCAAAATCACAATAATACCATAAGCATGAATGAGACTAAAATAAATAAATGCAAAATAAAAGATCTAAACTCTCGAACAGGGGCTAACATATAAACAACGAAAAACTTAGAACTCAAAACATAGATAATCGAAACTTGCATTTAGTGACTAAAATGAAAGTGTACAAGATACGGATGGGTGTGGAGAGGGTTTACCCAAGGTTCTAAAACACACAACTTTCCCCTTAAACGACATCATTTAACACAAGGTATGTAACCCTAAAATCATGCCAAAAAATAGCCCTTCCCTCATTTTTCACTTCTTCAAATTTCTTTAGAGAGAGAATTTTCTCTCTCTCTACTTTCTCTTCCATTGCCATCTCTCGGCCGTAGAGGTGGAGGACCAAGCCTCCGGCCGCCACCTTCTGCTGTGGCCAAAATTTTTTTAACCTTCGCAAAACATTCTTCTCTTCTCCCTTAAACCAAAACTAAGACCCATCAACTCTCAAAACCCACCAAAACGCGTAGATCTACAATGTTACCTTCAGTAACTTGGTCTCAGGCGATGGAAGCTTTCCGACGAACCGCCAACGATGAGGCCACCAAGAAAACTCAAGTGATTCATTTCTCATTCCTTTTCTTGTTTCTTTTTTTTTCGGGTCTCTATCTTTTCCTTTCTTTTTTTCTTTTTTTTTCTTTTGAACCGCCCTCTCCTCTTTTTTTTTTGAACTAAAACTCCTCTCCTCCCCTTTTTTCGAACTAAAACCCCTTCTTAAATCTCCCTCCTTTGCGCGTTTGGTGAAGCTACTGGCAGATGGTAGGGAATGATTTCCCCTATATCCGATCATTAAACCTTCCCGACTTTTCAGGATTTTGATAAATTTTTAAATGGGTTGTTGGATTTTTTTACTGTTGATGATTTCCATTTTTTCAGTATTTGCAGAGATGATGATGGTGAGTAGTTGAAGCTGCAACTGTCGGATGACGGGAATGGGTGATTGGAATAGTTGTAGTAGTGTGGGCCCTCTATTGATGGCAACGATGGCAGCGGATGGGTTGTTGTCTAAGGTTTCCAATAACCTGAAAGCATCTTGGGCTTGTAATGGGGCTAGGGTTTTGTTGGGTTTGCAGTTGGGCTCCGGGTGGCCTCTTTGTAACTAGGCCCAATTTGGGCTTGTTGTAATGGCTTGTAAAAATAAAAATAATATAGTTAAATAATAATAATAGTAATAATAATTAATATTAATAAAATATTTGGGCGAAAATGAGTTTCTACACTGTGTATGTGTTTCAGTTGTTCTAACAGCTGGTCTTGACTCAATTTGGAGCATCCATTAAGGTAGTCCAAATTGATTGCAGAGGCGAGTACAAGAGTTTTTTCTCGGCGTTGCATCAGGTGGGCATTGAGCATCGCCTTACTTGTCATCACACCTCTGAATAGAATGGTGTAGTAGAATGTAAACATTGGCATGTCATTGAGTTGACCCTTACTCTTTTGGCTCAGAGGTGTTTATCGCGGCATTTTCAAAGCAAACACCACTAAATTTGTACATATTGCGACGTTTATATCCAAAACGCCAGTAAATGGTAGCATTAACGATGTTTTTCAACAAACACCACTAAAGATAAGTACTTTAGTGGCGTTTATTTGACAAACACCACTAAAGATAAATACTTTAGTGGCGTTTGTAAAGGAATGCCGCCATAGAATCGTTCTTTAGTGATTTTTTTAAATAAACGCCGTAATAGGGTACATATATAGTGGTATTTTTAGATAAACGCCGCTAAAACCTAGTAGTTTAGTGGCGTTTTAAGCAAAAATGCCGCTAAATACTCGTACTTTAGTGGCATTTTTAGACAAACGCCGCTTAAACCTAGTACTTTAATTGCTTTTTTGATGAATGCCGCTAAATACTTATACTTTAGAGGCGTTTTTAGACAAACACCGCTAAAACCTAGTTCTTTAGTGGCATTTTTTGACAAACGGCGCTAAATACTTGTACTTTAGTGGCGTTTTAAGCAAAAACACTGCTAAATACTCGTACATTAGTGGCGTTTTTTATTTACAAATGCTGCAAGTTTACATTTTCTAAGTCCTGCCCCTTTAACCTTTTCTCATTTTTTCCCTTCACCTATTTTTTCATTCCCCCGTTTACCCAAACCCATATGCAGCTTCTTCCCCGATCTCACTTTCTCTTAGCTGAATTTGATATTTCTTCGCCGATATCACTTTAAGCAACGCGAAACAAATGGTACTTTTAGTTAATTATAATTAATAATGCTAGTTGTCGAGGAGTCCAATAAAAAATGGAGGAGCAGATCGTAGACGAATGTTTCTGTGGCTTTGACTGATAATGATTTTTGATTCTTTATCTCGTTTTGGTTCGTTATTTTTGGAACTCTAATATCTCTTTGTATTTCTTTCTTTATTTTTTTCAATTTTGCTTCAGACAATAATCTTTATTCAGATTCAATTTCTGGGCTTTTTTTCTTCTCCTTGAATTGAACAGAAAAAATATTTTTTATGCATCTTCGATTTAACTTCCTGAAATATCTTCCAAGTAGAAGGATAGGTGTATTGAGCTCTATATTGGATGTTTTTTGCTTCGGAATTGAAACTTCTGTTGGGATCGTCATTGGTTATTACTTGTTCATCTACTTCCTTCCCACTGATGTTAAGGTTTGTTTCTCTCTCTGTTGAATTTTCCTTATGTTTTGTTTTTTTTTCTTTTTTAACTTTCGCAAGCAGATTTATTAGTTTAAAGAATGAATATGTATTATAAAAATGATAACTTTACTCTAAGTTGATCAAATATTTCATTTTTACTCGTATTTATGGTTAACTCAATTTGTCTTCTAAATACAGTTCGAATTTTAGTGTGCTAAGATTTGTATTTTGTAGTGTTCTTGTTTTGAAATACGTATATCCATGGTTTTGAAGTGATCAAATTGATAGATTATGTTTTTCAAAGAAAGTTTTAAGCTTTAGGATTGAGAAATTTTTATAACATTCACTAGAGTTATTTATGTTCTTGTTGCTCCTGTCCCACCCCTATTTTTCTGGGATTTTGCTTATTGTAGTAGAGGCATTTACCAAACAATTTGGATTGTTTTGATGTCTGTAAATGGCTGAACAACACAAATTGTCTCCATTGTCTTAATTCATCCTTTGAACCATTGATAAGTTGGTCATGTTGTTTCTTTTCCTTATTAACATTCCATGTGTTTAAGATCCTAAAATCCGTCCTTTGGTTTAGGAAGACTTGAAAACTTTGCAGTGGATGCTTCCAGAGATCCCCTTGTGGGTCAAGAATTCGGATTTCGACCGTGTATGTTCTTCTATGCTATGTCATTTCTGTATGTCTGGTCCTAAGTTAGTACCAAGGTAATAATTGCATGTTTCTCTCAAGGTTGATTGGCTTTAACAAATTATCGAGAAATGTGGCCTTATTTAGACAATGTATGTGTAATTGCAGTGATCTTTGACCTATTATGAACTCTTATATATTTGTTTGGCCATGTTTTATTGAACACTTAATACTCGTTTTTCAAGGCAATTTGTGCAACTGTCAAGAATATAGCAAAGCCTATCATTGCCGAGCAAATTCCAAATATAAAATTCAGTCAGTTGAATTGAAACGCTTTAGGAACCCTACCACTGACATTCCAAGGTTGACTTCTCTTTCTGAAATACATTTTACACATATCACAGCTGCTCATGATATGAAATGTGTTCACATTGCATCATTGATTGATCTATATTCTTTTTTGTATTCCAAGAAGAATCCGAGTACCACCGCATTCATGATACAAGGCATTGTAATTCTAAAAAAATCTATTTTTATTATTGTGAAACTAGATTGTACTGAAAAGAGTGCATGCTAGGTGTCTTGGTTATGCTTTAGACTAGCAAACCAATTAGAAAAAATAGCCTTGAGGCATATAATTATGTTGTGAAATTATTCAAGAAAAGTATTGGAAAGTAGCCCATTTGAGAAAATTTAATTTAAGATACTCGCAAGCATGTGGTGGTTATGAGTTTTTAGCTTATTTGCACGCATTGTGTTTTATTCGTTTGTTTCAACTACCACCACCCCATGCGTAATTCCAACACAAATTTGATAGAGTTATACTCATTGTTGATTTTATCATATGCCAGGAATGAAAGTCTATGTCACTGATGAGAAGGAAATTATAATGGAACCACCATTAAAATGGGCGGGGAATCCTAACATAGTTAATTATCACTAATTTGTTCTATCTATTGATGTATATTAGTTCCTGATTAGGCTTTTTGTGCATCATGCAGAAAATCATGTATTTCATCACTCTTTTTCTAGAAAACCTTGCATTGTCATCAGATGACATGAGGACCTGATATATTGTTTGAAGGTAATGTACTATCTTAGAGAGCTATGGTTGTGTTATTATTTCTTAATGGCATCATTAGATTCTAAAGTTATAAATTTTGGGGGGTCAGATTTCATTATTGACAATATCTACTTATCTGCTCCTAAGATTATGTCAAAAATGTATTTCAAATTGTGGTAAAAGATAATAAGGAACTTGATACTGAGATCATCAGTTAGATTTTGAGGTGAACCTTTGGTAAATGTCTATGTTACAAGATAAAAACACTTTATCTTGTCCCCACCTTTTTGATACTGAGATCAAAGAACTTTTGATATTTTTGTATCGTAATTGCATTTTCTCTTCTATCTTGTCCCCACCTTTTTGTAAATCATGGGAGACATTGATGAAAGGATAATCATGAGGGTTTTTAATGTTATTCATTTTCCTTATCAACTAGTGGAGTCTTGATTACGATAGTATGAACATGATGGTGCTGGGTGTTGATTGCTCTAAATTACTAAATTAAAAAATCAATGTTTATTTGCTTGTTCCTGAATTGGATGTCTGGAAAAATAAAAACTGTTTTTTTCCTAGTTTACATCTTGACATTTCTAAATTAACTTTTATCCTATTTGAGTTAAAGAGGGGAAGCCCACTTGGTTTGTACATGTGATGCTTTTAAGCTTGTTTTAATAACCAACTTACATAGGGATTAATTATATATTTCTTTATGGTCTAACTCTAATCATCTGATATTCATTATCTTCAGGCACCAGTATGATTATTTCAGAGACATGGATTATAAGTGAAGAAGTCATAGTAGAAGTTATGACCGGTTTGAACGTGATCGATATCATGAGAGAAATAGAGACTATCAGCGTAGAAGCAGGAGCCGCAGCGCAAGTCATGACTATTCTAAAGGTCGAACAATAGGGCGAGATGATGATGATCGACAGTGGAAGTAGAACAATGAGGTTTATATTTGTATTTCGCTCACATTTTAGAAACTAATTTCCTCTATTTTCAAAATCTTTTTTGCTTCAGCTGTGTAACGATACCTTCTTTGTTTCAGTGCTTCTCTTGTTCACCGTAGCCCTAGTCATCGGAAAAGTCTTTCCCCACACAAGGCATCTCCCAAGGGTGAAATTCCAGAACACAGCTTTGATGGGCAGTCTATAAGTTCTCGAAGTGTTTCACCACGAGGTTGTCCTGCTGATTCTCGTAGCCCATCTCCTCGGAACTCTGATGTTAATGTGAGTTTCACTTTTTAATGTATTATTTTTCCCTTCCCCTTTTTGTTTAATCTTTTTCAGTAAAATTACCTTTACAAGATGTTGTTCTAATTGTTTACCATTTACTTCTTCGATTTGAATTTTGTAGGAATGATCTTGCGGATTGATTACAGGAGAGCCTTTAAGTAGAAAATTTCTATTGCAGGTCTTGAGGACATTCATATATCATGTGTTTCCTAGTATTGGTAGGACTTTTTTACGTGTTTTAATCAACAGTCCTAAACCTTCTCTTACTTAAGCAGTATTTTGGTGTCAAAATTTATGTAACGTCTAGCTTGATGTTTCAGTACCCATCGAAGATTTATTTATTTAACTTGGATGTTTTTAAAATTTGATTTATTTATGTTTTTATGTATTATTACTTAATTAGAATCGTGATTAAATTTAAGATGGTTATTGAATATTGTTACAGGTTAAATTCGGGTAATACAAAATAGGAAGAATATATGTTGAAAATCAGTTTCGATTAGTGGCGTTTTAGGGAAAAAACACCACTAATATAGTGCATATTTGCAGCATTTGTATAAAAAAATGCCGCTATAGATATAACCTTTTGCGGCGTTTGTTCCCAAAACGCCGCTGTAAGATCTGACCTTTTGCGACGTTTGTATCCAAAAACACCTCTATAGATCTGACCTTTTGCTGTGTTTGTTTTGAAAATGCCGCTATAGATATCGACCTTTTGCGGCATTTGTTCCAAAAATGCCACGATAAATCTTGACCTATGGCGGCGTTTTTTGTTCTCAAACGCTGTTAACTTTAGCGGCACTGGTATGGCCGGTGCTTCTTGCAGCATTTTTCTTACCGTCTGAAGTGCTTTTAGCGGCGCTTAAAAACCCCGCTATAGGACTAACAAAACGCCGCTAAAACTCTGTTTTCCTGTAGTGATGATTGGTCGTTGTGTGTTTCCTTCTTCTTCTCACGTCGTTACTTAATGACTTACTGTATGTACCAAGCATACCAAAGAATTTGTTGTCTGTATCAAAGTTTGCTAGGGAAACGATTTTTTTTTAGTTTCATGCTTAAGACTGCTATGTTCGTGATGGAGAAACGGGTGAAGTTCTTCTTCAAGGAGAAGTTAAAGATGGTCTTTATGTGTTATCGGGTGCTAGGTCACCAACTGTTTGTAATAATGCTCATATGAATTCTGTAAATGCTAATGGTTCAAATGCGTATAGCTTATGGCATAAGTGATTAGGCCATGCTACATATAACACTATTGTGGATGTGTGTAAAACTCTCAATGTAACTGGTTTGAAGAAATGGAATGGAATTTGTGAGGCTTGTTGCATGGGCAAGAGCCATAAACTACCTTTTAGTGAATCTCAGTTTGTGCATTATGTTCCTTTTCAATTGGTTTTTTCAGACTTGTGGGGATCTTCACATACAGTTTAAAATGGATTTAAATATTATGTTTCTTTCATTGATGCTCATACTAGGCATACTTGGAATTACTTTATGAAAGATAAGTCCCAAGCTCTGTGTCGAAACGATTTTAAAAAAATTAGTTTTTAGTGATTTAAAAAATCTAGTTTTAAATAATTTGGTGTTTCCTTTTAAAATGAAACATGGTTCGAGGAGTCACCACCAATCTTTGATTAGGATGTGATTGGCCACCCAAAAACATATTTGTAATTTAATAAAAATATTAATTTTAATTAAAACAAGAACTTTACGGTCTAAGTTACCAAAAGTTTGAGTTCGGGAGTCAGTTATGCGTGAGGAAGAATTAGCACCCCTACAACGTCCAAAATTGATAACTAGTTGATCAATTAGTTGTATTTTCAATGAAATTTACAAATTCAAGTTTAATTTAATTTAAGATCCCTACCAATAATGTTTTTTGAATTTTAGAACAAAACACAATAATATTTAATTATTTCCTATCGAGAAGAATCGACCTCTCATGCCTTAAAGCAGTCAATTCCTATTCCAATCGATAAAAATATTACAATTTCATTCTAAAGTTTATTATTAATTCCAAATTTAAAATACATAAATAACATTAAAATAAAATAAAACAAATTAAATTTAAGGCTTCTTTTTACACATTCCTTGAATTTTAGTACATAAAATAGTAATATTTAATTATTTCCTATCAAGAAGAAAAAACCTCTCATGCCTTACAACAATCATTTCTTACTCTAATCGAAATTAAAAAATATTATTATTTCCTTCTAAAATTTATTATTAATTCGAATGCATAAATGATGATAAAAATAAAAATTAATTAAATACGAATTACGAATCCTTTTAGAAAGAAGAAGGATGTTTGATTATTTAAAGACACTGAAATCACAATAAAACCATAAGCATGAATGTGACTAAAATAAATAAATGCAAAATAAAAGATCTAAACTCTCGAACAGGGGCTAACATATAAACAACGAAAAACTTAGAACTCAAAACATAGATAATCGAAACTTGCATTTAGTGACTAAAATGAAAGTGTCAAGATATGGATTGGTGTGGAGAGGGTTTACCCTAGGTTCTAAAACACGCAACTCTCCCCCTTAAATGACATCATTTGACACAGGGTATGTAACCCTAAAATCAGGCCAAAAAATAACCCTTCCCTCATTTTTCACTTCTTCAAATTTGGTTAAAGAGAGAGAATTTTTTTCTCTCTCTACTTTTTCTTCCCTTGCCATCTCTCGATCGTAGAGGTGGAGGACCAGGCCTCTGGCCGCCACCTTCGGTTGTGGTCGAAATTTTTTTAACCTTTCCAAAACATTCTTCTCTTCTCTCTTAAACCAAAACTAAGACCCATCAACTCTCAAAACCCACCAAAACGCGTAGATCTACAATGTTACCTTCAGTAACTTGGTCTTAGGCGATGGAAGCTTTCCGACTAACCACCAACGATGAGGCCACCAAGAAAACTCAAGTGATTCATTTCTCACTCCTTTTCTTGTTTCTTTTTTTTTCTGGTCTTTCTTTTTTTCTTCTTTTTTTCCTTTCGAACCGCCCTCTCCTCTTTTTTTTTGAACTAAAACTCCTCTCCTCCCCTTTTTTTCGAATTGAAACCCCTTCGTAAATCTCCCTCCTTTGCGCGTTTGGTGAAGCTACTGGCAGATGGTAGGGAATGATTTCCCCTATATCCGATCATTAAACCTTCCCGACTTTTCAGGATTTTGATAAATTTTTAAATGGGTTGTTGTATTTTTTTATTGTTGATGATTTCCATTTTTTCAGTATTTGCAGAGATGATGATGCTGAGTAGTTGAAATTGCGACTATCGGATGACGAGAATGGGTGACTGGAATAGTTGCAGTAGTGCGGGCCCTCTACTGCTGGCAACGATGGCTGCGGATGGGTTGTTGTCTAGGGTTTCCAATAAAGTTAAAGCATCTTAGGCTTGTAATGGGGCTAGGGTTTTGTTGGGTCTGCAGTTGGGCTCCGGGTGGCCTCTTTGTAACTGGACCCATTTTGGGCTTGTTGTAATGGCATGTAAAAAAATAAAATAAAAATAATATAGTTAAATAATAATAATAATAGTAATAATAATTAATATTAATAAAATATCTGGACGAAAACGAGTTTCTACACTGTGTATACCTTTCAGTTGTTCTAACAGCTGGTCTTGACTCAATTTGGAGCATCCATGGAGGTAGTCTAGATTGATTGCAGAGGCGAGCACAAGAGCTTTTTCTCGGCGTTGCATCAGGCGGGCATTGAGCATCGCCTTACTTGTCATCACACCTCTGAATAGAATGGTGTAGTAGAATGTAAACATTGGCATGTCATTGAGTTGGCCCTTACGCTTTTGGTTCAGACGTCCATGCCTGTGAAGTACTGGTATTATACAGTTGTTATAGCTGTGTATATAATTAGCAGGTTTCCAACAAAGGTGTTGGATGGCCCGTCACCATTTGAGAAGCTGCTTTTATAAAAGCCAGATTATGACTAAGTAAAGGTCTTTGGGTGTAAGTGTTTTCTACACCTGCGTCCATTTTAAAATCATAAATTAGAGTTTCGATCTCAAGCATGTACCTTCTTGGGTTATAGCCCTCAGCATAAGGGTTATCTTTGTTTAGCTGCTAATGAGAGAATTTTCATCTCGAGGCATGTGGTGTTTGACGAGTTATGTTTTCCATTAACAGGGTCAATTGACTCTTCTGGTATGTGTGTAACATCAAATTCACACAAGCCAACATCAATTGAGGTGTTGTCTGACATTCGCAGGCTTAATTGCAGCAATCCTTAAACCAATGCCATGGCTCCAGTAACTCAGTGTAGGGGTGGGAATCATATTTCACCTGTGCCAAGTGCTATAACTTCTATTATAGGGGAACCAGGTCTTGATCACACTCTTGTTTTGTCCAGTGGTCATGGCTAAATAAATGGTTATGTTTGTGTTCATTCACAGGGAGATGAACCTAGAGTGGTTGGGTCATTCGGAATTCCCGATAAATCTGAGCATAGTGATGGCGCTAATAATGTGGCTGTAGTGCATGGTTTGGTTGTTGAACCTTTGGTCAATAGGCATTCGATGCAGAAGAGGAGCAAGTCTGATGTTTTTAAACCAAAGATGTATATGGTCACATATGATGATAAGAGTCTGCCAACGTTTATGAAGCTCTTCGCTCACCCAATTGGAAGGCTACAGTTCATGCTAAGTACGAGTCCTTGATGAAGAATGGCACGTGGACCGTTGTCTCGCTTCCTGAAGGACATTCAGTGGTGGGTGATGTGATCAAGGACCAGAGAGTTTTCATTATCTTCTTCTTAAATTTCTTCAAGTGTGGAACTCATCAAGGACCGGAGATTTTTCATTATCTTCTTAAATTTCTTTAATTATTTCCATCCACATAATATGAACTTATACTATGCTTTACATCCATATCTTATCATGTTAAACACGTTGTTAGAATGCTTCATTGTGAGATTCTTGCATAGTATAATTCATCTTATCATATACTTAGTTAGTTTAATGACTATCATGCTTTATATATTGATATTTAGAAGCTAGCATACTTAGCATTAAACATGCATTTCACATATTTATTTAGCTTATTATATGTTTATGCATCATAACTTAGCTCATGTAATTCATACACAATGTATATTAGCTCATATTATGCATTTGAAGTCACTATTAGCTTCTTTACATTGTTTACATAGGCGACCATAAGCTTTATATGCATTTGGTTAGGTTTCATAACTTATAAGTATCATTTCATTCATTTCGTAGGTACCTTGGTTGATTGGAAGCTTTTTTTCCAACTCATTTGAAGCTCACTTTAACTTGTGGAAGCTTACACCAACTCAACATGCACTTAAGGTAGCTTACTTTAGCTACTGGAACCAAGAAGGTAGTTGACACTAGTTGGAAGGTAGCTGAGGTAGCTGAACAGTAGCTAAAAGGTAACTGAGGACTTCAAGTAGATGAAGTGATACTAGGTGCCTATCTAAGCTACCCATTCACCTTGCTAGCTTACTAAGATGCTAGCATGCTTCACTAGCCACCTAAGTCATCACCTAGACACCACATGTTTCATGTGTAAGTTATGTGGCCGAGGATGCATACTACAAGGCATGAAGGAGCACACTTGATCAAGGAGTCATGTGATTTCATTAAAACAACATGTAACTTCTTTTGAATTCATATGAAGGCACCAATCATCCAATAGAAACCACCATTCGGCAATCATTCTCCACCACTCATTGGGCACCTAAATGAAGAGCAACACACCTATTCGGCCAAGGCTTTAAACACCATTCAATGAAGAGATACAAGGGTCGAACCATCATCACCATTTGGCCAAAGAAGAGAAAAGCTTAACTGAACCAACACTATTTCTTTTCATCATCCAAACAACATGTTTTATTATTTCAAGCATTGTAATCATTCAAAAGGTGTCTAGCCAAACCAATACATGACCATTCGGCTATTCCCCTTCATTTTCTATATAAAAGGCAATGCCTTGGCTATTATAAGGCATCAATCCCATTTTATATTAAAATAATTGTGAGGTTTCTTCTGTACTTAAGTTCTATTGAACTTTTATCGATTTATCAAGATCCTTGTGTTCTTGTGGTGTCACCCCCATCTTTCTCATTAATACTTCTAGTTTCTTTGATTCAATATCAAATAGGTCAAAGTCTTTTATTACCACCCCTTGTTTAACATATAAGGTTTGGTGTTAGGTTCCTATAACCTAGTTTCTACCTTAGTTGATTAAGATACTTTCCAACCCTTTCCATTTCATTCATAAGCCCATCACCACGCCCCAAACACTTCCGCAACCATTCTCTTTATATTCATCATAAACAACCCATCGTTTCATCTTTACATCTACTACCAAGCCCTCCATTTGAGCCTATTACTTGTAAGTACTTGCTCTTTCACTAGATCCACAATCAAAGGCATGAGTGCCTTACATCATGGGGTGTAAATGGTTGTTCAAGATTAAAACCAACCTAGATGGTTATGCTCAAAGGTATAAAGCCCGATTAGCGACAAAGGGATACTCTTAAGTGGTTGGCTATGATTTTAATGAGACCTACAGTCCGGTGATTAAGTTTTCTACTCTCAGAATTGTTTTGTCTTTGGCTGTCAAACAAAAATAGCAACTCAGGCAAGTGGACGTCAATAATGCTTTCCTCAACGGTGATCTTCAAGAGGAAGTCTTCATACAGCGACCCCGAGGCTTCGAGCAACAGTCTTCTGATGGAAGATAGCTTGTGTGCAGACTTAAGAAAGCCTTGTATGGCTTAAAGCAAACACAACGTAACTGGCATGCAAAGTTGAAGCAATGCCTTGTTTGATTAGGGTTTACTAAGTCAAGGGCTGATACACCATTGTTTATCACGTGTCAAGATGGAGTTTACACGTATATGTTGGCATACGTTGACTATATCATAGGGACAGGTTCTTTGAGTGATGAGATTGAAGAGGTGGTGCGCTTGTTGGGAGTTGAATTCTCCCTAAAAGACTTGGGGGAGCTTGGGTATTTCCTGGAAGTTCAAAGGAGCCATGATTCACTTGTGTTAAGTTAATGAAAATTCATGTTGGATTTACTGATGAAGGCGAAGATGGTCTGTGCTACGCTAATGGTTACTCCAATGGTGGCTTCAAATTTGTCGCAAGATGCTGGTGAGCTTCTTGAAGATGCTAGATAGTATGGTAGCTTGGTGGGTGGTCTTCTCTGTGCTTTCATACTCTCCCGATCATTGTTTATAGTGTGTACAAGGTTGCATGCTCCTTGATAAGGTCATATGGTGGCTGTGAAATGTATTCTAAGGTATTTTGCAGGAACAATGAGTCATGGTGTGGTGTTGACAGCTACGACTGGTGCGATGAAGGTTAAAATGTGTTGACGAAAACGGGTAAAGAAAACGAAAGAACACGAGAATTTTACGAGGTTCGGCAATGTGCTTACGTCCTCGGTGCCTAGGCGGCGCTAGAAGTTTTATTCAATGATATTTTAGGTCTAGGTTACATCTCTATTTATAATAGAAAACCCTGGTACATAATTACAAAATCAACCCTGTACCGTACCGCGGGGGCTGCGCCCCCACACCCCCAACCCACATAATTCGTAACCCCACAACGAGACTTTTTATGAGCCATACATAACAAATCTCCACCTTGGCGAATATCCTGCCCCTTGGAAACTTCAATGTGGGTTGGGTTACCTTGCTTCTTTAACAACCGAAACATTCAAGTCCAAGCAATGCTTGAACTTGTCTGTCGTAACTGGCTTGGTGAACATATCAGCGGCATTCTCATCAGTATGTACCTTCTGAAACAAAACCTCTCCAGATGCAACCAACTCTCTGATCTTGTGGAACCTTACATCAATATGTTTAGTTCTAGCACGATACACCTGATTCTTAGCCAAGTGAATAGCACTTTGATTATCACAAAGCAACTGAACTCCACCTTGTTGAACACCCAACTCCTTCACTAAACCAGTAAGCCATAAAGCTTCTTTTGCAGCTTCAGCCGCTGCCATGTATTCAGCTTCAGTTGTAGATAGTGCCACGACAGATTGAACAGTAGACTTCCAACAAATAGGCCCTCCACCAAGAGTAAACACATACCCTGTCGTAGATCTTCTATTATCCAAGTCACCTGCATAATCTGAATCCATATCCTACAACCAAAGGATTATCCCGCTGACTCCCAAAAACAATTCCATGTCCCACAGTACCTTTAAGTACCGAAAGATCCACTTGACATCCCAATGTTGCTTACCAGGTTTAGACATGTACTTACAAACTTGACTAACAGCATGAGCTAAATCAGGACGAGTACATACCATCGCATACATCAAGCAGCCAACAGCATTAGAATACGGAACCTTTGCCATATTTTCAGCTTCCTTATCTGTCTTAGGACACTGTTCTGATGAGAGCTTAAAGTGATTCGCTAATGGAGTGCTAACTGGTTTCGCGCTGCTCATCGCAAACCTTTCTAGCATTTTCTCAACATAACCCCGTTGAGATAGCCGCAGTTTCCTTGAGTCTCTGTCCCTGCAAATTTCCATTCCAAGAATTTTCTTTGCAGCACCTAAATCTTTCATATCAAATTCCTGACTCAATAAAGTTTTCAAACCGATAACATCATCCATGTTCTTCGCAGCAATCAACATATCATCAACATACAGTAATAGAAAAATAAAAGAACCATCATCAAGGCTCTTAACATAGACACAACAATCATACTCATCGGTTGTAGCCAATCTTGATCATATAGGAGTCAAACCGTTTATACCACTGTCATGGAGACTGTTTCAACCGTACAAAGATTTCTTCAATCTGCAAACTAAATGCTCGTTTCCAGGTTGAGTGAAACCTTCAGGTTGCCGCATGTAGATCTGCTCCTCTAAATCACATGCAAAAAAGCAGTTTTAACATCCATCTGCTCTAAATGCAAATCCCAACTAGCCACCAATGCAAGTACTGCTCGGATTGAAGTGTGCCTGACCAGGAGAAAAGATTTCATCATAATCAACTCCTTCTGCTGTGAAAAACCTTTCGCTACCAAACGAGCCTTGAACTTCTCCCTCTTTTTCTGTTACTACTGGTTTCTTCTTATACCCATTTGCAACCAATCGGCTTCTTACCCTCAGGAAGGGGAACTAACTCCCATCTGCGATTGTGATTCAAAGACTCCATCTCCTCAACCATGGCTGCCATCCACTTGTCGTTTTCCTGACTAGTAACGGCATCATGAAAAGTAACTGGATCATCACTGCTAACAGTAAGTGCAAAAGATACCAAGTCTTCAAAACCCAATCTGTTCGGAGGCTTTATATTCATCGTCTCACCCTGTCTCTGGCGAGACTATAATCCTGCAAATCATCCGTAGTGGAACCACCACAAGTCGGTTGAGAAGTTTCTGGTTTCTCAACTGGAAACTGCTCGAAATCTAACTGTCGTGTCTTGCTTCTGCTGCAACATAGACTGTTCATCAAAAACGACATCTCTACTAATCACAACTTTCTTCGCAACTGGATCCAGAACTTGAATCCTTTGACACCTTTCTTGTAACCCAGAAATGCACTCCTTCGATTTTGCATCAAGTTTGGATCTCATCAGCAGGTACATGCACATAAGCAGGACAACCAAAAATCCGTAAGTTATCAAAACTAACATCATGACCAGTCCATACCTCTTCTGCAACTTTCCCAGCCAGCGATGCCCTTGGCGATCTGTTGATAAGGTAACACGCCATGTTAACAGCCTCAACCCAGAAGTGTTTGGGAAGCCCCGCATTCAACCGCAAACATCTGGCTTTTCATTCACGACCTGTTCATTCGTTCCGCAACACCATTCTGTTGTGGTGTCTTGCGCACTAAAATGCCTCTGAATCCCATGCTCCTTACAGAATTGTAGGAAATGTGAATCTGTGTACTCCGTACCATTGTCAGACCGCAAACACTTGATTTTTCGTCCTGTTTGGTTTTCTACCTCAGCTTCCACAGCTTGAACTTCTCAAAAACTTCAGATTTCTGTTTCAAAAATACACCCAAACTTTCCGTGAAAAATCATCAATAAAAGTAACATAGTACCTAGATCCACCCAAACGATGTCGTGGAAGGCCCCCATACATCAGAATGCACATAATCAAGAATCCCTTGAGTTGTGTGCTTCGCAGTCTTGAAACGGACTTTAGTCTGTTTACCAAGAACATATACTTGCAAAAGTCGAGCTTACAGCTTTTGACACCATGCAACAGTTTCTCTTGTGTAATTCTGCCATACCACGTTCACTAAGATGAGCAAGGCGCATATGCCACAATTTTGTCGTATCATCACAGGACTCAACAGAGTGAACTCCACCTGCAACGGTACTCCCTAACAATCTGTAGATATTCCCTGCAGTCATCTTGCCTTTCATCACAGTCAATGCTCCTTTAACAATCCGAATGGTTTCCCTATCCTCGTCAGCCTTAGGGATAAAACCATTCTTGTGCAAAGTGCCCAAGGAAATCAAATTCTTCTTCAAGTCTGGGATAGTCGAACACCACTCAACATCCGAACGGAGCCATCGTGCATCTTAATTCTGACATCACCAATACCAACAATATTGCAACATCGATCATCACCCAAATAAACCGAACCAGAATTAACCGGCCTGTATGTCGAAAACCATTCCCTATTTGGCGTGATGTGATAAGAACATCCAGAATCAAGAATCCAAGCATCCGTCAATTGTGTCGTTGAAATAGAAAGCATATCACCCTCACTGCAATCAGAATTATCATCCTCGACCACGTTCACAGACTTGGATGAGCCATCACGCTTCTCATCAGTCTGCTTTTCAACTTCGGACAGTCTCGCTTCATATGTCCCGCCTCCTTGCACTTGTAACAGTGAATCGTCTTCTTATCCCTGGATTTAGATCTGGAATTCCGCTTCCCGGACCCTGCCTTCTCTGGCTTCCGTCCACGATCTCGATTACCCTTAACATATAAGCTATCGGCTTGAGAGCTTTCCCCTGCATTCTGCTTCCGCTGGTTGTGAGCCAACAAGGCTGCAGTAATCTCCTCAACATTGATAGTCTCTTTCCCATATGTAAGAGTAGTCACCATGTGTTCGTAAGAGGAAGGTAAAGAACACAACAGAATCATCGCTCTGTCTTCATCCTCAATTTTCACATCAAGCCGAGCCAGATCAGAAACGATTTGATTGAAGACATTCACGTGTTGCGCCAAATCGTGATCGTCCTGCATCTTCAGCCCATACAGCCGCTGCTTCAGATACAGTTTTTTCGTTAAGGATTTGGACATAAACTGACTTTCCAACTTCCTCCAAATTTCGTCTGGAGACGATAGATGCATGACGTGATACATGACCTCGTCCGCCAAGCATAATCGTATGGTTCCTGCCGCTCGCTGCTGCAATTCTTCCCAATCTTCCTCATCCATCGACGCCGGCTTTATATGTCGCAAAGCCTTCAAGATCCCTTGCTGCACTAATAGATCCTTCACCCTCGTTTGCCATAATCCGAAGTTACCCTGACCATCGAATTTCGCGACTTCGAATTTTGCTCCTGACATCTGATACCAATTGTTGACGAAAACGGGTAAAGAAAACGAAAGAACACGAGAATTTTACGAGGTTCGGCAATGTGCTTACGTCCTCGGTGCCTAGGCGGCGCTAGAAGTTTTATTCAATGATATTTTAGGTCTAGGTTACATCTCTATTTATAATAGAAAACCATGGTACATAATTACAAAATCAACCCTGTACCGTACCGCGGGGGCTGCGCCCCCACACCCCCAACCCACATAATTCGTAACCCCACAACGAGACTTTTTATGAGCCATACATAACAAAATGTTTGCTACTGTTGATTGGGGTGCGAACTTGGATGAACAGAGATCTACATCAAGTCACTGTGTGTTTGTAGAGGAAAACTTAGTGTCGTGGGCTTCGAAAAAATAGAAGTTCGTTTCAAGGTCCACGATGGAGGCAAAGTATAGGATTGTTGCTGATGTGGCTGCTGAAGTGTCGTGTGTGAGTGCTTTGCTGACATATATGGGGGTGATGCAGCAAGGTGATCTTGTAATCTGGTGCAACAACAGCAACACAGTGGCCATGAGTGCTAACCCTTTGTATCACGCGAAATCAAAGCATGTGGAGTTGGATGTGCATTTCGTTAGGGAAAAGCTGGCAGCCAAGCAGGTTCTGGTGAACTCTATTCCTGCAAGTCATCAAGTGGAAGCCGAGTTTACTAAGCCTCTGACTTGGGCTGCTTTTGAAGCTTTTCGAACCAGGGTTCGTATTTGAGCTGCATTAGAGGAGGAAGAAAAGTAGGGAGAATGTTGGAGATATTAAAGGATGAGCTGTTATAGGAAGTTAAATTAGTTAACTTTGTTGTAACTGGTTTCAAGTAGTTACAGGTGGTTAGGGTTCAGTTTAAAGAATCCTATTGCTCGAAAAGCTCTAATGAAGTACATCCCTTTTGCTTATCTTTCTTCAATAAGTGTTTTCTTTGAACTCTCAACACACCTATCCAACAAAGATTTACAATCAACCACAATTGGTTTTCTAGTCACCAACGAAACTCCTAAGTACCTAATAAGAAGTATCCCAACTATAAAACCAGTATCATCAACAATGGCCAGCAACTCGGCCATAGGAACACCAATAACATACAATTCACTCTTCTTCGAATTAAATTTAAGCCCCAAGAAATCATAAAATGCTGCAACACCACCCAAATTTCCATCATAAAAAATATTATTTGTCTTCAGAAAAAAAATCGAAAGATCATCCGCAAAGTACAAATGTAATCCTATGACACTTAGGAAGAAATTGAAACGCATATGAGCAAAATTAATATTCAACATATGAAACAATACATTCATAGTTAAAATAAACAAGTAGGGAGAGATGGGGTTAATGTATAATCTCTTGTTGCATCAAAATACCTAAACATCTCTCCATTCAAGGCAACTGAAAATTTTGAATGGATAATACAATTTCGAAGCGAGTCAATAGTGACACGAGTAACCTCTAGAGCCTCCAAAATTACAAACAAAAAGTCCCAATGGACAGAATCAAAATCTTTTTGAATATAAACTTTTGGAGCTCACCTAGGAGAAGAAGCAGATCTATTATATCCCTTCACCAGCTCCTACCCAATTAAGGTATTGTAAATAATTTAATTTGATTATTTTTAAGATGAAGAATAACCAATCATAATTTTTAAACGTTTAAATAATATCTTATGTTTTCAATTTTGGTAAAAAAATATGTTGTATGAATCAAATATGTTAAAGCAGAACATTTGTATGTACCGGTGGTCATGGGAGAGTGTTCACTTCCTACTCTTCACTGTCTTGTACTGAGGTATTAACATATATTTTTGTTTTGGGGTGATTTATGTATATGTTAACTTTTGTCTTGTGATTTTCATTGGATGTTTTGTAGTTTTTTTAGTGGCTACTCTTAATATATTATTTTTATTAGTGGAGACAAAAAACATATTGTTAGGTATCACCATTCACTTCAGTTCTTCTCCAGTGCTTTTGAAACAACTGCAAATTCTAACCAGAGTTGACATTAATGCTTATTTATTTCTTTTGCTAGATATTTTTTTCTTAACACTGTAAAGTGCTTCTAAACTATTCATGTTCCTTGAGGAAAGTGTTCATCGCTTATCATATTTAATCACTTCTTTTAATAATGCTTTCTCTTTACCACTGCCATATTGTATTTACCACTGTCACTGTTCCATTGGCTGCATGCTTTCCATATTAATCTTGTTTGTTTCAGTCAGGCTGTGCCTGCATGTAGGGCATGAAGAATGTGAACCAAGCCATGTATCTATACAACTAGTATGAAATCCGTGGTTGCACTCTGCCAAAATACGGAGTCGCTCCCCGGCGGTGAACTCTGACAAGCATATAACACAAGCGGCCGTGTCCAGGCCCGGCAGTTTCGACTCGGTTGTGTATTTTACGATCGGAAAGGATTTTAAGGCTTCCTGCTCAACTCCAGCATTGTCTAACTTGGGTTCAGCAGCAGAAACAGAAGATGAGCCTCTATTTGCACACTTGATGATACGAAACAAGCCAGAAGCGGAAATGATGGTGCAAACGAGAGCTAGGAGAACAATGGCTGCATTTGTATGCAAGGTTTCATTGATGGAATAACTGTGCCCTTCAGCTGGTGAAATTGCTGGGTAAAGAGAGGAGTGTAAGAGAAATTTTCTTGGATGGAAGCTTTGAAGCAATTCCTGGGAGAAATGGGTGGATGTTACTGAAGTTGCCATATTTAATTTCCAGGTGTTTTTTTTTGGGTTCAGATTCAGATGACTGAAGGAGTTGGTTCCATTGAAGGATTATATACATAAAAAAAGTTAATTAAGAGGTGGGAAGTCCATTATTGTATCTTATTTGTGGTGGATAATTAGTTAACTCCAAGGTTTTATTCAACGAATTTCATCTCCAACTAAGCCTTGTGTTGCTCAATATATAATCCTTTTTTTTTGCTTAATTAAATTTTCAGCAGCCAGAAAAGTAGCACGTGTTAGTCTCCTCCACTCATTGCTCCTTTCCATGGAACATCTAGTCACTGGCCGCTTCTCATGTTATCCGAATTCTCAATGTATAGTAAGTATTTGATTTAAATGTTTTAATTTAAAGAAGAAAAACAAATATTTTAAAAATCTAAACGCTTGTAAAAGCCTGAAACGAATCCCATTGCATGCAGTGGATCAATAGTTGAATAATTAGATGGTAGAAACATGCGTTAATTTCACTCATGAAACATATAAATTATTCTAAAATTGTCCCCTCGCTTCTTCTTCTTCTCTTTTAATTCTATTTTTGTTCGAATCTGTATTCCTTGATAAACTGAAAGTCAAAGGCAACAGGGAAAAGGTAACAAAAAGCGATATTAATAAAATGCGAACGTCCAATAAAGGCCAAAAGAAAAAAGAAAAAGAGGCAATGAGATTAAAGTTTTGAGGGAGACCAACACTGGCATTATTTTCTCTGAAATAATTAAACTATATGTGGAAAGGAAAATAATCACCATCCAAACATGCACTATATAAGTACTAATTAGTAGGGTTAGCAAAATTCGATTCAAAAAATCATTTTTATTTAATTCGATTAAAAAAAATTCTACTCGAATTGACTTCGAGTTATAATTTCATAAACTCGACTCGAAAAAATTTCAAGTTTAAATTGAATTGTAAAATACAACTCGAATGATTTGAAATTTTCTATAATTAGTGGATTGATTTTCAATTTTGAGTCGAGTTCCTCGAATTTGTATGATATGTATATATATATATATATAACAGCAAAAAAACACACATCAAAATAACATAGTCATCAAAATGACATAAGATTTACATAGTCACCCTTCTAGGAGTTTTAACAAGATGGTCACACAAAACAAAGTTGATGACTTGCAACTCCTAAATGTAATCTCGATCCTTTAAGTAGAGTGATATCATAAAAACATTAGAACACACAAAGTAATCTTATATAACTTTGTGAGTCATAAACATAATGACACTTCATATGGGAAATCTATTGATCGTAACAATAACATTGTATTTTTATCATCTTTAACAATAAGCATATCAATGGACATGTATACTATCATGTCAAAACAATAAACATAATCCCAATGGTACTCTTTTGAATAATAGATATGTGAATCTCATCGTCAATGTCAATATTTTATATAGCACACAATAATAATAATTCCTCTGTCACTACCATGGACAGAGTCCAACCAAATTATGATACCTCTGTCACTAACAAAATCGAAGTCTAAACAGTACTTTTACAAGCACTATAGACTATATGGCATGCTAATTGTATCTTAAAATCGACAAGGTAATATCATAACTTACCAATTTCATGTTTGAACATCTCTAAGACAACATAATATCACAAAGATACACATAACATATTTCAATATCAATCAAAAGCACATAACTTACCAATCTTATGAATACACATGTTGACATCCTTTGATGCTCTAAATGAGACAATAATGTACATAGACATCACTTACAAGACACGTATAAACAAAAAGAATTGCACTCACCTTAATCGAAGTAACTTAACTTATCTTGATTATACACTCCGGGGAACTTTAGCTTTTCTTTCTTGATTCGATCCTCCACCGAATACCTTTGCTCTATCAAATATAGAAACATAGAATCACAAAGCTATTCAATAATCACTACCGATCTCAATGGAACCCTTATTTACGCATAAACCCTAAATCAAATTAAGTTTAGAATTTCATCCACACACACTGGATTTGTGGAATTAATCACACCATTCATCAGGAAATTCATCAATTTTTAAATGACGAACCTGAATTTGGATATTGAAACCCTGAACTACTTGAATCTTTAAATTTAAATTTAGGCTTTAAAATCAACTTACCAAATCTTAGAAACAGACATTACCAATGGAAATCTTATAGTTCAAGGGTTCCAGTTATGTATTCAATTTCTAATTTGGGTGAGGGGAATACTTCTAATTTATAGAGAGAGATAATGGGGTTTGATGAAGTTTTAGTGTAATACCCCAAACATCGGGTTAGTGACTATAGTGTAAGGATTTAAAATTTGGTGGGTTAATTTGAATAAATTGAAAAATACTAGGATTGATTTAGGAAATTATGTTTAAGACTTATTATTAAGGATGAAAGAATGGAGGGGCATTATGGTATTTTAGAAGGAAATAAATTTAATATTATTTCTTTTGGAGATATTTATTAAGTGAATGGTGAAAAAAAAATAAGTCTGGAAAGTGGGTTATCTACTTTTCTTCTTCTCTTCCCTGTAACTCCATTGCCAAGGTAAAGTTTATTCAAGTTGGCTTTTCCTTTATTTTTGGGTTTATTTTGAAGCCTTAAGTGATAAAGAAGTTTAAGGAAAGTTTAAGGATGATTAAAACTAAGAGATTAGTAATTTATTAGTTATTTAATAAAATGAGTTTTTAAGTGATTTGATGAAATTTGGTCAGTAATTGATTTTAAAAGCACATTTGACTTGTCAAAGATGTAAATTAGAGATTTGGAGCCTTAGAAGTGATTGAAAACATGTTTGAATTTTTAGTGCGATTTTTAGTTTTAGGTTTTCTTTGGAGAAATTGAATGTTATAAGGAGATTTATGAATGTAAGTTAGTTGGGATAAGTGATAATGAGTTTGTTGGTATGGTTGGAGATAAGAGTAAGAGATTTAGGTGAAATTTGGGTAAAAATCGAAGTGAAATAAGTAAAATCTGGGTAAGGGTACTAGTACTGGAAGAACAATATTGATACTATAAGGTTAAATTGGAGGAAAGATGATGAATACGATGAAAATATCGATACTGATGAAAATAGTATCGATACTGATGAAAATAGTATCAATACTGATGTGGAGGTATCGATACCTAGAGGAAGGTATCGATACTGTAATTGAAAAATGGAATTCCATAATGTAAAAATGGCATCAATACTGAAGTGGATATAGGTACCATAAAAGAGAAATATCGATACTATAGGAGGGGTACCGATACTATAGGAGGGGTACTGATACTATTCAGTATGAAATTTTAAGTGGATGGTTTATTTCGTTTATGTAAATGTGAATTTATTAATAATAGATGAATAATACTGTAAATTACTGGTTGAGGGCTTTAATGGAAGGATTTGTGACAAGGGTCCCTTATGAATAAAAAGGAAAAGTTAGGATGAATTTTAAAAGAATTCGAAAATAATAATACTTTTGAGTATTATTATTTTGTATAAATATTAGAAAGTATACTAACATTGTATATTATGTTGTATGTGTGATATTTGATGCATGTGAATATCGCAATCAAATCCCCGAGTCAAGCAAACATAAAGGCAAGGATAAAGTTGTTGAATAGTCGTACTACATTAAGGCATAACATTGAGGCATACTGGGTGAGTGCATTTATTATGTACATGCTTCAAGGAGTATCTACAATGCAATGACGATTTTTGAAACAATTTTCACAAAGTATTTTGAGCCAAAATCAATCCTAAAATCAATTTTTTCAAAGGGATGCAATGATGCACCAATCCATGCATCGATGCACCAATGAATAAATTGAACATCGAATGCATTTTATGCATCGATGCACATGCCATGCATCGATGCACTCAGGGTTTTATGAAAACATCGAATGCATTTGATGCATCGATGCACAAGCCATGCATCGATGCACTCAGGCTATTTTGAAACATCGAATGCACTTCATGCATCGATGCACTCTTAGTGCACCGATGCACTAACGGTCTAACGGTCAAAATATTTGAATTTTACATTTGATGCACTGATGCACCTTGTGTATGTATCGATGCACTGACGCTCCCAACTGATTTTATTAATTGTTTTCACACTTAAACGGCTCTATTAATTTCACTAATCATTTGAAGGAGTATTTAAACAAGCTTAGAAGCCAATGATAAAAAATAAGAAACAACAAGAATCAAGAATTAAGAGAGAATATAAGAGAAAGCATCAAACCTAAAGTTTGAGCAATTTAAAGTCTATTTTTCATTCAATATTCATTTTGCTTTCAAGAACACTAGTTGTACTCAATTGTATTCATTTTTTAGTGTTCTTTTCTTTGTTCTAGAATTGTGCAAACAATCTACCTTGTGAGGATTTTCTTGTAAGTTTACAAATTTATAATCTTCTCTTTGAGAAAGAGTGTTCTCAAGAATTGGGGTATATTCTTGAGGGAGTTGTAAGGTTATCTCTTTGGCCTCAAAAGAAAGAACAAATTAGTGAATTTGTTGGAAAATCCTTAGTGTGGATAGCTAAGGTAGTGGATGTAGACTTTGGTTGAGAAAGTCGAACCACTCTAAATCGCTGTGCAAATCTTTTCAATTTTCTACAAAAGCTTCCACTAAAATTTTAATTGCCAATTCATCCCCTCTTGGCCGATTCCATCAATCGATTAACTCAACAATTGGTATCAGAGCCTCACTCATTTGAAGGTGTAATTGCCTCTCAAGTCGATACGAGAAGAGTTACATTGATAATCAAGTCATCAATGGCCTATACTTCAAACTTCGACTCCGGTCTCGATTCAATGCCTGTCAACAAGCCTCCTTTCTTCAATAGTGCTAACTATACCTATTGGAAGAATAGGATGATGTATTTCATTCAAGCAAGTGACATGGGAGCATGGAATGTTGTAGAAGACGGATATATAAGCCTCTCACTCATCCAATATTGTGGAGTGAAGGAGAGACAAGAATGTTCCAGCTCAACTCCAAAGCCATCCATATCATATTTTGTGCTCTTGGACCAGATGAATATGGAAGAGTTTCATCTTGTACAACCGCCAAAGAAATATGGGATAAACTACAAGTCACTCATGAAGGCACCAACGAGGTAAAATAATCTAAAATTAGTCTTCTAACACATAGCTATGAAAATTTCAGGATGAAACCAAATGAAGATATCAAAGCTATGACGGATATATTTTCAACGATTGTCAATGGTCTCAAATCATATGGAGAGATCATTTTAAACGAAAAGCTTGTAAGGAAGTTAGTTTACTCACTTCCAAAATCGTGGCAATCAAAGAAGACAACAATCATCGAGGCTAAGAACCTAAAGTCCTTAACTCTTGAAGAGCTAATCGATTCTCTCCTCCTCACTCATGAAATGATGTTTGAAGATGAGGTGGACCTCGATAAGATTGACGAGACACCAAAGGAGAAAGGAGAAGAATAAAAATATTGGAGTTTCTCTCAAATCCAAAAAAGATGAGAGTGATTCGGATGAAGATGACGATGATGAGGAAATGACATTGTTTGCCAAACGGTTCAGAAAAATGATGAGACCTTACCGAGGAAGAAAATTCAAACGAAATGAAGGCTTAAAAAATGAACCAAAAGAGAAGGACCCAATCATTTGTTATAAATGCAAAAAGACAGGACATGTCAAATATGATTGCCCACAATTGAAGAGAAAGAGTCAATCAAAGAATAAGCACAAGGCTCATGTGGCTACATGGAGCGATGAAGAAGGTTCCGATGAAGAGGAACAAGAAGTAGCAAACTTGTTCTTGATGGTATTCGGGGAAGATTATAAGGTAACCTCAACTAATTTGATATAGATGATTTGTCTTATGATGAGTTATTAGAGGAATATAATGGTTGGCTTCAGATTATGAGAAATTGTTTTTAAAATATAAAAATGATATTTCAAAATTGAAAAATGAAAAGAATCTCATATCTAAGACCAACAATGATCTTGAAAGTAAAACCAATAATTTTCAAATCAAGCTAGAAGAATTTGAGAAGAAAAATTTGGATTTGAAAAATTTACTTTCAAAGGTCAATGATGATCATCAAAAGGAAATTGATGATCTTAAAGTTTCTTTTGATAAAGTTGGATCAAAATGTTTTGAAAAAGGAGAAAATTCAAAAACCAACTTTGTTAGAAAAAGTTTTAGAAACTACAATCATATAGTTCCCCGAAGAACCTCTAATGGAAAAATCGTTAGAAGTATATGGGTTCCTAAAGAACTCATTAGTACTAAAGATAAGGATATCCTACACAAATGGATACCTAAGGGGACTAGGATTTTGGAAACTAATGAATATGGACCCAAAAGAATTTGGGTACCAAAAATTGAAAATTAATCTATGTTTGTAGGAAAAGAAGCATTGCTACAAGGCACGGGAATCAAAATCAAACTCATGGTACCTTTATAGTGGATGCTCAAGACACGTGACTAGAGACAAAAGCTGGTTCATAGAGCTCAACGCCAAAAATGGAGGAGATGTGACTTTTGGTGATAATTCAAAAGGTCACATTGAAGGTATAGGTACAATAGGTAATACCTCTTCCATACAAATTAAAAATATTTTATATGTGAATGGATTAAAGAATAATCTTTTGAGTATTAGTCAATTTTTTGATAAGGGATTCAATGTCATGTTTGAAACTAATGGTTGTAAAGTTATTGACATTGCATATAATCGAATTATGCTTGTTGGTCATAGAATAGGAAACGTTTACATGGTGCATTTAGATTCTATAGATATGGCTAATTTATGCCTAGTTGCTAAAGATGATCATGATAGTTGGTTATGGCATAGGAGACTAGGACATGCTAGTATGAGTGTTTTGCAACGGCTTATTCAAGGAGATTTAGTTCGAGGGTTGCCTAAGCTTAAATTTGATAATGATAAAATATGTGATGCTTGTGCTAAAGGAAAACAAAAGCGAGTTTCTTTTAAATCCATTAGTGATGTATCAACTAGTAGAGTATTACAATTGATCCATATATATCTTTTTGGGCCAACTAGGACTACTAGCTTGGGTGAAAAACAATATGCATTTGTCTTGGTAGATGACTATTCTAGATATACTTGGGTTCTATTTTTAAGTACTAAAGATGAAGCATTAGAACTTTTTATCACTTTTTAAAAAATAATCCAAAACGAAAAAGGTTACTCTATCACTAGTGTTAGAAGTGATCATGGCACTGAATTTGAAAATCTTGGATTTACTGAGTTTTGTAATTCTAATGGTATTAGCCATAATTTTTCAGCACCTAGAACCCCTCAACAAAATGGAGTTGTTGAGAGGAAAAATCAAATTTTAGAGGAAATGGCTAGAACCATGCTTTGTGAAAATAATTTGCCAAAATATTTTTGGGCGGAAGCCACTAATACCGCTTGTTATGTTGTAAATCGAGTAATGATTAGGCCAATTTTAAAGAAAACTCCATATGAAATTTTCAAAAATAAAAAGCCTAACATTAGCTATTTTTATCCTTTTGGATGTAAATGTTTTGTTTTAAACAACGGTAAAGAAAACCTTGGCAAATTTGATGTTAAAAGTGATGAAGGAATTTTTCTGTGTTATTCCTTTAATTCTAAAGCTTATCGAGTATTTAATAAAAGAACTTTAGTTGTAGAAGAGTCTATACATGTTGTTTTCGATGATAATCTCCTTCCGAGGAAGGATTCTTGTGTGAATGATGATGTAGGCATTATAAATACAAATGACGCTGGAAAGCCATCATCAAAGGAAGAAACGAAATATGAGGAAACTCATGATCCCCTCGAGAATCCAACCATTGAAGAAAGGGAAGTCTCTTACCCAAGGGAATACAACTATGTCAAGGATGGTGAGATTATAGATGATCCATCCAAAGGGGTAACAACTCGATCTTTTCTTAGAAATATTTTTAATTATGTTGCATTTATCTCATGCATAGAGCCTAAGAATATTAAAGAAGCATTAAATACTGAACATTGGATTATGGCTATGCAAGAAGAGTTAAATCAATTTGAGAGAAGTAAAGTATGGATATTAGTTGAAAGGCCTAGTAATAAATCTACTGTAGGTACTAGATGGGTATTTAGGAATAAGCTTGATGAAAGTGGTAATATATTGAGAAACAAGGCTAGACTTGTTGCTCAAGGCTATACTCAAGAATAAGGCATAGACTATGATGAAACATACGCTCCCCATAGCTAGGATGGAAGCAATTAGAATGTTATTAGAATTTGCATGTTTTCATGAATTTAAATTATATCAAATGGATGTTAAAAGTGCATTTTAAATGGTTTTATAAAAGAAGAAGTGTATGTGGAACAACCTCCAAGTTTTGAAGATTTAAAATTTCCAAATCATGTTCTTAAACTAACATAAGCACTTTATGGTTTAAAACAAGCTCCTAGAGCTTGGTATGAAAGATTGTCAAACTTTTTAATTGAAAAAGTTTTTCCAAAGGGAAGGTTGACACTACATTGTTTTTAAAGCATAAAGGTAAAGATTTATTAGTAGTTCAAATTTATGTTGATGATATAATATTTTGTTCTACTAATGATGTACTTTGCCAAGAATTTTCTAAGCTAATGCAAAGTGAATTCGAGATGAGCATGATGGGGGAGCTCTCATTTTTCTTGGGACTTCAAATCAAGCAAAGAAAAGATGGCATCTTCATCAATCAAGCTAAGTACGTCAAAGATATGCTCAAGAAGTTTGGACTGGAAAATGGGAAACTACATAACACTCCAATGAGCTCATGAACAAAGCTTGACATAGATGAATGAGGTAAATATGTGGATGTTAAATTATATATAGGTCAATGATTGGCTCTTTGCTTTATCTAACTGTAAGTATACCAGACATTATGTTTAGTGTTTACTTATGTGCTAGATTTCAATAATGCCCTAAGGAATCACATTTACTAGTTGTTTAGAGAACCTTTAGATACCTCAAGGACACTCCTAGTTTAGGACTTTGGTATCCTAGAGACTCTAGTTTTAGCTTGCATGCCTTCTCTGATGTGGATTACGGAGGATGCAAATTAGATAGGAAAAACACCTCCGGTACTTGCCAATTCCTTGGAAATATGATGATTTCTTGGTTTTCAATGAAACAAAATTGTGTTGCATTATCTACCACTGAAGCATACTACATTTCAGCCGATAGTTGTTGTGCACAAGTTTTATGGATGAAACAACAACTTTTTGATTATGGAATTGAAGTAGGTACCATTCCTATCAAGTGTGACAATACTAGTGCTATTTGTCTCACTAAAAATCCCATCCAACACTCTAGAACTAAGCACATTGAAATTAGACATCACTTCATTAGAGATCATGTTGCTAAAGAAGATGTAGTTCTAGAATTTGTTGATACTTTTCACCAATTAGCGGATATCTTTACAAAGCCTTTAGACAAGGAAAGATTTTGGACACTTAGGAGAGAATTAGGTTTAACTGACCTATCTTCACTTAGTGTTTAAAATATTTTTAGCACTTTTAAGAATAAATGAAAAATGCTTATAATAATAATTTTTTATTGTATTCTTTGCTATTAGTTAGGGGGAGTTTATGTTCTTTGGTGAAAATTAATTTTATGTTCAAATGTAGTTTAAGGATAAATTTGATTGATTGAACATGATTAATTTTCAATATATGAGTTGCCAATACCACTAGAGCTAATTAATTTAGAATTTTGAGTGTTTAAAATGGATTTTTGACATTTTTGTGCTTCATGCATCGATACACTTAACAGTGCATCAATGCATCCCTTGTATGTGCATCGATACACCATGAAGGTGTACCGATGCACGCCTTGAATGTGTATCAATGCACAACGCCATGCATCGATGCATCTGTCGGGTTTTGGGTTTAAAAGGCTTATTTTTTTATTTTGTTTCAAACCCTAAAACTAAACCCTCTCTAGCCGTACACCTCTCTTCCTCTCTAAATCCTCCTTTTGCTTAAAATCAACGAGAAATAATCGAAATCTTCGAGTTTTTCATCTCTATATATTGCTAACTTCATTAAATCATGCAACAATACTTCTCATTCTCATCAATCCAAAATTTTCAAGGTATTTTTTCTAAAAACCTCTGTTTCATTAATTTTTTTTTATCTTAGGACTAGTTTTAATTAGTTCTAGGATGAACATTATAGCGGGAATTGATTGTTTGATGATTACAAACTAGATTTTACAACTAATTTCATCCAAAACTCTCAAATTTTCAAATAATTTTTTTAATTTGCGAAATAAATAAAAATTCGAAAATCTAAATTTAATTTTTAAATTTGATGTTTTTGATTTAATTATGTTGTTTTCATGAATTCTATACATATTATGATTATTTTCAAATTGTTTTCAAAACCTTGTCCATTAGGATTTAGTTTAGAGAACCTTGAATTATTGTGGACTCAATTGAGTTTTGGGATTAATTATTGTGCATACATGTTTTTCAAATTGCAGGTTACATTTCTTATTCTAATTCCTTAAACCATGTCAAATCCTAAACGCCCTAGGACCTCTTCTAGTATTTCTATCTGACCTCCTAATCCCGTTCCTCCTCCACCTACAAATCTTATAGGAGCCTGTTTTAATATGCCTGAACCCCGTAGAGAAGAATTGTACCATAGGTACATAAATTCTTTCCAATCTTATAGAATCCGAGAAGAGCGTATTCCTTATGTTCAAGCCATGATTGATTTTGACTTCGAATACCTTTCGATTCTCAAAACATGGAAGTTTGATAAACTGATTTCCTTAAAACCTATCGTCTATCATCAGTTAGTCCACATTTTCTACTCTAATGCGATATGTATTCAAAACCAGACTCAATGTGGAACTATAGGAATTAGATCCTATCTTTTAGGACTATATATTCATATTGATCCTGACACTATAGCTTCACGATTCGGGCTAGATGACGATGGTTTATACAATGAAAAAAAAACTGTGGAATATCCCTATATTCCTAATGCTAGTGTCAGCACCTTACGTACTCATCACGATTGTTTTCTTCATTTGATGATCTCTTAGTGGTTTAGACCATCCGGAGGTAGGTACTCCACTCTTCGTACTAGGGATTTATGGTGGATGCACTGTATCAAGAATAAGAACAAAATAAATCTGCCCCACATTATTTTTATTGTGCTAGTGGATACCATAAACATTGTTCCTTCAAAACATGTCGAAACATTAGTTTATGGATGTCTTCTTAGTATCCTTTTTATCAAACTCGGTCTTAACGTTTCTCTTGACAATCTCATTCCTCTCCAAAACCAAATCAATCTCACCTCGTTGAAGAAAGTAGATTGGAAACAGTATGAGGAAACTGGTCTATGGGTCTTTCGACCCAATAAACCAACTCTGGGAGCTAGTTCTTCACGAGCTGCTCCTAGCTCCTCTCGTACTCCTCCTCTGGCACCGGCTGCAGATGATGATCCTGAGCTTCAAGGATTATTTCAAGACATTGACGATCCCGACAATGCACCGGAACCTCAAGAGGATCAAGTGCCTCCATATTTCTATTCATTTTTCGAGACATTTGATCTACAGTTTGCTTCCATCGAATCTCATTTGACTGCTAACAATGAAGCGATGAATCATCGCTTAGACTCTTTGGAAGCTCAACAAATAGAGTTTCAACGGTAGATGCTTGCACGTATGGATGCTCTCTCTCTTGAGATGCAAGCACGATTTCTTCCTCCACCCGATCCTCCAATGGAGTAGGTTTTCCTTGTTATGATTTCTTGGATATTAAAACTTGAATTGATTTTGATGTTTCTGGATTGTTTATTTTTGGATTGTTAAATGTTTGAATTTGTTTGGAGTTATGATTTGGATGGTTGGATGTTTGAACTTATTATATATGTATATTTGGTTTGGGTTTTCAATTTTGAACTTAATGTTTATTAATTTTTGCATATTTTACATATTAGTTGCATTATGACCAATTATGCCATTTCACATTTGATTATGAATATTGTTTATGAAAACTAATGGCTAATCTTTCTATTGATCTTTGATCTTAGCAACTATTTACTTATAATCAATTGGCTATACTTTTCAAAACCTTGTTTATAACGTTTTAAAAACTTTTTGATTTAACAAAAAGTGGGAGAAGTGTAAAAATGTTAAAGGGGAGAAGTGTTAGAGTAAGGGGGAGTAATTTTTCAAAATCAAAATGATTTTAAATTTTTTGAAAATCTTAAAATTACTAAAATGTTTTGTTATATCAAAAAGGGGGAGATTTTTGAAAACATTTTTGATGTTTCGATATAACAAATTAAGTTAAATGAATTTTAAGATTTTACAAATGATTTTCTGAGTATATTCAATTTAATTACTCGAATAACAAATTATTACTCCAAGTCTTTCAAGATCAATTTCAAACCTTGCTAAATGTGTAAAATTGTGTTTTATTCTTAAACTATTTTTGAAATAATTTTTACAAAGTATTTTTGAACCAAAATCAAGCCTAAAATCAATTTTTCAAAGGGATGCACCGATGCACCAATTCATGCATCGATGCACCAATGAATAAATTGAACATCGAATGAATTTTATGCATCGATGCACATACCATGCATCGATGCACTCAGGGTTTTATGAAAACATCGAATGCATTTGATGCATCGATACACAAGCCATGCATCGATGCACTCTTAGCGCACCGATCAAAATATTTGAATTTTACAATTGATGCACCGATGCACCTTGTGTATGCATCGATGCACTGACTCTCCCAACTGATTTTATTAATTGTTTTCACTCTTAAACGACTCTATTGACTTCACTAATCATCCCCAATGTTCAGAATCAATTGAAGCAATATTTAAACAAGCTTAGAAGCCATTGATAAAAAAATAAGAAACAACAAGAATCAAGAATTAAGAGAGAATCAAAGAGAAAGCATCAAACCTCAGGTTTGCGCAATTCAAAGTCTATTTTTCATTCAATATTCATTTTTCTTTCAAGAACACTACTTGTACACATTTGTATTCATTTTTTAGTGTTATTTTCTTTGTTCTAGAATTGTGCAAACAATCTACCTTATGAGGATTTCCTTGTAAGTTTGCAAATTTGTAATATTCTCTTTGAGAAAAAGTGTTCTCAAGAATTGGGGTTTATTCATGAGGGAGGTGTAAGGTTATCTATTTGGCCTCAAAAGAAAGAAAAAATTAGTGAATTTGTTGGAAAATCCTTAGTGTGGATAACTATGGTAGTGGACGTAGACTTTGGTTGAGAAAGTCGAACCAGTTTAAATCGCTGTGCAAATCTTTTCAATTTTCTGCAAAAGCTTCCACCAAAATTTTAATTGCCAATTCACCCCCCTTTTGGGCAATTACATCAATCGATTAACTCAACACAAATATACAAGGAGGCAAAGCGGGAATCCAAGAAAACGGTGGCTAAAGCAAAGGATAAGGCATACGAGGAAATGTACAAGAGATTAGACACCAAGGAATGACAAAATGACATCTTCAGGCTAGCAAAATCCAGGGAGAATAGGAAAAAGGATATAGGTAGCATTAGGTTTATTAAGGGCAAAAATGGTGTTCTTTTAGTGAAAGATCATGATATTAAGAGGGTTTGGGGTAGTTACTTCTTTTGGCTTATTTAATGATGGTGCCTCTCCCTGTAGAGATAGTACCGTTGGTCAGCCGACCATCGTACTACGGCCAATAACTGCCCTACAAGTAGGATTGGGTTTGAGGAAGTTAAAATGACTCTTAAAAAGATGATGAGGGATAAAGCTGTCAGTCCAGATCAAATTCCTATCGCTGTGTGGTTGGCCATAGGAGAAGAGGGAGTTAAGTGGTTGTCTAACATCTTTAATATTATTTTAGAGACTGTCAAGATGCCAAAGGAGTGGAGAGAGTCTATGGTGATACCAATCTATAAGAATAAAAAAGATCCCCAACATTGTGGCAACTACAGAGGTATTAAACTACTCAGCCGTACCATGAAGCTATGGAAAGCGTGATAGAGGCTAAGTTGAGACAGGTTACTAGGGTTTCGGAAAACCAATTTGGCTTTATGCTAGGCAGGTCTACTACGGAGGTGATTCATCTACTTTGACGGCTTAAGGAGAAATATAGGGAAAAAATAGAGATCTTTCACATGGCGTTCATTGACCTTGATAAGGCGTATGATAGCGTTTCCCGCGATACGATCTGGAAGACCTTGGAAATGAGACGGATCCCACTTGCTTATATCCGGGCGATTCTAGATATGTACTGTAGATCTACTACATATGTCAGGACTATAGTTAGCGACACCGAAGCATTCCTGGTGGAAATCAGACTCCACCAGGGGTCGATTCTTAGCCCTTACATCTTCGCCTTGATTATGGACGACATATATTGTGCGACACCAGACGGTGTTCCATGGTGTATGCTTTTAACTGAAAACATTGTCCTAGTTGCTGAAACAAAAACTGAGCTGAATAGTAGACTGGTTACCTGGAAGACTGCTCTGGAAGAAAAAGATCTAAGGATCAATATTGAAAAGACAGAGTATTTATGTTCAAACTTTAATGGAAACCAAAACGATGAAGATGTAGAAGTATGCATAGAAGGATACGTTCTCCCCTCAAAGGATTGTTTCAAGTACCTAGGGTCTATGATATATAAATATGGGGGTATGGATGATGATGTTACACACCGTATAAAGGCGGGATGGCTAAAGTGGAGGGCTGCAACTAGAGTTTTGTGTGACAAGAAGGTGCCTCTAAAAATTAAGGGAAAATTTTATAGAATGGCAATAAGACCAGCGTTGCTGTTTGGATCAGAATATTGGACAATCAAGAAGGATCACGTAAGGAGGATGGAGGCCGTAGAAATGAGAATACTTCGATGGGAATGTGGTAGGACTCTGTGGGACATGACACCAAACTCTGCTATTAGGATGTCCTTGGGGGTGGTGCCTATATCTGAAAAATTGAGGGAGGGAAGACTACGGTGGTTTAGACATGTCCTTAGGCGACAACCGTCGGATGCGGTCAGGAGGGTAGAGTCGATTAGAGTCAATGGTGCCAGAAGGAGAGGACGACCAAGGCAAAAGTGGGAAGACTGCTTGAGATCTTATTTGAAGGATTTAGCCCTTACCGAGGACATGACCTCTGATAGGAAAGTTTGGAGACTTAAGACCAAGGTAGCCGAGTAGTGCGGGTCACATTCAAAGGGTGTATCATCTCTGTCTTCTTTTAATGCCTTTGTAGTAATTTCTATGACTTCTACTTTTTATACGTTTCAGTCATTGGAATTTATGAAGGCTTAGAACTAGGGTAACGGAGTACTGTTTGCCTTAGTTTAGGTTTTAAGCCATTTTACTTTATTCCTTCTTGTAGCTTGCTATCGTTGACTTCTGTGTATCCTTCACATCATGTTTCCCCTTTTTAAATTTAGATGGGTCTTACGTTTTTGTCTATATGCAGAGATTATTACACATGGATTTATTTGCAGGGATTACTGCCCATTACAGATGCGTATATGAAGACAGCATATGAAGGCTGTTCAACTATGTATTTATTTATTTATACTTGCATTGTATTTTATCTTTATTTTTAATTTTTTGACTGTCGGAGGTCTTCCACGGAAGTTGCTCTCAACCTGGTGTTGGGGACATCCTACTACCCTATCTCCCCTTACCCCATTGTATATGGGAATAGGGTTTTATTGTTGTTGTTATTGTTGTTTATATGATATGAGGATGACTTGCGATGAGTCAACCTCGAATGTTTTGATAAAATTATGTTTTACCGTATCTTAAAATATTTTCATACAGTTTATGAAAATGAGTTTTACGAATAATTTTAGAGTATAAAATGCTCTAAAATAGATGAATGTACTTATATATTATTTTAACAACTATCGATGTTTCAAATAAATGTTTAATTTGCGAATTTGACTTAAAGGCCTATTGTATGTGCATTGAGAGTCATAGGTTTATTTCGACATACTTTGTGTATGATGGTTATCGATCGATTTTATTTAATGCATATGTTGTATTTTCGTACCAGTACTTTGTGTACTTTCGACACTATGTGTGCAACCATTGTATTCATAATGAGTTTGTGAAATACCATTTCGACACTATGTTTTCAACCATGGTATTCATAATGAGTTTGTAACTTCCTAAACAACGGGTTAGTGACCAAATTATAAACCTTCACAATTTAGTGGCTAAAGTAAATAAATTTAATAGTTCAGGGACTTATATGGAAAATTGTTTGTAGGACTAAATTACAAAGAAGGATGAAAGGAAGGGAAAAATGGTCATTTGATGAAGAAATGAATTAAAAATTTAAAGATAAAATAGATATATACACATGTAGATGATAGGAAAAGAGAAAGGAAATATCCAGAAAAACATTTTTTTTTCTTTTTCTTCTTCAGCTGTGAACCTTAAGGGCAATGGTGAGTTTTCTTATTAATTGATTATTTGCTGAATTTAAGGTTGGTTTATGATCTTTAGGTGATACTTAAGCTTAAGGAAAGCTTAAGTTATCTTAAAACTATAAGATGAAGGAGTTAGGAGAGATTAAAGATAAGGAGTTTCTAAATGAAATCTTAGAAAACAATTGATAAGTGAAATTTGAAACTAAATTTGACTCGTCAATTGTTGAATTAAGAGATATGAAGTGATAGAATTGGAATTAGAAAATGTAGGAAATTTGGTGTGATTTTTTATTTATATATGAAGGATAGGATTTTGAGGTTAAGGATGTGTTGAATAAATAGAAATTGGTTTAAGTATGTTTACTTGAGTTAAGTGTATGAAAGGAGTTAAAACATGAAGTGTTTGAGCTCAAATGAGTGAATTTCCGGGTTTAAGAGTGAAATATGGGCTTTGGGTATCGACACTTCTTCATCTAGTACCTATACTTCAAGAGTAAAATAGGGACTTTTGGTATAGGGGTATCGATCCCGGTTGAATAATATCGATACCATAAGTGTGAATTAACAATGGCATTCATGGGGTACCGATACCTGGAAGGTAGTATCGATACCAAGGGTACCGATACCATAAGGACAATATCAGTACCATGCTTGAAATAAAAGCATCAAATGTAGATTGGGTACTGATACCTGGATTGGTATCGATACCATAGCTTAGGAAGTATCGATACCCTGTAGGGGGTACCGATACTACTTCAAGAGGAAAACATAATTAACTTTTTCGTTTAGCTTAAGAAATTAACGGTCAAATCATGATAATTAGAAAGCTGATATGTATATGTATGATTGTGTAGATATCGAGCACAAACAAGTTTCGGAACGACCGAAAAGTTAGGGTCGATCTAGTAGAGAAATCAAGTTATAGAAGTAATTGATATCAAGGTGAGTGCATTTTATAGGTTTAGTTCGATGGAAATAAGACTTATGATAGGTCTATTTCTTATATTAGTTTTCATAATCTAATAATTATGAACACGCATATGTTATGATCATTATAGACGGATGCATGAGTTATATATGTTTATATGATTTGATATAAGCTATTTGATTCATGTGAATATACTGGAAATACATGTTATATGATATAAAATTGATGGTTACAAATATATGTGATATGTGACAGAAGAGAGGAAACATGTGATCATAAGAGAATTGATATGAATACATTAATATAATGCCAATGTTATATGATATGAGAGCTAAGGTATAGTTGGCATGCCAAGAGTCGATGGTTACCTATGTCCTTTAGGACATATGGACAAGTACCTATGTTCTTTGGAACATATGGATAGGTCCTTCGGGATATAGATTTCATATGCCACTTAGTGGATTCTTATACGAGTTTTGGTGACAGCATATGTGTGCACAACCTTATAGTACTCGTATACCTTGAGTTATCAATAATGTACATGGGGTTATAAAGGATATAAAGAGTATATACATGATTGTATATTAGCATATTATCATTATTTACATTGATTCATATATGGCATTGTTGATTTGTGATATGATAAGCATAATTGTATTTGGATAGTATAATGCATGTGTTATTTATATGAAATACATTATTATATGTTTAGGCCTCACTAAGTCTATGACTTAGCGTGTAAGTTCTCTACACGTGGGTACTGAGTAACAAACCGACCAAGATTAGGATCAGCAGAACAACATACAACCACTCAAAGATCAGATCAGAAGTAAATTCACAGTATGTATTTTGTTGTATTTAAAAGTGTTGGCATGTAGAAAAGTGTAATTTACATATGCTTTGATCAGTTTTGTAATATTTTGGGTTGTACTTATGTAAACTATTAACTTATGTTAATGAAAGTTTATATTTTTAAAATTTTTAGAAATGTACATTTTTAAAAAGTCAATGTGACACCTTAGATTCGTATCCGGGTCCGGTACGGGTTGGGGGTGTTATAGAGTTTATGAATTACCATTTCGGTAGTATGTGTGCAACCATGATATTCATAATGAGTTTGTTAATTACCATTTCAGCACTATGTGTGCAACCATGGTATTCATAATGAGTTTGTGAATTACTATTTTGGTACTATGTGTGCATCCATGGTATTCATAATGAGTTTGTGAATTACCATTTCAGCACTTAGGTTCAACTTATGTACCTTGCATTCTTATTCAACAAACATTGGGAAAACAAAAAAGATATTTTGGAAAAATACTAATTGATATTGATGATGGGCATACTAAATATTGTTTCGCAGGTTATGTGAAAGAAATTTGGTTTATCAAGTTTGTTCTATGTGTTACTATTATTTATACGATTAAATTCATATTTTGATATTTTATGACATGCTTATGTTTCAATTAGGTCTCTTTTATATTATTATGCCTCACTAAGTGAATACTTAGCGTGTGTTTGTTTCACGGGTAGGTAAAAGCCAAGATTAAAAGTAAAGCGTACAGAGCAACTCCAAGCATCAAGGAATATACTACAATATCAGTAAGACATCCTATGATTAAATTTTGACTTAGTTTAGTGGCATGTACTTATGAATGTCCTAGTAGCTCTATTTAACTATTTTGGAAACTAGTTTGTAATAGATCAATTGAATAATGTTATGCTATTTTAAGTATGGATAATATGAACCAGTATTATTAATTTGAGTAGACGTGTTTAATATATATGTATATATGTATGTATTTGAAGAATGTTTTTATAAACTATATTATTGAATTGTTATATATAAAGAAGCAAATTTTTACTGGTTTTCAAGTACCAAAAATGTTTTAAAAGTCATGTGACATCTGTGACTTGTGTACGAAAACATATACAGGAAATGGGTGTTACATTTATTTGTATAAGAGCTGCAGGTTTAGTCGTTTATAGGCATGAAATGAGTATTAATTTTTGTTAAGAATGTATACATGCCTCTAGGATGTCAAAAGTTTATTGATAGTTGTATATATACTGTAATGATGCTTATTAGGGAGTAAAGTAATATTTACTAATGTAATATGATTTTGAGTGTGTTTAGATATTGGAAACTAAAGAAAAAGTTAAGAAAGTTGATAATGTTGAAAGAAGGGTCGAGATCGAAATCGACCCAAAAGAATCTGACATGGCTTCAGTATCACGCCTTAGAAGGGTAGAAGCTGCTAGGGATTTTCTTCCATTCTGTGGAAGAAATGCCCCAACGTTTAACGAAGTGTCTGCATTTGAGGAATCCATTAAAAAGTTTGAACGGTTTGCAAGAAAAGTTGAATCGGATGAGGATCCAAAAGAGATTTCTAAATCTAGTGATGACTCTGAGGTTTCTTTAGGTAAGCTTAAATAATTGAGAAATATTTAAGTTAAGCATTAAATTGTTTAAAGCATTGTTAATTTGAGTAAGAGGAAATGAGTAAGTGGTAAATACGTTGTCTACTAAAAGTTTAAAGAAAGATGAGTTATTAGTGAATCAAATGATTATGATTTTGTTTAAGAATAGATGTTATGTTTTATGGACTTGATAAAGTTACATTTTGAAGGTAAATTTGCGAAAATGGATTGTCTTCCCATTCCATGCTACAATGAATTATTACTTAGATTGAGATTAAATCTCGAGAACTTGAAAAGTGTCATGTTCGTGATGATAGGAAAAAGAGTAAATTTGTTTAGTGTAATTTTAGCATTAACGGCCATGAAGTTATTGCTATTAAGTTGTCAAGTTTTCTTATTTAATGATGTGGATGTTTAGACTTTCATAGTTGATATGAAAACTGTTTGACTACTCGAGAATATTTTCAATGGATCCAGAAAAGTTACACGAATTACCTCAAGAAGGAAATAAGAAATTTTAAAATAAAGGTATTATATTCATCTTGATCTCGAGTGATATGATAACGGTAAAACCTATGTGTCATGGTACAAGTGTGAGTCGGACATGTAGTAAATATCTAATAAAGATTCAATGAGCTATGACCCAGTGAATGTGATGGAATTATCATTTGACGAGTTTAAGATCATATTGGATATGGATTGGTGTCTCTTCATTATGGTTGAGTTATTTTTCTCAAGAAGCGATTATTTAAAAAAGACACGGAGGATTTGGAAATTATAGTTATTTGAGAAAAAGCAAAATCATTGCTCAAGGTGATATCGACAATGATTGAGAAGAAAATGATGCCAGAAAGATGTATAGATTTTCTAGCTAATGTGATAGATACTCAATTATTTAAGGTAGGATTGTATGATATTCCCACAACTCGAGAATTTATAGATGTCTTTTCAGATGAATTACTTGCGTTACTTCCAGATTAAGAGGTGGAATTCAAGATTGATGGTTATCAGGGTATTGAGCATATTTCTATGGGTTCATACTGAATGGCTTTGATCGAGTTAAGAGAACTACATGCTCAATTACAAGAGTTGATTGATTAAGGTTTCATCAAACTGAGTGTTTCACTTTGGGGGCGTATTTGTTCTATTGGCGAAAAGAAAGATGAATCTATGTGATTATTTATAGTTTATCGAAAGTTAAATAAGGTAAAAATAAAGAAAAAAGTATCCTCTTATGAGGATTGATGATATTTTGGTGTATTTAAAGTCAAGAGATGAGCATAATGGTCATCATTGTGTTGTTCTTCAGGCTCTTCGAGAGAAGAATTGTATGCCAAACAATCCAAATGTGAAGTCTGGTTAGCAGAGGTTGCTTTCCTTGGCTATATAGTCTTCGTAGAAGGCATAAGATTATATCCCAAAATGATTCAATCTATAGTGGATTAGAAACCCCAAAAGAATGTTTTTTGAAGTTTAGAGTTTCTTGGGACTTACCGATTATTATAGATGGTTCGTGAAGAACTTTTCGATGTTAGCTTCACCGCTAAATAAATTTTTATGGAAAGATGTGCCTTTTGCTTGGACGGAGAAGTGCCAAGAGAGTTTTGACGTGCTAAAGAGGATTTTAACAGAGGGACCAATACTTGTACAACTTGAGTTGGGTAAATATTATGTGGTTTTTAGTGATGCATCTCATAACAACTTAGGATGTGTGCTTATGGAAAAAGGTAAAGTTGTGGCATATTCCTCGATAAAGTTAAAGACTCACAAGAGGAATACCCTACGCATGATTTAGAGTTGACAACAATAGAGTTTACTTTAAAGATTTGACGCAATTATTTGTATGGTGAGCGGTGCTATATTTATGAAAATCACAAAAGCCTAAAGTACTTGTGGACTCAGAAACAGCTGAACCTGAGACAAAAAAGATGGATAGAGCTTTTAAAGGATTATGATGATATCATTGATTATCACCCAGAGAAGGCAAATGTTATTGCAGATGCACTTAGTCGGAAAACTTTTGCATCTTTGCGAGCTATGGATATTCGACTAGTGTTGAAAGAATATGGCATTGTAGGCTGAATTAAAGATAAAGCTGATGTTTTTAGATCGGATAAAATATTTACAAAGGAAAGATGAAAATTTCTTGGTAAGAATTGTATAAGTAGAAAATGATGAGATTAAGGACTTTTGAGGTTAGATCCGACGGATGTTTGTACTATCGTGGGAGACTTTGTATTCCCGACGATGAAGAAATAAAGAAATATATTCTTCTTGGGCATTAAGTTCGTTGATTATGCATTCCGGTGGAAACAAAATGTACCAAGATTTAAAGAGTCGGTTTGGTGGCCTTGTTTGAAAAGAGCCATCACGGAATTTGCGGCAAAGTGTCTTGTCGGAATGGCCCTTAAACATTTTGGGGCTATTTCGAGGAGCGATCCATCATGATTTTAGAAAATATCATATTTTAAAATAAATTCAAAAACAAATAAATTCACAATCAACATCGACCTTTGGGTTATGTAGGTCGAATACAAAAAAAATTATATTTTAAAATAATTTGAAGAAAAATAATTTTAAAAGATGAAAAGTGATATACATTTTACCAGAAATTCATTTTGAAAAAGGATTCGAGAGTCGATTACGTGTGGGGAATGATTAACACCCCCTACAACGCCCGAAATCGGTACCTAATCGATTATATGTCATTTAAATATTGAAATTAATAAATTTGAATATACATTTAAATTATAATCCCCTCTTTTTTAGAAAAATTAAAAGGGGTATTATATTGTACGGACAATCCTCGAAAATACCATCCTAATTAGTTAAGGTGGTAGTTTTATAGATTCCTCGTACAAAATAATATTACCCTAAATTTTTAAATACAAAAAATATATAAAACTAAAAAACAAATTTATTTAAACATAAAAGGTATTATTTTATCCAAGGAATTCTTAGAGACACAAGCCTTGTCAGTTAATGGACGTTTCCATAAATTCCTCGTATAAAATAATATCTAAAAATATTTCATTTTGCAAAAATTTAACAAAAATATAAATGAAGGATTAAAACAATAAATATGATAATCATTAGGGATTAAACTATAAAACAAACAAGAAATTAAGGAACTATTGCAAATTAACTAAATAACCAAGCAAATAATACAAGAACCAAATATTGTGAGCACTGACAGTGTAATAATCCCCTACGTTTGGGACCAAAATGAAATAATGCAAAATTGCATGCCATAATTTAATAAATCAGAAATGCATAGCTTATGGTGACCAAAATGTAACACACACTGAACATAGGGGCAAAATCAGAAACTTTCATAACATATAACAATGGAATAAAATTACAACATTCCAAATTCGAAGGCTCATTCGAGTAATTTACCCAATTAATGTCACCTATGCATACAATGACTAAAACATAATGCCAGCAAAATAAAAAGCTTAAAACATAAAATTGAAAACTCTTGTTTAGTGACCAAATTGAATCTTCTAAAACTCGAAATGGCCCACACTTAATTTGCCCATGCGTGAAAACAATAAAACCCTAAGGCTTTAAAATAACACCATTTTAAGACTGATTTAAATACCCCTTTTATGGGATTTCAAGGAACCCTAAACCCATTTTATCCTCTCCTAAGTCGTACCCCCTCATTTCTTCTCTCTATTTCCTTTCTCTTTTTTTTTTTCTTTCTTTTGTTTTTCCCGAAAGCTAATCAGTAGCCATGAACCACCATGGCCACCATCGTAAGCCACCTCGAAGAGGGGCCATCACCCCTCAAAGCCATCTAAATGCAAACCCTTAACCTTTTTTCTCTAAACCAACCCACATCAGCCCTAAACCCCTTAAGACAAAAAAAAAAACAAAAAGGCTACATTAAACGTTCGACCCTCTCCCTTGTCACCGGTGAAGATCCGCTACACTTTAAGGAGATCAGACTCGAGAAATATTTTGATCCACTTCGCTGCTCTTCAAGGAATAGCTCTTCAGGAAAGATTGAATCGATCATGGTTTGCTTCGCTGCTCTTGAAAAAGACCAAATCTGAAAATCAAACATTGCTTGTCATTAGCTTATTATTTGAGAATTTGAAACCAGCACACCAAAAGATTTAGAATCTGGATAATCTTAGAAAATCAATTTCTCCTGTGGGAATTTGTCTCGCAGCCACCAGATACGGGAATCTGGCTTGACTCGAATGCCATTTGAATTTCTCACTTCTTGGGATTTTGAATTGGCGATGACTTCTCCTTGTCATAAATCCGTAGTTTTCTTGAAACCTATAAAATATTCATCTTGAAAGTACAACGTGTTTGAATAATGAATGCAATGATGCAATTCGTTTATCATTAATCTTTTGATAAATTTAAAAGGTCTTTGAGAAAGATAAAATTAGAACTTTCACCGATGACCTAAAATGGATAAGCTTAATTTCTACAGTCATATGGAAGACAAGGTAGAGATATCTAGGAAAATGATCTAAAGAGAGACAAATAATTTCTCAAAACATATTTTACAGAGATCATTATGAGAAATATCAAAATTTATCACGTATGTATAAAATGATGTATGATGCAATGACACAAATTCATATATAATGTATAAATACATGTTTTCTTAATCCGTTGTGGGTACAGCTGTAAGAGAGATCTTCATTCTCTTCCTGATTAAGTTGTCTTCACTTTTTGTTTGCACCAACGTGCACTCTTGCAACTCTTGAGTTGTGTCAATTTATTCTTGCCCCATCTTTAGAGACTGTGTATGTGACTATGCCAAACTCGGTAAGATTCATAAAGATCAATGGGAGAGCATCGTCTGTTCTAATTTGACTCTTGAAATACATCAAAGGGAGGGTATATCCTAATTCCTTTCATGTCTCCACATCTAATCAGATCCCGAACAAGGCTATATGTACCGTCTCATGCTGTGAGGTTTAACAACAACCCATCATTCCATCTTAGTTGGCTCTACGAATTTCTTGTTGTTAAAATTCCATCGCCCTTTCTATGGAAATAATTCTTCACAATTCCTCCCTTTTAACCTCGGGGTTGTAGAAGACAACCTTCATTTTAAGTAAAAATAAAAACACCACATGAACAAAACATTGGTTCAACACCATAGTTACTGGTCAAACATTTGACAACTTATTCATCATTTTCTTGTGGCTTTCACCTTGATTTTTCAACCAAGGAAACTCTTTGTAGGGTGTTTAGGGCTTTTGCATAGCGTTACAAGGACAACAAAGCTCAATCGAAAATAAGTAGGACGCTTCGGCTCACCAACATTAATGCATGTGAAATCACCAGAATAATGCCACTGTATGATGGATAAAGCAATCAAATATGGTAAGCTCCACCATCTCTGTTTCATCATTTTCATTCTTCACACCCTTATGTCTCAATAAATGTCTGCTCAAATCAATAATCTTGTACTTCTAGATGATATTGTCCTTAAAAATGTTCCAACATTTATTATTTCTTGCTGATATGGACCTTCAAAATGCACCAACATTCATCATTTCTTGCTCCAACAATAAATTTAAGCATAAGCTATATGTATGAAATGTGTGTCAACTACCAAGATCTACTCCAAAAAGATTTTCTTTTTTTAAAAATGTTTTTCTTCTTCATTTTATTTTCAAAATTTAAAAAACAATTTGAAAAAAATTCAAAAATTTAAAATATTGCCTTTTTCTAGGTTTCACAATTGAAGCAAATCATTAACATGGGTTCATAGAATATCAAAAGAATCAACAACTCTTTTAATATTTTCAAAGTTATAGCTCTTTGACAAGTGTCAAAATTGATTGCTTGGCTTCAGGTTGTCTTTCCTATTTTCTAAGGCTCTAGTCATCAAAGATATCTTTTCTTCCTTGGTCCTTGTGAACATTACAACATGCCCCTCTTTCTTGGCTTGGTATTTTAATTGTATGTGGACAAAATGACGCAACTAGCATATCCAATTACTAGACTTTCTGAACGCTTCTATTTCGGTTCTCTGAAATCTTCCATTTGTTCAAGCTTCACAGACTTCCTTAGAAGAGGTAGTGCAGGGACATCAATCTAAATATAAAATTCTTGAGTGCTTGTATGAGGTTGACTATAACAGATGCTCCTTAACTCCCTTAGTCCATTTTATTGAAACTCATTATTAAAGAAAATTGATTTAATTTTCCATTGTTTGGTTGGCTGAATTTAACTTTATTGTATTTTCCTTTATTGGTCTAGTTGAAGGGTTTTTCTCCTCACAAAGTATTAACTTCACAATTGTAGTGGAACAAACATCAAATGGCGAGAACCCGAGCAATTTTATGGTTTGAATATAATCTATTCATAAAGTAAGGGCTTTTGAGTTTCCTTTATAACCAATTTCTTTAGTGGAATAGCTCAGCTTTATTGTATAATCTATAATAATAATAATAATAATAATAATAATAATAATAATAATAATTTATTAACCTTTTGAGTATTCAGATTAGAATTTCTTAAGCTCATCAAGAAGAACATGTTATATTCTATGTGTCTTTGATGTTCAGACAATCTCATATTTACAATTCAGTTCCCAAACAACTGACCTATACTAAATCCATCTACTCCACCATTCCATTTGTGAAGATTAAGATCATCATTGAACGTCCTCAACAGAAGTGTAGTCTAGTCAGTTTTGCAATGTCATACACAAGAGATGCCCCATGTTGTTCGCTCATATGCATACCTAAATAACAAGCCTCTTGTTTATTTCCTTATGAGAGGAGAAGGCTATATCGATAACTGCAAGAGAAGGACATGGTGTTCGAGTGTGTCTTTTGGGGTATGGTCAGGGGTCCTTGTTTTATTAGTTTTCAATATTTTCATTTTGTCGAAACTTTATAACTCTAATTATTTAAAGAGTTTTTGCTTCAGTTAATATTCAAAGAACTGTAATATTGCAAATTTGATTCAATTCTCATCATCTTTAAAAAGTATCATAAGTTCATTTAAATATCCTTACAATAAAGTTGAGAAATGACAAAAACATATTCAAACAATATGTTTTCAATGTAAGGTAAAAACTATGGTAGATAACGACCTCTATTTGTTCATCTAGTATGCTTTATTACTCCTAGAATATTGGGTGTGTAATTGAACTATGGTCTTTCTCCTCATTTTCTCCCCCATCTCTTGATCATTTCTCGTGTCAAGACTCCCTTGTCGACAAGCTTTTCTATCTCTTCCATCAATGGTATGCACTTGTCAATGAAATGACCCAATACCAAGATGAAAATCACAAGCACTATTCTGGTCATAGCCATAAGCAGATTGGCTAGTATTCACTCTTAAAGGCATCAGAGTGAGGTACTGACTCTTGATTAAAGGGGATAACAAGTCAGAAATGGGTACTTGAAAAACTTTGTGGGTCGTATTTTTCCAAGACATCTTTTACGGCCAGTCTCAGATTGCCTCTCCTTTAACTTCTTTCTCATCATTTCCCATATCATTCTTATTTTTTAGCATCAGAGAGGTATCGAGAATTGAATCCTTTATCTCTATCTCACATACATCGCTTTCCTTGATTTTGCTCTTTTCCGTTTTTGTGACCTCTTCCATATGCACTTCACTCGTTTTGACCCTATCAACTCTATTATGGGGGTTAACTCCCAATTGTATGACCAAAACAGACTGATTGTTATCATCCACCTCTATAAATCCATTAGGCAAAAGATATTGGACTTGTCGCTTGAAGTTGCTGCAATTCTCAATCGAGTGTCATTGGGTCCGACGTGATATTCACAAGAAACTTTCTCATTATACCAACTTGGATAAGGGGAAGCATAGGCTTAGCCAGACGAGGAGTAATTAGCTCAGCTTGGAACAACTTGTGATATAACTGGCTATACAAAAATAAAGGAAAATTCGGTAGAAGCTCTTTTGACCTTATTTTCTCCTTATTATTATTATGACCATCTTGAAGACCTCGTGACTGATCATCGAGATATTTTATTTGAAGATTTAACTTTTGACCAACATCTTGGGAGAGCCATTGGTTTGCATATCTCCCTTCATCGACCAGTTTTGAGCTTCTGGGAGCTTATGTTTTCCATCTTCAAAGCATAGCAACCCTTCTGTGATTATGTTTTGAACTTTTAATTTCATGATTGCACAACTCTCCATAGAGTGGATAAATTCTCCAAAATGATAGCCCTATGAATTTTGACACATTGCCAATCTGAACGCAAATAAGTATTAGGCCTCGAAGGAATGGGCGTTAGGAGGCCACTTTCGAAGAGAAAGGGTAACAAGTCTGAATATGAGATTGGAATCGGAACGAGAGGTATTATCTTATTTTTAGCCTTCAATGGCACTTGAACCTCTTCTATGCCTCTCTTCTTTGAGTTAGGCTCAACTTTTGTGTTAGAAGTTTCACCCTCAATTTTTTCTTTTTCCTGCATGATCTCTATCGCATTTTCTGGAATCATACCTGATTTTTGGAGTTGAATTATATTACCACATTCCTCGACATGTTCTTAGTCATTTTTATCATCGTATTGGCTGTAGCACTAACATTCAGATTCTAACTCGAAGTTTTTACCTTTTCTTTCATAATAGGGTCCTCTAACGATTTATCCCCATATATTACTGTAACCACCATACTCATTAGGTTGGACATCTATTCCTTGGACTCAACTTGGAACTTTCTTGCTTCATCAAACATTTCTTGTTGAGTCCTTACAAGTTGCTCCTGGATTCTCTCAATCCTACTAACACGTGCTAATAATTTATTCATTGCTTTCGATTTTTTAGAGATAAACCCCATGTAACTTCAATTTGCTTTCAGAACTTCGATCATAATATCCTTCACAAGTTACTTTCACGTTTTCATGATTGACACATGTTAATATACAATGCGTATTATGCAATGTATGACGTATAAATGTGAATGTAAAGATGCAAAAATACAACAATGGGAATGCACACTGTGTAATGTAAAAAGGCAGTGATTCATAAAACATGATCAATCTTAGAACAACTTTCATTTAAGGACAAAAAATATCATCGTTACAAGACAATTCCATTACAAAAAAGGCCTAGCTCTAGTATTCAGCTCCATTATCTCATTGACAAGCCAAGTGACCCTTTTCCCCAAATTTGATGTTGGATTTGTATAGCTATGGATGAATCTTGCTTGGATATCCATCTCTCCTAACTTTTTTGCAATACCACTTAATTGATTCGTGGTTTTAATAATTACACGATTCACATTTGTTTTCCAGTCCTTAAAGCGATCACTCTCATCCTGCTACTATTGTTTAGTGATTCGTATAGTACACTCAAGACCAACTATCTGTACTTGACAAATTCGCAAGGCATCCTCTAAATAATGAACCTTTCTTCGTAAAGTGGCGTTCTCTTTGAGGCTAACTCTTAGATCTGTCGGCCAGCACTGACCATTCTCTGTAAATAAGGAATTTTCAAGCTACAGAATGTAAGCACTATACACGTCATTCTTCTCCTGAGCCTGAGCTATATCTTCCACATGCCTTGCTTTCATCTCTTGCATCTCTTGATTGAGGTCCTCTATTTGCTTGTTGTTTGTCCCACATCGTTGTATCCAAAGGAAAACTTCATCCTGCTTGCCTTAGAGCACATGATCTCGATGTTGTCTTTCTAATTTCAAATCTTCACTGCTTCACCCCTTTTCATCTTTGATCTCATCCATTCTTCGTCCCTTTATTTCAAGTTCACTTAACATGCTATTCACCTCCATTCTGAACCCTTTAAACATGTTACTTTTCTCAATTTCTAATTTTTCTACTCTTCACTTCCCTTCTTTTATCTCGCTTAATCTGCTACGATTTTCCACTTTGAGCTACTCAATATTAGCTTGCAACCCTTGCATTTCAAAAGTGAGTTATTTTTCTTGCTTCTTGCTCAGGATGTGCCTTTATCTCAATTATTTAGCTTATTTTCTTTCACCACATAGTGCACGAGCCCATGACTTCTTCTCTATCTCCAGCTCTTGATCTCTCTTCTTCTCCTCTACCTCTAGTTCTCTAACCCGACGTTCTCTTTCAGGTCTGACATCCTTAACTCAACGATCTTTTTCAGTCTTGAGTTCCAACTTCCACTGCTCTAAAGCTTTTCCAAAGTCCAGTAATTTCCAAGGCCTGATTCATTTTTCGGTAATCTTTCTGTAAGTATGTGAAATCAGCCCAAGCTCATATTTCCTCTTTTGCATGAGCTCAAATTGTTTACTATGGAATCCACTATTGAGGTCTAACATAAAATTCTCTTGCCTTTGATCTTCACACTCTTTTTCCTTTATGGAAATTTCAGCTTCATATTCATTCCTCAGTATTTCCAACTCAGACGACATATATCTGAACTACTTTTCTAATGAAATAACTTGATCATGATCAGCTAAGGGAATGGCATCATTCTTTCTTATAGCTGTCCAAACAACATAATCTGGTGTTAACATGACATCGGCTGCTACCACATCAGTTTGAAAAGTTAACTTCCATGCATCTGACATTAAGCGAACGATTTTCTTGTAATGATCTCCATGGTACACGAGTTCGGACTTACTTAGGCTTGAGGTGGCTGGGACGAATTGACATGACCCATATTACCTTAACACCATTATTGGAGCATAACCTACTCCACCCCATAACCCTAACATAGTTACCCAATCATAATCCCCACACTTGTACAATATATCGACAAAGGCTAACCAAGGGACACGCCACACTATATCGTGATCTTCTAAATTCTTGAAAAGTTAAGCCCAATATTTTCTTGTGAGATGCTCATGCCATTCTTTGGTGAGGAAATCTTTCAAGGGTGAGTAGACACTTGAGAATCGATGATTGTATTATTGATTAATCTTCCAAAAGTGGATAAAGATCCACACAGAAAATAATTAGACGCACCTAGTGAAGCGGCTACTCTCTGCTCTTTTACAACTGTTAAGCGACCTGAATGTCTCCGCTAAGACTGCAGGAACATGATTCACTTTTCTTTCCAAACGCTCAAATAAATCAACCGACGGATTCTATATGACAAAGAACTTTTGGGAAAATCACTAATCCGTAAATTCTCAAAGCAAACATTTCCATGCTCTCCTCAATATCATTGTGTTTGACAATTAGTTCTTTAGGGCACGACCAAGGAAAATAGTCATACTCTTTTTCCTTCTGGATTCATTTAACTACCCATTTCTCCCCCATTCCAGTAATCTTTGCGAGCTTGCTTTTGAAGGGTTGCAATCTTTTCGCATTCGAGTAGGTTCTATCCAAGTGTATCGTTTTGAAATGAATCAGGGAGCTGAACTCTTCCAGCGTGGGAGTCATGTCCTCCTTGTTCAAAGTAAAACAACTATATGCTCCAAAACTGGATCAGAGCTTTGATCAAGGGTTGATTTAATTTCATATACAACAAAAGAGCTATGTCACCATACTTTTGGCAAAATGCATTCCTCGTATAAGATTTCCAACTATCATAGATTTCACGTAGCCCTTGTATATCATTTTACTTCAAACTGACTGGAGCGACCTCTAGTAGCACTGATATGTAGTCTTCAGTCAGACTATCCCCTTTCTTCCTCTTAGATTCTTCAGACCATGACCTCACTTCTGTATTGTTTATTTCTTTGTTGTGAAAATTCTTGTCCATTTTATGACCGCATTCTATTCTGATGACCACTTCGTGAACCAACACCTTTCTTAATGAATGATCTTATAATGCAAAAAAATAAACAACATAGAAACAAAAATAAAAATGTGTTAGTATATATAATGAAAAATCGCCTGACAAGAAAATATATCATAAACCTTACCCACATGTAATCTACCTAAAATTTTACCCTCATGCTTTTAATTGGCAACTAAATCCTAACCACATTTTTCTAGTTCACAGGCTTCGTATATAGATATAAAACCTAACCGCATAATTTTCTACTTCTCATGCTTATCGCAAAATAAATAAATAGATTTGAGGAAAAGGTTAGAATGAGTTTCCCCTTTGTGAAGAACCGCAGACAGAGATTCTGATGCGATCATGCCAATGACTAAACTTCTTCAACACATGATCACTTCATGGACATTCTACATTGCTAATTCTAAGGAGGTTTTACGTTATTTTATTATTTATTTACTTATTTATGCATTACATGTCATGTGAATATGCTTATCTCATTCTTAACTATGCTTGAATATTATATGTTGTCATTTATATGAATAATATATGATATTCATGCATGACTTATTAATTCACATCTTTACATAGCTCATTCAATGCATATGCATTCAAAGTTAGCTCATTTGCATTCATAACATATGTGGCAGCATGCATTCATAATTTTCATACATAAATTCTTATCTAATTACTTGTTATATACTTTTTCTAGGTACATTGGATGCTAAGAAGACTAAAGGCAGTTAAAGAGTTGGTTGGACAGTTCACGTCAGTCATATTGATTGCCACTTTTAAACATGTTCCACTAATATTTGGGTATTAAGTCTTCTTCACATTTAATCCCCTATCTCTTAGATTTCCAGCTCACTTTGAATCGTATCAATTTGATATTGGGAGCTCGAGATATGCCCAGATAACTGGCTGGAAATTAATACGGGATTTGCAACCATTCATCTCCTTCAAACGATTTATCCATGAGAGGAAATAATGGAGACATGCATGGATGAGAAAATAATATTAAAATGAATCATAACATTTTTGAGAAGGTTCAAGGTTTCATTCAAAGCCTTTTAAGTTCATTCATTCATGCATATTCACGCAAGAAGCCGAATGGTCATGTTCACACAAGAGGGGAAGTATTTAAGCCAAGATACATTCATGAACATTCATCCAAAGAATACAAACCAACATGTTTACACATGGGAGGAATGATTCAGAATTGAAGATACATTCATGAAGATTTATTCATTTAATTCATCATACATTCAGCATTGACCATACATTGTATTTTCCTAGGGATGAACATTCATCCATGAATGTTCACTCATTAAATCTTGTATGTGAATCCTAGACATACTTAGTCCTATATATAGTTTAGTTTTCATTTTTTAAAGGAACCAACTTTGTTTAATCAAAACTTGTGAGATTTTATATCTTTCTAGTTCTTTAAGAAATATATCGACTTATCAAGTGCTCTTGTGCTTGAGGCGTCACCTATGTTCTATCCACCTTGATACTTGTGGTTCCTAGATCATTATATCTAGCGAGTCCAAGTCATATATTACGACCCCTTGTAAATGCATATAGAGATTGGGTCTATATTTATTAATATAGGTTCTTCTTTAGTTCTTTACAAGATACTATCATCACCATCATCTTCTATTTTCTTTCATAAACTTAACCATAACCATACCATCATTCCACCATAGAAATACTTCTCTAAATCCTTTAAACATATCATCATCTTCATTTATTCCGCTACCATTTTTATCTTACCAACTTATTTATTCATACTTAACCATTTTCTTTAAGTCTTCTTATTTCAAGAACACTTGATGCCTTCCTAGGTCGTACAATCAAAGTGCAAGTCTTACCTCACCAAGTAGAGTAGGGCGTGCTCGTATCATATGGTATTCAGAGGTAAGGTGGATGCAAGCAAGTTGTGAAGTTTTGATTCAACGAATCAAGTAAAACCAAAAGGAAAAAGAAGTGCTATTCAAAAATCGTTGAAGAAACCTGCAAAAAGAAAGAAAAAGGAAAGACAAAATCAAAGCAAGAAAGAAAAGAAAAGCAAAGGTTGTTTTAAACATCAACAAATGCCAACAAGCCTAAAGTTGTTTTCAACACTTTGATTGTAGCTAAGGAATGTTGTTAGTGTCTTGTAGTAAGAACCCTTTTCCTTCTATCAATTTATTTCCTTTCTTCTTAATTCAACATTTTACCATCAACTTTTTTCTACCTAACATCATTTTGCAGCAAACGCCTAAGCACTTCATTTGAAGGTCTTGAGTTTGTTCTTTTAGAACTTAACAAGAGAGAAACGAGTGGAAAAAGACATAAAGAGCATTTGAGATCATAACGGGAATTACAAAAGCCAAAAGCATATTCCTAAGTGAAACACGAGTGCTTGAGTGGAGTGACATCATAATTTTTTTTGAATGACTGTGAGGTTTTGTTCTGTGAAATTTGGTAAGGTCCTAATTTTCACATTTCAATTTTTACTAACAATGCTATTTGATCTTTCCTCTTCCCATGTAATGGAGAACATTTAACAAAGAGAGAATGCATTTTATACTCGTTGCCATGTAAATTGTAAAGTATGTATTGTAGCCATTGATAGTGGAAGTTGTGCAAACCTTGCTAGCACATACATGGTCAAGAAGTTGGGACTTACAACGTTCAAACATCCCAGCCCATATGTTTTTGCAAGGATTAAATGAATATGAAGAGATAGAAGTCATAGAGCAAGTACTTGTGTCCTTTTCAATAGGAGATATGAATATGAAGTCTTGTGTGATGTTGCTTCCATAAATTCAAGCCATCTTCTCTTCGGTCGACCTTGGTAGTTTGATAAACGAGTGATGCATGATGGCTTCACCAATCATTATTCTTTCTTCCATAATGATAAGAATGTCATGATGGTACCAATGTTACCAAATCAAGTGCATAAAGATCAAACTCAACTGAAGAAAAACATTGAAGAACATCGTCAGAAAACTAAGACATTTGGAGTTGAAAATAATAGGGTAATTTTACGTGAGAAGTCCATTGGAGTAATCAAAATTGAGAGTTAGAGCATTGAGAGTGAAGATGAGTGTGTTGTTAAACATGAGAGTGAGATTGAAGACAGAATTCAAAACAAACACGAGCATGAGAAAATGAAGATTTCCTTTATACTAATCATTTGTTTTCTTCTATTCGTTCTTTGAATTCTCAGGTTATTCAAAGGGACATACAAGATGATTCAAGCATCACTCTTCTAAAATTCCAAAAGATGTGTCACTTGAAATTCAAAAGACCATGTTCATTAACTTTCAAAGTACATTCACTTCATATTCAAGATCCAATGAACCTTATGAAAGGGAAGTTTTAACGAACCAAATTCCATTTATGAACCTTAATGAATCTTGTCGGTTCATTCACTTTGTTAATGATATTTCATGTTGTAAGTTTTTTCTATTTTGCAACACATTGAATCATTTACGTGGAAGTTATTGCGTGTGATCGTCAATTCAAGGAAAAGAAAAGAGAATTATCCAACAATTCAAGATTCATAACATGGAAGGGTACAAAAAATAAAGTTGGCATGACTTATCTACTCGAAGGATTCAAATAAATTCATGCATACCCTAATAGGCATAATGATCTTCATTCATCCTTTGTTACACCAATAGATCAATCAATGACTGAAGCCTTCAATTTGAGGAAAAATCTCTCTAAAGAAAGGGGGATGATGAGATCATTCCAAGGACTAAACTTACTCAACACATGATCACTTCATGGACGTTCTTCCTTGCTAATTCTAAGGGAGTCTTACCTTATTTTATTACTTATTTACTTATTTATGAATTACATGTCACGTGAATATGCTTAGCTCATTCTTAACTACGCTTGAATATTATATGCTGTCATTTATATGTATAATATATGATATTCATGCATGACTTATTAATACACATCTTTACATAGCTCTTTCAATGCATATGCATTCATAGTTAGCTCATTCTCATTCAAAACATAGATGACAACATGCATTCATAATTATCATACATCAATTCTTATCTAATTACTTGTTTACATACTTTGTCTAGGTACATTGGATGCTAAGAAGACTAAAGGAAGTTAAAGAGTTGGTTGGACAGTTCACGTCAGTCAGATTAATCGCCACTTTTGAACATGTTCCAAGCATATTTGGTTAATAAAGTATTCTTAACATTAATTCCCTATCTCTTATCTTTCCAAATCATATTGAATCGTATCCATTCGATATTGGGAGCTCGAGATATGCCCAGATAACTGAAGACAGTGCAGGCTGGAAAATAATACGGGATTTGCAACCATTCATCTCCTTCAAAAGATTTATGCATGAGAGGCATTAATGGAGAGATGCATGGACGATAAAAGAATATTAAAATGAATTAACACATTTTTGAGAAGGTGCAAGGTTTCATTCGAAGGCTTTTAAGTTTATTCATATATGCATATTCATGCAAGAAGTCGAATGGTCATGTTCACACAATGGGGGAGAATTTCAGCCAAGATACATTCATGAACATTCATCTAAAGAAGACAAGTCAACATGTTCACACATGGGAGGAAGGATTCGGCCTTGAAGATACATTCATGAAGATTTATTCATTTAATTCATCATACATTCACCATTGACCGTACATTGTATTTCCCTTAGGGATGAACATTCATCCATAAATGTTCACTCATTAAATCTTGTATGTGCATCCTAGACATATTTAGGCCTATATATAGTTTAGTTTTCATTTTGTAAAGGAACCAACTTTGTTTAATCAAAACTTGTGAGATTTTCTCTCTTTATAGTTCTTTAAGAACTATATCAACTTATCAAGTCCTCTTGTGCTTGTGTTGTTACCTATCTTCTATCCACCTTGATACTTATGGTTCCTAGATCATTATATCTAGTGGGTCCAAGTCCTATATTACTACCCCTTGTAAAGGAATATAGAGATTGGGTATATATTTATTAATATAGGTTCTTCTTTAGTTCTTTACAAGATACTATCATCACCATCATCTTCCATTTTCTTTCACAAACTTAACCATAATCATATCATCATTCCACCATAAAAATACTTCTCTAAATCCTTTAAACATATCATCATCTTCATTTATTCCACTGCCATTTTTATCTTACCCACTTATTCATTCATACTTAACAATTTTCTTTAAGTCTTCTTATTTTAGAACACTTGTTGAATTCCTAGGTCATACAATCAAAGTGCAAGTCTTAACTCACCAAGTGAATTAGGGCGTGCTTGTATCAGATTCAGTATAAAACGAGAAGAGATTCAGTATTACTAACAGGGTCCTCAAATTGTCCTTTGTTGGTGCCCCCTTGAGCTTGGTAGACCCTCGATCCTCACCCATTATAAGCTTAAACGAATCGAGTTCAATTCGAGATGATAAATTTCCCCCATGTCCATGCAAGGAAACTCAATGTTTCACTCATAAACATGAGGCATATGTACCCTAGAGGTTACATTCTAAAGCCCATGCGGAGAAAAATAATTTTTCTCACATAAGTGTAGAATTCACCCCTACCTAACGGAACAAAGCACAGTTAGAAGGCTCTAAATGTTAAACCGTTATGGCGTGTGCGAGGGGAAACTCACAATCCTTTGCCTCGATCCAATAACAATCAAACCAAAAAGGTTAGAAATCTAAAACACGTAAACCAATCATATTAGTTCTATTAATAAAAAATGTAGTGTGATGCACATAAAACTTGAAGATCAAAATTTAAATATCATTCAGATTTACCATTTTCAGTAAAAAAGATGACATGTAATCGATTACGACCTGACTATTTGGGGCTATTTCGATGAGCGATCCAACTTGATTTTAGAAAATATTGGATTTTAAAATAAATGTAAAAACAAATAAATTCAGAGTCGCCATCAACCTTTGGGTTAGGTAGGTCAAATACAAAAAAAATTATCTTTTAAAATAATTTGAAGAAAAATAATTTTAAAAGATGAAAAGTTATATATGATTAACCAGAATTACATTTTAAAAAATGAATCAGGAATCGATTACGTGTGGTGAAGGATTACCACCCCCACAACGCCCAAAATCGGTACCTAATTGATTATACGTCATTTAAATATTGAAATTAATAAATTTGAATATGCATTTAAATTATAATCCCCTCTTTTTTAGAAAAATTAAAAGGGATATTATATTGTACGAACAATCCTTGAAAATACCTTCCTAGTTTGTTAAGGGGTATTTTTATAGATTCCTCGTACAAAATAATATTACCCTAAACTTTTAAATACAACAAATATATAAAAATAAAAAATAAAAATTTATTTAAACGTAAAAGGTATTATTTTATCTGAGCAATTCTTAGATGCGCACTCCTTGTCAGTTAAGGGGTGTTTCCAAAAATTTCTCGTATAAAATAATATCTAAAAACATTTCATTTAGCAAAATATTTACAAAAATATAAATGAAGGATTAAAACAATAAATATGATAATCTATAGGGATTAAACTATAAAACAAACAATAAATTAAGGCACTATTGCAAATTAACTAAATAACCAAGCAAATAATACAATAACCAAATATTGCGAGCACTGACAGTGTAATAAATCCATACGTTTGGGACCAAAATGAAATAATTCAAAATTTTATGCCAAAATTAAAGAAATCAGAGATGCATAGCTTATGGTGACTAAAATGTAACAAGCACTGAACAAAGGGGGAAAATGAGAAACTTTCATAACATATAACAATGGATTAAAGTTACAACATTATAAATTCGAAGGCTCATTCGAGTAATTTACCCAAATAATGTCACATATGCATACATTGACTAAAACATAAAGCTAACAAAATAAAAAAGATTAAAACATAAAACCGAAAACTCATTTTTAGTAACCAAATTGAAACTTCTATAAACCCCCACTTAATTTACCCATGCACGAAAATGGTAAAACATTAAGGCCTCAAAAGGACGCCGTTTTGAGCCTGATTTAAATACCCCTTTATGGGATTTCAAGGAACCCTAACCTCATTTTATCCTCTCCTCAGTCGCATCCCCTTCTTTCTTCTCTCTATTCTTTTCTCTTTTTTTTTTGTTTTGCTCGAAAACTAATCGGTGGCCATGAACCACCATGGCCACCACCGTAAGCCACCGCGACGAGGGGCCATCACCCCTCAAAACCATTTAAACTCCAAACCTTAACCCTTTTTTTCTCTAAACCAAACCACATAAGCCTTAAAACCCTTAAGAAAGAAAATGAAACAAAGGGCTACCTTAAACGTTCGACCCTCTCCCTTATCGCCGGTGAAGATCCTTTAACCCCAAGGTAAAACTCTTTTATTTTCTTATTTTTTTGTATTTCTGTTTTCTTTATTCTCTTTTTTTAAAACCCTGAATCTCTCTTTGTTTTTTAGTTTTTTTCATCCCACCAAATCTCTCTGTACTTCTCCTCCCCCTTTTTAGTTTTTATTTCCATTCTCGATTATTGGTCCTCATTTTCGTGTTTGATTAAAGCTAGGATAGATTTAGCCCCTACATAAGCATTAATTTTCCCCGATTTTCATGATTTTTATTGATTTTCTAATTTTTTTTCTCCATTTTTTTTGATGATTTGGTCACTATTGGCTTGATATGATGACAATGGAGCAGTTGAATGGTTGTTGGTATCGTCGAGAATGGATGGCCAGAACAGTGGCTGAGGCGCTGCTCTTCACCTGTAGCCGTCGGCAACTTCTGGAAACTCTAGGGTTTAAAACCCTAGGTGTCTATCTCTATTGGGCTTCAATTTGGGCTTTGTTGTTGGGCCCGATTTAGGCTTAGGTTTTGGCCTGGTTGTGGTCCTGTATTTTAGATCTATAAAGAAAATATTATATAAATAAATAGAAAAATACAAAATGGAAAATACAAAATGAAAATATAATAAAAATAAAAATAGTTAAATAATAATTAATATTAGCAATTTCGATGACGACAAAACTGGTGTGTACACGTCTAACGTACCAATAGGAGAAAATTGAATATCAAGTGTCTTCCGGATTGTTACAACCGATCTCGATTCTTGAATGGAAAGGGGAACGAGTCACTCTGGACTTTGTTACGAGGCTACCTTTGATACCTAGCAAAAAAGACTCAATATGGGTGATTGTTGATAGATTGACCAAGGCATCTCACTTTATTTTGGTACGAACATATTATTCGATGGATAAATATGATGAGTTATACATATAAGAGATAGTTCGGCTACATGGAGTGCTAGTATTGATCATACCCGAAAGAGATCCAAGATTCACTTCAAGATTTTGGATTTTCTTGCATAAAGCTTTGGGTACTCGATTGAATTTCAGTACGACCTTTCATCCACAGACGGATGGTCATTTAGAGCGTACTATTCAAATATTGGAAGATATGCTTAGGGCATGTGATTGATTTCAAGGGATCATGGGAAAAATATTTTCCTTTCGCAGAAATTGCCTACAACAACAGTTATCAATCGAACATCAAGATGGCTTCATACGAAGCTTTATATGTGAGAAAATGTTGAATACTATTAAATTAGTTTGAGTTAAAAGATCAAAATCTTGTTGGCCCTGATTTATTGAAAGAGGTTAAAGATAAAGTGAAGATAATTCAAGAGAATCTCAAGATGGCATCTAATCGGCAGAAGTCTTATGCTGATCTAAAGAGAAACAAGATTGAATATCAAGTTGGAGATAAGGTATTTTTTAAAGTATCGATCGAATCCTTCACATGTTATCACATCGGAGGAAATAAAGATCCGACCAGATTTAACTTATGAAGAAGAACCAGTACAGATCTTGCCTCGAGAAATCAAGAAACAGCGTAGCAAGACGATTCCTCTAGTTAAAATGCTTTGGTAAAAACATAAAGTCTTAAAATTAAAGGATGAATTTTCTTAAGGGGGAAAATTGTAATACCCCAAATATTGGGTCAGTGACTATAGTGTAAGGATTTAAAATTTGGTGGGTTAATTTGAATAAATTAAAAAGTACAAGGATTGATTTAGGAAATTGTGTTTAAGACTTATTATTAAGGATGGAAGAATAGGGCATTATGGTCTTTTAGAAGGAAATGAATTTAATATTCATTTCTTTTAGAGATATTTATTAAGTGAATGAGGGAAAAATGATAAGTATGGAAAGTGGGTTCTCTTATCTTATTCTTCTTCTCTTCCCCATAACTCTATTGACAAGGTAAGGTTTGTTCAAGTTGGTTTTACCTTTAATTATTTGGTTGGTTTTGAAGCCTTAAGTGATAAAGAAGCTTAAGGAAAGTTTAAGGATAATTAAAACTAAGAAATTAGTGATTTAATAAAATGGGTTTTTAAGTGATATGATGAAATTTGGTCAGTAATTGGATTTTAAAAGCATATTTGACTTGTCAAAGATGTAAATAAGAGATTTGGAGCCTTAAAAGTGATTGAAAACATGTTTGATTTTTAGTGTGAGTTTTAGTTTTAGGTGTTCATTGGAGAAATTGAATGTTATAAGGAGATTTATGAATGTAAGTTAGTTGGGATAAGTGATAATGAGTTTGATGGTGTTGTTAGAGATAAGAGTAAGATATTTAGGTGAAATTTGGGTAAAAATTGAAGTGAAATAATTAAAATCTAGGTAAGGGTAACGGTACTGGAAGAACAGTACTGATACTATAAGGTTAAATTGGAGGAAAGAGGATGAATACGATGAACAATATCGATACTGATGAAAATATTATCAATACTGTAATTGAAAAATGGAATTCTAGAATGTAAAAATTGCATCGATACTGAAGTAGGTATCTGTACCATAAAAGAGAAGTATCGATACTATAGGAGGGGTATCAATATTATTCAGTCTGAAATTTTAAGTGGAAGGTTTATTTCGTTTATGTAAATGCGAATTTGTTAATAATTGATGAATAATACTAGAAATTACTGGTTGAGAGCTTTAATGGAAGGATTTATGACAAGGGTTCCTTATGAATAAAAAGGAAAAGTTAGGATGAATTTCAAAAGAAATCGAAAATAATATTACTTTTGAGTATTATTATTTTGTATAAATGTTAGAAAGAATACTAACATTGTATTTTATATTGCATGTGTGATATTGGATGCTTGTGAAGATCGTAATTAAATCCCTGAGTCAAGCAACCATAAAGGCAAGGATAAAGTTGTTGAATAGTCAGACTACATTAAAGCATAATATTGAGGCATACCAATGAGTGCATTTATTATGTCTTATATGATATGAGGATGACTTGCGATGAGTCAAGCTCGAATGTTTTGATAAAAGTATATTTTAACGTATCTTAAAATATTTTCATAAAGTTTATGAAAATGAGTTTTACGAATAATTTTAGAGTATGAGCTTCTCTAAAATAGATGGATGTACTTCTATATTATTTTAACAGCTATCGATGTTTCAAATAAATGTTTAATATACGAATTTGACTTAAAGGCCTATTGTATGTGCATTGATAGTCATAGGTGCATTTCGGCATACTTTGTGTATGATGGTTATCGATTGATTTTATTTAATGCATATGTTGCATTTTCGTACCAGTACTTTGTGTACTTTCAGCACTATGTGTGCAACCATGGTATTCATAATGAGTTTGTGAATTACCATTTTGGCACTATGTGTGCAACCATGGTATTCATAATGAGTTTGTGAATTACCATTTTAGCACCATGTGTGCAACCATGGTATTCATAATGAGTTTTTGAATTACCATTTCGACACTATGTGTGCATCCATGGTATTCATAATAAGTTTGTGAATTACCATTTCAGCACTTAGGTGCAACTTATGTACCTTGCATTCTCATTCAACATACGTTGGGTAAACAAAAAGGATATTTTGGAAAAATACTGATTGATATGTATGTTGAGAATACTAAATATTGTTTCGCAGGTTATGTGAAAGAAATTTGGTTTATCAAGCTTGTTCTATGTATTACTGTTATTTATGCGATTAAATTTGTATTTTGATTTTTATGATATGCTTATATTTAAGTTAAGTATCTTTTATATTATTATGCCTCACTAAGTGAATACTTAGTGTGTGTTGGTTTCACGTGTAAGTAAAAGCCAAGATTAAAAGTAAAGAGTACGTAGCAACTCCAAGCATCAAGGAATATACTACAATATCAGTAAGACATCCTATGATGAAATATTTACTTAGTTTAGTGGTATGTACTTATGAATGTCCTAGTAGCTCTATTTAACTATTTTGGAAACTGGTTTGTAATGGATCAATTGAATAGTTTTGTGCTATTTTAAATATGGATAATATCAACCAGTATTATTCATTTGAGTAGACATGTTTAATATATATATATATATGTGTGTGTGTGTGTGTGTGTGTGTGTGTGTATTTGAAGAATGATTTATAAACTCTATTATTAAATTGTTATATCTAAAGAAGCAAAATTTTACTGGTTTTCAAGTACCGAAAATGTTTTAAAAGTCATGTGACATCTGTGACTTGTGTACGGAAACGTATACGGGAAATGAGTGTTATATTTAGGGTTTCAAGCAATTTAGGATGTTAAAGAAAATGAGGTTTTGATTTTCTATCTTCCTTAATACATAGCATAAATGGTGGAGAAAACCCATGGCAAAGTCAAGCTTTCAATCTAATTGTACCAAAATGAATAAAATGACAAGTTAATATCTTATTCATCAACTTCAAAAAGGAAAAATTATACATTTAGCCTTCCATCTCTCCACGTCTTGCAATTTGTCAAGGTACAATTAATATTTAGCCATTTAAAATTTCCTTGTTTTTATTTTGGCGCCTAAGTTATACCCTTTTACAAAAGTTTCCAAATTCTTCCTTTAGTCTATTTCATTCACTAAACCCTTATCCAAAATCAATTAATTTTAGAAATGTTACAACTATATCCCTTTAAAAAAATCATCCTCGAATTTTCACTTGAAGAAAAAAAAGATATATATATTGATCACGCATCCAATCCCCATGTGACCTCAAAATTGTTATTCCTCTTCAAAACCTTCACATGAAGAATCCTCTTTTTTCAATGTTATTTCGCTTCACAAATTAATATCTAATCGTGTACTCCCTTATGTCTAGATGAATCTTCACATACTTGACCGAAAAACATGAAATGGGTCCGATCGATATCTTCATAACATCGAAACATGAAACATATCACAAATCATGCTCAATTCTAGAGGTAGACCTAAGCGATAAGCTACCAGACAAATCTCCTCAATCACTTCATAGGGACAAATAAATCTTGGGCTTAACTTTCTTTTACAACCAAAACGAAAAACTTTCTTTTACGAAGAGACTATAAGAAATACTTTCTCAAATCTCATACTTGATGTATCTACGCTTTAGATCTGCATAAGAATTTACCTATCGAATGTGATTTTCAATCGATCCTGAATCAAAGCAATTTAATTGTCTCCCGAATTATCTCATGATTCAATGATCAATTCTCTCCTAACTCAGGCTCGAACAACGAAATATGGCATTGTCGATCATGCAATGCCTCAAATGGTACCATCTACTTTGTCGAAATCCTCAGCTTCTTCATCGGAACAAAGAAAAACAAATCCAGGAATCTCGTCCTTGTTCTCTAAGAAAATTGTATTGACAACATAAATTCCAACAGAGTAGGAATTGTCCATGTAGTTCTGAGTATAAATACACAGCGACCAACATAGGGCAATTGAGGAAGTTGAGGAAGAAGGATAATACAACATCATATTGTGTTGTTGTGGAATAGAAGACACTGTACAACGTTGACTCCATACCAAGGTTATGTAACCACTGGTGTCCAAAGCCAAAATAAAATGTTTTGCGGGTGTGCCAAAACTAAGTTGCATCAACCAACTGGCCACACCTACTGAATCATATAGAAGATCAAGTTTTATCGTGGCTTCCCCTTTTTCTTTCCTTTTCTGCTACCTCGTCTTTTGTGTGCAGAAAGAAGCCTAGGGGCAGGGGTGCGAGGCACGTGTTGGGGGAGAAAGCTAGGACTTCAGGAAGAAGAAAATCATATTAAAAAATATAAATTAAAAAATTATCCCTAAACCTTTTCAGGTTTACAAAAAGGCCTATAATTTAAATTTTACTTAAACTTTAAAGGTTAAAATAAAAACTAAACATTTTTATTAATAAGACTCAATGTCTTAGTGATCAAAACTTAATAAAATGATAAAGTAAGTGATCAAAATTTACATTTTCTAAATTTGATGAGAAAAAATATATAAATAAAAAAGCTAAGTAACATTCAGAGTCAGCTTTAGAGGAACACCCTAAGGGGGTGTTTGGATCAAGGAATGTAGAATTCCCATGGGAATAAAATCCACATTTCCATGTTTGGTTGACCGAGAATCTTATTCCCGGTAATATTTTATAACCAATAGTAGATTTTTTTTGGTATATTACCGGAAATGTCATTACCTCCTTTTCCTTAGGTATTGTTAGATTACCGGCGTTTTGGACTAAAATGCCCTTAATTTTTTTTCAAAAATATTCTTCTTCTGTCATTGAATAATAAAAATTCTAAGAAGGTTAAATTACAAATTTATCCTTAAACTATTTTAGATTTACAAAAAAATCTATAATTAAAATTTTATATTAAGTTCAGGGGTTAAAATAAAATTTTACCCTTTCATTAAACTTTTTTATATTTTCAATTTTGTAAAAAATATATATATATATAAATTTTATGAATTTAAAATTTTTAAAGAAAATATATAAATATTTTCCAACTTGTTAAAAAAAACAAATATATAATAATGACAATTTGATCGAATATACATTCCAATAATATTTTATTCCTTTAACCAAACACATTAATCTTATATTCCTGCTAAACCAACAAAACACAAAATTCAACATTCCAGGTAATCCTATTCCCTAGTAATCTTACATTCCCACTGGTAATCTTACATTCCGTGAACTAAACACACCCTAAACGATTGCTCAGACGACCCCTTTTACTATGGGGCCTATCTCATAATATTTATTAAATCCAATTAAAATATTTACCATGAGGCCATATCTCATATTTATTAAACCCCATTAATTTTTAGAGTAAATGCACAAATGATTCTTTAAGTATAGAGTAATATTTTATTAAGTATCTCAACTATTAAAAGTTGTAAAATGAACCTTTATCTATAAAATGTTACTCTGTTAAGTCTATTGATTATTAAAAGTTACAAAATGATCACCCGACTATTCATTACGTTCTAAAGTTTCCATTTCCATTAAAAAATTGGGTGTTGTTTAAGTTGGACATTAACATGATGACTCAGATATGATAATCGTTTGAGATTCTAATATCAAATTTTATCCTTTCGCAGTCAACAAATTAGCGTTCAACTCATAATATTGTCCATTTTTTTAATGGAGAATGACGAGTTTGGAACATAATGAATAGTCATATGATCATTTTATAACTTTTATTATTAGAGTGACTTAACAAAACAACACTCTATAATTGAAAAATAATTTTGAAACTTTTAATATTAGAGTGACTTAATAAAGCAACATTCTATAATTGGAGAATAATTTTGTAACTTTTAATAGTTGAGTGAGTATCCTTGTTCATCATTATGCATCAAATTTCCAGAGAGTAAATCATTGTGAGCAAACACCACCGGAGCATGGAGAAGACTTGTCAATTCCTGGTCCGTCATCAAGAGACACTCTCATAAACAACGGATAAACTTCTTGATGTTGAATCAAGACATATAATCAGAAATACATAGCATCTTCCCTTCATCAGCACCAGATGAATAAACTATAACATAAAAAGAGATCTTACCTTCAGCTGTGTAGCTTCCTTATGCATTTCCTCAAACGAAATTGTCTCATATATCTTCTGTTTGTCAGTATCTTCAAACTGGAGAGAAGATGCTGCAAAATAAAGTTTCGTATGCAAGATATACATCTAATACTGCTCGGTAATAATCTTAAGAAGAAAACTCAATGTTCCCACCCGAATGTTGCTAATGACAATTGTTAAAAGCAGATATAATGAGTCAAAAGTCCAGACAAGCAATACTCTCTGAAAAGCCAAAAGTTGAAGATAAACAAAACAAAGATAAAATATTGAAGCCACTGCAACCGAATACATCCCATCTCATTTTTTTATGTAAAGAACATGTAAAAGAAGTTGGTTCTCAAACCTTTCTCAAAGAAATTAAAGAGGTCAACCCATAGTTGAGGTTCTTTAGAACCTGGAATTTTCACTTGATGAAACCTTAGAAGTTGCTTAGCGATTTCAGAGGCCAGCTTTGGCTTTCTTGTAGACACCTGTTTTTTGTCAGGATTAAAGAATATTATTAAATTATTATTATTATTATTATTATTATTATTAAGTGTGTTTATATTTTTGTGCAGGCCAAATGTGGCCCAATTATAAGCTACAACCCAATTCAAGCCCAAGAACCGGATCCACTCAGTAATCCATCAGCAGCAGACCAACTTTTAGATGTGAGCTGACCCATCGACGAGCCATGGCCAAGCCATTGAGCCAACACCAACGTAGTGATTTGCACAAATCATCTACAGTGATAGATTACCTGCTTCAATCAGCTAAAGTCAAGCAAATTAATGATTTCACCTAAATTAGTCAGTATCTTACCAAATACGAAGAAAATCAAGATGCAGCCATGAAGATTTGGTGAGGATATCAAGCATAAATTAAAGGGTGTTTGAACAGATTGGGGGGAGAGAAATCAAGAACATAAAAAAACATTCATTAGGGGGCAAGGATACGAAAAACAAAAGAGAAGAAGTCGATTCGAACAGGGCAATTTTCAACAACGAAGGAGCTCTGGGTTTTGGGAGAAAACGAAAACAGTTTGTAAAAGTCTCTCGACCATCATTTTCGGAGCAATAAAATGAAGTAATTTTTTTATTTCATTCTTCCATTTCGAAGGAAAATACCAATCATTCACAAGGACAATAGTATTTGCTTGAGGTATATATTCATTTTAAGTTCATTTTCAATTTCCAGTATGTGTTTTTGTTTCAAAACAAACATGAGTAAAGAAAGAGAGGTTTAGCTTGGTTACCTTAACCGGCAGAGCGTTAGCGAGCAGTGGATTCCTGGGGACATAGACGTCGTTCGAAAGCTTAGGAGAGAGCTTGAGAAATTAAAAAATAGAGATAAATAAAGGTTGGGTTCTTACCTTAATGTTGCAGGCTTCTATGACCGAAGTAATGGTCCTCAAGGCCGAGAGGCCTAGTGGTCAGGTGGTTAAATCCCGAACAGTGGGTTTCGGGTAACTTTAGAGAGGAATCGGTCGAGAGAAATAAAGGGAGAAGTGGAGGCTCGGTTCTTACGGATCGTCATATAGTGTGTTTCAATTAGAGTTTAACACCAGTTGAAGTTTGTTGTGGTCGGTCCGATGGCTTTGGTTCAGGCCATGGCAGTCGTTTATGTAGAAGAAGTAGAGATGGGGAGGAGATGAGAGAAACGGCGATAATGGGTTAGGCTTAGTAGGGATGAGATTTAGTTATTAGGTTAAATAATATTAATTTAAAGTTTTAATTCTAGCGAAACATTAACAATAAAAAAGGTACCAAGCAATCTTGTAAGTTTCTGTTTCCATTGTAGTGTATTGTTTAACAAAGGTTAGAAAATTCATTTTGTGCAAATGGGTTTATTACTAAAGAAGCCACGTTTTTTAATTTAGCACATTCTGGTCCTAAAATTCATGTTTCCTGAACCTTTTAATTTTACCTTCATATTCTACGTGCATTTTAACTTGGTCCCTAAATCCAAGGTTTTTATGTTTCTAATTTTGTATCTTTATTTTACATTTTATTTCAGTCCCTATAATTTAGTTATAGTATTTATTCCTATTTATATTTTGGACTTCTAATTGCATATTATTCGATTGTAATCCTTAATGTTTATTATTGTGTAAAATTGTGTATTTTATGTTTTAAGTCACATGTTCTGCATTCATTCTAGTCATCATCTTTAATATCTATAGGGTTTGAGTTAATTTCATTTGGGGGCCTTTGTATTTTACAATATCCTATTTTAGCCCTTAAATCGAATTTACTAATATTATATTTTGAGTTTTGAATTATTTTGTGTTTATGTTTTGGCTTTGCTCTCATACTATTGTTCGTATTTTACTCATATATTATGGTTTAATATATGTTTTATGTTTTTTATTTGTATTTTATTTTATTTAGACCTATGTTCGTAATTTAATAATCATTAATGTTTCGATTTCTAAACTTGTTTAACTTTTGTTTTAATCCTTTAATTATTGTTTGGAAAATAAATGTTTTGTTTGTTTAGTTCATTTCAATGTTATTATTCTGATTCAAATATTTTATTAATACATAATGTTTATTTATTTCTTAATTGTATATTATTAAAAAACCTATTATTATGTTATTTGATATTTATTTATATTTATGAGTTAGTCTTTTAAATGTTTGTTATTTTATTTTAGTCATTTAAGTTTCTATTTTTGCTATTTTTATCCTTTAAGTTTTTTTTTTGACTTTATAAGCTTAAATACTTATTTTTACTTATTCTTATTTTGGTTTATAATATTTATTTGTTTTCATTTCAGTCCTTTGAATTTTTTTAAAATTATTAAGTTGAAGCAATTAAATTAATTTTAATAAAATGATCACACATTAATTATTGTTGTTAATTCATAATTTCTACAATTATGACAATGTGTAAGCAAAATAGTACCAATTTTGGGCGTTGTTGGGGTGTTAATCCTTCCCCACGCATAACCGACTCCAGAACCCGTTTTAATCAAATATTTGGTAAACGCAGACCAGATTTTGTCTTAAAAAATGATTTTCTTAAAATTGTTTTTAAAAAACGTTTTTAGGTATTCGACCTACCTAACCCAAAGGTCGATGGTGGCTCTTTCCAATTTAATCCAAATTAATTCAAAATCACCCATTTTCCAAAATTTAAATCGTAACTATTTTTTGAAACAATTAAACGATTGTTCCTCCGAAAAAAACGGTTACGACAACTTGGTGACTCTGCTGGGGAGATTTGTTTTCAGAAAGTCATGCTCTAAGTCGGTTACACATTGTCGTTTGGTGGAAATTATGAGTTCGAGTCTTTAGTTAACTTATGATCCTTTTATTGAAGTTTTTAATTGCCTCATTTTATTATTATCTTATTAACATTTTTATCTTTGTTTTCAGATTTGTCCAAAGTTTTGTCGAATAGTTTCGTTTTCCTTTTGAGTCAAATGGCTGAATGTTCCTCCTCTCAAACATCACCGGCATTTGCATACCATAAGCTCAATTACGAGTTTTGTCTCTTTTAAGTTAAGATGAAAGCTTAACCAACGTGAGATAATTTGTTTCTCCGTACGGGTTTTAGCAAGTAATCTTTGGGGTTTATATACCTTATGTCTACTTGAAATAAATTGTTTCTCCGCATGGATATAAGGAAATGTATCCTCTCGAATTGAACTCGATCTGTACGAGCCTGTAGTGGGCCAGGATTGAGGGTTTGGTAGTCCAAGGGGGCACCAAAAAATTCGAGTACCTTTTTCCTGTTAGAGCCAAAACCATGCATATATTGAACCGTAGAACTGTTACCCTGGGTATAAACATATTGAATCTCTCATTGTCAGTAGGTACCCAAATTAAGTATACACAAAGAAGAAGCGTTTCAGAATCTTTTTTTTTTGCTTTAAATTTTCTTTTCAAATAAAAGCATGCGAACTAGATATCATGCGGTTAGGATCATTTCTTGAAATAATCATTTTTGGGGTAGAAAGCATGTTCGGGTATAATTATTATCTATTTAAAGCATGCTCGGGTAGATATCATGATTGGGTAGGTGTTATATTTTAATTCTTTTGATTATCTTGTTATTACTAATTAATTTTTTCCTCTTTTGTTTGTAATTCTAATTTATTTTGTTTGCTTGCATTGGCATTTTTTGCATAATCATCATGAATAAAAGAAAGGTGTTGATTAACCAAGTAATCATCATATTAGAAGAGCGGTCATTGCAATGGAAAAAAGTTTTCATAACAAGGAAGAAATCAATCCAGCTGTACGAGCTTGGTCGGAGGAAATGCAAAAAGTAAAAGGAGATAGTTTGCCTGAAGGTTATGTATCGCAGCTATCCACGGATGTCAATGCTAATCTCAAGCATAACGATTTACGAGAATTGACAGAGATTTGGGAAAGTTTGAGAACACCCACCAAAGAGAGGTTTTACAAGAAATATGGTGACGGAACGCAACTTCTTTATGTAAAGATGGATGAATCATTGCTCAAGGCTCTGGTCCAATTCTGGAATCCTGCGTATAGCTGTTTTACTTTTAACAAGCAGGATTTGACACCAACCATCGAGGAGTATACAACTCTGTTTAATTTCGAAAACATCCAGGTGGATAAAGTTTATTCCAGACCTCCGAAAGTTCAATCCTTCAAGAATAAACTAGTAAAGATTACCGGTAGAGGTGAAAATTGGATAGTACAACACATTCAACAAAAAGGAGAAAACGAATGTTTTCCTTGGCATTGTCTCAAGAAGGTGATACTTGAGCATATAGATAAAGATAAGAGATTGGACATATTTTCTCTTGCCATATATGGTCTACTAATATTTCCAAAGACTTTGTTCAATGTGGAGAGTGTTGTTGCAGATTTCTTTGACACATTGGAGAAGGGTATAAATCCAGCTCCAGCAGTTTTGGCAAAAACTTTTCGATCCCTAAACAATTATCAAAGATTGGAAGGGGGTCGATTTGTAGGATGTGGTTAATTACTCACTGTATGGATTCGCAGTCACTTCTGGAAAGAAGACAAGGCATCATACCATCATTTTTCTACGATGTACTCGCCTTTGAAAGAATTTCTTAGCAAAGAGTGGCTAGAAGGGTTACCAAGGAAAAAATGGATAACAACTTTCATTAATTTACAAGATCGAGATATTGCTTGGTGTGTTCCCTGGCTTGGATATACTGATATTTTATTTAGATGTGGGGATCTTGACCATGTCCCTTTATTGGGATTATGGGGAGGAGTCATCTATGCCCCATTAATGGTTCTCAGACAATATAGAGCTCGACAATTTGTTCCAGTAACAAGTGGCTTAAAGGAATCTGAAATCACTTATTGTGGAAACCATTACAAGAAAAAAGCACGGGATCTATCTCTCGCCTGGAAAAGAACCTTTAGAACAAGAGTTATGTCTGGAGATGTTATGTATACACCCAACTATGAGGCTTGGAGATTTACAAGGACAAATGAAAATGTCCCTTTGCCAGATCCAGTAGGAGATATCCCTTGGGAAGAACTTATCAAGGTGGTACCTTCACAGGTTGAGATTCTTACTGCCGAGTTTGAAGCTGAAAGGAAAAAATGGGACAAAGTAATGGAAGAAGCAAGACAAGAAAAGTTCATGATAGATCTTGATAGGTGTCTCCATGTTAAACAATGTGATTTGTTGAAGAAAGAAAAAGAGAAAGTCGATCTCGAGCTGGCTAATTTAAAAAGGGAATACCGTAATCTACAAAAGGCAAAATAATCTGGGTCTAGCAAGACATCACAACAATGGGCTAAATAGTTGGCAATTGAGAGGCAACGAGTTCAAAGTCTGGATGCTGAGAACAAACGCCAACTTAGGAGAATTGAAGCCGAGAAGAAATTTTGGGATAAATATAAAGCTGAGAAAATAAATGTGACTAAGCAGCTTAAGATTGGAAGCCATAGAGTCGAGAAATTGAAGACTGAGAAGGAAGTTGTATTGAAGGAGTATGAAGCAAAAAAACATCGAGTCAGTGGTTTGGAAGCTGAGATGAATAATATACTCGAGGAACTCGAGGCCAGATATCAGAAGATTCAGGAATTAGAGAAAGAAAAAGAAAAAAAGAAAAAGAAAATATGGACTGAGAGATAGGGAAGGAATCGAATTCTCGAAAGAAAACAGGCCGAAATTGGGTCTTGGCTACAAAGATTTCAAACAAAGAGCAGGAGAGTGGGACAATTAACAGAAGAAATGGAATATTTACAGTCCCATTATGAAGAGGAGTTGAATCGGTCTCGATCTATGAATGGTGAGCTAAGAGATCATATCTCATATCTTGAGGAGTACTTACTTCAAATGTAAGTGTCACCTGAATGGATGAACTTAAGGCTTACCCGTGAGGAGAATAACTCTCTACGAGAGCAAGTCAAAGGACTAGAGAGTGAGTTTCAACGTTGTCGAGTACACATTACCAATCTCAAAAGGGAAATTACTCAAGTTAAGGAGGGATGGAAGGATACATATGAACACCACCGGATGTTGGTTGAGGAACGTGAACGCATGATGGGCGAAGCAATAGCACAAATGAGTGAGGTGGTCCATTATACACAAGAACTAGCCAACAGGGCTGAAATTATTCTGTTTTGTACTAGTTTATCATCTGAATATGGGGAGAAGGTCGCTGGGATCATGAATGAAATCATGGAATTAAACAACAGAGCCAAACCGTATTTGTAGAATTGATCTTTCTTGTAAAGATGAAAGCTCTTTTGTAAGAATGAAACTTTTCTAAGAATGATTACTTTTGGAAATCGATACTTTTTACATTTGCATTTGCATTTGCATCTTTGCATAATATAGTCTTATATCATGCATTTGCATTTTGTTTTAAACTATTTTACAAGCATTCATTAAAATACCAAAAATAATATAAAATATAATTTCCAATCATTGTAGTTATTCTGGCATTCACTTCACACCCGTACGGTACTCGAAATACAACTAAGAAAATGGAAGCAAGAATGATCCAACTTGAACAAGAACAAAAACAAGAGAGATTAAATAAGATGGAAGCAGAGATAACAAATTCGCAAACCGGTCTACTACAAAGGATGGAAGAAATGTTTAAGAAACATGCTATGGGTAGAAGGATCGCGGATGACCAACTAACATCATCCGAGCAAGATCTATCGCATCCTCTAGGGTTTGTACCAAGAGCATCGCATCCTGCGGGGCTTACTTCTGACCCCCAACACCCACCAGGGTTCACACCAGAATCCGATCCTCCTCCTGGTTTCACACCTATACACATCTCTGCTCACCCTTTGGTACCTCAAGAAGCACGATATCATGTATATGTTAGTAATGAGAATCAGCAGCACCACATGGGATCTGTATTCCCAAACAATTATCAGCCTGTTACTGAACACTTAACTCCAGATCTAAAGAGTTAGCCGAAAAGGAAAAAGTCAATGAACAAATAACTCAACAGTTGAAGAAATGGTAAAATCAGTAGAAATGATTGAACTGTTTTATGGGTCTGACGCTAGAGAGCTGAGCTTGGTCCCAGACTTGATCATCCCTATGAAATTCAAGGTTCCTGAATTCGAAAAATATAATGGAACCACTTTCCCTTCATCTCATATTACCATGTTTTTCCGGAGGATGGCTGGTCATATGAATGATGAAAAGCTGTTGATTCACTTTTTTCAAGACAGTTTAACAGGTTCTGCCGCCAAGTGGTATAACCAATTAACTAGGGCTCACATCAAATCATGGAAAGAGTTGGCAAAAGCATTCCTAGAACAGTACCGACATGTTACATATATGGTTCCTGATCGGTGGACTCTTTAGAATATGGAAAAAAGAAGCAATGAGACTTTCAGACAATATGCCCAAAGCTGGCGTGATGTTGCTGCACAGGTCCAACCACCTTTAATCAAAAAGGAAGCTACTATAATTTTTGTCAACACTTTGAAAGCTCCATACTTGGGGTATTTACTTGGAAATGCCACCAAAATTTTTGCTGATTTGATCATCTCTGGTGAGCTCATCAAAAATGCTATAAAAGGTGACAAGATTGAAGTAGCTGAAGGGTCTAGCTCAAAAAACCTGTATACCGGAAAAAGGAGAATGAAGTTGCAAGTGTCTACCACAATAATACTGCAAATAGTGTCACAATAACATGAACACTGCCAGAAATGATTTCAGGGGACCTCGTAAGGAAAGAGAAAAGTATCCTTCACACCACTACTCGTACCCTATTCAGAGATATACGCCTCATTATTAAAAACATATGTGGTACGCCCCTACCGTTTGACTCCTCTTCAACCACCGTACCCTCATTGGTATGACGCAAATGCACATTGTGATTTCCACGATGGAATTACTAGCCATTTTATTGAGAATTGTTTTGCCTTCAAAAAGATAGTGTAAAATCTGATTAACACATGGGGATTAAAGTTTGACTTACCAGATATATCAACATACCCACTACCGAATCATGGAGGTAAAGGGATAAATGCAATCCATGAGGAGAATAGGAGGAAGGCAAAGAAAGACGTTCATGAAATTAAATCTCCCTTCAGTTGGGTATTCCAACAACTCTGTCAGGCTGGCATGATTCGATAAGATCCTAAGCAAAAGACCAACGAGTGTAGACACTATTGCGAATATCATCGAGAAGAAGGACATGAAATTCAGCTTTGCCCTGAATTCAGGGGTTATTACAAAGATTGATGGATAATAAGGAGGTAGAGTTCTTTGAGGAAGATAAGGAAAAAGAAGAAGAAGATGTCTTCACGATAGAAAATTTTGAGCCCGTTCACAGAACAAGCAAGCCAATGGTCATTACTGTGAAACCATCAGCAATAAATTCTAGGTCGTCAACGCCAAAAGTTGTAATCATAACCCCTTCACCATTCCCATTTAAAGACACCCGCAAGGTGCCTTGGAACTACATTGCCAATGTTTCATTGATAAGGGAATCTGGTTCGCTAGAGAAAATAAAGGTAGTTGAAGGTGAAGCACCAGGAGGCAACTTGATGACTGAAATAGTGAATGAAGTTGGTCACTTCACAAGAAGTGGGAGGTGTTATTCTCCCAAGATATCGAGAGAAGTAGACAAAGTGAAAGCAAAAGGAAAAGTTGTAGTGGTACCATAGAAAATATTCAATGATGAACCCCCACCAATGATCAATGAGCCGGTAACAGAAATACAAGCTCAAGAATTCTTAAAGTTTCTAAAACATAGTGAGTATAGTGTAGTTGAGCAGCTACACAAACAACAAGCACGTATTTCGATTCTGAATTTGTTAATAAATTCAGAGGTACATCGGAATGCTTTACTGAGAGTGCTCAATCAAACGTTTGTGCTTGAGGATATACCAGTGAACAAATTGGATCGAATTGTAGGGCATATAGCTGCTGACAACTACATAACTTTCACTAATGATGAAATTCCTGATGGTGGAATGGGATCAGTAAAAGCCCTCAATATCACAACTCACTGTCATGGTCATGTCTTACCAGGTGTTTTGATTGACAATGGGTATGCACTTAATGTTATGCCTATGGCCACATTACGAAGGTTACCGGTGGGTAACTCACATATGAGGGCCTACCAAAACATTGTCAGAGCCTTTGATGGAACTCAGCTGGATGTGCTTGGAAAGATAGAGGTACCATTGTTGATTGGACCAACTGTCTACAATATTGATTTTATGGTTATAGACATCAACCCTTTATATAATTGCTTGCTTGGGAGGCCATGGATTCATTCTGTAGGGGCAGTCCCTTCGTCCTTACACCAAAAATTGAAATTAGTGTCTGATGGTCAGTTGATCAATATTGGGGCAGAGAAAGAAATTATTGCTTCCGTGATGACTAACGCCCCATATATTGAGATGAATGAGAATGCTTTAGAGTGTTCCTTCAGAGCCTTAGAATTTGTCAATGCTACTTTTGTTGCTGTAGGAAACAAGATTCCTCGCCCACGCTTATCTAATTGTACTAAGATGATTGTGCGTGAGACTCTAGGAAAAGGAGCCAAGATAGGAAGTGGTCTTGGTAGATGCCTGCAAGGGAATTTATATCCCAAATTTGTCATGATGAAGAGAGATCACTTTGGGCTGGGATTTAAGCCTGATTTTCAGCAAAGAAAGAAAGAAACGAAAAAGAGTGGTGAGATAAGAAGAGCTAGACTGAAAGGAAAAGACATTCCGTGGGAGCATATGTCTTTTTCTCCCCTGATGAGCTCTTTCAAGTTTGGAGGAGTGTTTGATATAGAGCTACAGTTAGCCAGAGCAATTGACGAAGAAGAGCAGATGAAAGACAGAAACTTGTTCAATGAAGCTATGGAGGGTTTGGTCATTAACATGATAACTGGGGATGATAAAGGAGGAGGATATTTGGCTGGAATACGTCCTTGCTTCCCAGGGGAAACACTGAAAAATTGGAATGCAGAGGATCTCCCTGTAGTTTTTAAGATTAATTCAGAGTAATACCCAATACTAATCCTTATACTTGTGCCCGCAAGTATTAAGGAATTTTCATATGGGCAGCTATGTTAACTCTACTTGCTTTCAATAAAAGACAGTCTTTTGTTTCTTAAATGACCATCATTATTTTACATTTTCATTCTTTATTCTTTACATTCATTTCATAAATTTTGGTCTCCTTCAAAATATATATTCGATTCAATTTTTCCCTTTGCTGGTGTCACAATATCAATAGCATGAATGTTTCTGAATTTAATACTGAGATAAACTTTGAGCAGCCCATATGTTTGGAAGAAATTAATGAGTGTCAAGATGAGGTAGAATATGATGTTCCTAACGAACTATTAAGACTGGTAGAAAATGAGGACAAACAGATTTTACCTCACCAGGAAGAAACTGAGGTTATAAACTTGGGAACTGATGATGATAAGAGAGAAGTAAAAATCAGCAGCACACTTTCTGCTGAGATAAGGCAAGACTTGATAGATCTTGTTTGAGAATTCAATGACATCTTTGCATGGTCTTACCAAGATATGCCAGGGCTGAGTACATATATAATAGTGCACAAGCTTCCGATAAAGCCTGAGTGTAAGCCAGTTCAGCAAAAGCTTAGAAGAATAAAGCCATAAATGTTATTAAAAATTAAAGAGGAATTGATGAAACAGATTGATGCAGGGTTTCTTCAAGTGGCAAAGTATCTAGAATGGGTTGCCAACATAGTCCATGTGCCAAAGAAAAATGGTAAAGTTCGCATGTGTGTGGATTACAGAGATCTTAATAAAGCAAGCCCGAAAAACAATTTTCCATTGCCTCATATAGATACTTTAGTGGATAACATTGCTGGTCATTCGTGATTTTCTTTTATGGATGGCTTCTTGAGGTATAACCAAATAAAATTGAACATTAAAGACATGGAAAAAATCACATTTGTGACTATGTGGGGTATATTTTTCTATAAAGTGATGCCATTTGGTTTGAAAAATGTTGGGGCAACTTACCAAAGAGCTATGGTAACTCTTTTCCATGACATGATGCACAAAGAAATTGAAGTGTATGTGGATGACATGATTGCCAAGTCCAGGACTGAAGGTGAACACATTCAAAACTTGAGGAATCTTTTCCAAAGGTTGAGGAAATATCAATTGAAACTCAATCCAACTAAATGCACATTCGGGGTAACATCAGGGAAACTTTTTGGTTTCGTGGTTAGTGAAAAAGGAATTGAGATTGATCCAGATAAAGTAAAGGCCATTCAAGATCTTCCACCGCCTCGTACAAAGAAAGAAGTTCGAGTATTTTTAGGAAGGTTAAATTATATATCTCGATTCATTTCACAATTAACTGAAAAATATGACCCAGTTTTCAAATTACTTCGAAAGAACAACCCTGAAGTTTGGAACGACGAGTGCCAAAAGGCTTTGGAGATAATCAAGGGATATTTGTCTAATACTCCAATTCTAGTGTCACCAGTCCCTGGTAAACCATTGATCCTTTATCTAATGGTCTTTGAAAATTCGATGGGATGTGTATTAGGGCAGCATCACAAATCTGGAAAGAAAGAGAGAGCCATCTATTATCTAAGCAAAAAGTTAACTGATTGTGAAATCTGATACCCGCCAATTAAAAAGCTATGTTGTGCTTTGGTGTGGGCTACTCGAAGGCTCGGGCAATACATGTTATACCATACTACTTGGTTGATATCTAAGCTAGACCCCTTGAAATATTTAATGGAATCACCGGCTTTAATTGGTAGATTGGCTAGATGGCAGATGTTGTTATCAAAATTTGACATTGTATATGTGAACCAAAAAGCAATCAAATGGAGTGCCATAGCAGATTTCCTTGCAAGTCGTGCCTCAGATGATTATGAGTCCTTAAACTTTAAGTTTCCAGATGAGGATCTGATGTGCATCACAACCAAGAAGGAAAACAATTTCAGATGATAAATCCTGGAGGCTATATTTTGATGGGGCATCTAATGCTTTAGGACAAGGAATTGGAGCAGTACTGATTTCCCCAGAAAATATGTATTATCCTTTTACAAGCATATTGGAGTTCTTTTGCACCAACAAAATTGCAGAGTATGAGGCTTGTGATATGGGGTTAAGAGCAGTTGTAGAAAGAAAAATCAAAATGCTCCAAGTATATGGAGACTCCTCATTAGTGGTGTATCAATTGCGAGGAGAATGGGAGACAAAGGATCCAAAGTTAGTGGAATATCGAAGATTGATCCTTGAATTGGTAAAAGAATTTGAAGATGTCACTTTAAATTATCTCCCTCGAGAAGATAATCAAATGGCAGATGCTTTGGCGACACTTGCTGTAATGTTCCAAGTAAATAGAAGAGCTGACATGATGCCAATTAAAATGCAAATGTATAAAACCCCGGCACACTGTTATAATATCGAAGAAGTGGAAGATGGGCATCCATGGTATTATGACATTTTGCAATACATCAAGCATCAAACTTACCCACAAGGTGCGTCTGAGATCAATAAAAAGACAATAAGGAGAATGGCTGATGGATATGTATTAGATGGGGAAGTTCTGTACAAAAAAAAGGTAGTGATCAAGTTTTGATGAGATGTGTGGATGCCCGAGAAGCAAAAAGTATACTTGAAGAAGTACATGAAGGGATATGTGGAACACATGCGAATGGGCTTTCTATGGCCAGGAAGATCATGAGATATGGATACTATTGGGCCACTATGCATTCAGATTGTGTTGATTATGCACGAAAATGTGACAAATGTCAAATCTATGGAGATAAGATCCATACATTTCCGTCACCTTTGCAAGTGATGACCGCACCATGGCCGTTTTCTATGTAGGGCATGGATGTCATTGGGGCAATTACACCAAAGGCTTTAAATGGACATCGCTTCATATTTGTAGCAATTGATTATTTTACTAAGTGGGTTGAGGCTGCTTCATATGCAAATATCACGAGATCTACAGTTTGCAAATTTATAAAGAGAGAGATAATTTGCCGGTATGGGTTGCCAGAAAGAATTGTCACGGATAATGCCACCAATCTGAATAACAAGATGATGGTAGAACTTTGTACTCAGTTCAAGATAAAAAATTCTAATTCAGTGACATACCGTCCAATGATGAATGGAGCAGTGGAAGAAGCAAATAAAAATATTAAAAAGATCATCACAAGGACCACTGATACTTACAGAGATTGGCATGACAAATTACCTTTTGCTTTGTATGCATATCGAACTACAGTACGAACTTTGACAGGGGTAACACCTTTCTCTTTAGTCTATGGGATGGAGGCAGTCTTTCCAGTGGAAGTAGAAATCCCATCACTTCGAATTTTGAAAGAGGTGAAGTTGGATGAAGCTGAATGGGTTCAGGCTCTGTTTGACCAGTTAAATCTCATTGAAGAAAAAAGATTAAGAGCTATTTTCCACGGTCATATGTATCAGAAACGGATGATGAGAGCTCATGATAAGAAAGTTCATCCAAGAGAATTTCGAGAGGGTGATCTAGTGCTAAAAAAGATCCTGCCAATTCATAAAGATTTCCAAGGGAAATGGATGCCTAATTGGGAAATTCCATATGTTGTCAATAAGGCATTCTCTGGAGGAGCATTGATCTTGGCAGAGATGGATGGAGAAAAACTGAGAAATCCAGTAAACTCAGATTATGTCAAGAAGTATTATGCTTGAAGAAAAAAAATGAAAAAATGAAAAAAATGAAAAAATGAAAAGAGAAAATGAGGGGTTGAGATGAAAATCCTCAAAAGGATATCTTGAAACCAAAGGAAGACTTTGAGTTGAAAACCTGAAAAGGTGGCTCAAAGGCATTTTGAGATTAGGCATCAGACAACTAAATCTTCTTAAGGGTCTGATATTTTGAGAGAAGCTTCACATCTATAGACATTTTGGCAATTCTCGAAGTCCTCCAGACAGAAGCTCAACTCAATAGTTATATCAAGTGGATTGATTCAGAAACATTCGTGCTAATGATTCATAAGGACATTTGACTTATGGTGTTAAATTTCCATTATTCATGTGATTGCCATAACTTTGTAAATTCAATTTCTTGTCAGTAAATTCGAAGTTTGTTATTTCAAGTCCCAATTTTATTCATTCTTCTTATAAGTAGATTGACATGGCATTAAAAAATAAAAAGATTTTTGGTATTACTCTGAATTAATACTTATAATTTTAGGGATTCTAGCCCTAATGCTCGAAAAGATTAGAGTAAGATGTGACCAAAGAAAATGCATGTGAGATGAGAAAAAGCATATTAAAAATACTGATATTTTGATACGCTGACAAAGATGAGCAGTTCAAAAGGAAACAGAAAAGGATTTCCATGGGAACAAGAGAAATGAGAATTTGCATAAAATAGCCCAAGCAAAATGTGGAATGCAAACGAAAGGACAAATGAAGCCTTTAAAATGAAGATTTGCAGGGCCACAAAGTTCATAATATTAAAATGACATCATGCATACATCAATAAGCATATATAAATAGGAGAATGCTCATTCATTCATATTCATTGAAATGCTTTGAATGTTTTGACAGAAATTCAGGGAGAGTCAATAACAATTAAGATTCACCGCAGAAGGAGGTGAACAACATTTCTAATGGAGAGTTCATAATGAGAAGAACTCATCTGATAGAGGGAGAAGAAGTTTATAATAAGAAGAGCTTGTTCGACCTATCACTCGATTCACGGCATTTCGAATCAGTGACACCTCGCTTGAGGGATTGACATTTTCAAAAGAGTTCATAATAAGAAGAACTCATCCTAAATGAGAAAGTTCATAATGAGAAGAACTTGTTCCTTTCAAGTTCATCACAGAAAGAGATGGATCAACATTTCCAGTGGAGAGTTCATAATGAGAAGAACTCATCCAACGAGGGAGAAGAAGTTCATAATGAGAAGAGCTTGTTCGACCTATCACTCGATTCACGGCATTTTGAATCAGTGACACCTCGCTTGAGGGATTGACAATTTCAAAAGAGTTCATAATGAGAAAAACTCGTCCTAAAGGAGAAAGTTCATGATAAGAAGAACTTGTTCCTTTCAAGTCCATCACATAAAGAGATAGATCAACATTTCCAATGGAGAGTTCATAATGAGAATAACTCATCCAACGAGGAAGAAGTTCATAATGAGAAGAACTTGTTCAACTTCGCATCAACATTTTCAATGGAGAGTTCATAATGAGAAGAACTCATCCGAAAGAGAGAGAATAAGTTCATAATGAGAAGACCTTGTTCGACCTATCACTCGATTCACGACATTTTGAATTAGTGACACCTTGTTAGAGGGATTAACATTTCCAAAAGAGTTCATAATGAGAAGAACTCGTCTTAAAGGAGAAAGTTCATAATAAAAAGAACTTGTTCCTTTCAAGTCCACCACAGAAATAGGTGACTCAACATTTTCAGTGAAGAGTTCATAAAGAGAAAAACTCATCCATGAGAGAGAAGAAGTTCATAATGAGAAGAACTTGTTCAATCCAACGACGAAGGAAGAATGGACAAAAAACTAGTTATCTTTTTCGTCTTTGCCCTATTCTTGTTAACATAAGAATGTGCAAAGAGGGGCAGCTGTAGACACCCATTTTTTGTCAGGGTTAAAGAATATTATTAAATTATTATTATTATTATTATTATTATTATTATTATTATTATTATTATTATTATTTTATTATTATTATTATTATTATTATTATTATTAAGTGTGTTTATATTTTTGTGCATGCCAAATGTGGCCCAAATATAAGCTATAACCCAGTTTAAGCCCAAGAACCGGATCCACCCAGCAATCTATCAGCAGCAGACCAACTCCCAGATGTGAGCTGAGCCATCGACGAGCCATTGAGCCAACACCGACGCAGTGATTTGCACAAATCAACTACAGTGATAGATTACCTGCTTCAATCAGCTAAAGTAAAGCAAATTAATGATTTCACCTAAATTAGTCAGTATCTTACCAAATACGAAGAAAATCAAGATGCAGCCATGAAGATTTGGTGAGGATATCAAGCATAAATTAAAGGGTGTTTGAACAGATTGGGGGGGGGAGAGAAATCAAGACCATAAAAAAGACATTCATTAGGGGGCAAGGATACGAAAAACAAAAGAGAAGAAGTCGATTCGAACAGGGCAATTTTCAACAACGAATGAGCTGTGGGTTTTGGGAGAAAACGAAAACAGTTTGTAAAAGTCTCTCAACCATCATTTTCAGAGCAATAAAATGAAGTAATGTTTTTTATTTCATTCTTTCATTTCGAAGAAAAATACCAATCATTCATAAGGACAATAGTATTTGCTTGAGGTATATATTCATTTTAAGTTCATTTTCAATTTCCAGTGTGTGTTTTTGTTTCAAAACAAATATGAGTAAAGAAAGAGAGGTTTAGCTTGGTTACCTTAACCGGTAGAGCGTTAGCCAGCAATGGATTCCTGGGGTCATAGACGTCGTTCGAAAGCTTAGGAGAGAGCTAGAGAAATTAAAAAAATAGAGATAAATAAAAGTTAGGTTCTTACCTTAGTGTTGCAGGCTTCCATGACCGGAGTGATGGTCCTCAAGGCCAAGAGGCCTAGTGGTCAGGTGGTTAAATCCCGAACAGTGGGTTTCGGGTAGTTTTTGAGAGGAATCGGTTGAGAGAAATAAAGGGAGAAGTTGAGGCTCGGTTCTTAGGGATCGTCATATAGTGTGTTTCAATTAGAGTTTAGCATTGGTTGAAGTTTGTCGTGGTCGGTCCGATGGCTTTGGTTCAGGCCATGGCAGCCGTTTATGTATAAAAAGTAGAGATGGGGAGGAGATGAGAGAAACGGCGATAGTGGGTTAGGCTTAGCAGGGATGAGATTTAGTTATTAGGTTAAATAATATTAATTTAAAGTTTTAATTCCAACGAAGCATTAACAATAAAAAGGGTACCAAGCAATCTTGTAAGTTTCTGTTTCCAGTGTAGTGTATTGTTTAACAAAGGTTAGAAAATTCATTTTGTGCAAATGGGTTTATTACTAAAGAAGCCACATTTTTTAATTTAGCGCATTCTGGTCTTAAAATTCATGTTTCCTGAACCTTTTTATTTTACCTTCATATTCTACGTGCATTTTAACTTGGTCCCTAAATCCAACATTTTTATGTTTCTAATTTTGTATCTTTATTTTACATTTTATTTCAGTCCCTATAATTTAGTTATAGTATTTATTCCTATTTATATTTTGGACTTCTAATTGCATATTATTCTATTGTAATCCTTAATATTTATTATTGTGTAAAATTGTGTATTTTATGTTTTAATTCACATGTTATGCATTCATTCTAGTCATCATCTTTAATATCTATAGGGTTTGAGTTAATTTCATTTGGGTTTGTATTTTACAATATCCTATTTTAGTCCTTAAATCGAATTTATTCATATTATATTTTGAGTTTTGAATTATTTTGTGTTTATGTTTTGGTTTTGGTCTCATACTATTGTTCGTATTTTACTCATATATTATGGTTTAATATATGTTTTATGTTTTTTATTCCTATTTTATTTTATTTAGACCTATGTTCGTAATTTAATAATCATTAAAGTTTCGATTTCTAAACTTGTTTAACTTTTGTTTTAATCCTTTAATTATTGTTTGGAAAATAAATGTTTTGTTTGTTTAGTTCATTTCAATGTTATTATTCTGATTCAAATATTTGATTAATACATAATGTTTATTTATTTCTTAATTGTATATTATTAAAAAACCTATTATTATGTTATTCGATATTTATGTATATTTATGAGTTAGTCTTTTAAATGTTTGTTATATTATTTTAGTCATTTAAGTTTCTATTTTTGCTATTTTTATCCTTTAAGATTTTTTTTTGACTTTAAAAGCTTAAATACTTATTTTTACTTATTCATATTTTGGTTTATAATAATTATTTGTTTTCATTTCAGTCCTTTGAATTTTTTTAAAATTATTAAGTTGAAGCAAATTAAATTAATTTTAATAAAAGGATCACACTTTAAATTATTGTTGTTAATTCATAATTTCTACAATTATGACAATGTGTAAGCAAAATAGTACCAATTTTGGGCGTTGTGGGGTGCTAATCCTTCCCCACGCGTAACCGACTCCCGAACCCGTTTTAATCGAATATTTGGTAAACGCATACCATATTTTGTCTTAAAAAATGATTTTCTTAAAATTGTTTTTAAAAGACGTTTTTAGGTATTCGACCTACCTAACCCAAAGGTCGATGGCGGCTCTTTCCAATTTAATCCAAATTAATTCAAAATCACCCATTTTCTAAAATTTAAATCTTAACTATTTTTTAAAACAATTAAACGATTGTTCTCCGAAAAAAACGGTTACGACATTTCTCATGTCCGGTAAAGGGGAAAACAGGTAAAAAAACATATTAGTACAAACCTAGCAGGTCCAACAATAACTTGCAGTTCAATTACAAGAACAATTGTCGGTATTAATGGTAGAAATTAGTTTCCACAGAATCCAATGCCTTGTAGACTAATTAATTATAGCATCTAGGCCAAATATTGATGATGGTCATGAAATAATAGGACCATAAAAGGTTCAAGAGGCAGAGAACTTTATTACTGATGTTGTCAGCATAGAACAGGATGCTCACATATTTATTAAATCCCATTAATTATTATCGTTTTCCCTTTTAGTTTCCTAAAAGCTACCTTTACACATACAAATTTAAGATAATTGGTTAGGACTCACTTTTAATTTTTACAACTATATTCCTTGTCCCATTATCCATATAATTTCAACTTCTCAAATCTCATCAATTTCTAATATACAACAAAAGATAAAATAATTTAATATATTCAATTTTATATTTTCTTATTTATTAAATTTTAAATTATATACATCTCGTTCTCAAATTATATTCTTCAGTTTATTTAATATTATTCAATTTATTTAAAATTCTTTAACTCTTCTTCTTTTATATCACACTATTCTTCAATTTATTAAATATTTTTTAACTATTCTTCTTCAGACTACATCCACAATTCAATTAATTCATATTCGAGAAGAACAAGCACATTGGATGTTTTGAGCTTTCAGATTTGCTAATTTCTGAAAGGTCTCAAGGAATTGAGAAGAAAATATAATTTCCGAAATTGTTTGACAAAAAATAAATTTGTGTTGCTTCTACTCTTGTCTATTAATTATTCAAATACACTATTTTTTGGAAGTTTTATTGATTTTTTTATATTTTACGTGTTAGAATCACTAGCTTAGACATTTAGCATATATATGCCATGAATGTATCTGTGTATTTGATTGTTTTTATTTTTATTTATAATTTTTTTCCTATGCTGGATAAAAGAAAGTGTGACTCTGGATGTAATAAACGTAAAAAAGAAAAAAGAATCAACGAGTTAACTCAATCTCACAGAGGAGCACCTGGTAATTTTTTTTATTAATGAACCGCAAGTATCCGAAAATAAAAATATCGTTAATGTTGGTGACTCTAATGTTAATAATGTCGGTGATAATAAAGTTAATATTGATGATAATATGAATTTAAGTAATGATAATAATAAACATGATGATGAAGATGTGCTGTAAATGAGAAAAATACTTTGGTGATGATGTTGGACCTTCAAATGCTGAGCATGTTGATGTTGATAATGTTGATATTAATAATGTTAATAATGTTAATTTTGATAATATTGATATTGATGATATTAGGTATCATAAGTTTAACCTATTTGATCTAAGCAATTGAGATATTTATATTCTCAAATGATTGATACTTTAGCAATAAAATGTTCTAAAAGAGACTTGTCTATTGTAAAGAGTGTTAAAGATAAATTTAAAAGATAATTTTCTGTCTTATTCTATACTAGAGTACTACCAAATAGAGAGAAATATCATAGAGATTGGCTTGTATATTCAGAAGAACTTCATAAAATTTTTATTTTTGTTATAAATTATTTAAGAAGGGTGTAGTAAAGGGCAATTAGCAAATGATGGATATAGTGTTTATGCACAAATTTGTTTTAGAATTAGAAAGCATAAAATTGGTATGGAACATGTCCAAAATATGGACACCTGTTTGATTGATGTCTAAGACTTAAAAGAATATAACTATTAACAAAGTAGCTAAAAAATAACTTAAGAAAGAAAAAGAGTATTGGAAAAATGTCTTATCGAGAATTATCTCAATTGTGAAGTTTCTTATAAAATATAATCTAGCATTTCGTGGTAGTAATGAGAAATTGTATCAAAATATTAATGACAATTTTTTGGGATTAATTAAAATGTTAACTGAGTTTGATCCTATTATTTAGGAATATGTTCGTTGTATTACTAATGATGAGATTCATGCTCATTACCTTGGTCACAACATCCAAAAACGAGTTGATCTATAATCCGCTACTAGACACCAGAAGCAAAATAAAACTTAAAGCCAAAGTAATCAACAAACGACTCACTACAAGCTTTAAATTAAATTGATCTACACACATCTTCATTATCAAGACCGGTTGTCAGAGCAATGCTTAAGCGAGGTCTGAAAATAAATTGAATCACCCGAATACGGTAAAGTAATCAAAATGAGGCTTGTAGTATAATACCCCTTCAAAAGAGTTGTAGTTGCGAAGATTAATGCACATACCTTACAGTCAAATTTATAGGCAGCCACCTCAAAAATGAATTTATTCTTTCCACACCACCTCACCATGATAACCCAGCTAAGAGGATTGTTACATACTTGAACAAGATAAGACCAGCTCCACGCCATTTACAAAGAAAGGGAAATATTCCATCAAATAGAGAGTAAACATAAAAGTCTAACAGTACAAAGCAATTCAACCAAAATAGCTTCATCGACACCAATAAACACACACAATGACAATAAACTAAAATTTAAAAACCCTAGAAAGGCCACCCGACATAACTACTCGATTATGAAGCTGATGTGATCCTGATCAGCATCCATTTTCTCCATTGTTTGATCACACCATGGAAGATCATTAAGGCTAACTCTAAAGGAGTTCTACCTTACTTCGTCTTCTTTTTACTTGTTTATGTGTTCCTTTGTGATAAGGAGTTCCAAACAGCCATGGAAAGTATGTTTACATCAAGTTTGGGACGTGAGGAAGGAGGAATAATAAGGGAGGAATACTTTACTTTGCTTATGCATGAATTTGTATGAGAACTTAAAAGTTTGCATAACATTCATTTGTTTTAATAAGTGTGTTGTTCATTAAATAATTTATTGCATTTAAACATGTGTCTCATTTTGTTATGCACTTCATTTAACTAAGTAGTTCATTGATTAAACTAGTTCATTCATCAAACTAGTTCATTCAAGATTAGAAGTTCATTGAATAAAGTTAATTCATTAACTAAATTAGTTCATTCATCAAACTAGTTCATTTATTAAACTAACTCTTAATTGTTTCATGCATTTTTTCAATTAATTATTGAATAAAGTTCACCTTTGTGTCTAGGTGCATGGGAGAAGTTGAACGGTTTCATCAGTTGAAAGAATATCAGTCAGAATATCTTCCAATTATGGATGCGATACAAACATGTTTGAATCAAGAAATCAATTGGACATTATTTTGCTATCACTTATCTTTCCAACTTCTTTTGAAACACCTCAATCTGATATCAGGAGCTTGAGTTATGATCAATTTACTGAAGACATTGCAGGCTGGAATTTTCATTACGGGAATTTTATGCATGGATGATTTGGATGAGTTTGAGCTAAGGGAGAGTCTTTTCAACTTCAGCCAAGTGACAAGCCATTGAAGGACTCTTGATTCATACATCATTCAAAGCTGATTGTTATCATCTAAATTCAAGGGCTGTTCATATTCTTCAAGGTAGCATGCAATGAAGGTTGATTTAATTCACTTATTAAGATAATTTTCAACATGGAATAGCAAGAGTCTTCCACCCGTTGGACGAAATTAAGGCCAAATTCAGCTTCAAATTGTCTAGATTAATCCCCAAAATGATCTAGAATATTTAGCCAACCATGAAGATAAGAAGACAAATCATTCAAGTGCATTTTATTGCTAAATTGATGAGGATGTTTTCATCTTTTGAGTCTTTTCATATGATGCTTAGTAATACTATAAATAGTCACCTTTGGGATCATTTGTAGACACGCATTTTGAATAAATAAATACATCTTTGAGAGATTGCTTTCATTCTTATTCTCTTGTAGAACTTTATCGGCTTCAAGATAGTCTTGTAGTCTTCAGTCATTTCCTGTTGTTATAGCGTTGGTTCCTAGCTCATCTATAACTAGTGGGTCGTGTTCCATATCCTACCACTTCATTTCCACCTTTAATAGATTGTTGGTTCCTAACTCTTATATAGTTATAGGGTCGCAATCCATCCCTTTTTGAAGTTCTTCCTACTACATGCCAACTCCCTACCATCTTCACCAACATTTTCATTCTTTATTTTCCCTTAACCACATCCATCACTCTTCCTACGCTACTAAACCATTTCAACACATCTTTCATCATATCATTTCCATTTCTTACTTATCTATTTCTATTTTACAACATTATTTACATAATTCCATATTACATTCAAAATATTGCGAAGTTCTTACTAGAATCACAATCGGACATTCATATACATGACTCGAAACTCATAATCGAGATCATATCAGAAGCCACTATCGATTATCATTACAAGTAGAAAACGAAACAAAACTATACTTAATATCACCAAGCTTGGATACAACATGCTTTTTACAAACCTTCATTCACCAATCAAGCAACCAATCCACTAGAAAAATTCTCAACACGAATGGAAAAACTAACTCAAAACAGTAAACATAGCCCTGCCTAACCTAGCACGCCCCTCAATAATAACTTGCACTCCCAGAAAGCATTTTTCAATCTTGTCATTCTCTTACACCGATACCAACAAAACTTGCACGAAAATAGCCACAGAGACCCTGCTGATACAACACCTGAGCCCAACTACATCACCATCCAACTATTATCATTGACCCAACCAATATCGCACAAAACCACATAGAATAAGGGAAACAACACAATGACCCTTAAACACACAACAAGCGACATACAACATTCGGGAGAAACAAACCCTGCTGAGATACAAAAGTCCACCTCTGACCTTAAATCACCATACAACGCCTAACACCTTTCCATTACCCTAAAAGATGCTATATTCTAGTCACAAATGATGAATTTTCCATTGTATATCTCGATTCAACCCAAACAACACCAAAAGTCCCCGTATAAACCACTGTTGAAGAACCCCTAAAACTTATAATCAACATCATGCCAACATTTTCTAAAAAAACCCTTTTCGCCTAGAGATTATTTCTATGGCTCTAGCAGAAAGCCTTAAACCACCTTTTTATTCCTAAATAGAAAAAAAATCATCCCGGATTTAAAACAAAACACATCAAACCCCCTCATGTTCCACGAAGGGATCCTTAATCAAACATGTGAAATGCCTACTAAGCCCCCAATATCACTCACCTAATTCAACACATCTCCAACGACGCCAACTTCTAAAGAACCTTCCTTTCATCTCCAATCACTTGGATACCCAATTTCTTACCCAAAGAAAGGGTCTTTTTTGAGGTCGTATCAATCTATCGATTTTTTAAGTCAGTGTTAGATATAGATCTCCCCAAAAGCTCAGAAGAAACCAAATCTGATTTCTTTAATTTTTTCTTCTTCAATGCACTATCTTTATTTCATCGATCCACAATTGGAAGGACTTTATCTTGGATGTTTAGAAGTGAACCATACTTATTGTGACTTTTATTTTCGACTATTTAAATTCTGGAAAGAAAAACTTTACATCTGAATCATCCTCGTGGAACTTATCTTCTGCTTCACTCCTTAATTATGATCTTGATTCAACTAATTTTTATTCCCCAAAATTTTGACCTTGATATTATTTTGTTTGTCTACCTTATCAACTCATTTTTAATTTGTTTTTGCCCAACCCATCCCCCCATTAAACATTCATCCCAAGTATGCCACAAATAGATATATTTTTCCTATGTTCTTAAAGTGTCTATGGAACTTGCAATTGATATGGAAATTGATCTATTTTTTCTTCAAAAACGTCAAATAAAAAATACAACTTAATGAGAATTTAAATGATGAGTCTCCACAATGTGCGGAGGAGTATTTTAACTGCATCATTGATCAAGCAATTATTTCACTTTATAGGAGGTTTGAACAATATGAAAATGTGTTTGTATTTCTATTTTCTTTTAATAAATTCCATTTACTAGATGGTTTGAGTATAAAATCTTGTTGTAGCCATTTGGAATATGCACTTAAGAATGGTGATAAATGTTATATTTATAGTTATGACTTATACGTGGAGTTGAAGTTACTTCAAGAATTTTTTTCCCAAAAAAAAATTGGGGACTCTTGATATTTTAAAGTTTTTGAAGCGTGTCGATTGTTTTCCCAATGTAACTATTGCATACAGGATATCATTAATCATTCCTGTGACAGTTGCAACAGTCAAAATAAGATTTTCAAAGTTAAAACTGATAAAATCTTACTTGCGTGATTCTATGTCACATAAGAGGCTTAATGGACTAGCTTTGGTGGTAATCGAGAATGAGATTTCGGATAAAATTACTTATGAGGATTTGATTGGCCAATTTGCTTCAAAGAATGCTCGGAGGATTAGATTTTTCAAGTGATAATGTTGTATGTTTGTGAATGTCCCTTGTTGTTTTAGTTGTATTTTCTTAACAAAACTATGAAAATAATATATTTGATAAAGTTTAATTATTTTCTATGATTTATTAATAAAATATTAAATTAATTTTTCAAAGTAACAAAATATACTTTCTTCCCATAAGAATTAGGGACTTATTTTTAAAAATTTTCTGAATTGCTCATGACCCTAAAAATGTTCAAGATGACTCTGGTAACATTCCTATAGTTTACTCAAATTTGTATGTACCGGTGGTCTTGGGAGAGTGTTCACTGCCTACTCATCACTACACCAGCTTGTACCAACAATTTTAGTTCAAAAACACACAAAGCATTCAGGTAGTCATTGGTTTCTGTCTTGTACTTACTGAGATATTAGCTTATATTTTTGTTTTGAAGTGATCTATGGATATGTCAACTTTTGTCATTTGTAGTCCTTTTAGTGGCTATTCTTAATAAATTATTTTATTAGTGGAGACAAAAAAAATGTTGCTAGGTATCACCATTCACTTCATTTCTACTTCTCCGGAAACAACTGCAAATTCTGACCATAGTTGACATTAATACTTATTTCTTTCTTTTTCTTTTTGCTATATATTGTTTCTTAACACTGTAAAGTGCTTCTAAACTATTCAAGTTCCTTCACGATAGTGTTGATCGCTTTTCATATTTAATCATTTCTATTAATAATGCTTTCTCTTTACCACTGCCACATTGCATTTCCCTGGTGCAAACTTAGCTCACTGTTCCACTGAATGCATGCTTTCCATATTAATCTTGTAGGTTTCGGTCAGGCAGTGCCTGCACGTAGGGCATGAAGAATGTGAACCAAGCCATGTATCTATACAACTAGAATGAAATCCGTGGTTGCAGTTTGGCAAAATACGGAGACGCTCCCCGGCAGTGAACTCCGACAAGCATATAACACAAGCGGTGTCCAGGCCCGGCAGTTTCGGCCCGGTTGCGTATTTTATGATCGGGAAGCAATTTAAGGCTTTGTGCTCAACTCCTGCATCGGCTAACTCTGGCTCAGAAGAAGCAGCAACAGAAGATGAGCCTCTATTTGCACACTTGACCATACAGAACAAGCCAGAAGCGGAAATGATGGTGCAAACGAGGGCTAAGAGAACAACGGATGCATTTGTAAGCAAGGTTTCATTGATGGAATAACTGTGCCCTTCAGCTGGGTAAAGAGAGGAGTGTAAGAGAAATTTTCTCGAGTGGAAGCTTTGAAGCAACTCCTGGGAGAAATGGATGGATGTTACTGAAGTTGCCATTATTTGATTTCCTAGTGTTTTTCTTTTTTGGTTCAGATGGTTGAAGGAATTGGTTCCGTTGAAGTATTATATACATAAAAAAAGTGAATTAAGAGGTGGGAAGTCCATCACTCAAATCTTATTTCTGGTGGATAATTACAAATAGCAACTCCAAGGTCAATTTAACTTTTCAGCTGCCAGAAAAGTAGCATGTATTTTTCTCCACCCATTGATCCTTTCCATGGAAAATCTAGTCACTGACCGCTACTCGTGTTATCTGAATTTTCATTGGTAGTATTTGATTTAAGTGTACCCATTTAAAGAAAAAGTCTAAACACTTGTAAACGTGAAACGAATCCCGTTGTATGCTTTGGATATGGTTGAATTATTAAGAAAGATGATAATGACATGAATTAATTTCAACCTGAAACATACAACATATTAGAAATTATTCTCCAACTCAATAAGTGATATCAGTGGTTAAAATAGGGCGTCAATTTAGAGAAAATATTATTTTAGGATGTCAAATTTAAAAATTAAAAATTTAATATTTTTTAAGCGGATGAAAATTAATAATGAGTGTGGATTTATGTTTCAGAATGTTAATTTTTTAAATATATTAATTTATTTTTTTTAAAAATATTTATTTTTATTAAATATTAGGCTTAACTATAAAATAAGTATCCAAAATATAGTGTTTTTCACGAATAAGTATATAAACTATTTTTTAAATGATCTCAGTGCTTAACGTTACAAATGTTACCATTTTAGATGCCAAGGTCGTCAACGACGTAAATTTCCTCCATTAAGTGACACTATGGCAATTTTGAAATTTATTTTTAAAAGAATATTAAATATGTTATTATATTTATTAAAAAATATATAATTTCTCTTAAACTATAAAGAAGCCTTCAAATCCCTAAATTTCAAAATCCTAACCTTAACCCGTAGTTACTACCCTTTCTGGCCACGACCACTGCTATCAACGGACTCCATGTCATCCTCCTAGTCATACGCCGTCGTAGTTGTCGTCGATTGGTCATCAGAATCGTGTGAGATCACTATTTTTATCCTAGGGTTCACATGGTATAAAATGCCGATTCGCCATTGATCGATCACAATTTCATAGGGTTTTTGGGGTTGAAATGAAGGTTTTCAAAGTTTTGGAATTATTTCAAATATTTTGTGTCTATTTAAAATACATATATAATTTTAAATAAAAATTTTACAATTACCATATTGTGACACATGCCACTTGACGGAGAAAATTAAAACTGTTGACGGTCCAAACATCTAAAGTGATAACGTTTGACACCGAAATTATTAAAAAAATAATTTAGACACTTATTTGTGAAACCACTATAATTTAAACACTTTTTTTATATTTAAACCTAAATATTATCTTATAATTATAATAGAAAAAAATCAATCACCCTATTTTTTTTTAATTCTGTTTTTGTTCGAACCGGTTGTCCTGTCCGTTGATAAACTGAAAGTGGAAGGCAAACAGGGAAAAGGTAACAGAAAGCGATATTATTATTTTTATTAAAACAAAAAGCGATATTAATAAATGCTAATGTCCGATAAAGGGAAAAAAAGAAAAGAAAAAGAGGCAATGAGATTAACGTTTCGAGGGAGCCCAACACTGGCATTATTTTCACTGAAATAATTATAAATCATATGTGGAAAGGAAAAAAATCACCATCCAATAGCCAAGGAAAATGGCAAAATCGGTGAAATAATACAACAGGAAAAAAACATAGAATAATGTAGTTTATGAATTATTTTTTCATTTGGGGTGATTTCTACAGTAATACACGAGGTCGCCGACTGCTTCAAACGATCAACATAGGTCGTCATGTGCTCCGAACGACTTACATAAGTCGCACAGTGCGTCTTCGGCAAAAAGAGTAATTACCGATATAGGTAATCGTTATTACTTAAAGAAATTTAAGTAATCGTCATTCGAGCATATGGCGACCAACGTAGGTTATTTGGATAAATAATCCTTCGAGTGTAACGCGCTTTGTTAAACGTGTAAAAAACTCGGGTATTAATTTTGTAAATAATTTTAAACTTGTGCCTAACATGTAATTAATTTCTGTTAGGTTGATATTTGTACAAAAACGTCAACTTTATCTATTTATTTTTTTGTGATATTATTTTTAACAACAGTTAATAATGTTTATTGACTTTTAAAATTAATTGTTTAAAAATATTAAAGTATTAAAATAAAATTTTAATTAAAATTGACAGATCAAATGAATTATTATTCACTTTTTTAAAAATAAATAAAAATGAATAAAATTCAATAAAAATATAATGTAAAGCTAAAAAAATATCACCTCTTTATTTAAAATATTCTTTTTAATATTAATTTTAAAAATATAAAATAAATATTAAATTTTAATTTTAATTTTATTAAAAATGAATAAACATTATTAACTATTATTAAAAAATATTAATTAATGAATAATAATTCATTTGATCCATCAATTGTAATTAAAAGTTTATTTTAATATTTTTTTATATTTTTAAACAATTAATTTTAAAATACTCTATTCTCAAGACCTAAAGTAAAGTTTATAATTGTTAAACAGTAGTAGGTGTGGAAAACTACATTGTCTAACTATTGTCTAAATTGTCTAACTATTGTCTAAATATCAACTCAATTGTACCACGAATAAACATCCGATCAAAGAGTTGATCTTTTCTGCTCAATCTTCACAAAAATTGTTTTGTCTCATCATTTTCTCCCGCGTATGAGCTTCTTTCTTTTTATAACATTCATACAAAAGAATATATGTATTGTATAATTTCATGCAAAAATCAAAATTTGTCGAGTTATAAAATAATTTGTAAAAGAATATTTAAAAGTATTTTAAAATATGAATAATTTTATAAAAGTTTTATAACTATTATTTGTTTTACAAAATGATGATGATGATGATAATAAATATTTTATAATTTTAAAAATTATAAATTTCATATATTTTTGAAAAAATTATTGACTTTAATAATTAATTGTTTAAAAATATAAAAAATATTAAAATAAACTTTTAATTACAATTGACTTTTGCAATAAAAGTAACTCTACTTTTGATTTTTTTTTTGTGCACGTTGGCAACTATATTCAACAGAAAAGAATTGAAAAAGAAAGGATCTCATACGCGGGAGAAAATGATGAGAGAAAACAATTTTTGTGTAGATTGAGCAGAAAAGATCAACTCTTTGATCGGATGTTTATTCGTGGTATAATTGAGTTGATATTTAGACGGCAGTTAGACAATTTTGAGTTATTGACTTTGTAAGATCGAATTTTCATTTGATTCATGTAGCTTTCCACACCTACGACTGTTTTACAATCATAAATTTGACTAAAATAAACTTTTAATTACAATTGAGGGATTAAATGAATTATTATTCATTAATTATTATTTTTTAACAACAGTTAATAATGTTTATTCATTTTTAATAAAATTGAAATTTAATATTTAATTAATATTTTTTAAAATTAATATTAAAAAGAATATTTTAAATAAAGAGGTTATATTTTTTAGCTTTACATTATATTTTTATTGAATTTTATTCATTTTTAATTCTTTTTTATTGCATTTTTATTTTTTTAAAAAAATGTGAATAATAATTCATTTGATCTCTCAATTGTAATTAAAAGTTTATTTTAATATTTTTAAAAATTAATTTTAAAAGCCAATAAACATTAGTAATTGTTGTTAAAAATAATATCTGTTGAAATATTTTGATATTTCGATATAACAAATTAAGTTAAATAGATTTTAAGATTTTCCAAATGATTTTCTAAGTATATTCGATATAACTATTCGAATATCAAAACATTACTCCAAATATTTCAAAAATCATTTTTAATCCTTACTTAAGTGTAAAATTAAGTTTTAATCATAAAACAATTTCAAAATAATCTTACAAAGTATTTCGAACCAATTCAAAGCCAAAAATTACAGATTGCTCAGAGGGAACCGATTCTCCCCATAGGTGGAACCGATTCCCCCTAAATGGTTTTGGCTCCGAGAATTCCAGTATGCTCGGAGGGAACCGATCCCCCCCAAGGGGGTACCGATTCCCCCCTTGTACAACGGTCGAGGAATAAGGAAAGCATCAAACCTCAAGTTTGAGCATTCAAGCCTATTTTCATTCAATATTCATTTTGCTTTCAAGAACACTTTTTGTGCTCAATTGTATTCATCTTTGAGTGTTCTTTTCTTTGTTCTAGAATTGTGCAAACATCTTACCTTGTGAGGTTTTCTTGTAAGTTTGCAAATTTGTAATCTTCTCTTTGGGAAAAAATGTTCTCAAGAGTTGGGGTATACTCTTGAGGGAATTGTAAGGTTATCTCTTTGGCCTCAAAGAAAGAACAAATTAGTGAATTTGTTGGAAAATCCTTAGTGTGGATAGCTAAGGTAGTGGACGTAGACTTATTTGAGAAAGTCGAACCACTGTAAATCGCTGTGCAATTACTTTCAATTTTGCAAAAGCTTCCACAAAAAATTTTAATTGCCAATTCACCCCCCTCTTGGCCGATTCCGTCAATCGATTAACTCAACAATTGGTATCAGAGCCTAACTCATTTGAAGGTTTTCGCCTCTTGAGTCGATTCGGGAAGAGTTATCGATTATTAAAGTCACCAATGGCCTCCGCTTCAAACTTCGACTCGGTCTTGATTCGATGCCGTCAACAAGCCTCCTTTCTTCAATGGAGCTAACTATGCCTATTGGAAGAATAGAATGATGTACTTCATTCAAGCAAGTGACATGGGAGCATGGAATGCTGTAGAAGAAGGATATATCAAACCTCTCACTCATCCAAGGTTGTGGAGTGAAGGAGAGACAAAAATGTTCCAGCTCAACTCCAAAGCCATCCAATTTATTTTTTGTGCTCTTGGACCAGATGAATCGGAAGAGTTTCATCGTGTACAGCCGCCAAAGAAATATGGGACAAACTTCAAGTCACAATGAAGTACATATGAGGTAAAGATCAAAATTAGTATTCTACGCATAGCTATGAAAATTTCAGGATGAAACCAAATGAAGACATCAAGCTATGACAGATAGATTTTCAAGGATTGTCAATGGTCTCAATTATATGGAGAGATCATCTCAATGAAAAGCTTGTGAAAGTTAGTCTACTCCCTCCCAAAATCATGGCAATCAAAGAAGACGGCAATCATCGAGTCTAAGGACCTATCGTCCTTAACTCTTGAAGAACTTATCGGTTCACTCCTTACTCATGAGATGATGCTCGAAGATGAGGTGGACCTTGATAAAGTTGAAGAGACCCAAAGGAAAAGGAGAAGAAGAAAAATTGGAGTTGCTCTCAATCCAAAAAAGATGAGAGTGATTCTAATATGATGATGAGACGAGGAATGGCATGTTTGCCAAACGGTTCAGAAAAATGATGAGACCTTACCAAGGAAGAAAATTCAAACGAAACGAAGGCCTCAAAAATGAACCAAAAGAGAGGACCCAATCATTTGCTATGAATGCAAAAGCCGGGGCATGTCAAATATGATGCCCACAATTGAAGAAAAAGGGTCAATCAAAGAATAAGCACAAGGCTCATTGGGCTACATGGAGCGATGAAGACAAATTTCCGGTTCAGAAAAAATGATGAGACCTTACCAAGGAAGAAAATTCAAACGAAACGAAGGCCTCAAAAATGAACCAAAAGAGAAGGACCCAATCATTGCTATGAATGCAAAAAGCCGGGGCATGTCAAATATGATTGCCCACAATTGAAGAAAAAGGGTCAATCAAAGAATAAGCACAAGGCTCATGTGGCTACATGGAGCGATGAAGAAATTTCCGATGAAGAGGAACAAGAAGTAGCAAACTTGTGCTTGATGACATTCGGGGAAGATTCTAAGGTAATCTCTAACTCATCCGATTTTGATGATTTATCTTATGATGAGTTATTTGAGGAGTACAATGGGTTGGCTTCGGATTATGAGAATTGTTTTTAAAATATAAAAATGATGTTTCAAAATTGAAAAATAAAAACAAACTCATATCCAAAACCAACAACGGTCTTGAAAGTAAAATCAAAGATTTGCAAATCAAACTAGAAGAGTTTGAAAAGAAAAATTTAGATTTGCAAAATTTACTTTCAAAGATCAATGATGATCATCAAAAGAAAATTGATGATCTTAAAACTTCTTTTGATAAAGTTGGAACAAAACATTTTGAAAAAGGTGGAAATTCAAAATCCAACTTTGTTAGAAAAAGTTTTAGAAACTACAATCATAGAGGTCCCCAAAGAACCTCTAATGAAAAAATCATTAGAAGTATGTGGGTTCCTAAAGAACTCATTACTACTAAAGATAAAAATATCCTACACAAATGGATACCTAAGGGGACTAGGATTTTGGAAACTAATGAATATGGACCCAAAAGAATTTGGGTACCAAAAATCAAAATTAATCTATGTTTGTAGGGAAAGGAGCATTGCTACAAGGCACGGGAAACAAATTCAAATTCATGGTACCTTGATAGTGGATGCTCAAGACATATGACCGGAGACAAAAGCCGGTTCATTGAGCTTAACGCCAAAAATGGAGGAGAAGTGACTTTTGGAGACAATTCAAAAGGTCATATTGAAGGTATTGGTACAATAGGTAATACCTCTTCCATACAAATTAAGAATGTTTTATATGTGAATGGATTAAAGCATAATCTATTGAGTATTAGTCAATTATGCGATAAAGGATTCAATGTCTTATTTGAAATTAATGGTTGTAAAGTCATTGACATTGCATCTAATCGGATTATGCTTGTTGGTCATAGAATAGGAAACATTTACATGGTGCATTTAGATTCTATTGATATGACTAATTTATGCCTAGTTGCTAAGGATGAGCATGATAGTTGGTTATGGCATAGGAGACTAGGTCATGCTAGTATGAGTGTTTCGCAACGGTTAATTCAAGGAGACTTAGTAAGAGGGTTGCCTAAGCTTAAATTTGATAATGATAAAATCTGTGATGCTTGTGCTAAAGGAAAGCAAAAACGAGTTTCTTTTAAATCTATTAATGATGTATCAACTAGTAGAGTATTACAATTGATCCATTTAGATCTTTTTGCATTTGTCTTGGTAGATGACTATTCTAGATACACTTGGGTTCTATTCTTAAGTACTAAAGATGAAGCATTAGAAAATTTCATCACATTTTCAAAAATAATCCAAAATGGAAAAGGTTACTCTATCACTAGTGTTAGAAGTGATCATGGAACTGAATTTGAAAATCTTGGATTTATTGAGTTTTGTAATTCTAATGGTATTAGCCATAATTTTTCAGCACCTAGAACCCCTCAACAAAATGGAGTTGTTGAGAGGAAAAATCGAACTTTAGAAGAAATGGCTAGAACCATGCTTTGTGAAAATAATTTGCCAAAATATTTTTGGGCGGAAGCCACAAATACCGCTTGTTATGTTGTATATCGAGTAATGATTAGGCCAATTTTAAAGAAAACTCTATATGAAATTCTCAAAAATAAAAAGCCTAACATTAGTTATTTTCATCCTTTTGGATGTAAATGTTTTGTTTTAAACAACGGTAAAGAAAATCTTGGCAAATTTGATGCTAAAAGTGATGAAGGAATTTTTCTAGGTTATTCCTTAAATTCTAAAGCTTATCGTGTATTTAATAAAAGAACTTTAGTTGTAGAAGAGTCTATACATGTTGTTTTCGATGATAATCCCCTTCTAAGGAAGGATTCTTCTGTTAATGATGATGTAGGTATTGTACAAGCAAATGACGTTAGACATAACGTTGGAGAATCATCATCAAAGGAAGAAACAAAAGATGAAGAAACTCATGATCCCCTCGAGAATCCAACCATTGAAGAAAGGGAAGTATCTTTTCCAAGAGAGTACAACTATGTCAAGGATGGTGAAATAGGTGATCCATCAAAAGGGGTAACTACTCGATCTTCTCTTAGAAATATCTGTAATTATGTTGCATTTATTTCATGCATAGAGCCTAAGAACATCAAAGAAGCATTAAAAGATGAACATTGGATTATGGCTATGCAAGAAGAATTAAATCAATTTGAGAGAAGTAAAGTATGGACATTAGTTGAAAGGCCTAGTAATAAATCTACTGTAGGTACTAGATGGGTTTTTAGAAATAAACTGATGAAAGTGGTAATATAGTGAGGAACAAGGCTAGACTTGTTGCTCAAGGCTATACTCAGAAGAAGGCATAGACTATGATGAAACATACGCTCCCGTAGCTAGGATGGAAGCAATTAGAATGTTATTGGCATTTGCATGTTTCAATGAATTTAAATTATATCAAATGGATGTTAAAAGTGCATTTTTAAATGGTTTTATAAAAGAAGAAGTGTACGTGGAACAACCTCCAGGTTTTGAAGATTCAAATTTTCCGGATCATGTTTTAAAATTGACAAAAGCTCTTTATGGTTTAAAACAAGCTCCTAGAGCTTGGTATGAAAGATTGTCAAATTTTTAATTGAAAAAGATTTTTTAAAAGGAAAGGTTGACCAAGAATTTTCTAAGCTAATGCAAAGTGAGTTTGAGATGAGCATGATGGGGGAGCTCTATTTTTCTTGGACTCCAAATCAAGCAAAAAAAGATGGCATCTTCATTAACAAGCTAAGTACGTCAAGATATGCTCAAGAAGTTTGGACTGAAAATGGGAAACCTCATAACACTCCAATGAGCTCTTCACAAAGCTTGACTTAGATAAGGAGGTAAATGTGTAGATGTTAAATTATATAGGTAATGATTGGCTCTTGCTTTATCTAACTGCAAGTAATCGGACATTATGTTTAGTGTTTGCTTATGTGCTAGATTTCAATCATATCCTAAGGAATCACATTACTAGCTGTTAAGAGAATCTTTAGATACCTTAAGGACACTCCTAGTTAGGACTTGGTATCCTAGAGACTCTAGCTTTAGCTTGCATGCCTTTTCTGATGCGGATTATGAAGGATGCAAATTAGATAGGAAAAGAACCTCCGGTACTTGTCAATTCCTTGGAATATGTTGATTTCTTGGTTTTCAAAGAACAAAATGTGTTGCATCTACCACTGAAGCGGACATTTCAGCCGATAGTTGCTGTGCACAAGTTTATGGATGAACAACAACTTTTGATTATGGAATTGAAGTAGGTACCATTCCTATCAAGTGTGACAATACTAGTGCTATTTGTCTCACTAAAATCCCATCCAACACTCTAGAACTAAGCACATTGAAATAAGACATCACTTCATTAGAGACCATGTCACTAAGGAAGATGTAGTTCTAGAATTTGTTGATACTTTGCACCAATTAGCGGATATCTTTACAAAACCCTTAGACAAGGAAAGATTTGGACACTTAGGAGAGAATTAGGTTTGACCAACTATCTTCACTTAGTGTTAAATAATTTAGCACTTTTAATAAATCTTGAAAAATACTTATAATAATTTTTGCTATTAGTTAGGGGAGTTGTGATTCTTAGTGAAAATTAATTTTATGATCAAAAATCGATTAAGATTAATTTAATTGTTTGAACATAATTATTTTGATATATGATTGCCAATACCACTAGAAAAGATTAATTTAGCATTTTGTGCTTAAAAAATCGGATTTTAGCATTTTGGTGCAGAGGGAATCGATCCCCCCTGAGGGAACCGATTCCCCCTTTGAAGGGAACCGATTCCCCCACAGGGGAATCGATACCCCCTGGGGTTCTGTTAAAATCGGGCAGAACACCCCAAATTCCCAAAACCCTTATATTTCTTCAAACCGTTTCTCACCTCCTCAAACACTCAAATCTCCTTTCTTGCCTCAAATCACGATATTAATCGAATTCGCTTCAAATATTATCTTCTAACTGTTGGAATCATTAAAATCGTGCAAACAACATCTAAATCCCCTCAATCTTCATCTTCAAGGTAAATTTTTCTAAACTCTCTATTTCTTATTTTGAACATAGGATTAGTTTCAATTAGTTCTAGTTGAAATAGTGATCAGGCATGATTATTAGGGATTAGAAACTAGATGTTACACTAATTTCATCAAAAACACAAGAATTTTTCAAATTTTTTTAAATTTTTGAAATAAAAAAAATGTTATTTTTCAAATTATTGTTGATTAAATTATGTTGTTGTTATGAAAAACTATACATATATTGTTCTCAAAACCATATTTTTCAAAAGTTTTCAAAACTTTGCCCATTAGGATGATTTAGAGAATCTGAAATATTGAGGACTATTGAGTTTTGGGATTAATTGAATTGCATACATTTGTTTAAAATTGCAGGTTATTCTATCTATTCCGATTTCCTTCACCATGTCAAATCCTAAACGTCCTAGGTCTTCATCTAGTTCTAGTCGTCAACCAAATCCTCCTCCTATTCCTCAAAATCCTATTCCAAATCTTGATCCTAACTTGACTATCCAAATTCTTGTTTCAATCAACCAGGTCCTAAAGATATCGTTATTGGTTTTACCAATATTTGACTCGTATAAGATTAGGGAAGAACGTATCCCATCTCTTCAAACTATGGTTGATATTAACTTTAAATATCTCCCTATCTTGCACGAAAATTTGATAAACTTTTCGAACTTGAACCCATTGTCTATCATCAACTTGTTCGTATCTCTACTGTAATGCGTTTGTATCAAAAATCGTGACAACACCAAAACCATAGGAGTACGTTCCTACCTCCTAGGTCAATATTTCCATCTTGATCCGGATTACATAGCCAATGCCTTAGGCTTGGACAATGAAGGTTTATCAAACGAAAAACAAGTTTTAGGCTCTCGCTATAAACGAAATGATAGCGCAAGTGTGTTAGATCTCCATGAGCGTTTCCTTCATCATGATCACTTGGTGGTTTCGACCATCCGGGGGGTCGATATTCAACTCTTAGAGCTTTAGATCTTTGGTGGTTGCACTGTTTTTAAAATAATATAAAAAACCTCTCCGAGATTATCTTTGCTGAAATTGTTGAAACCGTTAACCTAGTGCCAAATAAGAAACTCTGTTCTTCACTAGTTTACGGTTGTATCCTTAGTAATCTTTTCTAAAGCTGAACTCCGAGTTGGTCTAGATGCCTCATTTCCTCTTAAGAAACAAATCAATCTTCTTCTTTAACAAGAGCGGGATGGGTCAAAAATAAGGAAACCGGTGCATGGGTTCGATCTTCTACTCGGGAGCTAGTTCTTCACAAGCTCCACCCGAAGCTGACGAATCCCGAGTTTGAACAATTAATGAGGGGTATTGATGAAGCTGAAGAAGAACCTGAACAACCCGAGGAGCACGCACAACAATCGACTCAAATGCCTCCATATTTTCAATCCTTTATGTAGACATTTGATTTCCGTTATGCTACAATGGATTCGCTTTTCCTCTATAGAGTCTCATTTATCCACAATGGGAGCTCAACAATTAGAGATTCTTCAGGAGATGCGTGCAAACAATGAAGCAACCAATGCTCGTATTAATGAACTAACTCATGAAATGGCTGCTATGCGAGCCCGTTTTCCTCCTACCGATCCTGATGCTTGATTTTGTGTTTAGCTTTACAACTTTGAACAAACTGAATATTGTTTCAACATTTGAATTGTTGATTTTGTGGATTGTTGGATTTTGGATTTATGAATAGTGTGAACTTATATGTTTTATTCATTTTGCATCATCATTAGCAATGACCAATTTTGCCATATCACTATTTATGATATGATTTATGAAAATGGCTAACTCTCTGTTGTTGTGATCTTAGCAGCTTAAGCTTATAATTAATAAATCAATTGGCTAAATGATTTCAAAACCTTGTTTTACAATGTATTTTTGATTTACAAAAAGGGGGAGAAGAATAGGTGTTAAATGTTTTACATAATAAATTGAAGAAGTGATAAAGTAAGGGGGAGAAGAATAGGTGTTAAATGTTTTACATAATAAATTGAAGAAGTGTTAAAGTAAGGGGGAGTAATTTCAAAACTTGATTTCAAAAATCTTAAAATTACTAAAATGTTTTGTTATATCAAAAGGGGGAGTGTTGAAACATTTGATATTTCGATATAACAAATTAAGTTAAATGGATTTTAAGATTTTCCAAATGATTTTCTAAGTATATTCGATATAACTATTCGAATATCAAAACATTACTCCAAATTTCAAAAATCATTTTTAATCCTTACTTAAGTGTAAAATTAAGTTTTAATCAAAAACAATTTCAAAATAATCTTACAAAGTATTCGAACCAATTCAAAGCCAAAATTACAGATTGCTCAGAGGGAACCGATTCCCCCCCATAGGAGGAACCGATTCCCCCTAAATGGTTTTGGCTCCGAGAATTCCAGTATGCTCGGAGGGAACCGATCCCCCCCAAGGGGGTACCGATTCCCCCCTTGTACAACGGTCGAAATATTTGAATTTTACACTTAGGAACGATTCCCTTCAAGGGGGAACCGATTCCCCCCACGCTACAAGCTGTTTATAAATGTTTTCTCACTAAAACGGATAATATCTTCTCTAATCATCCCCAACGTTCAGAAGTGATCCAGGTGTATTTAAGCAAGCTTAGAAGCCATTGATCAAAAACAAGAAACATCAAGCAACTAGAATCAAGAGAGAATCAAGAGAAAGCATCAAACCTCAAGTTTGAGCATTTCAAGCCTATTTTCATTCAATATTCATTTGCTTTCAAGAACACTTTTGTGCTCAATTGTATTCATCTTTGAGTGTCTTTTCTTTGTTCTAGAATTGTGCAAACATCTTACCTTGTGAGGTTTTCTTGTAAGTTTGCAAATTTGTAATCTTCTCTTTGGGAAAAAGAGTGTTCTCAAGAGTTGGGGTATACTCTTGAGGGAATTGTAAGGTTATCTCTTTGGCCTCAAAAGAAAGAACAAATTAGTGAATTTGTTGGAAAATCCTTAGTGTGGATAGCTAAGGTAGTGGACGTAGACTTTATTTGAGAAAGTCGAACCACTGTAAATCGCTGTGCAATTACTTTCAATTTTCTGCAAAAGCTTCCACAAAAATTTTAATTGCCAATTCACCCCCCTCTTGGCCGATTCCGTCAATCGATTAACTCAACAATGTCAAAAAAATAAATAGATAAAGTTGGCATTTTTACATAAATATCACTCTAACAGAAATTAATTACATATTAGACACCATTTTAAAAATATTTACAAAATTAACACCAAAGTTTTTTACACATTTAACGAGACGCGTTGCAAGGGGTGCGTCTTACCCGACGTGGCGTAAAGCGCGATGCATGGGCGTGCCTTTCTGTAAAAGGTGTTAGATCGGAAAATATAATCTAATCGATGTCTGACATGAAAAAAAGGAATTCCTCCAAAAACTAGTACCTTATGGATATATTAAATTATATTTAAAAAATATAAGACAGTATTTAATAGAATTATAACTAAAAATATTAGTTCATTATTTTATTATTTTTATCAATAATAAAAATCATAAATTAGTGTTTTGGTATAAAATCATAAATTAGCTAAATATTTCTAAAACAAAACTTAGTTTTTATTATTTTTATACAAGTATTTAATTAATTTGTTTTAACACTTTTAAATAATATATCAATTCAATATTTTTTAGTTATTAATCATGTTAGCAATTTACAATAGGAAAGACAATAAAAAAACAATATAAATACAAAATAAATCACGCACGAAATAAAATTTTAAAGTATTTTTTTTGACAAATTTCACATATGAGAAAAAAAAACATTAAAATATAGATTACAAATAGTTCAAACAAACATTTATTTAAACATGAATCTCAAAATAAATCTATAGAACATAAACCTGATAAACACCAAAAACTTTTCCAATATTCCTACAAAATTAATATCTCAAACAAATATTCTAAACAGATAACATCTTTCTCAAATAACTCATGTTCCAATAACCCTAAAATTTAAGACCTTCTCTATATTTATGTAGTCAAATACTTGATCACTAAGAAACTTTATTTCATAAGTATTCGTACATAAATAAACATAATCACAAGTATCATTCACTATAAAGATACTATAATTCAACTAAATTACTGATAGAATTTGAGTCAATGCATAATAATCTCTCTTGACACAAATAAATTTATCACAAAATTAATCTTTAAGTCAACTTCAGTTCTTACATAAACCAAATATTTGTTGAATCATTATTGGATTGATTGAGAAATACTCTATTGCAAATGAAAACTCTTAGCAACAAAATGCCTCTTATATCACTTCATCATGAGTCCTAAATCATAATTCTTATATCACTTGTTAAAACTTTATAAGAAAAAATAATCACATGAGAACAAAATGAAATAAATTATACACAAGAGATGAAATTTAACATGATCAAGCATTATCTACCTCTACAGCTGAGAGAAAAAATCAACTATTAAATAAAAATTATAAAGAGTTCAAACAAATGCTACTCGAGTAATTCATCTTAACTACCAATTAGAATATGAGTCAAACCATAACAAATTATTTTAAATATTTTTTTCTTAAGTATATTATTTAATTGCTTTTGAGAATTTTTTAATAGGCATGGAAAAGAAAAACAATTTTAGCCTTTAACTAACTGATTTTTTTTTTTGATGAAGATTTATAGGTGTGAACTTTCCTCATAATTTTGAACTTATAAACATAAATACCTATTTAATTTTATTTCTGATTTATCTATATTAAGCTCTATCAAAATTGTAAGGTGTAGATCAATAAGTGTAAGGTGTAGTGTTAAGACACATTTCACTTTTTAGGAGAGAAATCATGTTTGAATCTCAAGGATGATATTGTTAATAGAGACAATTTTGAACTTCCAGTATAAACCATAAATTGGATATGTTTAATGCCGTAAAAAATTCAGAGGTTAAAGAAAGATTGATAAAAAAAAAATTGGGTGCGTTTGGAAAGCCTCTTATATTTGATTTGTGTGTAATTGAGCGTAATTTATAAAATTCTACTTGTTTGTACAATTATCGTAATTAATAAGTTCTGTTAAATTGAATATAATTGGAGGCTCCAATTACACTCTTCAATACTTAGAAGATGGAGTAAGAATTGGTGTAATTACATATATAACTACACTCTCAATTTTATAAATATATAATACTTTAAATTTCTTTTTGTTTATATGTACGTGAAGTTGTTATATATTGTTTTATTTACTTATTTCTTCTTTTAATATCACCTTACGATTTATCATTATTGACACATGCAAGTGTTTTATAATTAAATTTGACATGAGGAAATAAAATGTAATTATATTGTGCTTGCGAAATATATCTAGTTAATTAGAGTTCCTAATAACTACGTAAAAGATGTAATTACCGAATATAATTATATTTTAATGCAATTACGTTGTCTAGTCGAACTAGGTGAAATTGATGTTAAGAAGATGGGTGAAAAGATGTTTCTTCTATCGTTTAAAGATGATGAATTATTTACTCTGTTAGAAGACCTTAAATGGTCTTACTTGAAAGAGATTTTTGGTTGAAGTCTATCTGTGGTCAGAAACGCTGATTCAGAAGGAACAAGTGACACGGCTGGAAATTTCAGGGATTCCCCTTCATTGCCGGAACCTTTGTTCCTTCAAAAGAAAGGCTGAGTTATGGCGTACGTTCGAATAACCAGGGGAGAACGTATTCCATTCAAAAGAAATTAGCTAAGCATGGTGGAAACCATACTTAACATAGTTTATAAAAAACGGTAAAAGCTTAAAGTAAAGAAATCATAAATGAAAAGAATAAGAACTTTGCTTAAAATGAAACAAAGAAAACAAAGTGAATTCGAGATAAAAGATTTGATGTTGCCTTACCTTAAGAAGGGTATTTATAGACTTCTAAATCCCTAAAGATTACATGAAGATAATCCTAAAAATCAGAAGATAATTCAAATGTTTCTAAATTCAAACTTAGAAACCAAATCATAAAATATTTCTTTAGATCGTGCTAACTAGGTTGTTTCCAGATGCTTCCTCGAGCTGACTGGACCTTTTTAGAAACTGCAATGTCAGACCAGCGTCGTGCCAATGTCTCCAGCCGCGACTAGGAAATAAAAAAAATGCAGCTTGTGCCCTTTTTCTGCCAGTTCCATTAAACATGTAACTACACAGAAAACAAACGGAATACAATCCAAACCAACATTGATATATTCATAAAATATGATAATTAGCAAGTAAAAAAGCGACAATTTAAAACGCTCATCAAATTCATCCTCACTTGTCTCATGCTTGTCCTCAAACATGCTTTGATCAAACTAGTTAAAAACTTAATACTTTCCTTCATTTACTTTCATACTAAAACAAATTATGAAAGTCAAGCTCACAATAACCATTTGAATCAAACACTAATAAAATGAATAAACACACACATAAGATTAAGTCAAACAACATTGCAACTTCCAATCATTCATCAATTAAAAATTCAACCTAACTTAATTCCTCACAAGGATTCACTCAATCCACTCAAATGTGTTTCGGGTGCAAATACGCTCAAAGTCCGAACTAAACAAGAATTTCCATAGGCTTATAACATAATCAAATCTCCATTACTTAATAGAAATAAAATGCAAATATCATTGGGTCTTTAAAAAGGGTGTAATGTGGCTTAGATAAAGGTTTGGAAAAGGCTAGAAATGAGGTTTGTAATCGAAACAAAGAATTTCTTTAGACAATTTAACCAAGTCCATGAGCAAAACAAGATAAATGAAACAACCAAATATTTACATCAAAGACAGCAAAAAACAATTTTTTTCTTTTTTCAACTTTTTCTTTTCTTATTAATTTTTCTGCTTTTTCTATTTATTTTGAATGTTGTTGTTTTTCCTCTCTTTCTTTCTTTCTCATAGATCAAGGTTAATCCTAAGCTTCAATTCTTTGTCTCTACAAGGGTGAAAAGAGAGTGAAAAGCAAAAAAAGCTCGGGTTAATGATTAAGGTGAAAAAAAAGAACTGAAAAATGCTCAAAAATGGTTTACTAATGGAGAAGAAAATGGTAGGTTTTCTTTATTTGGGTAAAAATGGTGTGAATCCTAATGCCCAAATCATATCAAAACACAAAATTGCTTTTGTAGTCTCAAAATGTGTCATGCCACAATTTCTAGAGTTTCAAGATTTAGTCCGACACACTCAAACAAGAAAAAGAGCATAAAAATTAAGTAACATGCTCGAGGCTCAAAATCTCAACAAAGAATGTTCATCAATCAAGTTAGGCGAAATTCAATCAGCAAAATCAAGGAATGTCACAATGAAGTCAAATTAAATTCCTATTCATGCAATTCAACTATCAAGAATGTTCATATTCAAAATATGTTAGAAAAAATGTTAATCCGAGATAATAATAATAAATATTATTATATAATCGAACGAAGCAAAATAAATAAAACTTAAAGTAGAGGCAAGAAATTGGTTTACTCATATTTAGACAATGAATCGGATGAGTAAAGTATGATAAACCGAAGAATGATTTTTGTTGAGGCTTGTATGAACAGTTTCCTTAAGACAGATTCATCCTCTCCTCGGTGCTTTGAGTACCGTTGGACGTCGGTCTCCCAGGATACAACAACAAACGATCACAACAGTAAGCACAACCGTAGTGATCAGTCGAACACAATCTTGCCTTTCTCTATCACCGAAAAGAACAAATTTGAAAGGAATTTTCTAAGTGATTCCTAATTCAACTTTGTGAATTTTGTCTCAAAGTTGTCTATCAAAGTTGTGTTTAAGATTGTGCCTCAACTAACCTATATATATAGGGGAGAAAAACTAATCAAAAGGTTATGACCTTTTGATGAAGATATTTGTTGAAAAGCTAATAGGTATAATTGAATTGATGCAATTTTATACCAAATAATAAGTCTGTTCACCAAGTGACATAACTTATTATTAAAAGACATCAATTTTATTCAATTATTTATTAATTTTTCCAACAATCCGAATGAAATTGATGATTTCAAACATTGACTCAATATGGTGATAGATTCTACGTTTGATATTTGCATAGGATAGGTAGGCGTCCCCCTTTGAACCTTCCCATGTGAAAATATGTTTACCTTACTGGCTGTCCAGTAGACGTGATGTCCTTGAACTGTCCTGCTGTTGGTGTGAGCGATGACATACCTCAGACAAATATCTCACTAACAAGAATTTGGTTCTCATGGTTATGTCCATATAGCTGTGGACATCTCCTGGTTCTGCAAGAGTTTAGAGAACTATGCCCCAATAGTCTCTTTGAAGCGGCTCCACTTCACTCTCACATAGGTGACTTATGTTGTTAGGCTCACCAAAACACATAGTGGTCATTAAAAGCATTGTTTAACGTTTTCCACATTTTAGTCACTGTTTTCATCATAGGAATGGACTTGGGGATAAGAACCCCCACAGTGACCTCACAAGGTCTATGCAATTAGGTTGTCCCATTGAACTTAGATCTTGGGATCTCTAGTCAACTAAGTTGGGTTTTCCTTCACATAGCGCCTTAAATATTAATGGGCTTTAGTCACATTCCTTTCGATGTTTATCAAATTGATCTCGACTCAACTCATTGTTTAGCGGATCAAAAATGTTATCTTTTGATCTTACAAAATCAATATAGATAACTCTAGTTTAGATCAATTGCTTAATGATATTATGTCGACGACATATGTGTCTCGACTTACCATTATACTTATACAAGGCATCCCCACATTTTCATGTAGCTGTAGAAAATTTTCTACATTTCCATAACTCATATGATGTCTCATCTATTTCCTTGTAAGTTACCTTATTTAAAGGTAATTTGCTAATAAAATAACTTCCTCTACATGTTTTGTAACAACTCATAATATGGTCAAATGTCATTCATAATTCTTTGGCAATCTTATGGATACTATACACTTCATATGGTGTATTTGACAATCCATTCAAGATGCAATCCAACATAGAAACTTAGAATGCTTTCAAGCTTTAATGACAACAATGTCTATCTCATCCTCTCTATGAATAGGAGGATCATCCTATATTTGACCATATTCAACATGATTAAATATAAAATCTTATGTCGCTATGTCTTAAAATTATATCCATGAATTTCACATGCTTCTCATTGTGGCTCACAACCACTGACATTGTTGAATTTTATTCAAAGTCTGAATAGGAATCAAAATTTCAAATCACGAGTTAGGTGATTCAATGGGGTTACCATTGTTTCGTTTAAAACACGTAAACATAATTTGTAAATATTCCAAAAATAAATTGAAAGTTAATTCAATTTATTTTTTCATTTTTTTATGTTAAACAACAAAATTTAATTAGAAATTAAATTTCTAAAACAAAATTTGTAACAATGTTTTTACCTCCAAACGATTTCTGTTATCAACAGTAAATCAAATAATTTTTGTTGAACAACAGGATTAAAATCCTGAAACAGTAGGCCCGATTTTTGTTCACATACATATCATAATTTTGTTCGGTACCTTATTTATCGCAACAAATTTTAGTCAAAACTAAAATCCAACAATTAAGTAATTTCTGTTAAACGGCGGGAATTTAGTAAAACTAAAACCCGAAACAGAAATGTACAATCAATACTATTTTGTTGATTCCGTTAAATGTCAGGATTTAAAATCCGAAACAAAACCAACTTCTGTTGGACAACATGATTAAGACCCAAAACATAATCACTTTCTGTTGAACGAAGAGAATTTAATAAATTAATTCTCGAAACAGAACTAATTTATGTTGAACGGTGGAAATTTAATAAAACCCGAAACAAAAACACAATTATGTGTATTAATTTTGATGCCTTGTGTCTGTAGCACCAAAGTTTCACTTTGCTCAACTTTTCATCAAAAGTTGGCTTGTGATCACTTTATTTTATGAAACAAAGGCAAAACAGAACATTTTGATAGGCAATAATTATAACAAATAAATATGCCTCAATGGATTATTTCCACCGGTTGCAAACAATTTGATAAATTCTTAAATGAATTTAATATGCATATACCTTTGCATTACTTTCGTATTGGAGCCACCATTTTTGACTGGTTCGTAATGGTTGGAGTGTCTACAAGGTTGTTCATCTGTTGATACATCCACAGACGTTATTTCTCTGTTTAGTGTATCATCATCAATCCAGAGATAATTATCCTCTTGAAAAACAACATTGTTGTGGCCATAGCCTTGCTAAAAATCCAGTATCGGACTTTTGTTACCTTCAAATAACTTAGTACTCCATAACCGATTCCAATGCTCGTAGACAAAATTCAAAATTTTACCCTCCATTGTTGGTATGATTAAAAATAATAATAACAATCGATTCAACATACCTTGTACATATGTTTCCTCTTTACTAATGGAGGACCCCACATTGTTTTGATTTGCCAATTAACGGAGTGAACAATGGGGTCTCGAACTTGGATTGCAGACTGACTAGGAAATCCCTTGACTAGAAAACATTTGCACAGATCCCTTCATCAAATCCCAAAGTGAAAACTCATATCAATTGAAGCAATCTCCTTCCAAAGTTTGGAAATCTGCGCCATTGTACATTCCATCTCCAATAGACGAATTTCACTTTAGAACCAACGTGAGTTTTTGGAGTCAACAAGAAGACTCGTTTGCATTCGAAACTGCAAATTGCTTGAGAAATTTCATTTTTGCTTGGTTCCTCCTAATGACATGCAATTTGACTCTTTCGTACGATTAAGAACAAACTTATAATCAAGTTCGTCTCGGATTTAAAATAAGAAAGAATCTGTCTTAATATTGTTAGAAAAAATGTTAATCCGAGATAAAAATAATAATAATAATAATAAATATTATTATATAATTGAACGAAGCAAAATAAATAAAACTTAAAGTAGAGGCAATAAATTGGTTTACTCATATTTAGACAATGAATCGGATGAGTAGAGTATGATAAACCGAAGAAGGATTTTTGTTGAGGCCTGTATGAACAGTTTCCTTAAGACATATTCGTCCTCTCCTCGGTGCTTTGAGTAACGTTGGACGTCTGTCTCCCAGGATACAACAACAAACGATCACAACAGTAAGCGCAACCGTAGTTATCAGTCGAACACAATCTTGCCTTTCTCTATCACCGGAAAGAACGAATTTGAAGGAATTTTCTAAGTGATTTCCTAATTCAACTTTGTGAATTTTGTCTCAAAGTTGTCTATCAAAGTTGTGTTTAAGATTGTGCCTCAACTAACCTATATATATAGGGGAGAGGAAACTAATCAAAAGGTTATGACCTTTTGATGAAGAGATTTGTTGAAAAGCTAATAGGTATAACTTAATTGATGCAATTTTATACCAAATAATAAGTCTATTCATCAAGTGACATAACTTATTATTAAAAGACATCAATTTTATTCAATTATTTATTAATTTTTCCAACAAAATATTTACATGAACTTAAACAATCACAACATGCTAAAGATAATCGATGAAAACAAAACATTTCAACCAAGTATTCAATCAATTCAATCAAGCATACAATCAAACAATTCCATAAGACAAGTAAGATGACATTCAATGAAATCTTTACCCCCTCACTTAAGTCATATTGCCCCAATACGAAAATAAAATAAAAATGCAAGAGAAAAGGTAAAGAATACTCTTTATGTTTATTGGCGATGATGGAAAAAGGGGTTATTCGAATTGGTTCGACCGCTCAAAGAGAAACTGTCGGAGTGCGGATTGATGCCAAAGTTTCCTGCAAAGTCAAAGGGAAATAACATTAGTAATGGGTAACAAAAATAAGCTCGTTTATTTACCTCAAATTTTCTTATTTGGCAATGGGCAATGGTGTCCGCGATTAATCGACGAAAGGAAATACCTTCTAAATTGATAAAATGTCAATTTAATCCTTTTTTTTTCAAATTTATAAACTATAGATTAAAGGAATATTTAAATTGTTCATGTTTGATAAGGGATACACATAGACGGAGCCAGGATTGAATGTTGGTAGGGGCCAAAATATTAGAGTTTTAAGAAAAATGTAATAGCTTATTAGGTATTTAAACTCAAAATCAAGAAAACGATACTTAATTTATCTAATATTTAAACTTACAATGTTCTAAAGTGTTATTAGACCGAAAAATTGAGAAGATGAGGCCATCATTCTTTAGTTTGGCCCCTACTTGATTAAATATTTAATATTTTTTTGTATTTTATTAATATGAATTCTTATTTTTATATGAATCAAAATACTTTTAGACCAAAATTTGTAAAATATATAAAATTTTGAATAGGGGAAGAGGCCCCTTTGGCAATAGAGCTCCACCTCTAGGGATGGATACGAGACCTGAACCCGATTCAATCTTGAAAAAACAATGTAATTATATTTTATATATTTATAGATAATTATGATAATATCACTCTTTATATATTTTTATTTAAATCCCTATTTATCGAATAAAATTAAGAATTATATGTATATATTTGTGTTAGGTTAAATCAAATCAGATCAAGTTAGTGGGTACGAGTTTTACCTCGAAAGACAAGTCAAATTTCAAGTCAAATGAAGTCACTTTAAATTCAGATCGGGCCGAGTTTTGAATAGAGGGTATATTTTTATTGGGTCAGATTGATCGAAAATACGACTCAATCTGACCCATGTCTATACTTATGTTTGATACTATTATATAATAACGACATGCATCATGGTCTCCTAATAAAATAGACTCCAAGATTTTACGTGAAAAACCTTTTTGGGAAAACCCATAGGCAGAAGAGTAGAAAATTTACTAATGTCAAGAGAAAAAAAAATATGAGAGGAGTCCTTATATACAACCTAATCTCTAACTTTAATCCTTAGTATCTATTTATAGGGATATATAGTTTACTACAAAGAAAACTAAGTAAAGTAAAAAAACTACTTTATAAAAAGCTATTTTAATAAAGTTCTCTACATTTAATCAAACTAAATTTATTACTTTCTCAATTAAATTGTGTCACATTGAATTCGAGTAAAACTTAACAAATCTTCAACTTGAAACGAATTTTGAAGGTACGAATGATTCGAGATAAAACACCCAAATTCGACAAGGCACCCAAGCTTAAAAAAACAATTCTTCACTTAATGAACAAATTCTCCACCTTGAGAACATATTCATCACTTCTTCCACGAAAACATTTAAAGGGGCATTCTTCAATAATGAATGCCAATTGAATCCAAAGCTTACCAAAACTTGGATTAGTCTTCACATCAGTAAGGAAGTCATAAGTGCTAACATTACTCACAACTAGTTCACTACAAACAATATCATGCACAACATCATCCCGATCATCAATGTTAATTCAATCTTTTCCATTATACTCATAAAACTAAATTTCCTTCCTCTCGAATTTGTTATGCCCACAAAACTGAACTCTATTTTTCTTGTCAAATCCGTTATGCCCACATAATAGAACACTTTCTACTCCCAAAATTATTATGCCCACTGTTGTTTTGTTGAACACAAAATCTTCCTTTGCCACGAAAAAAATATAGTTCATCTTCTATAATTATTGAACCATGCAAAATATAAAACTTGAGGGTCTTCCTCTGTCATTTCATCAGAATAAGAGCTCTTGTAAATTTAGGTACCTCTACTTTCCACAATTTGAATATGGTGTTGCGATCCAATGACTTCTTATACTTTGAAAATGTCATTATCGTGATCAAGTTAAACAACATGGATGCTCTGATACTAATTTTTTATGTGCCAACGACATACATAATGATCGTATAATAAAATGTAACACCCCAATTTAGGGGCTAAATTTAAGAAATTATAAAGTGGTGAATTTAATTGGTATTTTTGGAAGAAATTGGAGATTAAATTATAAAATCGCAAAGTTGGCAAACCATTTTAAGAAGTGCATGAAATTCAGTGGCTTAACTATTAATTTAGCCAATTTTCTATAGGAGAGAATTATAAACTCTTCCCCCCGTCAGTTTCCAGATATATTTTCCGGTTTCCCCTTCCCCAACAACCCTTCTTTCAACTCTGATCTACTCACCGTCCGACCTCCGATCGACGAGCTGAAACCACCATCGTGTTCATTGTCAACCGAGGAACAAAACCCCTTAAACCTTTTGTCATGAATCATCTCCGTTCGTCGTTAATTTCAGTTGGAAGTATCATCGGTAATAACTTGATTTCAATTGGTTTTTCGTCAACTCACGACGATCCGATGATCCGTTTACGATACCTCCCGCACCATCGTGTTCCTTGCATCGTTCCGAGTCTGCCAGTGTCATCCTTGGCCTCCGTCAATGGCGGCGCGTGAAGAGGTTAAGCGGTCAAAGTTTCCGATTTGTTGAAATCGAGCTCTTCGCCATTCAAAAATTTGAACCGAGCTTTGTAAGTATCTCGAAATTGCTCAAAAATAATTTTTAGAAATTTTTACGTGAATTTTAGGACACTGGAGGGGGTCCCACGCGCCCCCACGCGCCGCCATTGCACGTGGGGATGGTCCAAATGACTTGTTTGACCAGTTTTGTAGCAGGTTTGACCGGTTACAACCCGACCCGTTGACCCGGCCCGACCCGTTGACCCGACCCGACCCGTTGACAGTTGACCACAGTTGACCAGAACTTTGATCGGCTTTGACCGGGCATTAAACGACCTTTAACTTTGACCGAGTATACTTATCATGATGTTTATCGACGTTCCAAATCCGATTCCGCAGTCTGTTTTTCGAAATTCAGACCCGAAGACCTCGAAATTTCCAGTCAAACCCATTGACTTTGATTTTGACCGAAAATTCCAAATTTTCGAAAAGTCATATTTTATGCTTTCGACGTCCTGAATCCGAATCCGAAGTCCGTTTCACCAAATTCGAACCCGATAAGCTATTTTTCACTGATTTATCATCCGATTCGATCCGTTTTTCAGAATTAAGCTCCGTTTTGATGTAATTTCTGTTGGTATGGATCCGAGGAAATTTTGGAAGATTATTTCAAGATCGAGGGCATTCGAATGGAATTTAATGGTCGATCATTATTACACAAAAATCGAGGTAATACTTTACTACCTCTTTATGCTTATTGGAATATGTTAATATTGGTAAATGCATGAATAAGATAATGTTGGTCACTTTTGTGGAGTTGATTAATTTCTACACTTGATCTGAATACGGTAAAAAGGAACAGTAACTGATTATGGTTCAGATAACTTTTATAAGAAATTGGGGAATTGTTAGAATTAAATTACAAGTCCTGTGTTTAGTGATAAATGAATCAGTTTAGATCTGTATCATATAATTTATTTCATCAAAGGTATTTGCATGGGAAATTATGAGAATATTCTGATAAGGTAAAATTAAAAAACTACCCTTATATTATAGGATGACAAGAATTGTCCCCGGAAGTTGGTTAATAACTCTGAAAATACATATTGATCTGATATAATTACATATGTGCATAAGAAATAATAGTTTTGTTTAGAAAATTTGGATAACTGATTTTTAACGCCAAAAAGGGTTTGCGCAAGATGCTAGAATTTTGTTAAGGAATAATTTCAAGATCAGAGAATGTTCAGGAAAACAATTAATCATAGGATCTTTAAATTATAATTATTTTCGTTAAGAGTTAATATCGAAATTATCTGGTTAAGAAATTACAAAAATGACCTTGAGAGGTAAAATAATCTGAGTTGACCCTGAATGAGAAAGTACTTTGAGGATTTGTAGTTAACTCAATTAAGTACGAATTTAATTGTTAAGATCCTATCTTTGTACAGAAAAATTATTGATATTCTGTTTGTAAAATCTGAGAAGGCACTTGACCCGAAAATATTCGAGTAATGAGTAAATACCTGAAGAATAATTTATCGGGGGTATTCTGCTATCAGAATTGTTCGAAAGAAATAAAATAAATGATAAGATTGAATTTAATAGTAAGATCGGATGGAAGAAAATAATTAAAATACACTGAATCTGTAGAATGACCAAAATACCCCTATAATGGAAATGACCCAAGAATATCACCAAGCTCAAGAATTATTGGATATCCTCGAGCTCTGAAATGAATGGAATAAAACTGAACACCAAAATTACCAAAATACCCTTATGGCCTATATTAAGTAAATGTCTTGGATTAATTAAGGAATCCAATTAAGCATAGGTGTTAGACTACCCTTAAAAGTTATGGAACACAACTTAAGTGAGCCGATCAACCTTAATGATATGTCAGTGCCTGAACGACATAGAAATTATTTGAATGTGTGTTCATCTTCTCAAGTTTGGTTCGATGATAATTTTGGAAATATTCATCTCAGCAACTCTAGATCGTATTCAGTACTAAGAATTTTATATTTGTTCGACAAATCAACCACGAAGACCAAACTGAACTGAAAGGAAGTACAATATGTATCTGAAATTCAGAAACGTCCGAAATTACTCTGGAAAATTCCAAAGTAGTTGGAATAGACTTGACTGCTAAATGAACTAGGTAACCTCAAGGACTGAGGATTAAGTAAGAGATTGGAATAAGCCTGAAAACTCGGATGAACTTACGTGATGTATCATCCCTATGGATTATGAATCACAAATCAAGTACGTCGGCATTTCCTGATATAGTTAAAACATGGAAATGAAATAAAGACCATTAAAATATCTGTTAGTCTCCTTAAGATCTGTTCAGTGATGACTCAGAAGGTGATCTATGGATAAGAATATTTAGTATTAAAGAGTAAATACCCTGGAAGGTTAATGAATTTGACAAGTTGACAAGTATTAGTTCTGGGAGCTATTCACCTGGAGTTGTTCGATAATCTGATCAATCGACATAGATTGTAAAGGTCCTGAATCTTCGTTATTCCTTATCAACTCAAATCACTCTGGTCATGTATGAAAACATAAGTAACTCATATGTAAAGGATTTTGAATGCCCTTCTGATTACGTAAAGCTTCCGATAAATGTCTGAATAAGATGATCATGATAAACATATTATGAATGACTGATGATTTTGTCAGTTAACAAACTCTTCTAATAGTGATTCTAATTTCCAGCATTCTATCAGTAAACTAAAGATTTTTGTTTCTCTGCCCGATAAGATTATCATGTATCTCTAAATAATATACGGAAACTCTAGTGTGTTCCCTACTTATATGAATATTTTATCTGACTTCTGATTTGAATTCTGTTTTGACATCTGATATAAAATCTGTTCTGATTCCTAACCTGGATTCTGTTTTGATACCTGATCTGAATTATGTTTTGATTTCTAATATCTCCGTTTACCAACGGAGAAATGTTTTATCTGGGGGTTTATTGTTAGAGGAAGATTATCTGCAGACTCCTCGGCTTTGTGCTTAGGGTCTAAATGGCATGTGCGGTTGGGTGTATGGTTCTTGGGAACCTACACATTTATGATGTGAACGGATGGGGGTATATATATATATGTTTTAAAAGATCTGTATCTTTTTATTAGTTTTACGGGAACACACTAGAAGCCCTATTCTGATCTCCTGAACCTAGACATCCAAAATATTTCCATCTAAAATGAATATTATTTGTTACTACCTGTGGTATCAATGGACCTTAGCTCAGCCTAAAAAAATTTGTAGATATCTGAACCAATAAGGAAATATATGTTTATCTGTATCTGCAAGTTCTTCAGCATCATCTGGTAGTTCTGTATTACTTAGCTTTCTGAAGCTCACTCTATTACTCAACATTGCAGGTTAAAAGTATTGTACCAGTGCAGCTATCGACATCAGTAAGGGAGTTCTTCCGGCGTTATTTGCAGAGTACGGTACATGCGATTAGGGGACATGTAATTGTATTTTGGTTTTATATGTGAGTCTCGAAATCTGTTTTAATTCTACATACCGATTAATGATTTTATGAATTTACATGTTTTGATAAAAAGTTTTAAATTTTCCGCTATTTTTTACAGTGGGTCGCTCCAGAGGCCCTAATGTGACACTCCAGATCGGATCAGGTTAATCGCATCGGTCTGAGGGGGTTACATTTAGTGGTATCAAATCCATGGTTTTAGTCAATTATCCGAGAAATGTTGACCCGACTCCAGAAATGAAATTGGGATATGATGCTGCTCTATGAGCCTATTCACATAACCAAGGCTGAATTGATTTCACAAGGATAAAGTTGTTTTGATTATTTATTTGGACTGTGGAAGGATTCTGATTAGAATGTATACTCAGTTGGTTAAGGATTAGTAGAGGACACGTACTTTTGTAAAAGCTACTTAAAGATATGAAAGAACTGATGGAAATTTCATTTCTGCAATAATGTGACATGAATGAATTTCGAGGATGAAACTCTTTTAAGGATGGGAGAATTGTAACACCCCAATTTAGGGGTTAAATTTAAGAAATTATAAAGTGGTGAATTTAATTGGTATTTTTGGAAGAAATTGGGGATTAAATTATAAAATTGCAAAGTTGGCATACCATTTTAAGAAGTGAAGGAAATTCAGTGGCTAAACTATTAATTTAGCTAATTTTCTATAGGAGAGAATTATAAACTCTTTCCCCGTCAGTTTCCAGAGATATTTTCCAGTTTTTCCTTCCCTAACAACCCTCCTTTCAACTCCGATCTACTCACCATCCGACCTCCGATCGATAAGCCGAAACCACCATCGTGTTCATTGTCAACCAAGGAAAAAATCCCTTAAACCTTTCGCCGTGAATCCTCTCCATTCGTCGTTAATTTCAGTCGTAAGTATCGCCGGTAATAACTCAATTTCAATTGTTTTTTCATCGATTCACGACGATCCGATGATCCGTTTACGACACCTCCCGCACCATCGTGTTCCTTGCATCGTTCCGAGTCTGTCGGTGTCATCCTTGGTCTCCGTCGACGGTGGCACGTGAAGAGGTGAAGCGGTCAAAGTTTCCGATTTGTTGAAATCGAGCTCTCTGCCGTTCAAAAATTTGAACCAAGATTTGTAAGTATCTCGAAATCGCTCAAAATGATTTTTAGAAATTTTTACGTGATTTATAGGACACCGGAGGGGGTCCCACGTGCCCCCACGCGCCGCCACTGCGCGTAGGGATGGTCCAAATTTGAATTATGTTTTGACATCTGATATGAAATCTGTTCTGATTCCTAACCTGGATTTTGTTCTGATATCTGAATTATGTTTTGATTTCTTATATCTCCGTTTACCAACGGAGAAATGTTTTATCTGGGGGTTTATTGTTGGAGGAAGATTATCTGCAGACTCCTCGGCTTTGTGCTCAGGGTCTAAATGGCATGTGCGGTTGGGTGTATGGTTCTGGGGAACCTATACATTTATGATGTGAACGGATGGGGGAATATATATATATAAGTTTTAAAAGATCTGTATCTTTTTACTGGTTTTACGGGAACACACTAGAAACCCTATTCTGATCTCCTGAACCTATACATCCAAAAATTTTCATCTGAAATGAATAATATCTGTAACTACCTGTGATATCAATGGACCTCAGCTCAGCCTAAAAAAATCTGTAGATATCTGAACCAATAAGGAAATGTATGTTTATCTGTATCTGCAAGTTCTTCAGCATCATCTGGTAGTTCTGTATTACTGAGTTTTCCGAAGCTCACTCTATTACTCAGCATTGCAGGTTAAAAGAATTGTACCAGTGCAGCTATCGACATCAGTAAGGGAGTTCTTCCGGCGTTATTTGCAGAGTACGGTACATGCGATTAGGGGGCATGTAATTGTATTTCGGTTTTATATGTGAGTCTGAAAATCTGTTTTAATTCTACATACCGATTAATGATTTTATGAATTTACATGTTTTGATAAAAAGTTTTAAATTTTCCGTTATTTTTTACAGTGTGTCGCTCTAGTGGCCCTAATGTGACACTCCAGATCGGATCGGGTTAACCGCATCGGTCTGAGGGGTTACATAAAAGAGATATAAAGTTTTATGTGAAAACCCCTTTTAGGAAAAACTTCAGGTAGAATAAGAGAAAATTCACTAATGTCAAGAGGAGTCCTTATGGACAACCTAATCTCGAACTTTAATCCTTAGTATATATTTATAGAGATAAATAATTAATTACAAAAAAAATCTAAATAAAGTAAAAAGCTATTTTAATAAAGTTATATATTTCAATAAAGTTTCCTACTTTTAATTAAATTAGATTTATTACTTTATCAGTTAAATTGTGTCACTTTGAATTTGAGTTAAACTTTAACAGATACCAAGTTGAAGAAATTCAAATCCAACTCAAAAGTTTGCCTGTAAGTTGGAAAACTCTAATATTTTATATACGTAAAAACTCGGGTACACTTAGAGAACCGAACACTTAGCGAACCGTTCATGAAATGTTTAGCGGGAAGTTCGTTTATGTTCGTTTATTTATTAAACGAACGAACATGAACAAAATTTTATGTTCGTTTAATTAAATGAATGCACACGAGTAAATGTCTTGCTCGTTCATTTACATTCGTGAACGTTCGGTAATCCATTCGTTTATGTTATTTCATTTATTCCCGTTTATGTTCATTCATTTATGTCCGTGTATGTTCATTCATTTATATCAGTGTATGTTCATTCGTTTATATTCAACCCAATCTCTATACCCATTTAAAATATTAAGACCCAATCATTAATATTTTAAAAATCAAAATAATTTTAACTCTGAAGTTGTAGGTTACATTAATGAATAATGAATTTTATGTAATTATTGTTGTTGTTGTTGTTGTTTACGTTCATTTATTGTGTTCGTTTATGCTCATTTACGTTTATTTGTTTGTGTTCATTTACATCTGTTTGTGTATGTTCGTTCATTTGTGTTCGTTTATCATTTAAATGAATGAATTTGAACGAACACTATCGTTTATGTTCTTGTTCGTTCATTTGTTCAATTAAAGTTAAACGAATGAACATGAATATACCCGGTTCGTGTTTGTTCGGAGCGACTAACGTATGCTCAAATGATGATTTTGGATTCTGCGAAACTTTCATCAAATTCTTCGACTAACTGCATTCAGATACGTCCAAAGCCCAACAATCATAGTATGGTGTTTTATATAGAAAACAAAATTATTAACGTTGGACAGACATCAACTATAAAAACCGGCCAAAATTACAATATTACTTCAATTTTCAAGTAGTTCTTGCAGTTCACTTATAAATGTGTAGCCAATAATTCCATTATCACACAAACATTTCCAGTAATTGGTCTTAGCCTTCCCTCTCAAACCTCTTCACATCTGAGGATATGGATTCATTTAGTGGCACGTCTTGTATGAAACAAAAACAAGTGCCTACCTTTAAAATTAGCTCATCATTGATCTGTCAGTTGTATATGAAAATATAAACATGCATAATACAAAAGTTAAAAAAGGGTCACCACTTTTATTTTGACAACTTTTGTCCAAAATCTAAAATATACTTCTCGTCATAAAGTACTTTACCGTTTATAATTTTTGGTAAAAATTCGTAACTTGAAAGACAATCAAAAGAGATTCTGATGAATATAAATAATAATATTTTATATATTCTCAAAACTTGATATATCTTAAAATATTCTTCTAACATCCTATAAAATTATTTATGCAACATAAATCTCAAAAATAGCAAAAAAAAATTACATCTCTTTGAAATAATTTTCTATGGTACTTACAAAGTATAAGACATACTGATAGATTTAAAACGACCATGTTTAAGCCTTTCTCGCTTTTCATGTGGTATCCAATTTGACAATTAAAAGTAGCAGCAGTATTTTCAAAAGATCTCGCTCTAATCGTAGCCACAAGTAAAAGCAGATTAATTTATTATAGTTCTTTTCGAGTACGCAAACGAAATGAGATTATCATACTAGTTGCATGGCTGAAAGATAATGCTTTGATCTGGTAGCAAAATAAACAAATTAAAGAGCATGGGAGTCTGGAAACTGATATATAATGCCAATGAGTTGCAGGCTGTACATTTCTGATAATAATCCACCAAATATATATATTGTAAAGAAGATGCAACTTGTCCAAGTTTGACGGCTAAGATGAATTGACCGTCGCGAAAGGAAACATCAACGGCATGAGGGCAGGATTGCTGTGATTTTCCCTGAAAAAGATCAATTTGTTGTTTATGGTGACATGCTGATGGGATAAATATGTAGTTTATCCAAGCAACTAATTTTCTGTTAAGAAACCAACTCCACTACAGTCCCTCTCATTATCCTTTGATACTCAAACAAATAAAGTTAATAACATAGTGCTTGGTGCATTGGTTTCATCAACTTTTCCAGCAACCGTTTTTCCATTAGATTCCAGAAGCCATAATGGCTTTCTTCCTCAAACATTTTCTAACAAAAAAATTGCATACCCATTTTATTTAATTTTTTAAAAACAATTTTGGACCTGATTTTATTAATTTTTAGATCGGCCACTATTTTTAACCTCTTTTAGTTCGAAAGTTTTTGATTTTGGGGAATTGTATCAAATTCAATAAAAAACCATTAAGCAGAGATTATATATATATATATATATATTAATTAGATTATCTTTTTACCTTCAAAAAAATTAATAAACAGAGAAGAAAACAAAAGAAAATTAACTATTGACAATTCAAGATTAAAATCGTCGAATATGATAAAAAATAAAAGAAGAAAAGTGGTGCAAGAGAAAAAAATAGAAAAAAAAACGACTGAAATCATTTAAATATCATAATATAACATTTGATAAATAGTTTAGATAACAAAATAAGATAAAGGTATAATGGTTCCTAGTTGAATATAAAAATATAATTCTCCGAACACTTGAAAGAAAATTGAATATATTTATGTGAAATGCATATGCCCGCCTCTGATATCAAACCTGGGTATTTGGGCTAGGCTAGAGAGTAGATGTTCCATTGGAGAGCAGCAATGGGTAGAAACTCCCACTCGGTACCTTTTCTGACTGCTGGAAAGCTCAATTGACATTTCCCAAATATTAAAAATTTGAGCTTCACAAGGCATGGTGGGGATCAAACTGGTTGAAAATAAAAAAAATCCTAAATAAAATGCCCTCGAACGATATTCTAATGTAGAATTAGCTCCCTTTAACATGATCTTATTTGTTTGATTAGTCTAGTATGATTAAAGTAGTATTTGTTTAAAACATTCTTAATCATTTTGACAATGAATGCTTAAATATCTATGCAAATATGGTGCTCAAGCCCGAAACTTCTAGGGATAATAATCACCTCTTAACCACTAAGATAACTTAGTTTGTACTTGTAACACCCAAATCCCGAGTTAAGAGTTTCGGGCTAACCCCAGAGGACCTTGGATAAATCCCTTGGATCTTAAGAAACCTTGACCCAAGTTTGAGTGGTTTTGGGTTTGGATTGAGCCCAACATGTGTTAAAAATGGGATTTTTTATTTGAAAGTCAAACTTGAAGGACCAAGGAAGTAGTTTACCAATTTGTTTTATGAAAAGTTGATTCTTTAAATGTTGGTGAGATCACACGTTTATTTCTCTTCTTCCTCCCCATCCATTTTGTTATCTTTTTCCTTCATATTTCTGTCATTTCCTCCCACTTGAAATCATCAAAGGTGAGAACTTTGAAGTGTGAAAAGCCTTGTACATTTTAGAAGAGGTAAGAGTTGAAATCTCTGCACCTTAGCTTTCTTTTAAGCCCTCAATATCAAGTTTTGGTCATGTTTGCCATACAAGTAGTTAGTGGGGGGTTAGGAAACCCAAGTGTTCCAGCGTATTTTTGGTGGATTCAAGGCTCAGGAGTTGTTCATAATCTTTTCCTAAACATCTAAGCAAGTTAGTAACTCATTCTTTGATCTTTGTCTAGTGAGAGAAGTGAGAGAAGTGAGAGAAGTGAGAGAAAGTTCCAAGAACAACAGAAAAGAAAAGTCAACCGTTGGTTGAGCTTTGAGCATTTCCAGCTTCTTAGTAATCCATATAACACACTCATAACTCAACTATACCACTTATAGATCACTAGGTGTGCTTGTTTGGTTTTGCATAAGTTATGAAGCATGTAAGCATATTCATGGTAGATTTCAGTATTTTGATGTTTTTCAACATGTTTATAAACCTATTATGACCACTCTTAATATACATAGAACTTAATAATGTCTGGGAACCTCAGTAGGCCTTTTGGGTGAAATGGGGAATCATTTTTGTGCCTAAACAAGGCATTTATGGGCTTGAGTATCAATACTGGAAGAACAATACCAATACTATTCGCCAGGCAATTTAAAACAAGGGAGTTTTGGGCTAGAAGTATCGATACTTATTAATGGGGAATCGATACTGATGGTTGGGTATTGATACTCGCAGGAAGAGTATCAAACCAAGTTCACTTAACAAATTCTAGTAGTAATTTTTTGTGTCGATACACATGGGAGTATCATTAGAGGGGTAGAGTATCAATACTCCCCGTATGGGTATCGATACTAAGGCCTTTTTTAAAAGATGGAAGCCATTTTGGTATCGATACTTGGGATAGTATCGATACCCTAGTATATAAGTATCGATACTTAGTCCAAAAGTATCGATACTACCCTTCCTCCTTAGCTGATAATAGTCATTTCAGTATCCATACCACAGGGAGGGTATCGATCCTTAGGAGTCAATAGCGATATTGAAGGACTCAGTATTAGTATCAGCGTACATCTTTGGGCAAGGAATCCAAATGGTTAAGGGTTGAACTTGACGGCCCAATAATAATAGAATGCCACCAAATAAAACTATAAGTGAGAACAGTGATAAACACAACACAACTAGAAACAATAATAGTTAGGACATCATAAAACTAGCCTTGTTTGATACTTGAGAAACAACCAAGACACCCAAGTTACTTTGGCAGATGACGATCGCCTTATTTGGATATATCTCACTTAGTGTCAAGACACTTTAGTTTCCAGCTGGGCGTAGATTCCCCTAGACTCGATGGAGTAAGTTGGTCGGGTGTACGTTTCCGATGCAGTTTCGGATCTCACCCCAGATATCCAAGGGTATCTTAGGTAGTCTAGAGGGGTGTTTGCTCTTAGATGCAGAACCCTCAGTCGCACCATGATGCCTACCTTAACATGTCATGTCAGCATTCTTATGTTTTCATACATATGCAACTAGCATGCTCATTTAGTGAATTCATGTAGTATAGTGAAGTTGTTAGTGTGGTACTAAGCTCATAAGCTCAGCGTTCAGAATGTGTTTATGTACGTAGGTTCTTAGGTGACTATTCAGGAGCATTATCTTCGCCAGCAATTTCCGGACTAGCCGCGGCACCAGAGTATCTCTTGAGTTATACTTAGAGGACATGTACTATTTATAGACTCTTTTTTATTCAGTTGTAACTCTATTTTTTAAAATTTAGTATTATTATTATTTTGGATATTTTCAGAGCTTCCCCGTATTTGTAACCTTGACTTGCTACGATTTTATTTTATATTATTATGGATGATTTTTATATGACTTTTTATAGTCATTTTTAAAAGAAAATTTTTGGGTTAGCCACTTTAGTGGTCCCGTGTGACACTTTAATCCTTTGACCTTCGGGTCAGACTGGATTAAAGTGTATTGAGAGTCTATTTAGTGGTTTATTGAGTGGATGGAGAGTCTATTAAGTGGTCTCAGTGATGAAAAGAAATATTATTCTCCTCAGAGGACTTGGGTTCAAGTAATTATGTCTATAGGATGTATAACTGTATATGTATTGTCAATAAACTAAAAATATTATGAACAAATGCTAACTTATAATCGAATAATACTATTAAAAGAATATAATGGTTGGGATCCACCTTTTACTTAACTTTTTTTCATGCATATATTATCCTCTAATGAAATCAACTCCTTCAGCCATCTAAACTAAAACCACTAGAGAGAAACTAAACATGATAACTTCAACAACATCCACCCAGTTATCCTAGGAGTTGCTTGAAATCATCCATCCAAGAAAATTTCTACTACATGTCTCTCTTTACCCAGTAGAAGCCCCGGCAATTTCCCCATCTCAACAACATAGCCATTCCATCAACGACTACTTCCACACAAATGCGCCCATTGTTGTCTTACTCCTCATTTGCACCATCATTTCCACTTGGGGGCTGTTTTGTGTTGTCAAGTTCGCAATTAGGGGCTCAACTTCTGCTTCAGCCAAGTTAGCCAATGCAGGAGTTGAGCAGAAAGTGAAAGCCTTAAAGGCCTTCTCTATTGTAAAATACGCAACTGAGTTAAAACTGCCGGCATAGACACGGCTTGTGTTATATGTTTGTCGGAGTTCGTTTCCGGGGAGTATCTTTGGATTTTTCCGATGTGCAACTATGGATTTCATACTCATTGTATCGATACATGGCTTAGTTCGCATTCTTCATGTCCTACGTGCAGGTACTGCCTGACTGAAACGGACCCAAAGAGCGATGATTTCAGCCATGCTGGGACTTTGCCGGTCCAGGAAATCATGAGCATTGAAGAGAACTAGAAAATTGTGCATAATTACAGGGTAACTCGGCTGGTTTTGGTGTAATCGAACAATTTAATGTGATTGGATCAAAATATTCAGCAGATCGTACGTTCAATCTTGCACAAGTGAAATGCAATGAGGCAGCGACCAAGGGAGACGCTTTTTAAAAAGAAAGTATTTAAATACGAAATAGGATAAACATGGCAAGAGTAGTTTAGAACCACTTTACACTGTTAAAGACACAATATTTGTTAAAAGACTAAAGCAAAAATAAATTAATAAGGAGTTAATATTAACTCTGGTTAGAATTTGCAGTCATTTTCAAAAGTGGAATTGATTTTAATTCATATTACTTTTATCAATATAAAAGTGATTACAAAATAATATATATTTTAAGTGCAATCAATTATTTAACAATTAATACTTAACTACTTATATCGCAGTTGTTAGTATTCGAATCCAAAACTTTTAGATATAATAATTATTCTTTTAACCATTAAACTAATTTAATTCATGTATCTTAATTCATATTTTAACATACGTTTTTATTAGCTTTTTGTATCTACCATGTTGTAGGTTATAAAGTATTGGATGCAACAGTATCAAATTAAACGTATCTTCCTCATCCTTTACTTTGAGTTAAATATTACATTAAGTGTCAAATTTTATCCATATATTGAACTCAACAAGCCATTATCCAAAATTCGTAAAATTAGGGGCACCAAAAATTATTTCATGAATTAGGATATTTGTTATTAGTATGTGACGAATCTCGATAAAATCATTCGACGACTTTTGAATATTATGTAGATTAACTAATGACTTCTAAAAACTGTGTGAATGGTCCAACTAGCGTGCATGTAAGTAACATGGGGAAGACATCATGCAGTCAATACGATTTCCAAAAATCATTATACAGTCCACACTATTTTCAGAAAGGATCCTGTCATCCTGTTGAGATCCATTTGATAGATAGAAAACGCCCTAATTCATAAAATAATTTTTTTTCACCACATAATTCAAGTAATTTTATCGTCCAATTTTTTTGCTCGGTAAATATGATTTTTATTATCATTAATAAAAATTTCTGTCCAAATAGAATGCTTTGTTAAAACCTCTTTAGACTTAAGTGGAGGAAAAAATTACTTTTTATTTGGCAAAACATGAACAAGATGAAACGCAATATCCCCAACTCATTCGACCACCGCCTACAAACTCTCCTAGAAAAAGGCCATCAGAGTTGCAAAACAAAACCATTACAAATCCTCTCCTTTCTATTGTAAACTAGAATGCAATAGTAGACTATACAAACCAGAGAGCAGAAGCTTTAGCGCAGAAAACCAGTTACCCATGAAAAGTAAAAAGATCAAGGCCAATGCGAATATCCACAACCAAGCTATTACCAGCTAACAACTTAACAACAACAACCAGAACATAGATTGCAGAAGATGTGAGGACAAAACAAGCCCCAAATACTTACCACCAAGCTTTAAATAATGTATCTTCCTTCGCATCTCATCGATCGTTAGCAGCGAGGACAATCCATTATCACTTCGATTAATATGACTAAAAAGAATTCTTGCAAATTTACTCCTTAGCCTGTCAACTTCCAAAAACAGAGGCCACCATTCCTACGGGAGATGAAGTGGACAATCCATCCAATCCAATACCAATTTAAAGTCGGTTTCCACAACCATTTCCCTTAAAACTAACCCTCTTGCCTCAATAAGCACTTCCAAGGAAATTTTAATGGCTGAAATTATCACAAATTTCACCCCAAACTATCCACAGAACCTGAGAACATTGCGCGCAACACCCCATCTGCCAAACAAAGCACACCTCTACACCCAGATAATTCATCTTTCACCGAACCAACCACCCTGAATTTTGCTAACACATTCAATGAATCTCCCCTTTCCCCTCATATAACCCACCCATGAATCTCGGTTTCAATGCCAATTTTCGGGCAACTAATGAGTGATTTATTATGTCATTATTTTGTTGATAATTCCTCTTTGTTGTTTCATTGATATCGTTGTTTTTATTCAATTTTGTGTAGGACTTTAATTTTTGGAAAACAATATTGAAAGAGCAAGTTATGCAATTTTTTTTTCTCTAGAGTCAAGGCTGGACTCATGGTGTCCGACATGGTAGATTCTAGCAGTCCAGACAACGCCAACTTCTAGAAGGCGATCTAGTCATCATTATCCAGAAGGGAGGTGTGCGAAAATTACTTAAGATTTAAGTTTGCATTTAAATTCAAAACAAATATTTGAGAATTATTATTTTGTCATTCAGGAGTTTATTATTTGAATTTTTTTAGATTTTATCCTTAGTTATTTCATTTTATTTTCTTTAGGGTTTTATAAATCTATAAATACGCCATTGGGGTAAAGTTTGAGATGTACTTAAAGTTCAATTTTTTTTCTGGTTTTTATTTTTTCTAAAAGTTTTTCTTTTCATCTTCATTCTTACTTTACGTTTTTACTTTGTTCTCTTTAAAAACATGCTAAGTATGATTTCTATCATGCTTAGATAATTTTTTTTTCATTTAGCCGATGGCTTAGCGATGACACAATTCGTTTCATGAGAAATGAAAAGCACTTGATATCTTCGGATATCATTATCAATTTTCTACAAACTTGGTTTGGCAATCAGTCTTTCCTTTAAAAATATTAACGCTTTCATTTCAAAAAGAGCTCGTTGGTCTGGATGTTGTTTTGATTTAAAGTTGGGCGGAAAGATCAACTTATACCAAAGTTGACTTCCTATGAACACACTTAGCGATGGTCCACTAAGAGAAATTGAGATCAGATTCGATTCTCATTGAGACAACATAATTTGATTCGGGCTTTTCCAGTTCTTAAAACAGATTTGGTGCTAACGGTGATTGTTGTAGTTAGTCCAAACAAGTACTGAATTTCAAAGATTGACTTAGGAATATCGGTTTACCAGAAAGTAAAGTAAATTACAGGGGTTGGGCCTTGTAGACTGTAACCAACATGAATCCCAAAATAAAATCTCTTTCAATAATTGACATAAATTGAGGCAAAGCAAAGCTTGAGTCTATTTTTATTCAACTGATTTTCTTTTCTAAGTTTTACTTTCTTTATCTTTCTAAATTTAATTTTTCACAACCACTTTTATTTTTACTTAGCTCTTTCAATTAAAATCCCCCCTTATTTTCTATACTTTTTCACCAAAATCAGAATCAAACCTCTCAACGTCAGAAGATTCTTTGTCCTTGTTGATCGACCCTTCTTCTCTTTACTACGACACTTGTCAAATTGACGTTGTTGCAGGGGATCGAACCCGGGTTACCAGTATGACAGGTTGGAATACTTACCTCTATACTACAATGTGTATGTACAAGATTAAAACTGAAGAAGGTGTGAAATCGTCAAGAAAGAGCCAACACTGACTGAACACGTCAATGATGGAAGTGATGAAGAAAGAAATTCAGAAACTCCTAAATGTCGATGTGATTTACCCGATATCAGACAGTAGTTGGGTAAGTCCAGTCCATGTGGTTCCTAAGAAAACCGGAGTGACGATAATTGAAAATTCAGAAGGTGAATTAGTCCCAATGCAAGTTCAGAATGGATGGAGGGTTTGCATCGACTACAAGAAGTTTAATTCGTTAACTCAAAAAGAGAAAGATGCATACTTAGCATATTTTCGGACTACGTCGAAAAAGTAATTGAAGTCTCATAGATGATTTTACGGTATATGGTAATTCCTTTAATGAGTGTCTTTTGAATTTAACTAATGTATTGAAGTGATGTATTGAATTCAACCTTGTACTGAAAAATGAAAAATGCCATTTCATTGTTGATAAATGTTTGATTCTTGGTCATATCGTTTCTTCTGATATAATTTTATTAGGTAAGGTAAAAAACGATATAATACGCTCACTCCCACACCCCACAAATGTGATGGAAGCTCAATCTTTTCTTGTTCATGTAGGATTTTATCACAGGTTCATGAAGATTTTTCCGAGGTGGTGAGGTTGTTGTGTAATTTATTGCAAAAGGACAACGCTCTTGTCTTCAATTTGGAGTGTAAAAAATCATTCGATATTTTAAAATAAAGGCTTATCTCGACACCAATCGTTCAACTGCCTAATTGGGATTACCCCTTTGAGATTATGTGTGATGCGAGCGATTCAAGTGTTGGAGCTGTTCTTGGGTATAAAATTGATAAAGAACCTCATATCATAGCTTATGCGTCAAGGACAGTAGATGCGACTTAGAGGAATTTCTCGACTACTGGAAAAAACTCTCATTGTTTTTGCTTTAGAAAACTTTCGATTATATCTTCTTGGTACTAACATAATTATTTTCTATGATCATGAACTTTGAAGTACATGATAAGCAAGAAGGAGCTGAAGCCGCGACTGATTCGATGGATTTTACTCTTACAAGTGTTTAATCTGAAAATTAAAGATAAAAAAGTATGCAAGGATTTGGTAGTCGATCACTTGAGTCGGCTTTTCCTTTCTACGATTGACACACTTCTTGGCAAAGAATTCACTGAGGAAGGCTTGATGTCGACATAGTGAGCTACCCTATGGTTAATAGATATGGTTAATTACTTAGCCACCAGTAATTTACCTTCAGATTTTTCAAGAGTTTAAAATATGCGAGTCTCAATTTTATATTTGGGACGATCCATACCTTTGGAAGCATTGTTTGGATCAGGTAATTCGGTGATGTGTTTATGAAAGTGAGGTAAATTCTATCCTTAGTTTTTGCCATTCTTACTCTTATTAGATCACTTTGGATAGAAGCAAATTGCGCACAAGATTCTTGAGTGTGGATTTTACTGGCATAATATTATTCAGGATGCTTAATTATTTTGTAAATCTTGTGAAAAATGTCAGTGCGCCGGTAATTAAGTTGTCGGAATGTAATGTCTCTTTATTCGATTCATGTTTTTGAAATATTTGATATGTGGGGTATTAACTATATGTGTCATTTTGTTTAATCTTTTGGTAATTGTTATATGATTCCAACGTTGATTATTTCTTAAACTTGTAATAATGATGCCAGAACTACTCTTGAATTTCTAAAAAAAATTTTTTTCCAGGTTTGACACGCCGAGAGAAATAATTAGTGACCAAGGAATGTATTTTATTAATCGAATCATAGAGACACTAATGAAGAATTATGTCGTTACTCAATGGACCACCATGACTTACCACCCTTAGACCAATGGACAAGAAGAAGTTTCAAATCGAGAAATCAAGTCAGTCCTTGATAAAATTGTGAAGCTGAATCGAAAAGACTGGAGTTTGAAACTAAACGATGCCTTATGGGCATATCGTACCACCTATAAAGGTACCATTAGCATGTCCCCATACCTCATAGTCTTCGGTAAATCATTCCATTTACTGATAAAATTGGAGCATAAAGCTTACAAGGGGGTAAAGGAGTGTGATGTAGAGATGGACGCAATCAACGAAGCACAAAAACTTCACATTCAGGATCTCAAAGAAATTCATTGCAATGGTTACGCTATTGCTCATATATACTGTCAACACACCTTTTCGTCCTACTAGAATTCAAACTCCTAAAGATAGGATAGAATTTTGCTAGGATTCAAAAAATAGGATAGAGTTCTACTATGATTTAAACTCCTAAAGATAGGATCCACAAGCACTATAAATAGCCATTGTAACTCACTATTGTAAGAAGATTTACACACAAAACATAGAGGAAAGCACGGGAAGATACAAAGGCAAAACTATTGTAAAGGATTCGAAAAGGAAATAAAAGGTAGCATTTTCTTTTTTTCTTTCTTTTGCATGTGCACGTTATTTTTCTTGAGAATTGGTTCGAATAACTCAAAACGTGGGTTGCGCCGATGACCAAAATAGGTGGGGTTTCGAAATTTCGAACCTAGATCTACCCCGAGGCTTATTTTTAAAAACCGGTTTGATTTTCGGTTAAAGGAGGGGAAGATCTTTTTAAAAAAATCTATATTAGTCCCTTTATTTATTATATAGATATTTCATTCATTTATTTTTATTATTCATGTTATTATTATTATATGTATATATATATATATTAAATTATTTTCATTTATTTTTTTACTATATTTTATTATTATTATATATATATATTTCTTTAATATTTTACTTATAAGTCTAATATTACTATATATATATTGTAATTATCTTTATCTAGTCGTATATATTTTTTTATACTTTTAATAGTTTATTTATATACCTATTATTAAATATATATATTCTTAATTATTTTTTGATTATATCTTTATTTATGTAATATATCTTATAACTTTATAACTTTATATTATTTTTTATTATTTTCGTTTTTTTTATTCATTATTATTATATTATTTTTTTTTAAAAAAAAACCTTGTGTCTTTATCATTATCATTATTAAACATTATATTATATACTACTAACATAGAGGGCCCATTTTTTGTCTTATTTCTTACTAAAGCCCCCCACTTTCGGTGAATTGGGAGGGTAGCTTTTCTATTTTTAAGTATTTGGTGTATATATATAGCTTATTTATTTTATTAATACTTTGATATATATATATATATATTTTTTTTTCTTTTTTCAAATATTACTATATATAAATTATTACTTTACTATTTTTTTTCCTTACTTATTTTATTTATTTTATTTTTCCCTTGTATCTTATTTGTTTTCTTTACCTTGTTTATCTAACACATTTCTCGATTTTTTTTAAATCAATCAAGGGTAAGTAATTAGGATCGAAACTTTACCTTTTAATTTAACTTGTTATTTTTCTTAATTAAGACAACTGGAAATTACGTAGTACCGAAAGGGCGGTTCAAGGGTGCTAATCCTTCCTTGACCGTAACCGACTCCCGAACCCGACATATTTCTGGTAAGACGCAGATCAGGTAAGAAATAGGGTATCCGATCAACCCATTTATTTTTAAATAAATGGTCGGTGGCGACTCCAATCCACATTTTTCAAGTCGAAGCCCAATTCCGGGGCCCAACCGAAAGACGGTTGCGACAGCTTGGCGACTCTGCTGGGGACAGGTAAGTGAGTCAGGCTAAGGTAATTTTTAGTTGTCTTTTTAACGAAAAGGGTAAGTTTGAATTTTAAGGTAATTTTTCGATCCTTATTACTTACTTTTGATTACATTTTCGAGTAAATAGTTGTACTGACTGTTTTCTAATGATTTCATCTTTCTAAACTTTTTCATCTAAAGGCTCTATACCCGAGCTCCAAACCCTATTTAAGTGGGGGTGAAAGCGACGCCTTCGTGTGAATTTATTCTCCGTATGGGCCTAGCAAGTAACCTTCGGGATTCATATACTTTATGCCTTCGTGTGAATTTATTCTCCGTATGGGCATAAGAGAATGTATCCTCCCGAGTTCAACTTAGTCCACACAAGCCTGTGATGGGTTTAGGACTAAGGGTCTGGCAAGCCCAATGGGGCACCGGCAAGGATAACTCGGGTACCTTTTTTAGAACCTAAACCGGGAGACTACAAGGAGTTAGAGCCCACCCAAAACCTCATTCCAAACCCTAGGATGCCGAAATTATTTCCTAGTTTACTTTCTGTTCAAAGCATGCGAACTAGAAATTTATGCGGTTAGGATTTGTTTGAAAGTAGCATGCGGGATAGAGATCATGTCCGGGTAGGAATAATAAGCATGTGGGGTAGATATCATGTGGGGTAGGACTTTCATTTTTATGATCATTTTTGATTATTTTTTTTTCACCTCACTAACTCTTTTCATCTTTATTTTATTTTATTTTATTTTCATCACTTGCATCATAAAAGAGGTCATTGATCCACTAAAACGTGTTTGTTAAAACTCGAATAATCTGAATCCATGGACAAAGGTGTTGTAATACAAGAGATTAAAAACCCCGAGGTACGACTATGGTCCGAGAAGACTCAGAAGGAAAAGGGAGACAGTCTTCAAGGAAGCTATGTGTCAGAGCTGGTTAGCTACGCCTCTATCAGCCTAAAACAGAATAATGTGCAAGAACTTCGAGACATCTGAGAATGATCGGAAACAGAAGTTCAGTCAGCGGTATGGTGACATTGCATTTTTGCTTCATGTTAAGACCGATGAGCCCTTAATCAGAGTCTTGGTTCAATTTTGGAACCTGGGATACAATTGCTTCACTTTTAACCAGGAGGACATGGTACCTACCATCGAGGAGTATACTACACTATTGCACTGTGAAAGCATTAAACTGGAGTGAGCCTACATCAAACATATCAAGAGTCAGCCTTTCAAGAACGGACTGGCTAAGATTGCAGGAGTTGATGAAAAATGGGTGACTTACCGACTCTGAAACAAAGGTAACGGGCAAGGAATTGAGTGGATCCACATAAGGGAACTAATGAAGGACCACCCTGATGAATGGAAGACTATAGACATTTTTGCACTAGGTCTGGATGGCTTGATCATCTTTCCAAAGGTTTTGGGATGCATTGACGCAACTGTGGTGGAACTGTTTGAGCAACTTCCGAAATGAGTCAACCTAGCACCGACCATCTCAGCCGAGACCATTTGGTCTCTCAACCATTACCGAAGAGCTGGCGGAGGTAGATTCATTGGATGTGTTCAGTTCCTTCAAGTCTGGATTCACATCCACTTCTGGAAGACTAATGGGGTTGCCTACTGTAGATTTAGCACTACGTATTCACCTTTGAGAGAGTTCATCACCATGACATGACATGAAGGCGCTTTAAAAGAGAAATGGATGAAAGTCTTCACTCATCTTCAAGACCGGGATATTACCTGGAGAGCCCCCTGGTTGTTCCTCAGTGATGTTCTTTTCAAGTGTGGGAATTCTGACACTATGACCCTATTTGGACTTTGAGGTGCAGTTGGGTATGCTCCGTTGTTGGCACTTAGACAGTATGGGGCACATCAGTTTTTCCCAGCAACATATGGATTATCTATATCAGAGTTTATGTATCACAGTGACAGTTATAAGAAGATGATCAAAGAAGCAGTCGAGTCATGGAAGAAAGTATCTCGGATGGATGTCTAGAAGATTTAGTCCGAACATACCTTTTATTGTTTTTATATCTCTTATAAGATAAAACATTTTTGTCTGAATAAGGATTATTTATAATAATGGACACTTTTCTGGATCAATGCCTCGAACATTTCATTCATTCTTGCATTTTGCATTTTTGCCTTTTTGCATTTTCATCTACAATTTTAAGCATTTTCACAAACATGAAATTAAGTCATGAAGGACTCGATGAAGCGAATTTAACCACATGGAAGCAAGATTGTAACATTAAAGAGCCTAATTAGCTGATGATAGGACAAAGCCGGCCATGATGATCTAAGAAAAGAATCCTCGTATCCTAAGGACTACGATGTTGAAGCTGTTAGCTGTTACCACATAAGAAGCCCCAAACATTCCTCTGAGAACTATAAGGCATTGAAGCGCAAGATCCAAAACCTGATGGATTCAGGGGCATAAAAAGCCGAAGAAGGGGACATGACATATACCATTTGCACTTAGAGGATTGTTTTGTTTGAACACGTCTCTGATCTTTCATGTTTGCTTAATCTGTTAAACGATTGAATTTATGCTACTTTCTAAGGTGGAGCAATTGAACGAGTTTTAATCTTTAGTTCTTCGAATATTAAATGAATTAAGGATTCTTTTAATTCTTCAAGAATTATAGATTTTTGACATATGACAAGATTAGACATTTCTTATCCTGTCTCAAACCCCAGAATAAAATACCTTGATTCTTTGCCCAAAATAACTCATGGTCATTACCAAAAAGACCAAATTTTGACATTACCTCCCTTTGAAATTCTTGAACATTGCCTTTATCTTTTTGATACACCCATACTTTTCTTTGAGTCAATAAGATCACACCACTGCCTTTTTAGACTCAAAATTGACATTTTAACCCAAGGCATTGAGTTGTTCATCTGAACATGAGATTTATTCTAAAGACACAACTTGGGGCATCTTGCGGGGAGCTTGAACATTGAGACATCTGGGGAAAAAAGAAGAATTCATCCGAAATAATTCTATCACGCGTTAATTACACTGTTTTCATGTGAATAGAATTAATCCTGAAAATCTATCCCCATGGGGATACCTTTTCTGTGAGGACTTCCATGTATGAAATGATGAACGGCTTTCTTTCTTTATCCCTTCACAACAGGAGAAAATATATATCCCTTGTGTCCCCTTTTGAGCCTATAGTATTTTTCTTCTGATTCAACCCTAACCAAGGATCACCCTCCACACTGGGGGGCAATGTGGAAGAAATCTGCTCACATGAGTGAAGACATCAATCCAAAGGAGTTACCAAAAGGTGAACCAGATGCCAAGTGCAAATATTTAATCAGAATAAAAAGGGCAAAAAAAAAAAGCAAAAAAAGAACAAAAAGAAAAAGAAAAAGGGACAAAAAACACATGCAAAGATTCCCTAAAGACAAATGGCACATCAAGCTTCAAACTACAAGATTGATCAAGCACAATCATTCCCGAATCACTTCACTCGAAGATCATAGAGCATCAAGAGAAAGAGACATTTTGATAAAGACAAGATTAAAGGCATCAGAATGAATTGATCCTTGGTTCAACACCCTGAAACACTTGTTTGGGCCTATTTATCCTTTTCTTTCATAACCATGAACCCTGGCCTACATTACGTGCCTTAAAAGTCCTTTCTAATCATACATGGATTTCTAAACAGGAGAGACTATCTTCAGATTTCATCCCGCCCATCAGGATTAATCTTTGTTTGCAAAAAACAATGTAATTAATGTATGATAGAGAAAAATAACAAAGGGGGGTTCAAGACGTAAATCCTTAATAACATCTTGAAACCAAAGGAGTGTTCGAGTTGAAAACCTGAAAAGGCGGCTCGAATATAAAAATTGTGCAACTGAGGCGATCACACAAATTCCTCGATAAGGCATCACACAATCCGAGTGTGACCATAAAAGCTGGGAGTCGGAGAACACTTCTAGTAGATAAGCATGCAAGCTACCCCATCAAACCTTTGAGCATCAAATGTCAAACCATTTAGCATCAAATGAACAAAAATGCCAAACCTTTGACCAAACACAATAACCTGAGACTTTTTATCCTTTCTTTGCTTGACCATTTCCCAAAAATAGCTTTGATCTTGGCACATGTCAAATAGCTATAATTTATTGAAGGATTAACATTGTAATTAATTCTTTGATATCCGATGAACTCTAGTTTTATGATTTGTCTCAATTGTAAAACCGTGAAAGTGACAATATTTTCAAAACTTTGGATCAAACATCTTTCAAAACTCTTTTAATTGATATTTTCAGAACTTTAAAAATAAAAGAGAAAGAAAAATATTTTTTTTCAAACAAGACAGTCTCTCTAGAGTGGATCTCGGTAAATGACATGTGACTCTTAGACATAAAGCTCGTGCTCAGAATCAATGATGAAGCAAGAAATGAGGAACATTTGGGGCATCTTTGAAGATTCAACATCAAATATTGGGGCATTTTTTGATATTGGGGCATCTTTGGGGATTCAACATCCTAATGCAAATTATCAGACCTTTTTCAGGAGATAAAATATAACCAATTCATGTTACATGCATCTTATGCATACATTTTAGAGCATCATATCTATCATTTTCTTTCCACGTACATAATTTTTACAGCTTTAGAGTCAAGTTCGACTTCAAGACGAAGGATACTCGATTCAAAAGCACCTTTACAGATTGATGTCGGTTGTTTAGCTCAGCAGCAAGAAGCTACACTTCAACCAACTCGACAGATAGAAAGATCGACATTCATTTTCAGATTCGACATTTCCAATATAAATTATGTCTCGCTTGAGACAGTGTCATTTAATGCAGATGATTATCTCATTTGAGATTGCTTTTTTAAAACAGACTTTGTCTCACTTGGGACTGTTTTACTCGAAAGAAGATTTATTTCACTCATGATTGTTTTTCTTAAAACAAGATTTGTCTCTCTTGAGACAGTTCTCTTGAAACATAAACATTGAAAACATTTCCCTTGAAATAAATTTAGTCTCTCTTGAGATAGTTTCCCTTGGAACTAAGTTTTGTCTCTCTTAAGACAGTTTCTCTTGAAACAATTTTCGTCTATCTTGAGACAGTTTCCCTTGAAACAAAACCTTTGAATTTATTTCCCCTAAAACAAATTTTTTCTCCCTTGAGACAGTTACTCTTGAAACACAAAATCTTCAAATTTATTTCCCTTAAAACATAATTTTGTTTCCCTTGAGACCGTTTCTCATGAAACAACAGATATCTTTGAGATTGTTTCCCTTGAAACGAATTCTATCTCTTTCAAGACAAATTCTTTTGAAGCATCATCTGAACCGTTACACTCAGCTCAGGCACATACTTGAGATGGTCGAGAAGCATTTCTCAAATCAAAAATAGAATATGCACATCAGATTTGAACATTTGAAGAATTCAAGATCAGGGATCAAAATTTGAAGATTCAAGAATCAAGATTCCAGACAGGCAACTGGAGATCGAGATTTCTCTCCAGAGCCCCAAGATAACATATGTTGCATATGCATTTTAGGCACACCTAAGAGCATTGCATCCATAGCATCATATATATGCATAACTTTTTCAGGTTTTAGCTAGAGTCAATTTCAACTTCGTGGCGAAGGATATTGAACTCAAAGCGACACGATTTGCTCGAGAGTGGATTTTAACTTCATGACGAAGGATATCTAGCTCGAAGCCAAACTTCAAAATAAAGGGGTCTCCACGGTTTCAACTTCACGGTGAAGGGAATTGTGTCCACCCGCAACATACAATACTTGGATTTCAACTTCACGACGAAGGATATTCAAGTCAAGGCTCAACTTCACAACGAAGGGGCCATCTGCGATTTCAACTCCACGAAGGAGGATATCGTGGCACTCGAGGCAACACAAGTTCAACTTCACAACGAAGGGACAACTGGTTGTCAACAAACAACTTCTCAATTTCAGAGTCAATTTCAACTTCACAACGAAGGATATTGGACTCCAGACAACGCAAGTTCAACTTCACGACGAAGGGACCGCTGCCTATCAACAACAACTTCTCAATTTCAGAGCCAATTTCAACTTCACAATGAAGGATATTGGACTTCAGACAACGCAAGTTCAACTTCACGATGAAGGGACCGCTGCCTGTCAACAACTTCTCAATTTCAGAGCCAATTTCAACTTCACAACGAAGGATATTGGACTCCAGACAACGCAAGTTCAACTTCACGACGAAGGGACCGCTGCCTGTCAACAACAACTTCTCAATTTCAGAGCCAATTTCAACTTCACAATGAAGGATATTGGACTTCAGACAACACAAGTTCAACTTCACGACGAAGGGACCGCTGCCTGTCAACAACTTCTCAATTTCAGAACCAATTTCAACTTCACAATGAAGGATATTGGACTTCAGACAACGCAAGTTCAACTTCACGACGAAGGGACCGCTGCTTGTCAACAACAACTTCTCAATTTCAGAGCCAATTTCAACTTCACAACGAAGGATATTGGACTTCAGAAAACGCAAGTTCAACTTCACGACGAAGGGACCGCTGCTTGTCAACAACAACTTCCCAATCGCAGAGCCAATTTCAACTTCACAACGAAGGATATTGGACTCCAGACAATGCAAGTTCAACTTCACGACGAAGGGACCGCTGCTTGTCAACAATAACTTCCCAATCTCAGAGCCAATTTCAACTTCACAACGAAGGATATTGGACTCGAGACAACACAAGTTCAACTTCACAACGAAGGGACGGCTGGTTGTCAACAAACAATTTTCCGGTTCCAGAGCCAATTTCAACTTCACGACGGAGGATATTGGACTTGGAACAATGCTACTTACTTGGATTTCAACTTCACGACGAAGGATATCCAACTCAAAGAAGGATTATTTGCCATCAAAATTATCGAGTTCGACTCCATTCAGCTCAATGACACATCAATCGCACTACTTTTCGGTTGCAGTCGAGGTTTTCAAGTCGAGGAGAGGACCTGGGTTAGCCGTGCCTTAGTGACAAGTAAAAATTTTCAAACAGCATAGCTTAAGTCAAGAAAAAGCTATCTGTCAATGAAGATTTCTCAGTTCTATTCCGATCCAAGGTCTTTAAACCGAGAAGAAGACCGAAGGGTAACGGGAAGCCACGTTCTGATTCAAATTCCGAACTACGACTTCAATTTCATATCATTCCAAGATGAACTCGACTTCACGACGGAGGAGTCATCTGTAACTCAATTCGACATGGAGTTATTGAAACATCAGAGTCAATTTTCAACTCCACCGAACGAAAAGTGTGTCTTTTAATCTTTGCCCTATCCCCGTTACACGACTATGGGCAAAGAGGGGCAGCTGTCAACACACCTTTTCGTCCTACTAGAATTCAAACTCCTAAAGATAGGATAGAATTTTGCTAGGATTCAAAAAATAGGATAGAGTTCTACTATGATTTAAACTCCTAAAGATAGGATCCACAAGCACTATAAATAGCCATTGTAACTCACTATTGTAAGAAGATTTACACACAAAACATAGAGGAAAGCACGGGAAGATACAAAGGCAAAACTATTGTAAAGGATTCGAAAAGGAAATAAAAGGTAGCATTTTCTTTTTTCTTTCTTTTGCATGTGCACGTTATTTTTCTTGAGAATTGGTTCGAATAACTCAAAACGTGGGTTGCGCCGATGACCAAAATAGGTGGGGTTTCGAAATTTCGAACCTAGATCTACCCCGAGGCTTATTTTTAAAAACCGGTTTGATTTTCGGTTAAAGGAGGGGAAGATCTTTTTAAAAAATCTATATTAGTCCCTTTATTTATTATATAGATATTTTATTCATTTATTTTTATTATTCATGTTATTATTATATGTATATATATATATTAAATTATTTTCATTTATTTTTTTACTATATTATTATTATATATATATATATTTCTTTAATATTTTACTTATAAGTCTAATATTACTATATATATATTGTAATTATCTTTATCTAGTCGTATATATTTTTTTATACTTTTAATAGTTTATTTATATACCTATTATTAAATATATATATTCTTAATTATTTTTTGATTATATCTTTATTTATGTAATATATCTTATAACTTTATAACTTTATATTATTTTTTATTATTTTCGTTTTTTTTATTCATTATTATTATATTATTATTTTTTAAAAAAAAACCTTGTGTCTTTATCATTATCATTATTAAACATTATATTATATACTACTAACATAGAGGGCCCATTTTTTATCTTATTTCTTACTAAAGCCCCCCACTTTCGGTGAATTGGGAGGGTAGCTTTTCTATTTTTAAGTATTTGGTGTATATATATAGCTTATTTATTTTATTAATAATTTGATATATATATATATTTTTTTTTATTTTTTCAAATATTACTATATATAATTATTACTTTACTATTTTTTTTTTCTTACTTATTTTATTTATTTTATTTTTCCCTTGTATCTTATTTGTTTTCTTTACCTTGTTTATCTAACACATTTCTCGAATTTTTTTTAAATCAATCAAGGGTAAGTAATTAGGATCGAAACTTTACCTTTTAATTTAACTTGTTATTTTTCTTAATTAAGACAACTGGAAATTACGTAGTACCGAAAGGGCGGTTCAAGGGTGCTAATCCTTCCTTGACCGTAACCGACTCCCGAACCCGACATATTTCTGGTAAGACGCAGATCAGGTAAGAAATAGGGTATCCGATCAACCCATTTATTTTTAAATAAATGGTCGGTGGCGACTCCAATCCACATTTTTCAAGTCGAAGCCCAATTCCGGGGCCCAACCGAAAGACGGTTGCGACATATACCAAGATAAAACTAAAGATTTTCATGATCGTCGTATTTCATTTAAATCTTTTACTATTGGACAACAAGTTCTTTTAACTCTAAATTGAAAATCTTTGTAGTAAATTACAGACGAAATGGTCATTACCTTTTACGGTAACTCCAGTATTCCATCATGGCACAATTGAAATTCATGATGATTCGGGAGCTTGTTTTAAATTAAATGGTCAATGATTGAAACTGTATTACGAGAATAATCAAGCTTGTTTGATCGAGGAAATTATTTTGAAAGAATCTGTAGTCTGAATCAGGTCGTTGACCTAACGACGTTAAATAAAGTTCTTTAAGGGAGGCAACCCATTTTATTTTGTTTTATTTAATTTTTCTTGTTACTTTTATTTGTTCCAATTTTATTCGAGTATTTTTCTTATTTTATTTTCATTTTCGATTTTCCAAGTACCTGATGTTTTTAATTGAATTTGAATGGATTCAAATTGATATATATTTTTTGAAATGTGGCAAAATCTCCCAATTCCTTTTTACCGCCCACATTCCACATTCTCCCCAATTGCCAACACAATCTCTAACACCCCTTGACCGATCGCCTATGTCAACCAATGAATTTATGATTTTAAATTTTTGGGGCGCGTACATATAACCTTATCACAACAAACTCATTCCCCAATTCAAACTCTTCACTTTTACTTTTATATCCCCACGTGACCCTATTAAATTACAACCCTTTTGTCTTTTCTTTTTCACTTTTCGTACCCTCTCTTCCTTAATTCCACAAAAACGATAGCCCTCACCAAACCAATAGCTGACTCACTCTGGGTGTCGTCTCGGTTCATCATGCCACCACTGTATCTCTACTCCGACCACTCTTCTGCCATCTTTAATCTCTCAAACCATGGTTCGTACAAGAAACCAAGGGAACCGAGACTCTCAAGTGCCAGTCGTCTTCCGTGGTTGTCGCCGGTTTACTACTTTGACATTCGTGCAAGTGCCAAGAAATTCTGATTTTGTGTCTCCATCGCCTTTTCCTCGGCATAGTGGACGTCGGTAATAGGCACCCGCGCATCCCTCGATTGAAATAAAACCAATTCACGTCACTCACACCGCTTCGCTTGTTGCATCATCGTCAGCTGACCATTATTCTAAGCAGCAAGGTTATGTCGATCCTTCATGACCACGACAGAACCGTTCTACACCAAGGCTTTCATCATCCTTCTATTCCATGTTGAAGGTCATCTCGTCCCAATCAATGTTGGATGTCGTTCTGCCCTACTCAATGGATTCGACAGTGCCCGAACATCCGGACGAGGTAAATTCTATACCAACCTCTGTCATGCCTTTGCTAATGTACTATCCCATTTATGGCTATACAGAGGATTTTGACACTAGTTTTTTGATTGAGGAACGCCTGCTACCACGGTGCGATCACGCTTCATCGTCACGACATCATCCCGAGCAGCCTTCATCATCTTCATTTGCAGTGAATTCTGGTGACATTCTTATGCCATCTGATGACCCATCGCCATATGTCAAAAACCCAAAATGGCACTAGAGAGGACAAAACTATGTTGTCCCAACCGAGGAAGAAATGCAAGGCTTCTTGCAATTCGACCACGATGAGCAGGTACAGTTTAACAACGTTCGACACTGTAAGTTTCAAGTCTATAAATACATCCCTATCCGCACTTTAGAGACTTTACATCAGAGGGATATTGTTATGCACTATTTCAATGCTATTGACTGGACTTTATATTCACATATTAAATATGGCACATTTTATGAATTCGTATTTGAGTTTTTTTACCGCATTTACGTTTTCGCAGTATAATATTATTAACGTGAATTCCCCAAATGTTATTTCTTTTTGGTTTTTGGGAGAATATTTCCATATGTCTATTACGAATTTTAACTTTTCTATGGGGTTCATAATGGATGTCATAAATTATAGTTATTTGACCAATTTACTTGAGATGCTATAGTATTTTGATGCCGATGTCGCCAACTCGTCTCTTACTAGCTCGATGGGGCAAACTTACAATGCCCGGAAGATGAATGGGTGGCATATCTATGACCTGGCACTTTGCTACATCCACCGGTTTCTTGCTTACAACTACTCGAGTCATAATGACACTATTTCTTCCTTAAGTAAGGTTGAGTTATTCTTTTTGTGGTGCATGCTTACTAGCAATAAGGATAACATGGGTTTTTTGTTTGCTCGTACCTTTAAGCGCGTTGTACGCTCCGACCGACCACTTATTCTCGGCCCCTACATTACAAATCTTGCTGCTTATCTTTCTCCATTGACTTTCGATGTTTCACAATTCAGTTATATGTTTTCTATGGATGCTTTAGATTAGCAATGCTTGGATACGATGGGCCTACTTGATGGAACTTCCGATTCTTCATACTTTGTGTCTCCCAACATCTTGACTCCTCGTTGTGAGCTTGTTTATCTTCATAGAGCGACACCTCCACCACCGACGAATGATCCACAACCGAACGTACAAGTGCAAATCATTGAAGTGCATGGTCGTATTAACTCCATCGAGACTAACATCACCGAAAATTTATCCTATCTTTGCCCGGGCACCTCCCATCGAGGCTGCGGTCACGGTCGTCACTAAATACGATGAATATTTCTATTCCCTCTCATATGCTTTTATTTACATATTGAGACAATATGCTTTAACTGAGGGGTAGAGAATAATTGCATCAATTTTTCTCTTACTTGTTTATATGATTAGATTTGAGTATTCCTTGATTGATATGTTGAGATTTTGCATTGCCGATCCTGTTTCTTACCTTGTTTCTTTGAAAGCCTTGTGAGTTATTGATTACAATTTTATTTGAATTAGGGTGCATGATAGTTAAAATGGCAGGATTAGTGTTTTTTTGAAATTTTCAATTGATCTCCCATGAGTTTATTGGTTGATATGTACTTGACTCGATGTATATTACATTTTCTTGCGAGAATTTGGCTTAAAAGAGCAATCTTTTTCATTATTGCTCATTTGTTTGATTGAATGTGCAAAGCTTAATTTTTTTGTTCTAGAACTTGTGATTAAATACATATCGAGACTATATGTTGAACTTGATGTTTTAAGATGATTAGAGCACTTAGGATTTACCCACTCCTCTACCTAAAATTACCTACCAATTTATTTCCCTTTGTTTACCATTTTTTTTGCCTTTACCCTTTCTTTGTTTTTACCTCGTTTTAAACTCGAAACCAATTTGTTTCTTACCCTCGTTTATTACCCTTTTCAAGATAGGAGATTAAAATTTTCCACCAAAAATAAAAAGAAAAAAAAGTGAAGTTCCAAAAAAAATTGTTCAAACAGTGTGTGAACAACAGAAAAAAAGAAGAAAAAACAAAAACAAAAAAAAAGGAATAGAAAAAAATAGAGAAATTGGTTGTTTGATTTTTTTACACTTTGCTTTTACTTTGCTTCTTTCGTTTTACTTAGCTTATTTCTTGGTTTGAGCTGATTTATTTTGCATCTCTTATCTTGAAGTTACAACATATTTTTTTGCCTTTTCCCTACCTCAACCTAACCCCGTTACACCCTTTTTAAAGACTTTTTGATTGATCCATGTTGTTCATTTTAGTGGTGGAGGCTTCATTTATTCACAGGGTTATGGTAATGTCATGTTTTGTTCTGGCTTGAGGGTTTTCTTTTACACGAAACACTTTGAGCAATAGTGAGTGAATCCTTGTGAGGTATTAAGTCTTGTTACATTGAAATTGGTGAATTATTAGGATATCATGGTTTTGCTTAACTTGTTCCTAGTTATGCCCTAATATATTGTGAGATGAAGGATGGTAACTTGAGCTTTTGATATATTTAATTAAGGAATGCTTGGGCACAAGAATTGAATAAGTCAACGGAAATTTGATGAGTGGTTTATTTTGCCATTCTTTTGTTGATAATTATTCCTTGTTTTATTGATATTGCTGATTTGGGTTGTTTTTATTCGACTCTGTGCAAGACTTTAATTTTCGAAAAATAATATTGAAAGAGCAAGTTCTGCAGTTTTTTTCTGGGGTCAAGGCTGGACTCATTGGCATGACTTGGGGCATAATGGTGTCCGTCGTGGTAGATTCTGGCAGTCCAGTCAGCGACAGCTTCTAGAAAACAATATAGTCAACATTATCTAGAAGGGAGGCGTGTGGAAATTACTTGGGATTTAAGTTTGCATTAAATTCAAAACAAATATTTGGTAATTATCAGTTTGTTATTTAGGATTTCATTATTTGTTTTTTTTAGATATTATCCTTAGTTATTTCATTTTATTTTATTTAGGGTTTTAGAAAGCTATAAATACCACTTGAGGTAAGGCTTGAGAGGTAGAATTATGTTTTTTTTGGGTTTTTAATTTTATATAAGTTTTTCTTTTCATCTTCATTCTTCCTTTACATTTTTATTTTGTTCTCTTTAAAAATATGCTAAGGATGATTTCTATCATGCTTAGCTAATTTTCTCATTTAGCCGATGGCTTAACGATGACTCAATTCGTTTCATGAGAATTGAAAAGCACTTAATATCTTCTGATATCATTCTCAATTTTGTGTAAACTTGGATTGGCAATAAGCATTTCCTTTAAAAATCTTAATGCTTTGATTTCAAAAAGAGCTCGTTGGTCTGGATGTTGGTTTGATTTACAGTTATGAGGAGGGATAAGCTTCTAGAAAATTCGACTTCCTATGAACACCTTAGCGGAGGTCCACTAATGAAAATTGAGATTGAATTCGATTTTTCTTGAGACAACATAATCTGAGTCGAGCTTTTCTAGTACTTAAATTTGATTTGGTGCTAACAATGATTGTCGTAGTCAGTCCAAAAAATGACTCAATTTCAAAGATTGACTTGGGAATATCGGTTTACCGGAGAGAAAGTAAGTTATAAGGGTTGGGCCTTGTAGACTGTAATCGGGATGAATCTCGAAATAAAATCTCTTTCAATGATCGACATGAATTGAGGCAAAGCGAAACTTGAGGCTATTTTATTCAATTGATTTTCTTCTCTAAATTTTACTTTCTTTATCTTTCTAGATTTAATTTTTCATGACTAATTTTATTTTTACTTAGCTCTTTCAATTAAAATCCCCCCATTTTCTTTACTTTTCGTCAAAATCAGAATCAAAACCTCTCAACATCAGAAGCTCCTTAATCCTTGTGCATCGACCCTTCTTCTCTTTTCTACATTCCTTTATTTATTTATTTATTTTGAGATTAAGGATTATTTATTTGAAAATATATGATGCTTCTCAGCAACTCCACCATTCATCCATGCTAACAACCATGATGCCATTCGAAGCATTCAACAAAGTTAAAATCACAATTTTGTGTTGAAAATTAAGTTTTCCACTTTGCACATTTTCTCCTTGAAGACCAACTCATTCCTTACTATTCAAATACTCCACAAAGCTGTAGAAAACGTAATTAGCCACACACTTCTAATTTTTCCCACAAAACCTATTTTTCAAAGAAAAGATTAAACAATGTATTGGTATCACTCGAGCCTTGCCAAAGGATATCCCACCGTTGATAGAAACTTCTCCAAAAGTTGGCTATAAACATGTAACCAGAAAACATATGCTTTGCACTTTCTAGAGCAAACTCGCACAAGTCGCACACAAATTGTCATCTTGTAGCATAGCCCCACAAGCCATTAGAAAACCCATTTTTTGGAATTCTATTCAGCATCCACATCCACAATAAGCTACTAACCTTTGGAGGGACATTTAACTTTTATAAGAGATCAAAATTAAAAATCGTTTACTCCACCTCCGTATTCACAATAAATTTGTAGTTTTTTTTATTGAGAAATCTTCACCCTTTCATGGACCCAAATAATTCGATCCAAAATGTCTATGAGTAAAGTAATTTTCTTAATTACATGGTCAAGTATTGCAAGTAATATTGACTCTCGTTCCAGCAATGGTCTTGAAAACAACTATCCCCATAAAATCCCTTAAAGCCCCTAATTTACTACCAATGTTGCCAACACTACTGCTTTACATATTGATAGTTTGCATAATTGAATAAAAATGCACCTTAGAGGCTCATTGCTATACCAAATATCTTTCCAAGATAGCACAAACTTTCTATCTCCACCTTCCATCTAAACACCTTAACACCCATTGGTGAGAGTTTTAAATTGTCATTTTTTACTTGCTAATTCTCCTATTTTATCAATATATCACTGCTGATTTGGATTGTATTGCGTTTGTTTTATGTGCAGTGACCTATTTATTGGAATTCAAAGAAAAAGCACACAATCTGCATTTTTTTATTTCCTGGTCGCGGCTAGAGACATGGGCACGACAAGGGTCTGACGTGGTAGTTTCTAGAAGATCCAGTCAGCATGAGGAAGATTCTAGAAATAGCCTAGTCAGCACGATCTGAAGAGATATTTTAGGAATTTGTTTCAAAGTTTGAATTTAAAAATATTTGAATCATCTTTCAATTTTTAGGATTATATTCATGTACTTTTTAGGGATTTAGAAGCCTATAAATACCCTTCTTAGGGTAAGGCTTAACATCAAATATTTTATCTCGAATTCACTTTGTTTTTTTTTGTTTCGTTTTAAGCAAAGTTATTTTTCTTTTCATTTACGCTTTCTTTACTTTACACTTTTACCATTTTTTTTATAAACTATGCTAAGTATGGTTTCCACCATGTTTAGCTAATTTCTTTTTTAGCCGAGAGCTAGCGATGAATCAATTCCATATGTGTGAATTGAAAATCACGAAAATACATTCGGGATACATTTTCAATTTTCTGTTTTAAAACGCTTATATCAAAAAGATCTCGTTGTTTGGATGTTGTTTTAATTTGTAGTTGGGAGAAAGGATCGGCCTGTGGCAAATTTGACTTCCTGTGAACACACTTAGCAACGGTCCGCTAAGGAAAATTGAGATCGGATTCAATTCTCGACGAGACAACATAATCCGAGTCAGACTTTTCCAGTACTAAAATCTGATTGTTCTAACGGCAATAGTTGTGGTTAGTCCATTCAAGAATCAACTTTTGAAGGGTGACTTGGGAAAATAGGTTACTAAAAAAAAGGCAAGTTACAATGGGTTGGGCCTTGTATACTGTAACCAACATGAATCCCGAAATAAAAATCTATCTCGATGATCAAACAAAATTGAAATAAATCTAGCTTGACGTAATTTTGACATTGATAATTTTAATCTTTACGTTCTTTACATTTCTTTTTCTCACAATCGCAACCCCTCCAGTATTTTTATTTTGCTATTCTATTTTAGCCGCTAAGAATAAGATCAACACAACACTACATTAGAAATTTCTAAGTCTGTATGGATCGACCCTCTTTTACTATTCTATACTTAATTCTATTTATTTTATTTGAGAAGAGGATTATTTTATTTTGACAAGTAAATTGAAGCTTGTCAAAATGACATCGTTGTCGGGCACTTCGGAAAATTACTGATCTATTTTTTTGATTCTATGACCAACCAAAATCTAGGATATTTAGTAGAACCTGACCTGGAGGTTGAAGATACTCTTTTTTTCATTTAAATATTATTAATATTATTATTATTACAAGCCCAAATCCCATGCCCAACCAGAACCGGCCCAGACCTAAAAGGAAACCCTAAACATTTAGGGTTTTAGCTAGGGTTTCTAAACCCTAGCTCTAGCCGCCGCCTCAATCTCAGCCGTGGGATCTGAGAGATCCAACGGTCCACATTCATCCCGAACAAACCCTAGGGTAATGATACCCTAGGGACCACGCGGCCGCCGCAGCAACTCCCACCATCTCCACCGCTGCCACGTCTCGTCGAAGGCTTCCAGAAGAGCCACTCCAGCCGCACACATGTCGCCCCAACGGTGAGTCACCACTGGAAGTCCGGTGACTCACCAGACTCCCCTCTTTTACCAGGTCCGAGACAAGCGCCGGTGATGGCTATAAAGCCATCACTGAACATGCAAAGAAGACGACGGCAACCAACAGAGAAAAAAAAGAAAAAAAAACAACAAGGAAAGAAAAGAGCGAGCAAACCAGTAACCACAAACATCAAAATAAGCAAGGAGAAGACGGAGAGATACTTACTAAGGAAGCTGCAACATCACCGGAGCCTTCACACGTCGTCGGAAACCTTCGAAAACCGAAGGTATTTTCGTAGATTTGCTCCGATCGGGAATGTTTTAAGGGAAACGGTCATCGGAACCATCAATAGAATGGTACGATCTACATTTAGGTGTAAATTTTTTTTTCCGGCCACCGAATGCGGTGGCCGGCGGTGGGGTTAACGCCGGCTAACGGCTGCCGGCCGGTGCTTCTGTATGTTTTAGAGAGAAGCGAGAGAGTTTTTAAAACTCTCTCAAAGAAGAGAGAGAGAGCGAAGAGGAGAAATGAGAGCTAGCCCTTCGGGCCAGCCGATTATGGGACTTAAATAGCCCTCTCCAAACGACGCCGTTTTGGGGAGGGGTCTGTCTGTAATTAACTAAAAGTTAAACCCTTTCCGTAGCCCTCCTAATTTGTAATCCTTACATTTTAGTCACTAAATCAATTTATAATCCTTTTAATTCGGTTCTTTAATTTTAATTTTATTTATTTTAGTCCTTTATATTAAAATAATATATTTAGGATAAATATCATATTTATTCCTTTAATTTTAATAATTAATATTTTAATCCCGAAGTATATATTTTTAATTTATTTTAATTTGATATTCGAATTTTATATATTTTTATTTTAGTCACCAAATTAATAAATAAGGAAAATAGCATGTTTAATTCCTGTATTTTTTAATTAATTACGAATTAGGTATTTAATTTTATTAGATTATAATTTAGTCACTATTTTTAAATATTTTCATTTATTATAAAGTTTTACTGCTTTTAAATATATAGTTCTAATTTTATTTTTATTATTGTTTATTTATGTTTTAATTTTACTTGTTTATATTTAAATATTTTTATTATTATATAGTCATATAAATATATATAATGAATTATATTAAATCTTAATTTGATTTTACATAAATTATGTTTTTATCATATTTTAATATTTATTTATTTTTCAATATCAAAGAAAAGGGCAGTCATAATACAACTGGATGTCCTATTCTAGTATTTTAAAATTAAATATTATGATAAAAAAATTATAATTTAATTTTATTATTATAATATTTATTAATATCGAAGAAAAGAGCTGTCTTAAGGCACCTAGATGTCCTTTTCTGATATTTCTAAATAAATAAATATCTTATTTATGTTTGATATATTTTAAAAAATATTTGAATTAAATAGGATTATAAATTAAATATATTTTGAATTTTTAATAATAGAGACAATTTATAATTAAAAAGTACCAATTTTGGGAGTTGTAGGGGTGCTAATCATTCCCTAAACGTAACCGACCACGAATCCCTTTTTATCATTAAAAAGAATGAATTTTTGGTTAAAACGCAGATCATTTTATCTTTTAACTGATGTTTTCTTAAATACTCTTTTAAAAGATATTTTTTTTGGTATTTGACTTACCTGACCCAAAAGGCCGATGGCGACTCTCAAATTATTTTAAAAAACCATTTATTCACATCACTTTTCCCGCCAAATAAATATTTCGTGCCCGGACGAAAATCGATTAGGACAGCATGGCGACTCTGCTGGGGATTGGTCAAACTTTTAAAAATCAATTATAAATTGTCTCTATTAATTATAAATTAAAATTCATATATTTAATTTATAATTCTTTCTTTTCAAATTTTTTATATACTTATTATTTTTATAATATTTATATTTATATTTCATTTTACTTACAGGTATTTTATTTCATTATTTATTTTTTTTCTGTCAGAGGTTTGAACATTTCTCCTCACACACAACACTTGCATTGCATAACATAAAGCTCTATAATTAAGTTTGTCCCTTTTAAGTGGGAGTGAAAGCGACGTCTTCGTGAGAATTTATTCTCCGTGTCAGACCTAGCAAGTAACTTTCGGGGTTCATATGCTCTATGTCTTCGTGAGAATTTATTCTCCGTGTCAGGCATATATAAGTGTATCCCCTCGAATTGAACTCGGTCCACTTTAGTCTGTGATGGACTAGGATTGAGGGTTAACAGCCCAAGGGGGCACTAACAAGGACAATTTGGGTACCTTTATTCTTAGATCTGAAACCTGCATATAATAAACCCTAGAAACTCTTCCGATTTGAAGCCATGCCGAAATTTTGTCCAAAATAGGTGTACACACAGGAGAAATGAATTCTAACTTTCCTTTTAATTTATTTATTTATTTTTTACTGATTAAATTGCATGTGAATTTTAAATTATTTAAAGTATGAAGAAAGCATGTTTAAATAAAGATATTTAGGTAGACATTATTATTAAATTATTTTTTTATGTAAACTAATTCATTCCTTTTTGTGTGTTTTTTATTTCTTTTGTTGGCATAGCATCATACAGGATAAAAGGCATTGATCCTCGTGTTAATTATCATTGGAAAATCTTCATCTATGGATAAAAAGTGTTCAAATCAAATAGTTCTAAATTCAGAAGTAAGACAGTGGGCTGAAGATTTACAAAGACAAGGAGGAGACATTCTGCAAGATGACTATGTATCTGATTTGGCCAGTTATGCTCCAATTTCGCTAAAAAGAAATGATATGCAAGATTTGTGAAGCATTTGGGAAAGTTGGGACTCAAACAAAAAGTTGCAGTTTTATCAGACTTACGGAGACATCCCATATTTGCTCTATGTCGAAGTTGATGATGACTTACTTCGAGCCCTAATTCAATTCTGGAATCCAGGGTACAATTGCTTCACTCTCAATAAGGAGGACTTGGTCCCTATTATTGAAGAGTACACAACTTTGCTACATATAGAAGGGGCTTTGGAGAATCGAATTTATTCAAAGTCAATTAAAACTCAACCTTTTCGAGTTAAATTAGCAAAGATTGCCGGAGTACGAGAGGAATGGGTGTTATCCCGTACAAAACAAAAGGGCGAAAGCGAAGGCATTGCTTGGACCAACATTAAAGAACTTATTCAGAGTCATCCAGACACTAAAGTACGATTCGATCTCTTTACTATGGGTATATATGGTATGGTCATCTTCCCAAAAGTATTGGGATATATTGAAGCTGCAGTAGTAGATTTATTTGAACAGCTACCAAAAAAGATTAATCCTGCATCTGCAATTCTAGCAGAGACTTTCAGATCATTAAACGCTTGTAGAAAGCTAGGAGGTGGAAGATTCTCAGGGTGTACCCAATTATTATATGTCTGGATCCGTAGCCATTTCTGGAGGACAGAAAAGGTTTCATACCGGCGTTTTAATACGGACTACTCACCATTAAAAGAATTTCTGGAGCAAGAATGGCTGAAAGAAATTACGAAAGATATGTGGATTAATGCCTTTCAAAATCTGCAAAGCGATGACATTGTTTGGCGAGCCCCGTGGCAAATCCAAAGGGAATTCTTTTACAAATGTGGTGATTACAACTGGATAATGCTGCTCGGATTATGGGGAGGAATCGTATATGCACCAATTTTGGTCATAAGACAGTATGAAGTTCGTCAATTTGTACCTATCACTGTTGGATTACATTCGTCTGAGTTCGCATTAAAATTATAAAAGAAATATTATGGAGGCTTTTACAGCTTGGAAAACAACTTTTTGTATCCGAGCTAAAGCAGCAAAAGAAATGTTAACTCCTGATTATGAGGAATGGAGATATGTTAGGAAAAATGAAAATATTCCTCTACCAGACCAAAATGAGGATAACTCTATGGAAGATCGCATTAAGGTGGTTCCATCAGAGATTGAAATCCTGAGAGCTGATTTTGAAGCAGAAAGAGAAGATTGGTCAAGAGAATTAGAGCAAATGAGATGAGATAAAGCTATGTTGGGTGTTGACATTGACTTTCATTCATCACAATGTGCAATGTTGAGAGAAAACAAAGAAAAAGTTGATGGTGAATTCAGAGCATTAAAGAAAAATTACCATGAGTTATATAAATCCCGGAAAGCATCAGGACCGAGCCGATCAACAGTACAGATGACCAGAGAATTGAACATCGAGAAAAGTCGAGTTGAAGATCTGAAAGGAAAGAATAGCCGTCTACTCAAAAGCCTTGAGAAAGGAAAGCAAAAAATAGAAGATTTTGACGTTGACAGAAGAGAGCGAATTATAAAACACAAAGCTGAACATCGCGAGATCATGAATTAAATGCAAAGAGAAAGGGATCGAACCAAAGATTTAGATGAGATGAAGAGTGATATTCTTGATAAATTTGAGGGTGAGAAAAATATCATGTTCAAGGGATTTGAATCTGAAATGACCAATCTAATTGCCGAACTTGAAGTCAGGGGCCAAAGGATTGAAGAGTTCAATGTTGAAAAAGAAAAATGGGAGCTGGAAAGAAAGAATTTCAACACCAAACTTGAGGTAGAGAAAGAAGTGGCTAGCAATTGAATGCAAAGATGCAGAAACAAAAATGTTCAAATCCAGAAGCTTAATCAAAGGACGCAAGAAGCACGAACAAAACTTGAAGAAGATCTGGATCAGTCTAGAAACAAAAACTCAGAGTTCAATGCTTACATCTTGCAACTTGAAGAGTCATTATTTCAAGAAAAGGTTCATCTAGGACCTAGTGATCTCAAAGAAAGTAATGAGGAAAGTGCTTCACTGCGAAGACGCATTAGAGATCTTGAAAAAACTCTGCACAATTGTCAAGTCAGAATCACTGAGTTAGAGAAAACTCTCGAAGGAACTAATGAACAATGGCAAAAATCAACTGATTTCTATGTTGAAAGAAGTGAAGAAAGAAGTAATATGGTATTCGAGGCCATGGTACAAATGAGCGAAGTTGCTAGATATGTTGGGGAACTAGCTATTGAAGCTAAAATAATTGAGCATCACGTTGATCCAGTTTCTAAGTTCGGAAAGAAGGTGTCATGGCTAATGAAAGAAATTATAGAGCTTAATAGGAAAGATACGCCTTATCTGTAGTTATGAACTATTATAAAGAATTTTTTGTATGCCGATGAAAGTTGTTCTATGACAGTTAACTTTTTGGGATCAATACCTTTTTGCATACATACATTCTGCATACATTCATTATTCATTGCATTATTTTCCTTATGTATAATTTTTATTATTAAGATAATATTCATTAATTAAAATTTGAAAAAATAATATCAAAAGATTTTTCAATTGCAGTTATTCTGGCCAAAAGAGAAATACAACATCACTACGGTACTAGACACGCTACTAAGAGAATTATGGAGGATAAAATACAACGTATTGAGGAATAACATAATAAAGAATAAGCAGAAATGAGAATGAAGCTAGAGAAAATTGAAGCCAGTATTGCAAACTCACAAGACAGCATGATACAGAAGATAGAAGACATGTTTTAAAGGCAGGCTATCATTGGAAAAATGCATGAAAATCCTGTATCTTTCCACCAAGAACCTATGTATCCCCTAGCTTTCCCACCAGAACCAATTTATCATTCTGTTACTACACCTATACAAATCAATGCCCACACATCAGCATTTCAAGAAGCCAAACCACATGAAAATCGACAAGTGGATCCTGCATCTTCAAGCAAAAATCCACTTATATCAGATGTGAAAATAGGGGATTTTAATGCTGAGCATCTAATTCCAGATTTGAATGAGCTGAATGAGAAAGAAAAAGTAAATGAAGAATTGACCAGACAGATCAAGAGATTAGAAGAACGAATGAAATCTGTGGAAATAACTGAATCATTCTATGGGTTTGACGCTAGTGAGTTGAGTTTGGTTCCAGACCTAATTCTCCCCATCAAGTTCAAAGTTCCCGAATTTGATAGATATGACGGTACCACATGCCCTTCATCCCACATTACTATGTTTTGTCGCAGAATGGCGGGATATGTGAAAGAAGAGAAATTGTTAATTCACTGCTTTCAAGATAGTTTGACAGGACCAGCCTTAAAATGGTATACTCAATTGACCAAAGCCAACATTAGATCTTGGAAAGATCTGGCTAAAGCATTCCTTGAGCAATATCGCCACGTAACAGGCATGGTCCCTGATAGATGAACTCTCCAAAATTTGGAGAAAAAGAATAACGAATCGTTCAGACAGTATGCTCAGAGATGGCGTGACACAGCAGCCCAAGTTCAACCACCTTTGTCAGAAAAAGAGGCCACAATAATATTTGTCCATACATTGAAAGCTCCTTATTTAAATCATCTAATGGGGAATGCAACCAGAAAATTTGCAGATTTGGTCATTTCTGGAGAACTCATTGAAAATGTCTTGAAAAGTGGCAAAATTGAATCAAATGAGGGGTCTAGTTCCAAAAGACCTATGTACCGAAAAAAAGAGAATGAAGTCAACAATGCAAACTCTTACAACAAGGATTCATCAAAAAGTGTTACAATAACCTAGCCAAGGGTTAAGAAAGAAGAAACAAACACTAATCGAGCAGAGTTCAGAGGATCTCAAAAGGAAAATGAAAGGTTGTCTTTTACACCTTTACCAGTACCCTATGCTGAGATCTATGATTCGCTATTAAAAGCAGATGTCATACGGCCCTATCCTTTGGTTCCCATGCAACCACCATTCCCTCCATGGTATGATGTAAAGGCACATTGTGTTTACCATGAAGGAATTACGGGTCATTCTATTGAAAACTATTTGGCATTCAAAAGGGTGGTTCAAAATTTGATCAACACTGGAAAGTTGGAATTCAATTCACAATCTACATCAAGTCATCCCTGCCAAATCATGGAGATAAAAACGTGAATGCAATTCAGGAAGAGAACAGAAAGAAAGCAAAAACTGACGTTTCTGAAATTAAATCTCCTTTTGTTTGGATATTTCAACAACTCTCTTTAGCCGGTATAATTCCACAACAATTCAGGCCAAAGCATAATGAAGGCAAGAATTATTGTGAATATCATCAAGAGAAGGGGCATGAAATTCAACTATGTCCTGAGTTTAGGGATTTGTTGCAAAAATTGATGAATAACAGAGAGATAGAATTCTTTGAAGAAGAACCAGGAAAAAAAGAAGATGATGTTTGCTCATCAGATGATTTTAAACCTAATCAGAGAACAAGTGATCATGTGATCATTAATGTGAAATCATCTACAGTGATTCCTGCACCAACAAAGCCGAAAGTAGTTATCACAACTCCTTTACCATTTCCATACAAGGATACCCGCAGGGTACCTTTGAATTATACTACCAATGTTTCAATGGTAGGAGGATCTGTTTCTCTAGAAAAAATAGAAAAGAAAACATAGAGTCTGGATTCGACGTCTGAAGCAGTGAGTGAAGTCGGATTCTTTACAAGAAGTGGGAAATATTACTCTCCCGAAACATCCAATGCATCAGAACAAGTGAAAGCAAAAGGAAAAGCCATGGTAATACCCCAAAAGGTATTTGATGATGAATCCCCACCAGCATTCAATGAGCCTGTAACAGAAAAACAAGCGCAAGAATTTTTGAAATTCCTGAAACATAGTGAGTATAGTGTGGTTGAACAACTACATAAACAACAAGCGAGAATTTCTATTCTTGATCTATTGATGAATTCAGAAGCACACAGAAATGCTTTGATGAGAAAGCTTAATCAAACTTTTATCCCCGAAGATATATCCCTCAATAAACTTGACAGAATTGTGGGACATATAGCTGCTGAAAATTATATAACGTTCATGGATGATGAAATACCTGAAGGCGGAATGGGGTCAGTAAAAGCTTTGAATATCACCACACATTGTCATGGTCATGTTTTGCCAGGAGTATTGATTGACAATGGATCCGCTCTTAACTTGATGCCTCTAGTCACACTTCAAAGAATGTTGTGGATAAATCACACATGAAAAGTTATCAGAATGTAGGTCAAGCTTTTGATGGCACTCAAAAAGAGGTACTTGGGAAAATGGAAATACCATTGTTAATCGGACCAGTCGTGTACAATATTGACTTTGTGGTGATGGATATCCACCCTACATATAATTGTTTATTAGGGAGGCCATGGATTCATTCTGTAGGAGCCGTTCCTTCTTCATTACATCAGAAATTGAAATTCGTTGTTGATGGACAACTTATATGCGTAGGAGCTGAAGAAGAAATCATTGCGTCTATAACAAGTGATGTTCCATATATTGAAACCAATGATGATGCTCTTGAATGCTCTTTCCGAGCTCTTGAATTTGTCAATGCAGCCTTTATTGCAGAAGGAAGCAAAATTCCATATCCCAGATTGTCTGATTGCACCAAGATGACGGTACGACAGACTTTAGGCATTGGAACTAAAATTGGGAAAGGTTTAGGAAAGAATCTTCAAGGGAGTTCAATTCCTGTAAGTATGAAAATGAAGAAAGATCGTTTTGAGCTTGGATTTAAGCCCAATTTTCAGCAAAAGAACAAAGAGATGAAAAGAGGGTGTGAGGACAGAAATGCAAGGTTGAAAGGAGAAGAAATCCTTTGGGAACACATGTTTTTCCCACAGTTGAAGACCACATTCAGATCAGGGGAACAATTAATGTAGAACAACAGCTTGTTGAGGCCTTTAAAGAAGAAAAGTTGACGAAAGATCAAAGCATAGTTGAAGAAGATATGAATGGATTATTTATCAACATGATCATGAATGACAACAAGACTGGCAAATACTTGGATAGAATTCGCCCATGTTTTCATGGAGAAACACTCAACAATTGGACCACTGAAGACCTTCCTGTAGTTTTAAATATTAACACAGATTAATATTCAGAACTAATCATCATGTTTAGTCCAAAAGTATGAAAACTTTTTGTTATCTTGTAAAGGAAATTATGTTAAGTTCACCTAATATTAAATATAAGAATTTTTCTTTAAAATTTTAAGATGGCAATCATTCTTTACATTTTCTTACATTTTTACATTTATTTATTTCATAAATTTACTATATTCTTTCAGAAATATGTCCGATTTAAATCTGCAGGTGTCACAATGTTAATAGCATGTTTATTCCTAAATTTAATCGAGAGATAAATTTAGAGCAGCCCATATGTCTGGAGGAAATCAATGAGTGTGAGGATGAACTGGAATGTGATGTTCCTACTGAATTATTAAGACTGGTAGAAAAAGAAGATAAACAAATTCTACCTCACAAAGAAGAGATTGAAACTGTAAATCTGGGAACAGATGAAGAAATAAAAGAGGTGAAAATTGGTACTACTCTGACAATCCAGATAAAACAAGAATTGATAAATCTCCTTCAAGAGTTCAAAGATAACTTCGCCTGGTCTTATCAAGATATGCCTGGTTTGAGTACAGATATAGTGATGCACAAGCTTCCAATCAATCTAGAATATAAACCGGTCCAACAAAAGCTAAGGCGAATGAGGCCAGAAATGTTGTTACAGATCAAAGAGGAAGTGATGAAACAAATTAATGCAGGTTTCCTACAGGCAGCCAAATACCCAGAATGGGTAGCCAACATTGTTCCAGTACCAAAGAAAAATGGGAAAGTTCGAATGTGTGTGGATTACAGAGATCTCAACAAAGCTAGTCCGAAAGATAGCTTTCCATTACCCCACATAGACACCTTGGTGGACAATACTGCAGGACACACATGGTTTTCATTCATGGATGGCTTTTCAGGATATAATCAGATAAAAATGAATCCTGAAGACATGGAAAAAACAACATTTGTAACCATGTGGGGCACATTCTGCTATAAAGTAATGCCATTTGGATTGAAAAATGTAGGGGCAACGTATCAAAGAGCCATGGTAACTTTGTTTCATGACATGATGCACAAAGAGATTGAAGTATATGTAGATGACATGATTGCCAAATTCCGAACCGAAGAAGAACATATTCAAAATTTGAGAAAGCTTTTCCAGAGATTGAGGAAGTATCAATTAAAGCTCAACCCTGCTAAATGCACTTTTGGGGTAACCTCTGGGAAACTTTTGGGATTTGTGGTCAGTAAAAAAGGAATCGAGATTGATCCAGATAAAGTAAAAGCAATTCAAGATCTTCCACCACCCAATACAAAAAAAGAAGTTCGAGGCTTTTTGGGAAGATTAAATTATATATCTCGGTTCATTTCTCAATTAACTGACAAATGTGATCCAGTGTTCAAATTACTTCGAAAGAACAATCATGAAGTCTGGAATGATGAATGTCAAGAAACTTTGGATATTATTAAGAAATATTTATCCAATGCCTCCATTTTAGTATCACCAATGCCTGATAGACCGTTAATTCTCTACTTGACAGTCTTTGAAAATTCGATGGGATGTGTACTGGGACATCATGATGAATCTGGAAGAAAAGAAAAAGCTATTTATTATCTGAGCAAAATATTTACTGATTGTGAAATTCGATATCCACCAATACAAAAATTATGTTGTGCCCTGGTGTGGGCTACTCGAAGACTCAGACAATACATGTTATATCATACTACTTGGTTGATATCCAAACTTGATCATTTGAAATTCTTAACGGAATCACCAGCTTTGACAGGTAGAATGGCTAGATGGCAGATGTTATTATCCGAGTTTGATATTGTATATGTCAACCAAAAAGCGATAAAAGGAAGTGTCATAGCTGATTTTCTGGCCAGTCGTGTATCGAATGATTATCAACCTTTGAGTTTCAATTTTCCAGAAGAAGATTTGTTGTGCATATCCATGAATGAAGAAGTCAGAACAAATGATGCATCTGCATCTTGGAAGCTTTACTTTGACGGAGCATCCAACGCCTTAGGACGAGGAATCGGGGCAGTGTTAATTTCTCCAGAAAATATTTATTATCCCTTTACACGTAGACTGGAGTTCTTTTGCACCAATAACATGGCGGAATATGAAGCTTGTGTCATGTGATTGAAAGCAGCTATAAAAAGAAAAATCAAATGTCTCAAGATATATGGAGATTCATCGTTAGTGGTGTATCAATTACGAGGTGAATGGGAAACAAAAGATCCCAAATTATTGGAATATCGAAATTTTACCCTCGAATTAGTGAAAGAATTTGAGAGAGTCACCTTCAATTATCTCCCTCGAGAAGAAAATCAAATGGCAGATGCTTTGGCTACATTAGCTGCTATGTTTCAGGCAACTAAGAAAGTTGATATGATGCCAATCAAAATGCAAGTATATGAAATTCCTGCACATTGTTATAGTGTGCAAGAAGAGGTAGATGGTAAACCATGGTATCATGATATCCTGCAATATATCAAAAATCAAAGTTATCCACAAAATGCATCTGAAATTGATAAAAGAACCTTGAGAAGAATGGTTGCTGGATATTTTCTTGATGGCGAGATTATGTATAGAAGAAGCAATGATCAAATGCTATTGAGATGCTTAAATACCAGCGAAGCCAGAAACATAATTGAAGAAGTACAGAGTGGAATATGTGGAACACATGCAAATGGTCTTTCCATGGCTAGAAAAATAATGAGATATGGATACTATTGGGCTACCATGCACACAGATTGCATTAATTATGCAAGGAAATGTCATAAATGCCAGATATATGCAGACAGGATTCATGTACCCCCATCTCCTTTACATGTAATGACAACACCCTGGCCATTTTCTATGTGGGGAATAGATGTCATTGGGGCAATCACACCAAAAGCATCGAATGGACATTGTTTCATCCTTGTGGCAATTGATTATTTTACCAAATGGGTTGAAGCTGCTTCATATGCCAATATTAAGAGGTCCACAGTCTACAAATTCATAAAGAAAGAGATAGTTTGCCGGTATGGCCTACCAGAAAGGATCATTACAGATAATGCTCTGAACCTGAACAACAAAATGATGACCGAACTTTGTGCACAGTTTAAGATCAAACATGCAAACTCAGTGGCATATCGTCCAAAGATGAATGGGGCAGTTGAAGCAGCAAATAAGAACATCAAGAGAATCATTACAAAGACCACTGAAACTTACAAAGATTGGCACGAGAAGTTACCTTTTGCTTTATATGCATACCGAACTACTGTTCGAACATCTACTGGGGCAACACCTTTTTCTTTAGTCTACGGGATGGAAGCAGTCTTACCAATTGAAGTTGAGATTCCATCACTTCGAATTTTGAGAGAAACAAAATTGGATGAATCTGAATGGATCCAAGCTAGATTTGATCAGTTGAACCTTATTGAGGAGAAAAGATTGAAAGCTATTTGCCATGGACAGATGTATTAGAAACGGATGATGAAGTCTAATGCAAGAAAGTACATCCAAGAGAATTCCAAGAGGGTGATCTAGTACTAAAAAAGATCTTGCCTATACATAAAGATTTCCGTGGGAAATGGATGCCTAATTGGGAAGGGCCATACGTTGTAAAAAAGGCTTTTTCCGGAGGAGCGTTGATCTTGGCAGAAATGGATGGACAAATTCTGAAAAATCCAATAAACTCGGATTCTGTCAAGAAATATTATGCTTGAAGAAAAAAATAAGAAAAAAAAAGAGAAAAAAAAGAGAGAAAAAAGGGGGTCAAGATGAAAACCCGCAAAGGGCATCTTGTAACCAAAGGAAGGATTTGAGTTGAAAACCTGAAAGGGCAGCTCGAATGCATGTTGATATTAGGCATCTGGAAATTGAACCCTATTAAGATTTTGATAGTTTGGGAGGAACTTCACATCTACAAGCATTCTGACAACGTTTGAGATCTTCCAGACAAAAGCTTACATCAGTACTCTAAATCAGGTCAATTTGATTAATTTAGAAATACTTATGCTAATAATTTGTTGAGTCATTTGAATTTTTATCATTCCTATGAATACAATTCTATTTATTAATAAATTCTAAAGTTTATTTCCTCTAAAATTAATTTATTTGAGATTTATTTTCGAAAATTCAACTTATTCTTTTATTTTGTAAAGGGATTAACATAATTTTGAAATAAGTTAAAGATTTCTGAATATCACTTTATGTTAACTTTTAAAGGCATGAAATACAAAGTAAGCAAATTTTCATTATCATAGAGTTATTTGGAAGTGGAATAAGAGGAAATTTGTTCTCGATTGGCAGATTATGAATATAGCCTCGTTCCTGGGAAGCAGCACAAAAATGCTTCGAATCTACAAATTCTGGCTCTACATCGAATAAGTACTGTGACATTCCAGTCCAAACATTAACTGAAACAAGTGCCACGTTCTCGTAGTAGAAATAAGGAGACCCAATAGCATCTTCTGGAAGTGTTCTTTGAGTTATCTGATCTGGTTCGGTAGGAACCCCAGAACCAATCATTGGAATTGAAAGATGAACTGCATGATCGTCTTCATTAAGAAGCTTCTTTTCAAGCTTCTTCTGCTTATTCATTTCCAAAAAAATCATAGCCCAAGTTTCGCCTTTTCTTGTAATTGGGATCATTGCATAATGGCTTCCTATCTTTTACCAGAAGAAGTGTATCAGCAGCCTTAGCCATTTGAGCAGCACATATAAAATCTGTCAACTCTGCAATTGATGAATCAAGATTATATCTCTATGACTATTGAAGACATAGCATTTGAGTATCCCATTTTCGTCAAGTATGACAGTTTACTCTCCTCATCAGAATCAGAATTCAGGATTTTCTCGGTATCAAAAGAACTATCGATATCTGTGAAATCATCTTGAGAGATCACTTCATAATTAGATGAGTAGTTATTAGAATCAACATGTTACATGAGTGCAAACTTTTCAAGAGCCTGTGCCATTGAGTTTTGTTCTCAAGGGATTTTGTGACATTATATCTACATCTACATTTTTCAAAGATGATAGATTCTCCGATTTGAAGAAGAAAGATTTATTGGGTTTCTACACAACTGAAGAAATACTCAGTTCACCAATTTGAAATCAAATAAACTTAACATTCATGCATCATATTTAGGCATTTGCAAAAATAGGTGCATTTTCATTCATTTTATCCATGTTGAATTTTAACAGGAATTTCAAAGATTTTAGCAAAGATTAAAATCCATCATTCAATGGATCAACATTTCCAGTTAGAGTTCATAATGAGAAGAACTCATATGAAGAAGGAAGAAGAAGTTCATAATGAGAAGAACTTGTTCAACTTTTTGCTTAAATTCATCACTCGGTGGAACAACAATGCCAGTTAGAGTTCATAATGAGAAGAACTCATCTGAAGAAGGAAGAAGAAGTTCATAATGAGAAGAACTTAATCAACTTTTTGCTTAAATTCATCACTCGGTGGAACAACAGTGCCAGTTATAGTTCATAATGAGAAGAACTCATCTGAAGAAGGAAGAAGAAGTTCATAATGAGAAGAACTTGTTCAACTTTTTGCTTAAATTCATCACTCGGTGGAACAACAGTGCCAGTTAGAGTTCATAATGAGAAGAACTCATCTGAAGAAGGAAGAAGAAGTTCATAATGAGAAGAACTTGTTCAACTTTTTGCTTAAATTCATCACTCGGTGGAACAACAGTGCCAGTTAGAGTTCATAATGAGAAGAACTCATCTGAAGAAGGAAGAATAAGTTCATAATGAGAAGAACTTGTTCAACTTTTTGCTTAAATTCATCATTCAATGGATCAGCATTACCAGTTCGAGTTCATAATAAGAAGAACTCATCTGAAGAAGGAAGAAGACGTTCATAATGAGAAGAATTTGTTCAACCTTTTGTTTAAGTTCATCATTTGATGGATCAACATTGCCAAGTAGAGTTCATAATGAGAAGAACTCGTCATCTGAAGAAGAAGAAATTCATAATGAGAAGAATTTGTTCAACCTTTTGCTCAAATCCATCACTTGATGTATCAGCTTTTCCAGAGAAAGTTCATAATGAGAAAAACTCATCTGAAGAAGAAGAAGTTCACAATGAGAAGAGCTTGTTCAACCTTTTGCATAATTTTATCACAGAAGGAGATATATTAGCATCAACCTTTCCAGAGAAAGTTCATAATGAGAATAACTCATCTGAAAAAGAAAGAAGAAGTTCATAATGAGAAGAGTTTATTCAATCTTTTGAATGACTCTATCACAGATGGAAATAGGTCAACATCATCCCCAGCGGAAAGTTCATAATGAGAAGAACTCATCTGAAGAAAGAGAAGAATTTATTCAACATCTCCATATTAATCAAGTGAAGTCAAATGAAAAAAACTTATTATCTTTTCATCTTTGCTCTATTCTTGTTAACACAAGAATAAGCAAAGAGGGGCAGCTGAAGATACTCTTTTTTTTTCATTTAAATATTATTTATATTATTATTATTATAATTATTATTATTATTATTATTTATTATTAATATTATTATTATTACAAGCCCAAATCCCAGGCCCAACCAGAACCGGCCCATACCTAAAAGTAAACCCTAAACATTTAGGGTTTCTAAACCCTAGCTCTAGCCGCCGCCTCAATCTCAGCCGTGGGATCTGAGAGATCCAACGGCCCACATTCATCCCAAACAAACCCTAGGGTAATGATACCCTAGGGACCACGCGGCCGCCGCAGCAACTCCCACCATCTCCACCGCTGCCACGTCTCGTCGAAGGCTTCCAGAAGAGCTACTCCAGCCGCACACATGTCGCTTCAACGGTGAGTCACCACTGGAAGTCCGGTGACTCACCAGACTCCCCACTTTTACCCGGTCCGAGACAAGCGCCGGTGATGGCTATAAAGCGATCACCAAACCTGCAAAGAAGACAACGGCAACCAACAGAGAAAAAAAAAATAAAAAAAACAACAAGGAAAGAAAAGAGCGAGCAAACCAGCAACCACAAACATCAAAATAAGCAAGGAGAAGACGGAGAGATACTTACTGAGGAAGCTGCAACATCACCGGAGCCTTCACACGTCGTCGGAAACCTTCGAAAACCGAAGGTATTTTCGTAGATTTGCTCCGATTGGGAATGTTTTAAGGGAAACGGTCATCGGAACCATCAATAGGATGGTCCGATCTACATTTAGGTGTAAAAAAAAAATTTCGGCCACCGAATGCGGTGGCCGGCGGTGGGGTTAACGCCGGCGAACGGATGTCGGCCGGTGCTTATCTCTGTTTTAGAGAGAAGCGAGAGAGTTTTTAAAACTCTCTCAAAGAAGAGAGAGAGAGCGAAGAGGAGAAATGAGAGCTGGCCCTTCGGGCCAGTCGATTATGGGACTTAAATAGCCCTCCCCAAATGACGTCGTTTTGGGGAGAGGTCTATCTGTAATTAACTAAAAGTTAAACCCTTTCCGCAGCCCTCCTAATTTGTAATCCTTACATTTTAGTCACTAAATCTTTATAATCCTTTTAATTCGGTTCTTTAATTTTAATTTTATTTATTTTAGTCCTTTATATTAAAATAATATATTTAGGATAAATATCATATTTAGTCCTTTAATTTTAATAATTAATATTTTAATCCCGAAGTATATATTTTTAATTTATTTTAATTTGATATTCGAATTTTATATAATTTTATTTTAGTCACCAAATTAATAAATAAGGAAAATAGCATGTTTAATCCCTGTATTTTTTAATTAATTACGAATTAGGTATTTAATTTTATTAGATTATAATTTAGTCACTATTTTTAAATATTTTCATTTATTATAAAGTTTTACTGCTTTTAAATATAGTTCTAATTTTATTTTATTATTGTTTATTTATGTTTTAATTTTACTTGTTTATATTTAAATATTTTTTATTATTATATAGTCATATAAATATATATAATAAATTATATTAAATCTTAATTTGATTTTACATAAATTATGTTTTTATCATATTTTAATATTTGTTTATTTTTCAATATCAAAGAAAATGGCAGTCTTAATACAACTGGATGTCCTATTATGGTATTTTAAAATTAAATATTATGATAAAAAAATTATAATTTAATTTTATTATTATAATATTTATTAATATCGAAGAAAAGAGCTGTCTTAAGGCACCTAGAAGTCCTTTTCTGATATTTCTAAATAAGTAAATATCTTATTTATGTTTGATATATTTTTAAAAATATTTGAATTAAATAGGATTATAAATTAAATATATATTGAATTTTTAATAATAGAGACAATTTATAATTAAAAAGTACCAATTTTGGGCGTTGTAGGGGTGCTAATCCTTCCCTAAACGTAACCGACCACGAATCCTTTTTTATCATTAAAAAGAATGAATTTTTGGTTAAAACGCAGATCAGTTTATCTTTTAACTCATGTTTTCTTAAATACTCTTTTAAAAGATATTTGTTTTGGTATTCGACCTACCTGACCCAAAAGGCCGATGGCGACTCCCAAATTATTTTAAAAAACTATTTATTCACATCACTTTTCCCGTCAAATAAATATTTCGTGCCCGGACGAAAACCGGTTACGATAGAGGTCAAAGCAAGAGCTCGTAGAACCCACAACCAAATGCTTCAATGAAAGAAACACCAATGAGAAAAAAACAAGAAACAATCAAATATGAAATCTATTTCTAAAACATGGTCAAACGCCTATTCCCATGAAGAATTGACACCTAACTCCACTATAGCTACACCAATAGCAGATTACACTCCAGAAGCTGAACAGATAGAAAATCAGACAATTAGAGAGCTAGTCGTAGCTCCAATTGTACAACAACCACTCTGTATCATTTTTCTTAATGGCGAGACCCCTTATGAACTCAAGAATGGATTATTCCATCTCATTCCCACCTTCAACAGTCTTCCCAGTTAAAGTCTGCTTAAACTTCAACATGAATTTCACATGGTATACTCGAGTATGAAGCCCAGAAAGTTTCCGAGGATCAAATCAAACTAAGAGCATTTTCTTTTTCCTTAGTCGGATCTACTAAGGAATGGTTATTTTATTTACCACCCAATTCTATTATTACCTGGGTTGATTTATCACATGTTTTTTTAACAAATTTTCCCAGAGGCGAAAGCAAGCGAGCTGAGGAGAAGTATTTTGGGAAATTGACAAGACGAATGAGAGACCCTCTATGATTATTGGGAGAGAGTCAAAAAGTTATGCATCAGTTATCTGCAGTATGGTGTATCTGAATAGAAACTCCTTCAATATCTTTATGAAGGAATGCTTCCGGTGGAGAAGAAAATTGTAGATGCCGCTAGTAGTGGTGCTCTTGCCAATATGACACCGGATGTGGCAAAAATGTAATCCAAAAAATGGTGACTAATTCACAGTAATTCATCTCCTCTAGTGAAACCATCCGAAGGGTTCACGAAGTAAGGGTTGTTTTGATTGAAAGTAAATTAGATAAATTAACTGACATAGTTAATTCGCTTGTTTTAGGAAAGATTGGAGCCGTAAAAGTTTTTGGAGTTTGTACGATACAGGATCATCTGACGAATTACTGCCTAATGTTGCAAGATGAATCCGGAGCACAATTCAATGCCGTATAAAATTTTTTGAGACCTCCTCAAAGGTCTTATAACCCATATGGAAACACCTTCAATCCAGGATGGGGAGACCATCCTAACTTGAGTTACGAAAGCAATTAGAGAAGCAACTTGATTTATCAACTGAAATCTCCTCCGTTTCCTATCCAAACATCACAAAAATCTTCCCATGAAACAATTATTGAAACATTAGCCTTGTCCCAAGAGAAATTCCAAACTCAAACCCACTTTCAATAGATCGAAAACCAATAAAGCCAATTGGTTCAAATAGTTGGGCGCCTATAGTCTTGAGGTTGGTTACCTTCACAAACCAAAAAAAATTCGAGGTAAAATGTTAGTGCAATTACTCTCCGAAGTGGTATTGTCCTTTCGCCTGAACCTCCAAAAGAATCCAAGGGAGAAGACGCACCACAAAAGAGACAAGAAGATAAATCTTCACCTCCACCTATCTCGGCTAATCACGCCTCTTCTTCTTCTTCTCCTTACGAAGTTTTGCCACCTTTTCCTTATAGGCTAATGAAGCAATACAAGAAAGCAAAAAAGAAGGAAATTTTAGATATATTCAGGAAAGTGGAAATTAACATTCCACTTTTAAAATGATTCAGAAAGTACCCAATTATGCAAAATATCTCAAGGATCTTTGCATGAATCAAAGGTGATTAACCGGGAATGAAAAAGTAAACCTTGGAGAAAATGTTTTTGCTATCTTTCAGAGACGGCTTCCACCGAAGTACAAGGACCAAGGCATGGCTGTCATACCTTGCAAAATCGGCAATGCCGAAATTAAGCAAGCCATGTGTAACATAGGTGCATCCATTAAAATAATGTTGCTCTCCGTCTACAACAAAATTTCCAATGAATCATTGAAAGAAACAAGGGCCACGATTCAACTCGCCGATCTATCAATCATCTTCTCTGGAGAAAATGATTTAACATTTCCTACTAATTTCTATAAAATTGAAATGGAGAATGATCACAGCAATACCAGATCCAAAATTCTTCTCTGGAGAGCTTTCTTAAGCACAACGCACACGACGATTGATGTCCTAAATGGTATTTTGACTATGGAATTTGATGAAGAGGCCGTCAAATTTGATGTATACAATGCTATGAAATACCCAGACAATGTGGCGAGCATTAATTTTATTGATATAATTGATCCCTTAGCTAATGAATTTGCGTAAACTAATTTATCTAGTGATTTTTTTTTAGGGAATCGGGGGAATATGACAAAGAAATTAGGGAGCTTGATAAAAAAATTGTTCATTTTGACTCACTTTTGGTTTTTTTTAAAACTAAAATTCTTTCTTCCATTTTGCAGGTACCAAAAGTTGAGTCAAAACAATTGACGAAACATTTCAAGAACTGTTCTTTAGGCAAAACTAATGTATTATCGGCCATTGTTTCGGACAATTTTTCAAAGTTAAAAGAGATCTGAAATGCTTATGAGACTTTTTGATTATACAAGGATAAAATGAAGGAACTTATCGATCGTACAAGTTCTCGTAGGAAGTTTCTTAGTTGGGAAAAATGTATGAATGGAGGAAGCGTCTCAAATAAATTTCGTAGTCTGAATCAGGTCGTCGAACTAACGAAGTTAAACAAAAACGCTTTATGGGAGGCAACTCATTTTTAATTTTATTTTTTAGATTTTTCTGAATTTTATTTTATTTTTATCTTTTTGACGAGTATTTATTTGAGTTAATTTTTATTTTTATTTTATTAGGTACCAGGTATTTTTGATCGAACTTAAATGAAGACCAATCGAATAAATTCGTTCGAACAGTGCGCGATGTTCTTCCATGACTCGCGAGCGGCAGGAAAACTCAATTCCATTTCATTTTAATTAACACCCATTTTTTAATTGATTTAAAACCATTCCAAAATTTCAAAACAACACCTACCCTTTTATTTTTAATGGACCCCACTCATTTATTTCATAAACTCCATGTGAATTCTAAACTTTGAGCCTCACGTTTATTTTCAAATTAAAACCTTTTTTTAGTTTCCATTTTTTTTTCTTTCATAACCCGTGAACCCCACACGATTTAAAAATCTTTTCCCTTTCATCCTTTTATTAGACCCTTATTTTTGTTCATTTTCCAAAAATATTAAAAAAAACCAAAACCTATTTTCTTTTCCCTTTTCTCTCTGCCACTCGACTTACTCCTTCCCTTCTTTCTTTTATTTTTCAACACCAAACCGCACCTTCAAACGATCCAAACTGCTGCCGCGTGTTGCCTGTTCTCCGATCGACGTTCATGGTTCGTTTCGTCACTGCTTGTATCAGTCTTTGCTCTATCTCTCATGCTCGCACAACGCTGATTTCTGTTTTTCACCGTGCCATCACTGGTCATTCTGTTTTCACCTATGCTCTTTGTTGCCTCTAGCCGAGACTTGCACAACAACCATGGTTCATACGAGAAACCAAAAGGTCGACAATAAGATAGTTTTATTATTATTTTATTTTAAAACTTTAAAAATCTAAAGATACTAAAAATTCTATCATTGAGTGGACAGCCCTTACCAGCCCCCGAGTTTCCTCGATGATATCAATGTAAAACAAATTCAAGGTATTCAAGAACTTAATATTTTGCTAATCAAAATCAAATATTAAGTAACTTATAATTCATAAGATGTTTAGGAAAAGCTGATTTTCACTAAATAAACTAACATGATGCGAACGAGACGATAATTAAAAATAGGAGAATCCCACGATAGATTATTTCTTCGCTTGAATTCTTTTTACACGAACTTTAGTGGGGGTTATACATTTTCTATTAGTTTTAATGTGTGTGTAACCCTGATAGTTGGAGGGAGAATCAATTTATATTTGATCAACTTTAAATTTGGTGCATTCATCAACTAAGTAATGAATGTATAGGACTTAATTCAATGTTAAAGTAAATAATTTAACTACCAACAATGAACTAATTTATTGAGATATGATGTTAAATTCCTTAAGTAAGATTGAGAGTTCAAATTCTAATATTAACAGATGGAGTAAACTGATTTAGGTGGTAAGCTAAAATAATTTATTTATAACGTCCTATGCCACTGTCTAAAAAGCATAATAGTAGAAATAAAGTGATGTCCTAAACTTGAGTGTAAATAAGTTGTATCTTTGTAACACTTGTTTTTTATAAGAAAAGAAAAAAAGAAAATAGGATGAAGGTGATAGACCTGTAGGGTAGTTTGATGGCTTAGAATGCTAAGATTAAAGGATGAAAGGTTTAATTATAAGTTGTTGGCTTGTAGAGCCTTGTATAGAAGGTGATGTAGGAATGATGATGGCCTAGGTTAATAAGGATTTCGGTGACATTAAAGAATGATGTAGGATCAAAGAAGAAACAATACTATAGAATTATTGACCCAAATTTTAATTGATCTTCAATCAATAGGACTATGACCTTCTAGTTAGGAAACTAGGAACCAATAGTATCAAAGAAGGGGTTGATGCCACAAGCAAGCTTGATAATTTGATAAAATTCTACAAAGAATAAAGAGATGTGAATTCTCACTATATTACACTCAATTTAAAAGTTGATTGATGGATTAAAAAATAAGAAATGAATGCCTATTTATAGACTTAGAAAGATAACATGAAAAGGCATCCCTAATGGGTGAAAGAGTGATCGGTCATAGGTGAAGAGATAGCAGCCTCTTGTGAACCAATATGTTCTTTAAGGTCATTGGTTTCTTCCTTTCATGTTTTCCGCCTACCCCCTTAGTGAAAAGTGCCTTACTTTTCTTGTATCCTTTCATGAAATGCTTATTTTATGAAGAGAATTGAATGAAGAATTATGTCCCTTGAATTGGTGTTCATTCATCGAACCTTTTCATGAAGAGGTATGATGACATTGTGACTTTTGGAGGCACCCTTTGAGATGAAAGAACATGTCTCTTGGAAGCACATTTTGAAATAAAAGAACAGGTCTCTTGTATGAACCTTTTGGTGAAGCATCATGTTGACAAGCATCGTGATTGTGAAATAAATAAGCCATTTTTCTCAAGTAAACAAGTTATAAATGCATAATAGGGAAGATCGGGTCGGTCTATAGGGATTCATAAATTTCTAATTTTGAATTGATTTGATCTTGAACAGGAAGAACTGAAAATAGTAAAAATAAAAAAGGGTTTAGAAAAATTAAATAAGTTCAAGAAAATAAAATAAAATAAGCAGTAAAAGCAAGAAAAGTACATTGTAGGGAATTGATGAAGATGACAGATAGCCTCTAGCTTCGTTTCACCTCAATTCGTCTCGATCACTGAAATATGTTTTACTTTGGATACTTGCCGGTTACAGTTTACAATGCCCATACCTTGTAACTTTCTATTCTCTTTGGTGAACTAGTTTTCCAAAGTAAATCCTTAGAATTTAGCCCTTGTTTGAATTAATAGTGGCTATCGATGTTAATGCCAATTCCAGTTTAGGAACTAGCAAAGCTCGTGCTCGGATTATGTGTCTCAATGAGAATCAAACTTGATCCTGATTTTCCTTAGCGGACCTTTGCTAAGTTTTTTCTTAGGGAATTGAATTTGCTATAAGTCGAATCTCCTCCCTAAGGGTAGATCAAAACGCCGATCAAACCAATGCTCGCACTTTGGATTGAAAGTGTTGAAAAGTTTAAAGAAAAGTTCTATTGCCTCTCCTTGTTTGTCTAAATCAAGAAAGAATCTGAAGATATGAAGTGTTTTTTCAATTCTCAAGGAACGAATTGAGTCGTCACTTAGCTATTGACTAAATGAAAGTTTAGCCAAGAATGATAGAAATCATACTTGGCATGTAAGAAGAATGGATAATGAAGAAGAAAAATACTTTTATTAAACTAAAAACCTCAAGGCAAAACAAAAGTAAAAAAGCAGTACTATCTGAATACCTCTCAAGCTTCAAACCTTGAGGGTATTTATAGCTTTGAGATAACCTAATAAGATTAAAATACTAACTCTTAAGAACATTAAAACACTTAATTCAAAATTAATAGTGAACTAAAAGTCCTAATAATAAATAATTAAAATTCTAATTAAAATCCTAAGGAAACTAGAATACTAATTAATTAAATAATAAAATCACAAATATTTGAATTTGATTGTAACTTTTAATTCCTAAAGAATTGTGGTTCGCCCTAGATTTCTCCTTTAATCTTGCTTACTGGATTATTTGATTGAAGTTGGCGTCTGACTTGGTCTTTTAATTGAAGTTGGCGCCAACTTTTCCTAGAAAATAGGATAAATATGTTATAATTTTCCGTTTAATTGTTTTTTTTTTTGGAAAATAGAGTCCTGTACAGAATCTAACATAAAATAGAAATATTAAAGAGATAACACTAATTAATTAGTTACAAAATATTAACTAAATAAAACCCTCATCAAATTCTCCTTAACGTATTCAATGCTTGTCCTAAGCATGCCTTAATCGATTATTAAAATCTCAAATTTCCAATTTTTCATCTCACAATATACCAAAGAATATCAAATGAGTCAATGATCGCATCAATTATTGGAAACAAGTTAACAATCAAGCAAATAGGCACAACTAGTAACAAGTTTGAGCAAAAGCCATGATATCTCAATCATCCATAAAATTCAACGTAACAAGACTCAATACCTTATAAGGATTCACTCATTGTCGCTCAATGTGTGTTGGGAAAAAGAAATCGCTCAAAGCCAAGATTAATAAAGACATTACCATTAGCTTGGAAGAAAATCAAGTCTCCACCACTAGATTGAACAAGATTCATTTAATCAAATGGTCTTTAATCAGGTTGTAATGAGGCTTAGTTAGGGTCGGGATAAGACCGAAAACTTAGGTTTAAATGTCAAGACAAGAGATGCAAAATATATGAGTTCAAGCCATGAATTGAACAAAGTAAACAAAAACAAAGAATCATAACCAAACAATCAACTTTTTTCTTTCTTCTACTTTGTCTTCGATTTTTCTTTGTTATTTTTCTATTTTTTGTTATGTTCAAACACTTTATTCGAACCATATTTTTTAATTCTTCTTCTTTGTTCTCTTGATTTTTCAATTGTGGAACAAATTTATCTCATGTCTCGACATGGGTGACAAAAGAGGGAAAATAAAAAAATAGTTTAGGGTGTTATAATTTGGTGAAAAGAAAGAAAAGGGCAGAGACACAACATTGGTTCACTAATAGACAAAAAATAAACATGTAGACAATTTGAGTAGAGAAGTGGTCTAATCCTAAGTGTTATAACCATATTAATGGATCAAGTACGATGTTTTTGTTTCAATATGCATTTAATCACAAGTTCTAGAATGTCAAAATTAATCTAACATAGTCAATCAAACAAATGAGCAAGAAAGAAAATTATGCTCGTTTATGCCCAAATCTCATAAGAAAGTGCATTATATATTGAATCAAGAAACATATCAACAAATGGATTCATGGAACATCAAACAAAAATTTTAAGGAAAAATACTAATCATGTCATTTTTTCTATCATGCACCCTAAATCTGATAAAAGCGTGGTCATGAACTCATAAGGTAATCAATTAAACAAAGCAAGATTCAAGATTAATAACAAGATATTTCAACAAATCAATTAAGGCAACTCAATTTTAAACATGTAAATAAGTGAGTGATATTTTGATGCAAGTGGTCTCTAAGTTCTCTACACCCCTCACTCAAAGCATATTGTCCCAATATGTAAAATTAGTGCATATGAGAAATAGAGATATTCCCCGTGTTTAGTGACAGTCGCGACCTCGACGAGAGGTAGCCGGGCGAAGGTAGTATAAAATCTCGGAAAGATTGGACTCGAGGGAGTTGAGACGATCTTGCACCTCATTAATTTGATGTTGTATGTTTAGCTACGGATCATCCATCTGTAGTGATGGTGTATGTCTTCAAAGAAAGACACACTCACTGTGAGGTGTCGTGGTGTAGGGAGGTAAAATGAAAGGTGCATCGTGTGTGCCAGCAAGTAATCCATCATATCCAAGCATCGCAAATCTAAATTTTCCATAGAAAAAGAATGTGTAAATTGTTCAGTATCAAAAGATAATGGAAAAAAGTCTAGAGGTAAGATTAGTGATGTAAGGGCTGAGAACCATTGGACGATTAGAGCGCACAACACACTCAAATGTTCGCGTAAACCAAAATCCTAAATTGATTTTGATGCGAGTAAGCATGCACCATAGGAATAATAGTTCAATTTTTCTCAAGCAAAATGTATTTTCACTATTCCTCTTGTAGTTGTATGCAAGAAAGCGATGGATATGACGAAGTAAGGACAATACTTCATTATCTTTTGAGTTGCTTTCTGGATCGATCGCTTAAAACCTTTGGTCTCTACTCGGCCACGATAAAAAAATGGGATCACTTGTTATGGGGGATCCTCTACCCTAACCCTTTAAGACCTTGGAATTTTGAAAAATTCATTTTCTTTTCTTAGGAAAACATACAAGGATTGTCACTACAAACAGGATAATGGATCTCCATGATTAATTACTTCATTTATGAATTTCACAGTGATATAAATACATGTCCTACTGAAACAAAATTTGTAACTTGCCATCCGCATGCCTACCGGGCAAGGATTTATCTCCTTGGAAAAGATGATTCATTCATATCCGCATGAAATACTAACTCCATTTTATTTCCATAATCATGTTGTATATTTGAAAGAGGTTGACATCCTTGCTTCTCTCATGGTACAATCCTCTTCCCGCTGAGCCACCTTTCTCCTCGGTCCACAAAGACAAAATACAAGACTTGTGTCAACCATTTATCACGGAATAAAGGACTCACTGATTCAAGATCACTAATTAATACTAATATAATATAAAAAAATAGAATAGACAATACTAATATAATAGAAAGAAAATAATTATCTTTTATGTATACTTTCCCCGGTTCCGTTGCTACCACGGGCTTTACGTAATCAATAGGATCATACAAATATCCCTTCTACATAGCATACGTCACCGAAAGGATCTCGAAGACTCACCAAAACACAAAAGGAATGATCATTCAGAAAATGATTTCTATTCAAAGAGTGCTTAACCGCATGGATAAGCTCACGCTAACTCATCAATTTGGGATCCGATTCGGGATTTACCTTGGGGGTATCCGTAAGGAATTGGAATGTAATAATATTGATTCATATAGATGCATAGGAAAATGTTATCTATTGATTCAAATGCTAAACCTATGGGATAGGGATAGAGAAAGAGAAAAAACCCGAAGATTTCATATAATGCTTTTGATCAAAAAATCGATCTGATTTATTTCGTACCCCTCGTTCAATGAGAAAATGGGCCAGATTCTATGGGAACAAACCTATGGGACTTAAGGAATGATGGAAGGGAATAAAATAAAAAAATTAAAAAAGAGGGAAAAATAATAAAAAATAAGTAAATAAAAATGAGGTTGAAGAACCCAAATTACAAATGAACAAATTCAAACTTGAAAAGGATCTTTCTGATTCTCGAAGAGTAAGGGGCAAAGGGATTGATTGAGAAATACATCTTGTCTTATTATAAGATCGTGTGATTGGATCCACATATGTTTGGTAAAAAAATCTTCTCTTTTGGGAATAATAAAAAATGGAAAGTGTTCAATTGAAACATGAAAACGTGACTAAATTTGTCCTAGTTACTCTTCAAGATAGAGTGGAAGAAGGAAGGGCATTCTCAAACGAGGAAAAGGACCCAATGACTTTGAAATAATTGAACGAGGAGCCGTATGAGGTGAAAATCTCATGTACGGTTCTGTAGAGTGGTAGTAAGGGTGACTTATCTATCAACTTTTCCACTATCACCCCGAAAAACCAAACTCTACCTTACGTAAAGTTGCCAGAGTACGATTAACCTCTAGGTTTAAAATTACTACTTATATACATGGTATTGGCCATAATTCACAAGAACATTGTGTAATCTTTGTAAGAGGGGGAAGGGTTAAGGATTTACCCGGTGTGAGATATCATATTATTTGAGGAACCCTAGATTTTTTTCATAGTAAAGGATCATCAACAAGGTTGTTCTAGTGTGTTGCAGATTCTTATCCAATACTTGTATCATTTGATGATGCCATGTGAATCTCTAGAAACATTTGAAGTGTATGGCTAACCCAATAACGAAAGTTTCATAAGGGGACTGGAGCAGGCTACCATGAGACAAAAGATTTTGTTTTTAATTAGATTTGATTAGGAACTATTATATATCTAAGATCCAATATTGAAATAATTTCAAAGGTTTTCACTAACTTCGTCCGTGTCAACCTCTTTCATATATGAATCTATCATATTCAAAAGAGAATAACTTGCATCAATATCTCAAATTTTAATTCAAACATGGGTTTGTTTCACACTCCATGTTCTTAGAAATATTTATCATCCGAAAAGCAAAAAAAAAACGGAGTCTTTGCATAAGGAAATGCAATGAGAAAGGGTGAATTTATAGAACCTTTCGAAGATATAATGCTTTTTTAACTCTCTCAAAATGGAATCTATTCCAAACATATATGCCATGGTTCTTTATTTCGACATGGTACAAATATCTAAATTTGATATTTTTATATACTTTTTCAGACCAACTGCGGATACTAATTAGTAGTAAAAAATTTGTATCCATTTTTCGTGATATTATGCATGGATCAGATATATCATGGAGAATTCTTTAGAAAAAATTGTGTTTTCCAAAATGGAATCTGATAAGTGTGATTTTGAGTAAGTGTTTACGTAATTTCTTCTTTCCGAAGAAATGATTCGCCAAAATAATGAGTCACCATTGATATTAACACATCTAAGATCGCCAAATGTTTAGTAGTTCCTCTATTCAATCATTTTCCTTCTTCTTGTTGTTGGATATCTCGATCGTACACATATTCTCTTTGTTTTTTGAGCCTATAGTGAGTTACAGACAGAGTTTGAAAAGGTTAAATCTTTGATGATTCTATCATACATGATTGAGTTTTAAAAGTTCTTGATAGGAATCCTACATACGAACCAAATTCTTTCTGGTAAAAAAACCTCTCTCTAGTTGCTATGGAATAATTATGAGATTCTATATAAGAAATACGAGTTTCTATTTTTGGCGGCAACATGCTATAGGTGGTGGTCCCACTTATGGGATCAAATTAGTACTTTCCAATAAGAAATATTTGAATATCAATCTCATCAATATCATCGATCTCATAAGTATCATAGGCAAATCCCATCAATCAATCATTTTTTAGAAATACGAGACGTCTAAGTCATACAAGTAAAGAGATTTACTCATTGATAAGAAAAAGAAAAAACATGAGCGATAATTGGATTGATGATAAAATAGAATCCTAGGTCATGAACAATGATTGGATTGATGATAAAGGAAGAGAATTCTTGGTTCAGTTCTCCACCTTAACGATAAAAAAAGGGATTGATCAAAATATATTAAGTCTGAGTCATATTGATCATTTATTAAAGAATGACTCTGGTTATCAAATGATTGAACAACCGGACCAATTTACTTACGATACTTAGTTGACATTCATAAAAAGTATCTAATGAATTATGATTTCAATATATCATATTTAGCAAAAAGGTGGATATTCCTTGCTCGTTATCAAATAATCACTTATTCATAAACTTCGTCTGGGGATAATAGTTTTCATTTCCCATCTCATGGAAAACCCTTTTTGCTCCGCTTAACCCTATCACCCTCTAGGGGTATTTTTAATGTTAGGTTCTATAGGAACCGGAAGATCTTATTTGGTCAAATACCTAGCAACAAACGCCTATGGTCCTTTCATTACAATATTTCTTAACAAGTTACTGGATAACAAGCTTAAAGGTTTTGTTATAGATGATATCAATATTGATGCTAGTGACGATATTAATGATAGTAACGATATCAATCATGACTTTGATACGAAGCTGGAGCTTCTAACTATGATGAATGCGCTAACTAGGGATATGATATCGGAAATAGACCAATCTTATATCATCCTTCAATTCGATTTAGTAAAAGCAATGTCTCCTTGCATAATATGGATTCCAAACATTCATGATCTGGATGTGAATGAGGCAAATTACTTATCCCTCAACCTATTAGTGAACTATCTCTCCAAGGATTATGAAAGATGTTCCATTAGAAATATTCCTGTTATTGCTTCAACTCATATTCTCCAAAAAGTGTTTCCCGCTCTAAAACCCCAAATAAATTAAATTCATGTATTAAGATACAAAGGCTTCTTATTCTACAACAGCAAAAACATTTTTTTCACTAATTCATATACTAGGGGATTTCACTTGGAAAAGAAAATTTTCCATACAAATGGATTCGGGTCCATAAATGTGGGTTCCAATGCACGAAATCTTGTAACACTTACCAATTAGGCCATATCGATTTGAATTACACAGAAGAAATCAATTATAAACACTAATACAATTATATATGCTATTCATAGACAAACTTGGGATTTGTGATCCATGGTAAGATCGATTCAGGATCATAGGATCCTTTTCTATCATATAGGAATGGTTGTTGTACAAAATGTACTTCTAATTAATTGCCCCTTATATCCTATATTTATCTATATGAAGAAGAAATCATGTAATGAAGGAGATTCATTTTTTACAAATGGTACTTAAAACTTGGAATGAGCATGAAGAAATTAACGATACTTCTTTAACTTTTTAGTTGTTCTGCTGGATCGATCGCTCAAGACCTTTGTTCTCTACTCGAACCCGATGAAAAAAATGGGATCACTTCTTATGAGGGATCCTCTATCCAGACCGTTTAAGATCCTGAAATTTTGACAAATTTCTATTATTTTCTTAGGTACACATACAAGGTTTGTCACTAAAAATAAGATAATGGTAACCCAGGGTCATATATGTACCATCCTTTCATGGTTTGTGCATCAAAGATTGTCTTGGCGAACTGGTTAATACGGAGTAGGCGAAGTTGGTGTTAAAATCCTACGATAACTCAATAAAAATGTAAGATAACTTTTGTTTGTGACATCTGTCTAGAACCCCATGGAAAAATTAAATTCAAAAATTGACATCCTAAAGTATTGTCCTAACAAGCGAAAGGACATAAAATCCGGGGAATTCATGCTAACAACACCATGCTGCAAAAAGTTAAATGTGGTATAAAATTCAAGAACTAATTCATAGTACGTTTCACATTTAATTTTAGGATATAAAGTCTAGCCAATAGCATTAAAGTAATGTGTAACAGAATCCCTTAGATACAAAGTATCTAAAGTACAAGTAGTAATGTAGTTCCAAACTTAAAAGTTTCGATACTGAATATCGTTGTATTAAATTTGTTCATTGTCAACGAATCGAATTTGTTCATTGTCAATGAATCGCAAGTAACCTTCCAATTATTTGGGTTACATTTTATGATAATGTGATGATGATGATGAGGTCGGAGAGGGTTGATGACCGAGAATGGAATTAAAATCACTCGGCTCATGATTAACCGGTGGAGTGAAAGTTGCTTTTCTTTGACTTCTTGTTTTCACCATCTTTGAAAGTTAGCAGCAAAGAATTAGAATGGAGAAAAGATTATGATTGAGTACTAAACAATGGCGTGAATGGTGTAGGTATCTACGATGTTTGGCGGCATCGAGCATGGTGTCTTGCAATGGCGTACGATCAGCGGTGGACGGCGGTGATGGTGTAGCAATCGGTGACATGAGGAAAAAAAAGAAAATAAAAAAATTAAAGGTTTTAAAGAAAAAAATAAAAGCTTTTGTGATATGTGGATAAAAAAGAGAAAAAAAAATAAAGAATTTAAATAGGGAGAGAAAAAGAGTTTAAGTTAAGGTACAAGTTTAATTGGTTTGAGGAGAATTAAAAGAAAATAAATAGTTTTGGTTTGATTAAGGAGTTTGAAAAGAAAGAAAGAAAAATTTAATAAAAGAGTTTAAAGAGGTTTAAAAAAATGGAATTGTTTAAAGAGGTAAGTTTGTATTGTGGTGGGCGGCAAAGGGGGTTTTCGTTGGGTAGGGTTTTGCTAACCAACGCCAATTGATGCTAAGTGTGCCGATTATTAGTAAAGTGTGCTGATCCAATAAAAAATCATTGGATTACTTAAAATTTATCTTGATCAAAGTGTTCGAGGTACCTAAAAAATTCAAAAAGTAAAAATAAAAACATTATCAAACAAATTGAAAATAAAATAAAATAAAATAAACGGAAATAAAATAAAATAAAATGGGTTGTTTTCCTTTTAGAGATATATTTAATGTCGTTTAGCCTGACGACCAGATTCAGACTACAAGTTCAGCTAAAATAATCTCCTCGATCACACATGCTTGATTATTCTCGCAGTACGACTTTAATTTTGACCATTTATTGTGCCATGGGGAAATACTTGAGTCACAATAATCATACTCATACTTTATAACCAATATTAAAAATTTTAAATAAAATTTGATGATCATGAAAATCTTTAGTTTTATCCTTATAAATCTTAACACTATCATAAGCATTGCGATGAATTTATTCAAGTTCTTGAATCTGTAATTTTCTTGCTTTGCCTATTGAATCCATCTCTTTATTGCCTTCTTTAACCGCCCAATTCAACCGGTAAGTGACATGGTTTACCATATACTATACGATATGGAAACATGCCGATAGGACCTTTATAAGCGGTGTGATATGCCAATAAGGCATCGTTAAGTTTCAAACTCAAATATTTTCTATTTGGTTTCACAATCTTCTTAAGAATTGATTTAATTTCTCAAATTTGAAACTTCTACTTGTACATTAGTTTGAGTATGATAAGTTGTGGTGATTCGTTGAGTGAATCCTTATTTCATCATTAATGTCTCGATGATCCTATTGATAAAAAGTGTTCCTCAATAACTAATTATCGCCCTTGGAGTTTTGAACCTCGAGAAAATAAAACTCTTTAGAAATTGAGTAATAGTTTTAGCATCGTTATTGTGAGTAGCTTTAGCTTCCACCTAGTTTGAGATATAATCAATGGCTAGAATAATGCAACAATTTCCCAAAGATTAATCAAACAAACCCATGTAATTGATACCCCAAACATCAAATATTTCACAAACATGTATCAGATTAAGAGGCATATCATTATGATGGTTTAGATCAATATTTCACAAATATTTCACATAACACATATACATCACAAAAATTGTTAGGCCAATAAAATCCACATTCAATAATTTTATGGGCAGTTCTTTTCAGTCATAAGTGTCCTCCAAAAGAATAAGAATGATAAAAGTTAAGGATAAATTTTACCTCACTTTCATCAACACATCGTCGAATTACTTTATCTGAGTAATGTTTCCAAAGATATGGATCATCCCAAATATAGAATCGAGATTCTTGTTTTATATGGCTTACCTCAGAATGGTTTAAATCAGATGGAAGTACTCATATGACTAAATAATTAACCATATCAGCATACCATGGTATATGTGTTTGCGCCAAATATAGGTGTCCCTCAGGGAAATGTTTTTGAACCAGTTCAATGATTTGATAGATGAGGAGTCGACATAGGTGGTTTAAGACTGAGTTTTCACATCATTTTTTGTGTTTAATATGAATATTAAACTCTTGTAAGAGTTGAATCCATCGGACTAAACGCGATTTTGCCTTATTTTTATTCAATAGGTATTTTAAAGTTGCATGATCAGAATAAACAATAGTGTTAGTATCGAGAAGATAAGAACAAAATTTATCCAAAGAAAAAATAATAGAAAAAACTTCCTTTTCAGTTGTTGAATAATTTCATTGAGCTATGTCTAGTGTCTTAGACGTATAGGCTATAACATGGGGTTCTTTGCCGATTTTCTATCCAAGCATCCTATTCTTAATAAGCCCAATTAGGTGGTTGCACTATAGGTGCCGATATTGATTCTCTTTTGAGAATATCAAATGATTCTTTGCATTCATCATCGAAATCAAATGGTGCATCTTTTTGTAAACGCTTGCAAAGTGGCTACATTATCTTGGAATTTTTTTTTATAAATATGCATGTCCAAGAAAAGAACGAACTTCACTCACAGTTGTGGGGTATGAGAGTGAGCGAATAATATTAGTTGTGACTTATCGACCGAGATTCCATTAGCAGAAACAATATGACCAAGAATTAAACCTTAATAGACCATAAAGTAACATTTTTCATAATTAAGCACAAGGTTATATTCAAGTCATCCTTCTAACACATTAGTTAAATTCAAGAGACACTCATCGAAGGAATTACCATATACCATAAAATAATCCATGAAAACTTCAATTCTCTTTTACGTAATCAGAGAATATATTAAGCATGCATCTATAGAATGTGGCAGGGGAGTTATATAGGCCAAATGACATTCATTGATAAGTGAAGGTACCTTAGGGACATGTAAACATTTGTTTTTTTTTTATTTTCTGGTGTGACTCAAATCTGAAAGAAACCTGAAAAACCATCTATACAACAATAATGCGATTAACCAACTAAATGTTAAATCATTTAATAAATAAAAGGAAGTGGAAAGTGATATTTTCGAGTAAGTGAATTCAACTTCCTTTAATCGATGTAAACTCTCCATTGATTTTGAACTCATGTAGACACTAGTTCACCTTCAGAATTTTCACCTACCATCACTCTAGTTTCCTTCGGAACCACATAGACTGGACTAACCTAGTTGCTTCCAGATATCGGGTAGATGATGTTACAGTCTAAAAGTTTTTGAATTTCTTTCTTCACCACCTCTATCATGGGAGGATTTAAACTTCTTTTTCCTTATCGGGACGGTTTTTCACATTCTTCAATTTTAATCTTATGCATGCATGTTGATGGACTAAGACCTTCGATGTCGGCTACAGTCCAGTTGATTGCTTCCTTGTGAGTGTGTAAAAATGTTACTAAGTCCTCTTCCTCCTCTTTTGAAAGTTTATATGAAATAATAACTAGAAGGGTGGTGTTTTCTTCTAAAAACACATATTTGAGATGATTAGGTAACTTTTTAAGCTCGATTTGTGGTGCTTTCAAAACTGAAGGTAAAAGTTTAGATTTAGATGGAGTTAGGCGCAAATTAAAATGAGGAGAAAAAAATATTTTCTAACTTCCTGATTTCTTCATCGTAATTTTTTAATTCCTTACATAAACCATTAGATAAGTTACTCTAAACAAAATCATCAACCAAAGGTTAAATAACATAAATGAAATTAATTCTTGCAATGTTATCTTGATACTTCATCATTTTTTAAACATCGAATTTAACAACCTCACTATCAAATTCCATAGTAAGAATTCCACACTTAATGTCAATTTCGGTTTGAGCAGTTCTTAAGAATGAGCGGCCAAGAAGGATTTTAAAAGAGATGTTGGTTTGATCATTTTCCATGTTGATGACATAGAAATCAACTGGAAAAATTAACTCATTTACCTTAACAAGAACATTTTCAAGAAGTCCCTCAAGATAAATAACGATTCTATTAGCAAGTTGAATTGTTACCCTAGTTTCCTTCAAAGACTCAACAGAAAGTGAGTTCTAAACAAATAAAGGCATAACATTAATTGAAGCACAAATGTCACAAATAGCACGTTTAATACCTACCTTGTTAATTTTACTAGGTATAGTGAACATACATTGATCTTTTAATTTCGATTGAAGGTATACGTTGAAAATCAGCTGAGATGTTTTCATCTAAATTTAACTTTTCATCACCGATAAGTCTCCTTTTGTTTGTGAAAAGATCTTTTAAAAATCTGCCATATCATGATACTTTTTGGATTACTTCATGTAGTATATTAATCTTCGCTTTTCAAAAAACATCAAGAATTTCCTTTTCCTCAGGTTGTTTATCACATTTTACTAACTTTGATGGGAAGGGAAGTGGCATGGCATAGGGAGATATTGTAGGAGGAGCTGGCATTGAATCTTTCTTTTTCCTTTAGGGTTGTGTCTTAACTCCCTTTTTTTTCTTTCTTTTTCCTCTTCTACGTCAACTTCTTTATTTATTTAGCATATTGGTTCTTTTTTCTTTATTGGAACATGTTGTAATTTTTTTAGAGATTGACGTAATTACGGTGTCACTCCGAAGGGTGATGGCACTAACGTTTTCTCATGGGTTTGCCTCAGTTTTATATGGTAGCTTTCCATACGATTCCATGCGTCCCATGTTTTAAGCTAGTTGACTCATTTATTTATTCAATTTCTGAAGATGTTCTTTAGTTTGGTTTTGGAACTTCTCTAGAGACAATGCCAACCTCTCAATGATGGATTCTAGTGAAGGTTTTGACGTTTGGTACTACTGTTGTTGAGGTGGACTTGATTGATATGGTTATTGTTGAGAAGGCCTTTGGTTCTACGCATAGCTAAAGTTCGGATAGTCCCTGCACCCCGGATTATAGGTATTTTCATTAGGATTGTATGATCTATATGGAGGTCCCAGAAAATTTACAACTATGTTAACTTGTGCAGCAAAATCTTCCTGTAACATTGGATAGCAATCCATGGGATGGTTCGACATCATGTATGTTCCGCAAAGTCTAGTTGTAGTCATTTTTCCTGAAACAAGATATTGAACAATTTCAATTATTTTATCAATTTTATTTTATAATTAAGTTATACTTATCCCGTGAACCCGTGAGTAGGTTCACTCACGGAGCCAAATTGTTGAGAGTTAGCAGCCATAGTTGAAATCATATTTATAGTTGTATCCAATGTCATATTAACAAGTTCTCCTCCAATAATTACGCCTATAATCATCATCTCCAAGGGATGTATTCCTTTGTAAAATTATTGGAGAAATGTTTACGCCAACAGTCCATGTTGTGGGCAACTAGCACAAAGTTTTTTGTATTGTTCCAGTAGTCATATAATGATTCTCTATTTATTTTTTGTACTCCTAAGATTTCCCTTCGTAATTCACTCGCTTTTGCAGTAGGAAAGAACCTATCAAGAAAAAGTCGAGTCATATCAGCCCATGTATTGACAGAATTATGAGGTAAATAAAATAACCAATCGTTTGCTGAGTCGGGTAAAGAAAAAGTGCAATGTTTAATTTGATCATCAGATACTCCATTTGATTTCATGCTATAGCAAACCATATGAAACTCAGTAAGATGCTTGTGAGGACTTTCACTAAGCAGTTCATGGTAAATAGGTAGAAGTTGAATCAAATCCACTTTCAGCTCAAACAGTGTTTCTCTATAAGGAAATACGGTGCACAACGGTTGTTGTACAGTAGGTGTCTCAACTAATTCCTCGGATTCTTTATTCAACCATCGAAATCAATTTTTCAAAGTTTTCTTCGGCATTAGAGAATGTTTTGGCGTCAAATGATGTTTCTGAATTAGGTTCTAGATTTGATTCAGATTGTTGTGTTTGTTGTTGTTGTTTTCACATTTCTCCTAGTGTACGTGCGCATATTCTTCAAGCTAGTGCTTCGATTTGAAGCATCCAATCTACTAGTTAACCAGGATTTTTCCTAGTCATAAATCAAAACAAATTTTATTTAGTAATTTTGCTGTGATCCTTGGTAACGGCGCCAATTTGACAAGAGTCGTAATTGTCAAATAAATAAGCTCTTTTCCTCAAGTAAACAAGCTATAAACACATAATATGGAAGAAATGGTCGGTCCATAAGGATTCAGAAATTTCTAATTTTGAATTGATTTGATCTTGACTAGGAAGAACTGAATTTGGTAAAAATAAAAAAGGAGTTTAAAAAATTAAATAAATTGAATAAAATAAAATAAAATTAGTAGTAAAAGCAAGAAAAGTAAATTGTTGGGAATTGATTAAGATGATAGATAGCCTTTAGCTTCGCTTCACCTCAATTTGTCTCGATCACTGAAATAGGTTTTATTTCGAATATTTGTTAGTTACAGTCTACAAAACTCGACCCTTGTAAATCTCTCTTCTCTTTGATGAACTAAATTCCCAAAGTCAATCCTTGGAATTTAGCCCTTATTTGAGTTAACAATGGCTATCAATATTAATGCCAATGTTGGTTTATAAACTAAAAAGTCCGTGCTCGGATTATTGTGTCTTAATGAGAATCAAACCAGATCTTGATTTCTCTTAGTGGATCGTACTAAGTTTGTTCTTAGATAATTGAATTTGCTACAAATCGATTCTCCTCTCCAACGGTAGATCAAAACATTGATCAAACCAATGCGCGCACTTTGGATTGAAGGTGTTGAGATGTTTAAAGAAAAGGCCAATTGCCTCTATTTTTTGGTCGAAAATCAAGAAAGTATCTAAAGATGTAAATTGCTTTTTCAATTCTCACAAAATGGATTGAGTCATTGCTTAGCTATTGGCTAAATGAAAGTTTAGCCAAGCATGATAGAAATCATACTTGGCATGTAAAGAGAACATATGAAGAAGAAGAGGAAAATAATACTTTTATTAAACTAAAAACCTAAAGGGGGAAAAAAGCAAAATATCAGTACTATTTGAATATATCTCAAGCTTCACCCTATAGGATATTTACAGCTTTGAGATAACCTAATGAAAATAAAATTCTAACTCTTACGAACATTAAAACAAGTGAACTAAATGTCATATTAATAAATAATGAAAATTCTAATTAAAATCCTAAGCAAACTAGAATTCAAATTAATTAAATAATAAAATATTAAATGTTTAAATTTAATTACAAGTTTTAATTCCTAAAGAATTATAGTTCGCCTAGAATTTCTCCTTTGATCTTGCTGATAGGATTATTTAATTGAAGTTGGCTTCGAACTTGGTCTTTTAATTGAAATTGGCGTCGACTACCCCAAAAAAATAGGATAAATCTTCTTTAATTTTCCATTTAATTGTTTTTTCTGGAAAATAGTGTCTTATACAGAATCTAACACAAATAACCAAAATTAATACCATTAAAGAGAATACATATTAATTAATAGCAAAATATTAACTAAATAAAACACTCATCACATGTCTTTTTGAAAAACATCTTTTGATAAAGCAACATCTCATTTGGAAAGGTATCTTTTGGGAAAGCAACATGTCTTTTGGAAAGACATATCTTTTAAAGCATCATGTCCTTTGGAGAAGCATCCCTTGACGAAACATCATGACTCCTCATATATACTTCTTTGTGAATAAGCATGAAATAAAAGTGCAAAACTCTTTTTTTTCATCATGGTTGTTGGAATGAAAGAAAACAACTATTTCCCTTGTAGCTGTTGGAAGTGAAGGGAAAACACCTCTTTCCCTTGTATCCTTTGGAAGCATTGAATATACATGGTCCTAGGTTCAAATTGTATCTCCTTGTTATCTTTCTAGTTGTTGGTCACATCTTAAAAAGGAAATGTACCTTGCAAATAACAACTACATAAGAACATATAATACATAAATATAAGGCTTATCTAATAACCATAAATGTATATATGCATGCACGGTTAAACTATAACATATGATAAAATGTGTCAATTCAATATGCATAAATATATGTAATGCTAAACATATGCATGAAAATAGAAATGTAAAAACTATATGATATGAAAATATATAGAATGTATGATTAAACATTCTCATCATATAATATGTAAATCATAAATATAATAAATTGAAAATGTATCATTATTGGTTAACATGTAATATGTAATATTAAAGGTAATCATAATTTCATAAACATAAATGATACTAATGTTATGATCACTAAGATGCATATTCTTGTTCATGAATGAAAATAGTACATATATGCTATAATATAAGATTTAGTTAAAGAAGACATCCTCTACTTTGACACTTAGTATCTTCAAGGGTGGAAGTAAAACTTTACATGTTTGGTGCTAGAAAGGATCACATCATCCCCTTTTTAGAAGTGGTTTGTCCATAAATCAAAATTATTTGTAATTAGAATTTACCTTGAATTTTAGAAGGTTAGGTTTTCTTTCTAATCCAAATCTCTTGATGTCTTAACAACTTATGGAAATTCATTTTACTATGTTTTATCAAAGAAGAAGAAAAAGACAAAGTGTCTTCAATTTTGTCAGTAAAAATATATTCCTTATTCATGAATATAGTAAGCTTTTTGTCTATCAAAAGAAACTTCCTGATTCTTTCACCTTTTGTATGGATACTCAACGTTTTACCAAACATTTTAAGAATTTTATCATGTATTTTCTTCTTTTCTTTTTTATCTTTCTTTTTTGCTTCAATGCTCCTTTTCAGATGAATCTGATCATCATGCACTTGCCTAACTGTTAATGAGGCCAAAGTGATATTTTTTCCTTCATGATTGAAAGTATATTGGTTGGTTAAACAATCATGAAAGATACACATCTCGAACTACCAAGGTTAACTCAATAACAAGTGACTGACGGGCATTGGGACCATATCATAGAGGATCTCATTTTTGTATTTTTAATTGAGAATGGGATGACTACTTGTTTTGTGAATTTTAATTCTCCCCCATCATTCAACCACTGTAATTTATATATGCTTGTTAAACCATATTCGGTTAGGCTGGTAGACGGTTGTAGGTTAGTTATAACCGATCATGCAGCTGCTCATTCACAGCTTTAATTAGCTGCACATTTCTGTAAAATAATCATGAATAGATTCCATGTTTTAGCATTCCTTTTCTTGTTCATTCTTTCTAAGCTTCAAGCTATAGTTAACATGGTATCATTCTCCATTAGATCCTGAAAAAGCTTCATTGTGTGCCATTCTTTCTTCGCATGTGCTTTCTGGTTCTTGTTTGTCTTCAAAGAACAGTCATGGTTTAAGGCATTACAATGATGGCCGAGGATGAGTAGCTGATAGAAGCCAGCTCGCATACCTTCGCTAATAAAAGAATCAACGTATTCTTAATTGACTCGAAGTACCTTCCTTGGAAGCAACAAGTGATTCTCACAATCAGAGGGCTCGGTCTTGAAAGCTTTCTTGATGAATCCATGGTGGTTCCAGCAAAACTGATACTCAACGAGGTTGGAGAGCAGATTATTAATCCAGCTTACCTTTGGTATGTCAAGCAAGACAGTTCTTTGGCCTCTTCGCTTCTTTCCACTGTTAGCACCAACATTCTGCCTCAATTGGTTGGTGCTAAATCCACTACTACAATTTGGAATGCCATCACCAGGTTGTATTCCAAACTATCTACCACAAAAATAATGGCCCTGTATTATCACCTTAGATCGATGAAGAAAGGCTCTCAGTCTATGATAGATTACATAATGGCCATCAAAGAAATATGTGATCTCTTGGCCATGTGTGGTAACCCTATCTCAGACATCGATCACATTACCATATTCTTAATGGACTGCCAGTCGAATACGAGCCAACGGTAGCTGCAATCACTACGAGCAGAGATCCATTTACCCTCGATAATGTGGTATATGTTCTTATTGATGCCAAGTCTTGTCTTGATGACTCATCAAGGTTCCCAATAGGTGTTAATTTCACACGCTACAACACCAACCAGGTTTCTGATAGACAACAGTACAAGAGTCGTGGGACTTCTAAACCTAACAGCACCACGAGCAACAAATATAAAGGAATACCTAAGCAGAAGTATCAATTGTGTGGAAAGCTAGGCTATCTAGTTGATAGGTGCTGGCATAGGTTTGATCAAAATTTCAAAGGAGTAACAGCTCAACAAAACTCCTTACCTAATGACATGCAGGCAAATACGTGTTCATGTTATTCGCATACACCTGACTGCCATTACAGTCTCTTTGTAAGTAACAGTGCAGGAGGTGAAGACGCATTTTCCATTGAACCAAGTGATAATGTGCAGGTCAATGCGTTAATGGCTAATGGTCCTTTGAATCATGCTAAATGGTTTCCTGATTCAAGAGCCACACACCATTTGACTGGCACCACCTCCACATTCTCGAGCAAGCAAGCATACACTGGCAGTAGTAAGGTTCATCTAAGTGATGGTTCCTCTATTCCAATTCTTCACATTGGTAGGAATGCTTTAAAAACTATCTCTAAGGATATCTTGCTTGATCAAATACTACACGTTCCAAATATTAATAAGAATCTCTTATCAGTTTTAAAATTCACATAAAACAATTTTGTTTTCTTTGAATTTCACAAAAATGCTTGCTATGTTAAGGATGAATACACATGAGTCGTGCTGGTAGAAGGGAAGCTTCATGGAGGATTGTACAATTTTGATTGTCATACTATACAAGGAGCAGCAACACTCAACAACACTTTTGTTAGAAATAATAATGAGTATTGGTTATGGCACAAGAGGCTCGGTCATCCAGCACCTGAGGTGGTAATGAAAGCCCTCAATAAGAGACTAAGTGTAGAAAAAAAAAGTGAGGTTTGTGCAGCCTGTCAGATGGGAAAAAGCAAAACTCAGCCTTTTCCTATGTCATAAACTATGTACAAACAACCTTTCGATTAGTTGAAGTTGATGTATGGGGTCCTGCCCCTATTGTTTCTAGTGGTTTCAAATACTCTGTGAGTTTTGTAGATTTGTACTCAAGAAACAGCTGGGTCTATTTGCTAAGGAATAAAAGTGAAGTTGATGTGTCTTTTGAAGTATTTTCAGCCTTGGTTTCTAATCAATTTAAAACTACAATTCTTGCTTTACAAACAGAAAATGGAGGAGAGTTTCGATTCCTATAAGTTGTCTCACAAATTTAGGTGTTAAACTCAGGAAATCATGCCCACATACCTCACAACAAAATGGGGTGGTGGAAAGAAAACATAGGCACATAGTTGAAACTGGCTTGTCTATGCTAGTAGAAGCTTCATTGCCTCTAACCTTTTGGTCTCATGCAGTTCTTAGTGCTATATACCTCATCAACAGGATTCCATCCAAGAATATTGGTAATGTGTCTCCTTATCAGAAGCTATATAATAAGCCTCCTGATTATAGATTTTTTAAAATTTTTGGATGCTATTGTTTTTCTAATCTCAGGATGTCTCACAAGTTGGATTTTCGATCCAAGGCTTGTGTCTTCCTAGGGTACTCTTCTATACATCAGGGTTATCAATGCATGGATGGTCATGTATGAATTTATGTTTCCACAAGTGTGGTGTTCAATGAAAGTATCTTCCTTTTTGCTCACAAGGCAACAATTTACAGTAGAAGTAGTAATTAAGCAGTTCGATCGAGGGCCATTCTAGTTGTTTTCAGTCCACACGAGCAAGCAAGGACTGCCCCAGGCTCAAGTATTAATGCTGGAGTTGGTACTGGTCAAACGATTGAAGCTAGTAGTACAGATCAATATACAACTGCAGGCGATGAACTGCATGTACACACTAAAGAACAGTCAATAAATAATGAATCAGACTCTCGTACTCTTGAATCTATTGCCTATGCTTCTTCCCAACATGATCAAGCTGTATCTTCTTAGCATGAGCAAGCTGCCTTTAGTGAGAAAGCTTAGAATCAAGAAAATGTTCCAGATGTTAGAATGACCAACACTCACGCTATGACAACTCGAAGCAAGCATGGGATTTTTAAACCAAAAATCTATTCAACTCAATGTAAGAAAGTTCCTGGTGATATTCGAGATGCTCTCAAAGATGATGACTGGAGGACAACTGTTATGGCTGAATACAATGCACTTTTTAGCAATAACACGTGGGAAATTGTGGAGTTACCAGCTGGTAGAAAAGGCATTCACTGCAAATGGATCTTCAAGGTGAAAAAGAATGATGATGGCTCAATAGGAAGATTGAAGGCTATACTGGTTGCCAAGGGGTATTCCCAAATACCAGGCTATGATTTTATGGACACATTCAGTCTTGTGGTTTGATTTTTCAAAATAAACATATTCCTTTCACTGGTTGTTTAATGCCACTGGAAAATAAGGCAGGTGGATGTGAAAAATGTCTTTCTAAAAGGTGATCTAATCGAGGATGTATACATGCAACAGGTTCCTGGTTTTAAGGAACAAACTAGTGATAGAGTTATTCTAGTGTGCAAACTAAAGAAGGCATTGTATGGCCTGAGACAAGCTCCAAGAAATTAGTTTCTTAAGCTAAAAGAATTCTTGCTTAGCTTAAAATTCAAGCCCTCGAGAGCAGATTCCTCACTGTTTATTCGACAAGTAGATTGTGAAGTCGTATACATGGTGGTGTATGTAGATGATATCCTCATCACAAGGAGCTCACAAATTGAAATCAATCAAATTATTCATGCACTATATGAGAAATTCTCCTTGAAGGATCTTGGGCAGCTTAAGTACTTCCTTGGTATTGAAGTTCATCGGTCAGACAATGGCTTGTTCCTCAGCCAGAAGAAATTCGTCACCGAGTTGCTACAAAAGAACCAAATGCTAAATGTAAACTCAACATCTACTCCCATGGCAACAACAATGAAACTTAGTAAGAACAATGGGGAAGTGCTAAGCAAACCTCAATAGTATAAAACTATAGTAGGGGCACTGCAGTACATCTGTTATATAGGGCCAGACATTTTTTTTACAGTCAATAAAGCAGCACAATTCTTGCAAGAGCCCACTGAGGCACACTGGCTTGCTGTAAAACACATACTGAGGTACCTAAGAGGAACACTAGAGACTGGCCTCTAGTTTTCAACTCAAGCACAAAAGATGGTGGCATTTAATATTTTTTCAGACTCGGATTGGGGAGGAGATACTGATGACAGGAGGTCAATCTTTGGAAACTGTGTCTATAATGGGAACCATCTGTTGGCATGGAGCTCGAAAAAACAACGTGCAGTATCCAGGTTCATTGCAGAAGCCGAATACCAGAGCCTTGTTGATGCCACCTCTAAAGTCGTGTGGATTAAGGCTGTGCTGAATGAGATGAAAGTTACACTGCCCGAAGAGCCCAAGGTGTGGTGTGACAATACCAGTGTAGTAGCTATGGCAGTAAACCCCATACTGCATGCAAAGAATAAGCACATCGAGCCAGACTTACATTTTATGTGTGAAAAAGTGGTAGCTCGTGAAGTTCAAATCAATTATGTGCCCACAAGTAGCCAAGTAGCAAACATTCTAACAAAGCCTCTTCCCTTGCTCAAATTTGATTTGTTTAGAAGTAAACTGTGTGTTTTTAGTTGAACGAAGTTTGTAAGAAGCAGGGTGAATGTTAAACCATATTCGGTTAGGCTGGTAGACGGTTGTAGATTAGTTATAACCGATCATGCAGCTGCTCATTCACAACTTTAAATAGCTACACATTTATTTAAAACAATCATGAATAGATTCCATGTTTTAGCATTCCTTTTCTTGTTCATTCTTTCTAAGCTTCAAGGTATAGTTAACAATGCTTAGATGTTTCGTCGTATTCAAACCAAGTTTTTCAATCATCAGTGTACTAGTAACATTGGTACAATTCCCGCCATCAATGATTACAAAACATACTTTTATGTTGAAATGACAATGAGTATTAAAGATGTTCTCATGTTTTTGTTCATCCTCCACCACCATATGGGTGTTTAAACTTCTTTTAACAATGAGTACTTTGCCATCAATATCAAGTTGGGTGTTTTCCTATTCGTCAAATATGCCCTCTCCCAAGATACTTGAAGCATTTAATGTCTCTTATTTGATCGTTTATAACCACTTATTTTCCTTTACCTATTTCTAAATTTGATTACTTAGGCTTAGGAATTTATACATTTTCCTTGATTTAAAATAGTGTTGTCTTCTTGTAGTCCCCTTGTCCCCACTTTGGTGTTGTAGTTCCACTACATTGGCTATCTTTGGATTTAGTCATTCAACTTTTATTGTCATATGTACCATATCATCAATCTCACCATAGTGTTGTAGTTCCACTACATTGGCTATCTTTGGATTTAGTCATTCTAAGAATTTTTCCATTTCTACTTCCTGATCTTCGTCAATGTTAGTATAATCATACCAACTTCTGTATCCTTGTAATAATCATCCACACTTCGATTGCCTTGTCTCAAAATTTGAAGGTGTTAGAATAGTTCTCAGTGTAACGTGTTGAGATGAATCTTCGTCTTATGATTGTTTTCATCTCTAGCCAGGTAGATATGTCTTTTTCTGTTTCTCTTCCTTCTAGAATTTAATTGATCACATTAAACCAAAGCATAATCAATAAATTCAATTGTTGCCAACTTTACCCTTTTTTTTGTTCAAAACAGTTGTGACAATGAAAAATATAATTAACCTTTTTTCCCAATCAAGATATGCTTTAGGGTCAATTTCCCTTGGAATAATGGGATGATAATCCTTATGTTGCTTAAGTTGTCATTCATCTGTGGACGAAGTGTTACCTTTCTTCATATTCTTCTAGATAATCTTCTTTTTTATAGGATTCATTTGTCTTCTAGGTCCTTGATTTATCTGGTTGTCTTAAGTTTCTTTAAGTATTTTCAATCGTTTTCTTATAGGCACCAATAATCTTGTCTTTTCTTGTATGATGTATTGAATGTCATTTCTCCCTAGTTCTCCTCTAACTTTTGAGGCTGATACATTTTTCCCTAGTTCTCCTCTAACTTTTGAGGCTGATAAATTTTTGATAAAGTTATGAGACATGATTAGTGAAGATAAATAACAAAAATTGAAAACCTCACTTGCACACTCACAAAAATCCTCACAACGAACTCTTCAAGGAAATGAAATGTTGTCACTCCACTCGTGTTTAGCACTCAGGAATATGACTATTTCCCCTTCAATCTCACAACTCTATTTTCTTTATCCACTCAATTATTTTCTCTAAGTTCTTGATTTTAACTCACTCCAAACTTGATAAAACTTGTTCTTGTAGGTCAACTACAAACTTTGATGTAATGATAGAGAAAGATAATGTAGTAAAGGTACCTTAAAAGAAAATATAAAGAAATAGAGGTAACTTGTATCACAAGAAATAAACTTACAAACTATGATGTAATTATTTGCACATTTTTTGTGTTTCTTTTCTTTCTCAATTTTTTATACATAATATGAACTTGTAATCAAAACAGGTAGGCACTAACTTGATTCAACCAAAAAATCTGATACCATTTGATAGAAGGCACACTTAGAAGATGATGTTCCCAAGTATGCTTCAGAGATGTCCTGATCTTCAATGCAAATAGTTTGTATCTTTATAACACTTCTTTTGATAAGAAAGGGAGAAGATGAAATATGATTAAGGTGATAGGCGTGTAGGGTAGTTTGATGGCTTATAACGTTAAGTTTAAATGAAGAAACGTTAAGGATATATTTTTGGCATGTATAGCCTTCTATGGAATGTGGTGTTGTAATTATGATAGTGTAGGTTGACAAGGATGTTGGTGATGTTAAGGAAGGATTTAGGATCAAAGAAGAACAAAGAGAAGTGAAATCTCACTATATTGCACTCGAATTGAAAGTTGATTGATTGATTACAAAATGAGAAATGAAGGCATATTTATATGCTTAGAAAGACAACATGAAAAGGCACCCCTAATGGGTGAAAGAGTGACCGGTCATAGATGGAGAGAGGAGTCTTTTGTGAACCAACATATTCTTTAAGGCCATTGATTGTTTTCTTTCATGTTTTATTCCCTTCTCCCTTGCTAAAGAGTGTCTTTCTTTTCTTGTATCCTTTCATAAAATACCAATTTATGAAGATATAATTCAACAGAGAATTGTGTCCCTTGAATTGATGCTTATTCATCCACCCCTTCCATGAAGAGGTATGATAAAATATTGTGACTTTTGGATGCATCTTTAGAGATGAAATAACATGTCTCTTGGAGGTACCTTTTGAAATGAACGAAAATGTCTCTTGGAGGCACCTTTTGGTGAAGCATCATGTCGTTTGGAAAGAAATCTTTTGATGAAGCAACATGTCTTTTGGAAAGGAATATTTTGGTGAAGCAACATATCTCTTGGAAAGGCAATTCTTGGAGAAGCATCATGTACTTTGGAGAAGCATCCCTTGATGAAGCATCATGACTCCTCATATATACTTCTTTGTGAAGAGGTATGAAAGTGCATAACTCTTCATTTTCATCATGTAGCCTTTGGAATGAAAGCTTGTAGCCGCCAGAAGGGAAGGGAAGGCACCTTTCCCCTTGTAGCCGCCAAAAGCATTGAAGAGACATGATCCTTGGTTTGAATTGCACCTCCTTGTCATCTTTCTAGTCGTTGGTCACATCTTTAAAAGGAAATATTCCTTACAAATAAATTCATAACTAAATAAGAACATATAATATATAAATATAAGGCTTCTATAATAACATACCAACACACATGAACATATGCATGCACACCTACACTATAACATATGATAGAATGTGTCAATCCTATATGCATAAATATATGTAATGCTGAACATATGCATGAAAATGGGAATGTGAAAACTATATGATACACACATATATGGAATGTATGAATGAAAATTCTAATCATATAATATTAAATCATAACATATAATGAATTGAAATGTATCATAGTATGTTAACATGTACTATGCAATATTAAAAATAACCATAATATCATAAACAAATGATACTAATGATATAATCATTAAGATGTCAGTTTTTGTTCATGCAGGAAAATAATGTCTATATGATATAATATAAGATATGGTTAAGGAAAACTCCCTCCACTTTGACACTTAGTATCTTCAAGGTTGGAAACAAAACTTGTACAAGCTTAGTGCTAGACAGGACCGCATCTACGAGCCTCCAAAATCTTCTGATGTCCAATCCCAAATACAACGTCATAATATTATATTCGACAATATTTATAGATTTAATACCAATATTTTTTAGAATTAACAGTATTAGTAGCGTAAGACAACATCAATTTTTAACAATATTTTTAGATGTACTTTGCCATTATTTATATAGTAACAGTAAAGTTTTTTATTAATAATTTATCACATTCTAAACATTAACAAATAATAGAAATGTATAAAGTATGTGTTTCAAATATGTAATAACATCAAAACAGTTTAATACAGAATCAGTCTAATACACAAACATACACAAACCAATATTCACAAACAAATAATCGAACCAATATTCACTCAAACAAAGCTTATAATCACAGTGATAAATAAATATAACATAATATTTGTAGCTGGGTTTATTCCTGTATAAATAAATAAAACATAATATTCACTCAAACCGATATGTGATGGACTAGCGCCTAGATGGGCTAAAAGGTGTTTGGGCTTTTGTAGCTCAGTTTATTTGTAGAAGGCATTTGTAATAAATAAATAAATATAATATTCATTTATTTATTTATTAATTTATTATATATTCTTTAATAGGAATAAAAGGCTTAAGAGAATAAACTGTACGACCAGGTTAAAAAAAAAGTGGACCAATGAAAATAAAAAGAAGCTGACTAAAAATGTCCAAAATATAAATAAAAGATGGAACCAAAAAAATTAAAAGACCAATATTTTATTTAGATGAGGAACTTATAAAATTTTAGAAAGAAATGAAGTTATAAAATTTTATATGATTAAAATAAAATTATTAATAAAAAAATAAAAAAAAATTAAATACGTGAGAATTTAAAAATTTTGGAAGACGAATATCCTACCTACACCCTCGGTCTATCCATGATAACAAGAGTAATAAATTAAATGGGTTGGATAAAATAAAACGGACTAGATAAAAATGAGGTATTACATTATTTTTTTAAAAAAAAATTGCAGTATAAATCGACTATTGCATTCATATATATTGTTGAGTTATATAATAAATTAAGTGAAACAAGACAGCTGCAATACAATTACCACAGCTACAAACCACGGGAGGAGTACACTGAAGGAAATATTTTACAGATTTATTGAAAAATAAAAGAAAACACAGACATGATGCAATCCTTTCATACATTCAGTGTCTACAAGAACACTTTTGAGTGAGATGATTGGGTCATCACATCACATGGAGGAATACATATATCGGTAATCCCTTCTAGCATCATAACTACAGTCTTTATTGAAGTGAGAAGAGCTGGTTCATCTTGAATGCACCAGAGTGCCACCATCACCATTCTTTCCAAGCTTTCCTTGTCCACTTCTTCATCCGCCACAAGCTTATCCATCTCTCTTTCAACCAAACTCGACAGAATGATCTCCTCTGGTTTTGATGCATTGGTGTTATGTTTCGTCGGCAAAACACTGTTTCCAAAAGCACGATACCAAAACTGTAAATGTCGGCCTTCGCGGAGATCGGAGTGTTTTTATTCCATTCTGGTGCCATGTACCCTCTAGTTCCCCTCACTACTGTGAATGTCCTTGTATGATCTCCCATCAACAGTTTTGCCAGCCCGAAGTCTGACATTTTAGCTCTCCAGGAATCATCCATCAATATGTTTTGCGGCTTTATATCACAGTGAATGATTGGGGTCTCACATTCCTCGTGTAAGTAGAGGATTCCTCTAGCAACATCAAGGGCTATTCTTCTTCTTTCGTTCCAATATGGGCGCCTTGTTGACTTGAAAAGTAGGTCTGCAAGGGATCCATTGCCCATATACTCATACACAAAAAGCCTCTTGGAATCCTGCGCACAGTATCCCAATAGTCGAACTAGATTTCTGTGGTGAGCTCTACCGATTGCTCGTGTTTCTGCTTGGAACTCTTTTTCACCATCTTCCACGAGAACGGAAGATAAAACGAGAATTTGCACGACCGAAATTTCCCTTTTGATTTTGAACTTGGGTGGCTTTAAATCAGGGGAAGCAGTGTCGTTATGTGCTTCAAGGCTTATGATTCCAACCTTTAATAAAACAGTAGCATTCATTTGAGCATCAGTGTCTCGTAGCAAATACCTGAGTGAGAGCTTTTGTTTCCTGCAAACTCTCTCGAACTGCGCTGCCTCGCAATTGCAGTCTTCGAGACATGTTTAGATGCAGGCATCCTTGGTCAATATCTCTTTACTGTAAAATCTACCCGTAGTCCATTCTATACCTTGCATTAATGTGATGTTATAAATGGGTATATTGGCCTTCCCTCCTTCCGAATAATTTCTCTTGCAGCCGATTGTGTTCTGATTTGGATCGATCCAGGGAAGGCATGCGCAGTAAGGCCTATTGTCATTAAACAATAGCTGTTGAAACCGCAAAAGCCTTTAATTTTACAGGAATTCACCAACGCACGCAGCATTGCGTTTGAAATCCATCATTTCGCTATAACCGGAAATTTCCATCAACATCAAGGCTTGCACTGTAAACAATATTCTTCTTGCTGCTGCTGCTCTAGTTGTAGTCACTGTAGCTCTCCTCTTGAAAAAATAAACCATTAATTGTGCGGTAGATGGACGAATCCATGTTGTTGATGAGTTGTAGGAGCCCTGTCGAGTTAAGAAAAAGGTGAAGCGATAAATTCATCCCGAAAGTTTTTGTGCTCCAATAGGCAGTTGTAGTAGAATCGTCGGATTCTAGAGGGTACAGTACAAGATTCCCATCGTTTTGCGTCCTTAGATGATACCTTCCAGTTGAGGGATCATTTTCCGATAAACTGGAGATCAACTAGCTATTATTTAACAGACTCTGACCACCTAAAATGGTATCGGTAGGATGCTGGAAACTCTCCCAATGGTGTGATTATCTTTGCTGTAAATTACAAAATTGCCTGAATCTAGCATGGAGGCAGAGAAGGCATCCGAGTGGTTTCCATTAGCAATAAGTATCTTCTCTCGGCTCTCAACAGTCAAAAGAACCACTCCTTTCTCATTTATCATCAGAATAACTTCTGAAGTGAAGGGCGGATCTTCACGGTTTGCTGTCCATATAACTTGGTTAGCGTTCTTTCCTTTTCCGTCCAGCCAAACTCCAACAGAAAGGCGAAGCCCATGTGGTTGTTTGAGTGGCTGAGGAAATCGAAGCTCCCAACGGAATGATGCAGCTTGACTGCTGCACACACAGTAAAGAAAGGAGCAAAAGAAGAGCAGACGCCCAGGCGATGGGAAATAATTTGTGTTGGTCTCTTCTAATTTGGTTGAGGTCTCGGATAAGAGTTTTCTATGGAAAAAGATCGGCAACAGCTCTCAGAGTTTAATGCATATGAACTCTTTTCAACTAATTGGTAGGACCAACAAACGTGGAAGTATTTACCATTTCGTTGTCTAAGAACAGTTCTGCTATTGCTATTTGCTCGTCCTTGCACACTGCACACTCGGTTATTGCTAGTCTAATCCTTACTCAATTATTGAATTAATTATTTATAGCCTAAATATATTAATTATTTAGATAAATATTATAAAAGTATAACAATTTAAATAATGAAATTTTAATAAAAGTTAGATAAAGATTGTGTAATTTTCTTATTATATATAATTTTTATATATTGAAATTTAAATTACTAGAATTAACTTCTTATTTTATTACATTCTTCATCTATAATAATGAGGAGGAGGAGTTTTAAGTACATAAATAGTCCCCGAACTTCTTGGAGCTTGAATTTTGGTCCCTCAACTTTAAAAACTAGCACTTCGTTTTCGTAGAAGAATAAGAGTGAGATAGTGTTAATAAGCTATCTCTTCATACGTTGGTAGAGTATAGAAGAATAAGGGTAAGATGGTTTCATAGAAGTCTCTTATCATCTTTTGATCATGTTAGAGATTTTACAGCATGTCTTTAGTATTCCTGACAGTATGATCGGGTCACAGTAAATTTGATTCTAGTAGGTCATGTGGGCCAATAAAGAGTCATGTTAGCTAGTCATATTTTTTAGAGATTATAAGATCTTTCTTCATAATGTTATTATGCTTATCAAACATAATAGTTAAGTTCTCTTTTTTAAAGTTTATCATTCGATTTCAACATTATAGACTCTTCACTCTCAAGTTCTTTTTGATATTTTAAAGTTCCACTATCCATTTCTCACTTATGGTATTGATACCTATATATGGGTATCAATACCAACCCATGAGCATCGATACTCCCCTTAAGTACTTGTACCTAAAATAACCTCAAAGTCCACTTAATATTCTACAGTATTGATACTTTTATGTCAGTAACGATACTCCTTTTATTGATATTGATACTCCCCTAGAATACCAATACTAAAACTAAATAGATATTTAAAAAAAACATACCCCTGATATCGATACCACACCCACAAGAACTAGGCACTTAAAACTTGATTCACCATCTAATACAAACCAACAAAACAAATCTAAATCATATAGAAGTAGTAGAAAAGACTTAAGATGTGTTACTTAAGTTCACAAACACCTCAAAATCATTATTTCTCAACCAATTACTATTTTCTCTTTGTCTTTAGTCATAGAGGGATCTTATAGCTCTTTAGCTAATCAATGGCCACACAAAAATGGTTCTAACATTAGAATGGTGATCTTAACCATTTTAACTATAATTGTTCTACGTGAAAATTTGTTGGAAATTATTTGAGGAAGCTCTTGGAGCTTAAACTCTCATAAAACCCCAAATGAGTTCAAGAACACCATTAAAGAAGATGATGATCTCATCTTGAAGCTCATGATCTCAAGAGCATAAATATTACCTTCAGATTTTAGATACTATAAAGGAAATAATGAAAGGTGTAGACTTTACCAATTATCTAGCAAGAAGGGAGAGACAAGAAGAAATAAGAATTGTAAGAGGGTGTTAGGGAAAGAGCACAGGGAAGAGAGGATAAGAATGCTTTGTATTTTTTAAAATAATCCCATCCCACATCAAAGGATAATTTCTGATGAGTGTTTTATTTTATTAATAGTTTGGTATTAATTAATCAATGTTACCTATTTAATAGTACTAATTTAGGTTATTCATGTTCAAATATGCGTAAGACTCTAATTTCAAAAAAAACTACAATTAAAGGTAAATTAAGTAGATTTTTCATATTTCTGAGATCAAGCCAGCGCCAACTTCAATAAAATAATCCAGTCAGCAAGATCAAATGAGGAAAGTCGGGCGAACCATAACTCTTTAGGAATTAAAATTTGTAATTAAATTCAAACATTTAAGATTTTATTATTTAATTAATTAGAATTCTAGTTTGCTTAGGATTTTAATTATTTATTATTAGGACTTTTAGTTTACTATTAATTAGGAATTAAGTGTTTCAATGTTCTTAAGAGTTATTATTTTATTTTCATTAGGTTATCTCAAAGCTATAAATACCCTGTAAGGGTGAAGCTTGAGAAGAGTATTGATTTTGGCTTTCGCTTTGCTTTCACGTTTTTAGTTTAATAAAAATTTATCTTCTACTTCATCTATTCTTTTCCTTTTACACGCCAAGTATGATTTCTATCATGCTTGGCTAAACTTTCATTTAGCTGATAGCTGAGCGATGACTCAATCCATTTCGTGATAATTGAAGAGTACTTCATACCTTCATATTCCTTTCATGATTTTCCAAAATCAATGATTGGCAATCGACCTTTCCTTTAAAGATCTAAACACTTTCAATCCATAGAACACGTGTTGGTTTGATCAACGTTTTGATCTAAAGTTTGGGAGGAAAGTCGGCTTGTAGCAAATTAAATTCCCTAAGAACAAACTTAGCGTCATTCTACTAAGGAAAATCAAGATCAAGTTTGATTCTCACTGAGACACCATAATCCAAGCACGGATTTTCCAGTTCTCATATTGCATTGGTGTTAACATCAATAGTCGTTGTTAATCTAAACAAGGATCAAATTCCAATGATTGACTTTGAAAAATTAGTTCACCGGAGAGAAGAGTAAGTTACAAGGGTTAGGCCTCGTAGATTGTAACCGTAAAGTATCCGAAGTAAAATCTATTTCAAATATCAATATGAATTGAGGCAAAGCAAAACTGAAGGCTATCTCTCATCATAATTAATTTTTCTACAATTTACTTTTCTTGTTTTCATTACTTTAATTTAATTTTATTCAATTTATTTAATTGTTCTAAACTTTTTTTTTTTCAGTTCTTCACGATCAAGATCAAATTGATTTAAAATTAGAAATTTTTGAATCTCTGTGAACCGACCCTTTCTTATCTATACTACATTTATAGCTTAGTTATCTAATAAAAAGGACTTATTTATTTGACAATTACGATGCTTGTCGAATTGATGCTGTTGTCGGGGATCATGAAAAATTACTTATTAAAGTTTGTTTTGATTTATGACCAGGAAAAACTCGGGCGAACTAGTAGATTGGATACCTAAGATCGAAACACTAGCCCGAAGAATACGCGGATGCACACAAAGAGATGGAAGATAGCGACAACAACAATCTGAATCAAATCCAGAACCTAATCCAGAGATACCTTCAAACATCGAGAAATGATTTGAATTCAACGAAGAACTGATTTCGATGGTTGAATTGATAATCAGGGAATTAGTTACGGTACATGCCATACAACATCCTTTATGCATCGTATTCCCTCTCAAAGAGATACCATTTGAGCTAAAAATGGGTTTAATTCATCTTCTACCTACTTTCCATAAATGCCAAGTGAAAGTCCTCACAAGTACTTAACTGAATTTCACATGGTTTTCTCTAGCATGAAACCACAAGGAGTATCTGAGAATCAAATTAAACTCCGCACTTTTTTCTCCTTCGATGACTCGGCTAAGGATTGGTTATTTTATTTACCTCATAATTTTGTTAATACATGCACTAATATGACTTCATCTTTTTCTTGACAGGTTCTTCCTTGCTAAAAAATGAGTGAACTAAGAAGAAATATTTTAGGAGTACGACAAAAAGATGGAGAATCGTTATATTACTACTGGGAACAATTCAAGAAACTTTACGCAAGCTGTCCACAACATGGATTGACAGAGCAAACACTCATTCAATACTTTTACGAATGATTACTTCCTTTGGAGATGAAGATTACTAATATAGCTAGTGGAGGAGAACTTGTTAATATGATTCCAAATGCGTCCATAAATTTGATTTCAACTATGACCGCTAACTCTCAACAATTTGGATCCTCTAGTGAACCTACTTGACGGGTTTATGAGATAAGTACAATTTCACAGGAAACCAAAATTGGCAAATTGGTATAGTTCAAACTATTGTTGTAAGTATAACAAGTACAAATAGACTTTGTGGAATATGTACAATGACGGACCATCCCACGGATTGTTGTCCGATGATACAAGAAGATTTTGCCGCACAAGTCAACGTGGTTGGAAATTTTCCAGGACCTCCCAAGAGACCATACAATCCTAACACAAATACATATAATCCAGGGTGGAGGGACCATCTGAACTTTATCTATGCACAGAACCTAAGTCCTTCTCAACAATAACAGTATCAATCAAGGCCTCCTCAACAATAGTACCAACCGCCAAAACCCTCACTGGTGTCTATCGTGGAGCAGTTGGCGCTGTCTCAAGAGAAGTTTCAAAACTTAACTGAAGCACATATATAGGAATTGGATAAGCAAATGAGTCATCTGGCTCAGACTTTGGGACATATAGAATCGCAGGGAAAGCTACTATATCAGACCGAGGCAAACCCATGAGAAAACTTTAGTGCCATCACCCTTTAGAGTGCACCGTGATTGTGCAAATCCATAAAGATGCTGTTATAGAATCCAATAAAGGGAAAGTAAAAGAAGAACCAAGATCCCAAATAAATCAAGAATAAAGTGACGCATGAGAGAAAGAAAAAGAAAGAAAATAAATTTTCAAGAGAAAAAAATGGAGTTAATGTACAACCCTGGAGGAAAGAGAAATATTCAATGCCAACTCCTCATACAATATCTCCCTATTCCATGCCACCTCCCTTCCACTTGAGCTTAGTGAAACGCGATAAATAAGCCAAGGAAAAGGGGATTTTTAATGTTTTCCAAAAGGTTGAAACTAATATACCACTTCTTGAAGTAATTTGAAAATTGTCGCGATATGCTATATTTTTTTAAGGATTTTTGCAAGAACAAAATGAGACTTACCGATAATGAAATGGTAAATTTTTTAAAGAATGCATCAATTGTTTTCCAACCTATACTTCCACCTAAATTAAAGGACCAAGGTATGTTTGCTATACCCTAGAAAATGGGCAAGGTAGGAATTAAACGTGTTATGTATGATATTGGTGCTTCAATTAATGTTATGCCTCTTTCTATTTACAACTCACTTTCTGCTGAACCTTTGAAGGAAACTAGGTAAGATTTAACTCACCGATATATCCATCATTTATCCTGAGTGACTTCTTGAAAACGTTCTTGTTAAGGTAAATGAGTTAATTTTTCCGGCTGATTTCTACGTTATCGACATGGAAAACGACTGAATCAACACCTCTGAAATCCTTCTTGGCCGCCCATTCTTAAGCACCACTCAGACTAAAATTGACGTTAAGAATTTAATTCTTAATATGGAATTCGATGGATAGGTTGTTAAATTCAATGTTTACAAAGTGATGAAGTATCCAAGTAACATTGCAAGCACTAATTTCCTTGATGTTGTTTAGCCTTTGGTTGATGATTTTGTTAAGACTAACTTATCTGATGAATTGTGCAGGGAATTTGAAAATTACGATGAAGAAATCAGGGAGTTAGAAAATATTTTTCTTTTTATTCTAATTTGTGCCTAAATCCATCTAAATCTAAAATTTTACCTTTAATTTTACAGGCACCACAAATCCAGCTTAAGCAGTTACCGGATAATCTCAAATATTTGTTTTTAGGAGAAAACACCATCATTCCAGTTATTATTTCAAATATACTTTCAAAAGATGAGGAAAAATGACTTAGTAATAGTTTTACGTGCTCACAAGGAAGTAATCGAAAGGACTATAGCCAAAATCAAAGGACTTAATCCATCAACATGCATGTATAAGGTGCAAAACCATCACAAGAATGCTAGAGATGTCTTAATCCTCCACTGATGGAGGTGGTAAGGAAAGAAATTAAAAAAAAATTAGACATTGATGTCATTTACCCGATATCTGACAGTAAGTTGGTCAGTCCAGTCCATGTGGCCCCTAAGAAAACTAGAATGATGGTAGTTGAAAATTCTGAAGGCGATCTAGTTCCTACACAAGTTCAAAATAGATGGAGAGTTTGCATCGATTACAGGAAGTTGAATTCACTTACTCGAAAAGATCACTTTCCATTTCCTTTTATTGATCAAATGATTAAACAATTAGCTATAAATCTCACTATTGTTGTCTATATGGTTTTTCAGGTTTCTTTTAGATTCCATTCGTGTCGGAAGATCAAGACAAAACGATGTTCACATGTCCCTTCACTACCTTTGCTTATCGGTGAATGTCATTTTCCCTATATAACACCCATGTTATTGCCTATGCGTCTAGGAAACTAGATACAACTCAACAAAATTATTCGACCATTGAAAATTAGCTTTTTGCTATTATTTTTCCTTTGGATAAATTTCATTCTTATCTTCTTGGTACCAATATAATTGTTTATTCTAATCATGCAGCATTAAAATATCTATTGAACAAAGAGAAGGGAAATCCTAGTTTAATTCGATGGATTTTACTCTTACAAGAGTTTAATCTTCAAATTAAAGACAAGAAAAGAATGTGAAAATTTAGTCGCGGACCATTTGAGCCGCCTCCCCATCTCTTAGCTTGATGCATCAGTTCAAGAATAATTCCCTGAGGAACATATAGTTTTTACTCAAACATCTATCCCATGGTATGCCAATATGGTTAATTACTTAGCTATAGGAGTACTTTAATGCAATCTATCGCGATCTGAGGTAAGCTGTATCAAACGAGAGTCTCAATTTTATATATGGGACAATCCATATCTTTGGAAACATTGCTCGGATCAAGCAATTTGTCATTGTGTTCCCGAAGACGAGGTAAATTTTATCCTTAACTTTTTTCATTCTTATTCTTGTGAAGGACACTTTGGACCAAAAAACTGCACATAAAATTCTTGAATGTGGATTTTACTTGCCTAACATTTTTCGTGATGCATATGTGTTCTATAAATCTTGTGAAAATGTCAGCAAATAGGTAATGTAAACCATCATAATAAGATACCTCTTAATATGTTTTTGAGATATTTAATGTATGGGGTATTGATTACATGGATTTGTTTGTTTCATCTTTTGGAATTTGTTAGATAAATTCTAGCTGTTGATTACTTCTCAAAATAGGTAGAAGCCAAATCTACTCACAATAATGATGCTAGAACTACTACTCAATTTCTAAAGAATTTTATTTTCTCGAGGTTTGAAACTCCAGTGGCAATAATTTATTGATGGAGCAACAAAATTTATCAATTAGATCTTTTACATTAATAAAGAAATATGGAGTCACTCAACGATTCAACACGGCTTATCATCCTCAAACTAATGTACAAACAGAAGTATCAAATTAAGAAATTAAATCAATTCTTGAGAAGATTGTAAAGTTGAATAGAAAATATTGGAGTTTGAAACTTAACGATGCCCTATGGACTTATCACACTGCTTAGAAAGGTCTCATCGGCATGTCTCTATATCGTCTAGTTCATGGTAAACCATGTCACTTCCAATTGAATTAGAACATGAAGCATATTTGGCAGTTAAAGAATGTAATATGGAGATGGATGCAATCGGTGAAGCAAGAAAATTACACATTCAAGAACTTGAAGAAATTCATTATTTATAAGGATAAAACTAAAGATGTCCATGATCGTCAAATTTCATTTAAAACTTTAATATTGGTAAAAAAAATTGCTATTTAATTATGAATTGAAAATCTTTGTAGGAAAATAGTGAACGAAGTGATTAAGGTCTTTTATCGTGATTCAAGTATTTCCCCATAGAGCAGTTGAAATTCAAGATGGCCCAGGAGCATGTTTTAAAGTAAATGGTCAATGATTAAAGTTGTACTATGAGAATAATCAAGCATATGTGATTGAGGAGATTATTTTAGAAGAACATGTATTTTGAACTAGGTCGTCGAGTTAAATGATGTTAAATCAATCGTTTAATGGGAGGCAACCCATTCTATTTAATTTTATTTTTGTTTTTTGATTTAATTGTATTTTCAATTTTATTCAATTCATTTCATACTCTTTTTTTAATTCTTTTAGGTACCCAAACACTTTGATGAAACCAAATTTAAAGAAATATGATATTTTTTATCTTATCTCGCGTGAGGAATCAAGTAATGTAGCGCACATTAGCATTTTGACACAGGTAAGTAAAACCTTATTCAAACCAAAAACCCCCATTTTCCGTCCCCAAGAAAAACTTACCATAAATTCTAACATCTTTTTACCACTTTTTTAGCCAAAAAATCCAATTATTTTTAAACTTATTTGTAAAAACTTTCAAACTCCTGAACCAACCAAACCACTTAATCATATTTTAACTAAAACGCATTCTTTATTTTTTATTAACCTTCTTGAACCAATAAAACTTCTACTTGAACCAAATCTTTTTATCTTCTATTCTATTTAAACCTTTTCTTTTCTTTTTAACTTCACACATTACAAAACCCTACTTTATTTTCTTTAAATCGTTAAACTAGATCTTCCTATTTTCTTCCTCACACTATCAACCACCGTAGATTGCTAAATCGTGCACTGCATCATCGCTGAACACCTACTACTGAGCTTCGCCACCATTTTCATTAATCTTGATGGACGTCGCCAATTCTCCACTTCGAAATTTAATCATGAACTGAGTGATTCCAATTTAATTCGCACGCCTCCACCACTTCTTTCTTGACGTAGCTAAAGATGACAACAAACATTACATTCCATTCATTCTTCTCAGCCACACAAAAATGTCGGTCCTTCACTTTCACGAGAGCATCAAACCTCACCGGTCTTGTCCTCATCGTCACATTATCATACCTTACCAACAAAAGAGGAATTGCAAGGGTACTTGCAATTTAATGACGAAGAACAAATTCGATTCAACGATAACTGGCATCAAAACTTTCAAGTTTGTAAGTACATTCTTACTCGTACTTTAGATACTTTGTACTAGAGGGGTTCTGTTACACATTACTTCAATGCTATTGGCTAGACTTAATGTAATACCTCAAAATTTTAGATAATGACCAAAATGCAAATTTTGAAAATTTTGTGGTTAAAATAGAAAATTGTGAAAAGTTTAAGGAATTAAGTGGTGATTTTCCCAAAAAGAATTTTATTCCATAAATGGATTTATTTAGTGGCCAAATTATAAATTTGGTAAAGTTTAGTGAACAAAGTATAAACTTTAAAAAGTTTAAAGACCAAAATGTAATTTAAAAAAATACAAATGGGTCACCAAAATAAGAAAATAAAAATATTATTTTCACATTTTTAAAATATTGGAAAATAATATTTAATGGTTTAATTCCATGTTTAATTTGGACCGTCAGATTAAGATGACTTAATTGTAATTTTTGGAAATTGCAAGGGCAAAACGGTAAAGTGGAAAACTAATTTGTTCATATTTAACTTATGGATGAAGATAAGGTTCAGATGATATGATTTGAATGATGATATGGATAAGTATCTAGGTTTTATGGTAATTATGAAGTTATATTAAGGGTATATTGATATTTTCCCAAGTTAATGATTTAAATAATATTTTAAAGGATGATAAGCATGATATCAATAAAACATATCATGCCAAAGTATTATTCTCTAGCCACAAGGATGTGAGATAGCTTGGAGGTAAGGAAAAATATTTTATTTTCAATTTTTGAGCTAATTCCTTTGGAATTGGGGTTATGTCGTGAAATAGGAAAGTGATCTACGTGAAACACGCTATCATTTGGTACCAATATTTCTTTCTAATCTTGCTGGATTTCAAATATCCTAAATCTAAGGGTTTTTGTTCACATAAGGGATCATGAAATTGATGATTAATCTTGATGATTTAGAGGTTGTAGACTCATATTCAAGCTCGATTAATGGTTATAACATTTTCAGTCTTCCTATAATTAATTCCTCAAAATTCGGCCAAATATTAAGTGGGAGAACTTTGTGTTCTTATGAGAATTGATTAGGGATTTGATTTTAAAGATGTTATAAGGTTTATTAAAAGTTGATTTTATGCTTGAATCGAATCAAAATTGAGCAAAATCATGCAAAACCTAATTTTTTATCTTTAAACCATTAGGCTTTGGTCTTAAAGGATGAGAACAATTATGGAAAAATTATATAAGGTCTGGTAATGATGTAAAAAGTATTCTATAGGCCTTATAAAATTTTAGGGACCATTTTGTAATTTTTGAAAAGTTGGGGGACCAATTCGTAATTTTAGAAAAAGTTGGGAATGGTTGTATAATTATCTAATAGTTGATGTACTATACTGGAAATTGATGTTATGGGATTGGAATGAGTGTTAGATGCGAAATATGACTATTTTGGAAGTTTGAAAAGATTAGTGATTTAAGTACAATAATTGCATAGTTGGGGTTCTTAAATGTAATTATGCCTTTGTCAAAGAATTTGAAAGATAATAATTTCAATGCTGGAATTTTTGATATTAAGAACCTAAGTGATAAAATGGTGAAGGACCATTTTGAGTAAATTGGAAAAGTTAGTTCCAATGTTAAAAGGAATTATCAAGTGTTAAGTACTTTGATAGAAAATGAGTTTCAAGTATATTATAGAGTTATTTTGGGATATGTTTATGTTAGTAAAATACTAACATATGTATCATTATGAATTTGTGATTTATACAGATTGTGATTGATTTGTGATTGAAGCAAGTCAAATAAAAAAAGGGTTTATTGTGGAGCATAGTAAGACACATATTGTGGATTATATGAAGTGTCAAGGTGAGTGCAATACATGCATGACATTATACATTGATTTTTTATACATCATCAGGAAGACTTGCAGTAAGTCGACCTTGTTTATATGAGCATGATATTATGTCATATTTTTTATAAATTGACTTGACATTGATATGTCACAATATGAAATTATAATGCATTGATCGTGGAAAATGTGATATTTTACCATGAATGTTTTTGGGTATGAATTTTCCCAATGTTAAATTACGATATTATGTCATTTTTTATAAATTGTCATGACATTTATAATGCATGATATTTTTCCATGAATGTTTTCGGGTATGTAATGCCCAATGCTAATATATGGTTATATGATACCATGAATGAATGAAATAAACTAGATGCCCAAGTAAGTCATTGAGGGGCAGGGTATAGTTGGCATGCCATTGATTCCAGCAGCAGGCTGCATACAGGATACACTAAAGGATACCTAGCGTATATGGTGGGAATGACCTTATGTGTCATACGGGAATGTACTTAAGGATACCTAGTACAGATGGTGGACACGACCATATGTGTCATACGGGTTAGCACTACGGTGCTTATATTTGGCTCGCGTACCCAGGGTCCTCAGGGTTTTATATTGGGCTATAGGCTATTGTCTATAGGCTATGGTTTATGATTTATTGCTTAATAAATGGTGAGCATGCAAATAAGCTTACAAGCTTATGGAATAATGGCAAGTATATTGGTAAAATAAGCTTACGAGCTTATGGAATAAATGGTAAGTATATTGGTAAAATAAGCTTACGAGCTTATGAAACAAATGGTAAGTATATTGTTAAAATAACTTACGAGTTTTTGGGTTAAATGGTAAGTATTTTGGTAAAATAAGCTTACAAGCTTATGGGATAAATGGTGAGAAATTTTATATTATTATGATCTTGGTAAAATATTGGATATGTTGGTAACATGATTTTATAGCATTTTGAATTTGACATTGAAATTCATGCATGAATTGTATTGCACTGTTTATTGTTTTAGTTGCCTCACTAAGTATATACTTAGCATGTGATGATTTTCACGCGTTGGTAAAAAGTCAAGAATAGAGTAGAGAGTACAAGGAACTCCAAGCATCCAGAAATACACAACAATATCAGTAAGACATCCTGTGATGGAATTTTGACTTTGTTAGTGACATGTAATTATTAATGTCTTAGTTGCTTTATTAAATTATTTTGCAACTGGTTTGTAATGGTTTAACTAAACTTCTTAAATCTAATTCAATATGGATAGCATAAATCCATATTAATAAATGTTTTTAAATATTATGTGATAAATTGATATGATATGGTATTTTTATAGTATCATTTACCTTTTTAAAGGAAATAAATTTTAAATCACTTTTGAATAGGAAATGTTTTTACGTAAATTCGGGTGACATCTATAATGTGTATAGGTATAATTATACGGGTTATGGGTGTTACATTTATTGGCATCAGAGCTATATGTTTAGCTGATTCTAGGACTAAACTGAGGTTGTTTTGAGTTAAAAAGTGTATACATGCCACTAGGATGTCAAAAGTTATTGATTGTTGTATATATACTGTGATGATGCTTATTGGGAGTAAAGTTACTCTTTACTAATGTATGATGATTCTGGCTATGTTCAGATGTTGGAACTAAAGACAAAGGTAAGAAAGTCGAAAAAATTGAAAAGAAAGTCGAGATTGAAATCGACCCAAAGGGACCCGACATGACTTATGTAAAACACCTTAAAAGGGTGAGTGCTGTTAGGGATTTTCCTCCATTCAGGTGGAAGAAATGCACAGCTTTCAACGAAGTTTTTGAATTGGAATAATCGATTAAAAAGTTTGAACGACCTATAATAAAAGTCATATCGGATGAGGATCCAGAGGAGATTTCTGAATCTAGTGATGATTCTGAGATTCCTCCAGGTAAGCTTAAATAAGTGAGAAATATTTAAGCTAAGCATTAAATTGTTTAAAGCATTGTTGATTTGAGTAAGAGGAAATAAATAAGCGGTAAATATGATTTCCGCTAAAAGTTAAAGAAAGTTGAGTTATTAGTGAATCAAATGATTATGAGTTTGATTAAGAATAGATATCAAGACCATAAAACTTCATAGAGTTACCATGTGAATGTAAATTTGCGAAAATGGATTGTCTAATCATCAATACTAAAATGAATTATTATTTAAATCGAGATTGATTCTTAAGAACTTGAAAAGTTTCAAGTTCGCAGTGAGAGGAAATAGTAAATTTGCTTGATCTTGTGATTTTAGCATTAACTGCTATGAAGTTATTACTACAAATTTATCAAGTTTTCTTATTGAACGATGTGAACATTGAGACTTTCATTTGAGAAGGAAAATGTTATCTTTGGATCTGGAAAAGTTATACAAATTTCCTTAAGAATGAATTAAGGAATTCTAAAGTAGAGATATTCAATTCTACTTGATATCAAGTGATATTATCGCGAAAAGATGTATGGGTCATGATACGGATAAATAGTAAATGTCCGATAAAGATTCAGGAGCTTATGTTACAGGTGAATCTTATGGGATTATCATTAATGAGTTTTAGATCATTTTGATCATGAGTTGGTTGTTTCTGCATTAAGGTTGGGTTAATAATCGCAAGAAGTGATTAATTTAGAAACATGCAGAGAAATAAAAAAAAAATTAGTGATTGATGAAAAAGTAAAATCATCACTAATGTGATATCAACAATGGTTATGATTAAGATGATGGTTATGATTAAGATGATATATGAAAGATGCATAGCTTTTGTAGCTAAGGTGATAGATACTCAAGTATCTGAAGTAAGATCATATGTTATTTCCACAACTCAGGAATTTCCATATGTCTTTTTAGATTTATTATTATGGGTTACCTCTAGATCGAGAGATGGAATTCAATATTAATGGTTATTAAGGCATTAATCATGTATCTATGGGTTCATATTGAATGATTGTAATTGAGTTAAAAATATTTTGTCTGGGCAAAAATTATTGTGTCCCTTTGATTGGAAAACATCATCATGGAAAAAAAAATTTACTCTTCTATCTGAAATTTTTTTGTCTTAGCACAGATTGTCATACTCAGCGAGATCTAAAAATTTACCTTGGCCAGAATATTCTATTCCAACTTCCTCCATTGAATCAACGTCTTCAATGTAATGGCATTCTTCAGAATCAACAACGTATTTAAGAGTGTTAAAGACATTGATCGTGACGCTTTGATCAGTCACCCTCATCATGAACTCTCCCTTCTCACAATCTATTAGAATACGATGGGTGGGTTTTACTAACAAGTGTTGCCTCTTCCTTGGGGTTTTCTAACGTGCTCCATTTAATGAAACGACACAATCCAATGCTAGAACAAATTCTTGCGGGCTGCTGCAACTGAGAGGTTCCGAAAATCACCAAATTCAATAAAAAATGCTTTCAACTCTATTTATCCGGGTTACCTGAAAAACCAAAACAAAAACTAACGAAAGTAAAAAACTTAAGGAAATCAAAGAACAAAAATTAAAATTAAAGAAAACTAAAGAAACGAAATTAAAAATGGGTTTCCTCCCATAAAGCATTTTGGTTAACATCATTAAGCTCGATGACCTGACTCATACTTTCGGTTCTTCTAAACTGATTTCTTCGACTAAACAAACTGACATGTTCTCATAAAATGGCTTCAACCTCTAATTGTTAACTTTAAAACGAGCTCCTAAGTTATTTTCAACTTTGATATCGCCATGAGGAAATATTTCATTTACTATCAAAGGTTTTAAATATCTGAGCGTTATCGTAAGCATTTCTATAGATTTCCTAGAGCTCTTGGATATGCAACTTGTGCGATTCACTAACCGTATCCATCTCTATGTTGCTTTGCTTGATTGCCCAATACACCTTATGATCTAACTCAACTGATAAATGGCATGGTTTTCCAAAGATGAGCCGATATGGAGACATTCAGATGGACCTTTATATGTGGTTTGGTATGCCAATAAGGCATCGATTAACTTCAAACTCTATTCCTTGTGATCGAGCTTCAATTTTTTTCCAGAATCACCTTAATCTCCCGATTCGACACTTTCGCTTGTTCGTTCGCTGCGGATGGTATGTAGTGGTAATTCTTTGAGTCACGCCATACTTCTTCATTAGTGCTTCAATGAATCGATTAATGAAATGAGTTCCTCTATCTCTTATGATCACTTGCAGAGTTCTAAACCTGGAAAAAGTAAATTTTTAAGGAAATCAGTAGTCGCGTTAGCATTAATATTTCGGGTGGCCTTAGCATCTACCCATTTAGAGACATAATCGATTGCAAGAATAATGTATGTATTTTTGAAAGAAGAAATGATAGATTTTATCTAGTCAATTTCCCAAATGTCAAAGATTCTGCATATATGAATAGGACTGAGAGGCTTATCGATCATTCGGCTCAGATTGCTCATGCACTGATATCGTTCACAAGCCTTGCAAAATACATAAGTGTCACGAAAAAGGTTAGGCCAAAAGAATCCGCACTCAGCAATTTTGTGCGCTATTCACTTTGGTTTGAAGTAACTGCCAAAAGAGTATGATTGACATAATGCGAGAATAGAACTTACCTCGTTTTCGATAACGCATCGTTGAATTACCTGATACGAGCAATATTTCCTAAGGTATAGAGATCCCAAATATTAAATTGGGATTCCCACTTAATTTTGGCTCTTGATAGATTAATCAACAATTTACTCGTGGCTAAATAATTCACCATGTCTGCGAACCAAGGGGCTGATTTTTACGCTAACATCAAGCTATCCTTATGGAATTCTTCTCAGATCGGTAGATCAATCGTGGAAACTGAAAGTCGGTTTAGATGATCGACTATCAAATTCTCACTTCCCTTCTTATCTTTAATCTCCATATTAAATTCCTAAAGAAACAAGATCCAATGAATTAACATTGGCTTCGCCTCCTTTTTACTTATCAAGTACTTCAACGTTGTATAATAAAAAACACAAGAATTTTTCCAATGCAAAAATAATAGCATACAATTCTTTTTCCATGGTTGAATAGTTTCGTTGCACCGAATCTAAGGTTCTTGATGCATAGGCAATAACATGAGGTTCTTTTCCAATTTTTTATCCGAGTATAGCTCTAACACTTGTATTCGAAGCATCGCACATGATTTCGAAAAGAAAATATCAATTCGGTGATTGAATGATCGATGCTGAGATGAGTTTTTCCTTCAAGATATTAAACACCTCCTTACACTCTAGATTGAAATCGAAAGCCTTATCCTTCTGCAGTGAATTGTATAGAGGTTGCACCACTATAGAAAAATCTTTGATGAACATATAGTAGAATCCTGCATGACCAAGAAAAGAGGGGACCTCCCTCACAGTCGTAGGGTACATAAGTAAACGTATAATGTCGGTTTTTCCTTATCTACCACAATACCATTAGAAAAGACAATATGGCCAATAATTAGTCCTTTATTTACCATGAAATGTCACTTCTCATAATTAAGAACTATATTAAACTCAAGGCAACGTTTAAGCACATTAGTTAGATTAAAAAGGTATTGATCAAAAGAGTTAACATAGACAATGAAGTAATCCATAAATATCTCAATCGCTTTTTCAACATAGTCAGAAAAAAGATACTCAACATGCATCTCTGAAATGTGGAAGGTGTGTTGGAGAGTCCAAAAGGCATGCGTCGGTAGGTAAACATTCCAAAAGCACAAGTAAACATCATCTTTTCCCGGTCTTCTAGTGCTACTAGAATTTGGGAAAAAACCTGAAAATCGTTAAGTTTGCAATAATGAGATTTCTCTGCTAATCTCTCAATCATATTATCTATAAAAAGAAAAGGGAAATTATATTTTTAGGCTAACGAGTTTAAGTTCCCTTAGTCTATACAAACTCTTCATCCATTCTATACTCGTGTTGAAACCATCTCACCTTCTGAGTTCTCAATTACGGTAACTCTAGTTTTCTTTGGGACTATGTGAACTGGACTTACCCAATTATTGCTTGAGATTGGGTAAATTACATTGGCATTGAGGAGTTTCTGGATTTCTTTTTTTACGACTTCCATCATCGGTTGATTCAACCGACATTAGCCTTCATGTGATGGTTTCTCGCCTTCCTCGATTTTTATATTGTGCATACATGTTGATGGACTAAGGCCTTTAATGTCGGCTATAGACCACCCAATCACCTCCCGACGTGCACGCAAAATATTGACCAAATTCTCTTCTTCCTCATTTGATAATTCATTCAAAATAATTACCGCTAGGGTACCATCGTCTTCCAAAAATGCATACTTTAAGTGATTCGGTAATTGCTTCAATTCTAATTTAGAAGCATGCAAAACATAAGGAAGAATTTAGACCTAGAAGTAGATAAACGTAAATCAAAATAATTTGAAAAAAGTCAATCTCCTTGTTTTCTTTGTCAACATCCTCTTATTCCCTTTAAAAATTACAGTGTTAGAATACTGCTTGGGATGTCAATTTTTGTGTTCTCCGTACTCAAAAAAGGGCGCCAACAAGAATCTTAGAACTAGTGTTGTTGCGATCATTTTTCATATCAATAACGTAAAATTCAGCAGGAAAAATCAAGTTGTTTACTTTTATCAATACGTTTTACAGGACTCCTTCGGGTAGATAATTGATCTATCGGTGAGCTGAATAGTGACTCTGGTTTCATTCAAAGGATCATTGGAAATCATATTATAAAAAAGAGGCTTCAAGTTGATCGAGACACTCATATCGCACATGGCACATTTAATTCCAACTTTACCAATCTTATAAGGCATTGCGAACATAACTTGGTCCTTATACTTTGTTGGAAGTTATCGTTGAAAAACTGCCAAAACGTTCTTACCCATATTTACCTTCTCGTTTCGGTCAACCGTAATCTTTTGGTACAAAGGTCTTTAACAAATTTAGTATATCTTGGAACCTTCTAGACCACTTCAATGAGTGGAATGTTTATTTTCACTTTCTGAAATATATCTAGTATTTCTTTCTCTTCCACTTGCTTATCTCGTTTTATCAATCTCGAAGGAAAAAGAGGCGGAACTTCGTAAGGTGAAGGGGAAGAGGAAGATGCACTATTACTTGAGTTAGGCGGAGGTGGCGTCTCGACTTCTTTCTTCTTTTTGGGTTGTATGTCATTCTCCTATAGGATCTCAGGTGAAATTATGGTACCACTTCGAAAGGTTATTACAATGACATTTTCTCTCAGATTAGCTTCAGTTTTTTACGGTAATCTTCCTTGAAATAGTACTTTTCTCGTGAACTCATCGGTTGGGTTCACTTGTGGAGCTGAATTGCTGAGAATTTGCAACCCCTGTAGAAATTAAATTCCTTGTTGTGTTGGGAGTCATGTTAACGAGAGCTCCTCTGATAGCATCATCTACCATTTTCATCTCTAACAAAAGTAGCCCTTCATATAAGTATTGAAAGAGCATTTGTTTGGATAGAACATGTTACAGACAACTGGTCTAGAGCTTTTTAAATTGATCTCAATAGTTATAGTGTGACTCTCCGTCTTTCTGTTGGATTCCTAGGATTCTTCTTCTTAGTTCGCTTGTTTTTGTCAATGAGAAAAACTTGTTAAGAAAAATTCAACTTAAGTTAGCCCATGTATTAATGGAATTCGAGAGTAAATAAAATAACCATTCTTTATCCGATTCAGCTAAGGAAAAAGGAAAAGATCTAAGTTTGATTTTTCCTTCGGATACTCTCATAGGTTTCATGCTTGAGTAGACCATGTGAAATTTCATGAGATGCTTGTGCGCATTTTCAATGGGAAGACCATTGAAGGTAGGAAGAAGGTGGAGAAACCCTATTTTAAGTTGAAATAGAGTTTCATAGTGAGGAAAGGTGATACACAATGATTGTTGTATTATAGAAGCTACGACCAACTCTCGGATTTTTCGATCACCCATCGGTTCTGGTTCTTATAGCGTGAGATTCGTATTAACTGTCATGTACTGATTCTTCATTGGTGTAATGTGTATCAGTGTCATATATTGAATCTGAGTGTCATTCTAGCTATTATCTCTTTTTTTGAAGCGTTTGTCTATGAATTCTACGAGCTCATGCTTCGATATACGGGTCAAAGTCTATTAAATCTCCCAGGTTTCGTCTAATCATAAAATAAAAAACAAAAACAAAATAGTAACTTGCCGAAGTACCTGACAACAAATCTCCCAGGTTTCGTCTAATCATAAAATAAAAAACAAAAACAAAATAGTAACTTGCCGAAGTACCTGACAACGACGCCAATTTGAGAAGCATCGTGAACTTTCAAATAAATTCCTTTTCTCAAAATAAATAAAGTAAATAGGAATAAGAATAGTAAAGAGAAGAAAATGGTCGATCTGCAGGGACTTAGAAATTCCTTATATTGAGATTTGTTGATTTTGAACCAGGTAAACTATAACAAAAGAAAAATAAACAAGGGGTTTGGTGGAATATAAATTAAATAAAATCAATAAAAGTAACAAAAGAATTAAAATAAAATGATGAAAACAATTATAGAGAAAATAGCCTTAAGTTTAGCTTTGACTCAATTCGCTTTGATCATCGAAATGGATATACTTCGAGATTCATGTCATTTACAGCCTACAAGGCACAACCCTTGTAACTTGCTTTTCTCTTCGGTAAACCAATCTTTCCAAGTTAACCTTCAAAATTCGGTCCTTGAATGGACTAACGGCAACTATTGTCACTAGAACAAATAAGAATAAGTTTAGGAAAAGCCCAACTTGAATTATGTTGTCTCAATGATAATCGAATATGATCTCAATTTCCCTTAGCGGACCGCCCCTAAGTGTGTTCACAGGAAGTCAAATATGCCACAGGCCGATCCTTCCTCCCAACTATAAATTAGAACAACATCTAGACCAACTTCTACTTTTTGATATGAAAGTGTTTTGACTTTTTTAAAGGAAAGGTTGATTACCAATCCTAGTTTAAAGAAAACCGATAATGTAACTCGAAGGGTATTAAGTGCTTTTCAATTCTCACACTTGGAATTGGGACATCACTATCTCTCGGCTAAATGAGAAAATTAGCTAAGCATGATAGAAATCATACTTAGCATATTTTTGTGAAAATAGTAAAAACGTAAGTAAAGAAAGCAATGAAATAAAATGAAACCTTTTATAAAAATGAAAATAAATTAAAATTAAATTCAAGATATCAAGCCATACCCTAAGGGATGTATATATAGGTTTCTAAATCCCTAAACTAGCAAATAATTTCAAACGCAAAATAATCCTAAAGATATTTCAAATGCTTTGAATTCAAACTTAAAACTTGATTTCCTAAAAGATCTCATCGGATTGTGCTTACTAGGCTACTTACATAATATTCCCAATGCTGATTGGACCTTCTAGAATCTGTCACGTCAGATCGCATCGTGCCCATGTCCTCGACCGCGATCAGATAATAAAAAAAATATGGAGATATCGCCCTTTTACTTTTGGTTCTGAAAAATAAATCTATGCACAAAAATAAGCATAACATAACCAAATCAATAGTAATAAATTGCTAACACAGGAAAATTAACAAGTAAATAGTGTTAATTTGGAACACTCATCAAACATACTCACACCAATATAATTTTGTGTTTATTGTTCGATATCAATATATTGGGAGATGTACATACTTACAGTGGTGTAAGTTTGAGCTAAGTGGTACACTTTTTTATTTTAGTCACTTACACTGGTGTAAGTATGTGTTAATTGCCACACTTTTTTATTTTATTCACTTAGATTGTTGTAAATATATGTTATGTATTATATTTTTTGTAGTATGAAATATGAAAAAAAAATTACAAGTAATTGTAATAGGCTAACCTACAGTTAATCTATAATTGAACCTTTAATAACGGATAGCGGTTAATCGTTTCTAAATGGTTAAGTTACGGTTAGAAAAATCTCATAACCGTTATATTGGTTAACTGATCATTTAGGCTATATTGTACGGTTAACCGTCCATGAACGCCCCTATCGCTTGGTATCACCTCTTTTTTCTATGTTAGCTGAAAGGTACTCAAATGATCGCTTGAGTGTGTTTGATATTGTACATTGACTAACTTTCAAATGAAAATTTCCATCAATCCACTGTTGAAAATATTTTTTAGTGCACGTGGGGTGATCTCTCTTATATTCACATAGTACTTTATGTATTTGATATGTCATGGTTAATTGATTTTGATTGACTAACTAAGAATGTTTGATATTGTTTATATAGTGACTGGTTTTAGTACTATGTACTATAATAAACTTTTTTACGGGTATGTATCATATTTAATTAGCCATATTGTACATTAACATCATTCAATTAATCAATATAATATATGTTTTATTCATGAAATATAATGTAGCTTCGTTGAATCTAAAAAATTCTCTTTAAATTAATAAATTATGAATTTATCAAATAATTAATACTTCTTTAAATTAATAAAATTGTGTGGTCCGATATTATTAAGTTATAGTGGTTAACTGTAGCTAGGTGTATGTGATTAAGTAGAAAAAAATGAGTCATCAATTTCACACTATCATCTCAACCGGTGAAATAGTCTATTAAGGACCTTAGCTCTGCCAAAGTATCAATGTAATCCATATTTTGTAAATTTCTTCTAGAGAAATGGTCCATTAAGGGCCTTAGCGCTGCAAAAGTATCAATGTGATCCATATTTTCGTAAATTTCTTCTTTTGTTCCGGATTTTGACACCTTCTAACACATTACATCAAAGTCAATTAAAAATATTTTATCGAGTATTTTAACAGTTAAAAATATAATTTTTGTCAAATCTGGTGTTGTCGTCAATCAAATCTTGACATAGAAAAATTAGGAATATTACACCTAATTTTATTCAAAAACATATAAGGTGAATAAATTCTTCAAAATTCATCCAAAGTAAAAAAAAAATTATATGACCCTTGCATGATTTTCTACTAGCGCATATATGATTTTCTACTTGCGCATACTTCAGTAGTCGACCGTAAGTTATCATCAGCCAATTAAAACATTTCAAGATGCCTTAAAATTTAATATTAATTGAAAATAAGTGTTTTAATTGTTATTTTAATCCATTTGTTTATTTCAATTAAAATTAATATTAAGTTCACACGTCAATCAACGCTTAAAGTTGTTAAAAAAATTACACCAAAAAATAGTACCATTTATTTCCTAAAATATATAGATTTAATTTAAAAAATCTAAAAAAATAGAGATTAAATAATAAATTGAGTGGACTCGATAATAAAAGAAAATATTGTTCTCCCTTTATAGTTAAAGAGCTCTAGCTGCAATATATATATATATATATGTTGACATAGTTTAAATTTTTCTAAACAGATATTCTTTTTAACGGGAGGATGGAACATAGTGGTGTTTGATTTAAAATTAGAGTAATTTACGCTAGTATAATGGTAAACTCATAATAAAATTTCCACAGTTGATGCTTCTTTTGAAAAAGAATACATAGTATGTGTCGAAACCGGTTTTCGTCCAGGCACGAATTTTTTACTTTGCTGGAAAAGTGATGTGAATAAATGGTTTTTAAAATAATTTGGGAGTCACCATCGGCCTTTTGGGTCAGGTAGGTCGAATACCTAAAAATCATCCTTTAAAAGAGTTTTAAAGAAAACATCGATTAAAAGATAAACTGATATACGTTTTAATCAAAAATTTGTTCTTTTTAATAATAAAAAGGGATTCGTGGTCGGTTACGTTTAGGGAAGGATTAGCACCCCTACAACGCCCAAAATTGATACTTTTTAATTATAAATTGTCTCTATTATTAAAAATTCAAAGATATATTTAATTTAATTTATAATTCTGTTATTTCAAATTTATTAATATAATTGAAAGAATATATATATATATAATAACATATCAGAAAAGGGCTTCTAGGTGCTTTAAGACATTTCTTTCTTTTGATATTGATAAATAAATATTAAAATATGTAATAATTTTTCCTAAAATAATTTAAATAAAACTAAATTATAATTTTTATAATATTTAATTATTTAAAATACCAGAATAGGACATCCAGTTGTATTAAGACTGCCATTTTCTCTGATATTGAAAATAAATAAAGATTATTATAAAAATTATATATTTTGGTGACTAATATGATACTAATAATATAAAAGTAATAAATAAATAATAAATAAATAATGATTAAAAAGCAATAATATTATTTCAAAATATAAAAAAAATCAGGGTCAAAATGAAAAGAACAAAATATTGGTGACTAAAAGTAAAATATCAAAATTAAAGGGCATATTTGAATTATTATAAAAATATAATTACTAATAGTGTAATTTAACTAATTAATTAATAGGTGATTAAGATAAATATTAATTAAACTATGAGGGACTAAAATGGGTATTTACCTTAATATACATATAAAATACTGGTAAGGACTAAAACATAATAAAATAAAATTCGAAGACAGAATTAAAACGTTCAGAAGTTAGTTTCAGTGACTAAAATGAATAATTACAAAACTCAGATGGTTACGGAAAGGGTTTGACCATGCGCGAAATTACAGATATACCCCTCCCAAAACGGCGTCGTTTGGAAAGGGGTATTTATTCCCGAATATGGTTGGGCCATTCTCTCATTTCTTCTTTTCTCTCTTCTCTCTCTAAATGAGAGAGTTATAAAACTCTCTCGCTTCTCTCTAAAACAGAGAAAAGAGGCACCGGTCGATAGCCGTTCGTCGGTGTTGACCCCGCCACCGGCCACCGCATGCGGTGGCCGAAAAAAAAATTTACACCAAAATATAGATCGGATCGTCCTATTGACGGTTCCGATGACCGTTTCTCTTAAAAAGCTCCCGATCGGAGCAAATCTACGAAAATACCTTCGGGTTTTCGTAGGCCTTTGGTGATGTTTGGAGGCTCGTGTGAACTCCGGCGACGGTGGGGCTTTGTTGGTAAGTATCCCTCGTATTTTCCTTGCTATTATGGTTACTGAGTTGCTCTCTGTATCTTCTCTTCTCTCTCTTTTTTTTTACTTTCTATTTTTCTTTTGGGTTGCTGTCGTGTCCCTTTGTTTGCAGGTGGTCGATGGCTTTTATAGCCATCGACGGTGTGGCTCTCGGACCAGTTAATAAGGTGGTTGTTTAGTGAGTCACCGGATTTCCAGTGGTGACTCACTATAGAGCGACGTGTGCGGCTGGAAGGGCTCTTCTGGAAGCCTTTGGTGGACGTCATGGAAGCAGCTGAAACGGAGTGAACTGGCGGCAAAAGCAACGACGGCCGCGTGGCCCTAGGGTGATGATACCCTAGGGTTTTGTCTGGAGCCATTTGGGCTTTTGGATCAAATCAGATCCAATGGTGGAAAGAGAGAGGCGGCTGGAAAAAGATGATATCAAACCCTAAATAGGTTTTTAGGGTTTCTATTAGGTTTGGGCCAGTCTGTTGGGCCTGCAATGTCATTTGTAATTATTTAATAATAATATATAATAATAAATAAAATTATAATAATATATTAATAATAATATTAAAAATAAATGGGTAAAAAAAATTAGTATCTTCAGTTGCCCCTCTTTGCTCATTCTTGTGTTAACAAGAATAGGGCAAAGACGAAAAGATAATAAATTTTTTTATCCATTTAACTTCACTTGATTATAATGGAAATGTTGAAAAAATTCTTCTTTGGGATTAGTTCTTCTTATTATGGACTTTTCCAATGGGGATGACAGTTTATCTCCTTTTGTGATGTAATCTAGCAAAGGTTGAATAAGCTCTTGTCATTGTGAACTTCTTCTTCTTCAGATGAATTCTTCTCATTATGAATTCCTTCTGGAAATGTTGATGATGATATATCTCTTTCTGTGATAGAGTCATGCAAAAGGCCGAACAAGCTCTTCTCATTATGAACTTCTTCTTCCTTCTTCATTATGAACTTTCTTTGGAAAAGTTGATCCATTAAGTGATGAATTTAAGCAAAAGGTTGAGCAAATTCTTCTCATTATGAATTTCTTCTTTCTTCTTCAGATGAGTTCTTATCATTATGAACTCTAACTGGTATTGCTGATGAATTTAAAAAAGTTGAATAAGTTCTTCTCATTATGAACTTCTTCTTTCTTCTTCAGATGAGTTCTTCTCATTATGAACTTTCTCTGGAAAAAGCTGATCCATCAAGTGATGGATTTGAGCAAAAGGTTGATCAAATTCTTCTCATTATGAATTTCTTATTCCTTCTTCAGATAAGTTCTTCTCATTATGAACTTTAACTGGAAAAAGCTGATCCATCAAGTGATGGATTTGAGCAAAAGGTTGAACAAATTCTTCTCATTATTAATTTCTTCTTCCTTCTTCAGATGAGTTCTTCTCATTATAAACTTTCTCTGGAAAAGGCTGATCCATCAAGTGATGGATTTGAGCAAAAGGTTGAACAAATTCTTCTCATTATGAATTTCTTCTTCCTTCTTCAGATGAGTTCTTCTCATTATGAACTTTCTCTGGAAAAGTTAATCCATTGTGATGGATTTGAATCTTTGCTAAAATCTTTGAAATTCCTGTCAACATTTAACATGGATAAAATGAATGGAAATGCACCTATTTTTGCAAATATGATGCATGAATATTAAGTTCATTTTTATTAGATTTCAAATTGGTGAACTCGGTCTTTCTTCAATTGTGTAGAAATCCAATAAATCTTTCCTCTTCGAATGGAGAATCTATCATATTTGAAAAGTGTAGATGTAGATATGCCTGAATTTTTGCATGATGTCATAAAACCACTTGAGAATAAAACTCAATAGTATAGGCTCTTAAAAAGCCCGCACTCATGCAACATGTTGATTCTGATAACTAACCATCTGACTATGAAGCGATCTTTCAGGATGATTTCACATATATTGATAGTTCTTCTGATACCGAGGAAATCCTAAATTCTGATTCTGATGAGGAAATTAAAATTTTATACTTGACGAAAATAGGATACTCAAATGCTAAGTCTTCAATAGTCATAGAGATGTGGTCTTGATTCATCAATTGCAGAGTTTACAGATTTTATATGTGTTGCTCAAATGACTAAGATTGTTGACGCACTTTTTTCGATAAATGATAGGGAGCCATTATGCAATGATCCCAATTACAAGAAAAGGCAAAACTTGGGCTATGATTTTCTTAAAAAAGAAGAAGCATATGTAGCTTGGAAAAAAGCTTCTTGATGAAGTTGATCATGCAGTTCATCTTCCTAATTCAATGATTGGTTTTGGAATTCTTACTGAACCAGATCAGATAACTCAAAGAACACTTCCAGAAGATGCTATTGGGCCTCCTTATTTTTACCACGATAACATGGTGGTTGCTTCAGTTGGTATTTGGACCAAAACATCACAGTACTTATATGATGTAGAGCTAGAATTTGTAGATTCGAAGCATTTTTGTACTGCTATATGGAAAAAGGCTATATTCATAATATGCCAATTGAGAACAGATTTCTTCTTGTTCCTCTTCCAAATAACTCTATAATGGTAAAAATTTGTTTGCTTTTCAACAATGATTGAAAAAGTTGATAAGACTTACTTTGTATTCCATGCCCTTAAAAGTATTAACATAAAGTGATATTCAGAAATCTTTAACTTATTTCAAAATTATGTTAATCCATTTACAAAATAAAAGAATAAATTGAATTTTCGAAAATAAATTGAATCTCAAATAAATTGAATTTAGAGAAAATAAACTTAGAATTTATTAATAAATAGAATTGTATTCAAAATTATGGCAAGCATAGGAATGATAAAAATTCAAATTAATCAACAAATTATTAGCATAAGTATTTCTAAATTAATCAAATTGATATAATTTATAGTACTGATGTAAGCTTTTGTCTGAAAGATCTCAAACGTTGTCAGAATGCTTGTAGATGTGAAGTTCCTCCCAAACTATCCAAATCTTAAGAGGGTTCAATTGCCAGATGCCTAATATCAACATGCATTTGAGCCGCCCTTTTAGGTTTTCAACTCAAATCCTTCCTTTGGTTACAAGATGCCCTTTACGGGTTTTCATCTTGACCCTCTTTTTTTATTTTCTTCTCTTTTTTTCTTTTTTTCTTTTTCTCTTTTTTTTCTTTTTTTTATTTCATTTTTTCTTCAAGCATAATATTTCTTGATAAAATCTGAGTTTATTAGGTTTCTCATAATTTTTCCATCCATTTCTGCCAAGATCAATGCTCCTCCGGAAAAGGCCTTTTTTACAACGTATGGCCCTTCCCAATTAGGCATCCATTTCCCACGGAAATATTTATGTATAGGCAAGATCTTTTTTAGTACTAGATCACCCTCTTGGAATTATCTTGGATGTACTTTCTTGTCATGAGACTTCATCATCCGTTTTTGATACATCTGTCCATGGCAAATAGCTTTCAATCTTTTCTCCTCAATAAGGTTCAATTGATCAAATCGAGCTTGGATCCATTCAGATTCATCTAATTTTACTTCTCTCAAAATTCGAAGTGATAGAATCTCGACTTCAATTGGTAAGACTGCTTCCATTCCATAGACTAAAAAAAAAGGCGTTGCCCCAGTAAATGTTCGAACAGTAGTTTGGTATGCATATAAAGCAAAAGGTAACTTCTCGTGCCAATCTTTGTAAGTTTCAGTGGTCTTTGTAATGATTCTCTTGATGTTCTTATTTGCTGCTTCAACTGCCCCATTCATCTTTGGACGATATGCCACTGAGTTTGCATGTTTAATCTTAAACTGTGCACAAAGTTCGGTCATCATTTTGTTGTTCAGGTTCAAAGCATTATCTGTAATGATCCTTTCTGGTAGGCCATACCGGTAAATTATTTCTTTATTTATGAATTTACAGACTGTGGACCTCTTAATATTGGCATATGAAGCAGCTTCAACCCACTTGGTAAAATAATCAATTACCACAAGGATGAAACAATGTCCATTCGATGCTTTTGGTTTGATTTTCCCCAATGACGTCTATTCCCCACATAGAAAATGGCCAGGGTGCTGTCATTACATGTAAAGGAGATGGGGGTACATGAATCTTATCTGCATATATCTGGCATTTATGGCATTTTCTTGCATAATCAATGCAATCTGTGTGCATGGTAGCCCAATAATATCCATATCTCATTATTTGTCTAGCCATGGAAATACCATTTGCATGAGTTCCACATATTCCACTGTGTACTTCCTCAATGATGCTTCTGGCTTCGTTGGTATTTAAACATCTCAATAGCATTTGATCATTGCTTCTTCTATACATAGTCTCGCCATTAAGAAAATATCCAGCAACCATTCTTCTCAAGGTTCTTTTATCAATTTCAGAAGCATTTTGTGGATAACTTTGATTTTTGATATATTGCAGGATATCATAATACCATGGTTTACCATCTACCTCTTCTTCCACACTATAACAATGTGCAGGAATTTCATATACTTGCATTTTAATTGGCATCATATCAACTTTCTTAGTTGCCTGAAACATAGCAGCTAATGTAGCCAAAGCATCTGCCATTTGATTTTCTTCTCGAGGGAGATAATTGAAGGTGACTCTCTCAAATTCTTTCACTAATTCGAGGGTAAAATTTCGGTATTCCAACAATTTGGGATCTTTTGTTTCCCATTCACCTCGTAATTGATACACCACTAACGATGAATCCCCATATATCTTGAGACATTTAATTTTTCTTTCTATGGCTGCTTTCAATCCCATGACACAAGCTTCATATTCCGCCATGTTATTGGTGCAAAAGAACTCCAGTCTGCTTGTAAAGGGATAATAAATATTTTCTGGAGAAATTAACACTGCCCCGATTCCTCGTCCTAAGGCATTGGATGCTCCATCAAAGTAAAGCTTCCAAGATTCATCATTTGTTCCGACTTCTTCATTCATGGATATGCACAACAAATCTTCATATGGAAAATTAAAATTCAAAGGCTGATAATCATCCGATACACGACTGGCCAGAAAATCAGCTATGACACTTCCTTTTATCTCTTTTTGGTTGACATATACAATATCAAACTCAGATAATAACATCTTCCATCTAGCCATTCTACCTGTCAAAGTTGGTTATTCCATTAATAATTTCAAAGGATCAAGTTTGGATATCAACCAAGTAGTATGATATAACATGTATTGTCTGAGTCTTCGAGTAGCCCACACCAAGGCACAACATAATTTTTGTATCGGTGGATATCGAATTTCACAATCAGTAAATTTCTTACTCAGATAATAAATGGCTTTTTCTTTTCTTCCAGATTCATCATGCTGTCCCAGTACACATCCCATCGAATTTTCAAAGACTGTCAAGTAGAGAATTAACGGTCTATCAGGCATTGGTGATACTAAAATGGGGGCATTGGATAAATATTTCTTAATAATATCCAAAGTTTCTTGACATTCATCATTCCAGACTTCAGTATTGTTCTTTCGAAGTAATTTGAACACTGGATAACATTTGTCAGTTAATTGAGAAATGAACCGAGATATATAATTTAATCTTCCCAAAAAGCCTGAAACTTATTTTTTTGTATTGGGTGGTGGAAGATCTTGAATTGCTTTTACTTTATCTGGATCAATCTCGATTCCTTTTTTGCTGACCACAAATCCCAAAAGCTTCCCAGAAGTTACCCCAAAAGTGCATTTAGCGGGGTTGAGCTTTAATTGATACTTCCTCAATCTCTGGAAAAGCTTTCTCAAATTTTGAATATGTTCTTCTTCGGTTCGAGATTTGGCAATCATGTCATCCACATATACTTCAATCTCTTTGTGCATCATGTCATGGAACAAAGTTACCATGGCTCTTTGATATGTTGCCCTTGCATTTTTCAATCCAAATGGAATTACTTTATAGCAGAATGTTCCCCACATGGTTACAAATGTTGTTTTTTCCATGTCTTCAGGGTTCATTTTTATCTGATTATATCCTGAAAAGCCATCCATAAATGAAAACCATGCATGTCCTGCAGTATTGTCCACCAAGGTATCTATGTGGGGTAATGGAAAGCTATCTTTCGGACTAGCTTTGTTGAGATCTCTGTAATCCACACACATTCGAACTTTCCCATTTTTCTTTGGTACTAGAACAATGTTGGCTACCCATTCTGGGTATTTGGCTGCCTGTAGGAAACCTGCATTAATCTGCTTCATCACTTCCTCTTTGATCTGCAACAACATTTCTGGCCTCATTCTCCTGAGCTTTTGTTGGACCGGTTTATATTCTGGACTGATTGGAAGTTTTTGCATCACTATATCTGTACTCAAACCAGGCATATCTTGATAAGACCAGGCGAAGATATCTTTGAACTCTTGAAGGAGATTTATCAATTCTTGTTTTATCTGGATTGTCAGAGTAGTACCAATTTTCACCTCTTTCATTTCTTCATCTGTTCCCAGATTTACAGTCTCAATCTCTTCTTTGTGTGGTAAAATTTGTTTATCTTTTTTTTTATCAGTCTTAATAATTCAGTAGGAACATCACATTCCAGTTCATCCTCACACTCATTGATTTCCTCCAGACATATGGGCTGCTCTAAATTTATCTCTCGATTAAATTTAGGAATAAACATGCTATTAACATTGTGACACCTGCAAATTTAAGTCGGACATATTTCCGAAAGGATATAGTAAATTTATGAAATAAATGAAAAACAATGAATGTAAAAATGTAAAGAATGTAAAGAATTATTGCCATTTGAGAATTTTAAATAAAATTTATTATATTTGTATTAGATGAACTTAACATAATTTCCTTTACAAGATAACAAAAAATTTTCATACTCTTGGGCTAAACATAAAGATTAGTTCTGAATATTACTCTGTGTTAATATTTAAAACTAAAGGGAGGTCATCAGCAGTCCAATTGTTGAGTGTATCTCCAGGAAAACAAGGGCGAATCTTATCCAAGTATTTGCCAGTCTTGTTGTCATTCATGATCATGTTGATAAATAATCCTTTCATAGCTTCTTCAACTATGCTTTGATCTTTCGTCAACTTTTCTTCTTTAAAGGCCTCAACAAGCTGTTGTTCTACATTAATTGTTCCTCCTGATCTAAATGTGGTCTTCAACTGCAGGAAAAACATGTGTTCCCAAGGGATTTCTTCTCCTTTCAACCTTGCCTTTCTATCTTCACATATTCTTTTCATCTCTTTGTTCTTTTGCTGAAAATTGGGCTTAAATCCAAGCCCAAAACGATCTTTCTTCATCTTCATACTTACAGGAACTGAACTCCCTTGAAGATTCTTTCCTAAACCTTTCCCAGTTTTAGCTCCGATGCCTAAAGTCTGTCGTACAGTCATCTTGGTGCAATCAGACAATCTGAGATGTGGAATTTTGCTTCCCTCTGTAATAAAGGTTGAATTGACAAATTCAAGAGCTCGGAAAGAGCATTCGAGAGCATCATCATTGGTTTCAATAAACGGAACATCACTTGTTATAGACGCAATGATTTCTTCTTCAGCTCCTACGCATATTAGTTGTCCATCAACAACGAATTTCAATTTCTGATGTAATGAAGAAGGAACAGCTCCTGCAGAATGAATCCATGGCCTCCCTAATAAACAATTGTATGTATGGTGGATGTCCATCACCACAAATTCAATATTGTACACGACTGGTCCGATCAACAATGGTATTTCCATTTCCCCAAGCACCTCTTTTTGAGTGCCATCAAAAGCTCGCACTACATTCTGATAACTTTTCATGTGCGATTTATCCACCGGCATTCTTTGAAGTGTGACTAGAGGCATCAAGTTAAGAGCGGATCCATTGTCAATCAATACTCCTACCAAAACATGACCATGACAATGTGTGGTAATATTCAAAGCTTTTACTGACCCCATTCCGCCTTCAGGTATTTCATCATCCGTGAACGTTATGTAATTGTCAGCGGCTATATATCCCACTATTCTGTCAAGCTTGTTGAGGGATATATCTTCAGGTATAAAGGTTTGATTAAGCATTCTCATCAAAGCATTTCTGTGTGCTTCTGAATTCATCAATAGATCAAGAATAGAAATTCGTGCTTGTTGTTTATGTAGTTGTTCAACCACACTATATTCACTATGTTTCAGGAATTTCAAAAATTCTTTCGCTTGTTTTTCTGTTACAGGCTCATTGAATGCTGGAGGGATTCATTATCAAATACCTTTTGGGGTATTACCATGGCTTTTCCTTTTGCTTTCACCTGTTCTGATGCATTTGATGTTTCGGGAGAGTAATATCTCCCACTTCTTGTAAAGAATCCGACTTCACTCACTACTTCAGACGTCGAACAGACTCTGTATTTTCTCTTCTATTTTTTTCAGAGAAACATATCCTCCTACCATTGAAACATTGGTAGTATAATTCCAAGGTACCCTGCGGGTATCCTTATATGGAAATGGTAAAGGAGTTGTGATAACTACTTTCGGCTTTGTTGGTACAGGAATCACTGTAGATGATTTCACATTAATAATCACAGGATCACTTGTTCTCTGATTATGTTTAGAATCTTCTGATGAGCAAACATCATCTTCTCTTTTTCCTGGTTCTTCTTCAAAGAATTCTATCTCTCTATTATTCATCAATTTTTGCACCAAATCCTTTAATTCAGGACATAGTTGAATTTCATGCCCCTTCTCTTGATGATATTCACAATAATTCTTGCCTTCATTATGATTTGGCCTGAATTCTTTTGGGATTATACCGAATAAGGAGAGTTGTTAAAATATCCAAACAAAAGGAGATTTAATTTCAGAAACGTCAGTTTTTGCTTTCTTTCTGTTATCTTCCTGAATTGCATTCACGTTTTTATCTCCATGATTTGGCAGCGGATGATTTGATGTAGATGGTGAATTGAATTCCAACTTTCCAGTGTTGATCAAATTTTGAACCACCCTTTTGAATGCCAAACAGTTTTCAATAGAATGAGCCATAATTCCTTCATGGTAAACACAGTGCGCCTTTACATCATACCATGGAGGGAATGGTGGTTGCATGGGAACCAATGGATAGGGCCGTATGACATCTGCTTTTAACAGCGAATCATAGATCTCAGTATAGGGTACTGGTAAAGGTGTAAAAGTCAACCTTTCATTTTCCTTTCGAGATCCTCTCGACTCTACTCGATTAGTGTTTGTTTCTTCTTTCTTAACCCTTGGCTGGGTTATTGTAAAACTTTTCGAAGAATCCTTGTTGTAAGAGTTTGCATTGTTGACTTCGTTCTCCTTTTTTCGGTACATAGGTCTTTTGGAACTAGACCCCTCATTTGATTCAATTTTGCCACTTTTCAAGACATTTTCAATGAGTTCTCCAGAAATGACCAAATCTGTAAAATTTTTGGTTGCATTCCCCATTAAAAGATTTAAATAAGGAGCCTTTAACGTATGGACAAACATTACTGTGGCCTCTTTTTCTGATAGAGGTGGCTGAACTTGGGCTGCTGTGTCACGCCATCTCTGAGCATACTGTCTGAATGTTTCGTTATTCTTTTTCTCCAAATTTTGGAGAGTCTATCTATCAGGGACCATGTTTGTTACGTGGTGGTACTGCTCTAGGAATGCCTTAGCCATATCCTTCCAGGATCTAATGTTGGCTTTGGTCAATTGAGTATACTACTTTAAGGCTGGTCCTGACAAACTATCTTGAAAGCAGTGAATTAACAATTTCTCATCTTTCACATATCCTGCCATTCTGCTACAAAACATAGTAATGTGGGATGAAGGGCATGTGGTACCGTCATATCTATCAAATTCGGGAACTTTGAATTTGATAGGGAGGATTAGGTCTGGAACCAAACTCAACTCACTAGCGTCAAACCCATAGAATGATTCAGTTATTTCCACAGATTTCATTCATTCTTCTAAGCTCCTGATCTATCTGGTCAATTCTTCATTTACTTTTTCTTTCTCATTCAAATCTGGGATTAGATGCTCAGCATTAAAATCCCCTATTTTCACATCTGATATAAGTGGATTTTTGCTTGAAGATGCAGGATCCACTTGTTGATTTTCATGTGGTTTGGCTTCTTGAAATGTTGATATGCGGGCATTGATTTGTATAGGCGTAGTACCAGAGTGATAAATTGGTTCTGGTGGGAAACCTAGAGGATACATAGGTTCTTGGTCAAAAGATACAGGATTTTCATGTATTTTCCCAATGATAGCCTGCTTTTTAAACATGTTTCTATTTTCTGCATCATGTTGTCTTGTGAGTTTGCAATACTGGCTTCAATTTTCTATAGCTTCATTCTCATCTCTGCTTGTTCTTTATTATGCTGTTCTCAATACGTTGTATTTTATCCTCCATAATTTTCTTAGTAGCTTGTCTAGTACCGTAGTGATGTTGTATTTCTCTTTTGGCCAGAATAACTGCGATTGAAAATTCTTTTGATATTATTTTTTCAAATTTTAATTAATGAATGTTATCTTAATAATAAAAATTATACATAAAGAAAATAATGCAATGAATAATGAATGTATGCAAAATCCCAAAAAGTTAACTGTCATAGAACAACTTTCATCGGCATACAAAAGTTTCTTTATAATAGTTCATAACTACAGATAAGGCGTAGCTTTCCTATTAAGCTCTATAATTTCTTTCATTAGCCATGGCATCTTCTTTCCAAACTTAGAAACTGGATCAACGTGATGCTCAATTATTTTTGCTTCAACAGCTAGCTCCCCAACATATCTAGCAACTTCGCTCATTTGTACCATGGCCTCGAATACCATATTGCTTCTTTATTCACTTCTTTCTACATAGAAATCAGTTGATTTTTGCCATTGTTCATTAGTTCCTTCGAGAGTTTCCTCTAACTCAGTGATTTTGACTTGATAATTGTGCAGAGTTTTTTCAAGATCTCTAATGCGTCTTCGCAGTGAAGTACTCTTCTCATTACTTTCTTTAAGATCACTAGATCCTAGATGAACCTTTTCTTGAAATAATGACTCTTCAAGTTGCAAAATATAAGCATTAAACTCTGAGTTTTTGTTTCTAGACTGATCCAGATCTTCTTCAAGTTTTGTTCATGCTTTTTGCGTCCTTTGATTAAGCTTCTGGATTTGAACATTCTTGTTTCTGCATCTTTGCATCCAATTGCTAGCCACTTCTTGCTCTACCTCAAGTTTGGTGTTGAAATTCTTCCTTTCCAGCTCCCATTTTTCTTTTTCAACATTGAACTCTTCAATCCTTTGGCCCCTAACTTCAAGTTCAGCAATCAGATGGTTTATTTCAGATTCAAATCCCTTGAACATGGTATTTTTCTCATCTTCAGATTTCTCAAGCATGTCGTTCTTTATCTCTTCTAAATCTTTGGCTCGATCCCTTTCTCTCTGTATTTCATTCATTATCTCGCGGTGTTCAGCCTTGTGTTTTATAATTCGCTCTCTTCTGTCAACCTCAAAATCTTCCATTTTTTACTTTCGTTTCTCAAGGCTTTTGAGTAGATGGCTATTCTTTACTTTCAAATTTTCAACTTGACTTTTCTCGATGTTCAATTCTTTGGTCATATGTACTGTTGATCGGCTCGGTCCTGATGCTTTCCGGGATTTTTATAGCTCTTGGTAATTTTTCTTTAACGTTCTGAATTCACCATCAACTTTTTCTTTGTTTTCTCTCAACATTGCACATTGTGATGAATGAAAGTCAATGTCAACACCCAACATAGATTTATCTCATCTCATTTGCTCTAATTCTCTCGACCAACCTTCTCTTTCTGCTTCAAACTCAGCTCTCAGGATTTCAATATCTGATGAAACCACCTTAATGCAATCTTCCATAGAGATATCCTCATTTTTGTCTGGTAGAGGGATATTTTCATTTTTCCTGACAGATCTCCATTCTTCATAATCAGGAGTTAACATTTTTTTTGCTGCTTTAGCTCGGATACAAAAAGTTGTTTTCCAAGCTGTAAAGGCCTCCATGATATTTCTTTTATAATTTTTGTTGTGGAATGCGAACTCATACGAATGTAATCCAGCAGTGACAGGTACAAATTGATGACCTTCATATTGTCTTATGACCAGAAGTGGTGCATATCCGATTTCTCCCCACAATCCGAGCAGCATTACCCAGTTGTAATCACCACATTTGTAAAAGAATTCCCTTTGGATTTGCCACGGGGCTCGCCAAACAATGTCATCGCTTTGCAGATTTCGAAAGGCATTAATCCACATATCTTTCGTAATTTCTTTCGGCCATTCTTGCTCCATAAATTCTTTCAATGGTGAGTAGTCCGTATTAAAGCACCGGTATGAAACCTTTTCTGTCCTCCAAAAATGGCTACGGATCCAGACATATAACAATTGGGTACACCCTGAGAATCGTCCACCTCCTAGCTTTCTACAAGCGTTTAACGATCTGAAAGTCTTTGCTAGAATTGCAGAAGCATGATTAATCCTTTTTGGTAGCTGCTCAAACAAATCTACTACTGCAGCTTCAATATATCCCAATACTTTTGGGAAGATGACCATACCATACATACCCAGAGCAAAGAGATCGAATCGTACTTTAGTGTCTGGATGACTCTGAATAAGTTCGTTGGTCCAAGCAATGCCTTCGCTTTCTCCCTTTTGTTTTGTATGGGATACCACCCATTCCTCTCGTACTCCAACAATCTTTGCTAATTTAACTCGAAAAGGTTGAGTTTTAATTGACCTTGAATAAATTCGATTCTCTAAATCCCCTTCTATATGTAGCAAAGTTGTGTACTCTTCAATAGTAGGAACCAAGTCCTCCTTATTGAGAGTGAAGCAATTGTACCCTGGATTCCAGAACTGAATTAGGGCTCGAAGTAATTCATCATCAACTTCGACATAGAGCAAATATGGGATGTCTCCGTAAGTCTGATAAAACTGCAACTTTTTGTTTGAGTCCCAACTCTCCCAAATGCCTCGCAAATCTTGCATATCATTTCTTTTTAGCGAAACTGGAGCATAACTGGCTAACTCAGATACATAGTCATCCTGCAGACTGTCTCCCCCTTGTCTTTGTAAGTCCTCAGCCCACTGTCTTACTTCTGAGTTTAGAACTATTTGATTTGAACATTTTTTATCCATGGATGAAGGTTTTCCAATAAGACAATTAACACGAGGATCAATGCCTTTTATCCTGTATGATGCTATGCAAACAGAAGAAATAAAGAACACAAAAAAAATGAATTAGTTTACATAATAAAGGAAAAATAATAATTTAATAATAATGTCTACCTAAATATCTTTATTTAAACATGCTTTCTTCATACTTTAAATAATTTAAATTCACATGCAATTTATTCAGTAAGAAAATAAATTAATTAATTAAAAGGAAAAGTTAGAATTCATTTCTCCTGTGTGTACACCTATTTTGGACAAAATTTCGGCATGGCTTCAGATCGGAAGAGTTTCTAGGGTTTATTATATGCAGGGTTTTAGATCTAAGGATAAAGGTACCCGAATTGTCCTTGTTAGTGCCCCCTTGGGCTGTTAACCCTCAATCCTAGTCCATTACAGACTAAAGTGGATCGAGTTCAATTCGAGGGGATACACTTCTCTATGCCTGACACGGAGAATAAATCCTCACGAATACATAGAGCATATAAACCCCGAAAGTTACTTGCTAGGTCTGACACAGAGAATAAATTCTCACGAAGACGTCGCTTTCACTCCCACTTAAAAGGGACAAACTCAATTATAGAGCTTTATGTTATGCAATGCAAGTGTTGTGTGTGAGGATAAATGTTCAAACCTTTGACAGAAAAATAAATAACAAAATAAAATACTTGCAAATAAAAGGAAATATTAATAAAATAATATATATAAATACTATGAAAATAAGTATATAAAAATTTTGAAAACAAAGAATTATAAATTAAATATGTGAATTTTTAATTTATAATTAATAGAGACAATTTATAATTGATTTTTAAAAGCTTGAAAAGGTCCCCAGCGGAGTCGCCAAGCTGTCGAAACCGGTTTTTGTCCGGGCACGAATTTTTTACTTGGCTGGAAAAGTGATGTGAATAAATGGGTTTTAAAATAATTTGGGAGTCGCCATCGGCCTTTTGGGTCAGGTAGGTCGAATACCTAAAAATCATCCTTTAAAAGAGTTTTTAAGAAAACATCGATTAAAAGATAAACTGATCTGCGTTTTAACCAAAAATTTGTTCTTTTTAATAATAAAAAGGGATTCGTGGTCGGTTACATTTAGGGAAGGATTAGCACCCCTACAACGCCCAAAATTGGTACTTTTTAATTATAAATTGTCTCTATTATTAAAAATTCAAAGATATATTTAATTTATAATCCTGTTATTTCAAATTTATTAATATAATTGAAAGAAAATATATATATAATAACATATCAGAAAAGGGCTTCTAGGTGCTTTAAGACATCTCTTTCTTTTGATATTGATAAATAAATATTAAAATATGTAATAATTTTTCCTAAAAATAATTTAAATAAAACTAAATTATAATTTTTATAATATTTAATTATTTAAAATACCAGAATATGACATCCAGTTGTATTAAGACTGCCCTTTTCTTTGATATTGAAAATAAATAAAGATTATTATAAAAAATATATATTTAGGTGACTAATATGATAATAATAATATAAAAGTAATAACAAAATAATAAATAAATAATGATTAAAAAACAATAATATTAATTTGCAAAATATAAAAAAATCAGGGTCAAAATGAAAAGAAACAAAATATTGGTGACTAAAAAGTAAAATATCAAAATTAAAGGGAATATTTTGAATTATTATAAAAATATAATTACTAATAGTGTAATTTAAACTAATTAATTAATAGGTGATTAAGATAAATATTAATTAAACTATGAGGGACTAAAATGGGTATTTACCTTAATATATATATAAAATACTGGTAAGGACTAAAACATAATAAAATAAAATTCGAAGACTGAATTAAAACGTTCAGAAGTTAGTTTCAGTGACTAAAATGAATAATTACAAAACTCAGATGGTTGCGGAAAGGGTTTGACCATGCGCAAAATTACAGATATACCCCTCTCAAAACGGCGTCGTTTGGAAAGGGGTATTTATACCCGAATATGGCTGGCCCTACAGGCCATTCTCACATTTCTTCCTTTCTCTCTTCTCTCTCTAAATGAGAGAGTTATAAAACTCTCTCGCTTCTCTCTAAAACATAGAGAAGAGGCACCGGCCGGCAGCCGTTCGCCGGTATTGACCCCGCCACCGCATCCGGTGGCTGGAAAAAAACAATTTTACACCAAAATATAGATCGGACCGTCCTATTGACGGTTCCGATGACCGTTTCTCTTAAAAAGCTCCCGATCGGAGCAAATCTACGAAAATACCTTCGGGTTTTCGTAGGCCTTTGATGATGTTTAGAGGCTCGTGTGAACTCCGGCGACGGCGGGGCTTTGTTGGTAAGTATCCCTCGTATTTTCCTTTGCTATTATGGTTGCTGAGTTGCTCTCTGTATCTTCTCTTCTCTCTTTTTTTTTTTTTGCTTTCTGTTTTTCTTTTGGGTTGCTGTCGTGTCCCTTTGTTTGCAGGTGGTCGATGGCTTTTATAGCCATCGACGGTGTGGCTCTCGGACTAGTTAATAAGGTGGTTGTTTAGTGAGTCACCGGATTTCCAGTGGTGACTCACTGTAGAGCGACGTGTGCGGCTGGAAGGGCTCTTCTGGAAGCCTTTGGTGGACGTCGTGGCAGCAGTTGAAACGGAGTGAACTGGCGGCAAAAGCAACGACGGCCGCGTGGCCCTAGGGTGATGATACCCTAGGGTTTTTTCTGGAGCCATCTGGGTCGTTGGATCAAATCAGATCCAATGGTGGAAAGAGAGAGGCGGCTGGATGAAGATGAGATCAAACCCTAAATAGGATTTTAGGATTTCTATTAGGTTTGGGTCAGTCTGTTGGGCCTGCAATGTCATTTATAATTATTTAATAATAATATATAATAATAAATAAAATTATAATAATATTAAAAACAAATAGGTAAAAAAAATTAGTATCTTCAGGTAAGAGAAAGACTTTGGTAGTCCACTTATTAAATTTTCCACCCTGTGGCCAAACGCGCATGAGGACAGCATTCAACATAATTAAAGGAACGTCACAACCTCATATTTCAATTGGAATCAAAGTCCAAACCAATGAAAAGTCTACGTCTACCATAAATGAAAAATCAATATTCCGAAAGCAACGTTACCACTTTATATTTTTAATGTTTATATAGAATAAAAGTCCAAATGGATGAAAAATCAACGTCCACTTAAAAGCTTTGTTTATTTTACTGAAAATAAATTATATATTTTGAAAATTTATTTAAGAAAATATTTTTTTATGTTTGAATAGTGATATGTAAACCATTTTGAAATGTTTGATAAATTTTTCTTCAAATATTATCCAAAATCTATTTTTAGGGAATCAAACACGCATTATATTTTTTCTTAATTTTCCATATACATTTTAACAAGTTAATTTTATTTCTATAAAATTATTTTTTTATAAAAATTTGATTATATATTATAATATTTTATTTTTTATAGGTACATCAATTAAAATTTAATATCACTCAATTTTTTTATTATAGATATATGAATAATTTATGTGTTAGACTTTGAGAATTTTAAGATCTAATAAGAAAAAAAATCAACATCTAAATATAATAAATATTAGATTTTAAGAGTTTTTCAAACCTTATATATATATATATATAAGGAGTTAATTTTAGCCTTTGATTTTTCTAAATCTAACAGTTCTAAAAAGGAATAAAACTAAAAGAGTTTTACATTGAGTAATTTGGGATATGATCCTGTATGTAAAATTCTTTTAGTTTTACGCAGATTTAGGATCATTAGATGAGTGAAAATAAATGGCTAAGATTGACTCTTTATTTTTTCCCACTAAATATCTTTACATTTCCTACTTTTAATCACAACATCTATTTTTACCGATCCAACGGTCCTAAATCTATGTAAATCTAAAAAAAATTACATTGTGTAAGAGGATCATATCTCATTTTTTTCAACTCATTGGCTCCCTAATATATCCTCCCTCCAATCAAGCTAGTTGTGATGACTATTGACAAAAAAAAAAAAAGACTAAAAATACAGTGCTATCATGAGTGATTATAATAGTTCTTATAGATTATTAACAATTAATGAACGAGACAGAAGGAAAAAACACAAATTTGAAAGAAAAAGAAAAATAGTCTATTTGTTTTATTGAATGATTCTAAAATTTCTCAAATAGGAGAAATATTTATATCAATTAGTGAATTGAAAATCCAATGAGAAAACGGATTCTAACAATTTCTTAACTAATTTTCTCATAAAAAAATTCCAAATGTAAAAGAAAAAAGGCATGTATATTACAACTGACCACAACTAACTTATATGCACGTTTAATGACATGAACATAAACTGATACACGTACGACACTTCTAGTATCCATAAATAAATACGTGAATATAAACTAAAATCTAATTAAAGATGGTCAAAAGATAAAAAAAAATGATCATTGGAATAACATTCAACTCAACTCGCTGAATCAAAACAGATTACATTATTTTAAGTATAGTTTCAAAAATCATAACTCGATCGATAATACAATTATTTGAAGAACTTGTCGAACCAATCACTCACTTCTTTCATCATCAATGGTGTCATTTGATATCTAGTTTCAAATTATACAATGGACTGTAGAGTTGAAATGAAATAATGATATTATATAAATCATTAAATCATCAAAACTCCAGTGAAATTAAAATCTCATCTTAAATACTAAAGTACGCAAACATATGTATTGATCACATCAATATTTTTATACATATAATATATATATTTGTGAACTCACTAATAATCTTACTCTCTGAACTTGGGATGTACAGGTCAAGGTCAAGTTCAGAGAATAAGATTATGTCTTAGAGGTTGCATAATGAGAGTGTTGTCCTTGTATGTCTTTTCTCCCAGCATGTCACGGTCAGTAATAGCACAAAGGTTCTTATGGAGGAATTACCAACCAACTTTATCATATGTCTTCTGTAAGTCGACTTTTAAAATTGCGACTCCTTTTCTTCCCTGTAAATTTATTAGTGTGTGAACAACTTCTTGTACCGCTAAAATATTTTTTTGTTGAACTTCTATCTGTCAAGAAACTATTCTGGTAGGGACCCTCTATGGTCTTTGATAGAATCTCGTAAGAAATATTAAATAAACTAATCGGGCAGAAAAGGAAAATCTTGTTTGTTGCATTTGCCACTGGAATGAGAAAATGCATCATTCACTTACTGAGATATAGAAATAAATTTTTATTAATTTTAAATGATATTTAAATTTATGATTTTTAAAAGAAAAACTCGTAATTTTAAATTTGAGTTGAGATTTATTTATTTTAACAGGAATATAATTTTGAAATGAAATAAATTTTAGATGATATGATTTAAAAAAAAATCTATTAGTGAACCTGATCAAACACATGATTTTGAAACAAATTAAATCTCAAATCATTTCAAGTTAATGATTGGTTTTAATTAAGTTCTCTTAACTATCAATTCACAAAAGTTGAATTTAAGCAATTATATATAGAAGAAGAAGCTGAAATGCAACACAAAAATACAGTGATCTAATGTAAATTTGTAATATGATATATCAATGTTACATATACTTGCATATTCACAAATAGAAAAATATGTATCTATAAAATTAACACCAAAGCTTTATAGACCGTCCATTTCATTTAAATCAATTAAGCAAATAATAAGCATTTCCTATATATCTGAAAAGAAGATAAAGAGCTCTTAAAGAATACTGAAAACATTTATATGTAATAATATCAATTGTACTTGTAGATTTTGGTAAATTTTATATTATAATTTTATCAAAATTTAAATATAAAATATAACTATTATAATATCTAATTTATCAAAATTTATATAAATTAAATTATTATTGTTATATAAATATATTATGGTATAAATTTAGATTTTTATTCTTATTTTCAAAAGAATATAATGATAACTTCATTCTCATTGTTTATTTTAAAGGGATTTGAAGACTTCTAGATTAGTTTTGTGGAGTTTGAAGCATTTTTCAATGAAATAGTCATTAAATTCGTGTTCAAGGGGTCAAATGAGTGAATTGAAAATTTTGAGGTTCAATGGTTCTCGATGATGATGACCAGCGGTGATCGGTGTTGGCAACCAATGGTGATCGATGATAATGATGAGCGGCGACTTGAAACATAAACTTTAATTAGATTAAAGGGTCAATTTGATATTTTTATCTAAAGTTCAAGGGTTAAAATAATATTTTATCTAAAATTCAAAGATCAAGTTAAAATTTAATCGTTTTTATTAATATGTCACTTCATCATAGTAACATTAGTTAAATGCTTGTAACTAAAATTAATATGTCACTTCATCAAAGTAACATTAGTTAAATGCTTGTAACTAAAATAAGATAAATTGAAAACAAGTGATCAAAACATAATTAAAAAAAATCTATGACAGACATGCTGAAAAGGAAAATTCTACAATATATGTCACACACCGAAATATACCACTAATTTTGTTGGTTAAATTTTTTAAATGGTCATCAAACTATACTAAAATAATCCTTTTGAACATTGAAGTTTTATAAGTTACATAATATCTCATTCAACCCCTCAATTGTATTACAAAATGAATATTGTATCTTTAATTGTCATTGAAGGGATAACATGACATATTAAATTAATAAATAAAAAATCTCATTAAAACCCTCAATTATAAACTAAATTTCATTTTGATATTTTTTAATATTTTGAAATAATATTTTAAAAAATCAAAATTTTTAAATATATATTTATGCACGATTCATGTCAAAATAATAAAAATAGTTTTTTAAAAAATTACAACTTTATAATTAATCTTTTATTTCATAAAATTATAATTTTTTTAGAAAAATATGAATCGGTTAATTCATAAAAAATTATAATTATTCTTTTTATTTAATTATGATTATATTTGAAAATTTATAATTTTTGAGATCCAACAATTTTAGTTATAAAAAATGAAACCATTTTTTTACCAAATGATGTGCTTTAACTTTTATTAAATAGTTATAAATGCAATTTTTAAAATATATTTATAATTTAAAAATAAAATTTGAAAATCGATATATTTAGAAATTAGTTTTTCTAATTTTTTTGAAATTGTTATTAAAAATATTGAAAAAGTATCAAAACAAAATTTTAGTCACATTTGATGGAGGAAATGAGATATTTTTTATTAATTTAATATGCCACACTAGCACTTAAACGATAGTTAAGTGTCAATACTTCTTTTTAACGAAATTTAAAATATAATACTTATTTTATAATATTTTAAAAGTTAAATGACCAAAATATCATTTTACTATAATCTAATGATTATTTATAAATTTATACGGATATGTATCGATGTATGGTGTTCGTCGTAAACTCCTCCTACTGAAAAACCAAAATAAGACACAACAAAAATAAAAGAGACAGTAGTTTCCCTAATTTTAAAAAGGAAAACTACAAAAGGGTCACTTTCATTTCATGTTTCTTCTATTTTGATCATTAAACTTTAATAAAATATATTATGATCACTTATTTTTATCGATTAATCATGAAATGATGACTTGGACATTAACTTACATTAGTATATTTTATAATTTTTAACTATAAATTAAAAAACTATATCTAAAAATTAAAAAAATGAAAAGAAATATTATATTAAATTTTAAAAACAAAATTAATTATATAAATTTTAATATATAATTATTAAAAATATTAATTTTATAATTATGTATAAAAAATGGCTAATAATTTCATACTTCATTAGTTACTCGTACCGTTTAACGTATGTGTGACTTCTGGTTCTAGACTTGCATTCATGTTTTGTAAATTGTTCAAGGAAGACGAATAAGAAAGAAAGAAAGAAAGAAAACACAATGTATATGCACTAGTCGATACAGAATATTTTTCAAGGTGAGTAGGTAGGTATTAATAATTAAAAAAAATTATCTAGAGTAGATACAAATAAAATTTTAGCATGGATATCATAATTAAAATAAAAAAACTATTGTTTTGAATTTTAAAATGGGCACGTACCTATCTAACTTACCCATAGGTCCGTGACTGAGTATATGGGCATCATTCTTCCCCAAATTCAGAAAACACAAGCTTGATTTATGAGAGTTATTGTAAAAACAAGAAAAGCTTGATTTATTGCAAAGGAAAACATTTCAACAAATATACATAATAAACATGAAATTCCAAAGCAGATACACACAGTTTACATAGCACTGAAAAATGAAGTTGGGCATGGAGGCATTGGGATTTCAACCGTCCCTTCCAACATCAACAACACCTTCTTCATCGATGGGCGCAGCGTTGGCTCATCCAGTATACACCATAGCCCTACGCTAACCATCCTTTCAAGTTGTTTCATATCCACTTCTTCTTCTTCCCCTACTATCTTCCATACTTCCCCTGCTTGATAACAGTCGTACACCCATTCTTCAAGCACCGCTTCTTCATCACCAAGGCTCCAGTTCACGCTCCGTCGACAACATATGATCTCCAATAACACAACTCCGAAGCTATAAACGTCTGCTTTCACCGTCACCGGGAGTTTCCTGTGCCACTCCGGTGCAACGTACCCCCTTGTTCCTCTGATCCCAGTGAAGGTCTTGGTTTGGTCTGGCTTTAGCAGCTTGGCCAATCCGAAATCGGATATCTTTGCTTGTCCGTTCTCGTCGATTAGTATGTTCTGTGATTTGATGTCGCAATGGATTATTTGTGTCTCGCATTCTTCGTGAAGATAGAGGAGACCTCGAGCTATGTTGCGAGCAATTTTGACTCTCTCGTTCCAGTCCGGTCGTGTGTCGGGTGTGAAGAGTACGTCCGCGAGTGATCCATTGATCATATAGTCGTATATCAGCAGCCTATTTGCTCCATCATGGCAATAGCCTAGTAGTCGAACTAAGTTCCGGTGATGAGTTCTTCCGATGATTTGCATCTCGTTTTGAAACTCTTGTTCTCCTTGAGTCGATATATTGTCCAATCTCTTCACTGCAACAACCTTGGATCCATCGATCGTCATCGTCCCTTTGTAAACAGTACCGAATGCTCCTTTCCCGATTTCTTCCTGGAAATTATTAGTCATCTGCTCAATTTCTGCAAAACTGAATGAAATAGGAGCAACGTTCTCGCACAATCTCAAGTCACCGTCTGCAGAAAACCTTTTGTATCTGAAAACACGGCTCCTATGAATCAAAGCCACGGAAATTACCAGCACCGTGATCGAGAAGCCAGTCAGTGAAAGACCAATGATAAGAATGTCTCTATGAGTCTCCCCCTTTCTATCTTTAACCACATCATCATCTTCATGTTTTCTTGACTCATTGGATAAAGATATTATACCTACCTTGATCAAAGCCACGTTTGAATCATGGAGATCCCTTCTCCCATATCTCAAAGGAAGCCTTTGCTTGTTGCATTTACCATCCTTGAACATGGCAGCGTCACAGTTGCAGTCCTGGGAACATACCATCTCACATTCTTCTCTGGTTCTCAAAGACAATTCAGAATATCCTGTATATTCCCACACGGTGTTTTCTGCTGCCTGAATGATATATCGGATTCTTCCGTCATTGTTTTTGCAGCTGTCGCTGGACGAATTCCTTTGGCAGCCAGCGGTAAAGTTTCCTTCCATAACCGGAACAAATCCTGGAAGACATCTACAATCAACTTGCTCATCTAGATTAACGCAATAGCCATTAAGTCCACATAGACCCTTGGGTGCACACTTGTCATCTGTACTCGACCATATAACCGATCTATTCCCATTTTGATTAAGTCCATAAGAATAGAGTCGGAAAATGCCATCGGGATCAATTTTCATCAGATAAATTGTTCTATTTGTTTCATACCCTCCTCGAGTTAGACTCCTTATGTTGTAGCCTGTGGAGTTTAGCAAGTACAAAAGGCCATCATTATCGAGATTCAGGGTTACATTATCTCCCCTACCATCTGTACCAGATGAATAATAAGAATAAGGTGCTGTGTCTGGAGTGTCCACGGGGTACTGCACCAAGTTTCCATCGTTCTGCATCTTAAGACGAAATATACCCCTTGACTGATCAGTTTCCGAGAAGCTAGAGAACAACTCCTTTCCGGCGGACAGAACTTGTCTCGGTAGAATGGTAGTGGTTGGATAATCGAAACTCTCCCATATGATGTCATGGTCAGAATTGAAGAGGACGAAGTTGCCGGTGTCATGCATGGCAGCTGCGTCAATTGTCTGAGAAGAATCGCTGACGATGGATTCTTCTCGTCCTTGGGGTGATCGAAGAATGAGCCTTCCATCGGTGGTAAGAACCAAGCTAGTGGTGCTTGGAACGGGAGCATCATCTCGGTTGGCCGTCCAAACCACCGTCTGTTGGGGAACACCGGCAAGAAAAACCCCAACACCAAAGCCATTACCTTGGGGATAAAACCCGAAACCATAAAGACCAGAAGGGGATAGCCATGCTGATCGGCCTGTGGGTGTGAGAGATGAGCCCAGAGTTATGTTGGAGTTCCTTGGTTGAGCTACTACTACGTCCAAATGAAAGGAAACGAAACACAGAAACAGAAATGAAATGGCGTCCATGGTATATGTGTACAGAATAATCAATCGGTTTGTGTATATGGTTTAATGAAAGAATTTTGCATCTACCAATTGTATAGAATGCTGAGTTAAATGATAAAGACAGGAGACAGGAGTGGCTTTGAAAGTTAGTCGTAGACAAGTCGTTCGTGTGGATTTCCAACACCGACCAATTCGCTCCTTCACACGGCTGCAACAACAACAACAACAACAACAACAACAATAATAATAATAATATAAAAATAAATATCTAAATTATATTTAAAGTTAATTTTTTATGTTTAAAGAGTCTTTAGTTAAAAATATAAGTCTAATATTTTTTATTATATTTTTCAGTGTTTATCATTAAAATAAATTATTAAGTGACATTTAAAAAATTAAAAATATTTTTTAAATAATATTTTATTTAAATATATATATATATATATATATATATAAAAGAACATGACATGTGTCAACACTTAAAATATATTTTAAAAATATTAAATATTTATTTTTAATAAAATTTTGACACAAAAAATTAAATTAAATATGAGTATATTTATTAGTGGAGCATAAAGTTATAGAAGCTCACTTAAATAAAATCATATTGTTAAAAGAACCGAGTGATTTGCTGTCTACACAACTTTATGCACCTTCGTCGCAACTTATGTGTTGACCAAGTCAGTGGGCGTGTAGAATTGGTGAATGACTTGGAATGTAGTATCAGTCAACGCGCCAAGATTCGCTGCCATCTCCAATGGCTTAAAATTTTTTGGATTGAATCCTCTAAATTATTTTTAATATTTTGATATTTATTTAATTTAATTACTCTAAATAAATAAAAGAAAATATTTATTCAAATAATTCTCAATCATTTAATATTAAATACTCATATTTTTTATATTTATGATGCTCGAACCTGAGACATTAAAGAATAACAATAATTATTTTATCTCAAATAGTAATTCACAACCATTTCACATTTCATTAACTTTTAAAAATTAATTTAATCTTCGAACTCAACTAAAAAAATAATTTAATTTATATGTCATATCATCAGTCATCATAAATTATCACATTAGAATTAGAATAGTTGGTAAAAAATTCACGGGTAAAAATATCATATTATTTTTTTTAAGTTTAAACGGTTTATTTTTTTAAAAAAAATTGAGTGTTTCATATATCATTAAATTAAAATAAATTAAATAAATTAAGGTAAGAGAATTGTTCTTGTAATAAATTTGTATAATATTTGATTTGAATTATTCAATAAATAAATAATAAATTAAAAATTAAATGTAAAAACTACGTGAAATAACTTCTGCAGTTTTTAACATTTAAAAAGTATATATTATAGAATAAATATTATTTCCTTCAAACAAAAAGTAAATGATGCCCAATTCGCGACTCTTTGTTCTAAATAAAGGAAAGACTTGAATTTCTTCGTACAACGCGTTTCCAATAAAAGTTATTGAAAGCAGAAGTTTTTGTTTTGTATTGTACATAATAATTGGAAAATAAGAAATTCTGAAATCAAAGCCCAAAAATATATATATTTAATGTATGTTATTATTATAAAACATAATATAAATTGAGTGACCAATTATGTTATAAAGTCATAAGATATTAGGAGTGTAATAATAATAAAAGTATATATACAATTAAAGTTGTATTTATAATTTGAGGAATGACAAAATTATAAGTACAAACAATAACTAGTTCTTAAATCAGCTATATAAAAGAGTTATGATATTTAAAAAATAGATCATCTCATATTTTATCTTATGTCATCAGAGAGTTTATACTCAAGAGAACTATTTGATTTGATTTATTGTATCATGTTTTGGTTTTAAAATATGAAGGTTATGTACATGTAACTTAGGATATGCTAGGATTGATCGGCCCAAAGGAAGATTAATAGTTGACATAATCGTATGTAAAACTTTGGTCATAAGCATGTAATAATTATTCAGTTTGACACGTGAGTAATAAATCGACTCAAAGGAAGATTTTTTGCTTAATATTTTCTTATTATTAGTGTTTGGTTATAACACTAGATAACACTTAAGATAAATATTTTGTCTAAAGATGAAATATTAGTAGAGTATTTGATATCTTAAGAAAAAGTTTAAGTATATTCAAATTTATATTATTATTTTGTTGATCTTTTAATTTAATTGAAAGATAAAATTAAGAAAAATTGATTGATTGACAATATTTATATGGTTTAAGTGTATTTATATTGTTTATGCAATATATGTATACATTCAATTTAGATTTTTAATTTTGATTGTTGGTTGTCAAAGTAACATCTTTTGTGTAGACTGATTTATTTAAAATATCAAGATGATTATGTATTTCTTGTGATTTATGTGTTTATTAATTGAACAAAAGAAAAGTTAATATTTGACTGGATTTTAAGCGACACATTTGGTAATAATATATGATAGTTATAAGGTAATTTATATGAGCATTACATTAGTCCAAAAATTAGTCTTTTGTATGATATAGTTTATTATCAATGTTTGATTATTGTAATAAGAGTATCATTGATTATCAGTATTACTATCCAAAGACTTGGTATTAATGTAGCATTTGGTATATTGAAATGAGAATTATCCATTATTTTAAATTTAGTGTTTGCTTATGTTGTAACACTCATCTCACATATACCTTTTCGTACACGAGATACAGATGTCACATCATTTTCCAAAACCGTTCCTCATTTGTAAACCCGTAAAAATTTTATTTTTTTATAAAACATTTTAATTTACTAATAATAAAACATGCATTAAACTTAAATATATGAAAAAAGAGAAATGTTCACACTTCATCATTTTACACAAGGTTAAATAAAATGTTTTTCAGAGCGTTTTTACTAAATCTAATACATGCCAACTAAATACATCAAAAGTAGGCATGATTTTCGTACTGTTACTGACGAGGGCACACTTGATTGGTGATGTCTGACGATCTCCTTACTCCGGTTGTATCAAAACCTACATGTGAAATCAACACACGTTAAGTAATTTCTTAGTGAGGCATACTTAACCATAATCAAACTTATAAACATAAGTATATCATAACAATTCTAACATCAAGTAACTCTTTTTAATTTATTGTAAACCTTATAAATTTGCACCGTTAGTGCTAATACAGTAATTTACCAACTTTCTATTCATGTTCAATTATTAAGATGCGCACGTAGTGTCTATATAGTAGTTCATCAACTCATGATGAATTCCGTGGGTTGCACATATCGTGCTTGTAAAATTATTCATCAACTCATGATGAATTATGTGGATTTGCACACATAATGCATGTACAGTTATTCATCAACTCATGATGAATTCCGTGGATTTGCACACATAGTGCCTGTAGTACACTTAGTACTAATATACCATTGCAACATATGTTTTTAATTATATCTATTTATAATTCTTAATATACATAATAAATGCACTCACCTGGCTTTCCTCGCTATTGTATCCCAAAACGTAAAGCTGATTACTCAAGTATTTTTCCTTTGCCTTTCATTTTGCTTAACTCGGGAGCTTGATTTTGATCTTTGGAGCCGTGGAGGAGAGCACAAAGCCACGAGAAAGAAGAATAAGAAGAAGAGATAACTTGTTGACTTACTTTCCTCTTTTTTCCTTATAAAATCCCTAATAAGGAAATACTTTTAAATTCATTTTCCTTTAAAGGACCAAAATGCCCTCTTCACTAATCTATTATTACAAAATAGTGAAAACCTTATTCCAAATCATTTTCTCATCTTTTGTCAACTATTCAAATAGATCGTCAAATTTTAATTCTTTTTCATATAGTCCCTAATTCAATATTTGGGGCATTACAATTCTCCCCTTAAGAAAATTTGTCCTCGAATATAAAGAAGTACCTGAAACGAAGAGGTGTGGAAACTGCTTTCTTATATCCTCCTCTCTTTCCCAAGTAGCTTCTTCTACATTATGATTCTGCCAAAGCACTTTAACGAACGTAATCCTTTTGTTACGTAATTCCTTGGATTCCTTAGCTAAGATCTGCATTGGTTCCTCCTCATAAGTTAAATTTGGTCGAATATCTATTTCTTCAAGAGTGATAACATGGGGTGGATCGGATTTATACCTCCTAAGTATCGATACGTGAAAAACACTGTGGATCTTGTCCATATCCGGAGGCAAAGCTAATTGATAAACTACGAGTCTTACCCTTTTTAATATCTATTAAGGCCCAATAATTCTCGGACTCAGCTTTCCTTTTCACCTAAATCGTAATAACGTCTTCCAAGGCGATACCTTCAGAAATACTTTATCCCCCACTTGAAATTCGATTTCCTTTCTTTTCAAATCCGCATAAGACTTCTGGCGATCCGAGGCTATTTTTAGATTGTTCTGGATAATTTTCACTTTCTCCTCCATTTCTTTCATCAAATCCGGGCCAACTAGGTCTCAATCTTTTAGGTCAAACCAATTTAATGGTGTTCTACACTTTTTCCCATACAAAGCTTAATACAGGACCATCTTAATAATCGATTGGTAACTAATGTTATACGCAAATTCCGCTAAAGGCAAATACCTTTCCCATGATCACTTAAACTCAATCACACATGCCCTTTGCATATCCTCTAGAATCTGTATAGTTCGCTCTAACTGCCCATCTGTCTGCGGATGAAAAGCTATAGTAAAGTTCAATCGAGTACCTAATGCCTCATATAAAGACTTCCAGAATCTTGAAGTAAACCTTGGGTCTCGATCTGACACTATCGATATCAGTACTCCATGCAATCTAACTATCTCTTTCATATACAACTCCGTAAACTTATCCATCGAGTAATCTACTGGAACAGGGATAAATCGTCTAGGTCAACATGTCCACTATTACCCATATAGAGTCCTTTTTACTCTGTGACAAAGGTAACCTCGAAAAATATCCATTGTAACTCATTCCCACTTCCACTCGGGAATGGATATTGGTTGTAGTAATCCGAAAGGCACTTGATGTTCATCTTTCACTTGCTGACATGTCAAACATTTTGCAAAAAACTCTGTTACAACTCTTTTTATACCAGACCACCAATAATGACTCTTCAAGTCCTGCTATATCTTATTCCCACATGGGTGCATTGTCAAAGGGCTATAATATGCCTCGCAAAGAATATTTTTCCTCAATTCATCATCATCGGGAATGCAAAGTCTTCCATGGTAATATAAACATCCATTATCCCTCATTTAGAAATATTTGGCCTCTTCTTTTTCGACTTCAGCCAATCTCATAAAGCATTTCTTATCTCGACTTTGCAGCTCTTGTACCCAATCCAAAAGCATCGTCTTTTAAAGACATACGTGCATCCAAACCCTGTAAAGCTAGAAAAGTCTTTCGGTTGAGCACATCAGCAACCACATTAGCCTTTCCGGGATGATAATCAATAACCAAATCATAATCTTTTAAGAGCTCAATCCATATTCTCTATCTCAAATTCAGCTCTTTACGAGTCAACAAATACTTTAAACTTTTGTGATCTGTGTAGACATGGAAATGCTCACCGTACAAATAATGGCGCCAAATTTTCAAAGCAAACACTACTGCTGCCAATTCCAAATCATGTGTCGGATAATTCCTCTCATGATTCTTCAACTATCTTGAGGCATAGGCCACAACTTTCACTTCTTGTATCAGCACACATCCAATCTCATTATGAGATGCATCACTGTAAACGATGTAATCTTTACCCGACTCAGGTTGAACAAGCACTGGGGCCTCTGTTAGTATTTTTTTAGCATTTAAAAACTTTCCTGGAATTTTTTCGTCCAATCAAAAGGCACATCCTTTCGTAACAATTTAGTTAGCGGTAGAGCTAACATTGAGAAGTTCTACACAAATCGCCTATAATAACCAACAAGCCCCAAGAAACTTTAAACTTCTGAAATATTCTTTGGGGGTTGCCAATCCACTATAGCTTGAATCTTTTTAGGATATACTCTTATGCCTTCCGCAGAGACTATATGACCAAGAAAAGCAATCTCAGCTAACCAAAATTCACATTTGGACAGTTTCACATACAATTTATTGTCACGCAGTAACTAAAGAACCACTCGAAGATAAGCATCATGTTCCTCTATTAACTTGGAATATACCAAAATATCATCTATAAACACCACCACAAACTGATCCAAGTACGGTTGGAATACTCTGTTCATCAAGTCCATAAATGTTACATGAGCATTAGTCAATCCAAACGGTATTAGCACAAATTTATAGTGTACGTACCGAGTTCGAAAAGCCGTCTTAGAAATATCCTCCTTTTTGATCTTTAACTGATGGTACCCTGACCTCAGATCTATCTTAGAGAACACTGTTGCACCTTTCAATTGATCAAACAAGTCATCAATCCTCAGAATATGATACTTGTTCTTTATCGTTACTTTATTTAATTGACGATAGTCAATACATAACCGCATAGACCCGTCTTTCTTTTTCACAAATAGTGCATGTGCTCCCCAAGGAGAAACACCGGGTATGATAAATCCTTTATTAAGTATCTCTTTCAACTGTTTTTTTAATCCCCTTAACTCCGTTGGAGCCATTCGATACGGAGCCATAGAAATAGGTTCGATGCCCGGGTAAACCTCAATCCTGAATTATACTTCACGACCTAGTGGTAAACTCGGTAACTCTTCAGGAAAGACCTCTGGAACTCCTTAACTATGGGAATATCGTGTAACCTCACTTTCGACACTCGAGAATCTATCACATTAGCTAGAAATTTTGACATCATTTTCTTTTCTTTCATGGTTGATATCACATTGGAGGGTGATTTTGCTTTTTCACCAATCACTACTGTTTTGGAGCCTTCCACATCCTTAAAAAATAATTGTTTCCTGCGACAATCCACCCATCCATGATATGGAGACAACCAATTCATGCCCAAAATGATTTCAAACTCGTCAAAAGATAACTCTATTAAGTTTGCTAGAAACACAACCCCTTGAATCTTAATCAGAAATTTCCTACACACATGTGTTACCCTTGCACTATGACCCATAGGGTTTACCACTACCATTTCACTAAAAATGAGTTCTAAAGGAATTCCTCTAGTTCTAAAGGAATTCCTCTAGTTCTAACCAACTCTGTACTAATATAAGAGTGAGTAGAACTAGGTTCAACTAGAAAAAAAATAGGTTCATAAAAAATTTGGAATGTACCTGTTATAATCTCTGGATCATCCCGATCCTCACTATCTGTATGTTATAAATTCGTGCCACTCCCCGAGTCTCTCGTCTTTGGATAGCCTCATATTGACCGCCTGATCTTCATCTTCCTCTGCTTCTACTAGGGGCTGCTACTGATCTCTTAGTTTGCACTAATCTATCCTTAGACTTATGCAGATAGTTCCGAGCATAGTAACCCATTTCTCCACAAACAAAACAAGCGCCAGAAAACACTCTACATGTTCCCCGATGAAATCTGCCACAGGTCAGACATTGATTACTTATTTCTCCATAATCTCTACTCGAGCTAACATCAATAGATTGGGATTGTTTAATTTTCTATAAAGCTACAACAGGATCAACTCTATTTGTATATCGGGAACCTGAGCCCTTGCCTCTCTTAGCATGGTGTGAAGATGAAGACATTCCAATCCTTTTACCCATCTGCATACTCTGTTCCGCTATTAGAGTTTCCTATTGAGCTCTTTCAATAACCTTAGCTCTGTTAATAACTTCCTGCAGGCTAAGCAAGTTCAAGGCCACTGTCATCTCTTTCAACTTAGGCCTCAGACCCTCAATAAACCAATCTCGTCAAGCTTTATCATTAGGAACCACCTTGGTAGCATAGCGACTAAGCTTATTGTATTCAACCTCATACTCATGCACTGCTCGATCACCTTGTTTCAAGTTAAGAAACTTCAACAACATTTACCTCATAAACTGCTTCCCGATATACTTGTTCTTGAACTCATTTTGGAAGAATTTTTAGTTCACTTGTTCGGGAGATGCATACATTTTCGTATTTGTCCACCACACCCGAGATGATCCTCGGAGTAACGAGAGAAATCTAGTATAATATACATAAAGATAATACTTAAGTTAGTAAGGAGAGATATTTATCATATTCTTTCTATGCCCTATCAGTAACTTTGACATCTTAGTGGCATTTAAACCTTTTTTTTAAAATTAAAATACACTTGATTTTGGCCAAGAATCGGCTAAACCTGTAGCTCTAATACCAATAAATGTAACACCCATCTCCCGTATACCTTTTTGTACACGAGATACAGATCTCACATCACTTTTCAAAATCGTTCCTCATTGGTAAACCTGAAAATTTTTGTTTCTTTTTGTAAAAGATTTTAATTTACTAATAATAAAACATGCATTAAACTTAAATAGATGACAAAAGAGAAATGTTCACACTTCATCATTTTACATCAGGTTAAATAAAATGTTTTTCAGAGCATTTTTACAAAATCTAATACATCCCAACTAAATACATCAAAAGTAGACATGAATGTCGTACTGTTACTAACGAAGTAACACTTGATTAGTGATGTCCGACGTCTCCTTACTCTGGTTGTATCAAAACCTACGTGTGAAATCAACACATGCTGAGTAATATCTTAGTGTGGCATGCTTAACCATAAGCAAACTTATAAACATAAGTATATCATAACAATTTTAATATCGAGTAACTATTTTTAATTTATTATAAACCTTATAAATTTGCACCCTTTGTGTTAATAGGGTAATTTACCAACTTTCTATTCATGTTCATTTATTAGGATGCACACGCAATACTTATACGGTAGTTCATTAACTCATGATGAATTTCGTGGGTTGTACATATCGTGCATGTACGGTTATTTATCAACCCATGATGATTTCCGTGGATTTGCACACATAATGCTTGTACGGTTATTCATCAAATCATGATGAATTATGTGGATTTGCACACATAGTGCGTGTACGGTTAATCATCAACTCATGATGAATTTCATGGATTTGTACACATAGTTCCTGTATGGTTATTGATCAACTTATGATGAATTTCGTGGATTTGTACACATAGTGCTTGTACAGTTATTCATCAACTCATGATGAATTCCATGGATTTGCACACATAGTGCGTGTAGTACACTTAGTACTGATATACCATTGCAACATATGTTTTTAACAATATCTATTTATAATTCTTAAAGTACATAATAAATGCACTCACCTGTCTTTCCTCGCTATTGTATCCCAAATCGCAAAGTTGATTATTCAGGTACTTTGCCTTTGCCTTTCGTTTTTCTTGACTCGAGAGCTTGATTTTTAATATTTGGATCTATGGAGGAGAGCACAAAGCCACGGGAAAGAAGAATAAGAATAAGAGATAGTTTGTTGACTTACTTTCCTCGTTTTCCCATATAAAATCGCTAATAAGGAAATACTTTTAAATTTATTTCCCTTTAAAGGACCAAAATGCCCTCCTCACTCATCTATTAATACAAAATAGTCTAAACCTTATTCCAAATCATTTTCTCATCTTTTGTCAACTATTCAAATAGATCCTCAAATTTTAATTCTTTTTAACATAGTCCATAATTCAATATTTGGGGCAATACATATGTGAACTTGTTGTTTATTTTATTCATCTAGTTCTTTTACTGTCACGTTTTCTGTTAATATCAATTTTATTCTCATGCTTAGTGGGAAAATTATCAAGTAATGGAAAAATTCACTTACATAAGGTTTGGTTGTATGATCATAGACTTTGCAATAAGGAAAAAACAATTTTTACATTTCAGGGGGATAACATCCTTAATTGGTATAAGAAATTTTGAGAGGTAAAATTTGTTCAAATTGCATGAGTCTAGTGTTCATTAATCATAACATTTTAGAAGCCTTTATGGGCACATAATTCTGAAAACATTACTAAGGCTAATGGTTTCCTTGATGAAATTGACAAATGTTTTCCCAAAAACAATAAAGTTTAAATGACATCATTTTTTACTTCTTTGATGTCTATAAAGTATAAGGGTCAAATAAATGTGAGCATGTACATTATGGATATGGTTCATATTACTTCAAAACTTAAGACACTTAAGATCAAATTTTTCTAAAGAATTACTTATTCTTATGATTTTAGTATCACTTCATATATAGTTTACTCATTTGAAAAGTACATTTAAAGATATGGGCAAAAATAAAATCAGAATGTAGTTGTTAAGGGTCTAACTCGAAAGAGAGGTAGGTAGTAATTTCGGGTTACTAGTTTTGGGTTTACTCGAAAGGTAGGTGGATCTCATGGAGTTCGTTATTAAAGTCGTTAGGCTGAGTGAAAATTTAATTGGGTTGAAATCGGGCACAAAAAGGTTCTAAAAATGAGAATTTTGAATTAAAGTCAAAATACGATGGACTAAAATAGTAATTATCACATTGTTAAAACGAGGTTAATATTAAGGGTTTTATAATAGTGGTAAATGACCCTAAATAACTTCACTAAGCTTTAGAAGTTGATTTAAGACCAAACTAGAGTGTTTGGGAGGATTCTTAAGTGTTTTTTGAGCCTATTTCTAGGTTTTATAGGTTAGATATCAATATTGGATGAACAATATTGATATTGGATGAATTGGATCGAATTTTAGGCATTTTTAAATGGAGTATCGATACTACTAGGGGAGAGTATCAATATAGTACTAGGGGAGAGTATCAATACTTCCCATCAGTACCGATACTCAGGGTGGTATCGATACTGGCCAAATTTTCAGCAAAAAAGCCATTTTTGGTACTGATACTCATAGGGGTGTCAATACTTAACCCTAGCGTATTTGTACTGTAAGTAGAGTATCGATACTACTCACCTTGGATGGTTAAATTTGACTTTGTTAAGACTCATAAGTGCCAAGGTTGAGCTGTAATGGTAGTATTTTGTCCGAGAGGAACTTAAATGACTAAAGGTGCCTAGAAACACGCTTAGAAGTGGGTTACAACTGAAGTAACCAAATTAGATGTAATACTTTCAAGTAGCTTCAATTAAACACATAACGAGTAAAAAAATTAAGTATAATTTTGAAATATGTGCCAGCGAGTGAGACGACGAATGACCTAACGAGCATGATAAAGGAAATTAAATACCATATATACGTATAATCAAAGGCGAGCAAGTTACCATATCGTCTCAAGGGTGAACCAAAAGGAAGTGTGATGAAAGCGACTATGGAGTTGTTGTAAATGAACTAATCCCAAATTAAAGTTTAGACTAACAGTAATGCCAATTAGAGGTGTTCAAAACGGGTACCCGCATTTTCTAAATACCTAAAGTACCAGGTACCCAATTCTCCGTGTAGTATATTTGTCGGCCCGTGATCCGACCTGTTAAGTCAGAGTACCCAGTAATTGTGTACCTGTAAAATTCGGGTTATGGGTACTTGATTCATTTACTTTTTTTATTTTTTAATTTATTTTTTAATTTATTTTTTTAAAAAATTACATATAAAATAAATAAAAATATTAAAAATTCATAATATACAATTTATATACAAAAATTAGTGATTTGAAGTTAGTTTTAAGGATAAATATTTGGATATGTATATATATATATATTAAAGTTTATTTCCAAAAGAAAATATTAAAACCGATTGTGATTTTTTCTTTAGAATCTCATATCGACAAATTAATAAAAACTATTTTAAAAAAATTCAAAACTTAAAAGTACATAATATAAACCTAAGAAAAATTTAAGGATTTAAATTTAATTTTAAGATAAAAATATTGAGGAATATAAAATAAAAATATAATTTAAACTAAATATATATATATATTAAAACTATTGGATCGGATCGGGTACCAGGTTATTAAAAAAATTTGACCCTGACCCGACCCAACTACCCGAGAAAAATCACGGGTCAGATACCTAACTTGGTTGGGTAATTGTTTTCAGAAAATTACCTTGTTTTTTAAGTTCGGGCCAGCGGGTCGATGAGTCATGTAAACTGGGTCGATTATCTTTGAACACCCCTAATTCCAAGTGGGTAGCAATGAGTATTAACTACATTGATGGCATAAAGCAGTAAAAGACTAATGAACCCTTGCATAGCGTTCTAGACGAGAATTTAGCTCTATAGGAGAGCTTGGTAGAAAAGACAAGATAACAAGGTAGTAATAATGTTATAGGTGCGATAACCCTAAGAGCCTTATGAGGTAAGATTCCATAAGACTTATGCATTTGTTTGCTACTCGAGAAACAATTAGGACACCTGAGATACTCGAGTGTGTTTGTATTGATTGTCCAATTGTTTGATAAATATTCATATATATCCAAATCAGTACGAGGTTCATTGAAATGCTAGTTGGATGTTGTACTGAGGCTATGTGACCCAGACATGTTCCGAGTACTCTGGAGGAGTAGAGTAGCTTGGCAAGGTACTGATACTATGTGAGTTGGACCTAGCCTAAGATTTTTATGAAGTATCGATGCTATGTGACCTGAGCCACACTTAGGGTACTTGTGAGATGTTGATGCTTTGTGACTCATATCTTCCATAAGGTACCTATAGTAAGCAAATATAGTGTGAGTTTCATGATTCTAAAGTGACCCCAAACTACACCATGATGCTTACTTTTTGTTGTGTGATTGTACTTAGTGTCTTTGTGAGACCGGGTACTATCATTATTTATTGCACGATGATGCACTGTAGGATAATACTGAGGTTAGAGACCTAGTATACGTTTACTTATGGAGAGACCCTTAGTAAAGATTAAAGGAAGCATGAGAATTACACTAACGAGGTAGAACTGATGAACTTTAAGTAGGTAGCACTTGATTAGGATCATGCATATACCTACTGTTTATTACCCTATCTTCTACCAGGTTTATGTCTTTTAGATTCATATATTGCTTTAAATTAGACATTATACTACTGGGCTTTGTAAGCCCAACATTTGAACGTTTCCGTTTACATGTTAGTATATTGAGCCATTTGAGGAGTACCATTGTAGTAGGATTCCCAGCATTCCTCACAGAGTACTAGTTGGTTACTTGTAGTGGGAATGTGTATTAATAGGATCCTTACTTATGTATTATGATTTGTAAACTTTGAGTTATATTAATTATTTAAAATTATGCCATGGATCTCCGATTTATAAAAAATAATTCTCTATTTTGATATCTTGGTTTTTAAATGATGATTATAAGTATCATTTTTAAAAACTGGTTAGCCACTTAGGTGGTTTTACATGACATTCTAATTCTCTAGGGGTCAGACTAGATTTGGGTGTTACATTTAGTGGTATCAGAGTATCAGGTTGAGTTGATCATAAGACCTAGTGATTGATTTTAGTAAGGTGTCATTGAATACATGCCCCTAGGTTCTGAAGGTAATCTTATAAGACTGGAATCTAGATGTTGCTTCCTCTTTGTAACCGTGTGTATGAAAATGGTAATGATTTTAATGTTCTGAGAATAGTTTCATTAGTAGGATGGAGAGTCGTGTCTCTTATCCTGATAATTTTATTAGGGAATTGTTACATAGGGTAGATGATTGCAAGGTTTCAATGCTTGCGAGAGTCATTAAGATGACCTTCTTTAGAGTTTTTGACCTCATCACTTCGAGAGGTAGTTGAAGTTTTCACAGAACACATATTTCTCAAATAGCTTTTCTGAGTGTGACATCACTGTTATAGTTTCTAGAAGAGGGGCTGTTGAGCTCATATTAACAACTGAAGAAGCCAAGAGGGGATGAATTGGCCTTTTCAATTTTTGGTGGAAGCAATCTATAAACATAACTTTTTGCACAATGATTTAGACTGTTTCGACTTTTAAACCAAGTCTACATCCACTACCTTAGCACCCACACTAAGAATTTCTCAAATCCACTAGATTTTTTTACCTTTAAGGACAATGTGTAACCTTACAAATACTTCATGCTTTATACCCCAAAAGCTTAAATACACTCTCTCCCAAAGATTAATTGAAAATTTAGAAAACTAAAACCTTACAAAGGCAAATAAGTTTGCTTTAATTAATCTCTCACCCAAATTACACTTGAGCAAAATAAAAAATGTAGCTTACAAGTGTGTTTACAACAAAGAATTTTACAAATTAAGCACAAAACTAAGCTTTGATGTTGGTAGATTGGTTCAATATGATTCTTGATGACCTTGGGAAGCTTTGACCTTCAATTTATACATTCTCCATTAATTCTAACTGTTTGGAGCTATTAGGGATCATTATAGCCGTTTTCTACAACAAAAAACATTATTTAATGCACAAGGGATCGATCCCTTTTAATCAAGGGATCGATCCTTTTTCAAACATTTCGACCGTTGTAACAAAGGGATAAATCCTTTAAGGGAAGGGATCAATCCTAAACTCACTGTTGTCCAATGGATTGATCCTTTTTAAAGGGGATCAATCCTTTGGTCAAAGAGATCGATCCTTTTTCTATGAGATCGATCCTTTGAGCTAAAAATCCTTGGAAATTTAACTTTAAAGCGTGAAAAACGACTGAGTTTGTTTTTGAAAAGATTCGACTAAGTTGGAAAACATTTAAAACATATTTTTCAAGTTAATTTAGACTTTGTATTATTTTTGATAATTTTTTGACAAATTCAATTAAGTCCAAAAACAATTTTGCAATTTAATGTTATATCAAAATATTAATTCAACAATCTCCCCCTTTTTGATATAACAAAACTCTTTGAAAAATTGGTTTTGAAAAATGCTCCCCCTTTGAAAAATAATAAAATAATTTAAGTATTTGTGAAAAATTTTAAGCTCTAATTTTAATTTTGAAAAATCATTTTGCATTTTAAACTTGCTTCTTCCCCTTTTTGTTATATAAAAAAAATTCAACGATGTTACTACATATAACAATGGAGATAAAGTAATTAAAATAAGCTACAATTATCGACAAGCATATTAAGAAACGAAAAGCATAAATATCCCAAAACATCAAATGCATATATATAAGTTCAAGTATCCAACAAGATAATCATCCAAGTATCAAATAAAAGTTTAAAAAGCCAAACATCAAAAGTCAAATAGTCAAAATGTAGCAAAGTCTAAAATGCGATAATAATTATATGATATGCATGTCCTAAGATGATGAAGGAGGAGGGAAGGAAAATCCGTAAAGCTGACGATGGATCTCTCGAACCTCCTTAGTCATAGTACCCTGAGGATGCTCTCTAGCGACAAAGCGAGATTCGACATGAGCTCGAATAGAATCGAGAAACTGAAATATCCTCTCCTCAAACCCTCGAAAGAAATCCACATGTGGTGTCGGGTCAACATGAGGCACTCTCTTGGGCTCCTTGTCAATGTCGTCATGTGCATCGTCCATGTATTCATCTGCGTCAAGTTCATCTCCATGATGCTCATCCTTTATGTCCTCTCTATGACGACTATAAACCCAATGCATAGATCTCTCGGACGCCTCCATATACCCGAGTTTCATCATGGTGCCTCGACCAATGGTTCTATCGTATGAAAGGTACATGTCGGGCTTGTGAGAGGTGTCCATATCAAGATGGTCGAATAAGTGGCTAAGGTACATGTCGTAGACTAGGTTTGGTCGACCCTTTGATTTGATGACGCTCACTATGTCATTGAAGATCATGCTCTCAAGATGAAGCTTGCGACTTGTTGGATGCAAAACATCTACCAATAGCCGCTTTCAAGAACAATCAAGAATTTTGTGCCTCAAGCACGGATGCAATGAGAGACGATGAGATGAAGCAAACAGTTATTAAGGGAGAATAGGGTTGCTCTATTATTTTTAAGGCGCATGGCGACGAGAAAAGGACCTTTTTTATTATCATTGCCGGTAAGAGGGAGGTCAAAAGACTAGGTGATGAGATCAACAGTGATAGTGACAAACTGACCCATAAGATATGAAACTATGGTTCAATAGATGGTGCCATCATGAGAAGTGGATGACACATGAGCATTTGAGTAAAAAAACTCGTACCAAAGAATGATGAGTGGGACCATTGAAGTTTAGAAAAGTAAAAAGCTTCATATCTTTCAAGGTTTGCTCGTAAGGAAAACCCAAGTTGTTTAAAAAATCAAAACCGATTTTTCGAGTTTCTTTAATATGTCGAGATGCAAAGAATGAGTCAAAACGCCTACGATCTTTGGAATTTCGAAAACATTGGTCCATCCAAGAGTCACTTGTAGGATTGCTCGAGGATGCCCCTTTGAAGCCATACTTTTTCTTTTCAAAATATTATTAAAATGATAAAAATATATTTTTGAACAAAAATGAGTGTTTAAGGATCCCAAAAAAGAATTTTGGAAGATTTAAAAATGAATTTTGGGCTTAAAAATGAGGTATGGCCAAATGGAATAATGGGTGGTTTTTGATTGGGGACTTTTATCGAACACTTAGTGGGTGTTAGATAAAGATTTGGGATTTTCAAAGAAATTGATTATGGGTAAAACTCCCTACAATAAAACCACAATTTTTATAATAAATAAATATTCTCTAACCACCTAATTCAACACAATTTTATCAAGATTGAAAAATTAAAAAATAGGGTTTTAAAAAAATCTTACCCAAAGTGTTGATTCCTTCAAATTGATGATAAGAAACGTTGAACGGAAGTTTGAAGGATGATTTTTATACAAAACCCAGTTGCAATTGATTCAGATTGAAGACTTTTAATAAAATTCGGAGTTTGGGAGATTTTGAGAGTATTTGCTTTGAAATATAGGGGATGGGGTTGAAATGTGACTAAACAGGTTTAAAAATCGATCCTTTTATTAAAGGGATTGATTCTTTTCCTTTAAAATTTCATCTTTTATTCCAATGACCAAATTGATGACATGAGACACTAAATGGATGCAACCTAAGTTAAATTATTGATAGAAAAATAATTCTAATGTCTTAGATGATACTAAATGTGCATGAATGCAAACTTGATAAATAAATTATGAAATTTTTTATTATTAATCAAAATATTCCATGCTGATCGGCCTGTGGGTGTGAGAGATGAGCCCAGAGTTATGTTGGAGTTCCTTGGTTGAGCTACTACTACGTCTAAATGAAAGGAAACGAAACACAGAAGAAACAGAAATGAAATGGCGTCTGTTGGCGAAAACGGGTAAAGAAAACAAAAGAACACGAGAATTTTACGAGGTTCGGCAATGTGCTTACGTCCTCGGTGCCTAGGCGGCGCTAGAAGTTTTTATTCAATGATATTTTAGGTCTAGGTTACATCTCTATTTATAATAGAAAACCCTGGTACATAATTACAAAATTAACCCTGTACCGTACCGCGGGGGCTGCGCCCCCGCACCCCCAACCCACATAATTCGTAACCCCACAACGAGACTTTCTTTGTAAGGACAGTTGATGTTCGCTTCGCTCACTCCGCTCCATCTCCTGTCCTCTTTACTGGTATATTTATGAGCCATACCTAACAAATCTCCACCTTGGCGAATATCCTGCCTCTTGAAAATTCAATGTGGGTTGGGTTACCTTGATTCTTTAACAACTCGAAACATTCAACAAGTCCAAGCAATGCTTGAACTTGTCTGTCGTAACTGGCTTAGTGAACATATCAGCGGCATTTTCATCAGTATGTACCTTCTGAAACAAAACCTCTCCAGATGCAACCAACTCTCTGATCTTGTGGAACCTTACATCAATATGTTTAGTTCTAGCACGATACACCTGATTCTTAGCCAAGTGAATAGCACTTTGATTATCACAAAGCAACTGAACTCCACGTTGTTGAACACCCAACTCCTTCACTAAACCAGTAAGCCATAAAGCTTCTTTTGCAGCTTCAGTCGCTGCCATGTACTCAGCTTCAATTATAGATAGAGCCACAATACATTGAACAGTAGACTTCCAACAAATAGGCCCTCCACCAAGAGTAAAGACATACCCTGTCGTAGATCTTCTATTATCCAAGTCACCTGCATAGTCTGAATCCACATATCCTACAACCAAAGGATTATCCCGCTGACTCCCAAAAATAATTCCATGTCCCACAGTACCCTTTAAGTACCGAAAGATCCACTTGACTGCTTCCCAATGTTGCTTACCAGGTTTAGACATGTACTTACAAACTTGACTAACAGCATGAGCTAAATCAGGACGAGTACATACCATCGCATACATCAAGCAGCCAACAGCATTAGAATACGGAACCTTTGCCATATCTTCAGCTTCCTTATCTGTCTTGGGGCACTGTTCTGATGAGAGCTTAAAGTGATTCGCCAATGGAGTGCTAACTGGTTTTACGCTGCTCATCGCAAACCTTTCTAGCATTTTCTCAACATAACCCCGTTGAGATAGCCGCAGTTTCCTTGAGTCTCTGTCCCTGCAAATTTCCATTCCAAGAATTTTCTTTGCAGCACCTAAATCTTTCATATCAAATTCCTGACTCAATAAAGTTTTCAAACCGATAACATCATCCATGTTCTTCGCAGCAATCAACATATCATCAACATACAGTAATAGAAAAATAAAAGAACCATCATCAAGGCTCTTAACATAGACACAACAATCATACTCACATCGGTTGTAGCCAATCTTGATCATATAGGAGTCAAACCGTTTATACCACTGTCTCGGAGACTGTTTCAACCCGTACAAAGATTTCTTCAATCTGCAAACTAAATGCTCGTTTCCAGGTTGAGTGAAACCTTCAGGTTGCCGCATGTAGATCTGCTCCTCTAAATCACCATGCAAAAAAGCAGTTTTAACATCCATCTGCTCTAAATGCAAATCCCAACTAGCCACCAATGCAAGTACTGCTCGGATTGAAGTGTGCCTGACCACAAGAGAAAAGATTTCATCATAATCAACTCCTTTCTGCTGTGAAAAACCCTTCGCTACCAAACGAGCCTTGAACTTCTCCCCCTCTTTTTCTGTTACTACTGGTTTCTTCTTATACACCCATTTGCAACCAATCGGCTTCTTACCCTCAGGAAGGGGAACTAACTCCCATGTGCGATTGTGATTCAAAGACTCCATCTCCTCAACCATGGCTGCCATCCACTTGTCGTTTTCCTGACTAGTAACGGCATCATGAAAAGTAACCGGATCATCACTGCTAACAATAAGTGCAAAAGATACCAAGTCTTCAAAACCCAATCTGTTCGGAGGCTTTATATTCGTCCGTCTCACCCTGTCTCTGGCGAGACTATAATCCTGCAAATCATCCGTAGTGGAACCACCAGAAGTCGGTTGAGAAGTTTCTGGTTTCTCAACTGGAAACTGCTCGAAATCCACCACTGTCGTGTCTTGCTTCTGCTGCAACATGGATTGTTCATCAAAAACGACATCTCTACTAATCACAACTTTCTTCGCAACTGGATCCCAGAACTTGAATCCTTTGACACCTTTCTTGTAACCCAGAAAAATGCACTCCTTCGATTTTGCATCAAGTTTGGATCTCTCATCAGCAGGTACATGCACATAAGCAGGACAACCAAAAATCCGTAAGTTATCAAAACTAACATCATGACCAGTCCATACCTCTTCTGCAACTTTCCCAGCCAGCGATGCCCTTGGCGATCTGTTGATAAAGTAACACGCCATGTTAACAGCCTCAGCCCAGAAGTGTTTGGGAAGCCCCGCATTCAACCGCAAACATCTGGCTCTTTCATTCAACGACCTGTTCATTCGTTCCGCAACACCATTCTGTTGTGGTGTCTTGCGCACTGTAAAATGCCTCTGAATCCCATGCTCCTTACAGAATTGTAGGAACTGTGAATCTGTGTACTCCGTACCATTGTCAGACCGCAAACACTTGATTTTTCGTCCTGTTTGGTTTTCTACCTCAGCTTTCCACAGCTTGAACTTCTCAAAAACTTCAGATTTCTGTTTCAAAAAATACACCCAAACTTTCCGTGAAAAATCATCAATAAAAGTAACATAGTACCTAGATCCACCCAAAGACGATGTCGTGGAAGGCCCCCATACATCAGAATGCACATAATCAAGAATCCCTTGAGTTGTGTGCTTCGCAGTCTTGAAACGGACTTTAGTCTGTTTACCAAGAACACAATACTTGCAAAAGTCGAGCTTACAGCTTTTGACACCATGCAACAAGTTTCTCTTGTGTAATTCTGCCATACCACGTTCACTAAGATGAGCAAGGCGCATATGCCACAATTTTGTCGTATCATCACAGGACTCAACAGAGTGAACTCCACCTGCAACGGTACTCCCTAACAATCTGTAGATATTCCCTGCAGTCATCTTACCTTTCATCACAGTCAATGCTCCTTTAACAATCCGAATGGTTTCCCTATCCTCGTCAGCCTTAGGGATAAAACCATTCTTGTGCAAAGTGCCCAAGGAAATCAAATTCTTCTTCAAGTCTGGGATATGTCGAACACCACTCAACGTCCGAACGGAGCCATCGTGCATCTTAATTCTGACATCACCAATACTAACAATATTGAAACATCGATCATCACCCAAATAAACCGAACCAGAATTAACCGGCCTGTATGTCGAAAACCATTCCCTATTTGGCGTGATGTGATAAGAACATCCAGAATCAAGAATCCAAGCATCCGTCAATTGTGTCGTTGAAATAGAAAGCATATCACCCTCACTGCAATCAGAATTATCATCCTCGACCACGTTCACAGACTTGGATGAGCCATCACGCTTCTCATCAGTCTGCTTTTTCAACTTCGGACAGTCTCGCTTCATATGTCCCGCCTCCTTGCACTTGTAACAGTGAATCGTCTTCTTATCCCTGGATTTGGATCTGGAATTCCGCTTCCCGGACCCTGCCTTCTCTGGCTTCCGTCCACGATCTCGATTACCCTTGACATATAAGCTATCGGCTTGAGAGCTTTCCCCTGCATTCTTCTTCCGCTGGTTGTGAGCCAACAAGGCTGCAGTAATCTCCTCAACATTGATAGTCTCTTTCCCATATGTAAGAGTAGTCACCATGTGTTCGTAAGAGGGAGGCAACGAACACAACAGAATCATCGCTCTGTCTTCATCCTCAATTTTCACATCAAGCCGAGCCAGATCAGAAACGATTTGATTGAAGACATTCACGTGTTGCGCCAAATCGTGATCATCCTGCATCTTCAGCCCATACAGCCGCTGCTTCAGATACAGTTTTGTCGTTAAGGATTTGGACATAAACTGACTTTCCAACTTCCTCCAAATTTCGTCTGGAGACGATAGATGCATGACGTGATACATGACCTCGTCCGCCAAGCATAATCGTATGGTTCCTGCCGCTCGCTGCTGCAATTCTTCCCAATCTTCCTCATCCATCGACGCCGGCTTTGTAGATCGCAAAGCCTTCAAGATCCCTTGCTGCGCCAATAGATCCTTCACCCTCGTTTGCCATAATCCGAAGTTACCCTGACCATCGAATTTCGCGACTTCGAATTTTGCTCCTGACATCTGATACCAATTGTTGGCGAAAACGGGTAAAGAAAACAAAAGAACACGAGAATTTTACGAGGTTCGGCAATGTGCTTACGTCCTCGGTGCCTAGGCGGCGCTAGAAGTTTTTATTCAATGATATTTTAGGTCTAGGTTACATCTCTATTTATAATAGAAAACCCTGGTACATAATTACAAAATTAACCCTGTCCTCTTTACTGGTATATTTATGAGCCATACCTAACAGCGTCCATGGTATATGTGTACAGAATAATCAATCGGTTTGTGTATATGGTTTAATGAAAGAATTTTGCATCTACCAATTGTATAGAATGCTGAGTTAAATGATAAAGACAGGAGACAGGAGTGGCTTTGAAAGTTAGTCGTTGACAAGTCGTTCGTGTGGATTTCCAACACCGACCAATTCGCTCCTTTACACGGCAACAACAACAACAATAATAATATAAAAATAAATATCTAAATTATATTTAAAGTTAATTTTTTGTATTTAAAGAGTCTTTAGTTAAAAATATATATCTAATATTTTTATTATATTTGTTAGTGTTTATCTTTAAAAGAAATTATTAAGTGACATTTAAAAATTAAAAATATTTTTAAATAATTTATATATATATATAAAAGAACATGACATGTGTCAACACTTAAAATATATTTTAAAAATATTAAATATTTATTTTTAATAAAATTTTGACACAAAAAATTAAATTAAATATGAGTATATTTATTAGTGGAGCATAAAGTTATAGAAGCTCACTTAAATAAAATCATATTGTTAAAAGAACCGAGTGATTTGCTATCCACACAACTTTATGCACCTTCGTCGTAACTTATGTGTTGACCAAGTCAGTGGGCGTGTAGAATTGGTGAATGACTTGGAATGTAGTATCAGTCAACGCGCCAAGATTCACTGCCATCTCCAATGGCTCAAAATTTTTTGGATTGCATCCTCTAAATTATTTTTAATATTTTGATATTTATTTATTTTAATCAATCTAAATAAATAAAAGAAAATATTTATTCAAACATAACTCTCAATAATTTAATATTGAATACTCATATTTTTTATATTCATGATGCTCGAACTTGAAACATTAAAAAATAACAATAATTATTTTATCTCAAATTGTAATTCACAACCATTTGACATTTCTTTAACTTTTAAAAATTAATTTAATCTTCGAACTCAACTAAAAAAATAATTTAATTTATATGTAATATCATAAGTCATCATAAATTAACACGTTAGAATTAGAATAGTTGGTCAAAAATTCATTAGTCAAAATATCATATTTTTTTTAAGTTTAAATGGTTTATTTTTAAAAAATTGAGTGTTTCATATATCATTAAATCAAAATAAATTAAATAAATTAGGGTAAGAGAATTGTTCTTGTAATAAATTTGTATAATATTTGATTTGAATTATTCAATAAATAAATAATAAATTAAAAATTAAAAATTTAAATGTAAAAACTACATGAAATAACTTATGCAGTTTTTAACATTTAAAAAGTATATATTATAGAATAATATTATTTGCTTCAAACAAAAAGTAAATGATGCCCAATTCGCGACTCTTTGTTCTAAATAAAGGAAAGACTTGAATTTCTTCGTACAACGCGTTTCCAATAAAAGTTATTGAAAGCAGAAGTTTTTGTTTTGTATTGTACACAATAATTGGAAAATAAGAAATTCTGCAATCAAAGCCCAAATATATATATATATATATATATATATATATATATATATTTAATATATGTTATTATTATAAAACATAATATAAATTGAGTGACCAATTATGTTATAAAGTCATAAGATAGTAGAAGTTTCATAATAATAAAAGTGTATATACAATTAAAGTTGTATTTATAATTTGAGGAATGACAAAATTATAAGTACGAAAAATAACTAGTTCTTATATCAACTATATAAAAGAGTTATGATATTTAAGAAATAGATTATCTCATATATTATCTTATGCCATCAGAGAGTTTATACTCAAGAGAACTCTTTGATTTTGAATTATTGTATCATGTTTTGGTTTTAAAATATGAAGGTTATGTACATGTAACTTAGGATATGCTAGTATTGATCGGCCCAAAGGAAAATTAATAGTTGACATAATCGTATGTAAAACTTTGGTTATAAGCATGTGGTAATTATTCAGTTTGACATGTGAGTAATAAACCGACACAAAGGAAGTTTTTTGCGTAATATTTTCTTATTATTAGTGTTTGGTTATAACACTATATAACACTTAAGATAAATATTTTGTCTAAAGATGAAATATTAGTAGAGTATTTGATATCTTAAGAAAAAAGTTTAAGTGTATTCAAATTTATATTATTATTTTGTTGATCTTTTAATTTAATTGAAAGATAAAATTAAGAAAAATAGATTGATTGACAATATTTATATGGTTTAAGTGTATTTATATTGTTTATGCAATATATGTATACATTCAATTTAGATTTTTAATTTTGATTGTTGGTTGCAAAAGTAACATCTTTTGTGTAGACTTATTTATTTAAAATATCAAGATGATTATGTATTTCTTGTGATTTATGTGTTTATTAATTGACCAAAAGAAAAGTTAATATTTGACTGGATTTTAAGCGGCACATTTGGTAATAATATATGATAGTTATAAGGTATTTTATGTGAGCATTACATTAGTCCAAAAATTAGTATTTTGTTTGATATAGTTTATTATCAATGTTTGATTACCATAATAAGAGTATCATTGATTGTTAGTATTACTATCCAAAGACTTGGTATTAATGTAGCATTTGGTATCTTGAAATGAGAATTATCAATTATTTTAAATTTAGTGTTTGCTTATGTTGTAACACCCATCTCCTGTATACCTTTTTGTACACGAGATACATGTCACATCATTTTTCAAAACCGTTCCTCATTTGTAAACCCGTAAAATTTTATTTCGTTTTATAAAACGTTTTAATTTACTAATAATAAAACATGCATTAAACTTAAATAGATGACAAAAGAGAAATGTTCACACTTCATCATTTTACATCAGGTTAAATAAAATGTTTTTCAGAGTGTTTTTACTAAATCTAATACATGCCAACTAAATACATCAAAAGTAGACATGATTTTCGTACTGTTACTGACGAGGGTACACTTGATTGGTGATGTCCGACGATCTCCTTACTCCAGTTGTATCAAAACCTACGTGTGAAATCAACACACGTTAAGTAATTTTTTAGTGAGACATACTTAACCATAAGCAAACTTATAAACATAAGTATAGCATAACAATTATAACATCAAATAACTATTTTTAATTTATTATAAACCTTATAAATTGGCACGGTTAGTGCTAATACGGTAATTTACCAACTTTCTATTCATGTTCAATTATTAAGATGCACACGTAGTGCCTATACAACAGTTCATCATCTCATGATGAATTCTGTGGGTTTCACATATCGTGCTTGTAGGATTATTCATCAAACTCATGATGAATTTCGTGGATTTGCACACATAATGCATGTACGGTAATTCATCAACTCATGATGAATTCCGTGGATTTGCACATATAGTGCCTGTACCGTTATTCATCAACTCATGATGAATTCTGTGGATTTACACACATAGTGCCTGTAGTACACTTAGTACTGATATACCATTGCAACATATGTTTTTTAATGATATATATTTATAATTCTTAATGTACATAATAAATGCTCTCACTTGGCTTCCGTCGATATTGTATCCCAAAACGTAAAGCTGATTACTCAGGTATTTTGCCTTTGCCTTTCGTTTTGCTAGACTCGGGAGCTTGATTTTGATCTTTGGAGCTGTGGAGGAGAGCACAAAGCCACGTGAAAGAAGAATAAGAAGAAGAGATAACTTGTTGACTTACTTTCCTTTTTTTTCCTTATAAAATCCATAATAAGGAAATACTTTTAAATTTATTTTTCCTTTAAAGGACCAAAATGCCCTCTTTACTCATCTATTATTACAAAATAGTGTAAACCTTATTCCAAATCATTTTCTCATCTTTTGTCAACTATTCAAATAGATCGTCAAATTTTAATTCTTTTTAATATAGTCCCTAATTCAAAATGTAGGGCATTACAATTCTCCCATTTAGAAAATTTATCCTCAAATATAAAGCAGTACCTGAAACGAAGAGGTGTGGAAATTGCTTTCTTATATCCCCCACTTGAAATTCGATTTTCTTTCTTTTCAAATCAGCAAAAGACTTATGGCGATCTGAGGCTATTTTTAGATTGTTCTGGATAATTTTCACTTTCTCCTCCATTTCTTTCATCAAATCCGGGCCAACAAGGTCTCGATCTTTTAGCTTAAACCAATTTAATAGTGTTATGCACTTCTTCACATACAAAGCTTTATATGGGACCATCTTAATACTCGATTGGTAACTAATATTATACGCAAATTCCTCTAATGGCAAATACCTTTCCCATGATCCCTTAAACTCAATCACATATACCCTTAGCATATCCTCTAGAATCTGTATAGTTCGCTCTGACTACCGATTTGTCTGCGGATGAAAAGCTATACTAAAGTTCAATCGAGTGCCTAACGCCTCATGTAAAGTGTAACCCCCTAGACCCGACCTATGCATTTCGACTAACTCTAGTGGATCACATACAAGATTTTTAAAGACATTTTCTGAAACCGATATCCAATCAATGTAAAACCACATTATTCATGACATGAAATTATAATAAATTATAATATTAAAACTCAACTCTTAAATATAAAACCAATCAGTAATAAATTAATTTAAAACATATCTTAAAAATCAAAACCCCAATAAACTGAATAGTTATAGCAAAAGTATCATAATTATAAAATCCAATACTTTAAAATAGATCCATGTCACCAGAATAAAGTCAACTTGCAAGTTTAAAATATTATAATCAGATATACTTCAAGAGATATGTTGATCCTCCAAGTGCTCGAACCGAGGTATCTAACCAACAGTATCTGAAATGGGAAAAACATTTTTGAAAGGTGAGCTAGGCTCAGTGTGTCCCAACATTACCATAAAATCATAATAGGTACATTAAACAAATCATAGTCCAGTAAATCTCACAAATTCGTAAAAGAGTTTAACTTTTGAAAATCATAGTTTAAACCCTTTTCTGGTACACTATCGGTAGTTCCCAAAATTATTTTCCATATAGCTTACTTTATGCACATAACAAAAAGAAAGCCGACTTAAGGATAGGCTATGAAGCTTGTATCCTTAAGCCCAAGTCAATAAGTCCATATAGCTTACCCTAAGCACACAGCAAGGGAAAGCCGACCTAATGAAACATCTTGGGGCCCTCAAGAGTCACATTAGGCCCGTTTATTAGCTTGATCAGAGCTATACAATTGTAGTTTAATCCATCCCAAAATCAATATCCATATACCAGTCATCAAAGTCCATAAATCATCAACAATAAATCGGTGTACCAACAATAATAAACCATAGATTTTAATGTACCATATTTCAAAACATATAAAACCATTATGTAGTAAACAGGAACACACCTCGATAATGGGTTCAGATAGTAGATCTACTGATTGCTGGTTTAACCATGCTCTGCTACAGTTTTTGAATGGGTGAATACTGGTATACGTAGTTTAACTGTTCTAGAAGAGCTGGGTCGAGCTGTCGAACGATCCAGAGAGTCTCTTGTACCTTCAAACAATAATAATTTATCAACCCCAAATCTTACTTAATTATTCAAAGCTAAAATTCTTAAGTATATTAGCATTTTTTGGGTTTGACTATCATTTTGGGGTATTTCGAGTCTGAATTTGGCCAAACGGATTACGGAATCGGAATCAGGACGTCAAAAAACATAAAGTATAAATTTTAAAAAATTCAGATTCTTGGTCAAAGTCAAATTAACCACTTTGACCGTCAATTTGGAGGCCTTTCTGTTCGAATTTGATGAAACGGACTTCGGAAACGGATTCGGAACGTCGACAACTATCAGAATAGGTATACTCGGAAAAGATTTACAGTCGTTTAAGGGTCGGTCAAAGCCATTTTAAGTTTTGGTCAAAGGAAGTCAACGGTCATGGTCAACGGTCAACGGTCAACGATCAACAGTCGGGTCGGGTCGGGTCAGATCGGTCAAACCAGTTCGAATCGGTCAAAACCGGTCTAACCGGTTAGAACCGATCAAACCGGTTTCCAGCCCTCCACTCTCCCTGCGGCGGCGCGTGTGGCGCGTGAGGCCTCCTCCGGGGGTCTAAAAATTCCAGAAAAATTTCTAAAAATTATTTTAAACGATTTCGAGATACTTACAAAGATCGGTTCAAATTTTTGAACGGCGGAGAGCTCGATTTCAACTCGGCCGAATCTTTGACTGCTCCACCCCCTCACGCGCCGTCGTCGACGGCAAACAAGGTTGACACCGGCAGACTCGAAATGACACAAGGAACACGATGGTGCAGGAGGTGTCGTAAACGGAGCAACGATCGGCGGTGAATTTAACATTTTCCCGGTGATAGAGCTAACAAAAACGTCGAGACTTTGATTGTAAATTCCTGACGTTTGGCAGCGTTTCGCTTCAATTAAATTGAAGGATTTGTTCCACGCTCGATGATGAACACAACGGTGGTTTTAAAACGACGATCGAAATTTGGACGGCGTCGGAATCGGAGTTGGAAACTGCGTATGGGAAAGGAAAATTGGGAGCATTTTGGTTCTGAAAATCAAAACCAAATGCACGCTTATAATCAAAGTTGCCGACAGTTTTAGGGTAAATTCAAGGCTTGGTCCTTGGATTTCCTTCACTTCTAAAATGGCCTATAAACTCTCATAAATTTTGATTTAGTCACCACAATTTACCAATTTTCACAATTAACCTCCAATTTCAATTAAATATTATTTTGTAAATATTCGGGTTGTTACAATTCTCCCCCTCTACAAGAAATTTCGTCCTCGAAATTTACCTTATGAGAACAGTTGAGGAAACTGAGCCTCCATTGACTCCAATATCTCCCAAGTAGCTTCTGAGAGGCCTCGGTTACTCCATTGAACTTTGACCATTGGAATACGCCTATTCCGAAGAACTCGCTCATCTCTTTCTAAGATTTGAATGGGCTCCTCCTCATATGATAAATTAGGTCTCAGCTCTACTTCCTCAACCTGAATGATGTGACTTGGATCTGGATGGTATCGCCTTAACATAGACACATGAAAAACATCATGAATACGACTAAGATGGGAAGGCAACTTGAGCTCATAAGCAACAGGTCCAACTTTCTTCAAAATACGATACGGCCCAATAAATCGCGGACTCAGTTTACCCTTACGTCCAAATCTCAATACTTTCTTCCAGGGTGAAACTTTTAAAAAGACCTGATCTCCAACCTCAAACTGTATATCTTTCCTTCTCTGATCTGCAAAATATTTATGCCTATCAAATGCCTCTTTCAGACGGTCACGGATCAATCTGACTGTGTCCTCTGTCTCCCGCACTAACTCAGGTCCCAAAGTCTTCCTATCACGCAACTCAGTCCAACAAATTGGGGTGCGACACCTACGCCCATAGAGTGCTTCATAGGGTGCCATACGAATGCTGGTCTGGTAACTGTTATTATAAGCGAATTCAGCCAAACGCAAAAAGTTCTCCCAGCTACGATGAAAATCGATTACACAACCCCGTAACATATCCTCCATAATCTGAATTACTCTCTCAGATTAACCATCAGTTTGTGGGTGGAAAGAGGTACTATAATCCAATCTCGTACCCAAATCCAAAATCTCGAAGTAAATCTCGGATCTCGATCTGAAATGATAGATAACGGAACACCATGCAATCTAACAATCTCTGAAATATACAACCTTGCCAACTTGTCCAACGTATAATTTACCCGTATAGGAATGAAGTGAGCTGACTTTGTAAGTCTGTCAACAATCACCCAAATTGAGTCCTTTTTCGAAGGAGTCATAGGTAAACCAGTAACAAAATCCATAGTAATACGCTCCCATTTCCATTCAGGAATCTTGATAGGTTGTAACAAACCTGATGGATGTTGATGTTCCGCCTTAACTTGCTGACAAGTCAAACACCTCGCCACAAAATTCGAGATGTCCTTCTTCATGCCGACCCAATGATACCTCTCTCTCAAATTCCGATACATCTTATCTCCACCGGGGTGCATAGCATATGGACTACTATGAGCCTCCGTGAGGATAGTCTGCCTCAACTCAGCATCATCCGACACACAATACCAACCTTTGAAGCATAAAACTTCATCCTGATCAAGGGCGTAATCTGAGCTTGTCCCTTGCTCTACTAGCTCAAAGATGGAAAGCAATGAGCTATCAAGGGGCTGCTTAGCTTTGATCTCATCAACCAAGGTCGGCTTAACTTGTAATTCTGCTAACAGAGTGCCATCGTCATATAAATTCATCCTGTCCATTAAAGATCTCAACTCTGTTATCGTCTTTCGACTCAAAGCATCCGCTACAATATTAGCTTTACCAGGGTGATAATCAATCACGCAATCATAATCCTTTAGAAGCTCTAGCCAGCGTCGCTGTCTCAAATTAAGCTCCTTCTGGGTCAGAAGATACTTTAAACTCTTATGATCCGTGAAAATGTAACACTTCTCTCCATAAAGATAGTGTCTCCAAATCTTCAAGGCAAAAATCACTGCTGCTAACTCCAAATCATGAATAGGATAATTACACTCATGCGGTCGCAGCTGACGGGATGCATAAGCCACCACCTTACCTTCCTGCATTAGAACACAGCCGAGTCATGAGTGTGACGCATCACTATACACTGTAAAATCCTTCCCGGACTCTGGTTGAATCAACACTGGTGCTTGAGTCAATACTGCCTTTAATTTCTCAAAGCTCTCCTGTTGTGCCTCACCCCAGTCAAACGGAACATTCTTCCTTAACAACTTTGTCAAAGGAGAAGCAATGATCGAGAAGCCCTCAACAAAACGTCGATAATAACCAGCCAAGCCCAAGAAACTACGGAATTCAGAGATATTCTTGGGTCGTTTCCAATTCACAATAGCCTCGATCTTGCTTGGATCGACCTGAATACCTCGCGCAGAAATAATATGCCCCAGAAACGACACTTCTTGAAGCCAAAATTCACACTTGCTTAGTTTGGCATATAGACGATGCTCTCTCAAAGTCCGCAGAACAATTTTCAAATGCTCGTCATGCTCTACCTCAGTACGAGAATAGATTAGAATATCATCAATAAAGACCACCACAAATTGATCCAAATATGGTCGGATCACCCGATTCATCAAATCCATGAAAGCTGTAGGAGCATTCATCAAACCAAAAGGCTTCACTAAGAATTCATAATGATCATATCTAGTGCGAATGGCCGTCTTGGCAACATCAGATCCTTTAACTTTCAATTGATAATAACCCGAACGAAGATCAATCTTGGAGAATACAGTAGCTCCTCGCAACTGATCAAATAAGTCATCAATACTGGGTAGTGGATATTTATTCTTGACCGTCATCTGATTCAACTTCCGATAGTCAATACATAATCTTAGCGACCCATCCTTCTTTTTCACAAACAGAACTGGAGCTCCCCATGGTGACGTACTATGCCGAATAAATCCTCGATCGAATAATTCTTGCAATTGGACCTTCAACTCCTTAAGTTCTTTTGGAGCCATGCGATAAGGTGCTATAGAAATAGGTGCAGATCCCGGATAAGTCTCTATCTCGAACTCTACCTCTCTATCAGGAGGTAAACCAGGCAACTCCTCTGGAAAGACATCAGGAAACTCGCTAACTGTACGGATCTCTTCGATCGTGGACAATGAACCTTTAGTGTTCAAAATACAAGCAATGAAAGTCTCATACCCCTTCCGGATCATACGATCAATTTCCATAGCTGAAACTATATTAGAGAGATAGCCACGCCGTTCACCAATTAACACAACGGTTCGACCATCTGAAGTCTTTAGAGTAGCCCGCTTGTATTCACAATCCATATTTACCTTGTGTTTATTTAACCAATCCATCCCAAGAATTAGATCGAACTCCTCTAAAGGAAGTTCCATAAGATCATCGAGAAAAATTTCTCCCTGAACCTCTAGAGGACAACGCCGAAATACTTTATTCACTAATACCACTTGTCCTACTGGACTCGTAACTGTAACAGTATTTTCAGTGTTCTTGATCGGAATCTGAAGGTTTCGAGATACCGAGCTCGATACATAGGAGTGAGTGGAGCCATTGTCCAGTAATGCAAAGTATGGGATAGAATAAATAGTAAATGTACCTGCTATAACCTCAGGCTCATCTCTGTCATCCCGACGTCTAGTGGCATAAACCAAAGCTGGTTGTCTAGCCTCAGAAACTGTTGGCCCTCTATTTTACTGAGGTCGGGCTCTACTGTCAGTCCTGGACGCTGAACCACGAGCCTTTACTTGGCTACGATCTCTAATTGGAGTCTGTACTATAGTCTGAGAACGTACAGGAGTCTGAGTAGCGGTCTGCTCAAACGAAGCTAGCTGAGGACAATCCCTCCGAAAATGACCACTAGATCCACACTGATAGCAAAGACCCATCTTCTTACGACACTCTCCTGTGTGTTGTTTACCATAAAACTCACAGAGGAACCCATGATAATACGACGAGGAACCAACTCGACTGCCAACTAACGGTGAGGATGCTGCAGGCCTGAAACGTGTATTGCTTCTCTGAGGGACTGAAGTACGAGTCCTTTTCCCGGACTGTGCTGATGACTCCATCGGGCCTGAAAATTTCTTAGATCATTCCTGTTCAACACGCTCTCTACCAGAAGCTAAAACCTCCACCTCTTCAGCATCTTTGGCTCTGCCCACCAGCACATTAAATATCTCATCCTGATGGGTTACAACTTGCCTACGCAGCTCGTATCTGAGTCCAAGGGCAAATTTACGACATCGATCTCTCTCAATAGGTACCATACTGAATCCATACTTCAGCAACTTCAAGAACTCGATCTCATACTCAGAAACAATCATGTCTCCTTGAACTAGGTCTTGAAACTGCTGACGTCTCTGAGCTAAGTAGCGCTCTCCCAGAAAATGACTCCGAAAGCGATCCTTAAAGAAATTCCAGGTCAAACGATCGATAAGAACACTACTGGTCACTGACTCCCACCAAGTGTAGGCATTGTCATCTAACATCGCCACAGCACTCTGATATCTCTTAGTTGAGTCTAAACCCAACTGATCCATGCGTCTCTCTGTATCCTGGAGCCAATCCTCAGCTTCAGTAGGAGCTCCACCAATCTGTCCCCCAAAAGTTCTAACTCAATTGGCAATCAAAGTCTGCGAAATAGGAACCTCTGATACAACACCAGTAGCTCTGACTGCTCCCTGTATCACCTACAGAAATTGTCTACCAAAATTCTCATCCAAAGCAACTCCGGTAGACTCTGACTCAATATCGGTCGCTCCTATCGGTGTAGTCATGCCAATACCAGCGGTAGGAGGCAGATTCGTTGGGGTCATAAGAGCAGGATCACCTATCAGAGGTGGGGGATCTACCCGTATCTCATCAATCGGATCTGCAAATCTAGCCACTCGACCTCGTCCACGGCTAGTTCGACGACCACGTCTAGCAATCATTTTGATGGATCTTAAGTTTACTACAGAAGATAAAACTTAGGGTTAGATAAGCACTTGGAGTCTCGAACACAATTTAAAAATCTTAATAATTTTGTGACATGGCCTTTGTAACTTGTTTTGTAAAATATTTCAAAACCATATTTTCAATATGGACTCATACACGGTCCGAGGGTTAAAAACCAAAAGCTCTGATACCAATAAATGTAACCCCCTAGACCCGGCCTATGCATTTCAACTAAGTCTAGTGGATTACATACATGATTTTTAAAGACATTTTCTGAAACCGATATCCAATCAATGTAAAACCACATTATTCATGACATGAAATTATAATAAATTATAATATTAAAACTCAACTCTTAAATATAAAACCAATCAGTAATAAATTAATTTAAAACATATCTTAAAAATCAAAACCCCGATAAACTGAATAATTATAGCAAAAGTATCATAATTATAAAATCCAATACTTTAAAATAGATCCATGTCACCAGAAAAAAGTCAACTTGCAAGTTTAAAATATTACGATCAGATATACTTCAAGAGATATGTTGATCCTCCAAGTGCTCGAACCGAAAATCATAATAGGTACATTAAACAAATCATAGTCCAGTAAATCTCACAAATTCATAAAAGAGTTTAACTTTTGAAAATCATAGTTTAAACCCTTTTCTGGTACATTATCAATAGTTCCCAAAATTATTTTCCATATAGCTTACTTTATGCACATAGCAAAAAGAAAGCCGACTTAAGGATAGACTATGAAGCTTGTATCCTTAAGCCCAAGTCAATAAGTCCATATAGTTTACCCTAAGCACACAGCAAGGGAAAGCCGACCTAATGAAACATCTTGGGGCCCTCAAGAGTCACATTAGGCCCGTTTATTAGCTTGATCAGAGCTATACAATTGTAGTTCAATCCATCCCAAAATTAATATCCATATACCAGTCATCAAAGTCCATAAATCATCAACAATAAATCGGTGTACCAACAATAATAAACCATAGATTTCAATGTACCATATTTCAAAACATATAAAACCATTATGTAGTAAACAGGAACACACCTCGATAATGGGTTCAGATAGTAGATCTACTGATTGCTGGTTTCACCACGCTCTGCTATAGTTTTTGAACGGGTGAATACTGGTATATATGTTTAACTATTCTAGAAGAGCTGGGTTGAGCTGTCGAACGATCCGGTGAGTCTCTTGTACCTTCAAACAAAAATAATTTATCAACCCCAAATCTTACTTAATTATTCAAAGCTAAAGTTCTTAAGTATATAAGCATTTTTCGGGTTCGACTATCATTTTGGGGTATTTCGAGTCTGAATTTGGCCAAACGGATTGCGGAATCGGAATCAGGACGTCGAAAAACATAAAGTATGAATTTTAGAAAATTTAGATTCTTGGTCAAAGTCAAAGTCAACCACTTTGACCGTCAATTTGGAGGCCTTCAGGTTCGAATTTGACAAAACGGACTTTAGAAACAGATTCGGAACATCGAAAACTATCAGAATAGGTATACTCGGAAAAGATTTATAGTTGTTTAAGGGTCGGTCAAAGCCATTTTATGTTTTGGTCAAAGGAAGTCAACGGTCAACAGTCAACGGTTAACGGTCGGGTCGGGTCAGTCGGGTAGGGTCAGACCGGTCAAACCGGTTCAGACCGGTCAAATCGGTTCGAACCGGCCAGAACCGGTTGAAAACCGGTCAAACCGGTTTCCAGCCCTCCACTCTCCCTACGGCGGTGCGTGAGGCCTCCTTCGGGGGTCTAAAAATTCCAGAAAAATTTCTAAAAATTATTTTAAGCGATTTCGAGATACTTACAAAGATCGGTTCAAATTTTTGAATGGTGGAGAGCTCGATTTCAACTTGGCCGAATCTTTGACTGCTCCACCTCCTTACGTGCCGTCGTCGACGACGAACAAGGTTGACACCGGCGGACTCGAAACGACACAAGGAACACGATGGTGCAGGAGGTGTCGTAAACGGAGCAACGATCGGCGGTGAATTTAAGATTTTTCCGGCGATAGAGCTAACAAAAACATCGAGACTTTGACTGTAAATTCCCGACGTTTGGCAACGTTTCGCTTCAATTAAATTGAAGGATTTGTTCCACGCTCGATGATGAACACAACGGTGGTTTTAAAACGACGATCGAAATTTGGACGGCGTCGGAATCGGAGTTGGAAACTACGTATGTGAAAGGAAAATTGGGAGCATTTTGGTTCTGAAAATCAGAACCAAATGCACGCTTATAATCAAAGCTGCCGACAGTTATAGGGTAAATTCAAGGCTTGGTCCTTGGATTTCCTTCACTTCTAAAATGGCCTATAAACTCTCATAAATTTTGATTTAGTCACCAATAATTTACCAATTTTCACAATTAACCTCCAATTTCAATTAAATATTATTTTGTAAATATTCGGGTTGTTACATAAAGACTTCCAGAATCTTGAAGTAAACATTGGGTCTCGATATGACACTATCGATATTGGTAGTCCATGCAATCTAACTATCTATTTCATATATGACTCCGCAAACTTATCCATCGAGTAATCTACTCGAACATGGATAAATCGTCTAGGTCAACATATCCAATATTACCCATATAGAGTCCTCTTTACTCTGTGACAAAGGTAACCTTGAAAAAAAATCCATTGTAACTCATTCCCACTTCCACTCGAGAATGAATATTGGTTGTAGTAATCCGGAAGGCCCTTGATGTTCAGCTTTCACTTGCTAACATGTCAAACATTTTGCAAAAAACTCCGTTACAACTCTTTTTATACCAGACCATCAATAATGGCTCTTCAAGTCCTGATACATCTTATTCCCGCCTGGGTGCATCGTCAAAGGGCTATAATGTGCCTCACAAAGAATATCTTTCCTCAATTCATCATCATCGAGAATGCAAAGTCTTATATGGTAATATTAACATCCATTATCCCTCATTTAGAAATATTTGGCCTATTCTTTTTCCACTTCAGCCAATCTCATCAAGCATTTCTTATCTCGACTTTGCAGCTCTTTTATCCAATCCAAAAGCATCGGCTTTTAAAGACATATGTGCATCCAAACCCCGTAAAGCTATAAAAATCTTTCGGCTGAGCGCATCAGCAACACATTAGCCTTTCCGAGATGATAATCAATAACCAAATCATAATCTTTTAAGATCTCAATCCATATTCTCTGTCTCAAATTCAGCTTTTTTCGAGTAAGCAAATACATTAAACTTTTGTGATCTGTGTAGAAATGTCAACGCTCACCGTACAAATAATGGCGCCAAATTTTCAAAGTAAACACTACTGTTGGCAATTCCTAATCATGTGTCGGATAATTCCTCTCATGATTCTTCAACTATCTTGAGGCATAGGACACAACTTTCCCTTCTTGTATCAGCATACATCCCAGCCCATTATGGGATGCATCACTGTAAACGACGTAATCTTTACCCGACTCAGGTTGAACAAGCACTGGGGCCTCTGTTACTAATTTTTTTAGCATTTTAAAACTTTCCTGGAATTTTTCTGTCCAAACAAAAGGCACATCCTTTCATAACAATTTAGTTAGAGATAGAGCTAACATTGAGAAGTTCTTCACAAATCGCCTATAATAACCAACAAGCCCAAGAAACTTCAAACTTCTGAAACATTCTTTGGGGGTTGCCAATCCACTATAGCTTGAATCTTTTTAGGATATACTCTTATGCCTTCCGCAGAGACTATATGACCAAGAAAAACAATCTCAACTAACCAAAATTCATGTTTGGACAGTTTCACATACAATTTCTTGTCACTCAGTAACTGAAGAACCACTCGAAGATAAGCATCATGTTCCTCTCTTGACTTGGAATATACCAAAATATCATCTATAAACACCACCACGGACTGATCCAAGTACGGTTGGAATACTCTGTTCATAAAGTCCATAAATGATACATGAGCAATAGTCAATCCAAACAGTATTACCACAAATTCATAGTGTCCGTACCGAGTTTGAAAAGTCGTCTTGGAAATATCCTCCTTTTCGATCTTTAAGTGATGGTACCCTAACCTCAGATCTAACTTAGAGAAAACTGCTGCACCTTTCAATTGATCAAACAGGTCATCAATCCTCGGAAGAGGATACTTGTTCTTTATCGTTACTTTATTTAATTGACGATAGTCAATACATAACCGCATAGAATTGTCCTTCATTTTCACAAATAGAACATGTGCTCCCCAAGGAGAAACACTGGGTCTGATAAATCTTTTATCAAGTATCTCTTGCAACTGTGTTTTTAATTCCCTTTATTCCGTTAGAGCCATTAGATACGGATCCATAGAAATAGGTTCGATGCACGAGTAAACCTCAATCCTGAATTATACTTCACGATCTAGTGATAAACCCAGTAACTCTTCTGAAAAGACCTCTGGAAACTCCTTAACTGTGGGAATATCGTGTAACCTCACTTTCGACACTCGAGTATCTATCACATTAGCTAGAAATTTTGACATCATTTTCTTTTCTTTCATGGCTGATATCACATTGGAGGGTGATTTCGCTTTTTCTTAAGAAAACGTTTAAGTGTATTCAAATTTATATAATTATTTTGTTGATCTTTTAATTTAATTGAAAGATAAAATTAATAAAAATTGATTGATTGAAAATATTTATATGGTTTAAGTGTATTTATATTGTTTATGCAATATATGTATTTAGATTTTCAATTTTGATTGTTGGTTACCAAAGTAACATCTTTTGTGTAGACTGTTTTATTTAAATTATCAAGATGATTATGTATTTCTTGTGATTTATGTGTTTTTAATTGACCAAAAGAAAAGTTAATATTTGACTGGATTTTAAGTGACACATGTGGTAATAATATATGACATTTATGAGGTATTTTATGTGAGCATTACATTAGTCCAAAAATTAGTCTTTTGTTCGATATAGTTTATTATCAATGTTTGATTTCTGTAATAAGATATCATTGATTGTTAGTATTACTATCCAAAGACTTGGTATTAATGTAGCATTTGGTATCTTGAAATGAGAATTATCCATTATTTTAAATTTAGTGTTTGCTTATGTTGTAACACCCATCTCCCATATACCTTTTTGTACACGAGATACATATGTCACATCATTTTTCAAAATTGTTTCTCATTTGTAAACCCGTATAATTTTGTTTCGTTTTATAAAACATTTTAATTTACTAATAATAAAACATGCATTAGACTTAACTAGAAGACAAAAGAGAAATATTCACACTTCATCATTTTACATCAGGTTAAATAAAATGTTTTTCAGAGTGTTTTTACTAAATCTAATACATACCAACTAAATACATGAAAAGTATACATGAATTTTGTACTGTTACTGATGAGACGACACTTGATTGGTGATATCTGACGATCTTCTTACTCCGGTTGTATCAAAACCTACGTGTGAAATCAACACGTTAAGTAATTTCTTAATGAGGCATACTTAAACATAAGCAAACTTATAAACATAAGTATATCATAACAATTCTAATATCAAGTAACTCTTTTTAATTTATTATTTAACTTATAAATTTGCACCGTTAGTGCTAATAGGGTAATTTACTAACTTTCTATTCATGTTCATTTATTAAGATGCACACGTAGTCCCTATATGGTAGTTCATCAACTCATGATGAATTCCGTGGGTTGCACATATCGTGCTTGTATGACTATTCATCAACTTATGATGAATTCCATGGATTTGCACACATAGTGCCTATACGGTTATTTATCAGCTCATGATGAATTCCGTGGAGTTGTACACATAGTGTGCATGTACGGTTATTCATCAACTCATGATGACTTCCGTGGATTGCACATATAGTGCTTGTACGATTATTCATCAACTCGTAATGAATTACGTGGATTTGCACACATAGTGCCTGTAGTACACTTAGTACTGATATGCCATTGCAACATATGTTTTTAATAAAATATTTTTATAATTATGAATATACATAATAAATGCATGCACCTGGCTTTCCTCACTATTGTATTCCAAAACGTAAAGCTGATTACTCAGGTATTTTGCCTTTGCCTTTCATTTTGCTTGACTCGGGAGCTTGATTTTGATCTTTGGAGCTATAGAGGAGAGCACAAAGCCACGGCAAAGAAGAATAAAAAGAAGAGATAACTTGTTGACTTACTTTCCTCTTTTTTCCTTATAAAATCCCTAATATGGAAATACTTTTAAATTTATTTCCCTTTAAAGGACCAAAATGCCTTATTCACTCATCTATTTTTACAAAATAGTCTAAACCTTATTCCAAATCATTTTACCATCTTTTGTCAACTATTCAAATAGATCATCAAATTTTAATTCTTTATAATATAGTTCCTAATTCAATATTTGGGGCATTACAATTCTCCCCTTAAGAAAAGTCGTCTTCGAATTTAAAGAAGTGCCTGAAACGAAGAGGTGTGGAAACTGCTTTCTCATATCATCATCTCTTTCCCAAGTAGCTTCTTCTACATTATGATTATCCCAAATTACTTTAACCAACGTAATCCTTCCGTTACACAATTCCTTGGTTTCCTTAGCCAAGATCCGCATTGGTTCCTCCTCATAAGTTAAATATGGTCAAATATCTATTTCTTTTAGAGAGATAAAATGGGATGGATCGGATCTATACCTCCAAAGCATCGATACGTGAAAAAAATGTGGATCTTGTCCATATCCGGAGGCAAAGTTAATTGATAAGTTACGGGTCTGACCCTTTTTATTATCTCATAAGGCCCAATAAATCTCGGACTCAACTTTCCTTTTCGCCCAAATCGCAATATCTTCTTCGAAGACGATACCTTTAGAAATACTTTATCCCCCACTTGAAATTCGATTTCCTTTCTTTTCAAATCAACATAAGACTTATGGCAATCCAAGGATATTTTTAGATTGTTCTGGATAATTTTCACTTTCTCCTCCATTTCTTTCATCAAATCCAGGCCAACTAGGTCTCGATCTTTTAGCTCAAACCAATTTAATGGTGTTATGAACTTCCTCCCACACAAAGCTTCATACGAGGCCATCTTAATACTCGATTGGTAACTATTGTTATTCGTAAATTCCGCTAAAGGCAAATACCTTTCCCGTGATCCCTTAAACTAAATCACACATGCCCTTAGCATATCCTCTAGAATCTGTATAATTCGATCTGACTGCCGATCTATCTACGGATGTAAAGCTATATTAAAGTTCAATCGAGTACCTAATGCCTCATGTAAAGACTTCCAGAATCTTGAAGTAAACCTTGGGTCCCGATTTAACATTATCTATATCTGCACTCCATTCAGTCTAACTATCTCTTTCATATATAACTCCGCAAACTTATCCATCGAGTAATCTACTCGAACAGGGATAAAATGAGACGCCTTGGTCAATATGTCCACTATTACCCATATCGAGTCTTTTTTACTTTATGACAAAGGTAACCTCAAAAAAAAAATCCATTATAAGTCACTCTCACTTCCACTCGGGAATGTATATTGGTTGTAGTAATCTGGAAGGCACATGATGTTCAGTTTTCACTTGCTAACATGTCAAACATTTTGTAACAAACTCTGTTACAACTCTTTTCATACCAGGCCACCAATAACGACTCTTGAAGTCCTGATACATCTTATTCCCATCTGGGTGCATCGTCAAAGGGCTATAATGTGCCTCGCAAAGAATATCTTTCCTCAATTCATCATCATCTGGAATGCAAAGTTTTGCATGGTAGTATAAACATCCTTTATCCCTCATTTTGAAATCTTTGGCCTCTTCTTTTTTGACTTACGCCAATCTCATCAAGCATTTATCATCTTTACTTTGCATCTCTTTTACCCAATCCAAAAGCATCGTCTTTTAAAGACATACGTGCATCCAAACCCTGTAAAGTGAGAAAAGTCTTTTGGCTGAGCACATCAACAACCACATTAGCCTTTCCGGGATGATAATAAATAACCAAATAATAATCTTTTAAGAGCTCAATCCATCTTCTCTGTCTTAAATTCAGTTCTTTCCGAGTCAGCAAAATATTTTAATGATCCGTGTAGACATAGCAATGCTCACCATACAAATAATGGCACCAAATTTTTAAAGCAAACACTACTGCTGCCAATTCCAAATCATGCGTCGGATAACTCCTCTCACTATTTTCAACTGTCTTGAGGCATAGGCCACAACTTTCCCTTCTTAGATCAGCACACATCCCAACCCATTATGGGATGCATCACTGTAAACGACGTAATCTTTACGCGACACAGATTGAACAAGCACTGAGGCCTCTGTTACTATTCTTTTTAGCATTTCAAAACTTCTTGGAATTTTTTCGTCCAAAAAAAAGGCACATCCTTTCGTAAGAATTTAATTAGCGGAAGAGCTAACATTGAGAAGTTCTTAACAAATCGCCTATAATAACCAGCAAGCCCCAAGAAACTTCGAACTTTCGAAACATTCTTTGGGGGTTTCCAATCCACTATAGCTTGAATATTTTTAGGATATACTCTTATGCCTTCTGTAGTGACTATATAACCAAGAAAAGCGATCTCAAGTAACCAAAATTCACATTTGGGCAGTTTCGCATACAACTTCTTTTCACGCATTAACTGAAGAACCACTCGAAGATGAGCATCATTTTCCTCTTTTGACTTGGAATATACCAAAATATCATCTATAAACACCACCACGAACTGATCCACGTACAGCTGGAATACTCTGTTCATCAAGTCCATAAATTCTATAGAAACATTAGTCAATCCAAATGGCATTACCACAAATTCATAGTATTCATATCGAGTCTAAAAAGTCATCTTGGAAATATCCTCCTTTTTGATCTTTAACTAATGGTACCCGGACCTCAGATCTATCTTAAAGAACACTTTTGTGCCTTTCAATTGATCTAACAAGTCATCAATCTTCGAAAGAACGTGTCATTCTTTTTCATAAATAGCACATGTGCTCCCCAACGAGAAACACTGGGTCTGATAAATCCTTTATCAAGTAGCTCTTACAACTATGTTTTTAATTCCCTTAACTCCATTAGATCCATTCGATACAAAGCTATAGAAACAAGTTTATTGCCTGGGTAAACCTCAATTCTAAATATACTTCACAATCTAGAGGTAAACCCTGTAACTCTTCTAGAAAGACCTCTAAAAACTCCTTAACTGTGGGAAATCGTGTAACCTTACTTTTGTCACTCGAGTATCTATCACATTATCTAGAAAAGCTACGCATCATTTTGACATCATTTTCTTTGCTTTTATGGATGATATCACATTGGAGGTTCTCCAATAATTATGATTTCGGAGCCTTCCACATCCTTAAAAAATAATTACTTCTTGCGATAATCCACCCATCCATGATATGGAGACAACCAATCCATGCCCAAAATGATTTCAAACTCGTCAAAAGGTAACTCCATCAAGTTGGCTGGAAACACAACCCCTTGAATCTTAATCAGACATTTCCTACACACCTGTGTTATAATTACACTATGACCCATAGGGTTTACTGCTACCATTTCACTAAAAATGGGTTCTAAAGGAATTCATTTAGTTCTAACAAACTCTATACTAATATAAGAGTGCATAGAACCAGTGTCAACTAGAACAAAAACAAATCCTCGCTGGTCTTTATGTTATAAATTCGGGCCACTCCCTGAGTCTCTCATCTTTGGCTAGCCTCAGATTGACCATCTGGTCTTCCTCTTTATTTTCTTCTACTAGGGGTTGCTACTGACCTCTCAGTTTGCACTGATCTATCCCCGGACCTCTGTGGACAGTTTCAAGTATAGTAACATGTTTCTCCACAAACAAAACAAGCGCCAGAAAGTACTCTACATGTTCCTCAGTGAAATCTGCCACAGGTCTGACATTGATTACTTCTTCCTCCATAAGCTCTACCCGAGCTAACATCAACAGATTGGGATTGTTTAATTTTTTGTGAAGCTGCAGTAGAATCAACTCTATCTGTATATCGGGAACCTGAGCCCTTGCCTCTCTTAGCATGGTGTGAAGATGAAGACATTCCAATCCTTTTACCCGTCTGCATACTCTGTTCCGCTGTTAGAGTTTCCCCTTGAGCTCATTCAATAGCCTTAGCTCTGTTAATAACTTCCTGCAGGCTAGGCAAGTTCAAGGCCAACGTCATCTCTTTCAACTTAGGCCTCAGACCCTCAATAAACCAATATCATCGAGCTTTATCATTAGAAACCACCTCGATAGCATAACGACTAAGCTTATTGTATTCAGCCTCATACTCATGCACTGCTCGATCGCCTTGTTTCAAGTTAAGAAACTTCAACAACATTGACCTCATAAACTGCTCCCTGATATACTTGTTCTTGAACTCATCTTGGAAGAATTACCAGTTCACTTGTTCGGGCGATGCATACATCGTCGTATTTGTCCACTACACCCGAGCTAATCCTCAGAGTAACGAGAGACATCTAGTACAATATACATAAAGATAATACTTAAGTTGGTAAGAAGAGACATCTATCATATTCTTTCTATACCTATCAGTAACTTTGACATATTAGTGGCATTTAAACCTTTTCTACATTAAAATACAGTTGATTTTAACCGAGAATCAGTTAAACATGTAGCTCTGATACCAATAAATATAACACCAATCTCCCGTATACCTTTTCATACACGAGATACAGATGTCACATCACTTTTCAAAATCATTCCTCATTTGTAAACCCGTAAAAGTTTGTTTCTTTTTAAAAAAACATTTTAATTTTCTAATAATAAAACATGCATTAAACTTAAATAAATGACAAAAGAGAAACGTTCACACTTCATCATTTTACATTAGTTTAAATAAAATATTTTTCAGAGTGTTTTTACTAAATCTAATACATGCCAACTAAATACATCAAAAGTAGACATGAATGTTGTACTGTTACTGACGAGGCGACACTTGATTGGTGATGTCTAACGATCTCCTTACTCCGATTGTATCAAAACCTGCATGTGAAATCAACACATGTTAAGTAATTTCTTAGTGAGGCATACTTAACCATAAGCAAACTTATAAACATAAGTATAACATAACAATTATAATATCGAGTAACTATTTTTAATTTATTATAAACCCTATAAATTTCCACCCTTAGTGCTAATAGGGTAATTTACCAAATTCTATTCATGTTCATTTATTAAGATGCACACGTAGTGCCTATACGGTAGTTCATCAACTCATAATGAATTCCATGGGTTGAAAATATCGTGCCTGTACGGTTATTCATCAACTCATGATGAATTCTATATTTTTCCCCACATAGTGCGTGTATGGTTATTCATCAACTCATGATGAATTACGTGGATTTGCACACATAGTGTCTATACGGTTATTCATCAACTCATGATGAATTATGTGGATTTGTACACATAGTGCTTGTACAGTTATTCATGAACTCATGATAAATTTCGTGGATTTGCACACATAGTGCCTGTATGGTTATTCATCAACTCATGATGAATTCCATGGATTTTCGCACATAGTGCCTGTAGTACACTTAATACTGATATACCATTGCAACATATGTTTTTAACAATATCTATTTATAATTCTTAATGTACATAATAAATGTACTCACCTGGCTTTCCTCGCTGTTGTATCCCAAAATGCAAAGCTGATTACTCATGTACTTTTCATTTGCCTTTTGTTTTGCTTGAGTTAGGAGCTTGATTTTGATCTTTGGATCTATGGAGGAGAGCACAAAGCAACGTGAAAGAAGAATAAGAAGAAGAGATAGCTTGTTGACTTACTTTCCTCTTTTTCCTTTATAAAATCCATAATAAGGAAATACTTTTAAATTCATTTCTCTTTAAAGGACCAAAATGCCCTCTTCACTCATCTATGAATACAAAATAGTGTAAACCTTATTCCAAATCATTTTCTCATCTTTTAATTACTATTCAAATAGATCCTCAAATTTTAATTCTTTTCAATACAGTCCTTAATTCAATATTTGGGGCATTACATATGTGAACTTGTTGTTTATTTTATTCATCTAGTTCTTTTGCTGTCATATTTTTTGTTAATATCAATTTTATTCTCATGCTTAGTGGGAAAATTTTCTAGTAATGGAAAAATGCACTTACATAAGGTTTAGTTGTATGAACATAGACTTTACACTTAGGAAAAAACAATTTTTACATTTTCGGGGGATAACATCCTTAATTGGTATAAGAAATTTTGAGAGGTAAAATTTGTTCAAATTGCATGAGTCTAGTGTTCATTAAGCATAACATTTTAGAAGCCTTTATGGGAACATAATCTGAAAACATTACTAAGTCTAATGGTTTCATTGATGAAATTGATAAATGTTTTCCCAAAAACAAATAAGTTTAAATGACATCATTTTTTTACTTCTTTGATGTCTATAAAGTATAAGGGTCAAATAAATGTGAGCAGGGACATTGTGGATATGGTTCATATTGCTTCAAAACTTAAGACACTTAAGATCAAATTTTTATGAAGAATTACTTATTTTTATTATTTTAGTATCACTTCTTATATAGTTTAATCAAATGAAAGGGAGAAATAAACTTTAAATGTGCTTATTATTTATTATGTGCAAGAGAAAGAAAGGTTAAAACTTAATAAGTTCGAAAGTACTCATTTGAAAAGTACATTTAAAGATAAGGGAAAAATTAAATTAGAATGTAGTTGTTAAGGGTCTAACTCGAAAGAGAGGTAGGTAGTAATTTCGGGTTACTAGTTTTGGGTTTACCCAAAAGGTAGGTGGATCTCATGGTGTTCGTAATTAAAGTTGTTAGGCTGAGTTAGAATTTAATTGGGTTAAAATTGGGCCCAAAAAGGTTCTAAATATGAGAATTTTGAATTAAAGGCAAAATACGATGGACTAAAATAGTAATTATTGCATTGTTTAAAATGAGGTTAATATTAAGGGATTTGGAGTAGTGGTAAATAACCCTAAATAACTTCACTGAGCTTTAGAAGTTGATTGAAGACCAAACTAGAGTGTTTGGGAGGATTCTTAAGTTGTTGAAAACATTTTGATATTTCGATATAACAAATTAAGTTAAATGAATTTTAATATTGTGCAATAAAGGTTTTCTAAGTATATTCGATATAATTATTCGAATATTAAAACATTACTCTTAATATTTCAAAAATCATTTTTAATCCTTACTCAAGTGTAAAATTAAGTTTTAATCTTAAAACAATTTCAAAATATTTTTACAAAGTATTTCGAACCATTTCAAAGCCAAAAATTCCAGATTGCTCAGAGGGAATCGATTCTCCCCAAGGGGGTACCGATTCCCCCCTAAGGGGGTACCGATTCCCCCCTTAACGGTTTGGCTCTGAGAATTCCAGTATGCTCGAAGGGAAGCGAATCCCCCCAGGGGGTATCGATTCCCCCTGTGTAACGGTCGAAATATTTGAATTTTATACTTAGGGAACCGATTCCCCATAGGGGGTACTGATTCCCCCCACGCTCCAAGCTGTTTTATTAATTGTTTTCACACTAAAACAGATATATTATCTTCTCTAATCATCCCCAACGTTCAGAAGTGATTCAAGGTGTATTTAAGCAAGCTTAGAAGCCATTGATCAAAAACAAAAAATATCAAGCAACTAGAATCAAGAGAGAATCAAAGAGAAAGCATCAAACCTCAAGTTTGAGCATTTCAAGCCTATTTTTCATTCAATATTCATATTTCTTTCGAGAACACTTATTGTGCTCAATTGTATTCATTTTTTAGTGTTCTTTTCTTTGTTCTAGAATTGTGCAAAAAATCTACCTTGTGAGGATTTCCTTGTAAGTTTGCAAATTTGTATTGTTCTCTTTGGGAGAGAGTGTTTTCAAGAATTTGGGGTATAATTCTTGAGGGTTTGTAAGGTTACTCTTTTTCCTCAAAAGAAAGACAAATTAGTGACTTTATGGAAAATCCTTAGTGTGGATAGCTAAGGTAGTGGACGTAGACTTTGGTTGAGAAAGTCGAACCACTCTAAATCGTTGTGCAATTTCTTTCAATTTCCTGCAAAAGCTTCTACCAAAATTTTTATTGCCAATTCACCCCCTCTTGGCCAATTCCATCAATCGATTAACTCAACAATTGGCATCAGAGCCTAAGTCATTTGAAGGTTTAACCACCTCTTGAGTCGATTCGGGAAGAGTTACATCGATAATCAAAGTCATCAATGGCCTCTACTTCAAACTTCGACTCCGGTCTCGATTCGATGCCCGTCAACAAGCTTTATTTCTTCAATGGGGCTAATTATGCCTATTGGAAAAATAGGATGATGTACTTCATTCAAGCAAGTGACATGGGAGCATGGAATATTGTAGAAGAAGGATACTTCAAGCCTCTCACTCATCCAAGATTATGGAGTGAACGAGAGACAAAAATGTTCCAGCTCAACTCCAAAGCCATCCATATCATATTTTGTGCTCTTGGACCAGATGAATACGGAAGAGTTTCATCTTGTACAACCGCCAAAGAAATATGGGACAAACCTCAAGTCACTCATGAAGGTACCGATGAGGTAAAGAAATAAAAAATTAGTATTCTAATGCATAGCTATGAAAATTTCAGGATGAAACCAAATGAAGATATCAAAGCTATGACGGATAGATTTTCAACGATTGTCAATGGTCTCAAATCATATGGAGAGATCATTTCAAATGAAAAGCTTGTGAGGAAGTTAGTCTACTCCCTCCCAAAATCGTGGCAATCAAAGAAGACGGCAATCATCGAGTCTAAGGATCTAACATCCTTAACTCTTGAAGAGCTAATCGATTCACTCCTCACTCATGAAATGATGCTTGAAGATGAGATGGACCTTGATAAGATTGAAGACACCAAAGGAGAAGGAGAAGAAGAAAAACATTGGATTTGCTCTCAAATCCATAAAAAATGAGAGTGATTCAGATGAAGATGACGATGACGAGGAAATGGCATTGTTTGCCAAACGGTTCAGAAAAATGATGAGACCTTACCGAGGAAGAAAATTCAAACGAAATGAAGGCCTAAAAAATGAACCAAAAGAGAAGGACCTGATCATTTGCTATGAATGCAAAAAGCCGAGGCATGTCAAATATGATTGCCTATAATTAAAGAGAAAGGGTCAATCAAAGAATAAGCACAAGGCTCATGTGGCTACATGGAGCGATGAAGAAGGTTCCGATGAAGAGGAACAAGAAGTAGCAAACTTGTTCTTAATGGCATTCAGGGAAGATTCTAAGGTAACCTCTAACTCATCTGATTTTGATGATTTACCCTATGATGAGCTATTAGAGGAATATAATGGGTTGGCTTCGGATTATGAGAAATTGTTTTTAAAATATAAAAATGATGTTTCAAAATTGAAAAATGAAAATAAACTCATATCCAAAACCAGCAACGATCTTGAAAGTAAAATCAAAGATTTGCAAATCAAACTAGAAGAGTTTGAAAAGAAAAATTTAGATTTGCAAAATTTACTTTCAAAGGTCAATGATGATCATCAAAAGAAAATTGACGATCTTAAAGCTTCTTTTGATAAAGTTGGAACAAAATGTTTTGAAAGTGGAGAAAATTCAAAATCCAACTTTGTTAGAAAAAGTTTTAAAAACTACAATCATAGAGGTCCCCAAAGAACCTCTAATGGAAAAATCGTTAGAAGTATATGAGTTCATAAGGAGCTCATTACCACTAAAGATAAGGATATCCTACACAAATGGATACCTAAGGGGACTAGGATTTTGGAAACTAATAATTATGGACCCAAAAGAATTTGGGTACCAAAAATTAGAAATTAATCTATGTTTGTAGGAAAAGGAGCATTGCTACAAGGCACGGGAAACAAATTCAAACTCATGGTACCTTGATAGTGGATGCTCAAGACACATGACTGGAGACAAAAGCCGGTTCATTAAGCTTAACGACAAAAATGGAGGAGAAGTGACTTTTGGTGATGATTCAAAAGGTCACATTGAAGGTATTGGTATTATCGGTAATACCTCTTCCATACAAATTAAGAATGTTTTATATGTGAATGGATTAAAGCATAATCTATTGAGTATTAGTCAATTTTGTGATAAAGGATTCAATGTCATGTTTGATATTAATGGTTGTAAAGTCATTGACATTGCATCTAATCAGATTATGCTTGTTGGTCATAGAATAGGAAATATATACATGGTGCATTTAGATTCTATTGATATGACTAATTTGTGCCTAGTGGCTAAGGATGAACATGATAGTTAGTTATGGCATAGAAGACTAGGACATGCTAGTATGAGTGTTTTGCAATGGCTAATTCAAGGTGATTTAGTTCGAGGGTTGCCTAAGCTTAAATTTGATAATGATAAAATCTGTGATGCTTATGCTAAAGGAAAACAAAAGCGGGTTTCTTTTAAATCCATTAATGACGTATCAACTAGTAGTGTATTACAATTGATCCATATAGATCTTTTTGGGCCAACTAGAACTACTAGCTTGTGTGGAAAACAATATGCATTTGTCTTGGTAGATGACTATTCTAGATATACTTGGGTTCTATTTTTAAGTACTAAAGATGAAGCATTAGAACATTTCATCACATTTTTAAAAATAATCCAAAATGAAAAAGGTTACTCTATAACTAGTGTTAGGAGTGATCATGGCACTGAATTTGAAAATCTTGGATTTATTGAGTTTTGTAATTCTAATGGTGTTAGCCATAATTTTTCAGCACCTAGAACCCCTCAACAAAATGGAGTTGTTGAGAGGAAAAATCGAACTTTAGAAGAAATGGCTAGAACCATGCTTTGTGAAAATAATTTGCCAAAATATTTTTGGGTGGAAGCCACAAATACCGCTTATTATGTTATAAATTGAGTAATGATTAGGCCAATTTTAAAGAAAACTCCAAATGAAATTTTAAAAAATAAAAAGCCTAACATTAGCTATTTTCATCCTTTTGGATGTAAATGTTTTGTTTTAAACAACGGAAAAGAGAACCTTGGCAAATTTGACGCTAAAAGTGATGAAGGAATTTTTCTGGGTTATTCCTTAAATTCTAAAGCTTATCGAGTATTTAATAAAAGAACTTTAGTTGTAGAAGAGTTTATACATGTTGTTTTCGATGATAATCCCCTTCTGAGAAAGGATTCTTGTGTGAATGATGATGTAGGTGTTATAAATACAAATGACGTTAGACATGATGTTGGAGAACCATCATCAAAGGAAGAATCGAAAAATGAGGAAACTCATGATCCTCTTGAGAATCCAACCATTGAAGAAAGGGAAGTATCTTATCCAAGAGAGTACAACTATGTCAAGGATGGTGAAATTATAGGTGATCCATCCAAAGGGGTAACAACTCGATCTTCTCTTAGAAATATTTGTAATATGTTGCATTTATCTCATGCATAGAGCCTAAGAATATTAAAGAAGCATTAAATGATGAACATTGTATTATGGCTATGCAAGAAGAGTTAAATCAATTTGAGAGAAGTAAAGTATGGACATTAGTTGAAAGGCCTAGTAATAAATCTACTGTAGGTACGAGATGGGTATTTAGGAATAAGCTTGATGAGAGTGGTAATATAGTGAGAAACAAGGCTAGACTTGTCGCTCAAGGGTATACTCAAGAAGAGGGCATAGACTATGATGAAACATACGCTCCCGTAGCTAGGATGGAAGCAATTAGAATGTTACTAGCATTTGCATGTTTTCATGAATTTAAATTATATCAAATGGATCTTAAAAGTGCATTTTTAAATGGTTTTATAAAAGAAGAAGTGTATGTGGAACAACCTCCAGGTTTTGAAGATTCAAAATTTCTGGATCATGTTCTTAAATTGAAAAAAGTACTTTATGGTTTAAAACAAGCTCCAAGAGCTTGGTATGAAAGATTGTCAAATTTTTAAATTGAAAAAGGTTTTTCAAAAGGGAAGGTTGACACTACATTATTTTTAAAATATAAAAGTAAAGATTTATTAGTAGTTCAAATTTATGTTGATGATATAATGTTTGGTTCTACTAATGATGTTCTTTGCCAAGAATTTTCCAAGCTAATGCAAAGTGAATTCGAAATGAGCATGATGGGGGAGCTCTCATTTTTCTTGGGACTCCAAATCAAGCAAAGAAAAGATGGCATCTTCATCAATCAAGCTAAGTACATCAAAGATATGCTCAAGAAGTTTGGACTGGAAAATGGCAAACCTCATGACACTCCAATGAGCTCTTCAACAAAGCTTGACTTAGATGAAGGAGGTAAATGTGTAGATATTAAGTTATATAGGTCAATGATTTGATATCTACTTTATCTAACTGCAAGTAGACCGGACATTATGTTTAGTGTTTGCTTATGTGCTAGATTTCAATCATTCCCTAAGGAATCACATTTACTAGCTGTTAAGAGAATCTTTAGATACCTTAAGGACACTCCTAGTTTAGGTCTTTGGTATCCTAGAGACTCTAGCTTTATCTTGCATGCTTTTTCTGATGCGGATTATGGAGGATGCAAATTAGATAGGAAAAGCACCTCCGGTACTTGCCAATTCCTTGGAAATATGCTGATTTCTTGGTTTTCAAAGAAACAAAATTGTGTTGCATTATCTACCATTGAAGCCGAATACATTTCAGCTGGTAGTTGTTGTGCACAAGTTTTATGGATGAAACAACAACTATTTGATTATGGAATTGAAGTTGGTACCATTCCTATCAAGTGTGACAATACTAGTGATATTTGTCTCACTAAAAATCCCATCTAACACTCTAGAACTAAGCACATTGAAATAAGACATCACTTCATTAGAGACCATGTCACTAAGGAAGATGTAGTTCTATAATTTGTTGATACTTTGCACCAATTAGCGGATATCTTTACAAAACCTTTAGACAAGGAAAGATTTTGGACACTTAGGAGAGAATTAGGTTTAACCAACCTATCTTCACTTAGTGTTTAAAATAATTTTTGCACTTTTAAGACTAAATGAAAAATGCTAATTTTTAATTGCATTCATTGCTATTAGTTAGGGGGAGTTTATGATTCTAGATGAAAAAATAATTTTATGTTCAAATATTGTTTAAAGAATAATTTGATTGTTTGAACATGATTAATTTTCAATATATGAGTTGCCAATACCACTAGAGAAAATTAATTTAGCATTTTGTGTGTTTAAAATCAGATTTTAGCATTTTGGTGTAGAGGGAATCGATACCCCCATGAGGGAATCGATTCCCCCTTTGAAGGGGAACCGATTCCCCCCCACAGGGGAATCGATACCCCCCTGGGGTTCTGGTTTTATCGGGTAGAACCTCATTTTCTTTTCTCAAACCCTCTTCTATTCACGCCGTTTCTTCCCTCTACTATCTCAAATCTCCATTCTTGCCTCAAATCAACATTTTTAATCAGAATTCACTTCAAATATCATCATCTAAACCTGTTGGAATCATCAAAAACATGCAAACTTCATCTAATCCCACTCAAATCCGAAATCCTTCAAGGTATTTTTCCAAAACTTCTATTTCATCAATTTATGAACATAGAACTAGTTTTAATTAGTTATAGGTTGAACTTTAGATTGGGAATTGAGTGTTTAGTGATTAGAAACTAGGTATTACAACTAATTTCATAAAAAACACAAGAATTTTTCAATAATTTTGAAATTTTCGAAAAAAAATGTTTTTCAAATCATTGTGTTTTGATTGAATTATGTTGTTGAAACTATACATATATTGTTTCTCAAAATCGTATTTTTCCAAAACCTTGCCCATTAGGATTGATTTAGAGAACCTTGAAATATTGAGGACTTAATTGAGTTTTGGGATTGATTGAATTGGATACATGTATTTTCTAAATTACAGGTTATCTATTCTATTCTGATTTCCTAAACCATGTCCAATCCTAAACGTGTTAGGTCGTCATCTAGTCGCTCACACCGTCAACCAAATCCAGTCCAAATCCTCCTCCTATTCCTGAAAATCCAATTCCTAATCCTAATCCCATTGATCCTAATTTGACTATCCAAAATTCGTGCTTTAATCATCCTGGTCCTAGAAATCATCGTTTTTGGTATTATCAATATTTCGAATCTTACAAAATTAGAGAAGAACGTATTCCTTCTCGTCAAGCTATGTTAGATATTAATTTTAAATAACTTCCTCTTTTACAGGAGTGGAAATTTGATAAACTTTTTGATCTTGAACCCATTGTCTACCATCAACTTGTTCGTATTTTCTATTCTAATGCCGTTTGTGTTAAAACCCGAACTGAAACTGAAACCATAGGAATTCGTTCCTACCTCTTAGGACAATTCTTATATATTGACTCGGCTTACATAGCCAATGCATTCGGATTAGATAATGATGGTATTTCAAATGAGAAACAAATCTTAGGATCTCGTTATAAAAGAAGGGATAGTGCAAGTGTCTTAGACCTTCATGAACGTTTTCTTCATCTAATGATTTCTTGGTGGTTTCGACCATCCATAGGTTGTTATTCTACTCTTAGAGCCTTGGATCTTTGGTGGTTACATTGTTTTGAAAACGGTATTAAAATAAACCTACCTTAGATCATTTTTGCTGAAATTGTTGAAACCGTAAACCTTGTACCTAACAAGAAACTCTGTTCATCTCTAGTTTATGGTTGCATTTTGAGTAACCTATTTTCTAAAGCCGGGCTTAGAGTTGGTCTAGATGCCTCCTTTCCTCTAAAGAAACAAATTAATCTTCTTTCCTTAATGAGAGCGGGATGAATAAAGGATAAGGAAACCGGTGAATGGATTCGATTGTCTGAACATACTCTGGGAGCTAGTTCTTCACGAGCTCAACCAGAAGCTGACGATGATCCCGAGCTTCAACAATTAATGTGAGACATCGATAAAGCCAAAGATGAGACTGAGCAGCCCCAAGAGCAGCCCCAGGAGCAAGCACAACAAACGCATCAAATGCCTCCATATTTTTAATCCTTTATGGAGACATTCGATTTCCGATATGTTACCATGGATTCGCGCTTTACTTCTATAGAGTCCCATTTATCCACGATGGGAGCTCAACAATTAGAAATTCTTCAGGAGATACGTGCAAACAATGAAGCAACCAACGCACGTATTAATGAACTCACTCACGAAATGGCCGCTATGCGAGCTCGTTTTCCTCCTCCCGATCCGGATGTTTGATTCTATGCTTAGTTTTAAAACTTTAAACTAAAAGATTATTGCTTGAACATTTTGAATATTTTGGAATGTTTGATTTTGAGGATTGTTAGACTTTGGATTTGTTTGGACGTTTGAGCTTATATATTTGGCTTAGTTAAATTTATTGCATCATTTACATCAGTTTAGCAATATGCCCAATTTTGCCATGTCACATTAATTATGAATATTGATTATGAAACTAATGGCTAACATTTCTCTTGATTGTGATCTTAGCAGCTTAAACTATATTCAATTGGCTAAATGATTTCAAAACCTTGTTTAAATTCTTTACAAATGTCTTTTTGATTTAACAAAAAGGGGGAGAAGTGTTAAATGTTTTAAAAGATGAGTAAGTGTTAAAGTAAGGGGGAGTAATTTTCAAAAACGTCAGTTTTTGATTTCAAAATCTTAAAATTACTAAAATGTTTTGTTATATCAAAAATGGGGAGATTGTTGAAAACATTTTGATATTTCGATATAACAAATTAAGTTAAATGAATTTTAAGATTGTGCAATAAAGGTTTTCTAAGTATATTCAATATAATTATTCGAATATCAAAACATAACTCTAAATCTTTCAAAAATCATTTTTAATCCTTACTCAAGTGTAAAATTAAGTTTTAATCTTAAAACAATTTCAAAATAATTTTAAAAAGTATTTCGAACCATTTCAAAGCCAAAAATTCCAGATTGCTCAGAGGGAACCGATTTCCCCCAAGGGGGTACCGATTCCCCCCAAGGGGGTACCGATTCCCCCTTAATGGTTTGGCTCCGAGAATTCCAGTATGCTTGGAGGGAACCGATTCCCCCCCAGGGGGTACCGATTCCCCCCTGTGTAACGGTCAAAATATTTGAATTTTACACTTAGGGAATCGATTCCCCATAGGGGGTACCGATTTCCCCCACGCTCCAAGTTGTTTTATTAATTGTTTTCACACTAAAACGGCTATATTATCTTCTCTAATCATCCCCAACATTCAGAAGTGATTCAAGGTGTATTTAAGAAAGCTTAGAAGCCATTGATAAAAAACAACAAATATCAAGCAACTAGAATCAAGAGAGAATCAAAGAGAAAGCATCAAACCTCAAGTTTGAGCATTTCAAGCCTATTTTTCATTCAATATTCATCTTGCTTTCAACACTTATTGTGCTCAATTGTATTCATTTTTAGTGTTCTTTTCTTTGTTCTAGAATTGTGCAAACAATCTACCTTGTGAGGATTTCCTTGTAAGTTTGCAAATTTGTATTGTTCTCTTTGGGTGAGAGTGTTCTCAAGAATTTGAGGTATAATTCTTGAGGGTTTGTAAGGTTACTCTTTGTCCTCAAAACAAAGACAAATTAGTGAATTTGTGGAAAATCTTTAGTGTGAATAGCTAAGGCAGTGGACGTAGACTTTGGTTGAGAAAGTCGAACCACTCTAAATCGCTGTGCAATTTCTTTCAATTTTCTGCAAAAGCTTCCACCAAAATTTTTATTACCAATTCACCCCCTCTTGACCAATTCCGTCAATCGATTAACTCAACATAAGTGTTTTTTGAGCCTATTTCTAGGTTTTATGGGTTAGAATATCGATATTGGATGAACAATATTGATATTGGATGAATTGGATCAAATTTTGGGCATTTTTAAATGGGAGTATCGATACTACTAGGGGAGAGTATTAATACTGCCCCTATAATACCGATACTCAGGGTACTTGGTAACAATACTAGGCCAAATTTTGAACAAAAAAAGCCATTTTTGGTACTGATACTCATAGGGGTATCAATATTTGACCCTAGCGTATCGTTACTATAAGTAGAGTATCGATACTACTCACATTGGATGGTTAAATTTGACTTTTTTAAGACTCGTAACTGCTAAGGTTAAGCCGTAATGGTATGATTTTTTCGAGAGGGACTTAAATGACTAAAGGTGCCTAGAAACACACTTAGAAGTGGGTTACAACCGAAGTAAGCAAATTAGACGTAATACTTCCAAGTAGCTTCAATCAAACACATAACTAGTAAAAAAACATGATGGATAATTTTGAAATATGTGTCAGCGAGTGATATGATGAATGACCTGACGAACATGATAGAGGAAATTAAATACCACATGAATACCTATAATCAAAGACGAGCAAGTTACCCTATCATCTCAAGGGTGAACCAAAAGGAAGTGTGATGAGAGAGACTATGGAGTCATTATAAATGAACTAACCTTAAATTGAAGTTTAAACTAATAATAATGCCAAGTAGGGGTGTTCAAAATGGGTACCCGCATTTTCAGATACCCAAAGTACCAGGTATCCAATTGTCCGGGTAGTTTATTTGTCGGCCCATGTTCCGGCATGTTAAGTCCGAGTACCCAGTAATTGTGTACCTTTAAAATTTAGGTACCTGCATTTTCGGGTTATGGGTACTTGATTCATTTACTTTTTTATTTTTAATTTAATTTTTTAAAAATTAAACATAAAATACATAAGAATTTTAAAAATTCATAATATACATTTCATATACAAAAATTAGTGATTTGAAGTTAGTTTTAAGGATAAATATTTGGATATGTATATATATATAATAAAGTTTATTTCAAAAGAAAATATTAAAATTGATTGTGATTTTTCTTTCGAATCTCATATCGACAAATTAATAAAAAACTACTTTTAAAAAAAAATCAAAACTTAAAAGTACATAATATAAACTTAAGAAACATTTAAGGATTTAAATTTAATATTAAGATAAAAATATTGAGGAACATAAAATAAAAATACAATTTAAACTAATTATATATATTAAAACTATTGGATCAGGTCGGGTACCAGGATATTAAAAAAAATTAACCCAGACCTGACCCAACTTGCCGGGAAAAATCACGGGTCAGGTACTTGACTTGGTTGGGTAATTGTTTTCAGAAAATTACCTAGTTTTTTAAGTTCGGGCCAGTGAGTCGATGAGCCATGTAAACCAGGTCGATTATCTTTGAACACCCCTAATGCTAAGTGGGTAGCGATGAGTATTAGCTGCATTGATGGCATAAAGCATTAAAAGACTAATGAACCCTTGCATAGTGTTCTAGACGAGCAAGTTACCCTATCATCTCTAGGGTGAACCAAAAGGAAGTGTGATGAGAGAGACTATGGAGTCATTATAAATGAACTAACCTTAAATTGAAGTTTAAACTAATAATAATGCCAAGTAGGGGTGTTCAAAATGGGTACCCTCATTTTCAGATACCCAAAGTACCAGGTATCCAATTGTCCGGGTAGTTTATTTGTCGGCCCATGTTCCGGCATGTTAAGTCCGAGTACCCAGTAATTGTGTACCTTTAAAATTTAGGTACCTGCATTTTCGGGTTATGGGTACTTGATTCATTTACTTTTTTATTTTTAATTAAATTTTTTAAAAATTAAATATAAAATACATAAGAATTTTAAAAATTCATAATATACAATTCATATACAAAAATTAGTGATTTGAAGTTAGTTTTAAGGATAAATATTTGGATATGTATATATATATAATAAAGTTTATTTCCAAAAGAAAATATTAAAATTGATTGTGATTTTCTTTCGAATCTTATATCGACAAATTAATAAAAAAACTACTTTTAAAAAAAATTCAAAACTTAAAAGTACATAATATAAACTTAAGAAACATTTAAGGATTTAAATTTAATATTAAGATAAAAATATTGAGGAACATAAAATAAAAATACAATTTAAACTAATTATATATATTAAAACTATTGGATCAGGTCGGGTACTAGGATATTAAAAAAAATTAACCCAGACCTGACCCAACTAGCCGGGAAAAATCACGGGTCAGGTACTTGACTTGGTTGGGTAATTGTTTTCAGAAAATTACCTAGTTTTTTAAGTTCGGGCCAGTGAGTCGATGAGCCATGTAAACCAGGTCGATTATCTTTGAACACCCCTAATGCTAAGTGGGTAGCGATGAGTATTAGTTGCATTGATGGCATAAAGCATTAAAAGACTAATGAACCCTTGCATAGTGTTCTAGACGAGACATTAGCTCTATAGGAGAGATCGGTAGTAAAGACAAGATAACAAGGTAGTAATAATGTTATAGGTGCAATAACCCTAAGAACCTTATGAGGTAAGATTCCATAAGACTTATGCATTTGTTTTCCACTCGGGAAACAATTAAGACAACTGAGCTACTTGAGTGTGTTTGTATTGATCATCCAATTGTTTGATAAATATCCAGATATATCCAAATCATTACAAGGTTAATTGAAATGCTAGTTGGATATTGTACTGAGTCTATGTGACCCAAACATGTTTCGAGTACTCTAGAGGAGTAGAGTAGCTTGGCAAGGTATCGATGCTATGTGAGTCGGACCTAGACTAAGATTTTTATGAAGTATCGATGCTATGTAAACTGAACCACACTTAGGGTACTTTTGAGATGTTGATGCTTTGTGACTCAGATCTTACCCAAGGTACCTTTAGTAAGAAAATATGAGTGTGAGTTCCATGATGCTAAAGTGACCCCGAACTACACCATGATGCTTACTTATTGTTGTGTGATTGTACTTGGTGTCTTTGTGAGACCGGGTATTATCATTATTTGTTGCACAATGATGCACTATAGGATGACACTGAGGCTAGAGATTTAGTATATGTTTACTTATGGCAAGACCCTTAGTAAAGATTAAAGGAAGCCTGAGAATTACACTAACGAGGTAGAACTGATGAACCTTAAGTAGGCAGCACTTGATTAGGATCATGCATATACCTACTGTTTATTACCCTATCATATACCATGTTTATGTTTTTCAGATTCATATATTCTTTAGATTAGACATTATACTACTGGGCTTTGTAAGCTCGGCGTTCGAATGTTTCCATTTACATGTTAGTATATTGAGCCATTCGAGGAGTACCATTGTAGTAGGATTTCCAGTATTCCTCACAGTGTACTAGTTGGTTACTTGTAGTGGGCAAGTGTATTCATAGGATCCTTACTTATGTATTATGATTTGTAAACTTTGAGTTATATTAATTTTTTAAAACTGTGCCATGGAGCTTCGACTTATAAAAATAATTATCTGTTTTGAACTATTGGTTTTTAAATGGTGATTATAAATATCAATTTTAAAAAATGGTTAGCCATTTAGGTGGTTTCATGCGACATTCTAATTCTCGAGGGGTCAGATCAGATTTGGGTGTTACATTTAGTGTTATCAGAGTGTCAGGTTGAGTTGGTCATAGGAATTAGTAGTCGATTTTAGTAAGGTGTCATTGAATACATGCCCCTAGGTTCTGAAGGTAATCTTATAAGACTGGAATCTAGATGTTGCTTCCTCTTTGTAACCGTGTTTATGAAAATGGTAATGATTTTAGGGTTTTGAGAATAGTTTCATTAGTAGGATGGAGAGTCATGTCTCTCATCCCGATAATTTTACTAGGGAATTCTTACATAGGGTAGATGATTGCAAGGTTCCAATACTTGCAAGAGTCACTAAAACAACCTTCTTTAGAGTTTTTGACATCATCATTTCGAGAGGTAGTTAAAGTTTTCGTAGAATACATATTTCTCAAATAGATTTTTTGAGTGTAACATCACTGTTAGAGTTTCTAGAAGAGGGACTGTTGAGCTCGTATGAACAACTGAAGATGCCAAGTGGGGATGAATTGGCCTTTTAAATTTTTTGGTGGAAGCAATAGAAAAATAGAACTTTTTGCACAACGATTTAGATTGTTTCGACTTTTAAACCAAGTCTACATCCACTACCTTAGCATCCACACTAAGAATTTCTAAAATCCACTAGATTTGCTTACCTTTAAGGACAAGGTGTAACTTTACAAATACTTCAAGGTTTATACCCCAAAACCTTGAATACACTCTCTCCCAAAGATTAATTGAAAATTTAGAAAACTAAAGAAAAACCTCACAAGGGAAAATAAGTTTGTGTTAATTAATCTCTCACCTAAATTAAACTTTAACAAAATAAAAAAAATGTAGCTTACAAGTGTGTTTACAACAAAGAATTTTACAAATTAAGCACAAAACTAAGCTTTGATCTTGGTAGATTGGTTCAATATGATTCTTGATGACCTTGGAAAGCTTTGACCTTTAATTTATACATTCTCCATTAATTCTAGTTGTTTGGAGCTGTTGGGGATCATTATAGTCGTTACCTACAACAAAATAACAACATTTAATGCACAAGAGATCGATCTTTTATTAAAAGGGATCGATCATTTTTCAAACATTTTGACCGTTGTAACAAAGGGATCAATCATTTAAGGGAATTGATCGATCATAAACTCACTGTTTTCCAATAGATCGATCGTTTTTTGAACACTTTGACCGTTTTAACAAAGGTATTAATCCTTTAAGGGAAGGGATCAATCCTAAACTCACTGTTGTTTAATGGATTGATCCTTTTTAAAGGGGATCAATCCTTTGGTCAAAGAGATCGACCCTTCTTTCTAGGAGATCGATTCTTTGAGCTAAAAATCCTTGGAAACTTAACTTTAAAGCGTGAAAACGACCGAGTTTGTTTTTGAAAAGGTTTGACTAAGTTGGAAAATATTAAAACATATTTTTCAAGTCGATTTAGACTTTGTATCATTTTTGATAATTTTTTAACTAATTCAATTAAGTCCAAAAACAATTTTGCAATTTAATGTTATATCAAAATATTAATTCAACAATCTCCCCCTTTTTTATATAAAAAAACTCTTTGAAAAATTGTTTTAGAAAAATGCTCCCCTTTGAAAAATAATAAAATAATTTAAGTATTTGTGAAAAATTTTAAGCTCTAATTTTAATTTTGAGAAATCATTTTGCATTTTAAACTTACTTCTCCCCTTTTTGTTATATCAAAAATAATTCAACAATGTTACTACATATAAAAATGGAGATAAAGTAATTAAAATAAGCTAGAATTATCGACAAGCATATCAAGGAACGAAAAGCATAAATATCCCAAAACATCAAAAGCATATATATAAGTTCAAGTATCCAACAAGATAATCATCCAAGTATCAAATAAAAGTTTAAAATACTAAATATAAAAAGTCAAATAGTCAAAATGTAGCAAAGTCTAAAATATGATGAAGGAGGAGAGAAGGAAAATCCGTTAAGATGACGCTGGATCGCTCGAACCTCCTTGGTCATAGCATCCTGAGAATGCTCTATAGCGACAAAGCGAGAGTCGACATGATTTGGGAGAGAATCGAGAGACCGAAATATCCTTTCCTCAAGCCCTTGAAAGAAATCCACATATGGTGTTAGGTCAACATGAGGTGCTCTCTCGGGCTCCTCGCCAATGTCGTCATGTGTATCGTCCATGTATTCATATGTGTCATGTTTATCTCCATCATGCTCATCCTCTATGACCTCTCCATGATGACTATAGACCCAATGCATGGATCCCTCGGGCGCCTCCATATACCCGAGCTTCGCCATGGTGCCTCGACCAATGGTCTTATTGTATGAAGGGTACATGTCGGGCTCGTGAGAGGTATCCACATCAAGAAGGTTAAATAAGTGGCTAAGGTACATATCGTAGACAACGTTTGGTAGATCTTTTGATTTGATCAAGCTCACTATGTCATTGAAGATCATGCTCGCAAGATGAAGCTTGCGACTTTGTTGGATTCAAAACATCCACCAATAGTCGCTTTCAAGAACACTCAACAATTTTGTACCTCAAGCATGGATGCAATAAAAGACGATGAGATGAAGTAAACAATCATCAAGGGAGAATAGGGTCGCCCTATTATTTTTAAGGGGCATGGTGACGAGATTGCTGGTAAGAAAGAGGTCAAAAGACTAGGTGATAAAATCAGTAGTGATAGTGACAAACTGACCCATAAGATATGAAACTATGGTCTGATAGATGCTGCCATCACGAGAAGCGGATGACACACGAGAATTTGAGTAAAAAACTCATACCAAAGAATGATAAGTGGGACCATTGAAGTTTAGAAAGCTAAAAAGCTTCATATCTTTCAAGTTTTGCTTCTAAGAAAAACCCAAGTTTTTAAAAAAAAATAAAAATCGATTTTTTGAAAACATTGGTCCATCCAAGAGTCACTTGTAGGATTGCTCGAGGATGCCCCTTTGAAGCCATACTTTTCTTTTCGAAATATTAGAAAAATGATAAAAATATATTTTTGAACAAAAATGAGTGTTTAAGGATCCCAAAAAATAATTTTGGAGGATTTAAAAATGAATTTTAGGCTTAAAAATGAGGTATGGACAAATGGAATAAAGGGTGGTTTTTGATTGGCGACTTTTATCAAACACCTAGTGGGTGTTAGATAAAGATTTGGGATTTCAAAGAAATTGATTATGGGTAAAACTCCCTGCAATAAAAAACAATTTTTACAATAAATAAGTATTCTCTAACCATTTAATTCAACCAAATTTTACCAAGACTGAAAAATTAAAAATAGGGTTTTTAAAAAATCGTACCCAAAGTGTTGATTCCTTCAAATTGGTGATAAAAAACGTTGAACGGAAGTTTCTAGGATGATTTTTACACAAAACCCAGTTGTAATTGATTCAGATTGAAGACTTTTAATAAAAATCAGAGTTTGGGAGGTTTTGAGAGTATTTGTTTTGAAATATAGGGGATGGGGTTTGAAATTTGCCTAAACAGGTTAAAACAACTTTTCTCCACAAAAATTCCCTGAAGGGATCAATTCCTTTTGTAAAGGGATCGATCATTTATCAGGAATATGCAAGGGATCTATCCTTTTATCAAAGGGATTGATTCTTTTCCTTTAAAATTTTAGTGTTTTATTCCAATGACCATATTGATGACATGAGACACTAAATGGATGCAGCCTAAGTCACTTTATTGATAGAAAATTAATTTTAATGTCTTAGATGATACTAAATGTGCATGAATGTAAACCTGATACATCAAATTATGAAATTTTTTATTATTAATAAAAATATTCTATAATTTTCATAAATCAAGTCACACAAACATACAATGTCTCTAAAGATCCTAAACAATAATATTTTCAAGTTTTGATACATTTAAACTTCGTATTCTCATAATCAACATATGTAATCAATACAAAGCATGGAGAACATGATTTCACCACAACAATCAAACATTGTAAATATAAGGCCAAAATCATCATCATAAGCATATAAGGCAATAAAATTGCAACTCATGCAAAAACAAACTCACCCTAACTAATTGCAATTAAGCACTATGTGGGGACACACAATCATGCATACAAACATATAAAATCATATAAAGAACAAAATTGCATGAAATAAAAACTTGTTACTACTTGAATTAAAGTCGCCTCGCTTTCTTCAAGTATCATTCCTTAGTGCATTTTAGAGCCTCCAAATAGCTTGACATTGCTCACCAATGTTCCAACATGCCTACAAGAGACATTTACTTATTTTTGGTACCCAAATTGCTTTGGGGTCCTTGATTGTTAGTTTCAATGCCTCTGGTTCCCTTAGGAACCCATATTTGCCTTATTTTATAATATTTTCTTTTCTTTACTTTATAGGCAAGTATTGGAATTATGACCATGATAATGGCAATGTGAACATTTTTCCATTATTGATTTTGATGAATTATGAGAAATAATTTCTCTCTTTTATTAAGCTATCAAGCTTAATTTTCAAATCAAAACTCTATTTTTAAAATTTTTTATTTTCACTTTGAAAGCTCCAAATTCTTTTCCTAAATTTAATTTTTGCTTTCAAAATCTAATTTAATCTTCAAAAGAGAATAATTTTCGTTATTGAATTTAGAAATTATTTTTTTGTATTTGGAATTCATGGTTTCAAATTCCAAAATCAATTCATCATAAGCATCTTGTACTCATCAAAAGAATATAAATTTAATTCATTTGAGTTAGAAGATACCTTTGAAACTTCTTTGATGGCAATTAGGAAAAGGTTGGCTACTTAATATTCATCATCATCGGAGATGTCCTCATCACTCCAAGTAGCAATAAAAGCCTTCTTCTCTGTCTTTCTAGATCATTTGTTCTTTAAGTGAGGACGATCATGCTTGATGTGTCAGGGTTTTTGGCAATGATAGCATATAATGGGATCCTTTTCCTTCTTCGATTCATCCTTTTTCTTTTTCTTTGGATGTCATGAATTATTTGAATCATTTGAAGAATTTGGCCATCTCTTTATTTTCTTCACCCACATCTTCACTTGAATCTTCTTTTTCTTTATTGGTGGACTTGAAAGTGATGCTAACATCCTTTATCTTCTTATATTTCTTTTTTTCTTCTTGCTCCTCTTCTTTTACCATCAACTCATGAGTGATCAAGGAACCGATAAGTTTATCAAGATTTAGAGACTTTAAGTTATTTGGTTCGATTATCACCGTCTTCTTTGATTGCCAAGACATTGGAAGAGAGTAAATCATCTTCCTCACAAGTTTTGTATTTGGGATGATCTCTCCATATCCCTCAAGGTCATTGACAATCATAAAAAAATCTATCCATCAAAGATTTGATGTCTTCATCTGATTTCATCTTGAAATTTTCATAGCTATGATTTAGAAGACAGATTTTTGTTTCTCTCACTTCATTGTTTTCTTCATGAGTGACTTGGAGCTTGTCCCATAACTCTTTGGCATTTGGACAATAGAAGACTCTTCCATATTCATCAGACCCGAATGCACAAAATAGAATGTGCATGGCCTTGACATTTTGTTGGAACTTCTTCTTCTCTTCTTCACTCCAATCTTCCATCCTATTGGTTGGAGTAGAGTGACTCATCATTATAGAGTCTCAAGCATATAGATCATTTACTTGAATGAAGAGCATCATCCCATTCTTCCAATAGGCATAATTTGCTCTAATAAAATAAGGTGGCTTGTTAATCGGTTGAGAATCTTCAATGTAGTAAGAGCCAAAGTTGAAGCCATCTTTATTGGTTGATTGAAAAAGTTGATAGAGCTATCCAATGAACTTCTCAAGGTTGTTAAACCCTCAATAGATACACCCTCTGATACAAATTATTGAGCTTGCACGAATAACTAAAAATGCCAAGGGGGTAAATTAGACTTTAAAAATGTTTGGTGGAAGCAATCAAAAAATAGAACTTTTTGCAAAACGATTTATAGTGGTTTGACTTTTAAACCAAGTCTACATCCATTACCTTAGCATCTACCCTAAGTATTTCTCAAATCTACTATATTTTCTTACCTTTAAGGACAAGGTGTAACCTTTTAAACACTTTAAGGTTTATACCCCAAAACCTTAAATGCAGTTTCACGCAAAGAGTAATTACAAATTTAGAAAACTAAAGAAAAACCTCAAAAAGGAAAATTAGTTTGCACTAATTAAGCTCTCATCCAAATTACACTTGAGAAAAATAAACAATGTAGCTCACAAGTGTGTTTACAACATAGAATTTTACAAATTAAGCATAAAACTAAGCTTTGATGTTGGTAGATTGGTTCAATATTATTCTTGATGACCTTGGGAAACTTTGACCTTCAATTTATACATTGTCCATTATAACCGTTTGGATTCGTTAGGGGATCATTATAGTCGTTACCTACAATAAAAAACAACCTTTAATGCACAAGGGATCGATCCTTTATTAAAAGGGATCTATCTTTTTTCAAATATTTCGACCATTGTAACAAAGGGATCGATCATTTTCATCGAGGGATTGACCCTTTTGGTGAAGGAATCGATCCCAAACTCACTATCGCCCAAGGGATCTATTCTTTTTAAAGGGGGTTGATTCTTTGGTCAAAATGATCATTCTTTTTTCTAGGGGAACGATCCTTTGACCAAAAAATCCTTAGAAACTTTACTTTAAAGCACGAAATTGATTCAATTTGGTTTTGAAAAGGTTCGATGAAGTCAGAAAATATTTAAAACATAATTTTTTAAGTTAATTTAGACTTTGAATTACTTTTGATATTTTTTAACAAATTCAATTAAGTCCAAAAACAATTTCGCAATTTAATGTTATATCAAAATATTATTCAAGGACCAAAGGGTATAAGACATGCATATTCTATGATTTAAATGATGATGATATGATTTTGGGTCGATTAATGGTTGAGAGAAGCCATGAGGATTTTGAGGTAGTTTTACATTACCCCCGAGGGTAAGCTAAAGTGCGTCACTACTTTTCTCAAGGTTGACGTTATCAATTTGGAGGAGGCCGTAGAGATGGATCAACAACCTCAGGTGCCTACGTGGGGTCAATGAGCCAGTTTAGAGGCAGGATCATTGGTGAGGTATATATGGATATATTAAGTATGTAGTTGCCCTATGATCGCTTGTGAATGTATATGCTAAGGCAAGCTAATCTGTACAAGTATACACAATCGATGCAAGTAATATAGTAGTGAGTGAGTATCGTCTCCACAAATATTAGATTAGAAATATCTTTTCACCACAACTAGAACTAATGCCACAAATTAATCCTACTAAGTATTAAATCTAAAAATAAATATTAAGAAGCTAAGAATAATGATTCAATGATTACAGACAAGTGTGGTCGAGATAAAGAAAATATGCAGATAGATAAAACAAAACAAAACAAGTATTGGATTAAATATAATGCAAACAACCTCACATATTCACACGTGTCACAGAGCACTGATACTAAACTATTGTCTCGACAACAATTATTTAAGCCCATAATGAATTCCTATGACTCACTAAACTGCACGACAGGATTACTAGGTATTCTTAGACGATTGCTATGGCAATACCTCTCGGCGTTAACTATAAACATTATCTTAACCTACTATAGCCTTTATCCCTTTTAGTCGTTTTAAACTCACTCCTTATCTCACGTTGATCTCTCTTAATTCTCTCGAATTAAAGAATCACTTTCTAGTCAAAAGGCTATCTCTCGATGCTCTTACAATGCCCATACATGTTTTACTGAAACCCCAGGCAATCTCTCGATGCTCTTACAGTGTTAAGGCAAAAATATTTAAACTATGAGCAAAACAGTCATAAGTAAACATAATTCATCATTCATAATCATAAATATATTATTCAGGAAAACAAAGTTTAACACCAAGGAAAGCATTCATGGTGTTATAAAAAATCATCCAAGATTAAAATCGTTTAATACAACCCCAAATAGAATTAGAGCTTAGGAACAAAGGAAGAACGACTCCCAAAATAGGGGCTCTATCGTGACAATCCTGATCAGCACCACGCCTGCCTTGGTGATCACCCTCTCTTGATGCCTGATCACCGCTCTGCTATCATCTGGCTATGGAGGACACCAAGGAATACTGGGGGGTAGACTGAGGGAAAGCACTGCAACTGCTTGCTCACACCTGAGGTAAAGCTCTTCTTTCTTCTTCATTCCTCCTTTCTTTTTGCGTCTACGACTAGTAATTATAAGGAGAATCTCCTAGTGCTTTGCATTCTTTTGGAGTTTCCTTAATTAGCCGTTATTAATTTCCTAAACTTAAAAAGGAAAGGCGGCTGACGGCTGTCAGAATAATCAAGGCTTGCTTGCACGTGAAGTAGATCATCCAGCTGGCATGTGACATAGACGGTTTCGTCACATGTGCTTCAGACTTCTTCAGATAAATCTTGGCTCGGCGAGATAAATCTTCTTCGCACGTTCTCATCTGCTCCATTGGCCTTTGCAACTTTTCATTGTCACGACTGAAATGTTCTTCCTCTGTAGAGTTTATGAACAAACACAACTCAAATAACTCCTTCTCCTCAGCAGCATCAGTTAAGCCAAATAAATCTTGCCTAGGCAAAACTTATCCACCACAAGCAAATATAACCTATATGCGACTAAATGCAACTAAAAGTACAATGCATACTTTGTTTAGACGAGCAATAACTTAAGTAAAAATAATATAAATTAAGTCTTTTTACGGAGTTATCATACCCCAAAACTTAAGCTATTGCTTATCCTCTAGCAATGGATAATATCTAGAAGAAAATTAAAATTGTCATGGCAAAGCATTATCAAGAACTTCATCAGGTTTGAGATTTCATCCCTCAATAAAAATATGTGGCCTCAACATGTTCGACAATCATATTAGTCAAGTCCCCTCCCTAGTTAGGATCATTTGCTATCGTGTATGCGTGATTGTAACCAGTCTATGCATAGAGGTAATTAGAAAACTTAAAGTAAGCACTTCTAGGTTGTCAAGGAAACAAATTATCCATCAAGCTTAGTTTATACTCCTAGTTATTTATCAACTTTTCTTCTCTTTATTCACATTTTTTATAGTGGAGTCAGCTCATCACAACTACCGTTCCATACTCTAGGTGAAAGGGAGCATACCTTCCACCCTGAAGCTAGTCGGGTAGAGTCATCATGTGACTACTTTCATTTACTCATATGCCTTGGCTACTCTTAATTTCTTTTGGAGTTTTTATTATTCATGCCTTTGCGCAGAGGAGTGTCCCTTTGTATTTTTTTCGAGTTTTCAAGTTTTTAAACACTAAAGAGTTTTTACCTTGCCCTTAGAATATTTTTGAAGTCTCAACAATTAGAAAGTTATTTCCCTAAAATTTTACAGATTACCTAGAGCAAAGATAACCTACAATTGTGTTTATAAGTTTCAAATGATCAAGCCTAGGGTTGGTTCTCTTCTTCAGACAGTCTATACAATAATTCTGGCCTAGGCAATAAAATTTTTTATTCATCATTAGGCATCCCTAATTCATTCCTAACAATAATCTTAATCTGCTTATGTCATGACAACCAAAATTTTCAACCAATTAACATCAATTACTATTTAACAAGGTATGGAAGAATGAACAACACCTCCCCCAAACTTGAGGAATGCATTGTCCTCAATGCATGAAAACTACACTAAATGCTAATATATTCAAATGCGAAAATAAAAATAAAAACAAAGACTAAAAAAATTTACTGTGGTGGTGTGGCTTGACTTGACGCCATCGTACGGTGTCGTTTGGGAGGGAAAGGGCTCTCTGATCCCGAGTTTACTGCATCTGGCTGAGAAGGAGATGGCTGAAGTATATGGCCCGCTATTTTCTTGTATCGCTTCTTATTGGTCAAAGCGCGGGCTGGAGAGGACTGCTTGGTCGCGGGAGTCGGTTGTGCTGGAACTGGTGATGGACTTGTAGCTGCTATTGGGGCTGGTGGTGTTGATTGAACTGGGGATGGAATGGGATCCTGCTAAAGCTGCTTCGGTGCTGGCGTGAAATCTTCATCAATAAAGAAGTAGGGTGGAGTATCACTGCTGTTTTCGGTGGTGGAGAAGGATGAGGAATTGAGGTACTCATTGGTGTCGCCGTGGCTTTCTTCTGGAATGGGTGAGACATAGGTTTCCAATGGTTGCACATCAATGGGCACCCCTTGTGGAACGTCTGGAGGTACATAAGATGCCGAGGCATGGAATGTGCTGCCGCCCGCATTGTAATTGAGGATGAAACTGGGGAAGGTTGGCAGTCTGATCATTGTGGTTGGGAGCAACTCCTTGATGAAGGCGTTGAGTTGCATGTCCCTTGCCTTGGCATATTCAAATTAAAATTTCATGTGGTCCTCCAGGCACCAAATCTTTTTACGCGTCTCACGCGTGTGTGTGACAACAGTGGCCATTCTAGCCACGACAACCGATTTTGCTCCTCGTTCTAAACCCTCCTTTGGGTCATCATTATTGAAACTCATTAACTCGGGGACCTTTTTCATTGTAATTCCCTCATTGAGTTTGATGAAGTCCTCGAATGGGTCCTCAGGAACCTTTTTCTTTCTGCACAACGTAGTTATAAGGTTTGGGAATAGTAGGTTACCACGGTTCCTCTTGGAAAAGTCATGGATTTGCTTAAAGATGATTTCACCCACATCAATCGTCCTGCCATATATGATCGAGTGCAACAACATCAGCCGCTTGACGAGGACAGTGGTGTTGTGGGACGTTGGCATCAACTTATCTTTAAAAAAATGGTTCCACAGCTTCACGTGTGGCTTGAGGGCTCGGCGATCTACTCGCTTTCTAGTTGGGGCATTTCCTTTAAACATGGCCCACCCAAAGCATAAATCCTATAGAACTCCACTGTACATTTCTTGATCTGCCTCGGCCACAAATTTCTTATTCTGATCATCCACCTTCCCCAACTTAAAGTATTTGTTAAGTACAGAAGGGGAAAAGAGAATGAGTTTTCCTCAAACATATATCGTGTGGTTGGAGGTGTCTATGAGGTAGGCATAGAACTCCCTCACCATTGCTGGTGCTACGGCGTTAGGATTACGAGTAAACTCCATCACCTCAGGTCCAAATTGTTCTTCTCCATCGGCTGGAAAAACGAATCCATCTTCCAAATAGACTTGGCGTTGCTGAATGGTTTTGAAGCGTACCTCTACTTCGGCTATTTTAAAAAGTTCGAAACTCTGTCTGGGGGTAGGGCCGGTCTCGATCTCACCATTTTTATTGGTTGATTTTAGTAGTGGTGATGGGGAGGTTTTTTTTAGAGAAAGAAAATAAATTTTCTAGTTTGTAGAGAAAGATGAAAACATGATGAAGAAGAAGAAGAGTGGGTAGTTTTTTCTTGGAAAGTGATGGTTGATTTCGGGGTATTTGCGTCTTTTCTCGGAGGGGAAATGATTTCTCATTAAATGAGAAATATGTGATTTGACGTAAAGGAGGGGAAAAGATTTCTTTCCCTTTTGTTCTACCGCAAAAACCTTTTGCTCTAGTTCGTATTTTCTCCTTCATGCATGCTTCAACTCCCCATGCTGCCACGTGTTCCTTGTTTGCCTGCAATATGAGAGAATAGAATAATAAAATAAAATGGATTAAAGCATAAATTAACTTAACTTATTTATGTACAAAATTCAGATTTTCGTTACCTAGGCAACGGATATTTGCTCAAGTAAGAGATGCAAAATCTTGGGCATCGTGTGCCAACGATACCAGTTTGTCGCGCATGATTGAGGATCCTTTGTACTCCTTAAGTCTTTTCCCTTTCACTTTGAAGATGGAACCATCGTTTTGGTTCTGAATTTCAATTGCTCCATTGTCATGGACTTGGTGTACAATAAATGGTCCCGACCATCGTGATTTTAGCTTTCCTGGGAATAACTTAAGGCGTGAATTGTAGAGCAGTACTTGTTGTCCATAATAAAATTGCCTCGGCAATATTTTCTGTCATGCCATCGTTTTATTTTCTCCTTGTAAAGGCGGGCATTCTCGTATGCATGTGCTCTAAATTCATCCATCTCGTTTAGTTCCAATAGTCTTCTTTCTCCAGCAGGCTGAGCATCCATATTTATCTTTTTGATGGCCCAATAAGCTTTGTGTTCGAGTTTAACTGGTAGATGACATTCTTTTCCATAGACTAGCTTGAACTGGGACATTCCCAGCGGTGTCTTGAATGTTGTGCGGTAGGCCTATAGTGCTTCATCTAGCTTTGGCGACCAATCTTTTTGACTTGGGTTGACCACTTTTTTGAGGATCTCCTTGATTTCTCGGTTAGATACTTCAGCTTGTCCATTTTTCAGAGGGTGATACGCCATAGCAATTCTATGTCGTACTCCATATCTTTTCAGTGCCTTGGCAATAAATTTATTATCAAAATGTGTCCCTTCATCGCTAATGAGAGCTCGTGGTGTCCCAAAGCGGGTGAATATATTTTTGTGCAAAAACTTCAACACCGTCTTGGAATCGTTCTTAGGTGTTGAAATGGCTTCAACCCATTTTGATACGTAATCCACTGCCAATAGAATGTACATATCTTTGAATGATGTTGGAAAAGGTCCCATGAAATCTATGCCCCATACGTCGAAGAGTTCGATCTCCAGAATGTTTTTCCATGGCATCTCATGTCGTTTCGAGATGTTTCCTATTCGTTGGCATCTATCACATGACTTGTACAATTTATGCGTGTCTTTGAACAGAGTTGGCTAATAAAATCCCGACTGAAGCAATTTTATTGATGTTCTTATCCCACTAAAATGTCCTCTGTATGGTGACGAGTGGCATTGGAGTAAGATATCTTGTTGCTCTTCTTCTGGAATGCACCTTCAGATTATTTGGTCTCCGCACTGCTTGAATAGAAATGATTCGTCCCAATAGTAATGTCACATATCGTGTCAAAATTACCGTTTTCCCTGGCTAGATAAATCAAGAGGAACAATACCACTAACAAGAAAAATAATGATGTCAGCATACCACGGTGCAACCGTGACAAATAATATTTTTTCATCAGGGAAATCCTCTTTAATATCTGTGATGTCAGGACAATCAAGTTTGTTATATGGCCTAGACAAATGGTCTGCTACTTGATTTTCTATACCTTTTCTATCCTTGATCTCTAAATCAAATTCTTGCAGTAATAATATCCATCGAATTAGTCTAGGCTTTGCATCTTTTTTATTAATCAAATATTTAATAGCTGAGTGATCTATGTGCATAATTACCTTAGTGCCTATTAGATATGACCTAAACTTATCGAATGCAAATACTACTGCTAAGAGTTCATTTTCAGTGGTGGTATAGTTCACTTTAGCATCATTAATTGCATAGTAGATAACTTTAATCTTCTTTTGAATGATGCTGCGGATAATTTTGAAGCTTCTCAGGTTCAAGCTTTAGCAGATTTTAATAACAATGAGAAGTGTGGATGAGGTTTGGAGGGAAATTATATCGGGTGAGAGGAAATAGATCACGATGAAAGAGGAGGAGGCGAATGAGATGATGACTTTGGAGGATTTCTTGGCGAAGTCTGGTGTTGTGGAGGAAGAGGAGGAGTTTAAGTTGCATGCGGCGACACCAAGATAATAAATGTGGTGACCTTCACTATCAAGAGAGAAGACCACAACGTCGGCAATATCATTCGAATGTACGTTTCATATAATCTTTTAACCCTATAAAAATTCCATCCTTTTTTTTGTTGATTTATGTTGGATTAAGCGGCTTAGTGTTTTTCTTTCCCCCTTTATTGTTAACGATGATGAATAATCAGGTAATTGCATAGAGATGATAACGTTTTGTTTCCTGGTTACAAGCTTCCTCACCCTCTATAGTACAAAATCCTTTTTAGGGTTAGTCTTTTTCTTTATAGGATAGGGCTAAATGCTTGTAATTTTTCAATATATCCTTTGCACTTTTTTGACCAATTTGATGCAATTTCTAGATCCACATGACCAGTCAGTCTTCTCCAATGCAAGCATATAATCAGGCTATCAATGACCTGGATAAGGAACTTGATCATTTGAAGAATGTATTTGAGTTGTTACATTTGTTTTGTTTTTAATTTCATAACTTATTAGTATTACTATTATAAATTTTATTTACATTGGGAAAATTGCAGTGTTTCACGAAGCAATTGTGTGTCTTACTACAAGATAGTTATTACAATCTAACTTAGGATTTCATTAAGAAACTAAAGTGTTTATACCGCACTCCCCAAATTTATGATGATTTCCTTATATCCCATAAAAGTTTGTTACCTTGTTGTACACTAGTTGTTACTGTTTTTATGTCATTTTTACTCGTCAAGTTGGTTGCTTCGCATAATTAGAAAGATCTGCTTAAGGTGCATTTACAGGAACCAGTGGGAGGGGGTGCGTTTCAGATACTGGATAAGATGGAGGGGTCAATTGTTGGGTTCGGAAATGGGATAGAAGTTATTGGGAGTGGAGGTGGTGGAGGGAAAGGGAAGAGAGGAAGAGGGGTTTTAGTGGAGTCGTTGGATAAAGTGGCATAACAGTGGCAGAGAATGATGATTAAGAACAGGGAATCTGTTGCCCGGTCCCGGGAAAGGAAGCATGTATACAATTGGCTTAGTTCTTTTGATTGAATTGTTTCAACTAATGGATTATTTCTACTTTATTCTTATTCTCAATTTCGTTGTTAACTTTGTTTCACTTTCAAAATTTCCCTCAAATTTTCTGATCACGGGAAGAAACGAAGGGTTATCTTGAGGAATTTTTGGAATTTCTTCTATTTTTTGGAATCTTTAAGTGTAGCATTTCGTTTCTTATTTCTAGATTTTTGAAGACTTCAAATTGCTTGAAAGATTTTTTTTAATCTGATTTAGGAGAATCTGGAGCACTGTTCTTGAGAATGTTGAAATTTTGTGTTATTTTCATAAACTCATACAAGACTCTAAAGATGAGCCTTCAAAGCTGGCAACAAAACTTTATGTGGTATGGGTGGTTTTTTTTGGTTAATTAAGTGGTCTTTAACTCTTTATGGTGCTCGCGTTACAGAGTTGGCTTTTGATTTTAATACTATTTATTTTCGCAACTGACTTTTATTATCTGTGAATATTTCAGATATTGCAACACATGAAATCTAGTAATATTAAGGTAAAATATGGTTTGAGGTTCTTTAAGTCTTATGAATGAACACAAGATTTTCTAAACTAGTGAGAGAAGTTTTGTTATTTTCATCTAGATAGACATAGTGATTTAGAAAATGGAGTTAATTCAGATACTGTGGGATCTAATGACTAAATTTGTTTGATTGTTCACGTTCACTGATTATAATTTACCATTTGAATTCTTTGTTTTTATTTCCTTTAAATGGATGCAAGAACCTTCATTTTCTTTTTATAGATAATGAAATTAGAAGTGTAATTATTTTAGTCTGTGTTCAGGTTATCCTACAATGGTTGAAACACCTTTGACTAAGAGTGTATTCCCTTCTGCTATCAGAGCATTAATTGCCCTACCATGAATGAATTATGAATATGGTTGGACATAAGTTAAATAGATCTAAGTTATGTGGTGTTTCACTTTGGCCCATCCTCTTTTTCCCAAGCAAGTCGTTCTTACCTTTTTCCTTTTTGTGTGGAGCTATGCTTAACATTGTACTAAGCAACACATGGTTGAATTGAAGTAAAAAATATGTGTTTAAATTAGGTTGTTCACTTATGTGGTTGTTGCTATTCAGATTTATATATTTGACTCTAGGATTATATGTATACATTTTCTAGCTTGAAATAAAGTTTACTCTCACCTAAAATTCAAATTGCATCTAACATGTCCTTATTCTCCAGTTTTTCCCCTCTTTTACTCTTATGTATTTGGATAAATCTATCTTTTGCATTTGTCTATTAGCTAATCTAACTATTAGTTAACTATTAAGTTTCTAAAGACTCTAAAGCAGGTTTGGCGCAAAATGAGATACCTAAGTTTGATCCATTTTCATCCAGTAGGTCGCCCATTGGCCCAAGCATTGCTAGACATGAGTATTATCAAGGAGTTGGAACACACTGGGGTAGTCAGTCTTTTGATCATGGAAACCCATCAAGTTCGGACACCCGGTCTGCTAACTCCCAATCACAAGACAAACAAATAACTCAAAATGATAATAAGAAGGCTGCAACTGCAACTAAGCGAAAAGGGCCGAGTCATTAGCACCATGGAAACCAAATTTTGATGAATCTCTTAATGGTGTTATTGATCATAGGAAAGGGAAGATGAATAAGACTGAAACTTCTGGCCTTGCTAACTACAACATGGTCCCAAGTAGTGGTCAAATAGAGCATTTTCCATCCTCACCTGGAAATATGAGATCGATGCATAGAAGTAGACAAGATGGTCAGAATGTAACAGAAAACCTAGATTCAACAAATGTTAGTAATTTGATGTCACATACACTGGACTAATTCTTGAAATTGTATGTAGTAAATTAAATGAATAGTTTAGATATTCATCTGTTTATGTTAATTCATTGTTGTTATTCTTTTCTAATTTAGATGCAAGAAACGGGAAAGGAGGAAGACGAGATTGATAGAGCATTATTGTGGAAAAAGGTAAGACAAATGAAAAAAGGAGGTTATAACCTTAATGTCCAGACTGTTGTTGATAAAATGGAAAGTTCCTGTAATTATTTAGAAAAGAGTTGATTTAAATGTTACCTAGGACATTAATAATTGCGAAACAGTGAGCATATAGATAATTAAATTGAAACTGGTAGATATTTTGGTTTTCTATGTTGAACTTGTGTTACCATAATGAAGTGGAGTTTCTGAGCTAATACAAGGTTGTCATGTTCTGAACAGTTTACAGGGTTCACTTTTAGTGTAAGGATTTAAGATCCATTGTACCTTTTGTTTTTCAATGTTATAAAATAAGAATCAGGTTGATTTCCTTTGTGTGCATGCAAATTATACTGACCCCATAACTTGTCCACCCATGGCTTTGCCTAGGCCCTGTGCTTTTGTTTGAGATTGGTTTATTTGCTTTATTGTGTAAATTGTAAGGTATATGTAAATATCTCATTTTTTCAGCAACTATGACCAAAATTATAAAGGAAATGTTACCTCTAGATGTACATGTTGCTAGAAATACCTCGAATATGACATTTGGATATGATGTTATGGTTCATGAGCGCCTTTCTCTTTAAATTTTTGTTTCCATATCAAGCTATGGTTTTACTAGCACTATCTCTTTTTTTGTTATACATGTTTTATAAGCTCATGGAATTGATAGTATTAGCAAAGTCTAGGTGCTAAAGAAAAATATTATGTGCTTCTCATTAGTTCCATCTATATTCAGATATGGTTTTATATCATGCTTTGTTATCATGAATATTTAGCCACTTTTAATGTTATTGGTGCACCTATCATTATTTCCATGTGTCTTATTGTTAATCACTTATTATATATCTTTTGAACATGAGAAGTGCAACATCTGAACTTTTATTTGCGTTTTGATGTATAATAATTATATTAAGTATGTTTTATTATATTATAATTGCAATTTCTGAGTCTTTAATCCTTTTGTAGTACACTCCTGCAATTGATATGTACACAATATGGTTCAGAAAGCGCTAGTGCTTCAATGACACAATATGGTTCTGAAATACAAGTTACAAAAGCACTGGAAGCTTGGATATGGTATTTGGCTACTGTTTGATCATTACCGCACTCCATTGGATCATATATGCAGAAGGTATGAATTGAAACTTGGAAGAATTATATTGCACTTAGTAGTTCTCTAACTTATCAAAGTTCTGCAGAATCTTAACTAGTTAACAGACTTAATAGTATGCAATGAATCTTCCAAGTTGTGTTCTTTTTACTAGGTAGACAAGGTGTGAATTTGTCTGTTGTCTGCTTCACACCCCATAAGATGTACAAGTATAGAGCAAATGGTGAAAGTGATGATATGTTGGAATACCATGCTACTTTTGATTTTTCACAAGACTCCCCTTTAGTAGAACTTGATGATGATTTCTTGTGTACACACCCAGATGGTGAGGGCATATTAGTAGAACTTTATTATGCCATGATATTTTGTATCGACATATGATTACTTTTTGATAACTTAATGTGAATATTGTATGCAAATTGATTGCTTATATATAATATGATATATATATTTAGTATTATGAGGCATTAAATGTGATTTAGTTTGATTATTTGTCAATTTATAATATATATATATATATATATATATATATATTATATTATATATATATATATAATTTACAAAATACAATCACGACACACGTATGTGTGTCATATTTTTTAATGACGTGTGCTTCAATGACACGCAATGTAACTCATACATGCGTGTCATAAATTTATGACACACAAATGTGTGTCATCTTAATTTATGACGGGGGCTTCAATGACGCTCAATGCGCATCATAAATGCGCGTCATAAATGCGTGTCATCAATGAGCATCATAGATTTATGACACACAATTGTGCGTCATCTAAGATTCATGTCAGTGGCTTCAACGACAGGCATTTGTGTGTCATCTGCACCCATAGATGACACGCAATGCGCGCCATTAAAGGGGTTTTTTCTAGTTGTGTTTGTTGAAGCAAAAGACATAAAGGTTTAGAGATTTGAGAAAAGTCTTTTATGAACCACATATAGAATCCTGCATGTGCAAGGAAACTGCGTACACCTCACAAATTAGTGGGTGGGGAGATTTATAATTAGATCCACCTTGGCTTTGTCGACTTCAATGCCATGGCATGAAATTTTGTGTCCCGACACTATTCCTTCAGTTACCACAAAATGGCATTTTTCCCAATCCAATACTAGGTTGGCTTCTTCATAACGTTTCAACACCTTGGATAAATTACCGAGGCATTGGTCAAAGTCATCACCCGAAACGGAGAAGTCGTCCATAAATATTTTCATGCACTCTTCCACCATTTCTGAAAAGATTGCCATCATGCATCATTGGAATGTGGATGGAGCATTACACAGTCCAAACGGCATTCGCTTAAATGCATAGGTACCATACGGGCATGTGAACGTTGTTTTCTCTTGGTCTCCGGGTACTATGGCAATTTGATTATACCCCGAGTATCCATCAAGGAAGCAATAAAATGCCTTTCCTGCTAATCTATCCAATATTTTATTGATGAAAGGGAAGGGATAATGATCATTATTTTTGACTTTGTTGAGCTTCCTATAATCCATGTATATTCGCCAGCCCGTAACTGTTCTCGTGGTGAGTAACTCATCATGCTCGCTTTTAACCATGGTTACACCATCTTTTTTTGGCATGCATTGGACTGGGCTAACCCATGAACTATCGGATATAGGATAAATCACTCCCGCATCCAACCATTTTATTATTTTCTTCATGACAACCATCTTTATGATAGAGTTGAGTCATCTTTAGGGTTCCACCGAGGTGCTATGGCTATCTTCAAGATTGATTTTGTGTATGCATATGGTTGGACTGATTCCTCTCAAGTCCGCCATCATCCATCCTGTAGCTTTTATGTGCTGTGACAAAGCATGAAACAAACTCTTTTACTGTTCGGAGGTTAGGTTGGCAGAGATTATCACCGGTAAAGTTTCATCAACTCCTAGATAAGCATATTTCACATGTGATGGTAAAGTCTTAAGCTCCAATTTTGGTGCATGTTGTGAAGATGACTCTTGAGATTTAACTTCATCATAATCTAAAGGTTCGAATTTCATACATGACCTATAAAGAAATTTCAATTGGTCATTTGTCTTTCTCCGTGTTTTGTATTATCGTTGCTTTCAGGGTGTTCATTGGGTAGATTTCTGTTGTCGTGGCCATGATTGTCAGAACTGTCTTCTGAAAATAGTTCATCTGGGCCAAAGTTTTCTGCTTCATTCATCTTGGTTGTAGGTTCATGGTATAAAGCAGTGTACTCATCCAGCCTTAGGGATTCACTTCGTCCAAGGATTGCCTTTTCTTCAATCTTACTAATGCATTAACATTCCTCTGGATCATCTCCGTATTTCATAGAGTTAAAAACATTGATCGTGATGCTTTGCTCGCCAACTCTCATGGTGAATTCTTCCTTTTCACAATCTATTAAAATTCTCCCAGTGGCTAAGAATGGGCGTCCTAAAATGATTGGTGCATTTTCATCGGCTTTGCAATCCAGAATGAGAAAATTCACTGGAAATACGAATTTATCCAGTTTTACTGCAACTTCTTCAATTATGCCCTCAGGTCACATATAAGACCGATCAGCCAACTGTAGAATGAATGAGGTGGGATGAGCGTGATACCCGTCTAGTTTCATGTATATCGATTTTGGTATCAAGTTTATACTTGATCCCAAGTCAATGAGAGCTCGTCCAATGAAGTCATTACAAATGGAACATGGGCTTACAAAGCTGCTAGGGTCTTTTTTCTTTGGTGGGAGTTTGCTCATTGTTGAGCAGATTTCTGTTGTCGTGGTGACACGTTCTACCTTAATTTTCTTTGTAACAATTTCTTTCAGATACTTGGCATATGAAGGCATTTGGTGGATGGCTTCGAGTAGGGGCACATTGATACATAACTTGTCCAGAACATCAACAAATTTCTTGAACTGGATATCATCATCATGTTTCTTCAACCGTTGAGGTAACGATGGTGGAGGTCTCACATCGACTTCTGATGGTGCAGGGTAATCGCTGGCCTAGACCATGAATTTCTTGTTATCTAGTTGATACTTTCTGAGCCTTCACTTGTTTCCTTCTCTTCATGCGCTTTCTCTTGTTCAACATTCTCAGATTCCTCATCCAATTGTGTTACGCCTTGTTGAGAATTGTTTAGCTGTTCTCCCCCAAACTTGTTATCTTGATTAACTTGTCTTCCACTCCTTAGCGTAAGTACATTGCATTGCTCCTTTCCATGACGCTTAGTGACTTTAGTATCACTAGGGAGATTTCTGTGTGGGCGAGAATGTAATGCCATGGCAATCTGTCACACTTGATTCTCCAATGCTCTAAGAGATAGACTATGGCTTTGCAAAAGTGTTGCCTGGCTTTGTCACAAATTTCCTTGATTTTTGATTGTTGCAGAATGTTCGTACATCAAGGTCTTTGTAGACGCCATGAAATCTTTTGTCAAGGCAATGAATTCCTTTAAGGATAATTCCAAGGACTTAGTATTGGAATGAGTGTTATAGGAAGAAGCTTTACCTTTATTGTTCTGCCATGGCTGCTGATGATGCTGATTCTGAATATGTTGATGGTCTGAATTATTTTGTTGTGGCATGTAATTTGTGGTTTGATTGTTGCTGTTCCCTTGATTATTCCATGAAAAGTTTGGGTGATGTCTCTACCAAGGTTGTACGCATTCGAATAGGGATTATTGTTGTTTCGATTGTAGTTGCCCATAAAAATAGTTGACTCATGGTTTTCAGGACATTCACTCTTATGATGGTTGACGTGACAGAATAGGCATACATTATTGGTCGTCTTTACTTCTCTTACCTCATTAAGACGTTGAAAATTTTTCAACATATTGGTTATGGCAAAAAGTTGGGTTGCTACTGAATCTTTGCTTTCTAATTCATATGCTCCGTAGATTTTTTTGTCGGTTCCCAATCTTGCACTTGAAAATTGATAGTCATTATTCACTATCCTGTCGAGGATGTCAAAAGCTTCCTCGAGTGATTTGTCTAGTAGGGTGCCATTTGCTAAGGCATCCAGCATCATTCGAGTTGGTGCATTGACTCCATTGTAAAACATCGCCACTTATGTCCAATCATGAAATCCATGATTAACACATTTGCGAAGTAAACTTTTATATCTATCCCAACATTTGTACATTGATTCATCATCTCCTTGGCGAAAACTTGCAATGTCATTCCGAAGTTGTGTATTCATATTGGGCAGATTATATCGGAGTAATAAAATGTTGCATAAATCTGCCCATGACTCCATTGATCCGGAAAGAACTCCACTGAGCCAAGCTCTTGCTCTATCACGTAAGGAGTAAGGAAAAAGCTTCAGTTTGAGCACATCTTCATGTACTCCTTGTTGTCTAAATGAATTACATACTTCAAGGAAAACACACACATGTTGTCTAGCATCTTCATTGGGTGTACCACCAAATTGGCCGATAGAGTTCAGCATATTAAACATCACCGGTTTGAGTCCAAAATGAGTGGCTTGTATCTGAGGTGCCACTATGCCAGGATTGAGGTCATTGAGAATTGGGTTCAAGTGATCTCGTATCGCTCTTGGTCTTGCAACTTGATCTCCTAAATCTCCCATGTCATTTTGCATTTGATTCAATTGTTTTCTGGTTCTTTGGTCACGCAACCTTTGTCTGAATGATTGCTCAACTTCGGGGTCTAATGGTTCCAAAGGCTTACCAGCAGATCTCAAGGTCATGCAATAATAAAAAACTATAAAAGAAAATAATAAACTACGTTAGACTAATTAATTATAAAGTGACACAAAGAACTTGATATGGCTAAAAATTTCGTCAGTTGCCAATCCCCGACAACGGCGCCAAAAACTTGATCGCTTGTGAATGTATATGCTAATGCAAGCTAATCTGTGCAAGTATACACAATCGATGCAAGTAATATAGTAGTGAGTGAGTATCGTCTCCACAGGGATTAGATTAGAAATATCTTTTCACCACAATTAGAACTAATGCCACAAATTAATCCTACTAAGTATTAAAGCTAAAAACTAATATTAAGGAGCTAAGAATAATGATTCAATGATTGTAGACAAGTGTGGTCGAGACAAAGAAAATATGCAGACAGATTAAACAAAACAAAACAAGTATTGGATTAAATATAATGCAAACAACCTTACATATTCAGACGTGTCACAGAGCACTGATGCTAAACTATTGTCTCGGCAACAATTATTTTCAGCCCATAATGAATTATTATGATTCACTAAACTTCCCGACAGGATTACTAGGTATTCTTAGATGGTTGCTATGGCAATACCTCTCGACGTTAATTATATACGTTGTCTTAACCTACTCTAGCCTTTATCCCTTTTAGTCGTTTGAAACTCACTCCTTATCTCTAAGGTAGACAAGTTAGAACTTCACCATCCCAGATTCATTCCTTTGCTCACGTTGATCTCCCTTAATTCTCTCGAATTCAAGAATCACTTTCTAGACAAAAGGCTAACTCTCGATGCTCTTACAATACCCATACATGTTTTACCGAAACCCCATGTGATCTCTCGATGCTCTTACAGTGTTAAGGCAAAATATTTAAACTATGAGCAAAACAATCATAAGCAAACATAATTCATCATTCATAATCATAAAAATATTGTTCAGGAAAATAAAGTTTAACACCAAGTAAAGCATTCATGGTGTTATCAAAGATCATCCAAGATTAAAATCGTTTAATACAACCCCAAATAGAATTAGAGTTTAGGAACAAAGAAAGAACGACTCTCAAAACTGGGGCTCTATCGCGACAATCCTGATCAGCACCACACCTGCCTTGGTGATCACCCTCTCTAGGCCTGATCATCGCTCTACTATCGTCTGGCTATGGAGGACACCAAGGAAGACTGGGGGGTAGATGGAGGGAAAGAACTGCAACTGCTTGCTCATGCCTGAGGTAAAGCTCTTCTTTCTTCTTCCTTCCTCCTTTGTTTTTGTGGCCACGGCTGGTAATTATAAGGAGAATTTCCTAGGGCTTTGTATGCTTTTAGAGTTTCCTTAATTAGTCGTTATTAATTTCCCAAACTTAAAAAGGAAAGGTGGCTGGCGGCTGTCAGAATAATCAAGGCTTGCTTGCACGTGAAGTAGGTCATCCAGCTGGAATGTGACATAGGCGGTTTTGCCATATGTTCTTCAGACTTCTTCAGATAAATCTTGCCTCGATGAGATAAATCTGCTCCTCACATTTTCATCTGCTCCATTTTCCTTTGCAACTTTTCATTGTCACGACTGGAATGTTCTTCCTCTGTAGAGTTTATGCACAAACACAACTCAAACAACCCTTCTCCTCAACAGCATCAGTTAAGCCAAAAAAATCTTGCCTAGGAAAAACTTATCCACCACAAGAAAATATAACCTATATGCGACTAAATGAAATTAAAAATACAATGCATACTTTGTTTAGACGAGTAATAACTTAAGTAAAAAGACTATAAATTAAGTCTTTTTACGGAGTTATCACCCTACTCAGTTAAGGTTATTGTATGATGTATGAGTACAATGAGGTTCTCTTTTGTTAACATGATATGCTTTTGAATTGGTTTCAACTAAGTCGTTAAGGTGTAAAAGATACCTTAAGGGACTTATCATGGGTATTTGGGTGTAACGACGATAAAATCACCTAAATTATTACTGGAGCTGACAAGATGGGTGAAGGCCATAAAGAGGATGTCAAACATAAGGATGGGTTTAGTAGACTATATCGATAGGCTGAATAGGAAGACTTCAATATTGGTATACATATCTCAACCGATTGGCAATAAGAGCCAGAGACCCATGAGGAAAAGAGGGAGACATCAGTTTTTTCATACTAATCGAGTCAGAGGTCAAAGGTATGCTATCATAGGAGACTGCTAGCTTCACGGTTTTTGGAAAGTACATATAGTTTTGGTAGAGTTTTGATGTAAACGGAGTGTAAGCATTGTGGAAAGTGACTTCAAGAGAGGGGCTTGAGACTCTCTAGGATGTGTTTTACAAGTAGATCCTTAGAATATATTGTGAGAGTCTACCCTAAATTAGAAAATAATCCCAATAGTCTAGTGTCCCAGAGGGTCTTCTAAATAGGTGTCAATGCTATCATCGAGAATGAAAGTGAAAGATTAGATCGACATGTTCCCAGCTTAGTTGCGTATGTCTTAGCTTAGCAGGTCACCGTAGGATTTTTAGGAGCGTGTTGATGTCACAATTTAGATGTCGAGTATATTTTGAAATATTTTAGTTGATAATGTTGCATTAGTAAACTTGATTCCATGCATGCATTCATGGTTTCCATGTGAACTAAGTTGGAAGAGTACTCGAGTGGAAAATCCTAACACGATCATCCCAGTGCCTAGCTGGACGACCTTAGAGAAATAGATAAGGTTATCTTGGGCATCCTTTGAGTGCTTGAGTCAAGCTTGACAACCAACCTAAGTGAAGTTTTTAACATAAGAGTTTCTTGGACCTTAGGGTTGCGGGTTTGGAGAGGAGTATCTTTATGGGTCGTCAAGTCAGAAGTGAGACTATAAGGATGTTTTCGCATCGTTAGTTGATTATTTGTGTGACCGATCCAATAGAATTTTAGTAATCCCAAGTTCATTTGTGGAGGTAGAGATCTCCATGAGAGTGTTAAGAATACCCAAGTTACTCTACCCAGTATAGCACTCATCTTGTTTGACAGAACATATCAGGATATAATCAGATAGTGCCAAGGCACTTTGTTGTTAATTGGGCATTGATGCCGCAAGTACTCATTATTAGTAAGTTAGATGTGTGTATATTCCAATGCAACGACTCCAGATCTCACCCTATGTACTGAGGGTACTATGGGTAAGATAGTGAGTTACAAATGTAACATCCCAAAGTCTGGGTCAGTAGTTGGGTGATTTCTTAAATTTCTGATAAAATTAATATTTTTTCTTTATAAGAATTATGAATATTAATATTAAGTGTTTAAATGATTTTTGAAATATTAATTATGATTTTTTATAATAATAAAATAAATGTTTTATAAGTGACTAAATTGAATAAATTGAAAATGTTAATTTTAGAGTCTAATTTAATAGGATCATAAATCAAAATCTATGAAGCTCATTTTAACAAGGCTTGTATGGATGGGATTTCCCTCCATTCTTAACCGAATCATTCATCTCCTTTTCGCCAATTTTCTATCTATATTCATTCTCTTATTTTTTTTCTTCTTATTTTCATTCATATTTTTCATTAACTGTTCTTTTCATTTTCTCGTCCAAACACTTTTGTAATTCTCTCAAAAATTCTCTTAATTTCCCCTCTCATGGCTGAATTCTCCTTCTCCATTTCTATCCAATTTCTTTTTGATTTTTGCTTATTCTTTCTTGATTTCCTTCCTAAATTCTATTTGCTTCATTTCCTTACCATTGCCACCCATTTTCCCTTCTTCTTTGGTGTCACCATTTTTTATCATCTTCATCATCTATTTCTTTCTTTTTCCAGAAAGGTAACTTCTTAATCTTGGTTCCTTTTTGTGTTTCAATGATTAAAGATACACTATGATAATGATCTTGAATGATAATTGATTTCAAAAATGAGTTTGCAAAATAAAAGTGATTTTCGGAGTTAATTAATGTGGTAATTTTTCTGAGATGATTATGAGGTTTCCTTGATGTAATTAACGTTTTTTGGGATGAATATAATCATACAAAATCAATTTTTTAATTGATATTGATTTGGATATCGATTTCTTTAAAACAAACTTGATTGCAATGTTTTTTGAAAATTTGGGAGTTTTGATGATTTATATTGTTCTTGTAAGATTTCATTGTGTTTAGCTGCTGATTTTTAGTTTTCTTGATCATATTTAATCAAGGTAAAGTAGTGATTTTGAATTAGGAGGCTTAGATCGCGTCATTAGTAAGATTTGTCGATCTTTCAATTGATTTTCGTTATGTTTTAAAAGTAGAATTTTCTTCTATGTTTTAATTGGTTTTTTGACATGTTGAATTTCTTTCTAAGGTGCCTAAGGTTTTTGTGATTGAGGTAAAATGGTGCATCAATTGTTGTTAGTCATTTGGTTAGCGTTTGAGGTTGAATCGTGTGGTTGCACCATCAAGGTGAGTGGTTGTCCATTCGCTTATGATGAATGTGTCCAATATTGAGTGAAGGTTTAGTTATGTGTGAACTTTGAATTTTAGGTTCTAAGGTTTTTATACTTGTTGATTATATTTGATTGTATGAATTCATGATGTGTAGATTAATGTATGTGATCAAAGTGAACATGTTTCTTATGACATAATTTATGTAACATTGAAAGTGAATGATAATTTTGAGGATATGTACATAAGTATGGAAAATGTGAGTTAAGATACATTGAGAGAATATAATTAAGATAAACATGTGAATTGTGATATGTTAATTGTGTGTTGTGATGCATTGGAAACAAGTGGTATTTGCAAGCATGAGTATTAAAGCATGTTGAATATGAGTTATGATGTAATGTAAGTATGTGATCATAGTTAGTGCATATATAAAATGACATGATGGCTATAAAATATGGTGCTTTGGAAGAATGTGTTTCATGGTATGTAAATTGGAAATGTAATTGATTTGGAATGTGATATGAAATGTGAATATTGACATGTGTATCGAATATGTGTTGCAAGTGATGCATAGTAGTTTGAGAGTTTATTTTGAAAATGTATATATATGAATGTGTTAAGGATGAGTGTGACAACTTCACTATCTATGGATGAGTGATCAACTTGCTATCCATATAAGGTTGATCATGACAACCAACTGCGATATATGTTTCAAAGTATATTTTGAAAGTGTATATGTATATAACCTATGGATCGTTTGACAACCACTATTGTGTACTTGGATTAAATGGCTATTTGTTCTTAATGGGACCTTTGGATATGAAATGATTCCTTAGAAAGAGTACTCTATGGTTTTCTATATGTGTGTGAACAACGAATTATACGGGGTGATGTTGGTGCGTTGAGCTATGCTTTGAGAAGATTACGGGGTAGGGTTGGTGCGTTGAGCTTTGATCTGAAATACATGGTTTTGGACCTAAGTGAGTCCTAATAAAGGAAATTTGTATGAAATCTGTTTATCCAATAAGTGATTTGTGTTTTGAGTAAAAGGCCATTGATCTTAAATGGAAATAATGTATGTGTTGTATGTAACTTTGTCGAAAAGGTAATTTTGTATGAGTGCAAGTGATTTGCTGCAAGGTATATGATTATGTAAAGCATTTATAATATGGATTTTGTGTGTATTTATGGCAATTAGGTATGCTTTCCTTTAGCCTTGGCATGTGCATCATATTTGAATGTTTAGTCATTCATTGAGCTTTATAGCTCACACTCTTTGTTTAATATTTTTCAGATACTTACTTGTCGATTCGAGAGCTTGATGAGCAAGGCACTTGGTGGTGATCGAAGAAATGGAGCTTTTGAAAATTTATTTTGAACCTTGTTTTTGTTTTGAGTCAATATGGGATCCTTAATTGAGCTTTAAGTTGACTTGTTCTTGTGACACTTGCTAATGCATAAGTGACCTATAACAACTTACGTTATACTTTGATTCCTTAATGAATAATGAAATAATGACTTTTGATGTTGGATTACATGTTATGCAATATTACTAAGTATGACTAAGTTGGTCAATGTTTAATTTATGCCTTAACTACATGTCTTGATCACCTAGACATGTTATAATAAGATTACATAATATATAAAACTCATAGAAAGCATGAAACACCAAATAATGCATAAAATGGTTAGGTAACATGTGTTTAAGTTCACTTTCTATGAAAAATTTGAATTTGGAGGCTAAATACTTGTATGTTATGTTAAATGATGCTATGAAGCATGATATATATGTATTATGACATGTTCTAACTGGTTTAAGGGTGTCTAAGCATGTTCGTAGACCCTCGGATCGATTGCATGAACAATTGGATGCATGTTCATGAAAATTAATATGCATTTTATACATTTTCTAAAAAAGGATCAATCCCTTGCTAAAAATGATCGATTCCTTCAGGCAAAGCATCAATCCCTCCCTTAAAGGATCGATCCCTAACTCAATTTTTATCTATTGTTTTGCAAAAGATCGTTCTCCACTGAAAATGGATCAATCCCTTCATTAGTGCTCGATAAAAATAGGTCAAATTGAATTCATTAAAGACCTAAAGTGTTCCCTAATTCCTTTTATGGTCCCTTAACTTTAAAATGTATTCAATTTGATCCAGAAATGTTATTTTGCAATTAAAGCTTGGCTTCAACTTTAATTTTGTTGAAATTTGTTATATGAATCTATGATAATAATAATTTCATAATGAAAACTTCAATTTCATATTTTATTTATTTATTTTCATATTTTGAAAAGTTTATATTTTAGTCCTTAAAATGAGTATGTTAAATTATGCTCCTATATGATGTCTAATTAAGCTGAAATTTTGCATGTGACTCATTAAGATGATGTAAAATTACCATTTTACCCATGTTTGCTTAACAAACTATGTATTGCAATGCATCGATTGTTTAGGTGATATTAAAATTTATTTGTTTATCCGTTGCCATGTGTTTCATGTTTTAGGTTTTAAATTAGAATTCTTTTATATAGTACGTATGTTTAGGGTTTCTATTTTATCCGATAATTTCAGGTTCTAATGTACACTCAGGTACTCAGGTTATTCTGCGTGACTGAGTATGTGGTGTTACAACAAGTCTCAAGGTGCAGAGAACCCTTGATCGTTTCTTATTGAGTTGAGGATCAACTCTAAGGAGACATTTTGTTAGTAGAACCTTTCACCCGGGTGTGTTCCATGAGAGAGAGCATTTAGGTGGCTATTCAAGGATAAGACTGAGGTTATGAGAGTGTGTGTGTCTGTCTCAAGATTCAATGGTTCATGAGACTAATAACTCTATAAAAGGGTTATATTTAGGGCCTTTTCACTTAAGTTATTGATTGTCTAAAAGCTCATATAGGTTCATTTAGGTGCATTTAGGAACATATAGTTGTATTTGGTAGATTTGTTTTGGCTTGGTATGTTATCTTATGAAGGCACTATATTGTGGGGAAGGTTTGCTTAGTTGTTGATGTGCAAGATGCAAGGAGCATAAGGTGTGCAAGAAGAATGTCGTATAATGCCTCAAATTCCAAGTTAGTAGTTTCGGTCAACCTAAGATCTGTCAGTAGAGCCCATTAGATTTTCCAAGCCAATTTTAAACCAATTCTTAGGAGTATTGGGCTTAGCTTTTCCCAATAGTTATAGGAAAGTGTTATTTTAAAAGTAAGTAAATAGGAGAATGACTTAAATTGTAGTTTACTTTTTTTGTTAAAGCTGAAAACTTTCCCATTTTTTTATATCATTTCACGTAACCAAACTCACTATAATATCTCACCCACTATTCTTCTTCTTCCTTCCATTAGTTTCTATTTCTTCTTCCTTTCAAGAGCCAAGTTTTAAATATCCTAAGCTTAGTTTCTTGTAGCCAATGTAAGAATGTTTTCCTCCATCCTTCAAGCTTTGTTTTAAGCTCTATTTTGTAAGTTTTAGAATTTGTTTTTAAAAATGGGTTTTATGGAAGTTAAAGGGATCCATTAATCCAAGCTTGGTTATAATTTATTCAAGTTACCTAGACCATCTTAAGCTTTAATCCAAAAGATTAGTTAGTTTAGTAAACCCTTTTCTTATCTTTATTTAGTAAGGGACGTAGGAGAAAACTCTAAAGCAAGAGGGAAAGCGAAATTACCCCTAGGTTAACTTGAGAAAATAAAGTAGGTGAAATAGGAATAAAGTAGGTGAAATAAGACGAGCCTTGTTTTAATGCTTGGGAAAATAACCAGGACACCCGAGTTCCTTTAGAAAAGATAACAGAGATGAAAGTATAGATTCAGTTAGGATATCCTTAGGGAGTTTGCAACGCACTTTAAGGTAATTAGTTTGGCCGCAAGGTTTGACACTCAAAAAGTGGGCCAGTCGAGTAGTGATCGATGTAGAGATTTTAGGGGCCACATTATCGGTAGACTGGAGGGGCTGTGAGCTCAGAGATGTAGAAGCCTCAGTCGCACCATGACGTATATTGTAGAATAGAGAGTGATTATACAAGTATACTCACTAAAGAAATACATAATATACCAGTAGACCAAATAGCAGTACTATTGTTAATGTTGTTAGCTTGAATAATTTTTGAAGGGCATGTATATTTTATAAACCCTATTATATTAGTAAAGTCATAAATTTTATTAAGAGTCATTTTATAGTACAAGAAAAGAGTAAGGTGTTGGTCAGCCACTCCAATGGTTTCGTTTGGCATCCTACATTGATCGAATTTGTGTCGTATTGGTCTAGGACTTTACACGCCGCGAAGTAACAAGTTGTTGAAGCATACTGAAATGTCTTGGCATTTTTGGTTGCATAATAGGACAAAAAGATATTTTCACAAATGATAGTTATTTATTAGAACATGTTTGTTGTTGTTAACCACTTGAATGGGAATGCATTCGGAATATACTTAGGGGTATCATGGGAATTTTGGGTGAAAAGTCCCTAAGTACATTCCTTACATTTATTATATAAAGCACATCACATTTGGAAAAAAAATCACTCTCTTCAACTTTCATTCCTCCATTGAAGAGCTCAAGTTATTTTTCCTTTTTCTTTTTCTATCCCATTTTTGTGGTATTCCTCCATTGGTGAAGCTCGAGGGAGTGACATATGCATCTGAGAGGAGCTAGTCGTTGTTGTCGTTCATGGTGGTTCGAAGGAAGCACCGACAGTGCACGTCAGAGTACCTTCTTCTCCAACATTTGCTCTATTTTATAGTTGATCTTAAATTAGGTTGTAAGAAACGAATGGATGTATTGGATTATTCCATGGTTTATTCGAACCCCACCATGAACTAGACTATATTTGGTGGGATTAATGATGAATGCTTGAATCTTTATTTTGAATGGTTGATTAATGTTTTCTTTTGCTCATTATTTGTTTTTCTTATGAGTTCTTAATCACTTGTGATTGTAGGAGGCATCAGAGTGTCCATTTCTTAAGTAGAAGACTAAGTGTTAGAGAGAAACGTAGTCACTAATCTTAAGTTTTTGAGAGAAACTAAAGGAAGATTAGCATAAGCAATGGGTTTTAGTTAATTACTAGAGCATAATCCCTTAGTTTTCGACCAAAACTAAGTTAGGATTTCAATGACTAAGAGGGTTAGAGCTTAATTAATAGATAAAAATGTTATTGCTCGGGCCTAGAAGATTTGTCGTGGCATCCTATTTTGTTAGGTTCTTAGACTAGAGATAGCATAGAACACCTTTAGAAAACTCCGTCGAATAAGTAAGGCATTAGAAGATTAAATCATCCTAAAAGATAAGAAATAAGTTTCCTAAGTGACCCCTACCATTCATTCCCATAGAAGCTTACCGTGTGAGGATTGTCAAGTTATTTTATTCAATTCGTGTGTTTACCTTTCTGTTTTGCCTTTTCATTTCACTTGATCATACTATACACATTTCCATTGCCGTGAAATTTCTATTCATTTTGCCGTGACACCCTATTTGATCACTCATTCATATCACTACACCATTCTTCCATCATACATACACATTTCTTTTGCCTAGGTATAACTAGTGTAAATATCATTAACTATACTTATATAATTTAGTTTGCTAATGTGTCAAAACTTATAAACTTCACCAATCCCTATGGATACAATACTCACTTATCATTATATTACTTTTGTGATTATGTATACTTGCACATAATTTGCGTTATATATTAAGCTCACACAATACGCAATAGTGACCACCATGTGTGATGGGTTACTCGAAACTTATAAGAGTCAAGTTGAGGTGCTAATCGTGTGGGGTTAATGGATGGACATTCCTAATGTGAGTGTGTCTAGGTCCCATCCAAAGTAACTTTGTCAGTAGACTTGTAGGGTGTAAGTCTTGCAATGTTGTGTGACCCCAGACTACACCGTGAAGTCTACTTTTGTGGTTAAATAAAAGTTAAGTTTTCAACCCCAAACTTTATCATTATTGTCATCATGTTGGTATAAAGGCATGATCTATATACAACACCTAGTGTGATGCAAAGTCAAGTAGCAGAATGGATCAGGGTGCTTGAGGTAAAGTGAGATGAAATACCTTAAGTGTCAAGTGTCTAGCTATTGTGTTGTTTGTGTACTTATAATTATTTTGAAAATATATACAAGTATACACATTCGAACAATTAATATAGAGTGAGTGAGTATCATCTCCATAAGGATTGTAGCAAATTACGAGTTATGTTAAAGGAACAATCTAAATTATCTAAGTATAGTTAGTATGATGGTATGAACAAATGATAATGTTATGGCAAAGTGAAATGTATGCAAATGAGATTTCAGTGGTGGTGTGGAACTGTAGCATGTGAAAATGTTATGGCAAACTGAGATGTTTGAAATGTAATCAATTGAAAATGATAAGAAAAAACAATTGAGAATCCGATATTAAAATAGATAACTTGACAATCCTCACACAAACAAGCTACAATGGGAATGATTGGTGGAGTCACTAAGGAATCTTAAGCTTTGTTTTCTAGAATGGTCCAAACTTCTATGGCTTACTTTCTTGAAAGATTTTACTAAGAGTGTACCTATACTATCTCTATCTTAAGATTGGAAATTTCAGTCTGTCCATTATTTTATGGGTGGTATACTGTGACAATTTTATGTCGCACCTCATATCTCTTTAATGTCTTGACAATCAACTTGTTATCGAAGTGGGGGCCCTCATCACTGATGATCGCTCTTGGTTCCCCAAATCTTTTGAATATGTTCTTGTAATGGAACTTGAGCACAGTCTTCAAGTCATTCCTTGGTGTAGTATTTGCTTCGACCCACTTAGATATGTAGTCCACTACTACAAAGATGTTGAGATGTCCAAATAAAGATGGGAAGGGTCCCATAAAGACTATGTCCTCCACATCAAAAAGCTTTATCTTTAAAATATTTTCAAAGGCATTTCATGTCGTTTGGAGATGTTCCTTGTGCATTGGCACCTATCACAAGCCTTGCAAAACTCATGGGCATCCTTGAAAAGTGTAGGCTAATAGAATCCTAATTGAAGTACCTTTGCAGCACTCCTTGTGCCTCCAAAGTAGCCTCCACATGGAGCCATGTGACAATGGTATAAATTTCTTTTTTACTCATCTTTAGGACATAATCTTTGGATCATCTGATCAATGCATTATTTCAACACATATGGCTCGTTCCAAAAGTAAAATCTTATTTCTTGCTTGAATTTCCTCTTTTCCTGGCTGTTCAAATTATGAGGTAAAATACTACTTTCAAGAAAGTTAACAATTTCAGCGTACCACAGAATTGTCGCGGCATATAAAATTTTCTTGTCAGGGAATTCCTCATTGATTTATAAATATTCATGGCATTCTAATTTATTTTTTAGCCTAGAGAGATGATCAATAGCATGGTTCTCAATACATTTTCTATCTTTAACCTCTAAGTCAAATTCTTATAGTAGTAATATCCACATAATTAGTCTAGGTTTGGCATCCTTCTTATTCACTAAATATTTTGATAGTTGAGTGATCAATGTGAATAATAACTTTGGTACCAATCATGTGTACCCTAAACTTGTCAAATACAAATACCATGGCTAGTAATTCTTTCTCAGTGGTTGTGTAGTTAAGTTGTGCATCGTTCAAGGTACGACAAAGTCACTTGCATCACACATCAACTAAAATGGTGAAGTCCAATCGGGGGAACAATAATGGGTGTTGAGATAGGTCTTTGTTTCATATATGTGAAAGCGCCATGGCAAAATTCATCGAACACAAATGGATGATTTTTTTGTAGCAAAGTGTATAAGGGCTTGGAGATTTTGGAGAAGTCCTTAATAAATCTCCTATAAAAGCATGCATTTCCAAGAAAACTTCTAATACTCTTTATAATGGTTGATGGAGTTAACTTCTTGATCACCTCAGTCTTGGCCCTGCCTACCTCAATGTCCTTGTGTGAGATCGTATGGCCTAGCACAATGCCTTCGATCACCATGAAAGGACATTTTTCCCAATTCAACGCAAGGTCAGCTTCTTCACATCGCTTGAGTACCCTTGCCATATTGCCAAGGCATTGTCAAAGTTTTCTCCAAAGATAGAGAAATCATCCATAAAGATTTCCAAAAAAAATGCTCAAACATGTATGAGAAAATGGGTTGCATACATCTTTGAAAAGTTGTTGGAGCTTTGGAAAGTCCAAACGGTATCTTTCAGAAGGCATAATTTTCATATGGGCATGTAAAGGTTATCTTTTCTTGGTCCTTTGGTGCTATAACAATTTGGTTATACCCATAATATCCATGTAGGAAACAGTAATATGCTTTGTCTACCAATTGATCTAGCATTTGATCGATGAAAGGTAGAGGAAAAGGGTTCTTCTTGGTTGCCTTGTTGAGCATGTGATAGTCCATGTATATCCTTCATCCAGTGACACTGCGCGTAGGCATGAGCTTATTGTCCTCATTGCTTACAACAGTCGTGTTTTCTTTCTTGGGGACACATTGCACTGGGCTTACCCACAAACTATTGGATATTGGGTAAATAACTCCAGCATCAAGCCACTTTATGATCTCTTTCATCACCACTTTCTTCATAAAAGGGTTGAAACTTCTTTGCGGTTCAATGGAATTAATGTGGCATTCATTGAAAAAAAGTTATGCATGTAAATAGTGGGGCTTATACCCTTCATGTCAATCATTGTCTAACCTAACATTTTCTTATGTTATGACAAAACAGTTAGTAAACTACATTCTTGGTCAGGCTTAAGATTAGAGGAGATAATCATAGACAATGTCTCATTACTACCTAAGCATATTTAAGATGTAATGGCAAAGTTTTTAGCTCTAAGGTAGGTGCATGCTGTAGCGAGGGCTTTGGAGGAATAAATTCATCAAAAGCAAGAGGTCCAAATTGTGTACCTGATCTATCTATGAGTAAGTTAGATTGCTATACTTTTAGTGGACACTCATTGGGCTCCTATATGGATTCTTCCTATTTTAGTCTCTCATAGTTATCCAACTACATGAAATTATTGTAGAAAAATTGATCGGCTTTCCCTTCTATGATTGAGTCTAATTCCAAAATGCTTTGGCATTCTTCATAATCATTTGTATACTTCAGATAACATAATTCATTCACAGTCACACTTTGATCAAATACTCGCATAGTGAGCTCACCCTTCTCACAATCAATAAGAATTTGACTAGTGGCTAGGAAAGGCCTCCCCAAAATTATGGGTGCATTGGTATCAACCTTGCAATCGAGTATAAGAAAATAAATGGGGAACAAAAATCTATCCACCTTTACAATGACATCTTTGATCATCCCCTTGGGAAAAACATGGGAACAATCAGCTAGTTACAAGATAACGAAGGCGGGTCCTACATTTCCCATCCCAAGCTTTAAGAATATAGACTTGGGTATCAGATTTACACTCAAGCCAAGGTCACATAGTGTCATCCCAACACAGTGGTCTCCTATAGAACATGGAATGATGAAGTTGCTCGGATCTTTTTACTTTGGTGGTAGCTTGCTAAGTGCTGAACAATATTCTTTTGTTGTGGTAATTTTCTCGTACTTATCAATTTTCTTCATCTTGGTAACGATTTCCTTGAGAAATTTAACATATGTAGGAATTTGTTTAATGGCCTCCTATAGTGGAACATTAATATATAGTTGATCAAGGATGTCCACAAACTTATTGAATTGAATGTCATCATTATGCTTCTTCAGCCTTTTAGGGAAGACGATGGGGATCTGACTTCCTTTACTGCAAGTGTGGGAACAACTTTTGATGTGGCATTTTGTTATACACCCTTAGTAGGTTTAGATGTTGAACCCTCATCTTTATCTTTCTCTACAAGTGCCTCTTCTTATAACTCAGATTCAACTTACTCAATTGTGGGGTTATAATCATTCTTCTTCCTTCCCCCAAACTTAACTTGTTGATCGATTTGGGTGCCACTCCTCAGAGTGAGTGGACTGTTTTGCTCCTTTTCATGTGGTTTAGTGACTTCAGTGTCACTAGGTAGATGACCTGGTTGATGTTCTTGTAATGCTACGACAATTGAGCCAACTTGGTTCTGCAAGACTTACAATGATGAGTTATGGCTTTTCAAAAAAGCTAATTGGTTCTTAATGGTTGTAGAATCATCTTGTAACAAGGTCTTTGTTAAAGTCATAATGTCCTTAGTAGTTTCCATGAAATCCTGTAACGAAGCTTCCAACGAGTTGGTACTTGACAAAGATGCTACTCCCTTGTTCTAATTTAGCCATGACAATTTCTATTGGAATAATAGAGTTCGTTTATAGTTTGCTACCTCATAGAGTGACTAGCAATATTGGCTCCTTAATTTCCACATGAAAAGTTAGGCTACTGACGCCATCCTGGGTTGTAGGTGTTGGAGTAGAGGTTGTTGTTACCTCGGTTGAAATTAACCACATAGTTAATAGACTCTTGATTGTCTGGTCATGCACTCTCATGGTGGTTGCCACGACATAACATACATGTTGCATTGGCAACCTTTACCTTTGTTACTTCACTAGGGCACTAAAGATTTTTGAAGATGTTGGTGATGGCAAACAATTGAGATGATACATAATCCTTAGCATCAAACTCAAAGATCCCTTAATCCTTTCACCCAATTCCTAGCCTTAAAGACAGAAATTGGTAATCATTGCTAGTTATTTGATCAATAATACCAAAGGCTTCTTCAGGTGACTTGTCCAACAAAGTTTCATTTGTTAAAGCATCTAGCTCATCTGTGTGGGAACATGAATACCATTGTAAAACAGCACAACTTGTGTCCAGTCATGGAATCCATGGTTTGTGTATTTTCGTAATAATTATTTATATCGGTCCCAACACTCATGCATTGACTCGTAATCAACTTAATGAAGAAATGATATGTCATTTTGGAGTTGAGTGTTCATAGTTGGTGCATTATATCACATCAAAAAAAATTTGCACAGATTTGACCATGACTCCATCGAGCCAGATAGAACTCCACTTAGCCAAGCTCTTGCACGGTCACACAATTAGTAAGGAAATAACTTTAGCTTTAGCACATCTTCATGTACTCATTGTTGTCTGAATGAATCGCACACCTCCAAGAAGGCACGGATATCTTGTCTGGCATCTTCGTGAGGTGTACCACCAAATTGGCCGACCGAGTTCAGCATATTGAACATCACTGGTTTGAGTTCAAAGTGGGCTGCTTGGATTCAGGTTCCATTAAACCGAGATTTAGATCAACTAAGATAGGAGCAATATGATCTTGAATAGCACGAGGTCGAGAAACAATCTTAGCATTTAGAATTGCTATGACATTTGGATCTACAGGATCCTCTACTTAGTCACCGTCTTAGTTTTGAATCGCATGCATATTTCCTTAAGCACGTCTCTTTTGAAGAAAAAATTGTTTAATCTCAGGTTCAATTGGGAGTAGTTTTCCTTTGGGTTGTCCTAGGGTCATACACGAACAAAACCTTAAAAAGTCAAGTAAAGTAACAAGTAAAACTATACAAACTAATGAAGTAAAATGAAAATGCTACAACTAAACTGTTAAACTTCCAATTGCCAATCCCCGGAAAGGGTGCCAAAAACTTATTGCGCTATTTATATACTTATAAATTGCAAAAAAATATGTGTAAGTATACAAAATCAAACAAGTAATATAGAGCGAGTGAGTATCGTCTCTACAGGGATTAGAGAAACTTATGAGTTAAGTTAAATTACCAATCTAAATTATTTAAATATAGTTAGTGTGATGGTATAAACAAACGATAATGTCTTAGCAAAGTGAAATGTGTGGATATGAGATTTTAGTGGTGGAGTGGAAATGTAACAGGTGGAAATGCTATGGCAAACTGAGATGTTTGAAGTTTAATCAATTGAAAATGCTAAGCCAAAAACAATTGAGAATCTGGGATTAAAAGAGATAACTTGGCAATCCTCACACAAATAAGCTACAATGGGAATGATTGGTAGAGTCACTAAGGAATCATAAGCTTTATTTTATAGAATGGTCTAAACTTCTATGGTTTACTTGCTCGGAAGAGTTTACTAAGAGTGTCCATGTGCTATCTCTAGTCAAGGAACCTGATATATGAAAATGCCACGACAATACCTCTCAGCGTAAACAATAGCATAAAACCTATCGATTACGTTCTACTAATTTTAGTCATTGGAATCCTATCCTTATCACTAAGGTGGATTAGTTCTTAGTTAGCAGCCAAAACCCATTGCTCACATTGATCCTTACCTAGTTTCTCTCGAACACTAAGAATCAAACCCCCTAGTTTCTCTCGAACACTAAGTAGTGAACCTAAGAAACGACTACTCTCACAGCTCTTACAATCCTAAGTAATTAAATACAATGAGTAGGTCAAATAATAACAATAAAAACTTAAACCATTCATTAAAACAAACACTTAATCATCCATAAATAACTCAAACTAAATAAGGTGTAGTTCATGGTGGACTGTAAATCTGTTGTCACCATTTTTCGGCCGGGTGGGGAAAAAACTAGTACAACTTAGGGGGTTTTTTTAAAAGATTTTAAAATGTGAGGAGCCGACACCAACCATGTAAGGTACGATTGGAACACCATAAAAATTGGGTGATTTTAATAATACATTTTATTTTACCAAAATACTGAGTTTTGAGGTCTGTAAAATCATAAAACGGGTTCTGGAGTCAGTTACGTGTAGGGAAGGATTAGCACCCCGACAGCACCCAAAAATCAGTACTTAATTGATTACCCTAGATTTAAAATTTCAAATTATGAATTTTAACCTTATTTAATCAAAAATTCACCATGGATACACAACTGAAAAGGATGTTCGTTTATTTAAGCAAATAGTGTTCACGCCCTATCATGAATGCAGGAGATCAACTATTATGCCCAATAATCGGACATAGCCTTGATTTTAAGAAATCATGATGCGATCTTGAAAAGGATGTCGACCTACTTCGGGAATCGCTAGTAGTCACTTCGTGAGCATACTTGAGGGAGATATACCATTGATTCCTTGGTAAATCAACATTACCTTAGTTGTGAAATCGGAATGCACTCAAATAATCAATTATGTCAACCTAATTATACTAGGTGACTAATTAAGGCTTCCCCTAACCTAAAGTGTCAAATTATGAAGCATAGAGAGCCTAAAGGTTTAGACCAAAAAATGAAGTTTCCAATAATAACCCTGATTGATTTTTACCAATTATTTAGTCGAATAATCGAGCTGGTCCTCTGAACATATTACATGCGGAAGCCAATACAGATTATTTTCTAATTTTAAAGGAATAAGGTAAAATTAAACCTAAAGTGGAGGCTCTAATTAACCTAATTAACTGTGTCAAATAATTAAAAAGTTCAAGGACTAAAGTGTGAAAAATCTAAATATAAAGGCTCATTTTAATACTAAATAATTAATTCTATACAAAACTACAAAGCATGTAAAATTACCAACAAAATAATAATAACAGTAACCAGAACCAACTAAAAGTTGTACGAAGACCCAATCAATATAAGAAGAAATATGTAAAAAAATGTATTAAAACATCTATGGATAATTAAAATGCTATCATATGCTATTAACATGCTGGTATTTAATGTGTAATATGGAAACACCAAGACTATGTACTCTATGTGGTATACACATATGCGTATGTTGATGCACAATATAACATATTGTATACATGAATGCATGAAATAAGCATCCAATCAGGTGACCAAACTCAACTTTACCTACATGGCTAATATGAATATAAACCTAAAATATATATGCTCATATATACGCGAGGCCTTTTAATGCGTTTCAAATACAATAACATAAATATATAGATGTGAATGCATTAAAAAATTAATTAAAAAAAGGAAAGAAAAAAATCAGGAAAAAATAAATTAAATAATATACAACTCATTTAATAAAGGAAAAAAGGGAATATATTAAAAACGATAGAGGAAATCAAATACACATCTAATTAATTATAAAAAAATAAACAAGGAACTAGATTGAAATAATTTAATGGAACTTTGTAAAAAAACAAATCAAAAAGAATATCACTATCAAATACCAAACAACCAAGCATGAGGACCAAATAAAATAAAAGAATCAGAAGTGTGAAAATCAAAATAATAGAAAAAAGAGCAATGGCTACTTAAATTTAAATATACAGAAACTATGGAGGGAAAAAGTGTAAATAACATAAAATCAGAGGGTTACAATCGAAGGAAATCAAAGTCCGAGGTCTAATGACCAAACTGTAAAAACCCGAAAACAGGTTGGATGGCCTTAAAAGCAAATAAACCAAATGTTAATATTGAGAACTAAAAATGGAAAATAGCAATATAAGGACATTCAATTCAAAAAAATGAACACATCATGGTGACCAAAATGCAAACTGATGAAACTTATAGTGACCAATGAAATGATTAGACCCCTCTCGTCCAAAAAGCATGGGCATGGTAACCAAAAAGACGTCATCTGCTAGGATTATATAAACCCCCTTTTTCCTATATATGTTTTCATTTTTTTATTCTTCACTCTCTCTCCTCCCACAAAATGCTCTTCCCTCTCTTTTCACTTTCTAAAAGCTGGCGACAGACGCCGTTGTCCCAGTCACCGCAAATCGTCATATCGATATCCGTATCTATTGATTGTTTGGGCCTAAAACTTCAGGGTTTGCTTTCCTCGACACGGTGGTCACGGATCTGAGCTCTGTTTTGTGAAAAATAGCCCCCAATGTCGCAAAATAGGCCGAGAACCTCTCGACTTCTGACGCTTCGATCTCCATCATCCACTGTTGGATCGTGTTGTATTTGAAGGATGTTGCTCTCCTCCTTCATATGCTCCTCCTAACCATACGGATTAGCCACAGGAAACCTCGAACACTAGCAAACAACACCGATCGAGAGGTAAAAAAGTTTTCTCTTTTTTCCTTTTCATTATTTTTCTTGCTTCGAAAATAATATAAAATAAAAACGATACTTGTGCTATTGATTGTTTCCAATATGGGGAAAAGATGCTTAGTTAATTTCTCTGATTTTTTTTAATGGAGGGGAGTGATTACATTGCTTATTAAAAAATAGAAAGGGAGTCGAAAGACTCCTATTGTTGTATTGCTTTCAAATAAAGGGGAAATGATCCCTTTTTACAAACTTTTTTTTGAAATCCCCCTTTTACATATTTCTGTTGTAGGTTTATATAACCGTAAATTACAAATTTTCATTTCTTTTATTTGTATGTGATTTGATGTGGCTGAGATGGGATCGTTTAGTGGTACAGTGATGGTAGCATGGGAGTGGAGATGGTAGGGAGATGGTGACAACAATAATTGGGGCATTGAATGGCCCAAATATTAAGGGATTGTCTTCCCCCCTTTTTTATGATTTTTGGTAATAAATATATTTTTTGGGATAAAAATGATAATTACAGTTGCCCCTTTTCGCTCATTGTTTTGGAACATGATTAAAGCAAAGATAATAAGCACCATTTTTATCCAGCCTAAAATGCTAAAATTCTTGAGCTACAAGTCTCATGGGATGAACTCTTCTTTGGGAACACTGATCCATCTCCTTTTAAGATGGAATCGAGCAGATGTGACACTGATCCAACTCCTTACGTGATGAATAAGTCAGGGTTTGAACAAGTTCTTCTGATTATGAACTTATTCTCATTATGAACTTTTTCCCTGGAAATGTTGATCCACCTCCTTTTGCGATGGAATCGAACCAAGGTTTAACAAGTTCTTATCATTATGAACTTCTTCTCCCTCATCAGATGAGTTCTTCTCATTACGAACCCTTCCATTAGAAATGTTGATTCACCTCCTTCTATGATGAAATCGAGTGAAATGTTGAACAAGTTCTTCTCATTAGAAATTTCTTCATTGGAAATGTTGTTCCACCTCCTTCTGTGATGGAATTGAGCAAAGGTTGAACAAGTTCTTCTCATTATGAACTTGTTCTCCCTCATCGAATGAGTTCTTCTCATTACAAACCCTTCCATTGGAAATGTTAATCCACCTCTTTCTGTGATGGAATCGAGTGAAATTTTGATCAAGTTCTTCTCATTGGGAGCTTCTTCATTGGAAGTGTTGATCCACCTTCTTCTTTGATGGAATCGAACAAAGTGAAGATGCCTATCTAACTCCTTATGCAATGAATGACCCAAGGTCGGTGTTGTTCGAACTCCTTATGTAATGAAATCGAGCTAAGGTTGAACAAGTTCATCTCATTATGACCTTATCCTCCCTCATCAGATGAGTTCTTCTTTTTATGAACCCTTCCATTTGAAATGTTTTGTCTATCCTCTCTTTGAAGAATTTTACTTACAAAAGATCATCATGTGTCATTGATAAGTATTTAAGGTTCCCAGAGGGTAATGAACTGAATGTCGTTAATTATTTGTTGTGATCTACTTATTTCAAAGGTGAAAATGTATATCGAATCTTTGTTGAAACTCGTCTTCTTTTTCACGAAATCATGAAATGAAATCTTTGTTAATTTTTTAATTCCTTCCAATTATTCAAAACTTGATGAAAAATGAATGGTTATGCTTCTATTTTGCAAATACCTAAATGTGCATGCTTGATGTCATTTTAGTGTTACAAATTCTATTGTCTAGTGAATATTTGCTCATTTATTTTCTTTGAGTTTTTGTCTTTGTTCGATCAATCCTGGATATGACACTGCTCACTCATATTGAAGCAATCTTGCCACTTTCTGGTAAATGGTTGACTTCTCTACACGAAAAAATTCAAGTTGAAAAGAAAATTCATTAAAAAAGTTTCTAGGGAGACAATCCTAAGAAGGACTCAACCAACATTCTAGACAAATAGTTCTAAGAATGGATTAAGTGAATTTTCTAGAAAAATGATCCTAAGAAGGGCAAAACAATTTCTCAAAATAAATTTTTCAAGCATCCTCATGAGAGTGAAATCAAAATTTATGATGAATGTATGATGCAAAGATGTGAATTCATGTAATATGTATGAATGCATGTTTTCTTGATTTGTGGTGGGAATGATTACATGAGTAGTCTTCTTTGCAACAACATTCTCCATTGTTTTCCTAGTTCGTTTGTCTTTGTCCTCTACCACACCTGAGTGCATTCTTGCAAATCTTGACTTGTGAACGGGTGCATCTTGCTCCAGTAAATTTTGGCCCTTTATAAAGTTGGCTTCTCATACCTTAACTTGTGTAGAAATCCAATAGAGCTTTCATCTTTGCTAGAAAGTTTTGAAAATAGAATCCATCATTTCAATCTTTGGATAATGTGTACTCGTTGCTACCTTTTGATAAAAAAATCAATAGCCACTATCTAGAATTAACGACCGCAGAAACTGATAGAACATTCGCGTTTTCTGACAAGTCCTACGATACATCTTGGCCAAGGATGGTAGTTGGAAAATTTGAAGCAACTGGAATTGAAGATGTTTTCCAACATCGAATTCAGCCCTCCAAGCTTTGCATTGATTTTTCCAAAGTTTTATCGCCCATTTAATGGAAAGAGGACTTCCCGCTTATCCACTTGTAATCTTGGCACAGACAGAACATGACCTTCTAAATGGGTGAAATTAGAATTTATAGAAACCCCTTATGAACTCAACATTGGCTCAATATAATAACTACTAGTACAAGAAGCATTCATCATTTCTCGTGGCTTTGATATTATGCACAGTAAATCACCAAAATAATGAAAATGTACGTTACGAGGCCTGAAGCAGTCATTATCGAGAAACCTTTGAAAATCAAACTTGGTTTCTTCAAAAATTCATTTACAGTTTTCATCAATAAACACCTAAATATTAGGCTTAGCTTCTTTAAAAATTCATTTGAAAACATCAAGAAACCCCTGAAACTCAGGCTTAGCTCCTTTCCAAATCCATTTGTAAACATCAATAAACCCCTGAAAATCAGTCTTAGCTCCTTTAAAAATTCATTTGAAATCATCAAGAAACCTCTAAAAATTTAGCTTAGCTCCTTTCCAAATCCATTTGTAAACATCAAGAAACCCCTGAAAATCAGGCTTAGATCCTTTAAAAATTTATTTGAAAACATCAAGAAACCCCTAAAAAAACATGTTTAGCTTCTTTTAAAATTCATTTGAATTAATCATTAAGAAACCCCTAAAAATTAGGCTTAGCTTCTTAAAAAATTCATTTGAAAGCATCATATTATTTGGGTAACGTGCCCCATATCAAAGTAATGATTCTTGTTGATTGAACTCCTCGATCCTTGAGGATTAGCCAAAAAAAATCCCCTATATTCGAGGCTTGAATTATGCTCTTTCTTCGCTCTATTTTTTTCTTTGAACAATATATAAACATATGCCTTGATGCATCAAATGTTAATTCAGTGGATATGTATCTAAATGTAATGCATGGGGTTCTTGTATAACAAAATATTGATCATAAATCCTTCTTCTGGATTTAAAGTGGAGAACTCATTCTTCTTTCTCTTGATCATTCTTGAATGAATCCTGCCTCAATGGCAACTTGTCAACTAATGCTTGTATCTTCTGAGGAGTAATCTGATTATCTTGTGCAATCATGTCTTTTCTATCTTTTATCTTTGGTTTTTTCATTACAATCTTAGAAGAAATGCTATCTTGCCGCCAGACGTATGGTCTTGATTCCTCTTTTTGGCTCTATATCAATGGTTCTATCAGAAATATTTCAAGGTAAACTCTTATTGTCCTCATTCTGCCCTTGGCACTCCAAACAAAGAGGCTCATTCACCATGTTTGTTTGATTTAAATATTGTTATCTCAATGAGATCTAGTCTTGGTAATGCCCTAATGTGGGTACTTATGGCTCTTTTTGTGTCAAAATCTTAATCTCGAATGGTCTCAATCTTCTGTCATTAATCAATAATCATATATCATCAACAGAAATGTTATCGAATAGTTTAAGGTTTTCTCTTCACGATGCCACAATCAATGGACACTTAAGAAGTGATCAATTCTTCTAACAGGAATGTCTTTAATTTTGTCATGAGCTGAGATATGTTCCCTTTCTACTAAGGCGATCATTTGCTTATTGATGGGTTACCAACAACATCACAATGAAATGTTAGAAGTTTTATCCTCCATTCATTTTGATATCTCAGACTTTTTTGCTTTCAAGACTGTGAAATGTCTTCATTACTCTGGCATTGTTTGTTTTTTTCTCCGATAGAGGAAGAATGAGCCTCACCAGCTTCAAGGACCTTTTTCACTTGAGATTATATTGTTTCAAAAAAAATTCTTCCTCTTTTAATTTTAGAAATGTGCAAGAAAAAAAAAGTTTGATGAAAAATTTCTTCAGGCTCACAATAAAAAAAATTCTTAAACAAGAGTTAATTGAATATCAAATAAGTCAACTTCTCATTTAATCCTTCAAAAATTATATATATTTAACAAGTGTAAAGATCAATGCTGATATAAGGCTTAGATTGGCTTGAGAAGGTAGAGTGTTTTAGGTTAATTTGCGGAGATAATGTGTTTCAGGTTGCCTTCTTTGGTTAAGGTATAGCTTTCTTTATGTCGGTGTTCATTGATCTGATGAAGCATTCGTTATGCTTATCTTCCAAAATGTTCACTGGTTCCCAGCCCTCGTGAGCACATTTGGTTTGTGCAGTGCTTTATCAACAGATGTATAAGATCATCTTCTGTGCAGTAGTTGACAATCTTCGTATTCAAGTTGCCTTTTCAGGTTTTCAACTTGAATTCTCCTTTGGCTTTAAGACATCATCTAAAATTTTACATCTGGAACCCTTCTTTAGTTATTTTTCCCTATCATGCATTAAATATTTTAGAAAGAGATTTTTTGCAAATAAAATTAACCCTGAGGGGCGGAATGAAATATGAAGATAGTCTTTCCACCAAGAAATCCATGCATGATTAGAAGGGACTTTTTGGGCACGTAACATGTGCTAGTGCTCACAAATATGAAAGAAATAGATAAATAAGCCCAAATTGGTGTTTAAGGTTGATTGCACTATAGATAACCATTTTTGTTCGAGTTATTTTTAATATTTAATATTATTATTTTTTTACAGACCCAACAATAACCAAAATTTGACCCAAATACAACCTGCCCCAAGTGACCCAATCATCCCAACAGAACCAGGCCAAAAAAAAGGAGCCCAACAAGCACCAACCAAAGACTAGAGGCCCAATCAGTAAACCCAAATAACTCAACCCAAAAGATTCGACCTGGTTGCAGCCGACCCGACCCATTCAACTAGGGTTTTAAAACCCTAGATCTTAAACAGTCGTGTCACCATCAGCAGAAATTGGATCGTCCCTCCCCAATACGTGTGGTACACGTGCCCGACTTATCAGCTCCCAACCAGCGCGTGAGCCTCACTGTTCGTCTTCCCAGCCGCGTGAGCCGCCACTGATTGCTCCCCATGTCACCACCATCACCACATCATACCGAATAGTGCCCAAAAGCAACCCAAGTCAGAATATAAATACCATATCAATCAATCAAATCATAAATATACCATAATCTTGGAAAATTCGGGGCATTCAAAGCCTGGTTCTCCTTACCTAACCTACACACCAACAAAGTATCATCATATCTCCACTAAATCAATAACAAAACAAGAGGGGAGGAGATTGGAGATAAAAAGGAGAAAATCAGAAGAGGAAAGGGGATTATTGGGGGTCAGTTTTTAGAAAAGAAAAAATAAATAAGAGGAATGAAAAAAAGGAGAACAACCAAACATAAACCAAGGAGGTTTTCGAACGAAAACAAAAAAAATCGTAAACCATCCATTCAGAAGAAAAAAAGGAAAATTGAGAGCGGAGAAAGAGACTTTCCGTTAGAGCTAACCCTCACCATCGAAGCTTCCAAATATCGGTGAGAGGTCTCGTATTTTGAATGTATCTCCCTAGATTTAGGGCTTTTGGAGAGTCTGTAGAGCTAGAGGTGCTTGGTTTCGAGTTTAGGAAGAGGAGGGGTCATTTTCTCAAATCCCATCACCGCGTACAGAGGTGGAGGACTCCGGTAGATGGTGGCCGGAGGCAGTCGGTTTTCCACCGTCGGGGAAAAGTAGAGAGAAGCCAGAGAGAAAAGGCTTTCTCTCATTCTAGAGAGAGAAGGGAAAAGAGATAAATGAGGTTGGGGGCCATTTAGGCCGGTTTTGGGGTATTTATACCCTGCATTAAACGACGATGTTTAGGGGTTATAATGTATGTGTTTTCACACGTGGGGTAAATTACGTGGGGATCATTTTGGGTTTTGGAAATTTCAATTTGATCACTGAACAAGTGTTTTTATAATTTTTTTTTAAGCTCATTATTTTACTGGCTTTATGTTTAAGTCATTGAATGTATAGGTGATGTTATTTGGGTAAATTACTCGAATGAGTCTTCGAATCTATAAAGTTGTAATTTCAATCCATCCAAAATGTAGGGGTTTATTACATTGTCAGTTCTTGCAATATTTGGTTCTTGTATTATCTGCTTTGTTATTTAGTTAATTTGCAATGGTGCCTTAATTTCTTGTTTGTTTTATAGTTTAATCCCTAAAGTTATCATATTTATTATTTTAATCCATCATTTATATTTTTTATAAAATATTTTCTAATTGAAATATTTTCAAATATTATTTTATACAAGGAATTTATGGAAACGCCCCTTAACTGACAAGGAGTGTGTTTCTCATAATTGCTCGAATAAAATAATACCTTTTATGTTTAAATAACTTTGTTTGTTTATTATTATATATTTTTGTATCTAAAACTTTAGGGTAATATTAACTTGTACCAGGAATCCATAAAAATACCCCCTTAACTAACTAGGAAGGGATTTTCGAGGATTACTCATACAAAATAATATCCCTTTTAATTTTTCCAGAAAACAAGAGGGGATCATAATTTAAATATATATTCAAGTTTTCCAATTTCAATATTTAGATAACATATAATTGTTTAGGTACCGATTTCGGGCGTTGTGGGGGTGCTAATCCTTCCCCACATGTAATCAACTCCTGAACCCTTTTTCAAAATGAATTTCTGGTTAAACACATATCATTTTTTTTCTTTTAAAATTATTTTTCTTAAAATTATTTTAAAAGGTATTTTTAGGTATTCGACCTACCTAACCCAAAGGTTATTGTCGACTCCAAAAATATTTATTTATTCTATTTTAAAACCAATCTTTTCCCAAGATTAAGTTGGATCAATCCCCGAAATAGGCCCAAAAAGCTTAAGGACGGTTCTGAAAGCTTGGCGACTCTGCTGTGGATATTAGATAGTCAGGCAGTAATCAATTATACATCATCTTTTTAGTTGAAAATAGTAAATTTGAATTATATTTAAATTTTGATTCTTGTTTTGTTTACATTGCATCGCATCATACTTTTTTTATTTATTAGTTGTATTAACGTGTGATTTACATGTTTCAGAATTCTGACCTTTTGTTTTAGTTTGTTGGTTTTTGAATCGAGGAAAAGGATTGTGAATTGCCCCCACTGGAGATATAAACATTTGAGTATTTAGAGCATTCTAACTATGTTATGTCCTATTAAGTAGGGGTAAACGCTACGCTTACATGAGAAAAGTTATTTTTATCCGCATGAGCTTTAGCAAGTAACCTCTGGGGTACATATGCCTTGTGATTACGAGTGAAACATTGAGTTCCCTCACAAGGAAATGGGGAAATGCATCCTCTCGAATTGAACTCGACCCGTTTAAGCCTAAAATGGGTGAGGATCGAGGGTTTGGCAGGCCGAAGGGGGCACCATAAAAGGATAATTTGAGGAACCTATTAGTAATATCGGATTTCTTCCCGTTTCTTGCTAAATTTATGTCCATTGTTCTTCAAAAGTTATAAAGGGGAAATTCACTCTAACATTTTCCTCGAATTTGTTTACTTATTTTTCAAAAAGCATGAGAACTAGAAAAGTATGCGGTTAGGTTTTATATTTCCGTACGAAGCATCCAAACTAGATGGCATAAGGTTAGGATTTATACGTATAACAAAGTATATGGGTAGAAAGCATGTTTGGGTAGGATTTATCATACCATGTATAGGTAGTCAACCTGTGAGGGTAGATTTTATTTGATGCTTATAATACTTATTATCTTGTTGTTTATCTTATGTGTACTAAGCCATTTTTGTTATGTGCCTATTTTATTTTGATTTTATTGCATTTACATCTTCATCTTATCCAAAGGTGTTAATTCGCAAGTGATTGACTAAATAAGAAGAATGTTCATAATGAGATAAGAAATTCTTAATCATGTATTCAAAATAAGGTGATCCAATGATGTTCTAATGATCCATGAAGAAATACATCCGATGAATGAAGAAATTTGAAGCTAATTGAAAACTTCCTTTGAAGGCACAAAGGCCAAGATGTTTCCTCAAGCGATGAATGCAGTCATACCAAGGACAATAAGGCACTTTACCAAGACATGAAGACCATTTCGTATTAGAAGTAAAAAATGGAGATCTCAAGATTCAACCAGAAATAATTTAAGGATATCAGGCGTCATCAAATGTGAAAAAGTAAACCAACAATTTTAGGGTGCAATATAAGATTCAATGGAGAATATGACTCAAGGAAACAAAGAAATGAAAACTCTCAATTTTATTTTAACTACCTGATGTAATGAAACCTTGTTGTCTAAATGAAAGTTATTATATGGTGATCACTTATGGAATTAACACCTTTTGTATTTGTATTTGGCATCCATATTTGCATTCGTACTACTTTAATGTAAGCATTTTTTACATGCATCAATCATGAAAACGTGAGAGTAACTCGTGAAGGATACTATGGCAAAGTTTTTGAAAGCCAATTGAAGTTTCTAGGGTGTACTTCTAGAAAGATAGAAAACAATGAATGAGATATTAGCGCGTGTTGGTATGATCGAGAGAATCTAGGAGCAACTCGTAAAAACCTAACAAGAGATGATCGATCAAGCAAAAAGGTTCCAGAATGAATCAAGAGAACAGATGACCAAATTAAAGGAGATGGTGAATTTTGTGATCCATGGAGAGAAACCACTAGAGGATCCCATTGTAAAGGCTTTGAGTGTTAGTGGTGGAGCTGAAATGACAGTGACAGGTGGTCGAGGACCTATTAACGAGTAGGATATCCCAAGCCAGCTCCAAAAATCAAATGTTATCATAGAGGATCCCACTGGACCAATGATGAATGAAGAAGTAATGAGAGGTAAAGGATCCTTATTTAGAGATAAGCTTTACTCAAAGATGAGAGGCATAGAAGATGGTCAAATGCTGATCAAGAAATCTAAGAATGATCAATCTCTCATGCTTAAATGTTTTAACCCTTTGTAGTTATCCAGTCAAAACAACCAAGTTCTATCTCTAAAGCCATCACTAAGTAATCTCTTGTCAAGGGGATTAGATGAGAAGAAAACAAAAGTACAGGGTTTTTAGTTCCCTCCCTTCCACTTTTCGTGTGAAAACTTGCATTCAAAAATGCTCATCGTCAGATTGATTACACCAGGATATGTTCAGCCATAGTGGCCTCCGAATAAGAAGTAGACCTATAAGGAGGTTTTTTTGATAAACCAGACTTGAACCTCATATTGTTCAACTAAGGTCCCTAGAAACCTTGAGGGAACATTCCATGATCCATTAGAGCAAGCAATTCAAAGGTACAAGGTAGAAGAGAAAGGGGTTAAGGTTCAATGCTCGAAAAGCGTTGCCTTAACAGAGACTAATATAGTCAAATATTGTGAAGAACACATATCGCAAAAGGATGGGGAAGGAAATCCAAGAAAAATGGCTCTCATGGATGTAATTCGAGACTGGACCATAGGTTTAAGAATGAATTGGGAAGATGAAACCCCAAAGATACCTCAAACACCTATATCAGATTTCCTGAGGACAACTGGGGCTTTGGATAGTTTAGAGTGCCTGACTAATACTACGCCAATCACAGTTTCAATATGCAATCAGAACCAGGAAAAAACTATCATCACCAAGGATAATCATTTTGGATCTAAATTTGGGCCCTATTTCCAACCAGAGAAGAAAATGCTTATGGATAACAAGGAAGTGGAATCTTACCGAGAAGTTGTTGAGGAGGAAACAGAGATTTATGTGTCCGAGGGTTCATCCAAAGGAGCCCTGACAAGAGAAATGATCAAGAAATAGGTAGAAAGTAAGGGTAAAAACCCTAATCCAATTGAGCATATGTCATTCTAGGAGAAATAGGGCATTCTGGCTGAATAAGTAAAGGTTGTACTCCACCACAGACGCACTTTATGTTTGCAGCATCTTGTTTGAACTTGTTTTTTGTACTTTCTCATCTTTCCTTTTATAAGTATATTTAAATGAATCCATGCAACTTTAAAGATGGTGGGTATTGAATCAAATTTGCAACTTGAAATTCTTTGAATATCAACTGAATTAAAAACTCTTTAAATGATTAGAGTTATAAATCTTTGACAAAGTGACAAGATATAAACTGATAAAACAAGGACCCTAGACCTTACCCCAGAAGATACACTCGAACAACATACACTTCTCTTGAAGGAACCAAGGTAGCCTTCTCTCTGTATGACGAGATAATTAAGGGCTTGGCATTCAGGTATATAATGATGTGGACAAATGTGGCATCTTGAACATAGGATTGTAAAGTTGATTAGTTTCTACTTTTGTTGATGACGTTCAATGATGATCATGATCTTCACAGATGGAATAGTCGAGTAGGTGAATTCAGTTGCTTGGAAATTGAACTCTAAAGATGAGATTTTTTACTTTCAACAACACCTAGACTGTAACAGGTTTTTCTTGACAAGCTTAAGAAATTGAATCCATATACCCAGAATGTAATTATATATGTATACAATAAAGCTTGAGCTATCCCTCTAGATCAATTGTTTAAACGCCCCGGTTATATGGATAAGATTCAGCTAGCATGATAAATGTGATTATAATATATATATATATATATATATATATATACACACACATACAATAAAGACGAATTCAGCTAGCCAAACAATGGCAAATTAAATTAAATTTATCTAAATAAGAAGTTTCGGTAAAGATGGACTAAGGGAGTTAAAGAACACCTGTTATAGTCAATTTCACAAGAGCACTCAGGAATTTCATTTTTAGACCGATATTTCTACACTGTCTTTGTTAGAGGAGTCTACAAAGCTTGAACAAATGAAAGATTTCAGAGAACTGAAATGGAAGTGTTCCAAAAAGTCTAGCAATTGAATATACTAGTTGCTTCATTTTGTCTGTATCTATTTAATATGTCAAGCTGAGAAAGAAGGACATGTCACAAGGTTCACATGGGCATATAAACAAATGAGGATATTTTAATGGTTGAAACCTTAGAAAATAAGAAAGCCAACCTATCAATTTTGATACCTGTCAAAGAGCTATAACTCAGAAAACATTAAAGAGTTGTTGATTCTTTGATATTTTATGAACTCATGTTTATGATTTGCTTTAATTGTGAGCCTGAATTAAGGAGTAATACTTTACAAACTACTTTCATTATTTGATTTCTAAAATAAAAGAAAGGATAAAAATATTTTCAAACAGGACGGTCTCAAATGTGAAAGGTCCTTGAAACGGACGAGGCTCATTCTGCCTCTATTGGAGGAAAATAATAAGTGATTCCAGAATCATGAAATATTCCTCAATCTTGAAAGCAAGTAGTTTGAGAGATCATAAGGGATGGATGATATAATTTGTAACACTTCCTTGTGTCGTTGTTGGTAACCTCTCAAGAAGGAGATGATTGCTTTATTTGAAAGGGGGCACATAGCCCAGCTCATGGCAGAATACAAGAGTGAGACCAATCAAGGATGAAATTTTTGGCACACAAATAGGGATGATTTATGAAAGTACCTACATTGGGGTATGACCAAAAGTCTAGATCATGTTGGGATAATAAGGTTCAGACTGAGAAGACATTGAGAATGAGTCTCATAACTTGGAGTGTCAAGGGACATACCATGAAATTGAGCAGAGCTTACCTTGTAGAGAAAATCAGTCGATCATCAATTAATTGTAGGGTCGTGAAAAAACAAATCTAATAGCACAATTGAGTCAATGACAGAAAAGGGCATCAAGGTCATAATTCTGACTGCAGTAAGAATTCAAGAAATGAAATATCTCTTTTAAGACATTAATGAAAATGGGAGGCAAAGAAGACAAAGACATAAATTGATCAGATAGCTCTTAAAAAATACAAGCTTGAAATTATAAGTTGTTACATTGATATATGAAGTAAGCCCTGAAGAAGAGTGATCAAGTGGAAGAAGACCTGGTTCCCCACTTTGGAGTCAAAAGAAATTTGAATCAACATTTAGGGATGCATGAGAACATCATTGGCATAAAAGAAAATGCATTACATTGCATTCGCAATTCACACATAAACGTATGATTTTTATAGATCTTCCAATGCAAAGAGAGGATTCATGATATCAAAATCGTAAAAAGTGGAAGGTAGAATTCAAACCTCAAATACAAGGAATCATGTTTAGAGAGACAGAACCTAAAGAACAGAATGAGCCCAATCCACAGAGGAAACATTACTTTGAAGTAGGGCATGTTTCCCGATCATTAAGTCATTTTATAAGTTGAGAAATGAGAAAGTTTTCTCATTTAAATCTAAAGATAGAAATTTTTGGAAAGCAAGAAGAGTTTTACCTAGTAAACTATTTCAGTAAGTCCTTCGGTCCATCAGTAAGTCTTTCGAGCGTGATTTAACTCCTTTGAATCATCTGTAAGTCTTTCGAGCAAGATAATAAGTCCTTCAACCAATCCGTAAGACCTTCGGGTAGGATATTTTCATATGAATTTGAAAAATGAGAAAGTGATTTCCAAAGTTTCTTGTTTAATATTTTCAGAAAATGAAATTTTTGAAAAGTCAGAAAGTAATTTCCAAAGTTTCTTACCCAGTAAATTATTTCCAAAATTAGTAAGTTCTTCAGGCCATTAGTAAGTCTTTCGAGCATGATGATTAAATCCTTCTGGTCAATTGTAAGTCTTTCGAGTAAGGTGATAAGTTATTCAGGCCATCCGTAAAACCTTCAGGTAGGATGTTTTCGTATGAACTTGAAAAATAAGAAAGCGATTTCCAAAGTTTCTTCAGAAAATAAAATTTTTGAAAAGTAAGAAAGTGATTTCCAAATTTTCTTACCCAGTAAACTATTTCCCAAATTGGTAAGTCCTTCGAGCCATCAGTAATTCTTTCGAGCATGATGATTAAATCCTCTGGGTCATCTGTAAGTTTTTTGAGCAATATGATAACTCCTTCAGGCCATCTGTAAGACCTTCGGGTAGGATGTTTTCGTATGAATTTGAAAAATAAGAAAGATATTTCTAAAGTTTCTCGTTTAGTATCTTCAAAAAATGAAATTTTTGAAAAGTAATAAAGCGATTTCCAAAGTTTCTTACCCAGTAAATTATTTCCAAAATTAGTAACACCTTCGGGCCATCAGTAAGTCTTTTGAGCATGATGCTTAAATCCTTTGGGCCATCTGTAAGTCTTTCGAACAAGATGATAAGTCCTTCGGGCCATCCGTAAGACCTTCGGGTGGGATGTTTTCGCATTATTTTCAAAAAATGAGAATGCAATTTCCAAAGTTTCTCATTTAGTATTTTCAAAAAATGAAATTTTTGAAAAGTAAGAAAGTGACTTCCAAAGTTTCTTACCCAGTAAATTATTTCCAAAATTGGTAAGTCTTTCGGGCCATCAGTAAGTCTTTTGAGCCTGATGATTAAATCCTTTGGGTTATCTGTCGGTCTCACTTGAGACAGCGTCGGGATGGAACCGGACAAAAACGTGTAGTCTTTTTTATCTTTGCCCTATTCTTGTTAACACAAGCATTGACATAGAGGGGTAGTTGTATATACCCGTTTTTTGTCCAGGTTATTATAAAATTTAATAATATTATTATTACTATTATTATTATTATTATTATTTATTATTTTTTATAGAACCAACAATAACCTGAATTGGGCCCAAATACAACCTACCCTAAATAACCCAATTGGGCCAGCAGAACCAAGCCAAAAAAACCAGAGCCCAACAAGCAGCAACCTAAGACTAGAGGCCCAATCATCAAACCCAAATGACTCAACCCAACAGGTCTGACCCGATTGTAGCTGACCTGACCCGTTCAACTAGGGTTTTAAAACCCTAGATCTTAAACAACCATCGTTGACATCAGCAGAAGATGGATCATCCCTCTCTGACACGCGTGGTACACGCGCCCGACTTCTCGGCTCCCAACCAGTGTGTGAGCCTCACTGTTCGTCTTCCCAGCCCCGTAAGCCGCCACCTATTACTCCCCATGACACCTTCATCAGTATAGCATATTGAACAGTGACCAAAACACCAAAGTCAGAAAATAAATACCAAATCAATTACAAAACATGAGGGGAGGGGAGATAAAAAGGAAAAAATCAGAAGAGGTAAGGTGATTATTGAGGGGTAGGTTTTTCGAAAACAAAAAAACATCGAAAGAAAATTAAAATAAGAGGAAGGAAAAAAGGAGAATAACTAAACATAAACCGGGGAGGTTTTCGAACCAAAACAAAAAAGAACATCGTAAGCCATCCATTCGGAAAAAAATAGAAACCGAGAGAGGAGAAAGAGACATACCCTTGGAGCCAACCCTCACCATCGGAGCTTTCAAATGTCAGTGAGAGGTCTAATATTTCGAAGGTATCTCACTAGATCTAGGGCATTCGGAGAGTCTTTAGGGCTAGGGTGATTGGTTCAGAGTTTAAGAAGATGAGGGTCATTTTGGGGTCATTATTTGAACTTCGACCGTCACGTACTGCAGTGGAGGGCTCTGGAAAATGGTGTCCAGAGGTGACCGGCTTCCCACCGTCGGGGAAAGGTAGAAAGAAGCCAGAAAGAAAAAGCTTTCTCTCATTTTAGAGAGAGAAGGGAAAAGAGAGAAAATGAGGTTGGGGGCCATTTAGGCTGTTTTTTTGGGGTATTTATACCCTGCATTAAACGATAATGTTTAAGGGTTATAGTGTTTGTGTTTTTACGCATGGGGTAAATTACGTGGGGTCATTTCGGGTTTTGGAAGTTTTAATTTGGTCACTGAACAAGAGTTTTTAATTTTGTGTTTTAAGCTCTTTATTTTAATGGTTTTATGTTTTAGTCACTGAATGTATAGGTGATGTTATTTGGGTAAATTACTCGAATGAGTCTTCGGATATGTAAATTTGTAATTTCAATCCATGTTTATATGTTATGAAAGTTTCTGAGTTTGCCCCTATGTTCAGTGCATGTTACGTTTTGATCACCATAAGTTGTACACTTCTGGTTGTTTTAATTTTTGGCCAGTAATATTGAATTATCTCATTCTGGTCCCAAACGTAGGGGTTTATTACACTGTCAGTGCTTGCAAAATTTGGTTCTTGTATTATCTGCTTTATTATTTAGTTAATTTCAAATAGTACCTTAATTTCTTATTTTTTTATAGTTTAATTCCTAAAGTTATCATATTTATTATTTTAATCCTTCATTTATATTTTTTTAAAATTTTTACTAATTGAAATATTTTCAAACATTATTTTATATGAGGAATTTATGGAAAAACCCCTTAACTGACAAGGAGTGTACCTCTAAGAATTGCTCGAATAAAATAATATCTTTTATGTTTAAATAATTTTTGTTTTTTAATTATTATATATTTTTTGTATCTAAAAATTTAGGTAATATTATTTTGTACAAGGAGTCCATAAAAATACCTCCTTAACTAACTAGGAAGGGGTTTTCGAGGATCGTCAGTACAAAATAATATCCCTTTTAATTTTTCTGAAAAAAAGGAGGCGATCATAATTTAAATATATATTAAATTTTGCCAATTTCAATATTTAGATGACGTATAATCGTTTAGGTCACTATTTCGGGCATTGTGGGGGTGCTAATCCTTCCCCACACGTAATCGACTCTTGAACCCTTTTTTAAAATAACTTTTTGGTTAAACGCATATCATTTTTTGTCTTCTAAATTTTTTTTCTTAAAATTATTTTAGAAGGTATTTTTAGGTATTCGACCTAACTAACCCAAAGGTTGATGGCGACTCAGAAACTATTTGTTTATTTTATTTTAAAACCTAATCTTATCCAAAGATTAAGTTGGATTGATCCCTGAAATAGCCCCAAAGAGCTTAAGGACGGTTCCGACATTAACCAAAGAACAACTTGTGCTAATATCTTCAATCTTGCTCTGTCTGATTTGAATCTGCTTACTATTTCATTTTCTTCATTTTCCTGGATCCCTGTAGACTACCTATTTTTAGGTTTTCACCCTAGAGTTCATATTCATCTCGATATGCCATCGCATTCTTGATCTTCTTATTGAATCTGGATCTTCAAACTAGTCGTACTTGATCAACCTTGTGGTTTGAGGATTATTAAGTCACACGTCTTGAAGTATTTTTCTTTCTCTCTCTATTTTTTATTTTTTTTCTTTTTTTCTTTCTTTTCTCTATTATTTCTTCCTTTTATCTCTTTTATATTTTTCTTCTTTTTATTATATATTCTCTTTTTTCTCTCTGTGTTGTCAACTTGATTTTATCTTCGAGCACTTTGTATTTGGTCCACCTTACGGTAACTTGTTATTTCTCACTTTATCTCACCATGACTTTCCCATGTAAAAAAATATGGATTGATGACTTTCATTCTTGCAAGAAAATTTCCTTCACCTTTCCCCCCGATGTTGAAGGTGATCATTGGTTAGGGTTGAATCAAAAGAAAATTACTATAGGCTCAAGTGCTGACAAAAAGGGATGTGTATTTTTTGAAGTGATATATGAAACAAAGTTGTTCATAATCTCATACACTAAAGTCCTTGTAAAAGAAGTATCCCGAGGGGCACGAGTATTCAGGATTAACCTTATTTACATGAAAACAATATAATTAACGCATGATATAATTATTTCAATTATTATGTTTATTTCTTTTTCTTCCATTTGCTCTTGGTATGCCCTAATTACTCGATCTTATCTTCGAAAAGTCTATTTACGATACGCGATATTGTTTCTCTTGTAGGAATAGTTCTAGAACACATGGACACCTTACACTTTATGCCTCTAGGTCTTATCGAGGTTGGAGATAAATGTCGATTATGCATCTAGGAAGGAAAATGCGTGAATCTGAAGCCATCTATCTTGGAAAAGGTAGTGTTAAGGAAAGGTTAGCTCTGTCCGGGAAGGTAAAAGTACATGTTCGATGGCCCGGGGAGGATAAGGGTATAACTTTAGAGCTTCAAAGGGAGGTGATGTCGAGGTTTGGGTTTTTTTTGTAATGAGTGCACGCCATGTAAGGAAATGAGTAACGATGTTCAGCTTTGGAAGGAACATGAAATGTCTAATCGTTCCACTTGTCAAATATCTATAATTAATTAAGTGGTAAAAGAACCTTTAATTCATTTGATATTAAAAAATTTACAAGATTAAAACTTGATTTATTTCTCATAACCTTAGAAAATGATATAAGTTAAATAATCAAACTATTTTAAGAAAATAAAGAAAAAACAAAAACACGTTCAAATATGACAAAGCCAGTGCAATAAGGTTTCACGGTGGATGGAAGAACTTCTTTTTAATTCGCACCAGAATGTCTCATTATTAAAGGTTCATGCTCCTAGGTCAATTAAATTATGGACCTTGCTCTTTGATGCTCCAAGGATCTCAAAGGTATGGCCCAAACTCCATATATGGTGTTAACATCATGTCCATGACTCTCAACTCTTTTCTATGAACGAATGAGTGACTTTAAATTACCTTTAAAAACTTCTATCACAGGACTCTCCACGAGTTGCTCCATGTTCCCGGATCAATTCATGTTGAGATTCTTGAATATCATGCAATATATGGTACACAGATGTTAATACATAAATATGAATGCAAAGGCTAATGTAAATATGAGAATGAAAATGCAAAGACACACATGTAAATATGTAAAGATGCGAAAGTAAATGTAAAGATGTGAATGCAAAGATGTAAAAATGCAAAGATGAGAGTGAAAATGCAACAAAAGGAATTGCTCCCAAAAGTAACTATTCCTTAAACAATTCTTGATAAACCGATAATGTCTCGGTACATTAGGGAAGTGAAAATCTGGACCATCTTCAAGTTGTCAAGCTCCTGCGAGCATTTGGATATTACATCATCTTTCATCAGATTTAGGCATATTAAAAACCTTTAAAGCTTTTACTTCGTCTCTTACTTTCAGAAATTTATCAAGCTACTTCATGACCTTCAACTATTGGCTCCAACATCAAATTTTCTTGAGTCTAACTAGTTACCTTAGCAGGTAGATGTCTGGGTTGTCTCTTTAGTTGGTAGACTATCTCTTGATGCTATTCGATTTACGTAGAGAATCTTCGAATATCTATCTAACCCAATGAGAGGCATTAACGTGGGCAATTTTTTTCAAGAACCTTCTAAAAGATCAATTATTATAGGGATCAATACTTTTGAAGGATATGTCATGTTCATGCAAAAATACAAAAAAGCACAAGAAAAGACAAAAGGAAATCAAGTTAGTAGAAACAAGACAAAAAGAATAAAGTTAGTTAAAATGATTATTTAAAGAAATGTAACCTTAGCAAAAGTAATTAAATATGACTCAAAGATGAGACTGAAAAATAAAGCATACAAAGGAAATTAAGAGTCTTAACCGTGTGCGTTCTAATTCTCTTAGGTTATCCACATGGATCTAGCGGGGTAGGTTTACTAAATTCTCTACATGAAGTCTAGTTCTAGCAAAGGGTTCCTAAATTGTCTTTACAACCTTCTAAGGTTAACAAGGACTCTAATTATGGCCCATTGTAGACTTGCAAATCGAATTCAACTTAGGGGATCACACCACTAAAAGCGTATCTCAGAACTGATATCTAGACATGCAACTTAGGATTCTTTCTAGAGGTAATTTGTCAGACCCACACGAGGAAGACCAATGCTCCCTATAAGGTGGTCGTTTCCCCCCTACTTAAGTAAATTGGGATTAAGAACAGTCCTAAATATTCACAGAAGTGTAAGCATTAACTAGAGAGAATCTTTATTTTTTCTTGAAATAACATAATGAACTATAAATTAAATAAATTCAAAATCAAAATTTTAAATTCAAAATTTAGGGTAATCAACTTGTGGCTTGACTCTCGATTTGTTTTAGAAAACAAAAAGATCCCCAGTGGAGTTACCAAGCTGTCATCACCGTTTTTCACCCGAGTGGGGGAAAAACTAGTACGACTTAGGGGTTTTTCTTTGAAAAGATTTTAAAATGTGAGGAGCCGCCACCAACCATGTATGGTGCGATTAGAACACCATAAAATTGAGTTATTTTAATAAAACATTTTATTTTACCAAAATATCAAGTTTTGGGGTCTGTAAAAATCATAAAATAGGTTTGGGAGTCAGTTACACGTGGGGAAGGATTAGCACCCCCCACAACGCTAAAAAAATTGGTACCTAGTTGATTACCCTAGATTTAAAATTGGAAATTCTGAGCTTGAACCTTATTTAATAAAAAAATTACTATGGATGCAAAATTGAAAATGATGTTTGTTTCTTTAAGCCAATAGTGTTTGCCCCTAGCATGAATGTGGGATATCAACTATTATGCCCAATAACCAAATGTTGCATTGATTTTAAGAAATCATGATGTGGTCTTGAGAATGATGTCGACCTACTTCGAGAATCACTAGTAGTCACTTCGTGAGCATACATGAGGGAGATAAACCATTGATTCCTTGGTAAATCAACATTGCCTTAGTTATGATATCGGAATGCAATCAAGTAATCAATTATGTCAACCTACTTATACTAGGTGATTAATTAAGGCTTCCCCTAACCTAAAGTGTCAAATTATGAAGCTTACATATCCTAAAGGTTTAGACCTAAAAATGGAGTGTCTAATATTAACCCTGATTGATTTTAACCAATTATTTAGTCGAATAATCGAACTAGTCCTCCGAACATATTAAATACGGAAGCCAATACATATTATTTCCTAATTTTAAAGGACTAAAGTGAAATTAAACTTAAAGTGGAGGCTCTAATTAACCTAATTAATCATGTCAAATAAATATCTAATTAAATAGTTCAAGGACTAAAGTGTGAAAAATCTAAATCTAAAGGCTCGATTTACAACTAAATAGTTAATTCTATACTAAACTACAAAGCATGTAAAATTACCAACAAAATAATCGACTAGTCCTAAAAATGGAGTGTCTAATATTAACCCTGACTGATTTTAACCAATTATTTAGTCGAATAATCGAAGTAGTCCTCCAAGCATATTAAATACTGAAGCCAATACAGATTATTTACTAATTTTAAAGGACTGAGGTGAAATTGAACATAAAATGGAGACTCTAATTAACTTAATTAATCGTGTCAAATAAATATCTAATTAAAAAGTTCAAGGACTAAAGTGTGAAAAATCTAAATCTAAAGGCTCAGTGTAAAACTAAATAATACTAAACTACAAAGCATGTAAAATTACCAACAAAATAATAATAGCAGTAACCAAAACCAACTAAAAGGTGTACGAAGACCCAATCTATATAAGAACAAATATGTAAAAAGACGTATTAAAACATTCTATAGATAATTAAAATGCTATTATAAGATATAAACGTGCTGGTATTTAATGTGTAATATGGAAACACCAAGACTATGTACTCTATGTGGTATACACATATGCGTATGTTGATGCACAATATAACTTAATGTATACATGAATGCATGAAATAAGCATCTAATGAGATGACCAAACTCAACTTTACCTATATGGCTAATATGAATATAAACCTAAAATATATATTCACATATATACGCGAGCCCTTTTATTGCATGTCAAATACAATAACATAAATATATAGATGTAAATGGAGGGGAGTGATTACATTGCTTATTAAAAAATAGAAAAGGAACCGAAAAACTCCTATTGTTGTATTGCTTTCGAATGGAGGGGAAATGATCCTTTTTACAAACTTTTTTTGAAAACCCCTCTTTTACATGTTTTTGTTGTAGGTTTATATAACCCTAAATCACAAACTTTCATTTCTTTTGTCTACATTTGATCTACTCTAGCTGAGCTGGTATAGGTTGGTGGAAATTTGATGGCATCATGGGAGTGGAGATGCTAGGGAGATGGTGGCAATATTAATCAGACCATTGAATGCCTCGGATATTCAAGGATTGATTTCCCCCTTTTTTTAATGATTTTTGGTAATAAATTTTTAGGGATAAAGATGGTGATTACAAAATCATCCAAAGATATCATTCATTTCATAACAATCCACAAAAATATAAAGGAAAAGAAAGCATAAAGATGGAAGAAAAACTCCCAACGCGCACTGTCGTGAACTCCTTCAGCCACAATGAACCACCTTAGCAGTGCTAGATTCTCTCGAATACATAGCTCGCCAGTCCCTTGATCTTGAAATGGAGGAAACCAATAAAAAGATGAAAATGGGGAAAATAGAAGCTTGCAGCTGCCCCTCACTCTTGCTTAGCTCACCTTTTTTCCCAAAAAAATCTCTCATTTTTGTGGCATCATGTTTTATTTATACTAAGGGAATCTACTAGAGTTTTGTGTAAAATTTCCATTATTACCCTATGTATCATTCCCTTAACGTGAAAGAGAGTACAACGGTGGCAGTGGTCCTCTCCTATGTGGTAGGCAGCAAGAATAACGTGTGGGTTGTACATCTGACTCTTTTATAAAAATATCTTAAGCTATGTTTTATAAAAATATCTACACACAGAAATGTCACCCTAGTCGCCATGACATTTTCCTCTTGCTTTATCATCCCAAATTGTTGCAACAATTCTCACTGCTCACTTTTTTCTTCATGAATTTGCACATATCAGCCAACAATACCTTCCTCATAAAGCAACACCATTTGTAAAATAAAATGCCACGACAATTCTTAAACCACCAAATAAAACTATATGGTCCTAAATACATCTATATGACCCTAAATTTTCCCTAATAACTTAAGTGAAAAGACCCTAAATATAGCCTTTTTTACAGAGTTATCACTACCGTTGTGACATTGAGTAGCACATTATAGTAATCTATTGTGGGTGCAAGACATAAAGTCATAGAGTTCTTAAAGTCAGAGTGTGGTAAAAGGATCTCCTTTATATGAAGTGGGAGAGTTAGGTGTTACTAGTTTCGTTAAGTGAGTAACTGGTTTCCAGCTACGATTACCTTAGATGCACGACCTGGTGATTAGAGCATTTGGGATCCGCAAGGAAATTGAGAAATGGTCGAGTTAGCATGGATTTATATGAATTAATATTGAATCAAAGTTGCACAGCTGAAATGATAGACTGATATGTAGAGAGTAAGGAATCATCTTCATGTCCGTAGTAGTCGACATCAAAATCACGTATGGCAGGTGTCTGTAGGGCATCAATGAGAGGTATGTTGTGATTTATTAGTTTTGTAAGTAAAAGATATTTATAGAAATGTGTAGTATGTTAATTCGATCGAGGAGGATTAGTTAGTGAAAAGGGTTAGTGATAGAAGTTTAAATCGTGGAGAAGTGTTTATCTTCATGAAACATTTCGAGCATTCAAATTTAGAAAGAAATAGTGAGATTCTTTAGCCTTATGCCTCTTAAACTTTTTCACTTAAGGTTTGATGTAGGTAATATTCTTTAGTAAATCGTTATTTGATCCAAGTAAACTTTGATGACGAAATTTCTTTCAAGGAGAAGAGAGTTGTAACACCCCAAATTCTGAGTTAATAGTTTCGTGTTTACCCGAGAGGTAGTTGGATCTCATGAAGTTCGTAATTAAAGTCGTTAGGTTGAGTGGTAGTTTAGTTAGGTTGAAATTGGGCACAACAGGTTCTAAAAATGAGAATTTTGAATTAAAGGGATACAATAGACTAAAAGATTAATTATATAATTGATGAAAATGAGGTTGATATTAGGGGATTTGGAATAGGCTTTGACGTGACTTTTGGGAGACAAAAGTTAAAGGATTTTTCTCTTGTTTTTATATTCTCATTTCTCCATTTTCTCATTCTTTATTCTATCCTTTAAGTCTAATAAATTCCAGATAGATGGTAAGAGTTCCTTCCTTGTTTCCATCAACTTCTAATCCACCTTAGTTTTCCTAAAACCATTATGTTAAGAAAGATGTTTGTTTTCCTTTTATGGCTAGAGAAATTGGGTGTAGGACTTCATAAATCAATAGGAGAAGAAGAAGAGTGTAAGCTTCATAAACGAACTTCATTTCGAGATTTCTAACCAAGGTAGTGTATTTCTAATCCCATATTGTGTTATGAACTTCCTAAATATAATGATTTGTTTGATATTTGGGTTTTTGAGCATATTTGGGGGTTTTGATTGATTCTTGCATTAGATGATGTTTTTGGTGTAAAAATGGTGTTTTAATAGTGGTAAATGACCCTAAATAACTCCCATAAGCTTTATAAGTTGATTTAGGACCAAAATGTATTCTTTGAGAGGATTATTAAGTGTTTCCCAAGCTTATTTCTAAGTTTTCTAGGTTAGGGTATCGATACTGGATGAGCAGTATTGATACTGGATGAACAATATCGATACTAGATGAACAAGATCGAATTTTGGGCATTTTTAAATGGGAGTATCAATAATGTTGGGGAAAGTATCGATACTACCCCTACAGTAGTGTTACATATGGTACATGGTATCGATACTAGGCCAAATTTTTCAGCAACATAAGCCATTTTTGGTATCGCTACTCATAGGGGTATCGACACTTAACCCTAGCGTATCGATACTGCAAGTAGAGTATTGATACTACTCACCTTGGATGGTTAGATTTGAACTCTTTAAGGCTCGTAAGTGCTAAGGATGACCCATAATGATTGAATTTAGTCTGAGAGAGTCTTAAATGGCTAAAGGTGCCTAGAAACACGCTTATAAGTGGGTTACAACCGAAGTAATCAAATTAGATGTCATACTTCGAAGTAGCTTCAATTAAACATGTAATGAGTAAACACAAATGATGGATCATTTTGAAAAAATGTGTCAGCGAGTGAGATGACAAATGACCTGACGAGCAAGATAGAGGAAATCGAATACCACACGAACACTTACAATCAAAGGCAAGCAAGTTACTCTATCGTCTCAAAGGTGAACCGATAGAAAGTGTGATGAGAATGACTATGGAATCTTTATCAATGAACTAACCCTGAAATGAGGGTTATATTAGCAATAATGTCAAGTGGGTAGCGATGAGTATTAACTATATTAATGGCATAAAACATTAAAAGACTAATGAACCCTTGCATAACATTCTAGATTAGATATTAACTCTACAAGAAAGCTTGGTAGTAATGACAAGATAACAAGGTTGTAATAATGTTATAGGTGTGATAACCCTAAGAACATTATGAGGTAAGATTTCATCAGACCTATGCTTTGTTTGTCACTCGGGAAACGATGAGGACACCCAAGTTGCTTGAGTGTGTGTGTGTTAATTTTCCTATTGTTTGATAAATATATGGATATATCAAAATCAGTGTGAGGTCAAATAGAACAACATATATTATGTAGTCACATCGTAAAATTTTATCAATAGAATTTTACAAGTTTCTCATTGTGACTCATGACCACCAACAATCATGATTTCGTTTAACGCACGAAATTAAAAATAATAATAATTTCAACAATAAATTGAAAATAAATTATGGTTTATTTTACTAACTTAATTTAGTTAGAAACTGAGTCAGTAACAAAGTCATTTTTTTAAATGATTTCTATTATAAATATTAATCAAATATTTTTGATAAGTGATAGAATTATAATCCCAATTGATTTCAAATATGATATCAAAATTTCAATAAATAGAAAATTAATTCTCATTTATTTTTGATTTTTTTATCGAACATAATCAATATTCTAAAACAAAATCAGTAACCAAAGTTAATTTCATGACAATTTATATTAAACATAATTGTCTACTTTGAGATTTTTAAGAAACTCGTTAAGACAATAGGATAAATCCCGAAACAAATTTGTTTGCTATCTCAATTTTCTCACAATTTTTGAATCATCTCGAATTATGAAAGGTAGAAGAATGAGATAACAATTTGTCTGAAGATTGTTATGCAAAATAAAAAACTTAGACGAAATCGAACATGAGAAAATAAAATAAAAAAAAAAGATAAACTTCTTCAAAGACAAGATAAAAATATATAGAAATAAAAATACTCATTTTTATTAGATTGATTAGTTGATCAGAAACATTTGAGACATGTCGCTACACAGTTTTCTTAAGACAAATTTTCAATTACTCTTTTGGTGCTCGAGTTCATTGGTCGTCTATCACCGAGATACAACAAGTTGTTGATCAACTACAATAACATAATTGTAGAGATCACTAACTATTATTGCCTTCATCTATCACCGAAAAACTAGTGGAAGAGAAAAAAGTGTTTTTTCAAGCTCTTTAATTCTGAGTTATCAAAACTTGTTTTGAATTGTTGAACACATGTGTTTAACCTAGAAATCACATTATTTATAAGGGATTTTCAAGAGAAATTTATTATAATCAAATATCTTTCAATACTCAAATTTAAATAGATAATGCTATTTTTAATTTGAAATATTCAAAATATATAGACACATTTTATTATTCAAACTTAGATAGATATTATTTTAATTTTATTTTTAATATTCAAAGTTAAGTAGACAATACATACCTTTTAATTTTACATGTTCAAAGAATAATTATCTTACTAATATTCAAATTAAAAATATCTTTTAATTTTTATAATAAAAAATAATATGAATTTAATTTAATATTAATTTCATCAATGAAATTCACTCATTTTCTAATAGAAAGATGATCTAATCAACTTTCATCATGTCATAAAAGTTCTAATTCTCAAAAGTGGATTAATGTCATGTAAGAAAAGTATAAATTCTATACAAGATAATAAAGTTTGAGAACTTGCTTAATTATCTGAAGGTGCAAAATTGATTGGTAGAAAATGGATGTTTAAAACCAAGATGGATACAATAGTGATATTAACATGTATAAGGCATGTCTTTTATGTAAATGATATACACAGAAAGAAGACATTGATTTTGTAGAGACCTTCTTTTTTGTATCATTGAAAGACTCTTTCAATATAATCACAATACTTGTTGCTAATATTTAATCTTGAATTACATAAGTTGGATTTTAAAATTGTGTTTCTCAATGGTAACATTGACGGGATGTTTTATACGGTACAATTATAAAATTTTGTCTAATGATACAAAATTAATGATATGCAAATTAAGGAAATTCATTTATAAGTTTATGTATAACTCCAGTTAATTATATAATAAATTTTACCAAGTGATTATCTCGTTTGGTTTTAAGATGAAATTGGTTGATAACTGTATATATACGATAAGTTTAGTCGGAGTAAATCAAATGATACCCCTTATTGTTAAAGGAAACAAGTGTAATTTTGATTAGTGCCTTTAAAATAATTTTGAAACTAAGGAAATGCAAAGGCTCATTATACTTCATAAATAAATATAGTTTCATGTATACTTAGATTTGTACGTATTCAGACATAGCATATGATTTTAGGATATTAAGAAGATATTTAATCAAGTTAAACATGATTTGATAATTTAGGAAATGCAAAGGCTCTTTATAATACATAACCAAAAATGATGAAGATATTTTATTTCGAGAACGCCTTCCTATAAAATTGCAACCAAAATAGGAATTTAATAATACATGATTTTACACAAACCAAGTTAAACTATTGGTTAAAGGAATGATTGTTATTCTTAGAAGTCTCAGGTTCGAGCTCAGATATTACATGATATTTGAGCATTCTTGTCAAATACTTTAGAGTCATTAAAATAGATACTACCACTTGTAAGCACCTTAAATTAATAAAAAAATAGTATATGATTTTGAATTATTAAGAATATAGATTTAGTGTTTTGAAATTAATGGTTTGGAGTTTTTGATTTATTAAATATAATAATGTGATTAAAATTACATTTTAAATTTATTATGTTTTACTTTTGTTTCATTTATTTTTAAAATAATTAAAATTAGGTGTATGTAAAAAAACTTTTTACCCATATAAGTCAGGCATGTGAATCGGGTCGATCTACTGGAGGGCAACCAAAAAAATTATAATTTATTAAAATAATTTTAATATTATATTTTTTAAAAAAAATTATAATCAAATTATATTTGAAATGTTTGAAGTTTGACTTGTATTTCGTTTAATCCTTAAACATGTTATTTAATTCGAAATTGATCCTTAATTTTGTTTACTAATTTCTAATTTATTATAATATTTATAATATTAAACTGAAGTTAAATCTTATTTTTTTTAATATTTTATAATTTACTGTAATATTTGTAATATTATAGTATTTATGTTGTATTCAAACCTTCAAAAATTAATTTGAAATAAAATTGACCCTCCCTTTTACTTAATATTATAATATTTATATTGTATTTAGTCCCTTAAAATTAATTCAAATTGACCCATATTTTATGTTTAATATTTTATAATCTATTAAAATATTATTAATTTTTTATAATATTTGTGTTAAATTTAGTCTCTGAAAATTTAATTAAAACTGAAATTAACCTTAATGCTTTTTATTGTTTTTAATTTATTATAATATATTTATTAGATTCAATCCTTAAATATTGTCCAAATAAAATAATTCTATATTTTATAATTTATTGTAATATTATAATATTTATATTGTATTCAATCCCTCAAAAATTGATATGAACAAAAATGACCCCTTTTCTTTAATAATTTTTTAATTTATTCTAATATTATTATATTTACATTTTATTTAGTTCCTCAAAAATTAATTTAAATTGAAATTTACCCTTATATTTTGTTAAATATTATATAATTTATTAAAAATATTATAATATTTATATTGTATTCAGTCCCTTAAAAATTAATTTAAATCAAAATTGACCTCTAATGTTGTTTACTATTTTTAAATTTTTTTATTATATTTATAATATTATAATATATTTTTGATGCAATCCTTAAAATTTTTATTTAAAATGAAACTGACCCCTATATTATTTAATATTATAATATTTATAATATTATAATATTTATGTTGTATTCAATCTCTTAATTAATTTGAAACAATTTTTTATTTGATTAATTGGAGATAAGTACAAAATAATATATGTTTAAAGATAATTTTTAATTATTTGACATTAATCCTTTTTTGTTTAATATTTTTCTAATTTAGTTCAATATTTTAAATTATATAATATTTATGTTATATTCAGTCCCTTAAAAATTAATTTAAACCAAAATTAGTTTAAACTCACGTCAACAATATTTTCTAGATTGAATAAAGGGAAAAAAAAGGAAGGAAGGATAAACAACAATGGCAAGTTAAAAAAAACTACCAACAATAAGTTGGTCTAGTGAGATGAGACACTATATCCCTTTAACAAGGTTAGAGCTTCGAATCTTGATAATTACGAATGAAGAAAACTGTATTAATTGGGTTTCCCTTACGTCTGCAATATCTGATCCGAATATGATTATGCCAAAAAAGTTAAAATAACTAATAATAATTTAGTGGCCATGGAGAAAAGACATAAGAGATAATGTAATTTTTGATTAAGGATAATATTGTCACATTAATTAAAAGAGTTATCTATCTATAAACATAAAGAGAATAAAATAATGAACAGACTTCGTTTTTTTCCCATTGCGGATATTTTTTTATCTTTTAGTTTTTAATATGTTACTTTTATGGAACGTATTTTTTTATATCATATTTTTTATACGTTTTTAATCTTTTGTATCATTAGTTTCATCATTCTTTTCATTTAATTTTTTTAGGTTGGATTTGACAACGCCTCGACTGATTAAGATGTCTCTTATTTTTATCCTACTAATATTTCCTGCTTTAGATCCTTAAATTGGATTTGGATACATAATTTGCGTTCGGAGATAGTTGTCTCTTGACGCTTGACTCTGATTTACAATTGTCGGTAGTCTTTCAATAGTTTCATATCCTGGCATGACTCGTTTGTCGATGCAATCAAATCTATTCGTATCGGTTTTTTGGATAGGTTTTTAATATTTTTCATTGTATGGTCATTCTATGATCTCAAGTGACTAGTTTCTTCTATAATGGTTATAGGAAAATATCATAATTATATGTTCATATTATGGTTATGGTTGCAAGCTTCTCATTCTAATTTTGGATATTTTCTCTTTTTTAATAACATTAGCAGCTTCTATTTGTATCAAAAATAAAAGAGAAGAAAATAACAAATATTTCCCGTAAACATATGACTCTTACATAAAAGCTTTAGTCATCATAATCTCTAGACTCATTAGAAGTTATGTTAAATTCTTTAATCCTTTGTGTTTTGTCTTCTCATTTCTCATACTTCTCATGATACAATGCTTCTAGGTTTGTTTCATATGTGTTATCTATCTCTCATACTTTCTCATTTGAATAACTTGTGTGCACAATTCCACATTAGATATAGAATTGGTACTATATGTTTCAATCATTATGATAATGGTGTTGAAATTTTCATGATCAGCTTCGAATTCTAATTGATATAATAAAGGTAGTTTTTTTTTTTTTTACTTAAACATTCATCAGAAATTTTATGATCGATCTTTTAAATGACATACTAAAAGAATTTTTATCATAACAAACAATCACAGAGAATATTGCTATTGTAGAAAGAGCAAGTATAGATTTACAAATGACGACTTGTTATTTTTAAAGATTCTAGCTTCAAAATTTTATAAATAACAGCTTGTATTTCACCTAACAGACCAGTTAATTTATATCCCTGAATTTGAAGTGAATATAATAATTATAAAAATTGATAATATATGTAATAATTTGTACATAAATTCTTTTCAAAAGAAAAAAAAAGCTTTTTTCCGGGTCGAAAAAAGTAATATAATAATAATAATAATAATAATTATTATTATTATTATTATTATTATTATTATTATTATTATTATCTACCCTACCCACTATCCACCACTACCCACTAACCACCTAATCCACCACTACCCACTAACCACATAATCCATCCTAATCCACCATCATCATCTAACCATTAAAAGTGGAAGAGTTCGGGTTCTAGGGGGAGGGAACAGAAAAAAAAACAAAGCAAAAAAGAAAGCATTCGAACAAAAGAAATCAGGGGCTCTCAAAAAATATTTTCGTCGGTGATAGGATCTCCGATCGATGATCCGATCAGTGAAAAGTTGCGCAAGGCCAACACGAACAACGTACTAAAAAAGGAAGACGATCGGACGGTGGATGACGACAGATCGAAGCAAGAAAACCCAAACTATTTTCGACTCTTTTTATGGCAATCCGAGCATTTTCTGGAGAAACTACTACCGGATTTAGACTCAGGAGACCGAAATGAGTCACCTTGTAAAATTTGATAACGAAGTCACTGTCGTTGACGACGATCTATCGATGAAGATCACTGAAGACTTATGGTCAGTTGTGTAAAGAAAGAAAGGGGACCAATTTACTTTTTGAAAACACGCGCAAATGAATGGAAATGTCACAAATTTGATTTTATTGATTTTTTGGGTAAATTTACTCCAGAGCTCTTCAAATATTGTGGTTAAATTATTCTTCTGGTCCCCTATCTTTGATGCACGACATAGCATAATCAATTTATTTGTAATTTGATTTTGATATTTAACTTTGATTATTGTCAATCTAACCCCTAGTTTATTTTCATTTATGATTTGATTTAATATTTTTATTTAACTATTATTCTATTTTCACTAACATTTTTCGTCTTTTCGCAGGGTTTTTTTCTTTTCTTTTATTTTTCTTAAATTTTAATTTTTTTTTTATTTTTATTTTATTTTTTCTCTTTGATTTATTTAATATTTATTTATTACTTCTTATCTAACATTTTCAACTTTTTAGAGGAATTCCAACCAATCGAAGGTAAGTAATTTGAATCGGGTTTTTAAATTTTAAATTTTAATTTTTAGCAATTAAGACAACCGACAAATTAATTGGTATCGAAAAGGCAGTACAAGGGTGCTAATCCTTCATTGACTGTAATGACTCCTGAACCTGACACATTTTTGGTAAAACGTAGATCAGGTAAGATGGTGTCCGATTAACTTAAATATTTTTTTTAAAATGATCGATGTCGACTCTAACCCATTTTTTCAAGTCGAAGCTCAATTTCGGGCCCACCAGAAAGACGGTCGAGACAGCTTGGCGACTCCGTTGGGGACATGTAAGTGAGTCAGGCCAAAATTAATTTTTGGTTATCTTTTTAAGCGAAAATAATAAATTTAGATTTATTTATTTGATTCTAATTATTTATCTTTGATTATTTTTCAAATAAATAGTTGTACTAACGTTTTTTCAATGATTTCATATTTTTGAAAAGTTTTCATCTCAGGCTCTATACCCGAGCTCTGAACCCTTTTAAGTGGAGGTTAAAGCGACACCTTCGTGAGAATTTATTCTCCGCATAGGCCTAGCAAGTAACCTTCGGGATTCATATACCTTATGTCTTCGTGTGAATTTATTCACCGTGGGGGCATAAGGGAATGTATCCTCTCGTGTTTAACTTAGTCCACATGAGCTTGTAATAGGCTTAGGGCTAAATGTCTGGCAAGCCCAAGGGGGCACCGGCAAGGAGAACTCGGGTACATTCTTTAGAACCTAAACCGGGAGACTACAATGAGTTAGAGCCCACCCTAAAACCTCATTTCAAACCCTAGGCTGTTTTGAGATTATTTCCTGTTTTATTTTCTGTTCAAAGCATGTGAGCTAGAAATTTATGCTGTTAGGACTTGTTCAAAATTAAAATGCGGGATAGAGATCATGTTCGGGTAAGAATAATAAGCATGTGGGTTAGGTATCATGTGGGGTAGGACTTCTATTTTTATTATTATTTTGATTATTATCCTTACCTCACTAACTCTTTTCATTTTTGTTCTCTTTCATGTTATTTTCATCATTTGCATTATTTAAAAGAGGTGTTGATCCACTAAAACCTGTTCATTAAACCTAAATAATTTGCATTAATGGACAATGGGGTTGTAAAACAATAGGTGAAAAATGTAGAGGTCCGGCTATGGTCAGGGAGACAATCTGCAAGATAATTCAACCAAGAAAGCATGATACTCGCAATCAAAAATATGCCACTCTGCTGCATTGTAAAGGACTCAGAACATACCAGGATTTACACCAAGCATATCAAAAGTCGACCTTTGAGTTGGCAAAATTTGCAGAGGCAAGATGAGAAAAATGCTACTGACCTAGAGAGTCCCTTCAAAGACAACAAGAGCAGGATGTCAAAATAATAGCTGAAATTGGAGGTCATTGTTGACGAATTCAAGAAGCAAGCAAGTGAACTTCAGATAGTTCCTATCGATGGAGGGCTCCAATGGCGTTTTCGTTAGAGAACAGGTTCAACAAAGGGTGAAAGTTAGAAATGCAGTCACTTGAGCAGCTCATCACTTGCACGATTTAGCCAGAGAAGCTGAAGCGGTTCGATAGGGTATTCAACCTATGACAGACAAAGGCAGAAGACTAGTCAACCTGTCAGAAGTTGTCAGGATGTTTTTTGTCTCTTAAGAAATAACACTTTTGTCCCAATAAAGATTATTTATAATAACAGACATTTTTTCGGATCAATGCTTCAAACATTTCGTGCATTTTTACATTTTGCATCTACATTTCATTTTAAGCATTTTCATAAACATTAAGCTAAGTCATGGAGGATTCGATGAAGTGGTCCTAATCATGTGACACCACATGGAAGCAAGATTTGAACAATTAAAGAAAAAACTGAAATCAGTACCGTGGAAGTTTGTTCAGTAGGTTGTAGGATTGATCCTTCTATAATGATCTAAGAAAAGAGTTCTCATTCCCAAAGGTTTATGATGTTGAAGTTGTGTGCAGTTACCGCATAGGAAGCTCTAGATATTCCTCTGAGAATTGTAGGGCACTGAAGTACAAGATCCAAAACTTGATGGATTCAGGGGAATGGATAATCGAAAAAGGGGGCATTGCATCTACCATTTGCACTTAGAGCATTGTTTTGTTTGAACACGTATTTGATCTTTCATGTTTGCTTAATCTTTTAAACGATTGAATTTATGATACCTTTTAATGTGGAATAATTGAACAAATTTTAATATTTAGTTATTCGAATATCAAATGAATTAAAGATTCTTTTAATTCTTCAAGAATTATAGATTTTTGACATATGGCAAGATTAGACCTTTCTTATCATGTCTAAAACCCCAAAATAAAATTCCTTGATTTTTTACCCAAAATAACTCATGGTCATTACCAAAAGACCAGATTTTAACATTACCACCTTTTGAAACTTTTGAAAATTGTCTTTATCTTTAGATACACAAAGAGTCATACCCATACCTTTCTTTGAGTCAATAAAATCACACCATTGTCTTTTTAGACTCAAAATTGACATTTTCATACCATTAAAACCTAAGGCATTGAGTTGTTCATTTGAACATGAGAATTCTTGTAAGACACAACTTGGGGCATCTCGTAGGGAGCCTGAACATTGAGACATGTTGGGAGCAAGAAGCAGAAAGAAGAATTCATTTGAAATAATTCTATCATGCATTAATTACATTATTTTCATGTGAATAAAATTAATCCTAAAAATCTATCCCCTGGGGATACCTCTTCTGTGAGGAATTTTGTGTATGAGATGATGAACGACTTTGTTTCATTTATCCATATATATATATATATCCCTTGTTGTCCCCTTTTGAGCCTATAATATTTTTTCCTCTGATTCAACCTTAACCAAGGATCACCCTCCACACTAGGGGTAAGGTTGAGAAAATCTGGTTTCATGAGTGAAGACATCAAATCAGAGAAGATACTGAAAGGTGAATCAAATGCAAAGTGCAAAGATCAAATCAAAGCAGAAAGAAAAACAAAGAACAAAAATCAAAAAGAAAAGAAGCAAAGAGAAAATAAACAAAGAAAAAGGGAAAAGAAGCACATGTAAAGATTCCCTCGAGTCAAATGGCGTATCAAGCTTCAAACTATGAGATTGGTCAAGCACAATTATTCCAGAATCACTTCACTCGAAGATCATAGAGCATCAAGAGAGAGACATATACGAACATATTCCAATTGAGCAAGATAGGATTGAAGACATCAGAATGAATTGATCCTTGGTTCAATCACCCTTAAACACTTGTTTGGGACTTTTATCCCTTTCTTTCATAACCATGAACCATGGCCTACATTACATGCCTTAAAAGTCTCTTCTAATCATATATGGATTTCTGAATAGAAGAGACTATCTTCAAATTTCATCCCGCTCATTAGGATTAATCTTTATTTGCAAAAGGTTTTCTAAAATCTTTAATGCATGATAGAGAAAAATAACAAAGGGGTTCAAGACGTAAATTATAAGTTGAAAACCTGAAAATGTGGCTCGAATATAAAAATTGTGTAGTTGAGGCTATCGCACAAATTCCTTGATAAGGCATCGCACAAATTGTGGGAGTCAGAGAACACTTCCAGTAGAGGAGCATACAAGCTACCCCATCAAACCATTGAGCATCAAATAAATAAAAATGTCAAACCTTTGATCAAACACAATAACCTGAGACTTTTTTTATATCCTTTCCTTATTTATCCATTTCCCAATGATAGCTTTGATCTTGACACTTGTCAAATAGCTATAATTTATTGAAGGATTAACAATGTAATTAATTCTTTGATATCCAATGAACTCTAGTTTTATGATTCGTCTTAATTGTAAAACCGAGAAAGGGGCAATATTTTCAAAACTTTTGATTAAACATTTTTTGAAACTCTTTTAATTGATATTTTTAAAACTTTAAAAATAAAAAAGAAAGAAAATCATTTTTCAAACAAAAAAATCTCTCTAGAGTGGATCTTGGTAAATGACATGTGGCTCTTAGACACAAAGCTAATGCTTAGAATCAATACTGAAGCAAGAAATTAGGAATAATGGGGGCATCTTTGAAGATTAAACATCAAATGTTGGGGCATCTTTGGAGATTCAACATCGAATATTGGGGCATCTTTGGGGATTCAACATCCTGATGTGAATGATCAAATCTTCTGAAGGCATTTCCTCGACATGCAGGAACAAGCAAACATAAATGAGGCTCCATCCAGGAGATAAAACAAGAACTAATTCATGTTGCATACATCTTAGACAAACTTAAGAGCATTACACTTATGATGTTTTTCACATACAAAATTTTTGCAGCTTTTAGAGTCAAGTTTCAACTTCAAGATGAAAGATACTCAACTCAAAAGCACCTTCAAAAAAATCGATGGTGGTTGCCTAACTCAATGGCAAGGAACTACACCTCAACCAACTTGACATATTGAAAGATCTTATAATCAACTTCAGATGGGTTCGAGAGCCCAGTTCAGAATGGAACCAGTTCAGCTTAACTCAACGACGAGCGGCTAGTTTCCAGTTAACATTATCAAACCAGATTTTAACTCCACAACGGATGATATCCGACTGATAGAATATGCCACTTGGATTTCCCGTGAAGGGGAGTCATCCAAAGAATTATGATCGTTTTAGACCCACGAAGGGAGGTCATCCTTCATTTAGAGGAAATTTACACCACAGCTTAAACCGAGAAAAGCTGTGTGTCAACAAACAACTCTCCAGTTTCATTTAGAGTCAATTTAAACTTCACAGCGAAAGATATTGAACTCAAAAGCAATTCAATTTTGGATTTCAACTTCATAACGAATGACATCCAATTCAAAGCTTAATTTCACAGCGAATGAGCCATCTATGATTTCAACTTCACGACGAAGGATATCGTGCCCAAGTGGATTAACTTAGTTTCACAAGAAATTAGTCATCTGTATCAATAAGGGGTTATCTCCCAGCCTATTACATTATAGCTCAATGTGAGAAGGGTTATCTGTTAGTAAAAACCTTCGAGTTCCATTCATTCAACTCAAGGGCAGCCAAATTTATAGCATAACTTAAGTCGAGAAAAACTATCTGTCAACAGAAACCATCGTGTTCGATTCCATTCAGCTCAATGACATATCAACTGCATGGTAGCAGCAAGGAACTACTTTCCGATTGAAGTTTAAACTGAGGTCTTTAAGTCAAGAAGAAGACCGGGTTGGCTACGATTTAGCATCATGGAGCTATCTCCCAACCAAATTTACAGCATAGCTCAAGGTGAGAAGGGTTATCTATAAAAAAAACCTTCGAGTTCGATTCCATTACACTCAAAGGCATATCAAATTAACAGCATAGCTCAAGTCGATAAGGGTTATCTGTTAACAAAATCCTTCGAGTTCGATTCCATTCATCTCAAAGGCGTATCAAATTAACAGCATACCTCAAGGCGGGAAGGGTTATCTATCAATGAAAACTTTGAGTTCGATTCCATTCAGCTCGAGTGCATATCAACCGCATGGTAGCATCGAGGAACTACCTTCCGGTTGAATTTTATACCGAGGTCTTTACATCCAGAAGAAGACCTAGGTTGGCTGTGATTTATCAACAAGGAACTATATCACAATCAAATTTACAGCATAGCTCAAGGCGAGAAGGGCTATCTGTCAACGAAAATTTTCAAGTTCGATTACATTCAGCTCGAGAACAAATCAAACATGTGGTAGCATCGAGGAACTACTTTCTAGAAGAAATTTCAAGCCGAAGTCTTTAAACCGAGAAGAAGACCAAGGCCCAATTCCAGGCTCAACTCGAATCCTAATTACAGTTGCTCCCAACACAAACATATTAAGTTTCCAAAACCAAGAAAGAAAAATCGAACAAAAACTGAATGTCTTTTTTTAATCTTTGCCCTATTATTGTTAACACAAGAACATGCAAAGAGAGGAAACTGTAGACACCCGTTTTTGTCAGGGTCGAAAAAAATATTATAATAATAATAATAATAATTATTATTATTATTAATTATTATTACCTACCCTACCCACTATCTACCACTACCCACCAACCACCTAATCCACCACTAACCACTAACCACCTAATCCACCACTACCCACCTAATTATCTAACCCACCATCATCATCTCACCATGAAAAAGGGAAGAGTTTGGGTTCTAGGGGGAGGGAACAAGAAAAAAACAATGCAAAAAAGAAAGCATTCGAACGAAAGAAATCAGGGGCTCTCGAAAGATATTTTCACCGACTATAAGTTCGATCGACGATTCGAACGGTGAAAAGTTGCGCAAGTCCAACACAAACAACATACTAAAAAATAAGGACGATCGGAAGGTGGACGACGACAGATTAGAGCAAGAAAGCCCAAATTAATTTCAACTCTTTTATGGTAATCCGCTCATTTTCTGGAGAAACTACCACCGGATTTGGACTCAGGGGACCGAAACGAGTTACCCTATAAAATTTGATAACGAATGGACACTATAGGTGATGAAAATTGATCGATGAAGATCACCGACGACTTATGGTCAGCTGTGTAAAGAAAAAAAGGGGACCAATTTACTTTCTGAAACCACGCGTAAATGAATGGAAATGTCAAAGATTTGGTTTTATTGATTTTTTTTTTTATAAATTTACTTCATAACCCTTCAAATATTGTGGTTAAATTATTCTTCTGGTCTCCTATCTTTGATGCACCACAAAGCATAATCCATTTATTTGTAATTTAATTTTGACGTTTAACTTTTATTATTGTCAATCTAACCCCTAATTTATTTTTATTTATGATTTGATTTAATATTATTATTTAACTTTTATTCTATTTTCACTAACATTTTTTTTCTTTTTGCACGCTTTTTTTGTTTTTTTAATTTAAAATTTAATTTTTTATTTTAAATTTTAAATTTTTATTTTATTTTTCCCTTTGATTTATTATTATTTTTTATCTAAAATTTTTAATTTTTTAGAGGAATTCCAACCAATCGAATGTAAGTAATTTGAATCGGATTTTTAAATTTTTCGTAATTAAAACAACTGACAAATTAATTGGTACGGAAATGGCAGTATAAGGGTGTTAATCATTCATTGACTGTAACCGACTCTCGAACCCGATACATTTCTGGTCAAACGCATATTAGGTAAGATGGTGTCCGATCAACCTAAATATATTTTTTTTTAAATGATCGGTGGCGACTTTAACCCATTTTTTCCATGTTGAAACTTAATTATGGGCCCACCCGAAAGATGACCGCGATAGTTAGCTTAACAAATTTAAATAATGAGATAATTTGATCGGTCACTAACATAAAGTTAATTAGATTATCGTCTGTATGTTCTCAGAGATGATAAAAGTACCTTTTAAATATTCATCACATGTATTTATTGAATCTTGTTAATGTATTATTATGTCAATCGATCTAGAATATGATTAAAAATATTATAATAAATTTTTTGTTGAACCTTTGAAAAAATATAAAAATTTGATATAAGCAGGGATGAATCTATTAAGTATATGGGAGGGGTTGTGGCCCCAAACTCGATTTTTTTATTTAATTTATATATATATAATTTAAATATTTATGGCATGAACCTAGTGATCTTAGTGAAAAAAGAATTGTTGTTATTTCTTGAGTTATCAGGTTCGAGCACTAGGAATGTCAGGAGTGCGAGCGCTCAATATCAAATGGTTTAGAATTATCTTTGAACATACATTGGCTTGTACTTACCCTATATTATTAAAAAATATAAATATTTATGGGATAATTATGAAATTGTCCCTCACTTTTAGAAAAGTTATACCTTTCTCCTCTCGAACCGTCCACAGACATAAATATGATTTAGAGTGATTCAACTTTCTTAAAGTCTACATTCATTACCTTAAGGTCCTTAACTATTCACATTATTTTTTTTATAAATTTTATTAATTTGATCAACCTTTGATGACAAACAAGAATTGAGTGGTCTCCGTGATAAATGAATGATTATTGTTTTTTGAGACCCGGGTTCGAGCACCCTAAACGTCTGGGGTGTGAGCCTTCAATGTTAAAGGGTTTAGAATTATCTTAGAACTGATACTGCATTGTATTATCATAGATTAATAAAAAAATCAACCTTTGATGACAATATGTAACCTTACGAACAAGATTTATGCCCAAAATTTGAAGTATACAATTTTTTTTTCAGCTACTCCATCGAGATTTCATGGCAGTTCAGACCAGTTTGGATGGATTTCGTCGCTGGAGAGAGCAGTGGCAATGTATTCAGGACTAGAGTAACAATGGCGTCCACGGTTGCATTGAGTTGTTAAAATTGATATAGATGGTGCCTATGATCCGATTTTAAAAACTGCTGTTGTTGGAGTGTTGCGCGAGACCAGCGAGGCCAAGTTCTCGGTGGACTGGCACATTCTTCATTATTGTGTCAAAATACTGAATTAATTGAAATACATGCGATTACAGCTGGGATTAGGTTTGCTTGCTTGTGATCGTGGCTAGCAGATGGTGTGCCTTGCATCCGACTCCGCTCTATCGGTCAATAAGTTGAATAGAAGCGATGGAGATCTCTTGACCCTTGGTTATCATCCCCAAAAGGCTGGTGAAATATTGGCAGCAAATGGAGGGTTTAGTCATCTTTGTTCTCAGAGAAGCCAATATGGCAGCACATTTGTTCGCTACTTGGGCCCTTCGAAATAATTATGCTATCTTTTTTTTTTATTCTGACTTGTCCTGATTTAATCCGGACAATAGTTGCAACTGATGTACCCTCTTGATTTTCTGATATGAAATTTTCAAAATTGAAATGAATTATCCCATTTAAAAGAAAGTTAAATACACCCAAAATTTTAGAATATCAAAACAACAACCAGTATTCAACGAAAGAAAGATAAAAATTGATGTTTTAAACTCTAGAACCCTTGCAATAATTTTCTTGTTGTTTTTCGATTGTTATAAAAGCTCTTTTATACTCGTGATTTTTTTGTTGAAACCTTTAATTCTCGCATTTAATGTTTACTTGCATATGGGGTTTCAAAACATTTGAAAGGGTTTCTAAACCATCAAAGGCCAAGATAAAACTTTTGATCGTTATAACATAAAAGTTCCGAAACTAGAGTTTTTTTTTTTTGAATAATTTTAGAGTAAATTATGTATTTAGTATTTAAATTATCAGTTTTGTTTTGTTTGAGTACTTAAAATTTTAAGTTTTTTTTTCAAAATCATACCTAACATTTGTTTTTATTTCATTTTAGTACCTTCTTTAAAAATTTAATACGTTTAGTACTTAAACTATCAGTTTTGGTCCGTTTTAATACATAAACTTTCAATCTTTCCAAAACATAACGTTAAATTTTGAACGGGATACTAAAATAAAACAAAAACTAAAGTTTTTAACGTCGGGATACTAAAATGAAACAAAAACTAAATTTAGATATAATTTTAAAAAATTGAAAGATTAAGTACTAAAATGGACAAAAACCGATAACTTGAGTATTAAAAGCATAATTTACCCATAACTACCATCGGTTGTAGCTATTGTAATCCAATAAGCTCTTGTAACTTGGGAATAATTTTAGTTCTGCTTGATAAAAAAGGATCGCACTAATAACATAAAAATCAACGTGAACTAAATGATCTATTTGATTTGTTTTACAAATTTGAGTATTAAAATAAATGAAAAAAAGTTATATAATTTATACTTTTGAGGGCATTTTGAATTGGCTAAGCCTATTTTCAAATAACACTCGCCCACCTTTACATAACTACCATCGGTGGTATCAGTATATTTTTTGTGTGAAAATTGCATTTACGAATAAATCAAGTTAGTTGCTAAAAATCTCGCCCACCTTTACTCATCTTTCATGAAATTTCAGCACTCCAATGACATTGTTTAGAAATTTGATTGGATCTTTTGTTTTTGTTCTTTTGGCTGTTTCCTTCGGCTTCCCAATTCTTTTTCTTTCTACGTATCATTGTGCCGATTGCGTATGGGATGGATATTGACCATTCTTTCAATTTTGTTTGTTTGGTTAGCTTCTCTTTGGAAGATTTTCTTCTCCCATTCAACCACTTTTAAATGAAGGTTGCTCCACTTTTTCCTTTCTTTTTTTTATAGATTTTTCTTCCATTAATTTTTGTTTTTTTGTTTACACATTGAAACCAGGTTCACCTCTACACAAGAAGAATGTATTACTGGTTGTTGCCCACCCTGATGATGAGTCCATGTGAGTTTCTGAGAACATCTCTTTCATTTCCCATTTGTAGATTGGAAGGACCTCTTGCTTGGTCGTTTCATTTACTCAACTTTATGCACTTTGTTTTCTGAAATTTGGAAGCTATTAAAACTAAATCTAATGGATCGGAAAATGATCGAGTGACTAAATGCGTTTTCTCAGTCACTGTGTAATTAGTGTGTATAGTATAATTGTGCATTTGATTTAGTGTTTCAAATGTTTTTTTTTCATAAATATTAGTAGTTGCATTTGTATCCAAACACACTTTTTCTTTTTTCTTTTTTAATGTTGTTATAGTTTCATGTATCAATTATAAATTCTTTGTTCTATCGACCAGATTGGATTTTTGAGTGAATTTGTCGATATCCTCAGAAAATGATAGACGGACTGAATGCTTTATATCAATTACTGTACAATTAATACGCAGTAAACCGATGCATTTTATTTATTTTGTGTTTTCAAATTTTCATGATAGTAGTAGTTGACTAGTTGCTTTTTGTATCCAAACGCACATTTTGCTTTAGCTTGTTATAGTTTCATGTTTCAATTTGAAATTCTTTATTCTACGGACACTAATGGATTGTTGAGTGAGTTCGTGGATAATATCAGCAGTCAGTACAATTTCATATGCAAATGGTTGATTTGATTTAATATGTTTCCCCTTAAATTGTATGTGATGCCAGTGCAGCTTCACTCCTGCAGATCAGTTTTTGTTATGGAAGTTATTTAAATCAACTTGTTATGATGCTGAGGGTATATTTGTATTCTGTTGCAGGTTCTTTTCACCAACAATAAACTACCTGACTTCAAGATGGCACAGTGTTTACCTATTATGCATGTCTATTGGTATTGCATTATCATCCTTATGTGGCCTGATCATTTTTTACTTTTTAATATTTCTTGTATCTAGGAATTTTTTCTTCTGAATCTTTCTCATTTCGAGTAATGTGAGCTTTCATCGCTATGTAAGTAAATGTCTAATGTAAGTCAATAACTGAGAGTTTGAGTTTTCCGTAGTATCTGCACTTAGTTGCAAAATAATTATGACGTCAACTGAAATAAAAAATGTCTCTTATTTTCAAATTGCGCTAAAGATGTAGTTTTGATTACTAGATGCGAGACATTAAGGATAAAGGATGGTATGGTATCTCTGGAGATTGTGCTAAAGAACTTCTAATGGTAGTTGTAAAACTGTAAGCCAACGACTGGGAAAGGTTGAGGTGTAACCAATCTATTTCACAAAATGTTTTGTTCATTGCATTTTCAGAGGGTTATTAGGCAATAATAATGTAATCTAGTCAACTCAATGCCTCGGGATATGCATTAACAATACACTATTCTATTTCTGGGGGAGATTCTATTTTCATCTCTCTTCTTTTAGTTATGGTGGTTTGAATCCGTTTTTCCATGCCAAGTGGTAGTTTTGTGTATTACCATTAGACTATTTGTCCAGCCACACCATCTATGTCTCTTCAAAAGGGAAAGAATGTGGTAGGAGTCAGAAACAAAAAACATTGGCATGTGTTTTATGAAGATAGTGTTCCTTTTCCGCCACCCATGGGATTATGTGACTTGATTACTTCTCTCTGTGCAGGCAATGCAGATGGCATGGGAGACAATAGAAAAGATGAGCTTTATCGTGCTTGTGTAATGAACAAGGTGATCTTATTATCCTAAAAAGCATACTTGGGGTCTAAGTGCTCAAGTAATCCATGTATTCTAATGCCTACAAGAACCTGATTCTGGGTTTCTCTAGCTTTGAAATATCCTTCCATGTTATAGCTTAAAATCCGGAAGCAAATCCTGCTGCTTTTGTTCATATGGTTAAGGAAATTGCCAAGCGAGTGCTGGATTATAATGCGATCATTAGGCATGTTCAGAGATGTATTAATTGGGAAGCAGATGGTTTAGCTAAGTCGGGCATAGGGTAAAGTAGGGGGTTTCCAGTTGGTTGTGTAGGTTGAGTGTTTTCGAGGGTAGAGGTTTTGTTTTGTGGGGAATGTTGTATTTAAGGTTGTTTTTTACCCAGGATGTACTTTCTATTTTAGTAATAAAATTTGGGCACTCTTTTCCTCCTTCCAATGTCCGTTAAGATACTTATGTAACTTGATGGTTAAGAAGAGGGTTTTTAATGAGGCCCTTTTCCTATCCAAAAAAAAAAAAATCCTTGCATCTCATGAACTATTTTCAACTTCAGCTACCAACTATACAGTGCTTTTATCTTTTTAAAATTTGTAAATTCAGGTTCTACTTGATCAAGTGAAGGTTTTGGACCACCCGGATTTGCAGGTTATACTATTAAGTCTCTTTATTTAAGTTTATGGATTTTGAACCTCTCTATTCATGATTTGATATGTTTGTTTTCGGGGAAATTGATGCTTTTTCATATGCAGTGAAAATGCAAAAACTTGTTTGGCTGGATATGGCACAAGGTCTATCTAATGTTGAGTCTGTTGTTAATTGATAAAGTGAATTAATAGGAGTTTATAATATGATTTTTCAAATCAGGATGGTTTTGGCCAAGTCTGGAACCATGATTTATTGGCAAATATCATTGAAGAGGAGGTTTATGGTCACGTGATTGATGTTGTACATTCTTGACTCTGTTGTTTTTTTTTTTGCCTACATGCTTGGTTGCTTTAATTCATTTAAGATGATTTTTTTCTCAAAGTTTCTGTATAAAATGTCCAACTGTCCAAGTTAGGCCAAGAGATGCATGTGTCACGCCCTTAGAACTTCGACGCCTCGGAACGTGCGGCCTTAGTCGCTTTCTTAGTGATCGTGGCTAAGTAAGCCTGAAAATATCCTAAGCAAGGATGCTTAGAACCTCGACGGAAGCTAGGCAAGAGAACTAGCACAAGAAGAAAGATAAGAAAGCTTTGAGAGAAGAATGCTCTTATGATTTCTCAAAGTGAAGGAGTGAGTACAAATGAGGAGGGGAGGCCTCTATTTATAGCTAAAGCTCCCCTCAATGAACGGCTAAGATCTAATTACATCGACGGTCGAGATTAATCTTTACCTACCAAAAACAAGTGGGCATTATCTATACATATTTAAATGCCACCTAAGTCTTTGTGGCTTCTAGAAGGTCCAAAACACCACTTGGGCTGCTCTTCATGGGCTAACCTCGGTTGTGGGCTCGTGGTCCGTGACATTCTCCCCCACTCGTTCTGGTGACGCCCTCGTCACTCGTCTGGCATGAAATTGATCTATTCGGGTTTTTGAATTGCCAGAGTCCCTCGGCATGCTCCCAACTCCCTTCGCACTCGGGTTGTCCCTTCCACAAAACGAAGTACTCATGCCTCGGGCGGTGTCCTGGTCGTCTAATAACTCTCTCCGCCTGTATATCTTGGATCTCCTTATCATAGGAGATCGCTACTCCGACTGGCGCTCGGTGTGACTTGCCTCGATCTGGATCCTCGGTATCCTGATGGTATGGTTTGAGCAGGCTAACATGGATTACGGGATACGCTCGAATGGTTGGAGGCAACTCCAATTTGTAGGCCATGGTGCCTACTCGCTTCACGACTCGAAAGGGACCCTCGTATCTTCGAACAAGCCCCTTGTGCATGTCCGCATGGCGCAAAACGTTGGCCAATTTTGCGAGGACAAGGTCGCCAACTTCAAAGTTTACGTCCCTCCGCTTTCGGTCAGCCCACTTCTTGGTCCGTTTTCCTGCCTTGTTCAAACAAGCTCGGGCTAAGTCGTGTTGCTCGTGCCACTCCTTGGCAACGTTGTGTGCTGATGGATTGGGCCCCTTATATTTGGTAACAACCGTGTTGGGTGTCAATGGTTGTTGCCCGGTCACGATCTCGAACGGACTTTGGTTTGTCGCCTCGCTCCGTTGCAAGTTGTAGGAAAATTGGGCCACATCCAACAGCTTTGGCCAGTCTCGTTGGTTGGCACTCACATAGTGCCTCAAATAGATCTCTAACAGAGCATTCACTCGCTCAGTTTGCCCATCGGTTTGTGGATGAACTGCGGTGGAAAAGTTCAAGCTCGATCCCATCAGTTTGAACAACTCCGTCCAGAACCTCCCAGTGAACCGTGTGTCCCGGTCACTAATGATGGTTTTCGGCATTCCCCAGTACTTCACCACGTGCTTAAGGAAAAGTCGAGCGGCTTCTACAGCTGGACACACCTTAGATGCAGGTATAAACGTCGCATACTTCGAAAACCTGTCAACCACAACCATGATACTTGAAAGTCCATCAGTTTTGGGCAAACCAATTATAAAATCCATGGAAATACTTTCCCATGGGCGTTCCGGAATGGGCAATGGTTGCAGCAGTCCCGCTGGTTTCTTTGCCTCAATCTTGTCTTGTTGGCATACAAGACAAGTCTTCGCATAGGCCTGCACATCTTCAGCCATATGCGGCCAATAGTATTGCTCCGAAAGTAGGGCCATAGTCCGATCAACTCCCGGGTGTCCCGCCCACTTGGAATCATGGCATTCCTTTATGAGCTCCTTGCGTAACTTCCCATATCGAGGCACAAAGAGACGATGGCCTCGGTGGTACAGCAATTCTTCTTCGAGCCAAAACTCTCGGGTTCGCCCCTCCTTGGCTCCCTCGATGATTCGTTCAGCCACAGGATCATGGGGTAATCCTTCCTTGATTCTCTCGAGGAGAGTACCTTCCACAGTCTCGATGGCATACCTCCGGCTTAAGCCATCTGCAACACAGTTCACCTTCCCGGGCTTGTACTCCAAGGAAAAGTCGAACTCGGCAAGAAACTCTTGCCAACGAGCTGCTTGGGAGAAAGCTTTTCTGGGTGAGGAAGTAACTGTTGGCAACATTGTCCGTGAACACCACGAACTTGGACCCAAGCAAGTAAGTCGCCATGTGCGTAAGCAGTACTGCTGTCATCTCCTTCTCATGAACCGAGTACCTCTTCTCGGTCTCGTTGAGCTTCCGGCTCTCGTATGCAACCGGATGTCCTTCTTGCATGAGGACTCCATGGCATCGGATGCATCAGAAGACTACAAAAGGCTTGGTGTAGTCTGGCAACACCACACGGGCTCATTCACCATGGCCTCCTTGAGCTTTTTAAAAGCATCTTGACATTTCGTGCTCCATTCCCACCCTTCTCCTTGAGTAGCTCAGTCAAAGGTGTTGCGATCTTGGAATAGCCCTTCACGAACCGTCGGTAGTAGTTGGCTAACCCCAAGAATGCTCGTAATTCAGCTACTTGGTGGGTGGCTTCCACTCATCAATCGCTCGGATCTTGTCTTTGTCCATCTGGAGCTTACCTCCTCCAACGACATGGCCTAGGAATGGAACCTCCTTCTGAGCGAACGAGCACTTTTCCTCTTTAAATAGAGCTCGTTATCTCGTAAGACTTGGAACACTCTTCTCAAATGTTCGATGTGTTCCTCTAATCTTACTGTACCACATCGTCAAGGTAAACTACAACGAAATGATCTAGAAAGGGTTGTAGTACCTTGTCATCAATGTGCAGAAGGTGGCCGGAGCATTCGTGAGGCCAAATGGCATCACAATTCGTAAGAACCGTACCTGGTCACACAAGCTGTCTTCGGTTCATCTCCTTCGGCTATGACTTGGTAATAGCCTGATCGTAAATCTAGCTTGGTGAACCACCTTGCACCACCAAGTTCGAACAAGTCCGCAATGAGGGGAATGGGATACTTGTTCTTTACCGTGAGCTTGTTTAAAGCTCGGTAATCTATGCACATCCGTAGAACCATGCTTCTTTTGAAATAGCACCGGTGCACCATAGGGGGACTTGGATGGTCGGATGTATCCGGCATCGAGGAGATCCTTCAATTGTTTACGCATCTCCTCTAACTCGGGTGGAGCCATTCGGTAAGGGGCCCGAGCGGGTGGCTTTGCATTCTCCACCAATTCAATCTTGTGATCCACCTCCCTCTTTGGAGGTAACTTCTTGGGTAACTCAGCAGGCATCACATCTTTGAATTCCGCCAATACTTGTCCCACTTCTCTTGGGACTTCCTCGGTCATTGTGGGTTCAGTTTCCACCAATGAAGCCACAAAGGTGGGTTCCTCCTTGCGCACCCCCTTTGAGAACTGGATTGCGGACAACATCTTGGCCTCGATTCCAGGCCCTCGACTCACTGGAACAATGCATTGTTGCTTTGGATCCAGGATGCACAAGCAATCGGCAAAAGGCACTGGGAAAGCATTTATTCGATCCAGAAAACTTATCCCAAGAACAAAATCAAAGTCATCGAGAGGAATTACTTTGATGGCTTCCTTTCCGGACCAACCTCCGACGGTTAGCTCGATTCCCTTTGCGACCCCCGCAATTGGAACTTCCTCGGCATTCACGGTTTTTATGGATCCCGTTGCCTTCTCCACATGAAGGCCAAGTCTCTTGGCAATTTGTTTGGACATGAACAATTCTGAGGCACCTGTGTCTACCAGTGCGCTCATCTTTTGGCCTGCGGTGATGTCTACGTACATCAATCCCTTTCTTGCGGCCTTTCTTGACCTCCATGGTGCTAAGGATGGAGCCAAGTTTGAGAGTCACTCTCCACCCCATCATTCTCCTTGATGGCAGCAACTTTCACAAGTTGAGGACAATCTCGTTTCATATGATTTCCTCCACAAGAAAAGCATGATAATTCCCCCTTTTCTCCCAAGGATTGAAAGCTTTTTGGGTCGATCATTCGCTTCCCATGATTTCCCGTTGGCTTGTGAAAGTTTCCTTTGGCCTTTTCTCCCCCACTATTACCTTTGGGTTTCGACCTGGATTGGAGAGAGTCGGTCCTTTTTACTTCAAACGGGGCAAGCCTCGGCATCTAATGCCTTGGAGAGTTCGGTCACTCCCCTCCTTTGGATCTCCATGTTGGCCCAACGTTAGTCCATCCATAAATGCAAAGTAACCTTCGGACTCGCCCAAGTCCGGGATTTGCATCTTGATCTCTGTGAAGTTTTTGACATACTCCAAGATGGATCGGTCATGCTTTAATTGTTTCAATTTTGCTCGAGCCTCGAGCACAGCATTCTTCGGAGAAATGCTCCTTGAGTTCTCCCACGAACTCCTCCCACGTCCCGATTGGTTTTGTAATCTCGGAACACCTACGACGCCACCATAATAGCAACATCGGTAAGATAATTGGAAGCAACATTTACCTTGGTGGTATCATCCCCGATACCCATGCCACGGAAGAATTGCTCCATGCCCCAGATGAAATTCTCCACATCTTGGGCAGTCCGACTCCCTTTGAACTCCTTCGGCTTAGGGATGTCGATCCTGGGTCTCGGTGCTTGCGCCTCCCCAGTCACTCCATTCAGCACGGCAGCCTTGTAGACGAGCAGCTCGCTCTTGAGCTCCTTTACCTCCTGCATTATTTCGGCCCTCATGGCCAAGTACATGCTCTCGAGGCCTCTGGTACGGTCGTCTACGTTATCCGTCAACTCGCTGAGGAGTGCTTGAGTTTCTTCACGGAGTACATCCTCTCTACGGACTCCACCTTCTCTAAGCGAGATTCATACGAGTCTTGAGTCTCTTGAACTTCATTATATCGGTCTTCTAATCTACCGACCCTTTGCTCAAACGAGGCCACGATATCCTTCGAGCTCCCTCGTTTCTTTGCCACTGCAGCGCGAGTCTCCATCACTTCGCTTGTGGGGACCTCGTCTTGGTTGTGTTGTGCCATCTCTTGTAAAACTAGCTCTGATACCACTTGTCACGCCCTTAGAACTTCGACGCCTCGGAACGTGCGGCCTTAGTCGCTTTCTTAGTGATCGTGGCTAAGTAAGCCTGAAAATATCCTAAGCAAGGATGCTTAGAACCTCGACGGAAGCTAGGCAAGAGAACTAGCACAAGAAGAAAGATAAGAAAGCTTTGAGAGAAGAATGCTCTTATGATTTCTCAAAGTGAAGGAGTGAGTACAAATGAGGAGGGGAGGCCTCTATTTATAGCTAAAGCTCCCCTCAATGAACGGCTAAGATCTAATTACATCGACGGTCGAGATTAATCTTTACCTACCAAAAACAAGTGGGCATTATCTATACATATTTAAATGCCACCTAAGTCTTTGTGGCTTCTAGAAGGTCCAAAACACCACTTGGGCTGCTCTTTCATGGGCTAACCTCGGTTGTGGGCTCGTGGTCCGTGACACATGCATTTGGTAGCTGGAGCAATATGCATCATTTGAAAGTTTTCTGTTACTTCTTGTTTGTTAAGAACTTTCATTTCCTATTTCTCTTATTGTTGCTTCTTTTCAGATTATTACATTTGATAGCTATGGTGTTTCGGGTCATTGCAACCATGGTGATATGCATTATGGGGTACGGTAAGTTCAAATCATTTTATGTTTTTCAACTCAATTGCACAGGAGTAACATTTTAGACGTTCATGGCATAAAACATTAGAAGAAAATAAATGTGTTACTGCCTTTATATAATTATTTAATGCTTGAGCTCTTAATTACAACGGCTTAAGATTATTCTTTATGTATCCGGTCCTCTAAACTATTTCTACCATTTCTAGATGGAGTGTCTGTCCTATATCTTGCTTTAGAAACTCACGGTTTGCATCATTTTTTTTTCATTATGCTGATTAAGGGGCACCTATTTGGTGTTCTATAATCATGAAGGGGGTTTTTAACGAGGCCTCCACTTCTTATCAAAAAAAAAAAAAAAAGAGAATAGGACATTGTAGTAACAATATTTTCACAAGTAACACTAATACTTAAAATTATGTAAACCTAAGAAAAGTCAGATTCACTTTCTATCTACCTCAGCAATACTAATCAGCAAAACTAAAGTCACCAACAATCTTTTGGTTCTATTGGAAAGTTCTTCACCAATAAAAAAAAAGGGGTCATCACCAATAATAATAGTTTTAGATTCCCCTCTGAATTCTTTTTTACTCTTCTTTGTTTTATATGCACAGCAAGTTCCTGCATGATTCTTCACCAGGAAATATTGAAGCCTGGGAACTTGTAAGTTGTCTTTCTACCGTTTTTAGCCTATCCTGTTAAAGATGGCATTAGCTAACAAAATTAGTTTTTCCGTTTTACTTTCTCTTTTGGTTGTTAGTTTGTTTCCACCGACTGCATGAAATCTTTTCTTCATTAATATTTACTTGACAAACTTCATTTTCAGATCTCAGTTCATTTTGTACTTTGATTATTTAATTATATAAAAGTTAAGGGTTTGATATGCCCTAATTTTTTTGGCCCCTGAATCCATTGCTGATCATAAAAGTTAAGTAGCAATAGGAAAAGAAGAGGTCAACACAATCAGTTTCTGGTTTAGGTCTTCTAAGTTGTATCCATTTTTTGTCCATAATGACCTGTCTTTGTACAAGCTTTTCCTTCCTGAAAAACAACACTGATTTGCATTCTTGTACAAAGTTACCTAACTATTTCTTTCATGGTCAAAGTTTTACTAGTATCAATTTTGCCACTACTAAGTTCTTGTCCTTTTCTCCTCTTTTGTTTTATCTGAATTTAAGTTGAAACAACTTTCCATCTTTCTTTGTTCTCTGGAATCCTATGAAATGATTTTCTTGTTGAGTTAATCTAGAAATTAGAGGTTGTTGGACAAGTTATTGCATTGACTGAGTGAGGAGAAAGACCCTTGAAGAATCAGTAGCCTTAATAAATTTTTCTCTATATGTGATTTAACACATTATGCTATTTCTGGGGCTTTCCCTTTATTTTTGAATTATAAAACTTCTGCCCTCATTTGTTTTAGGTGAGCATTAACATATTGCGCAAGTATAGTGGACTGTTTGACATCTGGATGTCAGTTTAGACGTCATGCGACATCCAACGGGTCTAAGGCATTGCTTGTGTAATGAGCATCCACAGAAGAGCTTCCTGGCAATGGCGCAACACTTCAGCCAATGGGCGTGGTATGTATGTTTACCAAAAAGTCTAAACGAATAGAATTGAGTGTGGTTGAAGAATCAGTAGCCTTAATAAATTTTTCTCTATATGTGATTTAACACATTATGCTATTTCTGGGGCTTTCCCTTTATTTTTGAATTATAAAACTTCTGCCCTCATTTGTTTTAGGTGAGCATTAACATATTGCGCAAGTATAGTGGACTGTTTGACATCTGGATGTCAAGTTTAGACGTCATGCGACATCCAACGGGTCTAAGGCATTGCTTGTGTAATGAGCATCCACAGAAGAGCTTCCTGGCAATGGCGCAACACTTCAGCCAATGGGCGTGGTATGTATGTTTACCAAAAAGTCTAAACGAATAGAATTGAGTGTGGTCAATGGTTGTGAAAAACTTAACAACATTTCTTATTTTCCTTTTGAAATTATCTAAGGATTTTGTTTATGAATATAAGTCATTGATTAATCATTTGTCATTATTAGGTCTCTTTGGATCTTCTCCTTGATTCAGCATTTTCCTTTTGAAACTCCAAAGTTGCATGTTTGGTATATATTTTTAAAACTATTTTCTTAATTTTTTGAATGTTGGTTTTGCAGGTTCAGAAAGCTTTTCATTTCATTTTCTAGTTATACTTACATTAACACTCTTAGAAAGATCGAGTGATTATAGATGCACTTGGATGGACAAAGCTTCTTGGGATTTGTGCCTGTTCATATTTGAGGTATTTCTCTGCAGTGACACGGGCTGCTACTCGATAAATGTATCACCTTAAATCCATATCAGGCAGCCTAGTTTAAGTTTTCACATTCCATGATTCGAAGCTAGCGAATTGAGAACCCACTGATCGGAAAATGCAACACATCCATTTTTATTTTCAAAATTTTAGACCCTTACACAGAAACGTTATTGGTTACATTGCGTACATCATGATCCAAAGGCATTTGGTCAGACATATCAATTTTACACCGGTCTCTCATTTAGTTGGTCCGAAGGCAATTTGAAGGTGACTCTGGCACTGGTGAGGCAAAATTTTCCTACTTTGGTACGAAAAAAGAAATCTTTAGGGTGCCATTTCTCTTTCGTCTTGAAGTTGAAAACTTTATTCTTATGCTAAGCATCATGGAAGATTTATTTTTAGTACGCAAAAGTACTTTTCACTGTGAGCATTGCTTCCTCTAATGTTTTAGCTTTATCATAAAAATGTGAATTATGTTGCTCTAGATATGGAACCTGACCTGCCACCATATGTCAAACTCGCAACATGTTTGCAGTTCTTTTAGTGGTAGGATTTGCAATATGAACACAAATTTATTTTTCACTGATCCAAATATTTATATATGCATACCGAGAAGAAGAGTAAGAATGGTGTATATATGAATGTATCTCCAAATGTGTACTGTAGGAATGAGAGTATTTTTTTGGGAAAGGGAAAACAGGTTGTAGATGCTTGTTGCAGCTTTAGATTTAAGAGGCTTTCCAAGTTCATTGTTTTTTTTTTTGAAAAATGACCCTGCCATTGTGGGACATAATGATGATGAAAGATGGGTAACAATGCGTGTGAATTCCAGATGATAGAGCTGATTGTTTTGTAGAAGAAATGGCCTAGGTGAGGCTGTTGGGTAGAGATTGCCTGAACCTTGCATCAGTTTCTTATTTTTAGTAACAGTCAAGTTTGGTATATATAGTGGAGGTTAAATATTTAAGGAGACAAAAAAAAGGGTCGAAGAAGAGTAAATTATTTGATCTAGTAGGATGAAACATTAGATCCCTTAATTAAGATTAGAAGTTTAATTTCTAAGACAAATAAATTCGGTTAGAAACATCGTGTCTATAGTAGTCCTTTATAGTACACAATCCATTTTATTATTCATTAAACACTGAAACTTATAATAAACCGAATTTCAAATTTTAAATCATAAATCGAATATTTAAATATGTTAAAATTTGGAAGACCAATTTTCAAATTCAAACATATTCTCTATTATTGAATCCGAAATTGAATTGGATATTCAATTTTATAAATAATACATATCTAAAAAGATTTATTTGAAGTCAAAACGAACAACAATTTTAGCATTTAAATATAAATATCATATAAATTTACAAGAAAAAAATCAAATATTTATAAATATACAGAGTCATAATCCAAACGGCCATTTAAGCTCTGCGTAATATATATATATATATATATTAAAAGTCTGTTTTAATTTAATATTTTATTAAGTCTTAAAATATAAACGTAATATATATTGCATATGATATAAATTAGAAAAGTATAAATTTAAAACGAATAGAGGAGGTTACTGTTTTTGAGCTGCCACGGCAATCTTGAGCTGGTTTTTTTAAAAAAAATAAATCGAGAGATTGCTTTCAATTCAACTACCAAAACGACACTTTTGTTTCCATCTCTATATTTTCTCCCAATTCACTTCCTTAGGGTTTCGTTCATTTTCTCTCCTCCTCTTTCTTTGCTCTTGCATTGCGGAGAAAAAGCTGAAAATCCAACTCTACGTTTTTTTTCTCCAGGTAACCACAAAATTCATTTATTATTTGCTTCATTTTGAGCGATTTGGTTGGCGGATGGAGATGTAATTGGTGTATACAATTCTGATCAGGTTTTACGATTGTTTGTTTATTTTGGTTCCTTGATCGAAAAGTAAAAGAGTGCATGAAAAACAAAATCCATAATTTTACTTTAACATACATCCATTGCGTAAGAATGGGTATTGTTTTGTGATTCATTTATTTACTTTTTGGATTCACCGTGTGAAATTTTTGACAGGCAACGGAAACGGAACATGTATAGCTAAATTTACAAGCCGGAATTGCCTTGGGAACTTCTTCTTAGATTTTAGTATTTGTTTCTTTTACTCAATGCTGATGTTTAAAGATTAGAATTGCTCAATGTGTTTAAACTCATATGGTACCAGGGTTGAATTCTAGGTTTTAATTTTTGGTGAATTTTGGTGTAGTAAGTTTCATGTAAAGGCATCTCCCTGTTAATTGTTATGTAATTTTTCAGAATTTAATGATAGGTAAATAAGACTAGGGTTTAATTTGATTGATCGATTTTGGTAATGCTGAAGTCCCTAGTTATTGATTTGATTCCTTTTTTTGGGTATTTTGCAGTGCATGATTTACAATTTTAGGCTTAGAAAATGGTAGGAACAGGAACTGCAGATGATGGTGGTGCACATGCGGAGCCCCCTGATCCTGACATTCTTGAGATTGATCCAACTTCTCGATACATAAGGGTAAATATTATTTGTTTGATCGTATGAGTTGAAATTTTTATTAACTTCTATTCGGTTTCTGTTTGAGCATGTGAAAATGAGAGATACTGAAGTTTTCAATAATGTTTTGTAGCTTATTTGGCTTTTCCTTTAAAAGAGGAGTTGAATATTTCTACTCGAAATCTTAGGTTATTTGCTGTTCATTCATTTTGGTTTTCTTTTGTTTACTATATTTGAATTTTTCAGTCTATTTTAATCATTCAATTATGCTGCATTCTTTCCACAACCAAACTAAATGTTATGCTGTTGACCACTATTGTTTCACCTTGTTGACTGGTATATTTTCTAAACAGTATAATGAAGTGCTTGGGAAAGGTGCCTTCAAGACAGTGTATCCTTTACCTGAATCTGTGAGATTGGGGCTATTATTACTTTGTTTTTGCAAACATCCCTGTTATGTACTGTTTAACAAATTTGGTTTTAAAGCAATGATATAAGCAGAAACAAGAAAATCATTTTACGATTGGATTTATCTTTTCTTTGTATGCTTTTCCTTAATTTATTAACCAACCAGTTACAAAGCATTTGATGAAGCTAATGGCATTGAAGTTGCATGGAGCCAAGTCCGGATTGATGAGGTCATACAGAAGCCAGAAGACTTGGAGAGACTGTATTCTGAAGTGCATCTCTTGAAATCCTTGAAACATAGTAATATCGTGCGGTTTTTCAATTCTTGGATTGATGATAAAAAGAAGACTGTCAATATAATAACTGAGTTGTTCACCTCAGGCAGCCTCAGGCAGTAAGTTTACTGCTATCATATTCATATCCCTTCTGAAGTCCCACCCTTTGTTTTATGATTAAATTATCCTTTTGGTGAATATGTGTGATGTGATTTAGGTACCGTAAGAAGCACAAGAAGGTTGATATGAAAGCAGTGAAGAGTTGGGCAAGACAGATTTTAGCTGGTTTAGTATATCTTCATAGCCATGACCCACCAATTATACATAGGGATTTGAAGTGTGATAATGTATTCATCAACAGCAACCAAGGTGAAGTTAAAATTGGTGATCTTGGGTTGGCCACAGTTTTGAAGCAATCTAATGCTAAAACTGTGATAGGTATACTTTCAGTTTGCCTCAGTATATATCTGTATGTTCATTGGTATGCTCTTTTTCTTGATTTTGCATTTATGTTGATCTATCCTGTTTTTGGCTTCCATACACAAAAGAATCCCTGAATCTTTTTATGGGGATAGGAACCCCCGAGTTTATGGCACCTGAGCTGTATGATGAGAATTACAATGAGTTGGTTGATATTTATTCCTTTGGAATGTGCATGCTGGAGATGGCGACTTTTGAATACCCTTACAGTGAGTGTAGAAACTCAGCTCAAATATATAAAAAAGTTTCATCTGTAAGGTCTTTGTTTACTTTCGCTTGAGAATACTGGTTAACCCTATCCTTCTTTATACCTTTACTTCTTCAATCTTTGTAGGGAATAAAGCCTGCTGCCCTTTCTAAGGTTAATGATCAAGAGATGAAACTATTTATTGAGAAGTGTTTGGTTCCAGTGCCTCAAAGATTATCCGCGAAGGAGCTTTTAATGGACCGCTTTCTTAAAGCAAATGCATCAGCAAAGAATCATCGTTTACCACTCCCAGATATTGTTATGCCCAAAATGGGAGGCTTTGGAGAACGCTGCCTCATGTCAGAAGCACCTGCTTCCACAAAGAATAGACCTTCCACAAAGGATCTTAATAGTGATAGCGAGACGCCTGTTATCAAATTTCTTGATAATTCCTCGGGCATTGAAGTTCGAAGGACAAACAAAGGCAACATTTTCATGTTAAAAGGAGAGACAAATGATGAAAACTCTGTATCGTTAATACTTCGAATAGCTGATAAGAATGGTAAAAAATATCTTAAATGGGAATCATCTCAACTCTGACTTTCTTTGTACTTTTACATTAATTACTTTTTACTTTGTTTCATATATGCAGGTCGTGTGAGAAATATTCATTTTATCTTCTTCATTGATAGTGATACTGCCCTCTCAGTTTCAAGTGAAATGGTTGAGCAACTGGAACTAGCGGATCAAAATGTTGTGTTCATAGCAGAATTGATTGATTTGTTGTTGCTGAATCTCATTCCCAGTTGGAAACCTTGTGTTCCCGTTGAGCATTTGGTTCCTCCAACTAGGAGACGACCTTCAACAGATAAACAACGCTCTCTGCAAGAACATGATACTATCACTTCAGGAGAATCTGATGAATCAACAAAGCAAGGTCCTTGTTCTGTGAAATATAATGGAAAAGCATCTCATGCCAATTTGATGACAGAAAATTCTGGCTCTGAGAAGTCATTAGGTTCTGCAAACTATAATGATTTGAATGATAAGCCTAGCTCCATTCAATCGCTAATGTCGGCTGAATCAGGGCCTACGGGCAGTGATGGAGCAGAATTATTGGTCGACGCTCAGAGTAAGTTGATGAATCCAGTGTCTTCATCTCCATGTGATGATTCTGAAGATGAGGAGTTAAGAATGGAGCTGGAAATGATTGAGCTGCAGTACCAGGAGGCAGTGAAAGAAATATCTAAGATAAGACATGGCGATATCATGGACACACGAAGAAGATTGTCGCAGAAGAATATGCAGTTGGATGACAACTAGTTCATCTCCATCCCCGTCCTAAGAGGATAAACGGTAAATGGCCCTGCAAATGTACATAGTCTTCATTCTTTTTATTTTTTTTCCGTCTCGGTGAGTGGTTAAGTAGGAAGAGAGAGGCAATTGTTAAATACAAGATTTTGGTATTCGGAAATTGGGAGGTTGAAGTTTGGTGTTCATTTTGGTTTTATAGATACCCTGAATTTATTAATAATTAGGGCATTACCAAGTTTTGTATGGCTCCAATATTTTTCCTTTTGATTTGAGTAGCCAAAACTTGTACACATTCAAAAGTTTATATAGTTAGGAGGAAAGACGGTCTAAGTCTAACTGTTCCGATAATGAAATCATATTCGTCTTAGAATTCTCAAGGATGATTTGGGAGTGTGTTGAGAATGTTTCAAGGGGAGTCAACTTCCTGTATTTGGTTTTCTTAGAGGGAAAAACTCTAGGAAAATATTATAGGATAAACGGTAATGTCCCAAATTTTGGATAGAGACCAAAATGTAAATTTTGAAAGTTAAGTGATAAAAGTATAAACTTTGGAAAAGTTTAGGGATTAAAATGGTAATTTTAAAAAATTGTAATCCATATTTTGTATTAAAAGTTATAAAGCGATAAAGTTTGAGAAAAAAATTCGGTAAATCGGATCGAATAGAAATTTCAGGAAAAATTAAAAGATGATCAATTAGACCTAAAAATATTATTTTCACATTTTAAAATGTTGAAAAATAGTATAAACTATTAGATTTGAGGATTTAATTTCATGTTAAATCTGGACTATTGGATTAAAGTGGCAATATTATAATTTTTGGGAAATTTCAAGGGCAAATCGGTAAATTGTGAATTTGTTTTTTGAGTTTTTGAAGATGATAAGGTTGAGGTGTCTGGATGGTAAATATGAAGTTTCATTAAGAGTAAATTGATATTTTCTCAATTAAATAAATTTAATATTCATTAAAGTTTAAATTAAATGTAAATTAGATTGAAATTAATCAAAAATTTCATATCATCTTATTCTTCTTTCTTCTCTATTGCCGTGAACCCCTCCAAATGTAACAAAAAATTTTGATTTTTCATTTTTGAGCAATTTCCTTTGGATTTCAGGTTATGTCGTAAAATAGAAAATTATTCTACGCGAGAAACGCTATCTTTTGGTACCATTTATGCTTGCTAATATGTCATGCACAGAGGAGAAAAGATAAGACTTGGAGCAAGAGAATTGGGGAAATCAAAGAAAGGGTTAGGGATTTGGAATTAGGAATGGACCTGATACGTCCTACAACCCACTAAGGATAGGAAACAACTTGCTTATTTGTGTAGGTTGTTATATATACTCAATACAACAAGGATTGCCAGCTGTAGGGTAACTATGAGTACACTGTAATTATATAAAACCATGTACTAGAGGAGAAGAAAGCCATACTTTGATTGAATGAATTATAAGTTTCTTTGAATCTCTTCTTTTCTTTCCTTGATATTTATTCTCTTATTTCTTCATCTAATTTTCTTCTTTAATCACTAGGGTCATAACAAATTGGTATTTAGAGTCACTCTTCCTGACAACTTATTTATTGGTATGCCAAAGCAAAATCAAACCATGGTCGAAACTCATTCTCTTTCTTCAATACAGAAGCATAACGACGACTTAGTTAAGATGTTGAAGCAAACTACAAAGGGAAATAACCCTCCTAAATGGTGGGCAGAACAGGATAATAAGATCAGTAAACTGGAAGCAAGGATGCCAATGACTCAACGCTACGTGGAGAAGATATTGGGGATCTTGATAGGGAGGACGGAGGAGCAAGTTCAAAATAGCCCTGAAATTGAGCAGATGTTACATGTGGCAATAGAAGATACAAATGATGGGTATCAAATGTTTGATAAAATGCCAACAAGAGTATTTGATACAATTCCATCCATCACTAGAACCAAGAAAGTTGATTCACGACTATAACAAAATGATAATCTAATTGGGCTTAGCAAATTGATTTCATGGGAAAATCTAGTGGACAGCGAGGAACAAGAGCAAACTATTTCAGAGAATGCTCAAGTAAGTACTCTTAACCTTCTTAAGACTGATGGAATGAAGATTCCGAAAAAATTGGGAAAGAACACTACCACTTATTATGATACAGGGTGGAGGGTTAAGGACAAACTTATTTCCATGGACGATAAATGAGTAAATCATGATGCAAAGATTGAAAAGTATGATGTTCCATATGTACCTTGCACTCATGAAGGTCTTTTGACGTGGAAACAAGCTTCGATGAATTCGGTTGACTTTCTATTTGAGAAGAATCTGAATGCAGTTGTGGTAGATTGCTACATTAGAATTCATGTAGACTTCACTAATCTTCAAAGAAGGGTTGTCTTAGATGCTGCTACAATTGCGGGCTTGCACCCCCTTCACTTGATTCATGAAACTACAACATTGGCTTATGGTATTTATAAAATTGATTTACCTGAAAATGACCCATTAAATGTTGCCCTTGTTGATATTGGACATGCTAGCTTGCAAATCTATATTTCTGCCTTAAAAAAGTATTTTGCTACAAAATTTAAAGAGGAATAAAAGATTGATGTCTTCCAGAATGCTAGGGCTTGTATTAGGCTCCGGGCAGCTTGTGAAAAGCTAAAGAAGGTACTTAGTGCCAATCCTGAGGCACCTTTGAATATTGAATGCTTGATGGATGAGAAGGATGTTAGGGGTTTCATTAAGAGAAAGGAGTTTGAGCATATTAGTGCTCCAAATTTGCAACGTGTGAAAAGGCCACTAGAGAAAGCACTTGTTGATGTTGGATTTGCTGTTGAAAATGTTCATAGGGTCGAGGTAGTTGGCTCAAACTATGCTTTAGCAACTGACAATGGAGTAGTTTATTCATGTGGTTCTAGTTTTGACCCTTGCCTTGGTCACGGGGAACAACAAATTAAACTCTACCCACGGGCAATTCAAACATCTAAGAGAAGGAATTACACTCAATCCGTCAAAATGTAGTAAATTGAGCATGGATGAAATGAGGGAGCTCGTATATGAGTTATCAAAGAGGACAAGTAGAGCCTCAGAAATGCTACAATCGTCGATCCGTCAGAAGATTTTACAGGTCCTATGTGTCGAGATGAGGAAGGAAAGGAAATATACTGGTTTGACTAATCTGAAAATTATTGAAAACCTTTTGAAGATTGTAGCTGAAAAGAATTCAGGGGTTCAAGAAGGCGTGACAAATCTCGAATGGCAATTGTACCCAACAGGTGGTCAGAAAACAGCCAAAAGGCAGAGGAAAGCTGATTATCCTTCCCGACTGCCCATTCCTGTGAATGATCTCGACATTGTTAATGGTGTCAATGACATGATCAATGTTGTTTATTTCAAAAACATGGATGGAAAAGCTACAATGAGACAAGAAGATCCATTTTCCAAAAGGTGTTCCTGTTGCATCTGTTACAAGTTCGATGACAAAAAAGATCCTAGTCTATGGTTAATTTGCAGCTCGAAACCTCTTTTGCCAGGAAATTCTTATGGCATGTCATGTCATCTTGAGTGTGCATTAAAACAAGAGAAGTCTTGCATTGAAAAAGATAAACAATGTGTTGTTCCTGATGGGATCTATTATTATATAGCGTATGGGAAAGTAAATGAATTAATTGGGTGCTGGAGAAAACAAATGATGGATACAAAAGATAAGAGAAGGGTGGACATTCTCTGTTATCGTGTCTCTTTAGAACACAAAATTTTAAATAGCACTGAAAAATATCGTAAGCTTTTAGAGATTGTTGATGACGCCATTAAGAAGCCTGAACCTGAGGTCGGGCCGTTAACTGGTGTGCCCGTGAAAAGAGGTAGGGGTATCGTCAACAAGCTTTCTTCAAGACCCGAATTTCAGAAACTCTATTCTTCTGCAGTGGAATTTTTGGACAAAATGCTTTTCGACACTATCTCACATTTTTCACCAAATAATTTAATACCAGGCAGTTCATGTTCGATTTCTCCAGTAATTGTACGCTTTAAAGAAGTAAGTCCAACTTCCGTTACTGTGATTATGGATTCTGAAGAACCTTTACGGAGCAGTATTATCGCTTACAAATTATGGCATCGGAAGACGTGCGACCGGGATACTCTGTTGAATCAACTTGTACCATGTTTGTTTCGAACACACGGTTTGTCGTCACGGGACTGACTCCAGCTACGAAATATCTTATCAAAATTGTGTCATTTAATTACCATTGTTCTTGGTGGAAAAGACATGGAGTTGTCCTTGATGGTGAAACTGCTGCAGTCTAGTTTAAGCAAGGACCTTTTTTAGAGTTAATTGAGGGGGATCCCAATAGCTTATATGTAACCATTTGGAGTGGCTTTTCCGACGATATAACTCTTGATTTTCTTATTCTCACTATGATGGATACATTTAATTCGGATGAAGGTGATAATGATGATTTCATGAGCTATGAGAAAAGTACCAGTCCCATTTTAAAGGTGTACAAATCAAGACCTTGAGTAGATTTATATGCATCTATATCACTTGCCTTGCTTATTAATGCAGCTCAGTTGGTCAGAGTTACAAAGTAACCTATAGATCATTTCTTGACAATCACTGTTATACATATTGACATTGTTCCAGGTCTGGGTGATGGTACTACTATCTATAGTTTTTGGTGGAAGGTGTTTGACAACTTGAGTTTTCTGGATGAAGGTGTAATTAACCTCAAGAAGCACAATCAGGCTATCACTCAATTGTTGCTACAGTGGACAAACTTAAGGCCAGAAAACATCACTGGGGAAAACTATATTGTGCTTAAAGAACAAATCACAGGTTTTGATCCTTGGGGACAAAGATCTTTTCATGGAGGGGTTATTGTCATGTACAGAGGAGAAGAGATAAGACTTGAAGCAAGAGAATTAGGGAAATTAGAGAAAGGGTTAGGGATTTGGAATTAGGAATGGACTTGAGACGTTCTACAACCCACTAAGGATATGAAACAACTTGCTTATTTGTGCAGGTAGTTATACTCAGTACAACAAGGACTGCCAGCTGTAGGGTAACTATGGATGCACTGTAATTATATAAAACCATGTACTAGAGGAAGAGAAAGCCATGCTTTGATTGAATGAATTCTAAGTTTATTTGTATCTCTTATTTTCTCTCCTTGATCTTTATTCTCTTATTTCTTCGTCTAATTTTCTTCTCTAATCACTAGGGTCATAACATAATGTTGCTTGATTTCAAAGATCTCAATTCCTAGGGTTTGTGTTTATGTTAGGGTTCATGAAATTGATGATGAATCTCAGTGTTTTTGAGGTTGTAGATTTATTTTCAAGCTTGTTTGATGATTAAAACATGTTCAATCTTTCTAGAAATGCTTCCATGATTTTTGGTCAAATGATGGAGTGGTAGAACTTTGTCTTTTGATGAAATTTAATTAGGGCTTTGATTGTATAGATGTTGTAAGGTTGGATGGAAGTGGATTTTTACCAATAACTATAGCCCAAAATTATTAATCCATGAGGAAAATATTGTATAGATGTTGTAAGGTTGGATGGATTCACTTAAAATCGATAAGCTTCCATTCAAAAATTTGACGTGTTAATATCGTGATCTCTTTCGATGACCGTATGATGAGGCTACTTTTGAGGTTGTTTGTCTTCTTAAAATAATGTTTCTCGCCATTTAGATTTTCGAACAAACGCAAAAAATTTCTCAAATCTAAGAAAGTTCATAAACCCCTAAAATGGTAGCTTTTTGTTTAATTTTGTAGATTTTGAGTGGGTTTCGTGGAAAATCAATCCTATAAGATGAAATAGGAGTGAAATACGAACATTTTAGTATTGATCTTTATGTGAAAGATCAATGTCGGTGACGATTGATTGTTAACGACGGTCGAAAAAGTATAGTGTGAAATTGTTTAAAATTTTAATGACAAAATCGACAAACTCTAAAGTTTAATGCCTAAAATTATGTCCTTTTAGGCAACATTAGTTGTCACCAAAACGACGTCCAGGTCATTAAAATTTAACAATCCAATGATATAATATAGTTGAAACTAAAATTCATTACTATAATTAAATAAATTAAAAGTTTAATGATACAAATGTTATACCACCAAAAGTTGAATGATATCAAGTATAATTTACTCATATTTTTATATGGAATGAGAATGTGGAATGAGGTGATTTAAAAAACAAGACAAAGGTTGTTTGAAAGGACTTGGGTTTTCGATTCACTCGACCCGATTTGAAATTTATATATCATTCACCTGACCTGAACTCGACCCGAAAAATATACACTCTCCATTCGACCCGAACCTAATATGTCTTTTTGAAATGAAATCTAAATCTGATCTTAACCGAAATAATATATTTATTAAAAATATCATTTTATTCAATAAAATAGGGATTTAATTGAAAAAAATATATAGGTATTATTGTAATTATCCATAAATATACAAGGTAAAATTATAATTTCTTTCGGGTTAGGTATTTTCACCCTAAATCTGAATCTGACCCAATTCGAACATAACCTCTAAAAATACATGACCCAATCCGACTTGAAACTGTTTTTTTTAAAATGACATGACCAAAATGAGTCGGTTCGGAACCTATCGGTTTGGGTCTCATGCCTAGGAAAAATTGTTCTATTAAGCCATCTAGGTTTTTATTTTGAAATATACGACAAATGATACAGTGTACCTGAAACTCGTCATATCGGCGTGACGAGTTTCATTGAAAAATATATATTAATGGACCCAGACGTAGGGTCTAATATTTTATTATGTTTCTTAGAACTCATCACGTCGACATGACGAGTTCAATTAAAATAATTTTTTTAATTTAGAGATTTTTTTTCAAAATATTTAAAAAAACACGAAATTCGTCATGTTGAGATGACGAGTTCCAACAGTCATATTAATAATTTTTACTAAATACAAAGTACATTACATTAGAAACATTAACCTATAAATTATATTTGAAGCATTAACTCTTACATTACATTACAATACAATAGAAGGATTATGTGGTTACCCCACATCTTAGTCTTTATAGTTATTTGACTCATCAGATGTTAAAATCTTCAATCTTACATTCTTTCTATTGTTTCCTTATATATATAAATAGTTTAAGTTCTTAAAGTTCAACTTCTATATTGTTAGATACGTCTGGATATTTTTTTTCTGATGTGGAAGGAATTGTGGCTTACTTGTGATACTCGACAAATAAGTCAACATTACTAACCGAATTGGTAATGTATGTGTCAATCATTGTTCAAACTGCGACATCATTGTTTAGATAACCCATTGATGAATGTTGTGGAACCAAAAAGGATGGGAACCTAAACTGTAGTAAAGAAAGTGCTGAATCTTCATTACTCTAACATTGTTTAAAATTTTCGTCATCAAGTTAAAAAGTGGAATGTCTCTCTCAAAGAAGATTCTGAATATTTCCCCTCACAATAAACTGTTGTTGAAACTGTTACCATGGAAAATTTTGAAATATGAACTTAAACAATGAAGTTATGTGTCTCATATAGGCATGGTTATATATAGCACTGAAAAGTCATGGTGAAATAATTATGATAGGGTATAATGAATTATTAAATATGGTCAAGAAGTTCAGAAATATGATGACATATCACTAAAAAGGAAAATGAAGTTTTGAATTCTTATGATAAGGTCTGATATGTCACAGAATTGAGGTGATATATCACTGAAAAAGTTCAGAAATGAAGTGATTGGGCACTGAAAAGTTTTTATCATTGTTCATTAAATGGTCACTGATAAAATGACATTTTTTTTATTAAAAATGGTCAAGAACATCATTTAATGGTATGATATATCATTGAATTGAAGTGATATATCACTAACAAGTTCATAAATGCAGTGATCAAACACATAAAGGTTTATGACATTGTTAATTCAATGGTCACTAAGAAATGGCGTTTTCATTAAAATTGGTCAAAAATCTCATTAAATGGTATGATATATCACTGAATTGAAGTGATATATCACTGAAAATTTAAAAAATTATGTGATTAGGTACTGAAAAGTTTCTTCCATTGTTAATTCATTGGTCACTGAAAAATGGCGTTTTTCTTTTAAATTGGCTGATGTTCTTTGAATTTTTACAAAACCGCCACTTTTTTACAACTTCATTGAAGCAACAAAAAAATTTCTCAAATAATGGATAACAAATTTTTACAATTTTCCATTCCAATGGTCAAATTATACAAACTAATTATGGTGTTGTGTTTACATCACAGAGGCCTTTAAACATGATGTTCCTTGTAGATATATCACATCGCCAAATGAAATAGAAAATTGAAAGATAATTTAGAGCTTATATTTCATGTTTGAGTTATTGACACATAATTTTAGAGACTTCACTCACATATGGAGTAGTCCATCTTGAGGATGATGACAATGTTGTAGTTATGGTTGGACTACATTAATCATAAAATAATCAAATGATCGAGATTTACGTTGAAACGATAAATGTAGTGTATTTTCCTAGCTCATCAACAACTTGCACCTGCCAATGAAGAAATAAGATCATCTATACCGCATGAAAGTGGTGCAGATAATAACCTTATTGGGCGATTCAATGAAAGACTTGCTAAGTTTAGCGAGGATGATGAAATCGTCGTTCCAATAATGAAAGACGGCGATGCAACAATACTTGATGATTCTGATATAATCAAGGCTACTTCATAGGGATAAGGTTTCGATATCGAGGGTGATGTCTAAGAGGCAACGGTTTCACGGGTCATAGATTGTAGAATGTTCCAAGAAGTTGAGCCCATTCACCAATACCCCCTCAACCCCAAATACCACACTATCATCATCCAGTTCCAGTGCATGAAATTAATTACGATGCTATGAGGAATCCTGAGATTTCTAATATTCCAAATATATGTGTTGCCCACTGTGGTACCTCCTCCGACAAATCAATGGAGTTGGTAGTTGGGTCCCAGTTTGAAACTAAAAAAAATGCACAACTAGCAGTAAATGAGTACTATATCAAAGCCCATATCGACTATAAGTGATGAAGTATGATCAAAAGACACTTTGTTCAGTGTATATACCATAATGTCGGCTGTAAGTGGATAATACAAGTTTGATACTTACAACAAAAGATGTTGTAGAAAGTGATAAGGTTCAACGGCTAGCACACATGCATATTGAGCTCATTGACACAAACTACGACCATGATTCATGGAGAAGTTATCCTAGAAAAGAGAATTTTTGGTGGCTTGTTCTGGGCTTTCAAGACATCTAGTGAAAGGTTTCGCTTTTGTAAACAAATGGTTCAAGTGGATGAGACTTTTTTGTATGGGGTTTACAAACACGTCCTGATGATTTTTGTTGCGCAAGATGGTGACAAAAACATTTTTCCCATTGCCTTTGTCATTGTTAAAAATGAGTATTAGGAAACTTGGAATTTCTTTCTCTCTAACTTGTGTTCCCATGTTGTCACTCAAAATGAGGTTTGCATGATATCAGACCATTCGATTGGGTTGATAGTGATGACTTCTAGACTAGAAAGTAGGTGGTCGCCTCCCCACGCATATTCGACATATTGTATACGTCATATTATCTATAATGCTATGACAAGGTTTAAGAACAAAAAAATCAAAAAAGAGATTATCAGCATGGATAACTTCTATGTTTTTATTTTTCGTTCATGATTTAAGCTTCATTTATGTTCTTAATTTATTATTCTAAAATCCAATTTTTTCAGGATATGATTTACTACAACTAAACTTTCATGTGAGACTAAACAATTTGAGGAGAAATGGAAAAGATGTTTATAACTTTACAGCTGCAATACCTCGGAAAAGATGGTCACATGCATATGATGGTCAGGGTCGACACTATGACCATATGACAACCGATTTTGTCGAATGTATCAACTTAATGCTTAAAGGGATTCAACATCTTCCAGTAGCAAGTATTGTTAAGAGACTTACTTTAGATTAGGTAAAGTTTGGGTAGTCAAAGGTGCACAAATAGAGGCCATGATCAACGATGGGAGACATTGGGACGACAATTCTGCTACATACACTAGCAATCTCAATAGAAGATGGTGTGATTACGGTCGATTTCAAGCTTTTAGATACCCATGCACTCATGTTATCATTCAATGTATGCATGTTAATGTTGACCCATACTCTTATGATGATGATTGTTATAACCTACATACTATACGCAACATGTACAGTTCTATGTTTAAGTATCTATCAAACGATGCTTATTGGCCACCAATTATTTATAAATAATGGTTGTCAAATCCAGGATTACGTATGAAGTTGAAGGGTTTACCTGAACCTAATCAAATTCATACTGATATGGATGATCCTTTACAAGAGCAAGGTACATCAAAGCTTTGTGGCCATTGTAGAGGTGAAGGTCACAACAAAAAGCATTGTCCACATCTTTCTAAATATCGACTTGGCCGGTAAAACCTTCGTAATTGTGTTCCCATGTTGTTTGTTGCACCTTTTTTACCCTCTTTATGTGCTTCTCTATTTTTTTTAGCTTTATCTTTTTAAATTTTTAAACATCCTTAAACATATTTATTTATAACGTTTCATATATAATTACAAACTATTCATAAATAACTTTTAACTAAAAAATAATTACTTCATTACTAAACACAAATTCATACATATATTTTAAAATATTTTTTCAAAATAAAAATAAACTTTTCTTCTTCTTCTTCTTCTTCTTTTTCTTCTTCTTCTTCTTCTTCTTCTTCTCGATTTTCATACTATTATTTTTTATTCCTCTCTATAAGTCGTTGGCTACGTCGGATTGGTAATTGTTCATACTTCTTCTCGATTTTCATCTCCTTATTTTCTTCTTCATGTTTCATTCTCTCTTTATGTTCATTATGTATCAGTTTTATTGTCTTATTTACCATTCCTCATCTAAAGACAAGCTTGAATCTGAATTGTTGGAGTCTGATTCATTAGACCCAAAAAGGCTTTTGAGAAATCTTTTTAAATTTTTGCCACAAGTACATGATTTGATTCTAAATTTTTATTTTCTCACTTCTCATATAAACTCCATCACATCACCTCACTCTTATTTAGGGATAGGGATGGGCCAGGTTAGGTCAGATTTTCGATCCATCCGACCCGGCTAAACAATTATACATCTTCCACCTGACCCGAATCCGATCCGAAAATATAAACCTTCCACCCGACCCAAACATGACCCGACATTTTGAGATAAAATCTGAACCCAACCTGACTTGACCCGAAATAATATATTTATTAAAAATATTAATTTTATTCAATAAAATAAGGACTTAATTAAAAAATAATATATAGAGGGACTTTGTTGCAATTGTCCTTAAAATAAGGTAAACTTATAATTTTTTGGGGTCAGGTTGGGTTAGATATTTTTTACCCTAAACCTGAACCCGACCCAAACCCAATTTTTTAAAAAAGCTCCAACCCTATCAGGTCGAGTCAGAAACTGTCGAGTTTGGGTTCCATGTTCATCCCTACTCCTCATTATACAAAAAAAATATAAATATGACAGTTGGAACTCGTCACGCCCACATGACAAGTTCCTCGTCAATTTAAAATATGGTCGATGCCCAACGACTATAAACAACTAGTTTTTAAATCAAAAGGAACTTTTCACCTTGGCATGAAGAATTCCATGTTTTTTATTGATAAAAATTTATTTTAAAAAATCTCTAAATTTAAAAAATATTATTTTAATAGAACTCGTCATGCTGGTGTGACGAGTTCCATGAAATATAAAAATATTAGACCCAATGTCTAAGACCATTCAAATATAATTTTTCAATAAAATTCATCACGCTAACATAACAAATTCCAGGTATACCGTAGAAAATATCATAATTCTCTGAATAAAATGTTTTGTGTTATATTGGGCTAAATAATTAACTCACCGATGATAATGGGCCAATTTTTCCCCATACCTATCCCCAGTTGTTAGTGACTTCAAATAATTTGGGCTGATTTATCTTTAATAAACTTTTGGCTTATTGGGCTATATTCATGGTCTGCTCCCACTTGGGGATAAAACAAATTATAAAGTGGTACGACCAAAACCTATGTAAAGTTGGACTGTCGCTAACAATATCATTCGTGTTCATACTTGAATCTATTCTGCATATTTAAACAATATTATCACAAAAAATAATATTTTATATTTTTATTGCTTTGTATGTAAATAATGTTATTATGGCACAAACAAATTTACTTCGGTAGTTAAAATTAATCATTGTTTTTGAAGAGGTCATAGATTCGAACAACAACGGCTGCAGTAGGGTGATTGAGTGTTTATTATTAAATAGTTGAAAGTATTTAGAACATATATTACTTTTTAATTACTTTAACTTATTAAAAAATATAAATAATGTTATTGTGAATTTTAATATGCCTGAATTCTTCTTGCACTTTTATTAATTTTTTTATCTTACATAACATGTTATAATTATAATTTAAAATCATATTATGATTAATTAAAATAATTTGGTACATTTTAATTATTTTTAACTATTTAAATAGTAATTAATGTACGTTAACATATTATCTTCATGGAATTAAAAACTGGTTAAGAAAAACCAAGTAATTTGTTTATAATTTTGAATTTTCTTTTGCAACCTAAATGATGGATCATTTCTTTGGTTGTTGTCAGAACCGTTTTTTGAGTGGGCCTGAAATTGGGCTTCGACTTAGGAAAATGGATTAGGAGTCGCCACTGATCATTTATTTTACGAAAAATGGGTTGATCGGATACCTTATTTCTTACATGGTCTACGTCTTACGAAAGATATGTAGGATTCGGGAGTCGGTTACAGTCAAGGAAGGATTAGGACCCTTGAACTGCCCTTTCGGTACTATGTAAATTCCGGTTGTCTTTAATTAAGAAAATTGTAGTTTAAATTAAAAGGTAAAAATAACTATCCAAATTACTTACCTTAGCTTGTTTTAAAGGTGTACCCTCACAAAAGTCAAGAAATGTGTTAGAGAAAAAACGAAAGTAAATAAAATAGAGAAAGAATAAGGAATTCAACATGAAGATAAAAAGATAAAGAGAGAAAAAAAATAAAAATAAAAATACAAATATAACATAAAATAATAAATAAAATAGTAATAAACTATATACAATCGATAAATAAAAAAGAAATAAAGTGAACATCAAGTAAATAAAATAAAAAAATAAAAACAAATAAAAGAAAAAAACAAAAAATAATGTAAAAAGTGAAAAAAATAAAAAATAAAATATGCGCACATACAATATAATGTAAAAAAATAATCAAATAAGAAATAACTAAAATATATACAATAATAAACGCATGGAAATATTAAAAGTATATATTTACATAATGATAAAGTATAGTAAAGATATAAAATGCATATATAACTATATATATTAAATAAAAAAGGGAATAATAATAAATTCAAAAATAATAATATTAAATAAAAAAAGGGAATAATAATAAATTAAAGAATAATAATAAAAAATATAGATAAATAAAAAAATACACTATTTAAAACAATAAGAAATAAAAAATAATAATGAAACGTTAAAGGACCAAATTGAATGGAAAATAGAAGTGGGGATCGATTTTAGGAGAAATTAAGAGTGATAATGGAATAATTTAAGCAAGGGCGACCAAAAAGTGAATTTCCCCTTTTATGTTCAAAACACGCGGGTTGTAAGAGGCCGAGTCGGGTCACAGTTCACAAAACAGGTTACTATATATATTAATATCCAAACACAAGTTCCTCATTTTTCATTCATAAACCGAATCAAAGCCTCATTTTTCCTCGTTTTCTCTCGATGTTATTGAGTGTTCTTCACTCGTGAAGAACAACCGCACCTATTCATAGAATTTGGCCGTGGTGTCACCTCGTCGCCGCCGTTGAATGGCACCGGTCGTCGGTCATCGACGACAAAAGTTAAAAAAATTTATTTTTTTGAAAGATCTCAACGTCCTCGTTCTGAAAACAAAGTTGGTTTTCTTAAAACATCCCGAGCCAAAGTAGATCTAGGAAAAACTTTTAAAATTTTTCTTGACTTTTTTGAATGAAAACGACGGGGAAACGAGCCCAACCCCTATATGCAAGCCGAGATCAACAATGGTGAGTCATTTACCTTTTGTTTCCTTCGAAAATTTGCAAAAATAATGCTTTAATTTTCTCCGAATATGCATATAATTTGCTCGTATATTTCTCTATGTGAATCATGTGATTTTTGGATATTAATCGTGTCCAATACAGTAGGAATTACATGCTATTTATAATGTTCAAGCACCCCTATTTTTGGGTATTTGATTCCTAGTTAAAAACTAACATTTGTGACTTGTCTGCTGTTGAACTAAGATGATCGGTAGTGGGTTGTTGCTGAGGGATCTTCGTGCTCTCTTTGCGCCAAAAGAATCGGAGTTGGTGGCGTGCAGTGTGGGGGACTTCGAACGAGGTACATCACTAGGGTTTCTAGAAACCTTTGGGTGCTCGGGTTTGGCTTGGAGTGCTTAAACGAGTCGCAGACACTGTTGGGTTACAGATGTAATGGGTCACTGCACTTGGACCATTGTTGGGCTTCGTTATTTTTTTTCACTTGGGCCCTGACACAAATGTAAATAAATATGTAAGTGTGTGCACCATATGTAATAAAACATATTATATAATATAAATTATAATGTAAATATACTATATAATATTGAAGGAAGAAATTTGTTATCTTCAGCTACCCCTCTTTGCTCATTATCATGTAACAAAAACAGAGCAAAGATTAAGAGACACAAATTTCAGTCATATCGAATATCCTCTGTCGTAGAGTTGAAACCCGATATTTGATTGGTTTGTCAAATTGAACTGAAATATGAAATGACTCCCTCGTCGTGAGGTCGAGTTGAACTGGAAGTTTCTGAGCACGATATTATTCATCGTGAAGTTGAAATCGAACTCAAAGCTCTTGACGAGTGGCCTCTGAATCATCTTCTGGCTCAAGATACTTCGTCGTAAAGGTGAAACATGACTGGAAGACTTTGCTATTGTTGTGTTACAGATGACTCCTTCATCGTGAAGTTGGGTCGATCTGTTTGTGAAGTTAGAATCGTATAGGGCCCCTTCGTTATGAACTTGATCCTTGGAATTGGATATCCTTCGTCGTGAAGTTGAAATCCAATGTTAGTTGCGTTGTTTCGAGGCTAATATCCTTCATCATGAAGTTGAAATTGACTTTGAAACTGGAAAGTTTATTGACAGACACTCCTTCTTTGAGTTAGATATCCTTTGAAATCTAATCTAGAGATGGATGCTGCTTGTGTTCACAATTCCCTTTGTCGTGAAGTTGAAACCGCGGGTGGCCCATTCGTCGTGAAGTTGAGCCTGGAAAATGATGTCCTTCATCGTGAAGTTGAAATCTAAGTAAGTTGTATTCTTTTGAGTCCAATATCCTCCGTCGCGAAGTTAAAATTGGCTTTGAAACTGGGAAGCCCATTCGTCATGAAGTTGAGCCTCAAATGGCATGATATCCTCCGTCGTGGAGTTGAAATAGTGGATGTGTTGATACAATATCCTCCGTCGTGGAGTTGAAATCGTGGATAGCCCATTCGTCGTGATGTTGAGCCTTAACTTGAATATCATTCGTCGTGAAGTTGAAATCCAAGTATTGTATATTATTGGTAGACACAATTCCCTTCGCCATGAAGTTGAAACTGTCGATGACACATTCGTTGTGAAGTTTGGCTTCGAGTTAGATATCTTTCGTCGTGAAGTTGAAATATACTCTCCAGTAAATTGTGTCGTTTCGAGTCCAATATCCTTCGTTGCGAAGTTGAAATTGGCTCTAGCTACTTGCAAAGTTATGCATACATGTGATGTTATGGATGCAATGCTCTTAGGTATGCCTAAAATGCATATGCAACATATGCTATTTTGGGCTCTAGAGAGAAGTCTCGATCTCCGATTTCTCGTCTGAAACCTTGACTCTGGGATCTTGAAGTTCCGATTCTCGATCTTGAATTCTTCAAATGTGTAAATATGATATTCTTTGTTCCTTGATTTGGGAAATGCTTCTCGACAATCTCAAGTCTGTGCATGAGCTTTGATCGGCTTCTGGGTACCTATACTTTTCAACGAATCTTTGTACAGTAATATGTGATTATCTTTTGCAGAAGTAAATAAATCATTAAGTTTAAACTCAATCCAAGATGCTCAAGGGGAATTGATTTAGAGAAAAGAATGTCTTTATTCATAAGGGGAAAAAAACGATACATGACAAACACTCTGGAAAATGAATACATGATGGAGTATGAATATCTTAGATCTCAATAATGTGGACACTTCTAAGCTGAAAAGCCGTTAGGTGACCTTGAATGAAACTTTTGTCAAGAAATCTTCGAAAATGCGATAACGTTCTAGAGAGTGCAACCTCTCTCCGACTCGTTGAGTTTGTAGAAGATTCAGATACCAGGATGTTTCCACTGTCTGGATCTCTTGAATCAATATGCAAATTGCCCTTCCGGGTTTTCAACTAGAACCCATCATTGGTTGTAAGACGCCCTTTACGGGTTTTCATCTTGAACCCACCTTATTTTTTTTCTCTTTTTTCTTTTGTTCTTTTTTATCTTTTATCTTTTTTTTTAATTTAGGGTCCCCTTTCGGGTTTTCACCCTAATTTTCCCTCTCGAGTTTTCATCCTAAGCGAAGTATTTCTTGACTGCATCCGAATTGATGGGATGTGGTAGTTCAGGTCTGTCCATTTCTTCCAGGACAAGAGCTCCTCCGGAAAAGGCCTTTTTCACGACATAAGGTCCTTCCCAATTTGACATCTATTTTCCTCGAAAATCCTTTTGGACTGGCCAAATTCTCTTTAACACCAGATCTCCTTCGCGGAATATTCTCGGGTGCTCTTTTTTGTCATGTGCTCAAATCATTTGTTTCTAATAGATTTGACTATGATGAATGGCTTTCAGTCTCTTTTCATCTATCAGATTAAGTTGATCATATCGGGATTGCACCCATTCTGCATCATCCAGTTTGACTTTTGTCAAGACCCGGAGTGACGGAATCTCTACTTAAATGGGCAAAATTGCTTCTATTCTATAAGCGAGTGAAAATGGAGTTGCCCCGATCGAGGTTCGTACCAAGGTTCGGTAAGCGAACAAAGAAAAAGGCAACTTCTCATGCCAGTCTTTATAAGTCTCGATCATTTTCTCCACTATCTTTTGATGTTTATGTTTGCTGCCTCTACTGCTCTATTCATCTTTGGTCTAGAAGTAGTATAATTGTGATGCTTTATATTGAATTGCTCATAGACATCATCCATCATTTTGTTGTTCAAGTTTTTAGCATTATCGGTAATGATCCTTTCAAGTATACCATACCGACATATGATCTCTTTCTTCAAAAACTTGTAACTAGTGAACTGAGTGACACTGACATATGACGCAGCCTCTACCCATTTGGTGAAATAATCAATTTCCACAAGAATGAATCGGTGACCATTTGAAGCCTTTGGATGGATTTTCCCGATAACATCCATGCCCCACACAGAGAAAGGCCATGGTGACATCATGACATGTAGCAGATGAGGTGGAACATTTATTTTATCTCCTTAAATTTGACATTTATGATATCTTCTAGCACAATTTATGCAATCACTTTCTAGTGTGGACCAAAAATATCTGCATCTCATGATCTCCATCGATATCATATGTCCATTTGCATGTGTTCCACAAACTCCGTCATGTACTTTCCATTATCATTTTAGCCTCTTTAGCATCGACGCACCTTAACATGACTTGATTATGGCTTTTCTTGTACAAGACCTCCCCGTTAAGGATGTATCCAGTTGCTCGAATTCCCAATGCAGCTCGAATTCCCAAGACATAGGCTTCATACTCTGCCATGTTATTGGTGCAATCGAACTTCAATCTACTGGTAAATGAGTAGTGATTCCCTTCTGGAGGGATCAAGACTGCCCCGATGACATGTCATAATGCATTTGATACACCACGAAATGCATTCTCCAGGAATTATCTATTGAAGTACTTGCTTCTTCTAAGGATATAGCCATCAAGTCTTCGTCTGGGAAATCAAAGTTCAATGGCTCATAATTCTCATTGGTTCTACTTGCCAAGAACTCTGATATGTCACTTCCTTTTATTATTTTCTAGTTCACGTACTTGATTTCAAATTCACACAAGAGCATCTACCATCGGGCTAATATTCCAGAAATAACAGGTATACCCATCATGTATTTTAATGGATCTAACTTGGAAATCAACCAAGTAGTGTGATACAACATGTATTGTTGGAGTCTTTTTGTAGCCTATACTAGAGCACATCAAACCTTTTCTATAGGAGGATATCTTGCCTCGCAATCGGTGAACTTCTTACTTAGATAATAGATGACTCTTTCCTTTCTTCCAGATTTGTCATGTTGACCCAAGAAACACCCCATTGAGTTCTCAAATATAGATAGATATAAGAACAGAGGTTTGACTGGGATAATGGACATTAGGATAGGAGTGCGAGATAAATACTCATTTAATTTTTCGAATACAATCTGGCAATTTTCATCCCATACTCCTGGGTTGTTCTTTCGGAGAAGATGAAAGATTGGGTCACATTTTTAGGTTAATTGAGAAATGAACCGTGCTATGTAGTTCAATCTACCCAGAAAACCTCGAACCTCTTTTTGTGTTCGTGGTGGAGGTAGATTCTGGATAGCCTTAACTTTATCAGGATCAACCTCAATGCCTTTCCTGCTAACCACAAAGCCTAATAGCTTCCCAAATATTGCCCCGAAGGTGCATTTGCTAGGGTTCAGTCGCAGTTGGAACATTCTTAACCTCTGGAAGAGCTTTCTCATGTTCTCGACATGTTCATTCTAGGTTTATGCCTTAACAATCATCGTCGATATAAACCTCGATTTCTTTAAGTGTCATGTCATGGAACAAGGTCACCATAGCTCTTTGATATGTTGCCACACTATTCTTTAATCCGAAGAGCATCACTTTGTAGCAAAAAGTTCCCCATATTATGACGAATGTGGTCTTCTCCATGTCTTCAGAATGCATCTTGATCTGATTATATCCCGATAACCCATCCATGAATGAAAAGAAAGCGTTCATGGCTGTATTATCTACGAACGTATCAATGTGAGGCAGAGGAAAGTTGTCTTTGGGACTTGCCTTGTTAAGGTCTCGGTAATCGACACACACGTGCACTTTCCCATCTTTCTTCGGAACTGGTACGATGTTTGCCACCCACTCCGGATACTTGGCCACTTGGAGGAAACTGACATCGAATTACTTATTGACCTCTTCTTTGATCTTAAGGAGCATTTCTGGTCATACTCTCCTTAACTTTTGCTGCACGGGTTTGCATTATGGCTTGATTGGTATTTTTTGGACTACCATATCTTTGTCTAACCCCGATATGTCTTGGTACGACCAAGAGAACACATCTCTGTATTCTTGAAGTAAGACTATCAAGTTTTGTCTTGCTTCAACAGAAAGAGTTGTGCCGATTTTAACCTCCCTTTTGTCATCTTCAGTGCACAGATTCAAGATTTTGATGGTCTCCTCATGTGGTAGTATTTGTTTATCTTTTCTTTCTACCATTCTCAACAATTCAGTAGGCATGTTGCACTCATCTTCATCGTCATATTCATCAAATTACCCAAGATAAATGGCCGATTCAAAATCCACATCTGGATCAGAATCATCAGTGCCTACATTATCGTCATCTAAGGACCTGAAAGAAGAGAGAAACATGTATGTGTGAGAGGAAAATATCCCACGCGAAAAAGTCAAGAATTAAATTCGAAAAAATGGAATTGAAGTACTGAAATGAAGAAAATAGAAAATGAATTCAAAAAGAAATGAAAAAAATTTGTTTGCCATGGACATAGAAAAAAAAACATCCTTTATTGAAATTAAACTATAATATTCATTCACCCTTACAAAAGATCACCTATTGCCCCGGGTATAGTTAAATAGGGATAGTTTGAATATTACTATGAAAGACTCTTGTAAAGCACAGGTAGTTCTTCCATTGACCAGCTGCTAAGCACGAACCCAGGCGACAGAGGGAAAATCCCAGATCTATCGGCGTTGTCAGCATCTTCTGCGGTCACGACATTGATGTTCAGATCTTCTAGAGCCACTTCTAAACCGGATGAGGTTGTCTCGAACACATAACCACCTGACTTGAATGTGTCGTAAAGAGGCTGGAATGTCTTGGGCTTCCATTGAAGTTCACTTCCATTCAACATGGCTATTCTTCTGGACTTTCTTCATATTTTCTTGATAACTGGGCTGAAAACCAAGCCCGAACTAATCTAATTTTGAGACAGGAAGGATTGGATTAATCTTTCCTTGCAAATGTTTCTCAAACCCTCTTTTAGTTTTGGTGCCTCTTCCTAAAGTCTGCATAATTTCCATTATGGTACAGTTAGAAAGTCGATGTTTAGGGATTATTCTTCATTCTACCACGAATATGTCATTCACAAACTCTAGGGAGAGGAAAGAGCATTCTACTGCTTCCTCATCTACTTCGATGAATGGGGCCTCCGTGGTCACACTTGCCACAATATCTTCCTCAGCATTAATAATTACTAAGGCCCTGCCAATAAAAATTTAACTTTTTGGTGCAGCGTAGATGGTACTGTACCTGCTTGATGAATCCATGACCTTCTTAAAAGACAGTTATAGGATGGCATAATATCCATCACTAGGAACTCAACATCATAAGTGGTAGCTCCGATGGTCAACAGTACCTCGATCTTGCCAATAACCTCTCTCTTAGTCCCATCAAATGCTCAGACCACATTTTGGTAGGTTCTTATATGTGAGGTATCTATAGGCAACCTCTTCAATGTAACTAAAGGCATCACGTTCAGGGTCGAGCCATTGTCGATCAACAAACTTAGTAGGGCATGCCCCTTACAATACGTAGTGATGTGCAATGCCTTTGTTCGGCTTCTTCCTCCAGATGGAATCTTATTATCTGAGAATGAGATGAGATTATCAGCTTGAATATTGTTCACCAATTGATCCATCTTGCTGACTGGTGTGTTTTATGGCACAAACGTTTGATTCAGGACTTTCAATAGTGCCTCTCGATGTACCTCTGAGTTTAACAATAGTGCCAACACTGTACTCGCTATGCTTCAGGAATTTGAGGAATTCTTTAGCTTCTTCCTCCTTTATAGGTTCATTTATAGCTGACACATCTTCTTTAAAAAGCTCGAGTGGTCTCTGCCCCCACATTGCTATCACATCCTTTGGAAGTACTCACCTGGCATTCTTACTTCTATGGCACTTGTCGATTATCCTTGTATTAAAAAGGTCAAGGTGTTGTGATCACCACCTTGGCTGGTGTTATTGTGGTTATCTTTGCTTTAGGGGTAATTATCAAAGGACTACCCCTTCCAAATCCTCTTTCTGATGATTCTCCAGTAGCGCAAACGTCTACTTCCGGGGAATCTTGAATCTCTTCATAAAATTCTAGCTCCTTCTTGTCCATCATGAGCTGGACTATTGACTTGAATTATGGGCAATCTTGTACTCTATGCCCTTCTTCATTGTGGTAACCACAATGTCTACCATATTTATTTCCTACTGTATATGATTGTGGTGCAATAAGACCTACCTTTACCTTTTGGCTCCATACCCAAGCCATAGGAGATTTAATTTCTGAAACACTCGATTTGACTTTTTTGCTCTCTTCGGTAGTGACTGCGTTAATTCTAGTCTCTTGATGATTTGGCAATGGATTCTGGGTAATGTTTGGTGTTTCAGAGTTGAAAGTGATATAATTCTTGTTCCGCATTCGTTGTACAAGCCTCTTGAATGCGAGATAACTTTCAATCGAATACCCCTGCACACCGCCATGATATTCGTAGTGAGCATTCTCGTCAAACCATCTCGGATAAAGGGGCTTTATTGGATCCATAGGGTAAGGCGACACCGCGTAAGTGTCGAAGATCTGTTGGTATAACTCTTTGTATGTCATAGGAATGGGATCGAACTGCTCCCTCTCCCTTTCCTTCCTTGGTTTTCTCTGAGCTTGGTCAAAAGTACCAGATGGTACAACTGTAGTTATTTTTGAACTTGAGATCGTAACACCTTTGTTGGCATTGTAGGTGTTGACATTATTGATCTCTCGCTCTTTGTTCTTCATGGGAGGCTTTTTACTAGAGTCCCATCCCTCAATTTTCCTTGATTTATAGCTAGCTTGATCATCTCACTAGCCATAACTACATCCGAGAAACTTCCCGATGTGATCACCACCAGGTGCCCGAAGTAAAGTGTCTTCAGGGTTTATATAAATAGCTTCCTGGTTTCCTTTTCATCCAAAGATGGATGAACTTGCACAGACAGATCCCTCAATCTCTGTGCGTACTGTCGGAAACTCTTGTTATGCTTCTTTTCCAGGCTCTACAGCATAACTCAGTCTGGTCTCATATCATTGATATGCTTGTACTACTCTAAGAAAGACTTAGCTAAGTCTTTTCACGTCTTGATATGAGTTCGGCTGAGCTGGTTGTACTAACGAATAGCTGAACCAGACAGGCTCTCCTGGAAGTAGTGGATCAATAGTTGGTCATTTCTACCATATCATGTCATCTTCCGACAGAACATAGTGACATGGGCTGAAGGGCAGCTGTTCCCGTCGAACTTCTCAAACTCCAGGACTTTGAATTTTGGTGGAAGCACCATATCTGGAACCAGTCTCAATTCCATTGCATCCACCCCATAATAGTTATGATCCCTTTGGACCATCTTCATATGGTCTTCTAACATCCTGATCTTATCTTCCATATTTTTTGCTTTATCCTCCTTATCAAAATATGGGATATTGTAGTCATCTGGATGGTTGTCAGGATTAGTTGTAGAAGCTTTCATTTTTGCAACAGATGTGGCTTTTCTTTTTGACGCAGATAAGTCCCCTTGTAGCTCAGGTAAGATCTCGAGTGACATAACCACTTGTGAGGTTGGTGGTATAGTTTCCCCCTCAGACGCACCTACTCCTGGTGCACTTTCTTGTTGTTGAAAACCAGACAACTTAGCCACGATTTGATCGACTAAGGACTCATGGCTTCTCGTGATGGAATCCAGGGTACTCTTACTGTTCTGAGCAATTTTATCTTCCAACTCTTTTTGCAATTTTGCCATGTTCTCTTCGATCTTTTCGATTCTGGCCTCCATTTGTCTCTTCTTTGTTCGAGTGTTGTGAGGGTGATGTGTGTCTTGAGCTCGCGACAGTAAATTTGGTGTTTTCTCTTTCTATTTATGAGACATGTTTTATTAGTTTATACGAATGCAAAAACATGGAAAACATAAAAAATAAACATAAAATATAAAATGAAAAGTATGTAATGTATGATGTATGCAATTTAGAGGCATTGATCCAGAAAAGTGTCCATTATTATAAATAATCCTTATTTTGACAAAAAAGTTTTATCTTTAAAGAGACATAAAAATAATCAAAGGTACATTCGGACTAAATCCTCTAGACCTCGTACATCCTCTAATAGGTTGACAAGTCTTCTTTCTTCCCTAGCTAGGCCGTGTAGATGACGGGCTGCCTTATGTACTTGATCTAGGAAATCTCGGATGACTGCGTCTCTGGCCTTCACTCTTTGCTGTGCTTGCTCCCAACGGAAATACCACTGTAAACCTCCGTCAAAGGGCACTATCTGAAGCTTGCTCACTTGCTTCTTTAACCCATCTACAATAGCTTCTAACTCAGCTATTGTCTTTCCATCTCTCTCATATCGTTTCTCTAGATCAGCCACCCGGATTCTCAATTGTTGGTTCTAATGTTAACTGTCTACTAAGCGCCTCTGAGCAGTCTTCAGCTGTTCCTTACAAGCTCTTTCATCAGACCCCTCGAACTTTCTTTTTAGGCTGTGAGCTTCGTCTTTCCAGTATTCAGAGGTCACTTTCAACCTGGAGTTATCATTGACTTTATCTTGATACCCCTTTCTCAAGTCTTCGAGCTCGAAATGGATTTTCTTCTGTTCTTTCTCCAGTTTATCTGCTCGATCTTTCTGAGTGTTGGCATCTAGCTTCCACTGATAGCGTTCAACTTCAAGTTCCCTTACCCTCTTCCTCAGCTCATTATTCACAGTTTCAAACTTTACCTTCGCTATCTCAAGTTCAGAAGGGACAAGCCTGAGATGTTCCTCCATGGTCCGGGTGTCCTCACAGTCTGGAACCGGGATGTTGTTGTTTTTACTTAAACTTCGCCACTCCAAATAATCCGTAGTAAACATGTCTTTGGCAGCCACGACATTCATCTGAAACACTTTCTTTCATGACTCGGCCACCTCTTTGATCATCTTCTTATAATTATCACCATGGTACACAAACTCTGATACAAATAATCCGTATGTGGCCGGGACAAACTGACATACCCCAACTGTCGAAGTGCCAACAACAGAGAATATCCAACTCCACCCCATAGTCCAATTAAGGTCATAGTGTCGGAATCCCCACACTGAAAAATAATGTCACTAAGAAACAACCAGGGGGTTCTCCAGAAAATATCCCGGTCTTGAAGATGAGTGAAGGCTTTCATCCACTTTTCCTTTGAAGCACTTTCATGCCATTTCATAGTGACGAACTCTCCCAAAGGTCAATAGGTAGTGCTGAATCGGCGGTAGGCAACCATGCTAGTCTTCCAGAAATGGTTGTGAATCCAAACTTGAAAAAGTTAAGCACATCCAATGAACCTTCCTCCGCCAGTTCTTCGGTAATGGTTGAGAGATCAAAAGGTCTCCGCTAAGATGACCGGTACTGGGTTGACTCATCTTGGAAGTTATTCAAACAACTCCACCACGGCTGCGTCAATGCACCTGAAAGCCTTCAGAAAGATGATCAAACCGTACATACCCAGTGCAAAAAGATCTATAGTCTTCCACTTATCAGGGTGGTCCTTCATTAGTTACTTTATGTGAATCCATTCAGTTCCTTCCCCGTTGCCTCTACGCTGAGTCCGGTCAATTACCCATTTCTCGTCTACTCCTACAACTTTGGCCAGTACATTCTTGAAAGACTGACTTTTGATGTGTTTAATATAGGCTCGCTCTAGTTTGATGTTTTCACAGTGCATAAGTGTAGTGTACTCTTTGATGGTGGGCACCATGTCTTCCCGGTTAAAAGTGAAGTAACTATATCCTGGGTTCCAGAATTGAACCAAGGCTCTGATTAAGGGCTCATCAATCTTAACATGAAGCAAAAGTGCAATGTCATCGTACCTTTGGTTGAACTTCTATTTCTGATCATTCTTTCAACTGTCCTAGATGTCTCAAAGCTCTTGTACATCGTTCTATTTTAGGTTGATAGAGGCGTAGCTAACCAGCTCTGACACATAGCTTCCTTGAAGATTGTCTCCTTTTTCCTTCTGAGTATTCTCGGACCATAGTCTTGCCTCGGGGTTTTTAATCTCTTGTATTACAACACCTTTGTCCATTAATTTAGATTATTTTGTGTAACAAACGCTTTTGAGGGATCAATAGCCTCTTTTATGATGTAGATGCTAAAAAACAAACACAAAAGCAAAAAGTTAGTAGAAATAATAAAAGAAATATAAATGATGAAATAAAGAAAGAAAAGTAGAAAGACAAACAAACGATATGGTTAGTGTAAAAATGTCCTAGGGTTTGAAATAGGGTTTCAGGGTAAGCTCTATTCCTCCATAGTCTCCCGATTTAGGTTCTAAAAAATGGTACCCGAGTTCTCCTTGCCAATGCCCCCTTGGGCATGCCATACCCTTAGTCCTAAGCGCATTATAAGCTTGTGTGGACTAAGTTAAACTCAGGAGGAAACATTCCCTTATGCCCATACGGAGAATAAATTCACACAAAAGCATAAGGTATATAAATCCAGAAGGTTACTTGCTAGGCCCATACGGTGAATAAATTCACACGAAGGCATCGCTTTCACCCCGACTTAAAAGGGGTTCGAAACTCGGGTATAAAGCCTTAGATGAAAAAAACAAGTTCAGGAGGCTGAAATCATTAGAAAACGGTTAGTACAACTATTTACTCGAAAATATAATCAAAAGTAAGCAATAAGGATCGAAATGTTACCTTAAAATTTAAACTTACCCTTTTCGTTAAAAAGATAACTAGAAATTACCTTTGCCTGACTGATTTATCTGTCCCCAGCGGAGTCGCCAAGCTGTCGGAACCATCTTTCGAGTGGGCCTAGAATTGGGCTTCGACTTAGGAAAATGGATAAGGAGTCACACCGATCATTTTTTTTACGAAAAATGGGTTGATCAGATACCTTATTTCTTACCTGGTCTGCGTCTTACCAAAGATGTGTCAGATTCGAGAGTCAGTTACAGTCAAGGAAGGGTTAGCACCCTTGAACTGCCCTTTTGGTACTATGTAATTTTCAGTTGTGTTTAATTAAGTTGTAGTTTAAATTAAAAGGTAAAAATAACAATTCAAATTACTTACCTTAGATTGTTTTAAAGGTGTACCCTCACAAAAGTCAAGAAACGTGTTAGAGAAAAAACGGAAGTAAATAAAATAGAGAAAGAATATGGAATTCAACATGAAGATAAAAAGATAAAGAAAGTGAAAAAAATAAAAAAAATAAAAAAAATAAAATACAAATACAAATACAAATAAAACATAAAACATAAAACAATAAATAAAATAATAATAAACTATATACAATCGATAAACAAAAAAGAAATAAAGTGAACATCAAGGAAATAAAATAAATAAATAAAACACAAATAAAAGAAAAAACGAAAAATAATGTAAAAAGTGAAAAAATAATAAAAAAATAAAAAATAAAATATGCGCATATACAATATAATGTAAAAAAAAATCAAATAAGAAATAACTAAAATATATACAGTAATAAACACATGGAAATATTAAAAGTATATATTTACATAATGATAAAGTATAGTAGAGATATAAAATGCATATATAACTATATAGATTAAAATAAAAAAGGGAATACTAATAAATAAAAGAATAATAATAAAAAATAATAAATAAATATAGATAAATAAAAAAAATACACTATTTAAATAAAAAATAAGAAATAAAAAATAATAATGAAACGTGAAAGGACCGAATTGAATGGAAAACAGAAGTGGGGATCGATTTTATGAAAAATTAAGAGTGATAATGGAATAATTAAAGCAAAGAGAGACCCAAAAGTGAATCCCCCTTTTATGTTCAAAACACGCAGGTTGTAAGTGTAACACCCATAACCCTTATAATTATACCTATACAGATTATAGATGTCACCCGAATTAAAACCATTTCCACATAAAAAATGATTTAAAATTTATTTTCTTTAAAATGGTAAATGATATTATAAAAATATCATATCATATGAATTATAATTCTTTATAAAAAAATTTAAGAAAAAGTAACTATTTATGAACAGTATACCGATGCACTGCTACAGTAAGTGAACAGTGTACCGATGCACAAAAACATCAAATTGAAATTGTGTATCGATGCACTACTATAGTACTTCTACAATAATTTCCGAAAAATACATAAAAACTCATAAAAACTTAATCTTTCATCACTGTAAATTTACCATTTTGTTTCCAAATTTATTCAATAAAACAAATTGAACATTATTAATTACATGCCACTATCTATATCAAAATTCCATCATAGGATGTCTTACTGATATTGCAATATACTCCTCAATGCTTGATTCACTTTGAACTCTTTATTACATTACTGGCTTTTTACCTACATGTGAAAATCATCACACGCTAAGTATAAACTTAGTGATACAATTAAAACAATAAATAGTGCAATACAATTCATGCATGATTTTCAAAGTAAAAAACAAATGCCATTAGATCATGTTCAAAACATATCTAATATTTTTCCATGATCAAAATAAGATAAAAGCTCTTATCATTTATCCCATAAGCTCATAATTACATTGGAACCAACTTTTCCAATTTACCCAAAATGGCCCTTCACCATTTTATCACTTAGAATTTCAATACAAAAATTCCAGTATTGAAATTATTACCATTCAAATGCTTTTACAAAAGCATAATTACATTTAAGTACCCCAACTATGCAAATGTTGTACTTAAATCACAATTCTTTTCAAACTTCCAAAATAGTCATATTTCACATCTAACACTCATTTCAATTCCAAAACAACATTTTCTAGCATTTAACATCAATTATATAACACTTACACAACAACCCATCAATTTTCCATATTCAAACAACTCGCACTACCTTTAAAGAATCATTATTCTGTATTGATATACACACTAGAATTTAATTCTAATTATTCCGTTGAAACCTAGACTCTAATATGAATCAATCCATATAAATAACTATTTCTAATTCATTTTGTACAATTTATGATGAATTTTCAAAGTTGACCAACAAAATCTGTTTTGCAGAATCTCCTTAGTTAAAAATTCATATCTTTTTGTATACACCTTGAAATTGATCTTCATTTGTTTTAAACAAAACTATATCGATATATTAACACAAATATATAAAAATAACCTCCAAATTATTTTTATATAATTTCTGATGAATTTTCAAACTCACTGCTAATTTCAAACTATAAATTGTTTTCTTTAACTTCATCCTTAGGTTCTTCATCAATTATTCCAACCACTTCTTTAAAATAACTTAACTATTCAAAACCCATAAAACACAAGAATCAATATCCCCTTCATCAACTGAAGATGAACTTGAACATGAACCCTAGTATTCATGTCAAAATGTAGAGAACTGAACGTAGAATATTTTCCTAACTATACCGAAGTCTAATTCTCAACAAGATTGCTTCAAAATTCAAAACAAAAATACCTACCTTGCAAGCTGGGAGGTGTCGGCCCTTGGATGAAGAAGAAGCTGAAATGTTCCCCATTATTGTTATTCTAATGTTAATTAGATCTAGCACATGCTTAATATAATATTATAATGGATTTTTTTTATTCCTTTAAATAAGAAATTTCATTTTTGCCCTTAATGCATCTTCATATTCACCATAAAACCAAGCCACCTGATACATATCATATTACAAAGTCAAATATGAATTAATTTGACTTTCATTTTCGAAATTTCCCTTGAATGTTCAAATCTTGCGTTTTAGTCACTAAATTCAAATGTTTTAGTTAAATTTGAAAAATTGCACATTTCCAAACCAAATTTCTCTGATCTAAAAAATTAAAATAATAATTCCAACCAATTTATAACATCATTCGAATATTTGTAAAATTCCAATTCGATCTGAAATACCGATTTCCTTACCAGCTTTAACCCTTTCTAATTTTTCTTTACTAAATTTCCAAATCCAAAAAATATGATTTCTATAAAACCACACTCTCAAGAGTAAACCATCTATTTATGGAATAAAATTCTTTTTAGGAAATTATCACTTAATTCCCTAAACTTTTTCCCAATTTTTCTACTTTGACCATCAAACTTTCAAAACTCACTTTGGTCAATATCTGAATTTTTGGGGTATTACAGTAAGAGGTCGGGTCGGGTCACAGTTCACAAAACGGGTTACTATATATATTAATATCCAAACACAATTTTTCATTCATAAACCGAATCAAAGCCTCCATTTTCCTTGTTTTCTCTCGATGTTCTTGAGTGTTCTTCACTCGTGAAGAACAACCACCCCTATTCCCAGAATTCGGCCGTGGCACCGCCTCACCGTCACCGTTGATTGGCGCCGACCGCCGGTCATCGGCGATAAAAGTTAAAAAACTTCTTTTTTCGAAAGATCTTAGTGTCGTCATTCCAAAAACAAAGTTGGTTTTCTTAAAAACATCCCGAGGAAAAGTAAATCTAGAAAAAACATTGAAATTTTTTCTTGGCTATTTTGAATGAAAACGACGGGGAAACGAGCCCAACCCCTATATGCAAGCCGAGAATCAACAATGGTGAGTCATTTATCTTTTGTTTCCTTCGAAAATTTGCAAAAAGAATGCTTTGATTTGCTCCGAATATACGTATAATTTTCTCATATATTTCTCTCTGTGAATCGTGTGATTTTTGTATATTAATCTTGTCTAATGCAGTAGGAATTACATGCTATTTATAACATTCAAGCACCCCTTTTTTTTGGTATTTGATTCCTAGTTAAAAACTAACATTTGTGACTTGTCTGCTGTTGAACCGAGATGATCGGTTGTGGGTTGTTGTTGAGGGATCTTTGTGCTCTCCTTGCGCCGAAAGAACCGGAGTTGGTGGCGTGCGGCATGGGGACTTCGAACGAGGAATGACACTAGGGTTTTTAGAAACCCTTGGGTGCTCGGGTTTGGCTTGGAGCGCTTGAACGGGTCGCAGGCACTGTTGGGTTACAGATGTAACGGGTCACTGCACTTGGACCATTGTTGGGCTTCGTTCTTTTTTTGCACTTGGGCCCTGACACAAATGTAAATAAATATGTAAATGTGTGCACCATATGTAATAAAACATTCTATATAATATAAATTATAATGTAAATATACTATATAAATATTAAAGGACAAAATTTGGTATCTTCGGTTGTTAAAAAAGAAGAAGAAAATTTCGGGTGAATTAATTTATGATCAGGCAAATCATACTGTGTACTACTCATTTTCCTGCACTATATGGTTCAAATCATAATATACAATAATTCACTGCTAAATTAGATGTCATGCTCAAATGATTAAAGTAACTTTTGATGTTTAATATATATATGGGGTGATTAACAAATTGTGCTTTCTTTAATATGATTTTATGGACTATTTTTACCTTTTTTTTTCTAATTAAATATTTTCTCGTTTGGTTGTTATTTATTTATTTTTCTTGTATAAGTAAAAGACAAAAGGCATATTTCAATTTAAAGTTAATTTTTAATAAATAATGAAAACATAATTTTTTTTATTAAACTATGATGATTATAAATTAATATACGTTCTAAATACTCTCAACCATTTGATAATAAACACTCAATTACCCTGTTACAGTTATTGGTGCTCGAACCTGTAACCTCTAAGAAGAATACTGATTCTTTTAATCATTAAAACAAGTTGATTCATATCATAAATTGTAAATTTTAGAGGATAAAAATTTAATTGTATATAGAATAACTGATGTTACTTTGTATAAATCATAATTTGTATCAATCACAAATGGTCCTTCACCATTTTAATCATAAATTGTACTAACATAAATGTATCCCAAAATAACTCCATAATATACTTGAACTCATTTTCTATCAAAATACTCAATACTTAATAATTCCTATTAACATTGGAACTAACTTTTCCAATTTACCCAAAATGGTCCTTCACCATTTTATCACTTAGAATTTCAATACAAAAATTCCAGTATTGAAATTATTACCATTCAAATGCTTTTACAAAAGCATAATTACATTTAAGTACCCCAACTATGCAAATGTTGTACTTAAATCACAATTCTTTTCAAACTTCCAAAATAGTCATATTTCACATCTAACACTCATTTCAATTCCAAAACAACATTTTCCAGCATTTAACATCAATTATATAACACTTACACAACAACCCATCAATTTTCCATATTCAAACAACTCGCACTACCTTTAAAGAATCATTATTTTGTACTGATATACACACTAGAATTTAATTTTGTTTATTCCGTTGAAACCTAGACTCTAATATGAATCTATCCATATAAATAACTACTTCTAATTCATTTTGTACAATTTATGATGAATTTTCAAAGTTGACTAATATAATCTGTTTTGCAGAATCTCCTTAGTTAAAAATTCATATCTTTTTGTATACACCTTGAAATTGATCTTCATTTGTTTTAAACAAAACTATATCGATATATTAACACAAATATATAAAAATAACCTACAAATTATTTTTATATAATATCTGATGAATTTTCAAACTCACTGCTAATTTCAAAATATAAATTGTTTTCTTTAACTTCATCCTTAGGTTCTTCATCAATTATTCCAACCACTTCTTTAAAATCACTTAACTCTTCAAAACCCATAAAACACAAGAATCAATATCCCCTTCATTAACTCAAGATGAACTTGAACATGAACCCTAGTAATATTCATGTCAAAATGTAGAGAACTGAACGTAGAATATTTTCCTAACTACACCGAAGTCTAATTCTCAACAAGATTGCTTCAAAATTCAAAACAAAAATACCTACCTTGCAAGCTGGGAGGTGTCGGCCCTTGGATGAAGAAGAAGCTGAAATGTTCCCCATTATTGTTATTCTAATGTTAATTAGATCTAGCACATGCTTAATATAATATTATAATGGATTTTTTTTATTCCTTTCAATAAGAAATTTCATTTTTGCCCTCAATGAATCTTCATATTCACCATAAAACCAAGCCACCTGATACATATCATATTACAAAGTCAAATATGAATTAATTTGACTTTCATTTTCGAAATTTCCCTTGAATGTTCAAGTCTTGCGTTTTAGTCACTAAATTCAAATGTTTTAGTTAAATCTGAAAAATTGCACATTTCCAAACCAAATTTCTCTGATCTAAAAAATTAAAATAATAATTCCAACCAATTTATAACATCCTTCGAATATTTGAAAATTCCAATTCGATCTGAAATACCGATTTCCTTACCAGCTTTAACCCTTTCTAATTTTTCTTTACTAAATTTCCAAATCCAAAAAATATGATTTCTATAAAACCACACTCTCAAGAGTAAACTATCTATTTATGGAATAAAATTCTTTTTAGGAAATTATCACTTAATTCCCTAAACTTTTCCCAATTTTTCTACTTTGACCATCAAACTTTCAAAACTCACTTTGGTCATTATATGAATTTTTGGGGTATTACAGTAAGAGGCCGGGTCGGGTCACAGTTCACAAAACGGGTTACTATATATATTAATATCCAAACACAAATTTTCATTCATAAACCGAATCAAAGCCTCCATTTTCCTTGTTTTCTCTCGATGTTCTTGAGTGTTCTTCACTCGTGAAGAACAACCGCCCCTATTCCCAGAATTCGGCCGTGGCGCCGCCTCACTGTCGCCGTTGATCAGCGCCGACCGCCGGTCATCGGCGACAAAAGTTAAAAAACTTCTTTTTTCGAAAGATCTTAGTGTCGTCATTCCGAAAACAAAGTTGCTTTTCTTAAAAACATCCCGAGGAAAAGTAGATCTAGAAAAAACTTTGAAATTTTTTCTTGGCTTTTTTGAATGAAAACGACGGGGAAACGAGCCTAACCCCTACATGCAAGCCGAGAATCAACAATGGTGAGTCATTTACCTTTTGTTTCCTTCAAAAATTTGCAAAAAGAATGCTTTGATTTTCTCCGAATATACGTATAATTTTCTCATATATTTCTCTCTGTGAATCGTGTGATTTTTGTATATTAATCGTGTCCAATGCAGTTGGAATTACATGCCATTTATAACATTCAAGCACCCCTATTTTTTAGTATTTGATTCCTAGTTAAAAACTAACATTTGTGACTTGTCTGCTGTTGAACCGAGATGATCGGTTGTGGGTTGTTGTTGAGGGATCTTCGTGCTCTCCTTGCGCCGAAAGAACCGGAGTTGGTGGCGTGCGGCATGGGGACTTCGAACGAGGAATGACACTAGGGTTTTTAGAAACCCTTGGGTGCTCGGGTTTGGCTTGGAGCGCTTGAACGGGTCGCAGGCACTGTTGGGTTACAGATGTAACGGGTCACTGCACTTGGACCATTGTTGGGCTTCGTTCTTTTTTTGTATTTGGGCCATGACACAAATGTAAATAAATATGTAAATATGTGCACCATATGTAATAAAACATTCTATATAATATAAATTATAATGTAAATATACTATATAATATTAAAGGACAAAATTTGGTATCTTCAGTTGTTAAAAAATAAGAAGAAGAAAATTTCGGGAGAATTAATTTATGATCAGGCAAATCATACTGTGTACTGCTCATTTTCCTGCACTATATGGTTCAAATCATAATATACAATAATTCACTGCTAAATTAGATGTCATGCTCAAATGATTAAAGTAACTTTTGATGTTTAATATATATATGGGGTGATTAACAAATTGTGCTTTCTTTAATATGATTTTATGGACTATTTTTTCCATTTTTTTGCTAATTAAATATTTTCTCGTTTGGTTGTTATTTATTTATTTTTATTGTATAAGTAAAAGACAAAAGGCATATTTCAATTTAAAGTTAATTTTTAATAAATAATGAAAACATATTTTTTTTTATTAAACTATGATGATTATAAATTAATATACGTTCTAAATACTCTCAACCATTTGATAATAAACACTCAATTACCCTGTTACAGTTGTTGGTGCTCGAACCTGTAACCTTTAAGAAGAATACTGATTCTTTTAATCATTAAAACAAGTTGATCATAAATTGTAAATTTTAGAGGATAATAATTTAACTGTATATAGAATAACTGATGTTACTTTGTCTTTTAGTAAGCAATCTAAAGTGTTAATTTATACCACTAGATATTGTAAGGAATCATGCATTTTTATAATCATTAAAATCTAAATGGTAAATACATAGGATTTATATTCCAATGAACGGAATTGTACCCAAATTATATGGGATAATTCATTACAGCAGTACTGAAATTACGGCTACTCAGATTGTAACAATTAATGCCAATTGATAGAAATTAAAACTGAAATGTAAAGGATGTGGTGTTCCATATTTTTTCAGCAAAAGGAAAATGCACAATGATGTACCATTATTTTGCTGACAAATGAATTAATGCTCTATATTTATTTGGGACATGTCATACTTCTATATTAAATTAATAAAAAAATGTTATTTTAAAGAAATTTATGTTTAAGTAGTTGTATTTGAAAAAAATATTATATTATTAATAAATTAATTCTTTTAAAATAAATATTATCTTATAATCTCATATAGTATTAAAAAAATTATGATCAATATTATGATAATCCATTTATGTGTTTATGAACTTGTATTATTTGTGGATGCAAAGTAAAAAAAATTATATTTGAGGAATGAGATTGAATTATAATTTTGCAATAGAGTTATAAAGTAATTTTAGAGGTTTATTTTAAAAATAAATATATTATTTTTTATTTATTTAAAATATTTTAGTTATAATAAGTATTTAAAAATATTTACTATTTATATAGTTATCTAAACTATATTTTGTGAAAGAATGTACTTCAAGTTTATCATTTTTTATTTAACTATCTAAAAATTAATATGTGATATATGATTAAAAATATTTTGGATGCCTACATGAAAACAATGATATATATCATGTCCTATATTGATAAAAAATTGTAGATACTTAACTAAAACGGTGAATACTTTACATGCATATTTTGATAAAGATGTTTTAAGTATTTAGATAAAAAGTGAATAAATTTTAATTTTTTTTTGAATTAAGCTTTTTATTAATTGAAAAGAATTTTGAGACTAAATGTTTTGTTTTCTAAACTAACGAGTCTCTATTATTTTATTGGCTGATATTTTATGATTTAAGGGACTACAATAATACAAAATTTATGAGAAAAATACTCGTTTTAAAATTAATTATAAGATTAACGCACATAAAAATTATTTAGAAAAATGACATCGTTTTTTTTATCAGCGAAACGTGTGAGAGCCTTCGATTTTAATTGCCTGGAGAGGGAAGGACGGTTTGTAATCTCTGCCTCCCATTTAAAGCAGTAAAACTAATTTCATTTTTTTATATTATTTTAATTAATAAAAATGTTTATTAATTTTTATATGAAAAAATATTTTATTTAATAAACTTAATTTTTATTTGAATTAACTCTTTTATTTAATAATTTTTTATATAATTTATATTTAAATTATTAATATTTTAAATAATTTATATTTAAGTAACTGATAATAAATTAATTCATATTAAAAAGTATTTACACTTTGATTTGACAAATATTTGAAATAATTATGATATTTAAATAAACTATATTTTATACTAGAATTATTAAGATATATATTTACAGTAAAAGCAAAAAATAATATTTTCTACTCACGGATGACCTTTACGTGAATCATTTCTATAGTATAATCGTCGTCGGTTACATGTCAAATTTCTTCGTATTAAACGGTCCTCAATAGGACCGTCATCAACAATGTCACTATTAGTTTGCTCAATATCATAATATTGTTAGTTTGCCCAATATCACAATTTACTGATAGGATATTTGATTATTAGCGTGCCTGAGTTGTACGATGATGAATTATGATCTGTGAAGAACAATGATTACGAAGGTGTTCATTAAAAAATCCAACCCTCGAATAGAATGATGAAAATCCAAGGAATTAGGTCGGAGAATAAGATGTTGGTAACTGAAATTCTTGTGGTAAATGACCAGTCTCACTTAATATCGACGCACATGTAGCATACGTAAGGTCTAATAGTACTAATGTATACAAATATTGCATTGGACTTGACGGGGCTAAACCATACTACATTAATGATTATATAGGTTGTGGTGGTCTGCGCGGAGTTAATGAGTACAAGCCAGAAGGATTTTTACTTCTCTGATGTCATATTCCCTAGTTAATATGAGGTCGATGTTACTATGTCAATGAACGTTTTTCCCTTAGTTAATGAATTACTAGGGTCTGTCCGGCTCGAAGATCGAAGGACAAAGGTATTATAGAGACTACTGAAATGACTGACCCAAAATATATTCTTAAAAAGTCACGTGAAATTTACTATAATAAAACCAATTTACTATAATAAAACCATCCATGATAATTAAAAAGTAAATCATAATAAGGATTTAGTTTACAAAATACATGAAAGTACCCAATGTTTAGTCTCCAAAATTACAATAAGTTTAAATAGAGCTATGACTTGAATTAATACAATGTCCATAAAGTGCATGCTCTTTAATAGAATCAAGACATGCTCTGAAAAGACAATGATCTGGAATGTATCCGCACGATAAGCCCCTCCTCGATCCTCTATTGACATGTGCACAGAAATAAATTTCGAATGCTGAGCTCATAAGCTCAGTGCCACACTAATAACTATACATTACTACATGCATTCATTTTATGAACATACTGACAAGTAGAAGTATGGGCACACATAAGTATTTAGTACATGCTGAGGTAGGTCTAGCGGTGTGATTGGAGGAATTTTCTGCATCTCAAGATGACACCTTAGCCTACCTAGAATACCCTCAGGTATCAGGGTAAGATCCTCAATTTTCTATATTGGAAGCATACACCCAACCAACTTACTCCACCGAGTCTTGGGGCATCTACGCCCAGTCGGTAGTTGAAGTGCCTTAGAACTAGCTGATATATCTAGATAACTCTAGCAAACTAACCATGTTTGTTGTTGCGTGTTGTGAGTACTACAATTTATACGCAAATAATGTGCAAGTATACACAATCGCTCAAGTAATAAAGTGATGAATGAGTATTGTCTCCACAGGGATTGGTGGAAATTACAAAGTTTAACCAAAGCAAAGTACTACTATATTGAGAGATGCCAAGACAATAGATATTGATGGGGATGGAATGATGTGGCAGCAAATGGTGATGTCATGGAAAAATAGATGTAAACGCCGCGGCAAAACAATTTTTGTGTAGTGAAATAAAGTGAAAATATAAAAGCAAAACAAAATATAAAAAACAGATAGAATGAAATAACTTGATAATCCTCACACAACAAGCTACAACGGGAATGAATGATAGGAGTCACTAGGAAACTTAAGTCTAATCTCTCAAGATGGTTGCATTTCTATGTTTTACTTGCCTGACAGAGTTTAGTAAAAGTGCCCTATGCTATCTCTAGTCAAGAGACTCAACATGTTGAGAATGCCATGGTAATACCTATTGGCGTTAGCAGCTGCAGGGATCCCATCAGTGTAACATAATATGTCACGGCAATACCATTCAATATTCACACTAACATCTACCATCTCGACCAAGCACTGCTTCTTTTAGTCGATTGAAACCATAGCCTTGTTTAATGGTGGATTGGGCTTAGTTACTATCTAAAACCCATTGTTTATGTCTATTCTCCTTAGTTTTTATCGAACACTAACGATGAGTTACTTACTTTCTCTCGAACACTAAGTATTTTCCTAAGGAATGGCTTATTTAATAGTTCCTACAACCTTAAGACATTAAGCTCCACAAACAAACAAATAAAATCATAGAAAAAGAATAACCATCCATTGAAATAAGAACTTAAACATCCGTCGTGAACTCCTACCAAATAAAGCTAGTCAATGGTGGGGTTTGAATCATCCATGAAATAATTCATAAAAATCTTTCGTTCCTTTCAACCCAAATCAAATGACAAATAACAGAAAATGGGAAAGAGGAAAAATCCTTCGACGTGCACTGCCAAAGCTCTTTTCAGCCACCACGAACCGCTTTAGTTCGCTAGCTCCTCTCAGACACGTAGCTCTCCACTCCTTAGAGTTCGTTAATGGAGGAACACCACTAAAAAAATGGAGGGAAAATAATGATGAAGAAGATGAAGGAAATGGAGAATTTTCAGCTGGAGTGTGTCACCTCTTCTTCTCTCTTATGAGGTGTCCTTTAATAATAAAAATATCTAAGGGTTTTCATGTAATACCCCAAAAATTTGGATAATGACCAAAATGCAAATTTTGAAAGTTTGATGATCAAAGTAGATAATTGAGACAAGTTTAAGGAATTAAGTGATAAATTCATAAAAAGAATTCTATTCCATAAATAGATAGTTTACTCTTGAGAGTAGGGTTTTATAGAAATCATATTTTTGGATTTGGAATTTTAGTAAAGAAAAATTAGAAAGGGTTAAAGTCTAATAAGGAATCGGTAATTCAGATCGAATTGGAATTTTAAAATTTTTTGAAGGATGTTATAAAATGGTTGGAAATATTATTTTAATATTTTGGATCAGAGAAATTTGGTTTGGAAATGTGCAATTTTTCATATTTAACCGAAAAGTGGAATTTAGTGACTAAAACACAAGTTTTGAAAATTTCATGGGAAATTTCATAAATTAAAGTCAAATTAATTTATATTTGACTTTGGAAGATGATAAGGATGAGTTGTCATGGTTTTATGGTGAATAGGAAGATTCATTAAGGGTGATTTGATCTTATCTCAATTAAATGAATATTTTATTCATTTATAGTGGAATTAAATATAAACTAATATGAAATGCACCCAACATTTCATCCAAATTGCTCATCTTCTTCTCCAAGCTGTCGTGGGTTTCTCCAAAGGTGAGAGAAAGCTTCATTCAGTTTTAAGCAAATTCATTTGGATTTTGAGTATGTCGTAAATAGAAAATTATTATATGCGAAAAGCGATATCATTTGGTACCAATATTGCATGATAATATTGTTGGTGTTCAAAGATCTCAAATTTTACAGTTTGTGTTTATATAAGGGATCATGAAATTAATGATGGATCTTGATGTTTGTGAGGTAGTTGATTCATATTCAAGCATGTATGATGATTAGAACATGCTTAATCTTTCTAGAACTTGTTCTTTAAGTTTCGGCCATGGATTGTTTGAGTGAGAAAAAATATGGAAAAATTATATAAGGGTTGGAAATGATGAAGGAAGTATTCTACAAGACTTAGAAAAATATGGGGACCATTTTGTAATTTTTGAAAAGTTGGGGATCAATTCGATAATTTTGGAAAATTGCTGGGTTATTGTGTAAGTGTTATATAATTGATGTACTGTGCTGGAATTTGTTGTTGGGAATTAAAATGAGTGTTAGATTGTGAAATTTGATTATTTTGGGAAATTTAGAAAGTTTGGTGATTTTAATACAAATTTCAAATTGTTTGGGAGTGTTTATTGTAATCATTCCTTTGTATGTGTACTTGGCTGATAATACTTTCAATAATGGAATTTTTGTATTGAAATTTTAAGTGGTAAAATGGTGAAGGACCATTTTATATAAGTTGGAAAAGTTAGTGCCAAAGTTAAAAAGAATTAATAAGTGTTAAAATATTTGTGGAAAATGAGTTTCAAGTATATTATGGAGTTATTTTGGAATATGTTTATGTTATTACAATACTAACATATGTATCATTATGAATTTGTTATTTATAAAGATCGTGATTGATTTGCGATTGAAGCAAGTCAAGTATAAAAAGGGTTTATTGTGGACAATAGTGAGGCACATATTTTAAAATATATAAAGTGTCAAGGTGAGTGCATGACATTATACATGGATGTTTTATACATCATCAGGAAGACTTGTGATAAGTCGACCTTGTTTATATTAGCATAATATTATGTCAGATTTTTATAAATTGAAATGACATTGATATGTCATAGTATGAAATTTTGCTTGACATTATATATGAAAAATGTGATAATTTACCATGAATATTTTTGGGTATGAATTGCCAATGTTAAATATTGATAATATGTTTTTCCATGGATGGATCAAATAAAATAGACTATATGCCCAAGTCATTGAGGGACATGGTATAGTTGGCATGCCATAGAGTATAGCATCTGCAGGTTTATAATACACTTCGGTGTATATGGTGGCACAACCTTATGTGTAATACACTTCGGTGTATATGGTGGGCATGACCTTATGTGTAATACACTTCAGTGTATCTGGTGGGAAGGACCTTATGTGTAGCACTACGGTGCAAATATTACTCAAATACCCAGGGTCCTCAGGGTGTTATATTGGGCTATTGTCTATGGATTATGGTTTATTGCTTAATAAATGGTTAGCATGCAAATAAGCTTACGAGCTTATGGAATAATGGCAAGTATATTGGTAAAATAAGCTTACGAGCTTATGGAATAAATGGTAAGTATATTGGTAAAATAAGCTTACGAACTTATGGAATAAATGGTAAGTATATTGGTAAAATAAGCTTACGAGCTTATGGAATAAATGGTAAGTATATTGATAAGAAATTTTATATTATTTTGATCATGGTAAAATAATTGGATATGCATGTAACATGATTTTATGGCATTTTGATTTGGACATTGAAATTCATGCATGAATTGTATTACACGGTTTATTGTTTTAATTGCCTCACTAAGTATATACTTAGCGTGTGATGATTTTCACGCGTAGGTAAAAAGCTAGTAGTGGAATAAAGGGTTCAAAGCGACATAAAGCATCGAGGAGTATATTTCAATATCAGTAAGATATCCTATGATGTAATTTGACTTAGATAGTGACATGTAATTAATAATGTTCAATTTGTTTTGTTGAACAAATTTGGAAATAAAATGGTAACTTTATAGTGAAGAAATGTTAATTTTTATGAGTTTTATATATTTTACTGAAATTACTGTAGTGCATCGGTACATTGTTCACGTTACTGTAGCAGTGCATCGGTACACTATTCACTGTTCACGGTATTGTTCATTACTGTTCATGGTACTATTCATAAAAAATCTTTTGTTTTAAATTTGTTATAATGAATCATAATTCATATGATATGATATTTTTATAACATCATTTACCATTTTAAGAAAATAAATTTTAAATCACTTTTGAATTGAAAATGGTTTTCGAAATTTGGGTGACATATATAATCTGTATAGGTATAATTATACGGGTTGTGGGTGTTACATTTCATGGGATTTTGCACTCAAAATACCCATCATACCCCTAGAGTCACTCCTTAGGCATGATATCTATCCTTACAGGTGGCAGTGGTCCCTAGTAGGCGGTTATAACCATCAGACATGTGCCTTGCCAACTGTCATTTTGTTAAAAATGTATTTTTCCTTTTCTACGCCAGAAATACCAAGGCATTTATATCTACTTCAATAACGTGTGATGTCATGTCATTTCTTCCCAGCTCACCATTTTGCTTGTTATTTCCTATACATCACTAAAAACTACACCTTCCTCCTCATTTAGCACCTTAATAAAATAAAATAGCACAACCACTACAAATATAACCATATACAACTACATGCATCTAAAATGACCTAAATGAACCTTTAACAAATAATAACTTAAGTGAAAAAAGGCCTTAAAAGTAGCCTTTTTACGGAGTTATCATTTACCTACCAAATTAGCTCGGGTGTCCTGATCATTTCTCGAGCATCAAACAAGGGCCAATTTTATGTCATCCTAGTTTATCTCATTTCCAGTTGTGTTTACAATTACTTAATATGTTCTTGCTTGTAGTCTTATTCAATAAGTTCGAACGACTCTAGACCTCTTCTACAAAAAAAATTAACTTGGATAGATTTCTTATCACAATCATGAAGAGGGTATTGATAATCTAATTTGTGTATCAATACTAACAGATTGAAGTATCGATACTCCTCTTAGTATCAATACAAATTTTGGGTTTGATGTTTGAAAAAAATAAGATGAGTATCGATCTCTTTTTTAGGGTATCGATACCCTCTTATGGTATCGATAATCCCCTGAGTATCGATACCAAAATGGCTTAATACAATTACGACTCTAAAAATTGGTATTGATATCCCTTATCAAGTATTGATACCCTAAAGATAGTATTAGTAGCCTATAAAATGGGTTCGATACTCTTGACTCTCAAATGCCTTGTTTTAAATCATTTGAAGAACATTATTGGTAATATTCCTCTAGTACAAATACTTAGGCCCAGAATGTACTATATTAGGCACGAAAATGTACCCAAGACCTTACCCATTTTCCCTCTTATGTCCACTAAGCAATGTTTAAGTCTTATGAGAGGTATTAGAGGTTAAAAGGAGTCGTCTTTCATGCTTAAAAACCTCACAATTAAAATTCACCATGAAAATTCTTTGGCATGCTTCATGAACTCAACTAACCAACCATGCACATCTAATGAGCTACATATGGCATATACAAGTTAAAAATGTGTTACCTTACTGCTAGGTTTATGGAAAATGTATTAGCTCAACTAAGAACCAATTTCTCATTGCCTTTGGTCTCAGAACTTTCTCCAATCTCTTTCACTAAAAAAAAAAGATTACTAACCCATTGGAAACTAGAAAGGATGGAAACTTTCTTTCTAAGATAAAGGAAATAGAGTGTGAGCATTCTTGAATCCCAAACCTAAAACCCATATTAAACCCCTACCTAAGGTTTCACTGGACAAAACATAAAAGAGAGAGAGAGCTTGAGAGGAAGCTTAAGAGATGAGGATTAGTTCTTGTCTAGGCTTGGAGAAACTTAAAGTTTCAACCTTTGCTACCAAATTCTAGTTGAGAAGACGGGAGATGATGAAGAATTTGAAAAGGTAAAATTGCCTCTTTAGTCCAACAACTTTTGGTATAGCTTAAAAATCCCCCATTTTCCATAAGTTGGGCTCATTCCAAACCCAATTTCACACTTAATTGGGTATAGGCTTTATTCAAAGCGAATGGGTTTATCTAAAACCCTTAAGGTTTAGCTCGAGACTATTAACCTAAGATTTAGGGCGTTATAACTATCTCTTCCTAAATAGAAATTTTGTCCTCAGAATTTACTTGGATAGAAAAGATATGGGTATTGAAGCTGTAAGTCTTTCTCGATATCCCATGTCCCCTCCTCAACCCCATGGTTCTTCCACAAAACCTTCACTAAGGGAATTATGTTGTTCCTTAATTTCTTTACATCCTTAGCTAAAATCTTGACCGACTCCTCTTCATAGGTCATGTATTGACTCACTTCGATATGCTCCTAAGGTATTATGTAGGATGTATCAGATTTTTACCTCTTAAGCATGAACACATAAAACATATTGTGGGTACGCTTCAATCCTGGGGGTAAGGCTAGACGGTAGGCCACTGGTCTGACTCTATCTAGAATCTCATATGGTCATATGAAGCATGGAGTTAATTTTCCCTTATGCCCAAACCGAAGCACATTATTCTATTGAGAAACTTTGAGGAACACCTTGTCCCTGTTAACTTCCTAAAAATGCTACTTTTAAGGCCTTTTTCACTTAAGTTATTGTTTGTTTAAAAGCTCATTTTAGGAATTTTAGGATCATGTAGTTGCATATAGTTGCATTTGTGGTGGTAGTGCTATTTTATTTCTTAATGATGTTGCTTGAAGGAAAGGTGCAGTTTGTCTGTGGTGTGCAGGGAATAGCAAGCAAAAAGGACTAGACGGGAAGTAATGCCGCGGCATCACACGTTGCTGAAGCAGATTGAAATGCCTTGGCATTTTTGGCCCAGAAAATGACTAAAAGATACAGTTGTACGAGGACAGCTGGCTCTGCACGTGAAATGATTGTTGTAACCGCCTGCCAAAGCTGCTATGAGACCACTGCCACCTGGAGGATAAGGTTCACACACAAGGTGTGATTCTAGGGTATGAGGGGTATTTTCACCCAACAACCTCATCATTACCCCTAGATATTTTTATTATATATTACACCTCATGGGAGAGAGGAAGGAACAAGTGAAGAAGAGGCACACACATAGAGCAGAAAAAAATAGATTTTTATTTTCTTTTCCTTTCTTCTTCCTTGGGTTTTCCTCCATTGATTAAGCTCCAAGGAGTGGCGAGCTATGTACCGAGAGGAGCTAGCGAGCTAAGGTGATTCGTGATGGCCGAGGAGACCTCCGGTGGCGCATCGAAGGCTACTTCTCACTTCCCTTTTTGCTACTATTTTTATATTTATTTGTGGGTTGTTGGAACGAATATTTGCATGACTTTGTGTTTGGAAATTTCGAACCCCACCATGAACTAACTTATTTGGTGGTGCTTGGTTTAATGGATGTTTAGACTTTATTTTAATGGTATATTTAAGTTTATTGTGGTTCTTTATTTGCTTTGCTTATGAATTCTTCACCATCTAGGCTTGTAAAAGGCATGGAAATGTCCATTTCTTAGATGAAGTTTAGGTATTCGGGAGAAACCTAAGCTAAAAATACTTGTAAGTATTCGATAGAACCACAAGACAAGATCCTCATAAGCAATGGGTTATAGTATTTTCAAGGGGCTTTGAACCAGCCTAGGGATATTATAACCTAATCCCTTAGATCTCGGGAGAGACTATGATAGGATTTCAATGACTAAAAAGGGTGTCTTTATCAATATGGTAGGCTGGCCAACATCATTGAGTGAGAGCAGATGCCTTGGCATCCTATTCTGTTAGGTTCCTTTGAAAATATTTTAGGAAAGCCCTATCGAGCAAGTAAAGATTAGATAGCTTAAATATGCCTGAGAAATAAGTTTAGCATCCTTAAATCAATCCCTATCATTCATTCCGTTGGAAGCTTGTCACATGAGGATTATCTTATTTTCATTTTATTTACTGTTTATTTACTGTTTTTACCATTCTTCATTGCCTCGACATTACACCATCTTATATTGCCACTGCATTTCCATCTACTACACCATCAAACCATCAATCTACATCCATCAGCATACACATTTTCATTTGCCGTGACATTTGTATATATAAAGACTAACTATACATAGATAGATTAATACTTAGCTTTGGTTAGACTTTTGTAATTACGCCTAATCCCTGTGGAGGCGATACTCACTCATCATTATATTACTTGAACGATTGTGTATACTTGCACATTATCTGCATATATTTTATAGTACTCACACACGCAGACAAGTTTTTGGCGCCATTGCCGGGGATTGGCAGCCTAAAGTTATTTAGTTTTGCCAGAGCATTTTATTTTGTTTTGCAATTTTATTTTTGTATAGTTTACTTTATATTTTTGTTTTATTTTTAGGTATATTTAGTGTATGTCTAGAAAAAATTCTGAAGAGCCTTTGGAACCGATAGAACCCAAGATTGAAAAACTCTTTAGACAAAACATACGTGCTCAACGCGCTAGAGGGAACATGTATCAGATTGGAAACCAAGGAATTGGTCAGGATGATGGAAATCAGAATGTCGCGGCATTAGATAATGCTGATCCTGCTATTAGGCCGTGCGTTATTCGTGATCACTTAAATTCGATGCTGGATGATCTGAATCCTAGAATCGTTGCACCCAAAATTCAAGCTGCACATTTCGAGCTAAAACCAATCATGTTCAACATATTGAATTCTATTGGGCAGTTTGGGGGTATTCCAAATGAAGATTCTAGGCAGCACATTCGAAATTTTCTGGAAGTTTATGATTCTTTTCGCCAAGAGGGAGTACATGAGGATTTTCTGAAGTTAAAGTTGTTCCCGTATTCATTGCGTGATCGAGCAAGGGCTTGGTTGAGTGGTGTACCTTCCGGTTCGATGGAATCATGGACTGGTCTTTGTAAGAGTTTCTTATTGAGGTATAACCCACCAAACATGAATACTCAGCTAAGGAATGACATATCATCTTTTCGCTAGGGCGACGACGAATCCATGTATGAGTATTGGGATCGTTACAATAGTTTGCTTCGAAAGTGTTCAAATCATGGTTTTCACAATTGGACTCAAGTAGTCATGTTCTATAATGGAGTCAATGCACCCACGAGGATGTTACTTGATGCCTTGGGAAATGGGACATTACTGGATAAATCACCTACTGAGGAATTTCTATCTTGGACCGAATTGCTAATAATGATTATCAGTTTCCTTCCTCAAGACTTAGGAGTGGGAGGAGAGCACCTGGAGCATTTGAGTTAGTTACCAAGGATTCGATGTTCGCTCAACTCTCAACTATCATCAATATGATGAAAAACTAACAACGGTTTACTGAGGTGAAGGAAGTGAAAGCAACTAGCTTGGCATATCTGTTATGCCAAGGCAATCATCATGAGAGTGAATGCCCGAGCAACCATGAGTCCATCAATTTTGTGAGTAATTTAATCAAGGCAACAACAATCCTTACTCTAACACTTATAATGCTGGATGCCGTCAGCACCCCAATTTCTCATGGGGAAATCAAGAAGCCCATAATGCTAATCAACCTACTCGGCAGCAGAATCACAATGAGTCTCAAGGTTACCAGAATTCTATGCCATGGCATAATACTAACAAAGAAGCTTCAACGTCAGCAAGCATGAGTTCCTTGGAAGCTACGATTCAAGAGTTCATATCTACTATGAAGACAATGCTGCAAGACCATTCTACTTCAATTAAGAATCAAGGAGCTTTACTTCATAGTCAAGGAGCCTTACTTCAAAGCCATAGCTCGTCATTGAGAGCTTTGGAAGGTCAAGTTGGTTAGATCGCTACGACATTGCAAGAGCGTCAGCAATGACGATTGCCAAGTGATACTGAAGTCACTAAAGGGCATGAAAAGGAGTATTGCAATGTGTTAACTCTTAGGAGTGAAACATAAATCAATCAACAAGTTAAAGCTAGTGGGGCACAACATGATGAATCTACTCCCACTACTGAAAGTGGTGAAGCTGAATTACATGATGATAGCATTTCTAAGAAGAACAAGGAGCAGGATCTTACTAAGGCACCAGATTCTGGTGCCAAGACAAAAGTAATCCCTACTATTGCAGTCAAGGAAGATATACCTCCACCACCCTTCCCGCAAAGATTGAAGAAGCATAATGATGAAGTTTAATTCAAGAAGTTCGTGGACATTCTTGATAAGCTCCATATCAATGTACCTCTCTTGGAAGCTATTGAACAGATGCCGATGTATGCCAAATTTCTGAAGGAAATCTATACCAAGAAGAGGAAAGTAGAGACTGTTGCCACGGTAACAGAATTTTGTTCTTCATTGAGTAAGTTGCCGCCAAAATCTATATTCTTGAAGCTTGGCATAGGAGATGTAAGACCCACCTCGGTTATTTTACATCTTGCCGACAGATCTTATGTTAAACCTGAAGGGAGAGTCGAGGATGTCATAGTGAGGGTGGATAAGTTTGTGTTTCCAGTCAACTTCTTAATTATGGATTGTGAAGTTGATGCCAAGGCACCAATTATTCTCGTAAGACCTTTCCTAGCCACTGGATGTATATTGATAGATTGTGAAAAAGGTGAACTCACCATGAGAGTGGCTGATCAGTGTGTGACTGCCAATGTGTTTCGAACGCTCAAATATGTTGATGACAATGAAGAATGCCAAGGCATTTCTGAATTGAACTCAGTGATTGAAGAAGAAACTGAACATCTTTGCCAGAACAATTTCATTCAGCTAGCAGAAAAGGAATATTTGGTGGATGATGAAAGCTTAATGGAGTCCGACGATTTTCCAATTTTGGAGAAGCAATCTAGCTTACTACAAGCTAGATCAGTTATGAATTTTGAACCTCTGAATTTTGATGAATTTATTCCTCCTAAGCCTTCATTATTGCATGCACCAACTTTAGAGCTTAAGACTTTGCCAGGGCATCTTAAATATGTTTACTTAGGTAGCAATGAGACTTTACCGGTGATTATTTTCGCTAACCTTACTGCTTATCAAGAGCAAAGTTTGTTAAGTGTTTTGATGCAGCATAAGAAAACAATTGGTTAGACTATGGCCGACTTGAAAGGCATTAGTCCCACGATCTGCATGCACAAGATTATGCTTGAAGATTACCACGACAATTCAATCGAACCACAAAGAAGACTCAACCCTGTTATGAAACAAGTGGCGATGAAATAAATTCTAAAATGGCTTGATGCTGGAGTGATTTACCCTATCTTCAATAGCTCATAGTTGAGCCCTGTCCAGTGTGTTTCGAAGAAAAGAGGCACGAATGTGGTTACTAATGACGATAATGAGCTATTACCCACTCGCACTGTTACCGGATGGAGGATATGTATGGACTATAGAAAGCTCAACAAAGCTACGAAGAAGGATTATTTTCCTCTACCTTTCATCGACCAAATATTGGATCGATTGGCCGACAAAGCATTCTATTGCTTTTTGTATGGGTATTCGGGGTACAATCAAATTTCCATAGCACTAGAGGACCAAGAAAAGACTACATTCACTTGTCCATATGGCACTTTTTCCTTTAGGAGGATGCCTTTTGGACTCTGCAATGCCCCGACAACATTTCAGCGCTGTATGCAAGCTATATTTTCAGACATGGTTGAGGATTTTCTGGAGATCTTCATGGACAACTTTTCTGTTTGTGGGGACGATTTTGAACGATGCCTCGACAATCTAGTAAAAGTTCTCAAAAGATGCGAAGAGGCTGAGTTGGTCTTAAATTGGGAGAAATGTCACTTCATGGTGACTGAAGGCATTGTATTAGGCCACAAAATTTCACACAAGGGTATTGAGGTGGACAAGGCGAAGATTAAAGTGATTGAAAAGTTTCCACCACCAACTTCGGTCAAGGGAATAAGAAGGTTTCTCGGACATGCTGGATTCTATAGAAGGATTATCAAAGACTTCTCCAAGATTTCTAAGCCCTTGTACACATTGCTTCAACAAAATCAACCCTTTGTGTTTGATGAGTTATGCCTCAGCGCATTCACTGAGCTGAAATAACAACTGATCTAGGCACCCATTGTAGTTCCTCCCGATTGGATATCACCATTTGAGCTGATGTGTGATGCAAGAGATTATGTCGTAGGAGCTGTTTTGGGGCAACGTCGAGGTAAATTTTTTCATAATATTTATTACTCTAGCCGCACTTTAAATGAAGCACAATTGAACTACACCACCACTGAGAAAGAATTACTTATTGTGGTATTTTCTTTTGATAAATTTAGACTTTACCTAATAGGAACAAGAGTTATTGCTCACACTGATCATTCGTCTATAAAATACTTAGTGAACAAAAAGGATGCCAAGCCTAGACTTATTATGTGGATCTTACTTTTGCAAGAATTTGACTTAGAAGTAGTAGATAGAAAAGGAATTGAAAATCAAGTTGCTGATCATTTATCTAGGCTAGAGAACAATTCTCAATGCCATGACACTGTAGATATCCAAGAGGAATTTCCTGATGAGAAACTTTTATATGCCGCTGTAATTCCGTGGTACGCCGACCTTGTTAATTTTCTTGTTAGTGGAATTCTGCCTTTTGATTTAGATAGTCAGACTAAAAAGAAATTCAAGCACAATGCAAGACACTATTTTTTGGATGAGCCATATTTGTTCAAGCATTGTGCTGATATGCTCATTAGACGATGTGTACCCGAAGAGGAACATCGTGGTATTTTGTACCATTGTCATTCAGCCCCAAGTGGAGGTCATTTTGGTGGAGCAAAGACTGCTGCTAAGGTCCTGCAATCAGGCTTTTACTGGCCAACTTTGTTTAAAGATGCCCAAGCATTTTACAAAGCTTGTGATCGATAGGAACGGACTGGAAACATCTTCAGACGACATGAGATGCCGCTGCAAAATATCTTAGAGATAGAGTTGTTTATGTGTGGGGAATCAATTTCATGGGACCATTCTCATCTTCTGAAGGAAAATTATATATCTTGCTTACTGTAGATTATGTGTCAAAGTGGGTGGAAGCAATAGCGACATCAAGGATGACTCCAAGACCGTACTCAAGTTTTTGCACAAGTATATATTCACTCAGTTTTGAGCACCTCGTGCTATTATTAGTGACGAAGGAACCCACTTTGATAACAAGTTGATTGCCAAGGCATTGAAGAGATATGGAGTTCGACCCAAGATTGCCACGGCATATCATCCGCAGAAAAATGGCTAAACAGAGACATCCAATCGAGAGATCAAGCAGATTTTAGAGAAAGTGGTGAACCCAAGGCAAAAAGATTGGTCGCCAAAGTTGGATGAAGCACTTTGGGCATACAAAACAGCATTCAAAACTCCCTTGGGAATGTCACCATTCAAGCTAGTGTATGGTAAAGCTTGTCATCTCCCGATTAAACTTGAGCATAAGGCATATTGGGCTATCAAGCGATTGAATTTTGATGCTCAACTAGCTGGGGAACAAAGATTACTGGAACTTAATGAAATGGAAGAGTTTAGAGCACAAGCATATGAGAATGCTCGGATCTACAAGGAGAAAACCAAAAAGTGGCATGACTAGAAACTGATGCCACGACATTTTCATGTGGGACAACAAGTCTTGCTTTACAACTCCAGACTCAAACTCTTTCATGGGAAGCTCAAATCTCGATGGTCAGGGCCATTTGATGTGCATTATGTCTACCCCCATGGAGCTGTTGACATCAAGAGAATAGAAAATGGGACAATCTTCAAAGTCAATGTCCAGCGTCTGAAAGCCTACAATGGAGTTCCACCACCGCACAACAAGGACGTGTTACGTCTACACGATGCTGAAGCGTGCTAAGAGGAGAACCAAAATTCAATGCCACGACATCGAATTTGTGTCCGTGCATAAATAAATTTAAGTTTTTCTTTCATTTTATTTTATTTTGTAATTAATTTTTGATATGATTTGTAGGGACCACATTGCTGCAAACTGTGCAGAGAGTGGTCACCCAAATAGAGGAAATAACTGTGCATTAATGGGAGAGATATTCTTTGATTTTGTTTCTTTTTAATTTATTTTATTTCTGACATTTCTTTTCTCTCTCCAACAGTTTTGTCCCATCATCATCATTTCTTTTGGTAGTTTTTCCTTCACCATACACGCATAACCCCCACCCACTAATTTCTCTCTTAACCGTCATATCACCCATTTTCCCTCTTAAACTTTTAACATTTTCTTTTCACTTTTAACTTTTACTTTTTATCTCTCATATTCTTCATCTTCTTCACTTTTCTCTCCATAACCGAAATTTCACAAAGCTTTTGAAATCTACTTCCTTTTCCATTTTTCTTACTTCACAACTGTTGAAAATGGTATGCACAAGACCGGCTGCACCCGAAGGTTCCAAGATACAACAGTTTGAGAACGAGGAGGACAAGGCTCGGTTCCAAAACTTCAAGAACTGAAAACTCTTCTTTGAGTTAGGTTTTATTTTTACTGAGGAGACCGATGGTGGCTTGGGACCCGACATAATGGACATTGTTACGCCACTCAAGTGGAAGAAGTTCGCACACCATTCGGGTTCAGTGAATGCCTCGTTGGTTAAGGAATTTTATGCAAATATTTCCAAGCCAAACCAACATGTCATTTTCGTGCGAGGTAAACAAATTCGTTTTACACCCATTGCGATTAATCGATATTATCATTTGCAGGATGTGGTGGACCGACATGCTCATCTCGAGGATGAAGCCGATAACACCAGCTACGATGAAATCCTTGAGGACTTATGCTTCGAAAACACAGAGTGGAATTGGCACCAAACAAGTAGATACTCAGTCAACAGAGAGCATCTTTAAGCGCGCTCTAAGTTATGTAATCACTTCCTTAAGCACAAACTCATGCCTATTTCTCACAATACGACGATATCACTTTCACGCTTATTGCTTTTACATTCGATAACTGTATCCCGTCATATTGATGTTGGTCACATTATTGTTCAGCAAGTTCATGACTGCTTGAGTAAAAAGGCAAGTGCTTTAGTGTTTCCTAACTTAATTACTACTTTGTGTCATAAGAAAAAGGTCGAGGAAAATGCTTTTGATGAAATTTTACCTAGATTATCGGGCATTACTAGGGATAGACTTCCACTGCTATTAGGAATTGAAAATCCCAAGTCTAAAGACCCTATTCATGAGCAATCTGTAGGAACTAATGCCGAGGCAAAGTTAATTGTTCTCGAGGAAGCTGTGATGCAGACTCAGACTCATCTGCATGCTTTACACCGTGATAACCTCAATTTCTTTGGGTATATGAAGCATAGAGATACTGTGGTGGAATCGATGTTTCAAGAAATTATTCCCCATAGTCAACGGAATTTCCCTGGCTTCCCAGAAGAAATTCTGCCGGCATTCAATGCCGAGGCATCTCCAGAGCCCGAACAAGATGAAGAAGATTCTCCAGTTGATGACCTGACTCATGATCAACACCGTTCTGATACCCCTGAATATCCGCCAACTGTCCCTGTCGAAGAAACTCCCAGTCCCGTTCCTGCACCACGTAGTGGTCGACGCACCAAGACCACGGTTGTACGTAAGAATATTGCGCATTATTACTCTACTTCTTCAGAGTCCAACCCATCACCCCTTCGCAAGCGCACCCGACGAGGAGCTACTAGCACCTCCAAGGCAACACCACTACGTCAACATTGAGGTACCTCACTTGCATTCATTTTCATTTAGTTTGCATTTCATTGCATGACATTTAGTTTATATTTAGTTCTCTTTAAGCATTGAGGACAATGCTTCCCTTAAGTTTGGGGGAGGTAGTGTTCTTGCTATGACATATGCATGATAGAATTAGTGTAGTATTATGCCATGGTATCAGTAAATGGTAGGATAGTTAGATAGAATGTTTTGAGGATACCCGATGATGATCTTATTAGGCTAGAATCTGAATGTAAATGACTGTTGAGAATAATAGAACTCACTCTAGGGCTTGGTGCTTTGTGAAAATTTTTTACACGATTTGTATGTTCTCTATACTTAGAAAATTTGGAAAATTCTTATGAAGGAACTCTAGTTAGTTTTGGTATTGAAATATGGTATTATGCTTAAAAGAAAAATAAAAACCAACTTCCTTATATATGAAACTGTGAATAAATGCTTAGGCATAGCTGTATAGGGACACTCCACTTTGTCGTGGCATTGCCTGCAACTCTCTTTAATAAATGGCAGCCATGTGCATATGAGTGAATGAAAGTAGTCACGGGATGACTCTACTTAACTAGCTCGGGGGTGGAAGGTATGCTCCCTTTCACCTAGAGTGTGGGAGAGTAGGTATGATGAGCTGAATCCATTCATAACAACAGTTTAAAAAAAAGGGAGTAAAGAAAATGTGCCTAATGAATAAGTAAATGCCTTGACAAAAACTAGGGGACTTGAGTAGAAATTGTCTAAGTTTACTAAGTACAGATTGGATACAATCACGCACAAACATTACGACAAAAGGATCTTGACCTAGGGAAAAGTACTTGAATTCTTAATAAGTCTAGCATGTTGAAGCCTATTTTTCTGAGGGTTGAAATCAAATTTTGTCCTACTGTCTTATTATTGAACATTACCATGACATTTTGCTTATGTAATTGCTATCCATTGTTTGAGGACAAGCAATAGCTTAAGTTTGGGGGGTGTTAACTTCCTAAAAAGGCTACTTTTAAGGCCTTTTTCACTTAAGTTTTTGTTTGTTTAAAAGCTTATTTTAGGCATTTTAGAATCATGTAGTTGCATATAGTTGCATTTGTGGTGGTAGTGCTATTTTATTTCTTAATGATGCTGCTTGAAGGAAAGGTGCAGTTTGTCTGTGGTGTGCAGGGAATAGCAAGCAAAAAGGACTAGATGGGAAGTAATGCCGCAGTATCACACGTTGCTGAAGAAGATTGAAATTCCGTGGCATTTCTGGCGCAGAAAATGACAAAAATATACAGTTGTATGAGGACAGCTGGCTCTGCACATGAAATTATTGTTGTAACCGCTTGCCTGAGCTGCTATGGGACCACTGCCACCTGGAGGATAAGGTTCATACACAAGGTGTGATTCTAGGGGTATGAGGGGTATGTTGTACCCAACAACCTCATCATTACCCCTAGATATTTTTATTATATATTACACCTCATGGGAGAGAGGAAGGAATAGGTGAAGAAGAGGCACACACATAGAGCAGAAAAATCATATATTTATTTTTTTTTCTTTTTCTTCTTCCTTGGGTTTTCCTCCATTGATTAAGCTCCAAGGAGTGACGAGCTAGGTGCCGAGAGCAGCTAGCAAGCTAAGGTGATACGTGGTGGCAGAGGAGATGTAACCCCCTAGACCCGGCCTATGCGTTTCGACTAAGTCTAGTGGATCACATTATAATTATTAAAGACATTTTTCGCAACCATTATTCCATCAATATAAAATCACATTATAAATAACATGAAATTATAAACAATTTATACTATCAAAATCCAACTCGTAAATATAGTACAAATAAATAATAATTTAATTTAAAACATGTCTTCAAATTAAAAATCACAATAAACCGAGCAGTAGTAGCAAAAGTGTTATCATTATAAAATCCGATATTTTAAAATAAGGTCCATGTCACCAAAATAAAGTCAACTTTCCAGATAAAAACATTACAATCTGATTTACTTCAAGAGATATGTTGATCCTCAAAGTGCTCGAACCAAGGTATCTACCCAACAGTATCTGAAAGGGGGAAAACATTTTCAAAAGGTGAACTAGGCTCAGTGTGTCCCAACATTTCCATAAAATCACAATAGGTACAATTCATAGTCCAGTAATCTCAGAAATTCGTAAAAGAGTTTAACTTTTTGAAAATCATAGTTTAAACCCTTTTCTGGTACACCATCAGTAGTTCCCAAAATTATTTTCCATATAGCTTACTTTATGCACATAGCAAAAAAGAAAGCCGACTTAAGGATAGGCTCTGAAGCTTGTATCCTTAAGCCCAAGTCAATAAGTCCATATAGCTTACCCTAAGCACACAGCAAAGGAAAGCCGACCTAATGAAACATCTTGGGGCCCTCAAGAGTCACATTAGGCCCAGTTAGCTTGATCAGAGCTATTCCATCGTATTTCAATTCTAAAATTCAATTGCACCGTGACATAAATTCCATAAATCCAAAAACATGGTAATCATATACCATTTCAAAACAAAAATTAGATAGCAGCCATATTCCATAAATTGTCACATTAAATTGGTGCATCCATAAAACAATAGCCAATGAATTCGGTGTACCACGTATTAAAACCAATAAAACAGTTCAATAACAAGTAGGGAACACACCTCGACAATAGATTCAAATAACAAATCTACTGATTGCTGGTTTCACCACGCTCTGCTACAGTTTTCGAATGGGTGAATACTGGCACACGTGATTTAACTGATCTAGAAGAGCTGGGTCGAGCTGTCGAACGATCCGGAGAGTCTCTTGTACCTTCAAACAATAATATTTATCAGTCTCAAATCCTATTTAATTGTTCAAAGCTAAACTCCATAAAGTATGACTTTTCGAAAATTCAAATTCTTGGTCAAAGTCAAAGTCAACCACTTTGACCGTAGATTTGGAGACCTTCGGATTCGAATTTGACAAAACGGACCACGGAAACAGATTCGACACGTCGAAAACTATCAGGATAAGTATACTCGGAAAAGATTAACGGTCGTTTAATGCTCGGTCAAAGCCATTTTAAGTTTTGGTCAAAGAAAGTCAACGGTCAACGGTCAACGGTCAACAGTCGGGTCGGGTCGGGTCAACGGTCGGGTCGGGTCGGGTCAACGGTCGGGTCGGTCAGACCGGTCAAACCGGTTCGGACCGGTCAAACCGGTTCGGACCGGTCAAACCGGTTCGGACCGGTCAAACCGGTTCGAACCGGTTGAAACCTTTCAAACCGGTTCAAACCGGTTGAAACCGGTCAAACCGGTTTCCAGCAGCCACTCGCCCTGCGGCGGCGCGTGTGGCGCGTGAGGCGTCCTCCGGGGCCCTAAAAATCCCGAAAAAATTTCTAAAAATTATTTTGAGCGATTTCAAGATACTTACAACGATCGGTTCAAATTTTTGAACGGCGGAGAGCTCGATTTCAAATCGGCCGAATCTTTGACTGCACCACCTCCTCACGCGCCGCCGTCTACGGCGGACAAGGTTGACACCGGTGAATTCGGAACGACACAAGGAACACGATGGTGCGGGAGGTGTCGTAAACGGAGCAACGATCAGCGGTGAATTTAAGATTTCCTCGGCGATAGAGCTAACAAAACCGTCGCTACTTTGACTGGAAATTCCCAACGTTTGGCCGCGTTTCGCTTCAATTAATTTGAAGGGTTTGTTCCTCGCTCGATGATGAACACAACGGTGGGTTTAAAACGATGATCGGAATTTGGACGGCGTCAGAATCGGAGTTGGAAACTGCGTATGGGAAAGGAAAATTGGGAGCATTTTGGTTCTGAAAATCAGAACCAAATGTACGCTTATAATCAAAGCTGCCGACAGTTTTAGGGTAAATTCTAGGCTTGGTCCTTGGATTTCCTTCACTTCTAAAATGGCCTATAAACTCTCATAAATTTTGATTTAGTCACCAACAATTTACCAATTTTCACAATTAACCTCTAAAATTTCAATTAAATATTATTTTGTAAATATTCGGGTTGTTACAATTCTCCCCCTCTACAAGAAATTTCGTCCTTGAAATTTACCTTATGAGAATAGTTGAGGAAACTGAGCCTCCATTGACTCCAATGTCTCCCAAGTAGCTTCTGAGGGGCCTCGATTACTCCACTGAACTTTGACCATTGGAATTCGTCTATTCCGAAGAACTCGTTCATCTCTCTCCAAGATCTGAATGGGCTCCTCTTCATATGACAAATTAGGTCTCAACTCTACTTCTTCAACCTGAATAATGTGACCTGGATCTGGACGGTATCTCCTCAACATTGATACATGAAAGACATCATGAATACGACTTAGCTCAGAAGGCAACTCAAGCTGATATGCAACAGGTCCTACCCTCTTCAAGATACGAAATGGTCCAATAAATCTTGGACTCAATTTACCCTTACGCCCGAATCTCAATACTTTCTTCCAGGGTGAAACTTTCAAAAAGACCCGATCTCCCACTTCAAACTGTATATCCTTCCTTCTTTGATCTGCATAAGATTTCTGCCTATCAAATGCCTCTTTTAGACGGTCACGGATTAATCTGACTGTGTCCTCCGTCTCTCGCACTAACTCAGGTCCCAACGTTTTCCTATCACGGAACTCACTCCAACAGATCAGAGTGCGACATTTACGTCCATCGAGCGCTTCATAGGGTGCCATACAAATGCTGGTCTGATAACTGTTATTGTAAGCAAATTCAGCCAACGGCAAAAAGTTCTCCCAACTACCATGAAAATCGATTACGCAACCCCGCAACATATCCTCCATAATCTGAATTACTCTCTTAGATTGACCATCAGTTTGTGGATGAAAGGATGTACTATAATCCAATCTTGTTCCCAAAGCCGTATGTAACGCCTTCCAAAATCTCGAAGTAAATCTCGGATCTCGATCAGAAATAATAGACAATGGAACACCATGCAATCTGACAATTCCTGAAATATACAATCTTGCCAGCTTATCCAAAGTATAATTTACTCGCACCGGAATGAAGTGAGATGACTTCGTAAGTCTGTCAACAATCACCCAAACTGAATCTTTTTTCGAAGGAGTCATCGGTAAGCCAGTAACAAAATCCATAGTAATACGCTCCCACTTCCATTCAGGAATCTTGATAGGCTGTAACAAACCTGATGGATGTTGATGTTCTGCCTTAACTTGCTGACAAGTCAAACACCTAGCCACAAAGTCAGATATGTATTTCTTCATACCAATCCAATAATACCTCTCTCTCAAATTCCGGTACACCTTATCTCCTCCGGGGTGCATAGCATATGGACTACTATGAGCCTCAGTAAGGATAGTCTGCCTCAACTCAGCATCATCAGGCACACAATATCTAACTTTAAAGCATAAAACTTCATCCTGATCAATTGCGTAATCTGTGTTTGTCCCCTGCTCTACTTGCTCAAAGATGGAAAGCAAGGAGCTATCAAGGGGCTGCTTAGCTTTGATCTCATCAACCAAGGTCAGCTTAACTTGCAATTATGCTAACAAAGTGCCATCGTCATATAAATTTATCTTGGCCATTAAAGACCTCAACTCTGATACCGTCTTTCGACTCAAAGCATCTGCTACAATGTTAGCTTTACCAGGGTGGTAATCAATCACGCAATCATAATCCTTTAGGAGCTCTAACCTACGACGCTGTCTCAAATTAAGTTCCTTCTGGGTCAGAAGATACTTTAAGCTCTTATGATCTGTGAAAATGTAACACTTCTCTCCATAAAGATAGTGTCTCCAAATCTTCAAGGCAAAAATTACTACTGCCAACTCTAAATCATGAGTAGGATAGTTACTCTCATGCGGTCGCAGCTGACGGGATGCATAAGCCACCACCTTACTTTCCTGCATTAAAACACAACCAAGTCCTGAATGTGAAGCATCACTATACACTGTAAAATCCTTCCCGGACTCTGGTTGAATCAACACCGGTGCTTGAGTCAAAACCGCCTTTAATTTCTCAAAGCTCTCCTGTTGTGCCTCGCCCCAGTCAAACAGCACATTCTTCCTTAACAACTTTGTCAAAGGAGAGCAATGATCGAGAAGCCCTCAACAAAACGTCGATAATAACCAGCCAAGCCCAAGAAACTGCGGATTTCAGATACGTTCTTAGGTCGTTTCCAATTCATAATAGCCTCTATCTTGCTGGGATCAACCTGAACACCTCGCGCAGAAATAATATGCCCCATAAATGACACTTCTTGAAGCCAAAAATCACACTTGCTTAGTTTGGCATATAGACGATGCTCTCTCAAAGTCCGCAGAACGATCTTCAAATGCTCGTCATGCTCTGCCTCAGTACGAGAATAGATCAGAATATCGTCAATGAAGACCACCACAAATTGATCCAAATATGGTCGGAACACCCGATTCATCAAATCCATAAAAGCTGCAGGAGCGTTCGTCAAACCAAAATGCATCACTAAAAATTCATAATGACCATATCTAGTGCGAATGGCCGTTTTTGTAACATCAGATCCTTTAACTTTCAATTGATAATACCCCGAATGAAGATCAATCTTAGAGAATACAGTAGCTCCTCGCAATTGATCAAATAAGTCATCAATCCTGGGTAATGGGTATTTATTCTTGACCGTCATCTTGTTCAATTTTCGATAGTCAATACATAATCTTAGCGACCCATCCTTCTTTTTCACGAATAGAACTGGAGCTCCCCATGGTGAAGTACTATGTCGGATAAATCCTCGATCGAATAATTCTTGCAATTGGACTTTCAACTCCTTAAGTTCCTTTGGAGCCATACGATAAGGTGCCATAGAAATAGGTGAAGATCCTGGATAAGTCTCAATCTCAAACTCTACCTCTCTATCAGGAGGTAACCCAGGCAACTCCTCTGGAAAAACATCAGGAAACTCGCTAACTGTACGAATCTCCTCGATCCTGGACAATGCACCTTTGGTGTTCAAAATACAAGCAATGAAGGTCTCATATCCCTTCCGGATCATATGATCAATTTCCATCGCTGAAACTATATTGGAGAGATAACCACGCCGTTCACCAATTAACACAACAGTCCGACCATCTGAAGTCTTCAGAGTAGCCCGCTTGTATTCGCAATCTAGCTTTACCTTGTGTTTATTTAACCAATCCATTCCAAGAATTAGATCGAACTCCCCTAAAGGAAGTTCCATAAGATCAGCGAGAAAAATTTCTCCCTGAACCTCGAGAGGATAACGCCGAAATACTTTATTCACTAATACCGCTTGTCCTACTGGACTTGTAACTGTAACAGTATTTTCAGTGTTCTCGATCGGAATCTGAAGGTTTCGAGATACTGAGCTCGATACATAGGAGTGAGTGGAGCCATTGTCCAATAATGCAAAGTATGGGGTAGAATAAATAGTAAATGTACCTGCAATAACCTCAGGCTCATCTCTGTCATCACGACATCTAGTTGCATAAACTAAAGCTGGCTGTCTAGCCTCAGAAGCTGTTGGCCCTCTATTTTGCTGAGGTCGGGATCTACTGTCTGTCCTGGATGCTGATCCTCGAGTCTTTCCTTGACTATGATCTCTAATTGGGGTCTGTACTGTAGTCTGCGAACGCACAGGAGTTTGGGTAGTGGTCTGCTCAAACGAAACTAACTGAGGACAATCCCTCCGATAATGACCACTAGATCCACACTGATAGCAAAGACCCATCTTCTTACGACACTCTCCTGAGTGCTGTTTACCACAATACTCACAAAGGGGCCCATTAAAATACGATGAGGAACCGCCTCGACTGACAGCTAAAGGTGAGGATGCTGCAGGCCTGAAACGTGTATTGCTTCTCTGAGGGGCTGAAGTACGAGTCCTCTTTCCAGACTGTGCTGATGACTCCATCGGGCCTGAAAATTTCTTAGATCGATCTTGATCAACACGCTCTCTACCAGAAGCTAAAACCTCCACCTCTTCCGCATCATTGGCTCTGCCCACCAGCACATCAAATATCTCATCCTGATGGGTTACAACTTGCCTACGCAGCTCGTATCTGAGTCCAAGGGCAAATTTACGACATCGATCTCTCTCCGTAGGTACCATACTGAATCCATACTTCAGCAACTTCAGGAACTCGATCTCATATTCAGAAACAGTCATGTCTCCCTGAACCAGTTCTTGAAACTGTTGTCGTCTCTGAGCTAAGTAGCGCTCTCCTAGAAAACGGCTCCGAAAGCGATCCTTAAAGAAATTCCAGGTCAAACGATCGGTAGGAACACTACTGGTCACTGACTCCCACCAAGTGTAGGCATTGCCATCTAACATCGCCACAGCACCCTGATATCTCTTAGTTGAGTCCAAACTCAACTGATCCATGCGTCTCTCTGTATCCTGGAGCTAATCCTCAGCTTCAGTAGGAGCTCCACCTATCTGTCCCCCAAAAGTTCTAACTCCATTGGCAATCAAAGTCTGCGAAATAGGAACCTCAGATACAACACCAGTAGCTCTGACTGCTCCCTGTATTAACTGCAGAAATTGTGTACCAAAATTCTCATCCAAAGCAACTCCGGTAGACTCTGACTCAATATCGGTCGCTCCTATTATCGGTGTAGTCATACCAATACCAGCGGCAGGAGGCAGATCCGTTGGGGTCGTAGGAGCATGATCACCTATCGGAGGTGGGGGATCTACCCGTATCTCATCGATCGGATCTGCGAATCTAGCCACTCGACCTCGTCCACGGCTAGTTCGACGACTACGTCTAGCACTCATTTTGATGGATCTCAAGTTTACTACAGAAGATAAAACTTAGGGTTAGATAAGCACTTGGAGTCTCATACATAGTTAAAATCTTAATAACTTTGTGACATGGCCTTAGTAACTCGTTTTGTAAAATATTTCAAAACCGTATTTTCAATGTGGACTCATATACAGTCCGAGGGTTAAAAACCAAAGCTCTGATACCAATAAATGTAACCCCCTAGACCCGGCCTATGCGTTTCGACTAAGTCTAGTGGATCACATTATAATTATTAAAGACATTTTTCGCAACCGTTATTCCATCAATATAAAATCACATTATAAATACATGAAATTATAAACAATTTATACTATCAAAATCCAACTCGTAAATATAGTACAAATAAATAATAATTTAATTTAAAACATGTCTTCAAATTCAAAATCACAATAAACCGAGCAGTAGTAGCAAAAGTGTTATCATTATAAAATCCGATATTTTAAAATAAGGTCCATGTCACCAAAATAAAGTCTACTTGCCAGATAAAAATATTACAATCTGATTTACTTCAAGAGATATGTTGATCCTCCAAGTGCTCGAACCAAGGTATCTACCCAACAGTATCTGAAAGGGGGAAAACATTTTCAAAAGGTGAGCTAGGCTCAGTGTGTCCCAACATTTCCATAAAATCACAATAGGTACAAATCATAGTCCAGTAATCTCACAAATTCGTAAAAGAGTTTAACTTTTTGAAAATCATAGTTTAAACCCTTTTCTGGTACACCATCAGTAGTTCCCAAAATTATTTTCCATATAGCTTACTTTATGCACATAGCAAAAAAGAAAGCCGACTTAAGGATAGGCTCTGAAGCTTGTATCCTTAAGCCCAAGTCAATAAGTCCATATAGCTTACCCTAAGCACACAGCAAAGGAAAGTCGACCTAATGAAACATCTTGGGGCCCTCAAGAGTCACATTAGGCCCAGTTAGCTTGATCAGAGCTATTCCATCGTATTTCAATTCAAAAATTCAATTGCACCGTGACATAAATTCCATAAATCCAAAAACATGGTAATCATACACCATTTCAAAACAAAAATTAGATAGCAGCCATATTCCATAAATTGTCACATTAAATTGGTGCATCCATAAAACAATAGCCAATGAATTCAGTGTACCACGTATTAAAACCAATAAAACAGTTCAATAACAAGTAGGAAACACACCTCGACAATAGATTCAAATAACAAATCTACTGATTGCTGGTTTCACCACGCTCTGCTACAGTTTTCGAACGGGTGAATACTGGCACACGTGGCTTAACTGATCTAGAAGAGCTGGGTCAAGCTGTCGAACGATCCGGAGAGTCTCTTGTACCTTCAAACAATAATATTTATCAGTCTCAAATCCTATTTAATTGTTCAAAGCTAAACTTCTTAAGTATATACGCATTTTTCGGGTTTGACTATCAATTTGAGGTAGTTCGAGTCTGAATTTGGCCAAACAGATTACGGAATCGGAATCAGGGCGTCGAAAAACATAAAGTATGACTTTTCGAAAATTCAAATTCTTGGTCAAAGTCAAATTCAACCACTTTGACCGTAGATTTGGAGACATTCGGATTCGAATTTGACAAAACGAACCACGGAAACGGATTCGGCACGTCGAAAACTATCAGGATAGGTATACTCGGAAAAGATTAACGGTCGTTTAATGCTTGGTCAAAGCCATTTTAAGTTTTGGTCAAAGAAAGTCAACGGTCAACGGTCGGGTCGGGTCGGGTCGGGTCGGGTCAACGGTCGGGTCGGGTCGGGTCAACGGTCGGGTCGGGTCAGACCGGTCAAACCGGTTCAGACCGGTCAAACCGGTTTGAACTGGTTGAAACCGGTCAAATCGATCAGAACCGGTTGAAAACCGGTTAAACCGGTTTCCAGCAGCCACTCGCCCTGCGGCGGCGCGTGTGGCGCGTGAGGCGTCCTCCGGGGCCCTAAAAATCCCGAAAAAATTTCTAAAAATTATTTTGAGCGATTTCAAGATACTTACAACGATCGGTTCAAATTTTTGAACGGCGGAGAGCTCGATTTGAAATCGGCCGAATCTTTGACTGCACCACCTCCTCACGCGCCGCCGTCTACGGCGGACAAGGTTGGCACTGGTGAACTCGGAACGGCACAAGGAACACGATGGTGCGGGAGGTGTCGTAAACGGAGCAACGATCAGCGGGTGAATTTAAGATTTCCTCGGCGATAGAGCTAACAAAACCGTCGCTACTTTGACTGGAAATTCCTGATGTTTGGCCGCGTTTCGCTTCAATTAATTTGAAGGGTTTGTTCCTCGCTCGATGATGAACACAACGGTGGGTTTAAAACGATGATCGGAATTTGGACGGCGTCGGAATCGGAGTTGGAAACTGCGTATGGGAAAGGAAAATTGGGAGCATTTTGGTTCTGAAAATCAGAACCAAATGTACGCTTATAATCAAAGCTGCCGACAGTTTTAGGGTAAATTCAAGGCTTGGTCCTTGGATTTCCTTCACTTCTAAAATGGCCTATAAACTCTCATAAATTTTGATTTAGTCACCAACAATTTACCAATTTTCACAATTAACCTCTAAAATTTCAATTAAATATTATTTTGTAAATATTCGGGTTGTTACAGGAGACCTCCGATGGCGCGTCGAAGGCTACTTCTCACTTCCCTTTTTGTTACTATTTTTATATTTATTTGTGGGTTTTTGGAAAGAATATTTGCATGACTTTGTGTTTGGAAATTTTGAGCCCCACCATGAACTAACTTATTTTGTGGTGGTGGGTTTAATGGATGTTTAGACTTTATTTTAATGGTATATTTAAGTTTATTGTGGTTCTTTATTTGCTTTGCTTATGAATGCTTCACCATCTAGGCTTGTAAGAGGCATGAAAATGTCCATTTCTTAGATGAAGTTTAGGTATTCGGGAGAAACCTAAGCTAAAAATACTTGTAAGTATTCGAGAGAACCGTAAGACAAGATCCTCATAAGCAATGGGTTATAGTATTTTCAAGGGGCTTTGAACCAGCCTAGGGATATTATAAACTAATCCCTTAGATCTCGGGAGAGACTAGGATAGGATTTCAACGACTAAAAAGGGTGTCTTTATCAATAAGGTAGGCTGGCCAACATCGTTGAGTGAGAGCAGATGCCTTGGCATCCTATTCTGTTAGGTTACTTTGAGAACATTTTAGGAAAGCCCTGTCGAGCAAGTAAAGATTAGATAGCTTAAATATGCATGAGAAATAAGTTTAGCATCCTTAAATCAATCCCTATGATTCATTCCGTTGGAAGCTTGTCACGTGAGGATTATCTTCTTTTAATTTTATTTACTGTTTATTTACTGTTTTTACCATTCTTCATTGCCTCGACATTACACCATCTTATATTGCCATTGTATTTCCATATACTACACCATCAGACCATCAATCTACATCCATCAGCATACATATTTTCATTTGCTGTGACATTTGTATATATAAAGACTAACTATACATAGATAGATTAATACTTAGCTTTGGTTAGACTTTTGTAATTTTGCCCAATCCCTGTGGAGACGATACTCACTCATCATTATATTACTTGAACGATTGTGTATACTTGTACATTATCTGCATATATTTTATAGTATTCACACACGCGGACAATCCCTGTGGGTACGCTTCAATCCTGGGGGTAAGGCTAGATGGTAGGCCACTGGTCTGACTCTATCTAGAATCTCATATGGTCCTATGAAGAATGGAGTTAATTTTCCATTACGCCCAAACCGAAGCACATTCTTCCATTGAGAAACTTTGAGGAACACCTTGTCCCCCATTGAAAACTCTATATCCTTATGCTTCAGATCTACATATGACCTTTTTGTTAAAAGCATCCTTCAACCGACTTTCAATCAATTGAACATTCTATTCGGTTTCACTGATTAATTATGGACCTATGATCTTCCAGTCACTAAATTATGTCCAACAAAGTAGAGTCTTACACTTGCGTCCATACATAGCCTCGTACAGAGCTATCTGAATATTAGCCAGATAACTGTTGTTATATGCGAACTCCACCAGCGGCAAGTGGTATTTCCAACTACCTTCAAGGTCAATGACGGTGTATCTAAGCATGTCATTTAAGGTATGAATAACACGTTCATATTGTTCGTCTGTCTGAGGAATGAATATAGTGCTAAAGTGTAGTTTAGTACCTAAGGACCAATGAAGGACTTTTTAGAACCGGGAAGTAAATCGAGGGTTTTTATCATAAATGATTGAAATTGTCACCCCATGCAACCTCACAATTTCCTGGATGTGAAGCTTCGCTAACCTCTCTAACATGTAATCCATTTCCACCAGAAGAAAATGGGATGTCTTTGTCAAACAATCAACTATAACCAACACCGCATTGTGTTTATATACAGTCATCGGTAAACCCATCATAAAGTCAATAGTCATCATGTCTCACATCCTCTGTGATATTTGAATCGGTTAAAGTAACCCTAAGAAAACTAAAAGTGGGAAGAGCTCTTGGTACAACTTATTGATACCTGGGTGAACTAAAAGTGGGCGACAGTGTGCTTCAAGAAGAATCTTATTATGAATATGTATATTCATCGGTGCACACAATTAACCCCTAAATTAAAGTACATTCCCCCATAGACTTTGTGTTGGGACCGTCGGTGCAACCCGCGGCGCAGCAGAAACAAAACTCGAAAGTATCACAAGCGATCCAAGTACATAAAACTGAAATCGGGAGAAAATGATGCAAATACTTACAATGGGTTCCTTGGAAAACAAAAAAGACGACAACGATAAGTGGTGATCACTAACTGTTCAAATCGTAAGCCTCCACGAAAAACACGTCTCAGCCTCTACTTAGTTCACCCGATTGAGAGCAAAATTTTTCTTTTCCCAAAATTGATTTTGAGAAAAACGGATAAAGTAAAACATCTACTAGACCCTACCTCCTTTAAATATATCAATTACCGTAACATCTTAGGGTTTTTAAAGTAATTTCAAATTAATAAATAAAATATTATTTAATTAATTCAAATTAAATATACATTAAAGACTTATAATCTGAATTACAATATTTCATGTTTATTTAAAAACTTATTTAATTATTCCGAATTATATATCAATTAAAAGAGTTGTAATCAAAATTACATTCTTTTAATACTTACTTACTATATTCGGGATAATTAAAATCATATGTATATGAAATATACATATCTTAACTATAAATATATTTTAGTAGCATAGAACAAATTGTATATCTTTGCTCTTTTCAATCCTAGGGTGTGACCCTGTAGGTTCTTGTAACGTTAATAGTAATTATTAGAACAATTATAATATTATATACAATTAGTGACATCTAGCAATATATCATTGCCATCTACGTTACAAGAAATTATGATTCGACATATCATCTTCGTGATTAACTCTTTTATGTATTATATCCTTTTGTCCTTTATATCTAGAATAGGAACAGGTCTTAGAATAGTATACTTGTATAGCCCATCTATTGTTTATTGATATCTAGAGTAGACTATAATTAACGAATAATTTGTGATATCACATATCAACTTATTCGAGCATGGCCATGCATTTCTAGTCTCACTCAATCAAGTGGCCTGTAATATATTTCCTATTATATAGGAAGGACAAATCCTATCCTAACCATATACACCCACCACATATATCGAGATATATTCAATAACAATCTTTATAGTGCAACCAGTTACGGAGCATGTTTATCTGTATCAAAACATACAATAATATATGTCGGGATGACATTGATCTCAAGTCTGAGGATCATACATATAGTCATCACCATGAGCAATGTTATGACCATTACATAATAATCCAAGACATATGCTCATGATGGGTCAATCCAATACATTGTTCTTTAACAATATAATAATGTATCAATTTTGACATCTCTATGTCAATAACAACTCCTTGTCATCAATCAATAACATGTTAGTCTTAAGCGTATTATTATTGTCCATGCCCATAATTATAATTGACTATGGATCTTTTAATAATGTTATTATATTGACTTTATTATTTTTCATTTCATGTTAAACACAAACATATAATTGAAAATAATATTGGCAATGCCTTTATTCAATAAAATTGGTAAATAAATGTATTATTACAATCATCATATGATTGGTCTTTGGGCATACTCTAACACTTTGTAACCTAGGGTCTTATCACAGAGGGCTTGCTCTGCTCGAGCTCTTAAGTATTCGTCAGAACTCTATAACCTATTGACTTCGCTCACTAACTTTGGTTCAACTCGAAACTCAGCTAATAAATCTCCCTTCTCAATCAAATTCAAGCACGCTAATAAGGCTCATAACTCCAACACTGATTTCTGGCTCAGGGCATCCTCAATAACGTTTGCTTTACTTGGGTGGTAGTTGATTACATATTCATAGACTTTTTGCAGTTCTACCCATCGTCGTTGTCTCAAGTTCTAATCTTTTTGGGTGAGTAGGTACTTAAGGCTCTTGTAGTCTGTAAAAATATAACCCTTCTCCCCTAACAAGTAGTGCCTCTATATTTTTAACGTAAATACCACTGCTGCAAGTTCAAGGTCATGAGTAGGCCAATTATGCTCGTGCAGTTTAAGTTGACAAGACATATAAGTCATTACCTTTCCTTCTTGCATCAATACATATCCTAATCCATTTAGTGACACATCACTAAACACGATGAACTCCTTGCCTAACTCTGGTTGAGTTAAAACGAGAGCTTAAGTAAGAATCATTTTTAACCGATCAAAACTCTTTTGACGTTTTTCATCCCATAAGAAGGGAACTTATATTTTTAGTAACTTAGTCAACAATAATGCAATTATAAAAAAAACCCTTGACAAAACGACGGTAGTACCCAACAAGACCCAAAAAGCTACATACCTTAGACACATTATTAGGCGGTTCCTACTTTAACACTGCTTGAATCTTCTAGGGTCCACTCAAATACCGTCTGTCGTTACTACATGACCTAGGAACAAAACTATCTACAACCAAAATTCACACTCCCAAACTTGGCATAAAGCTCTGCTCCAAAGCATCTGCATGACGATGCTGATCGTGTTCTTCCTCTGACCGAGAATAAACAAGGATGTCATTTTTGATGACCAATACAAACTGATATTGGTATGGGTGGAAAAATCAGTCCATCAAGTCTATAAATGTTGTTAGAGCGTTGGTGAGTCCAAACAATATTACAAGTAACTTTTAGTGGTTGTACCTTGCTCTAAACATTGTCTTGGCTATGTTCGACATCCTTGACTTTCAACTGGTAGTACCCTAACCTCAAATCTATCTTAGAGAATACACATACCCTTTAAGCTCATCGAAGAGATCGTTTATCCTAGGAAGAGGGTAGCAGTTCTTTATGGTCAACTTATTCAATTGCCCATAATTAATACGCAACCTCATAGATCCATCTATCTTCTTAACCAAGAGGATAGATACTCCCCAAGGAGAAACACTTGGCCAGATGAAACCCTTCTTTAGATCTAATTCTTTAACTCTTTTAACTCTGTCGGTGCCATGCGATAGGGATCAATAGAAACTGAAGCTGAGCTTGATAACACTTTAATGCTAAACTTAACCTCTCGATCAGGCGTCAACCCCGATAGTTCTTCTGGAAACATATAAAAAAACTATCATACCATATGAATATTTTATAGTGTCGGAAGTGCAATTCTAGTGTCCACAACATGAGCTAAGAAGGCTTCACACCCCTAACTAATTAATGTCTGAGCTACTTCCGCTGAAATAACCATGGTAGGGAAACATGACTTCATCTTAGTCGTTACCATTTTAGTCCTACATCTTTCTTGAGTTTGAGTTTCCTCGCCTTGCACTTCAAACTAGCATCCTACTCTGAAAGCCAATCCATGCCTAATATCACATCAAAATCTCAAAAAAAAAACTACTCTATTAGGTCGTCTAAGAAGATTTAACCCTGAATTTCTTCTAGACAACAACTTATGAATTTTATCAACAAAGACATCTAACCTCATGAGACTAGACACTCGAACCCTTATTTTTAAATCCTTGACTGAAACGTTCCTTTCTCGAACCAGATAATAATATATGTAGGAATTGGTGCATCTCTAACACTATAAGCTTAGGAACAAACCGATTTAATATAAAGAACTCTTGCTCATAAAATGGTGCATATCTAACACTATAAGCTTAGGAACAAACCGATTTAATATAAGGAACTCTCACTGATACTCGAGTATGGTCATGCGCCCTACGTTAGATGTAAGAACTGGTCCTTCAACTCATCCATGTGGGTCTCTACAATGTATTTCTCTAAAAAATACAATAGAAAGTACTCTCATGTGACCTCTTTGGCTCCATAGACAACTCTATTATCTCCCATCAATTGATCGTGTTACACTTCAAAAGGGTGGTGACGTACTATAACTTACTTTTGGGAGTGAGTTGTAATGGACGTAGTGTGCAGAGAGTTTTTCTAAGCCACTGGTTAAGAGCGTTATGGTTTTCGTCATTGAAACCCTAAAAATCAATGGTCTTATACTTACAGAGCTTCTCAATAGGAGACTCCTAAGGGGCTGTTACAGGTGGGGTTATTGATATTGTAAAGATAGAGGGTGCAACTAGTGTCCTAGGTATGGCATAAACTATCCACCAAACTACGAACGTAAGGTCCCTAAAATGGGTCGCCTCATCGATCCCTACATCACTTGATACCTCAAATTCTGAGTGTAGAACAAACTCGTCACCAGTATCTCCAGTAAGGGATGAATGACTCTCATCTCGACCCTCATGACTAGGAGTGAAGCTATCTTCCATTATCTAATTATGCAATTAGAAAAGAATGAGTGGTCATTATCACCATTCTAGAGACTTAAGTATTCTTGGTAAGACTGTAAGATTTATTTGGCTTAACTAATGCTGCAGATGAGGAAGGTTCTTTGTTGGCCGTGTTGATGCAGGAAAAACTAAGGAATAATTTATTTGTCGAGGTAAGATTTATATTACCGGGATGGTGAGGTTCTAATCTGCCTTAGAGATAAGGAGAGGGTTTTATTCGACTAAAAGGGTCGCTACTTAAGTAAGATAGGTAAAGACTGCAATTTACGCTGAGGGGTATTGCTACAACAACATTTTAATAAACCAAGGGTCGTAGTTCATGCCAAGTAGTATTGTCGTAGCAACCGTCGTAGAATACTCTAGTAATCCTATTGGGCAACCTAACCATAGTGCACTAAATCATCCTTAGCGTGAAATGACTTCTCGCCATAGGAAAATAAACCTAAGTGCTCCGTAAGAAGTTTGATTGTGTAAAGTTTTTCATTAATATATAAAACTCAACGTTTTTATTTGCCTTGGCAATTTTTATTTGTTTACTCTTGTACATTTTCCTTGCCTAGACCAAACTTTTCTGCACACCATACTTCTCAATATTTTTTGCCTCGACAATAGTTTTCCATATGTTTATATCCCCTGATACTATTTTTTCTGCTTCGATAAGAATTTCAGGACTAGCTCATGACATCCAGTTCTAGCTGTAGCAAAACATCAAAAATTCCCACCAATCCCTGAGGAGACGATAACTCAACTTACTATTATATTACTTGCATCGATTGTGTACACTTGCACAAATTTGATTTCATTAGCATATATATTCACAAGCGATCAAGTTTTTGGCGTCATTATCGGGGATTGGCAACTAGAGGAATTTTAATAATTTATGCCAAAACAAGTTTTTAGTTTATTGTCATATTTTCTTTATTTAGTTTAACTCGTTAATTTTCTTATTTTCTTTTATAGGTTTTTGTCATGTATGACTAGAAGATCTGCTGGAAAATCATTAATAACATTTGACAGTGAGATAAAAAAGTCATTCAGACAAAGGCGATGTACTCAGCATGCCATAGACTATATGAATTGACGCAGTATCAAGCTGACAATAATATGGAAGACGAGGCATATCCCGATGTCTCAGCAAATAATCTTCTCAGAAATACTGTAAGACCACGAGCAATACGAGATCACTTAAATCTGACTCTTGATGATCTTAACCCTATAATCGTGGCACCTATCCATTTTGAACTTAAACTAGTGATGTTCAATATGCTAAACTCCATCTATCAATTTGGTGGCTCACCTAATGAGGATGCTAGATAGCATGTATGTGTTTTCCTTGAAGTTTGTGATTCGTTCAGGGAACAAGGAGTGCACGAAGACATGTTGAAGTTTAAACTATTCCCTTACTCTTTACGTGACTGGGAAAGAGTTTGGTTTAGTAGAGTCCTTTTTGGATCAATGAAATCTTGAGTTAACTTATGCAAAACTTTTATACTTAGATACAACCCACCAATATACACACCTAGCTCCGCAATGAAATTACATTTTTTCACCAAGGCGATGATGAATCTATGTACGAATATTGAGACATATATAAAAGTTCGCTTCGCAAGTGCACTAACCACGAATTCCACGATTGGACTCAAGTCGTGATGTTTTATAATGGAGTCAATGTACCTACTCGTATGATGTTAGATGCCTCAGCGAATGACACTTTACTTGACAAATTACCCGATGAAACCTTTGATATCCTCGATAAGATAGGCAACAATGACTATCAATTTCTGACTACAAGGCTTGGAACCGATAAAAAAGTGTCTAGAGCATACGAAATTGAGGGTAATAATTTTTTATCTGCTCAACTTTCTGCTATAACAAATATGTTGAAAAATTCATTGTGTTCCAGTGAGGTGAAAGAAGTCAAGGCAATTAACTCAGCATGCATTTTATATCGTGGCAACCATCATGAAAGTGAATGGCCAGAAAACCAGGAGTCCATCAATTTCATGGGAAACTTTAAGAGAAGCAAGAACAACTCCTACTCGAATACATACAATCTTGGCTGGCGATAACATCCAAATTGTTCATGGGGTAATCAAGGGAACAACAACAAAAACCATGCAGACAATTTTAATAGGCCACAACAAAATATTTATGAACACTCAAGTTCACAACATCAACAGATGCCATGGCAAGCTAATAATAAAAGTAATACATCTTCTTCAAATTCTAACTCCCTTGAAGCTTCATTGCAGGAGTTTATGGATTTGACAAAAGATTTTGTGGCTTCAACAAAGACCTTGATACATGAACACTCATCAACAATCAAGAATCAAGGCAGTCTATTGTAGAGCCAAGCAACTTTATTACAAAGCCATAGCTCATCATTGAGGGCATTGGAGAACCGAGTGGGACAAATTGCCATGACACTACATTCGCGCACATAAGAAAGTCTCCCTAGTGACACTCAAGTCACTAAACCTCATGGAAAGAAGCAATGCAGTGCGTTCACGTTGACGAGTGGTACTCATATTAATATTGATGATAAGTTTGGGGGAAACAACCATAAAATTTTAGCCAAGGCACTACACATGAAGAACCTAGAGATCAAGCTGAAATTGTTGAACAAAAAGAACTGCCTAAGGAGAAGGAAAAGAACGAGGGGTCAACAAGTCAATACATTAATGGTGAAAATTTATTTGCTAAGGAAAAGTTTCTTCACCACCTGCAGCAGATGAAGTCAAACCTCCACCACCCTTCCCTCAGTGCTTGAAGAAGCATAATGATGAAATCCAGTTCAGAAAATTTGTTGATGTCCTTAACCAATTGCATATCAATGTTTTATTACTTGAACCCTTTGAACAGATTCATTCCTATGCCAAATTTTTTAAGGACATTGTCACAAAGAAGTGAAAGGTGAAAAAATAGAAATTGTTGCCACGACAATAGAATATTGTTCGACGATGAGTAAACTTCTGTCGAAGCAAAAAGATCATGGACGTTTTGTTATACCATGTTCCATCGGTGATAAATATGTTAGAAGAGCTCTTTTTGACTTGGGGTCAAGCATCATTTTGATGCCCAAGTCCATATTTCTGAAGCTTGGAATGGGTAATGCTTGACCAACCATCGTGATTTTACAACTAGCTGACTGGTCACACATTTGTCCCAAGGCAGAATTGAAGATGTGATTGTTAAAGTGGACAACTTTGTCTTTCCAAATGATTTCCTCATTATAGATTATGAAACCAATGAAAATGCACCTATTAGTCTTGGACATCCATTCTTAGCTACAAGGCAAATTTTAATAGATTATGAGAAAGAAGAGTTCACAATGACGGTGGCAGATCAAAGCATCACAATTAATGTTTTCAACACTCTAAAAATATGTTAATGATTCGGAAGAATGCCGTTACATTAAAGGCGTTGATTCAATAGACGAAGCTGGAACAGAAAATTTTGGCCAAGGTAAATTTTAGCATATTGATAAGTATGAAAATCCGTGCGAAGACAAAATTCTCCAGAAGGAAGAGTGTAATTTTTTTTGCCAAGACGATGTTTTACAATTTGAGGAACAAAATTATTTTTGCCCAGGCGAAAGTTTTCTAGACATAGCATACAAAAATATTTGGCTACGCAAAAGTTTTTTCAATGAAGTAGATGAAAGACATACTGAAGATAAAGCAAGTATGGAGTCTGAAGATGATTCATTGGAAGTGGAACAGTCTAGTTTACTTCAAGCTAGACCATGTATGAGATTCAAACCCTTTGATTTAAATGAATTCATTCCTCCAAAACCTTCACTGCAGCATGCACCTACCTTAGAACTTAAACCATTGACATCACATTTGAAACATGCTTATATAGGTAGTGCTGAAACTTTACCATTTATAATTTCTGCTAGTCTAACCCTCGAGCTAGAGGGAAGTTTATTGAATGTTTTGTCATAGCACAGAAAAGCTTTTGGGTGGACTATGGTAGACCTAAAGGGAATCATCCCTACAATATGTATGCATAAGATCTAATTAGAAGATAGCCATAGCAAATTCTGTGGAACCAAAAAGGAGACTTTACCCGAAAATAAAAAAGTGGTAATGAAGGAAATCATAAAATGGTTTGATGTTGGGGTGATTTATCCCATATCCGATAGTTCATGGGTCAATCCTATTCAATGCGTGTCGAAAAAGGGTGGCATGACCATTGTTAAGAATGAGAATAATGAGCTTTATACTACAAGAACCATCACGAGCTGGCGGATTTGCATGGATTACTGAAAGCTCAACAAGGTAATGAAGAAATACCACTTCCCCTTTCTTTCATCGATCAACTGCTTGATCGGTTAGCATCAACACATTTTACTATTTCCTTGACGGATACTCTAGATACAATCATATTTCCATAGCACCTAAAGATTAGAAGAATACCATCTTCACCTGCTCGTATGGAACTTATGCCCTTAGAAGGATGCCATTCGAACTATTTAATGCTCCGATAACTTTTCAGAGGTTTATCATGGCCATTTTCTTAGATATGGTGGAGGATTTCATGGACATATTTATGGATGACTTTTTTGTCTAAGGAAATAACTTTGACCGATGCCTTAACAATTTATCTAAAATGCTAAAGTGATGTGAGGAGTCCAACCTTGTGTTAAACTAGGAGAAATGTCACTTTATGCTGACCAAAGGAATTTTGTTGGGACACAAAATTTCTCACTAAGTCATCGAAGTTGACAAAGAAAAAATGGAAATAATTGATAATTTGCTTCCACCCACCACTGTGAAGGGGATACAAATTTTTCTACGGCATGCAGGATTCTACAGATAGTTCAGCAAGGAATTTTCAAGGATTTCAAAGCCTTTTTGTCTATTGCTTCAACAAAATCAACCATTCATGTTCACCGATGAATACCTCAATCCGTTCACTAATCTGAAGAAAACACGTGCTTCGACACTAATTGTTGTGCCATATGACTGGGATGCCCCTTTTGAGCTGATGTACGATGCACGTGACTATGTTGTAGGGAAATGTTAGGGCAAAGAAAAGGTAAAATCTTCCATGTCATCTATTATTCTAGTCATACCCTTAATAATGCAAAACTTAATTATACCACCACTGAAAAGGAACAGCTTACTGTGGTATTAGCTTTTGATAAGTTTAGGACACATCTTATAAGAACTAAGGTCGTTCTACATACTGATCACTCTGCCATTTAATACTTAGTTAATAAAAAAGATGCAAATCATAGGCTTATTAGGTGGATATTATTGCTAAAAGAATTCTATTTGGAGGTTAACGATATGAAGGGTATTGAAAACCAAGTAGAAGATAACTTGTCTAGGCTATAGAACAAGAACATTTTTCATGACATGAAGGATATTCAGGAGGATTTCCCTGATGAGAAATATTTATTTGCCATGGTAGTGTCGTGGTACTCTGACATTGTTAACTTTCTTGTTAGTGGTATTATGCCTTTAGATTTATTTAAATAGAGCAGGAAAAAATTCAGACATGATGTATGTCGCTATTACAGGGATGGATCATTCCTATTCAATCAATGTGTATACCAAATATTTCGTAGGTGCATCCCTGAAGAGGAACATAAGGAGATCCTATTTCATTTCCATACATCCCCGTGTGGAGGGCACTTTGGTGGGATAAAGACTACTGCAAAGGTCCTCCAATCCAGCTTCTACTGACCCACCTTATTCAAGGATACACATGACTTCTATGTCATGTGATCGTTGTTAGCGCACTGGGAGCATATTCAGGAGAAATAAGATCCACGGTAAAACATTTTGGAAGTTGAGCTCTTTGATGTGTGGGGGGTCGATTTTATGGGACCTTTCCTATTGTTCTTTGGTGATTTGTACATACCCTTTGCCGTAGACTATGTTTCCAAATGGGTTGAAGTTGTGGCCACACCTCGCAATGACTCCAAGACCGTGTTGAAATTCTTGCAAAAAACATATTCACACGTTTTAGAGAACGACGAGTAATTATCATCAATGAAGATACTCACTTCAATAATAAATTAATCGCCAAGGCACTGAAAAGATACGGGTTGCACCATAGAATTGCCATGACATACCATCCCCATAATAATGGGCAGGCTGAGGTCTCTGATTGCGAGATCAAGTAGATTCTTGAGAAGGTGGTTAACACAAAGCAAAAATACTAGTCGCCAAAGCTCTATGAGGCACTGTGGTCTTACCAAACATCATTTAAAATGCCACTCGAAATGTCCCCATTCAAGCTAGTCTATAGGAAGGCATGCCATTTTCCCGTGGAATTGTAATACAAAGCATTTTGGGCCATCAAAAAACTAAATATGGATGCACAACTTGTTATAGAAAGAAGATTGTTGGAGTTGAATGAAATGGATGAATTTATAGCTCAGGAGTATGAAAATGCCCACCTCTACAAACAAAATACGAAAAGATGGCATGATAGAAAAATTTTACCTAGGCAATTTTTTTCCTGGACAGCAAGTATTGCTCTATAATTCACGAATCAAGCTATTTCCAGGCAAGATAAAATCTAGATGGTCAGGACCATTCATTGTACACCAAGTTCATAGCCACGGTGTAGTAGAAATCAATAATTTGGATGATGGGTCAACCTTTAAGGTGATGGTCAACGACTGAAGGCATACAATGGATCACCCATCCTGCTTGATAAATTGGTGCTATTACTTCACGAATCCTAAGAGTTTACCCTTCTTCCATGAATAAATTTTGTTGCCTAGGAAGGAAAAATTTACACTCTGTACATAAATAATCCATTTTTATTTTATTCTACACGAGTTGTACACTTTTATTTTATTCTCTATTTTTATTTCTTGTAAAAATACACTTTGTACATAAAATTTACACTTTGTACATAAATAATCGAGTGGCAGGAACGATACACGTGGCAGCGTAGGGTTTGTGCTCATACATGGGAGGAGGAGAAACACCAGAATATTGGTTTTGGTGGCACTTCTAAAAGAGAAAACAAATACTTTTCCTTTTTATATTACTTTTAGTAAAATCAAATATCTTCCACATTAATGCAATATTTATTTTCCCCTTATTGATTTACACTTTTACCTCTAAGAAAGAACTTATTACCCAACTTTTTCTCCAAAACCATCTACTTCCTCTTTTTCCTCACCGTTCACTCATTTTCAACTCCTTCTTCATCAACTTTTCTTTCCCTCAATTTTACACCTTTCACCAAAACCCTCCAATACTGCAGTGAAAATCATCTGTTCTTTCCCTAAATCTATCAAAGAAAACACCATGGCCCAATCCAAGAAGAATCCAGGCGCTTCTACATCCTCTTTCGTGGCTTCAAGATTTAAGCTCTTCCAAACCAACGAGGCTGAGGCAAAGTTCAAGGCCCTACATAAACGACAAGTTTACTTAGAGGATGACTTTGTCTTCCCTGAGGCTGGCAAAGAACCGTTTAGGCCGGAAGTAATGGACATCGTCCGAAAGCATAAGTGAGAGAAATTCACCTGGCACCCAAAGACGGTGGTACCAGTAATAGTGAAAGAGTTTCACTCCCTCGACCTTAAACCACTACTTTAAACTCAGAAATGTGGAGGATCAACATAAAAAATTTCTTATCTAGGCAGATCAAGAAACATATGATGGTGTACTGGAGGATTTGTGTTTCGAATGGACAAATTTTGAAGGGAATGCGCCAAACCGTAAGCGTGTGGATCATCGAGCCTTCAAGCCAGTAACCAAACCGTGGAACTACTTTTTGAAAGAAAAACTAATGCCTACCTCATACAATATGATAGTATTGGTGTGACGCTTAATGCTTCTCCAGTCAATCATCTACGGATACGTGATCGATATGTGCAAGATAATTTTTGAATAAACCCACGAGTGTGCAAAGAGGACCCGAGGTAACCTTCTTTTCCCCAATTTGATAAATACTTTGTGCAGGAAGAAAAAAGTCCAAAAGGATCATTTTGAGGACTTTATCAAGTTAAAGGAAGGCATCACCAAAAAGAAGGTTCTTAAACTTATGAGTTTTGATGACAACGCTCCACACGAGTGCTTGTACTGAGAAGCAAAATTGGTTGCCGTAGTAAGAATGACAGTCGTGGTCACATCCAAGAGGGATACGTGAGAGTGGTTGGAGTATCTAGAAGGTCACATGCATACCTTCTTAAACTATGTCAAAGTTCGGGATGCCCAGATGAATGTTTTCTTCAAGGAACTACTTCTAGTTACCAAGGAAGACCTGCCACCTTTTTATGATGAAATCCTGCATCAATTGGTTCCTACAGGCTGCAGTACATTTCATGCCTCGACATAAAATGTTCCTCCTGAGTCCCCCCATAGATTTCACTCCTTTTGCCATGCATGTCTCCCTCATCCATGAAGAAGGCCATGGCCAAAGAGATGATTATCTCAGCTCCTCCTCCTCTTATTCTGAGAACACTCGAGAAATCCTACCCTAATTTTTTTATGATGCTGATTTTATCACAGAGTCTGGCCAACCTAATCCTGAACAAGTATCTGAATAGCCCCTGGATCTCAATGTTAAAATAACTCTTGACCTTGAAGTAAACCAACTTCAAGACATCCCTGTTAAGCCCTCACAGCCGAGGAGATGACATCACCAGCTAGTCCCCTGAGTACGCAACGTCACCTCAAGTGTACAGTTGGTCATCTTGTTATGTCATCTTATTCTTCTATTCTTTAAGGAGATACTGGATATGAGATCCTTCTTATCTCAAACAACACAGAACCCGCGCGTCCAGTCTAGCCTCTCCACCTCAATGAAGTAATCTTTCTTTTATTTTCATTTTGATTACTATTTTAGAGTAATTTTCATTACATTCGTTTTCATGCATTGAGGAAAATGCATGCCTCAATTTTGGGGGAGGTGTTGTATTCCATACTTAGTTTTTACATTTTTGATAATAGTTGGTTGAAAAATTTATTGTCATGGCATGAGTTTCATTAGGATAGTTGTTGGAAAAAGTTGATGATGCCCAATGATGAAAGACAATTTTATTGCCTAGGCCAGAATTATTTTACATGACTGTTGAAGGCTAGAATCAACCTCAGGACTTGATTCTTTGTGACTCTTTGAACACGATTATTTGTTTTATGTACTTAATGTTCTTAGAACATTTTTAGGAAATAACTTTTTGCGCGTCGTGGAATTAAATGTTTGAAAGGCTAAATTGAACTCCTTAATGGTTTGAATTGTGTTGAATTACAAAAAATTGCCTCAGCATAACTGTAGAGGGACACTCCTCTATGTGTTGGCATAACCTGGAAAATGTCTTAAAAAAATAGTTGCCTTAGTATATTAGTGAATGAAAGTAGTCACAGGATGACTCTACCTGACTAGCTCGGGGGTGGGAGGTATCCTCCCTTTCACCTAGAGTGTGGGATGGTAGTTATGATGAGTTGACTCCCCTTGAAGTTTTCTTAAAAAAGTTAAAGTTACATAATGAATAAATAGGAGTGAAACTATGCTTGATGAATAATTTGATGCCTTGGAAAAATAGAAGTGCTTACTTATGAGTTTTCTAACTACGTTAAAGCATAGACTGCTATGCAATCACACACATACACCAACAAAGAATCATGACCTAAGAATGGTACTTGACTTCTCGTACAATCTACCATGTTGAGGCTAAACTTTTTACTGAGGATTAAAATTTTAAACCACATATTTGCCCTAATTTTTTTCTTTGCCATGGTAATTTATTTCTCTACAGCTTATTAACCATTTCTTGAGGACAAACAATATCTTAAGTTTGGGGGTGTGCTAACTCCATAAAAAGACAATGTTTTTTGTCTTTTTACTTAAGTTATTTTTTGTCTAAAAGTCATTGTCATAGCATTTTAGTTGCATTTAGGTCATATTTGCATGTGGTGGATACGTTTAACCTAGGCAAGATTTATCTGGCTTAATTGATTCTACTGAGGAGGAAGGTTATTTGTTGGTTGTGTTGATACAGAAAAAAACTAAGGAATAATTTATTTGCCGAGACAAAACAATTTCCCAGGGCTAGAAGAACATAAGAAGACAACAATGAGGAACATATTTTTCTTACCAAGGCAAGATTTATCTTGCAGATCTGACGTGGCTCAGCAACTACTGACGTCTTTTACCCAGCATCATCCTCACGTGCAATCATGCCCTCATCAAAGAAATTGACCACTTCCAGCTACTATATCATTCATAAACTGGGTATGTTAACGAGGGTATTTAGAGAATTTCAAAGGTAATAAAACCCTAGAAATTCCCACTACAAATACCTCATTATAGCTCTCCAAAAAGAGAGACAATCAAGGAGATGATCGACCCTAGGCTTGGAACAACCGAAAGCATCACTTTATTTTCCACTGTTCTCCCACTCGACCATCCTTGGTACCCTCCATAGTTGGGCTTCATCGGAGCAGCGGTCATGCCCACGAGAGAGGTTGGTCATTGGATAAGGCATGGTGGTGGTCAGAATGTCATGACAAAGCTATATTTGGGAGTGTTTCTTCGTTTGTTCTTAGTTTCCATTTCGCTTAAAGGGCTTGTACTGAATGTTTAACTTTGGATGATATTTTCCGCACCATGAACTGTTTTACATGGTGTTGGTTATTGTTTTGATGAAAATTTATTTGACTGTTGATGAGTGATGAAGTTTTCTTATGCTTAATGTTGTTTTGTTCATTGTTTTAATATTTTACCTTGACGATGTAAGAGATTTTGAGAGATTGCCCGGTGTATCGACAGAATATTCCTAGACTTTGTAAGAGCTTTCAAGAGATTGCCATTTTTCTTGGAATAAATGCCTAATATCGACAGAGTTAGGGTAGATCTACGTGAACAACAGAACTAATCCAGGATGGTGAGGTTTTAATCTGCCTTAGAGATAAGGAGAGGGTTTCATTCGGCTAAAAGAGGTAGCTACTTGAGTAGGATAGGAAAAGATTGTAGTTTATGCTGAGGGGTATTGCCACAACAACAGTTTGACAGGGTTGTAGTTCATGCTGAGTAGTATTGTCGTATCAACCGTCCTTCAATACTCTAATAATCCTGTTGGGCAGCCTAAGCATATCGCACTAAATCACCCTTAGTGAGATATAACTTATCGCCATAGCAAAACCAACATAGTGCTTCGTAAGACGTCTGATTGTGTGAGGTTTTTCCTGAATATATTAAACTCGAGGTTTCTATTTGCCTTGATAATTTTTATTTGTTTACTCTTGCAAATTTTCCTTACCTAGACCAAACTTTTCTGCATGCCATACTTCACAATATTTCTTGCTTGGACACTACTTTTCCATCTTTTTATATCATTTGATACTAATTGTTTTCTATTTAGACAAGAATTTAAGGACTAGCTCGTGACATTTAGTTCTAGCTATAGAAAAACATAAAAAATTCCCACCAATCCCTAAGGAGACGATAACTCAGCTTACTACTATATGACTTGCATTGATTGTGTACTTTTGCACAGATTTGCTTGCCTTAGAATATACATTCACCAGCGATCACATATAGAAGTATTTAGTACATGTTTATGTAGGTTTATTGGTGCGATCGGAGGAATTTTTTACATCTCAAGATGACAACCTAACCTACTTAGGATACCTTCAGGTATCGAGGTAAGATCCAAAATTTTCTACATTGAAAGCATAGACCCAACCAACTTAATCTGTCGATTCTGGGGTATATATACCCATTCGGTAGTTGAAGTGCCTTAGAACTAGCTGACATATCCAGATAATTCTAGTAAACTAACCATGATTACCTACCAAAATAGCTTGGGTGTCTTGATCGTTTCTCGAGCATTAAACAAGAGCTAGTTTTATGTCATCCTAGTTTAACCCATTTCTAGTTGTGTCTACAATTATGTAAGGTTTTCTCGCTTGTAATCTTATTCTATAAGTTCAGACGACTCTAGGTCCCTTATACCCAAAAGTTTAACTTGGATGGATTTCTTATCAAAATCATGATGAGGGTATCGATACTCTACTTAGAGTACCAGTACTAACGGGGTTAAACTATCGATACTCCTATTAGTATCGATATAATTTTGGGTTCAATGTTTTGAAAAATAAGGTGACTATCAATACCCTTATTTAGGGTATTGACACCCTGACTATGGTATCGATACTCCCCTGAGTATCAATATCAAAATGGCTTACTGAAATTATAGCTTTAAAATTTATATCGATACCCTCCTCGAGTATTGATACCCTAAATACAATATTGATACCCTATTTTAGGCATACCTAAGACCTTACCCATTCTCCCTCCTATGTCCACTAAGCAATGTTTAAGTCTTATGAGAGTTATTTGCGGTTAAAATGGGTCATCTTTCAAGGTTGAAATTATCACAATTGAAATTCACCATGAAAATGATTGGGAATGATTCATGAAGTCAATTAACAAACTACGCACATCTAATGAGCTACATGTAATATATACAAGTTTTAAATATGTTACCTTAGTGTTAGGTTACTGGAAAACGTCCTAGCTCAACCAAGAACCAACTTATCCTTACCTTTGGTCTTGGAACTTTCTCCAATCTTTTTCACTAAACATAAGAAACAAAATAGATTACTAACCCATTGGAAACCTTGAAAGGATGGAATATTTCTTCATAAGCTCAAGGTAATGGATTGAGAGTATTATTGAAACCCATGTTAAACCCCCACCTAAGGTTTCAATGTCCAAAACATAAAAGAGAGAGCTTAAGAGAAAGATTAAGAGACGTGGATTTCCCCTTTTACCTTAGAAGTTATGGTCCAGGCTTAGACCACCTTAAAGTTTCAACATTTGCTACCAAATCCTTGAAGAAATAAAGAATAAAGGAAAAGAAAAAGAAGAGGCAGACAAAAGAAATGCTCACATACGTGATCTCATTCCCAATTAATGGGATATAACTTTTGAATTTTTCAAAGTTAAAATTCAGCCTTTAGTCCAACAACTTTTGCTATAACTTAAAAATGCCCCTTTTTGCCACACGTTGGGACATCCTAAGCCCAATTTTACACTTACTTGGATTAAGGCTTTATTCAAAGTTAATGGGTTAATCTAAGGCCCTTAAGGTTTAGCTCGGGACTCTAACCCAAAATTAAGGGCGTTACATGGTCTGTCTTAAAAAATATATACTATTTGCCATAACTCAAAAACCACGATATATAATATTTGAAAATTACCATATCGGGTCTCTAAATTAGTTATTGATCAGGTATACATCTTTCTCGTGAGTCCCACATCACTAACTATTCTACGTGCAATTGAAACACCTCTTAATTTAGAGTTTAAAACTTTTATGCAAAGATGTCCTCTACATCTTGATCCTTACACTAAGAATATAAATTACCATTAACTTTTGTTAAGCACTAAAACAACATCAATTTTTTCAACACACCACTAAGAGCATTGAGAACCCTTCACATGGTGTATATAAGGGTGCAAATGTAATTCCATCATCATTTAACCTTGACCTTATCTTTGGGAAAACTGATTCAATTGCCACTACTAATATTTAGTAGAAGGAGTCGAGATGCCTCTGTCATATTTCGCATAAGATGTTCCCTTGTATATAATGTTAATCTTTGTTAGAAAACATCGCTCCATACAAGAGTCTTTATCCTCCTAGTAAGCTTATATCTCCAGAGATATCCTTTGGAGATACCTATTAGAGAAACCGTAACTCCATAGCAAAACAATTATTATCACCCTCTGCTCCAGCATGCGATTAGATACTCTTGCCCCCTTTTATTGGTCTAGAAAGACATCTCTTGTGTTGAACAAAATTGAAGGATGGTCATTATATTTTCCGCCAAAGTCAAGAGATCATCTAGTTATGCCTCATTAATATAATGGACATCTTTAAACCCGTGTCTTGGTTCAAGACACTTTAGGCATTCTCTCAATAATATAGGATAGAATTTTTATACCTTCAGAGGTCACTTTCGAAAATGGCCAGCTCTCTGCCCAACGAAATCTCTACATAAACCCCTCGTCCACTAGAGATAAAACCCCTGAAAGACTCATGTGATTTACCAAAGTAAAATATTCAAGATCTGACAACCAAATCTATTTGGTTTACTATCCTACAAGTAATCATAGTGACGGAGCCATGTAGGCCCTATGGGGCATTGCCCCAATTTTTTTATCTTTAAAAAATAGGAAAAATTACCAATTTAGACCTTTAAATTTTGATTTATTTTGATTCCCCCAATTTTCTATTGTTAATTATACTTTGCATTCAAGTTTTGTCTGGGGATTTCATTTGAGTTTCGTTTTGGTTTATATATATATATTATAATTAGTTATTTATATGTTATATTATTACTAGTTATATAAGGATTACTCATTAGTTATTATTACTAAGTTGTGCATGTGTCTATATATACATATATTATCATTACTTAGGTATATTATTAGTTATTAATATTAATTATGTGAGTATATATATATATTATTTATATTCTTATGTGATTCGTCATTTTACAGGCCCAAGTTACAAAAATTAGCTACTTGGAGCCCAAAACAAATACAAGGCTAAGCAACCCAAACAACGACCCAATGTTGCAGCCCACGAGTAGAAACCCTTGCAGCTAGAGTTATGAGGCATCATCGTTTCCTATATGTTGTTTGATCTAACGACTCAGATGCTTCCAACATTGATCGATTCATCTAACCAGCGTGTGTGATGCACCTACAGTCCTTACAGCTCCCACGCATTTCCAGACACGCCTATAGTCCCCCGTGCATTAGTCGTCCCCTTACGAGAATAGTACAACAAAGGGAATGAATGCCTTGACAGTTAGAGTAGTAGTAACCCTCATACCAATGGTCGTATGACCTCTTTCATCTTCTTGGCAGCATCCTCAAAAGAGGGTATATTACAAGTAACAAAAACCAGAAAAAGGAACATTCTCGAAACTAAAAGAGCGAGCATCAGAACCATTTGAAATACAAAGAAATGAGATAGGAACCAGAAAAAGGGAACCAAAGAGGAGATAGCAACTAGAAAAGGGGTACTAGAGAGGGGATAACAACTAAGAAAGGGGAACCATAGAGGAGATAGCAACTAGAAAAGGGGAACCAGAGAGGGGATAACAACCATAAAAGGGGAACTAGAGAGGAGATAACAACTAGAAAAGGGGAGGGAAATTTTTTTTTGGGGAAATTTTTGTAACCGGGTATTACACCCACAGAGAATATTTGTAAAAAGACTAGACCCCTATTTTTCCGAAAAGGAAAGAGAAAGAAAATAACCTTTTTTTAGGTATCTTCTGTTAGAGTATGCCCAAAGACCAACCATATGATGATTATAATAATATATTTATTTACTGATTTTATTGAATAAAGGCATTGCCAATATTATTTTCAATTATATGTTTGTGTTTAACGTAAACTGAAAGATAATAAAGTCCATATAATAACATTATTAAAAGATCCATAGTGATGTGATCCTGTCTAGCAACAACTTTCTTCATGACATACTTACATCATTGAAGATCCATCAAGCTCAATATAAGAGAGTTCTACCTTACTTTATATTATATTTACTCATTTATGCACTATATATTATTATGAGAATACATTTGCATATTAAACTATTCTTGAATAATCATATGTTATCGTTCACTTTCATATTATATGATTTTCATGCATAACATATGTTTCCACATCTTTACTTGGCTTTATATTATGTTTACATATGTTTTAGATTTATTTATTATATTTGCATATCATTTACATATCATGGCAGCATGTATTCATTCATTTATTCATTAACTCATGTCATGTTATTCTAGCTCATGTTATGTTTACATTAGCTCACTAGCTTTAAATCCATGTTTCTTTAGCTCATTTGCATGTATGCATCTCTTTTCTAGCTCATACATGTTTTCTTAAAGCTCATGAACATACAATGCCTTCTATCTAGCTTAAATACATGTTATCTTAGTTTCTAGATGATCATTCATAGCTCATATCACTTAAACACTTCACGACAACATGCATTTTACCTTAAATGAGCTCACACATTGCTTACTTTATTTGGTTGTTGATTCCTACAGGTGAAACACAAAGCAAGGCATATTATGGTAGCTTGGTTAGCTAAAAGGACAAACATAGCAACTCACACTAGCTTATGAATATTATGGCAACTCATTTCATCATTTAAGGAGCTTTAACTTAGCTAGAGGAGCTAGCATATAGCTGAACTTAACTGGAGGAGAGCTTTGGACCAAATTAACAAGACACTCGCCTAGCTTACCTTGAAGCTAGTTCATCTCTAGGCTGCCCATGGACTTCAAGACATCATCCTATGGTTGCAACCTCACCAAAGCATTGTAGGAAGACCCATGTGCATTCATGTAGGCTGTCATGTGCATCATTCAAGCTTGTGCACTCCATGTGACATCAAATAGGTGCCAAAACACCAAGGGATGCTTTCTATTCGGACAAAGACTCATTTCTCTTCATTTTGGAACCCAAATAACTTCCAAATGCATTCAAAAATCCTTAAGCCGAACCAACACCTTACCATTCGGCCAAGAGCATGTATCTTCATTAAAATCATGTGTTTTCATTAAAAATCATGTATTTTCAAAGGGTTTTCATCCATAGCCGAACCATCATGTATCTATTCAGCCTAAACCCTTTGAAAACTATAAATAGGATTTAGCATTTCAATTTGTAACTCAACCCATTTGATAATATAAATCTTGTGAGATTATTCTCTCTTCAAGTTCTTTTAGAACTATATCGATTAAGCAAGCTTTCCAAGTTTGTGGCGTCAACCTATTTCATTGATACTTCGAGTTCCTAATTCTTATAACTAGTAGGTTAAAGTCCTTACATACCATCCCTTATTTAAGTTTATAAAGAACGGGGTTTAAACTTTCTATAGTTTTGCTTCCTCTTTGGCTCAATTAAGATACTATCTGACCACCACCATATTCTATCACGTTCAAGCCTAAATCATCACCAATCCATTCCCATCTCCTCATCATTGAATTATCCTTAATTCATCAACAAGGAATGCGTCCATCAACATCATTTGGAGGCCGAATTAATCATCCCTTGAAGGATACTTTTACAACATTTCCGCAACCTACCTTTGATAACATTTATTTCCATTTCATTTCTTATCAATTCATTTCTTTCATAATTTCATAATTCCATTTATTCATTTCTTTCATTATTTCTTAATTCCATTTAATCATTTCTTTCTTTATATTGTGCAGATTACTTATTGATTTAAGTGTAGCATTTGGTGTCTCTCCTAGATCGGGAAACAACAAGGCTGCCAACTTCTCCATTACTGAAGAAGCTTGGATAACCTTACATCACATAGTCAAGTATTATTATGGGCATGGACAATAATAATACACTTAAGACTAACATGTTATTGATTGATGACAAGGAGTTGTCATTGACACAAAGATGTTAGAATTGATACATGATTATATTATTAGAGAACAATGTATTGGATTGACCCATCATGAGCATATGGCTTGGATTATTATGTAACAGTCATTACATTGCTCATGGTGATGACTCTATGTATGATCCTTAGACTTGAGATCAATGTCATCCCACCATATATTTATTGTATGTTTTGATACAATTAAACATGCTCCGTAACTGGTTGCATTATAAAGACTGTAGTGGGGTGTATATGGTTAAGATAGGATTTTTCCTTCCTATATACTAGGAAATATATCACAGACCACTTGATTGAGTGAGACTAGAAATGCATGGCCATGCTCGAATCAGTTGATATGTAATATCATAAATTATTCATTAATTATAGTCTACTCTAGATATCAAGAAACAATAGATGTGCTATACAAGTGTGACTATTCTAAGACTTGTGCCTATTCTAGATATAAAGGACAAAAGGATGTAATACATAAAAGAGTTAATCACGAAGATGATATGTCAAATCATAATTTCTTGTAACTTAGGTGACAATGATATATTGTTAGATATCACTCATTATATGTAATGTTAGAATTGTTCTAATAATTACTACTAACATTACAAGAACCTACATAGTCACACCTTAGGATTGAAATGAGCAAAGATGTATAATTTGTTGTATGTTACTAAAATATATCTAGAGTTAAGATATGTATATTTGATATACATATGATTTTAATTATCCTGAATATAGTGAGTAAGCATTAATAAAATTTAATTTAGATTACAACCCTTTTAATTGATATATAATTCAGAATAATTAAATAAGTGTTTAAATAAACATTTAAGATTGTAATTCGGATCATAAGTCTTTAATGTATATTTAATTTGATTTAATTAATTGCTATTTTATTTATCAAATAAATATTAATTTGAATTAATTTTAAAAACTTTAAAAAAGCTTAAGATGTTAGGGTAATTGATATATTTAAAGGAGGTAAGGTCTAGCAGGCGTTTTTTACTTTAGTCGTTTTTCTCAAAACCTATTTTGGGAAAAGAAAAATTTTGCCCTCAATCGGGTGAACTAAGTAGAGGCCGAGACTTGTTTTCGTGGAGGCTTACAATTCGAACCGTTCGTGATCACCACTTCTCGTTGTTGTCTTTGCTATTTTTCAAGGAACTCATTGTAAGTATTCACATCATTTCCTATCGATTTTGGTTTTACGTACTTGGATCGCTGGTGAGACCGTCGAGTTTTGTTTCCGCTGCATCGTGGGGTGCACTGATGGTCCTAACAGTTGTATCAGAGCCACTTGTATGATCCGAATTTGGGTTAAATTCTTGGTTGATGTGATATGTATGAGATGCATATTCTAGTTTTATCGTTTTCGGCAAATATGCATGATATCATTGTTCAAATCGATAACCGCAACGATTAATAAGTTAATTTGTTCATATGTTTTTCAATTTATTTTTTGCTTCAACGATTTTAAGAAATACTATTTTCTAAAAATAGTGTGATATATATGATATTTTTGTTTTAAACAGTGTTTGACTTGCATGGTTATAACCCTTGTTCAATTTACAATGGTTTAATTTGGAATACGGTCTACGAGCCGTGTCTTCCTATATCTCAGTTGTGTTTCTCTTCTCATCTTACTCTCTCGTATGTAAAACGAGTTTATTTTAAAATTGTAATCCTATGCAGATTCAAAAGGATTAGAAGAATTGAGAGAAGATACCAAGAGAGCAGTCTTAGGCTTTAGGTATTTTTTTTGTTCTCCCATTGACTTGGGATAGACCACCTTAGTAATTATTTTTGGGCTATAACCATTGCATCTTATTTATTGCTATGTTTGTTATGTTTGCAATGTATCAAATGATAAAATAAGAATAAATATTGACAAGATCAATAAGGGCCTAATATTAAAACAAACAATGATGAGATAATTATACAAATCCCTCTTTATATTCTAAGTTATCATAACTGTCCAATATTTACCCACATTAAGCTTCGATCGATGTTGTGTGGGCTTTGCCAAAGCATTAGAACATAAAATCTATCTTGGTTAATCGCGAAGAATATGCAAGTGATATTCACTAGTTAAGATATTAGTAATAACTTAGTTAGATTATTCTAGTAGGATTAGAAACCTATAGGTTAAATATTTGGATATGTCATGAGATGACTTGAACAAGAGTTGTTCACCAAAAGGATGAGTTACATGAGATGTAACTAGTAAAGTATTACTTACCTAAATAATCACTATCCTGAAAGAAAAGAAAAAGCTGATTTAGGAAATTGATGTATTATGGATCCTCACCTACTGAAAAAATTTTGATTAATTTTTTCGAAATTAAAACAGAGAGGGTTTTTAATTTTGAATAAAATAGTGAGAGTAATTTGTAAATAAAGACCTATTTATAAATTTTAATTCGGTGTACTTAATTACTTTAATATTTCCATTGTTGTAGATTTAATGGCAAATAACACTTTATCACTGCGATCACTCCTTGAGAAGGATAAACTTAATGGCATAAACTTCCTTGACTGGTTTTGTAATTTGAGAATTGTTCTCAAACAAGAAAGGAAGGAATATGTCATTAAAGAACATGTTCTTGATGAACTGGCAGCTAATGCTTCAAGAGCTAACAAAGACAAATTCAAGAAACATAAGGATGATAAGTTAGATGTTGGATGTCTAATGCTTCAGAAGCAACCGGAGGACATGGTTGTATATGAGATGATTCAAAATCTCAAAGAAATATATAAAGGACAAGCACGTCAAGAGAGTTATGAGACCTCTAAAGCTCTAATTCAATGCAATATGGCAGAGGGAATTCCTGTAGGAGCTCATGTGATCAAGATGATGGGCTACATCCAAATGATGGAAAAGTTTGGAATTCATCTCTAAGATGAATTGGCTACCGATGTTATTCTGCAATCGTTGCCAGATAGCTTTAGCCAATTTGTCTTGAATTTCAACATGAATGAAATTAACAAGACTTTGCCACAGTTACTTGGTATGTTACAAACAGCTGAAAGTAACATGAAAAAGGTTGGATCTAAGCCCATTCTTATTGTCTACAAGGACAAAGGAAAGGGAAAGAAAAAGGTAGTGGCAAAGTCTAAGGGAAATGGTAAGGCCAAACCAAAAGGAAAAACTACATTGAAACCCAAAGGGTGAGTTAGCAAGGAAGAAAAATGTTTCCATTGCGATAAGACCAAACACTGGAAGAGAAATTGCCTTGTTTACCTTGAAAAGGTCAACAAGGTAAAATCAAACAGAATGTTTGTTTCAGGTATTTATGCTATTGATGTTAATTTTTCAACATCTACTTCCTGGGTATTAGATACCGGTTATGGTTCTCATATTTGTACTTCTGTACAGTGACTGCAAAAGAGAATGAATTTGGCTAAAAGAGACGTAGGCCTACAAGTGGGAAATGAAGCAAGAGTTGTTGCATTAACTATCGGGACATATGTTTTATCTTTGCTTAGTGGACTTGATTTAAATTTAGAGGATTGCTATTTTGTGCCTAGTTTGACTAAGAACATTATTTCTATTTCTTGTTTGGAAAAAATTGGTTTTGAGATTATTATTAAGAATAATGGTTGTTCTTTTTATCTCGATAATATTTTTTATGGTTCGACACAATTGGTTAATGTCTCTATATTTTGCATCAAGAAAACACCATTTATAACAGAAATATTAAGTAATCCAAAACAAATGACTCGAATAAAACTTATCTTTGGCATTCTCGTTTAGGCCATATAAGTGAGAAACACATATCAAAACTCCATAAAGATGGATTTTAGATTCATTTATTTTCGAACAATATGATATATGTAAATCTTGCTTGTTGAGAAAAATGACTAATGCTCCTTTAAATAGTAAAGGTGAGCGAGCAAGTGATTTATTATGGTTAATACATAGTGATGAATATGGACCTATGAATACACAAGCTACAGGTGGATTCCATTACTTCATTACTTTCACCGATGACTTCAATCGGTATGGGTATATTCATCTTATGCACCATAAATATGAAGCCCTTGATAATTTTAAGGAATTTAAAAATAAAGTACAAAATCAACTAGGCAGGAGTATTAAGGCACTTTGATCATATCGAGGTGGAGAATACTTAAGCATAGAGTTTGATGAACTCCTGAAAGAATGTAGTAATGCCTCACAACTTACACCACCTGGTATACCAAAGTGGAATAGAGTTTCTGAAAGAAGGAATCAAACATTATTAGACATGGTTGGATCGATGATGAGTCAAAGTGATCTTTTGACTTCTTTAGGGACATGCACTTGAAATAACTACTTTCACACTAAATCGTGTTCCATCTAAATCGGTTCAAAATACACCATACGAGATATGGACTGGGAAGCATCATAGTATGTCTTTTATGAAGATTTTGGGTGGTGAAGCTTATGTAAAACATCAGATATCTACAAAGCTCGAACCTAAATCTCATAAGTGTATATTTGTTGGATATCCTAAAGAAATAAAGAGATACTATTTCTTCAACCCTAATGAGAACAAAGTGTTTGTTACTCGAATAGAAGTTTTTCTCGAAAGAGAATTTCTCTCAAAGAAAGGGAACGGTAGAAATATTGAACTTGGAGAAGTTCAAGAACAACATATCAATGAACCTGAAGTTGAGCATGTTTCACAAGTTGTTGAGGAGGATTCAACGATTTAGAAACACAAACATTGTATATATCCACAATTGAATGTCGTGCACCTGTGAGATTTGGATTTCTCGTTACTGCACATAGAGATATTTATCTTATAGATCAATATGAACCTAGGACTTATTAAGAGGCAGTGTCTAGTCCAGATTCTGAGAAATAGCTTGAAGTTATGAGATCTGAGATGGATTCCATGTCAGTAAATCAAGTATGGACTTTGGTTGAACCACCTGAATGGGTTAAACCTATAGGGTGTAAACGGCTTTTCAAGAAGAAAACCGACATGGATGGTAATGTACAAACATACAAGGGGCAATTAGTTGCTAAAGGTTTTTGACAAGTTTATGGTGTAGACTATGATGAAACATTATCCCCTGTAGCTATATTTAAGTCCATCTGGATCTTGCTCGCAATAGTTGCATTCCAAGATTTTGAAATCTGGAAAATGGACGTCAAAACTGCTTTCCTTAATGGATAACCTGAAGAGGATGTGTATATGACACAACCAAAAGGTTTTGTCATTCAAGGAAATGCTGGAAAGGTTTTTAAGCTAAAGAGGTATATTTATGGACTAAAGCAAGCTTCTCGAGGTTGGAATCTTTATTTCAATGATGCAATCAAAGAGTTTGGTTTAATTATAAATAAAGATGATTCTTATGTTTATAAGAAGGCTAGTGGGAGCATTGTTTCTTTCCTAAACTTGTATGTAGACGGCATACTCATCATAGGAAATGATATACCTACTTTATTGTCTATTAAGACTTGGTTAGGTAGTTGTTTTTCTATGAAAGATTTAGATGAGGTAGTGTATATCTTAGGAGTTAATATCTATAGAGATAGATCAAGACGACTTCTAGGTCTGCGTCAAAGTATATATATAGGCAAAGTACTGAAAAAGGTTCAATTTGGGAGAATCCAATAAAGGATTTTTGCCTATGAGACATGGCATTTCTCTTTCGAAGGAAATGTGTCCTTCAACTCTACAAGAAAGAGAACATATGAATAAGATTCCATATGCTTTAGCTATTGGTTCTATCATGTATACCATGATGTGTACTCGATAATATGTATCGCATCCTTTAAACATGACGAGTCGGCATCAAGCAAACCCTAGTGAAAATCATTAGGTTGCGATTAAAAATATCCTTAAGTACATAAGAAAAACTAAGGATAATTTCTTGTCTATGGAGGGGATGAAGAGCTTAGTGTAAAAGGTTATACTGATGTCAGCTTCCAAACTAACAAGGATGACTCACGATCGCAATCTAGTTTTGTGTTTTGTCTTACTGGAGTTGCTGTGAGCTGGAAAAGTTCAATGCAAGACATAGTACCCGATTCTACAACAGAGGCTGGATACATTGCAACAAGTGAAGCAGCAAAGGAGGTTGTTTGGATCAAGAAGTTCTTATTGGAATTAGGGGTTGTTCTCAGCATATCAGATGATGTAGAACTCTGTTGTGACAATAATGGAGCCATTGCACATACAAAGTAACCTAGATCTCATATACGATCAAAACATATTCTTAGGCATTTTCATCTCATTCCAGAGATCATAGATCGAGGAGATGTAGAAATATGCATAGTACACACGGATGACAACATTGTTGATCCCTTGATAAAGCTTCTTACATAGCAGAGGCATGATCGTCATACTGAGTCACTCGATATTAGATATGCAGTGATTGATCTTAGTGCTAGTGAGCGATTGTATGAGTATGCCCAAAAACCAATCATATGATGATTGTAATAAAACATTTATTTGCCTATTTTATTGAATAAAGGCATTGCCAATATTATTTTCAGTTATATATCTATGTTTAACATAAACTGAAAGATAATAAAGTCCATATAATAACATTATCAAAAGATCCATAGTCAAGTATTATTATGGACATGGCTAATAATAATACGTTTAAGACTAACATGTTATTGATTGATGACAAGGAGTTGTCATTAACATAGAGATGTCAGAATTGATACATGATTATATTGTTAAAGAGCAATGTATTGGATTGACCCATCATGAGCATATGTCTTGGATTATTATGTAATGGTCATAACATTGCTCATGGTGATGACTATATGTATGATCCTCAGACTTGAGATCAATGTCATCCCAACATATATTGTTGTATGTTTTGATAGAGTTAAACATGCTCCATAACTAGTTGTACTACAAATACTGCTATTGAATATATCTCAAAATATGTAGTGGGGTGTATATGGTTAAGATAAGATTTATCCATCCTACATAATAGGAAACATATCACATGCCACTTGATTAAGTGAGACTAAAAATGCATGGCCATGCTCGAATAAGTTGATATGTAATATTACAAATTATTCGTTAAATATAGTATACTCTAGATACCAAGAAACAATAGATGAGATATACAAGTGTGACTGTTCTAAGACTTGTGCCTATTCTAGATATAAAGGACAAAATGATATAATACATAAAAGAGTTAATCACAGAGATGATATGTTGAATCATAATTTCTTGTGACTTAGGTGACAATGATATATTGCTAGATGTCACTCATTGTATGTAATATTAGAATTGTTCTAATAATTACTACTGACATTACAAGAACCTACAGGGTCACACCTTAGGATTGAAATGAGAAAAGATGCACAATTTGTTGTATGTTACTAAAATATATCTAGAGTTAAGATATGTATATTTGATATACATATGATTTTAATTATCCCGAATATAGTAAGTAAGAATTAAAAGAACGTAAATTAGATTACAACTCTTTTAATTGATATAGAATTTGGAATAATTAAATTAGTTTTTAAATAAACATTAAAGATTGTAATTCAGATTATAAGTCTTTAATGTATACTTAATTTGAATTAATTAATTACTATTTTATTTATTAATTCGAAATAACTTTAAAAAACCCTAAGATGATAGGGTAATTGATATATTTAAAGGATGTAAGGTTTAGCAGACATTTTATACTTCAGTCGTTTTTTCAAAATAAAATTTGGGAAAAGAAATTTTTTTCTCTCAATCGGGTGAACTAAGTAGATACCGAGACTTGTTTTCGTGGATGCTTACGATTCGAACCGTTTGTGATCACCACTTCTTGTTGGTGTCTTTCTTGTTTTTCAAGGAACCCATTATAAGTAGTCGCATCATTTTCTCCCGATTTCGGTTTTATGTACTTGGATCGCTGGTGAGACCGTTGAGTTTTGTTTTCGTTGCGTCGTGGGTGCATCGATGGTCCCAACAGTGGTATTAGAGCCACTTGTACGATCTGAATTCAGGTTAAATTCTTGGTTGATGCAATATGTATGAGATGCATGTTCTAATTTTATTGTTTTCGACAAATATGCATGATATCATCGTTCAAATCGATAACCGCAACGATTTATATATTAATTTGTTAATATATTTTTCAATTTATTTTTTGCTGCAACGATTTTAAGAAATCCTTATGTCAATAGTTGACATGATGATCCGTGGGAGTATGATAGCAGATCGTGTTTGGCAGTGAAACAAAGGTTGTTCCGATGCAAAAAACCTTCGGGATTGAAAATCTCAAAAGCACAATTCTGTTAATAAGTGTTATCAAATCGTGAGGTTTTTCTATATAAACGGAAGTACTATTTTTCAAAAAGTAGTATGATATATATGATATGTGTGTTTTGCACGGTGTTTAACATGCATGGCTATAGCCCTTGTTCAATTTACAATGGTTTAATTTGAAATACAGTCTACAAGCCGTTCATTTCTATATCTCAATTTTATTTCTTTTCTCATATTACTCCCTCATACATAAAATGAGTTTCGTTTAAAATTGTAATCCTATGAAGATTCACAAGGAGCATAAGAATGGCAAGAAGATACCTAGAGAGCAGTCTTAGGCTTTAGTCTTTTTTTTTCTCCCATTGGCTTGGGATGGACCACCTTAGTCATTGTTTTTGGGCTATAAACATTGCATCTTATTTATTGCTATGTTTATTATGTATGCAATGCATCAAATGCTAAAATAAGAATAAATATTGATGAGATCAATAATGGCCTAATATTAAAACGAACAATGATGAGATAATTATGCAAATCCCTCTTTATATTTTAAGTTAACTTAACTGTCCAATATTTACCCTCATTAAGCTTCGATCAATGTTGTGTGGGCTTTGCCAAAGCATTGGCACACAAAATCTATCTTGGTTAAAAGTGAAGAATAAGCAAATGATATTCACCGGTTGAGATATTGGTAATAACTTAGCTAGGTTATTCTAATACGATTAGAAACCTAGAGGTTAAATTCTTGGATAAGTCATGAGATGACTTGAACAAGAGTTGTTCGCCAAAAAGAGGAGTTACATGAGATATAACTAGTAAAATATCACTTACCTAAATAATCACTATCCTAAAAGAAAAGCCAAAGCTAATTTCAGAAATTGATGTATTATGGATCCTCACCCACTAGAAAATTTTCGATTAATTTTTCCAAAATTAAAACATAGAGGGTTTTTAATTTTGAATAAAATAATGGGAGTAATTTGTAAATAAAGACCTATTTATAAATTTTAATTCAATAAACTTACTTAATTTAATATTTCCATTGTTGTAGATTTAATGGCAAACAACACTTTATCACTGCGATCACTCCTTGAGAAAGATAAACTTAATGGCATAAACTTCCTTGAATGGTTTCGTCATTTGAGAATTATTCTCAAACAGGAAAGGAAGGAATATGTCATTGAAGAACATCTTCATGATGAACTGGCAGCTAATGCTTCAAGAGCTAACAAAGACAAATTCAAGAAACATATGGATGATATGTTAGATATTGGATGTCTAATGCTTGCCACTATGACTCCTGAGCTTCAGAAGCAACAAGAGAACATGGTTGCATATGAGATGATTTAAAATCTCAAAGAAATATATGAAGGGCAAGCACGTCAAGAGAGTTATGAGACCTCTAAAGCTCTATTTCAATGCAAAATGGCAGAGGGAATTCCTGTAGGAGCTCATGTCATCAAGATGATGGGATACATCAAAAAGTTGGAAAAGTTGGGATTTCCTCTCAAAGAAGAATTTGCTACCGATGAATTATGTGATTCTCATATTTGTACTTCTGTACAGGGACTGCAAAAGAGAAGGAATTTGGCTAAAGGAGAACTAGAGCTACGAGTGGGAAATGGAGCTAGAGTTGTTGCATTAGCTATAGGGACATATGTTTTATATTTTCTTAGTGGACTTGATTTAAATTTAGAGGATTGTTATTTTGTGCCTAGTTTGACTAAGAACATTATTTCTATTTCTTGTTTGGACAAGATTGGTTTTGAGAATATTATTAAGAATAATTGTTGTTCTTTTTATCTTGATAATGTTTTTTATGGTTCGACACAATTGGTTAACGTCTCTATATTTTGGATCAAGAAAACACCATTTAGAATAGAAATACTCAGAGATCAAAAACAAATGACTCGAATCAAACTTATCTTTGGCATTCTCGTTTAGGCCATATAAGTGAGAAATGCATATCAAAACTACATAAAGATGGATTCTTAGATTCATTTGTTTGCGAACAATATGGTGTATGCAAATCTTGCTTGTTGGGAAAAATGACTATATCTCCTTTTAATAGTAAAGGTGAGCGAGCAAGTGATTTATTGGGGTTAATACATAGTGATGTATATGGACCTATGAATACACAAGCCAGAGGTGGATTACTTCATTACTTTCACCGATGACTTCAGTCGGTATGAGTATATTTATCTTATGCACCATAAATATGAATCCCTTGTTAAGTTTAAGGAATTTAAAAATGAAGTACAAAATCAACTAGGCAAGAGTATTAAGGCACTTCGATCAGATCGAGGTGGAGAATACATAAGAAAAGAGTTTGATGAACTCCTAAAAGAATGTGGGACTATCTCATAACTTACACCACCTGGTACACCACAGTGGAATAGAGTTTATGAAAGAATGAATCGAACACTGTTAGGCATGGTTCGATCGATAATGAGTCAAAGTGATCTTCTAACTTCTTTGGGGACATGCACTTGAAATAGCTATTTTCACACTAAATTGTGTTCCATCTAAATCGATTTAAAAGACACCATATGATATATGGTCTGGGAAGCATCCTAGTATGTCTTTTATGATGATTTTGGGTTGTGAAGCTTATGTAAAACATTAGATGTCAACAAAGCTCAAACCTAAATCTCATAAGTATATATTTGTTGGATATCCTAAATAAACTAAGAGATAATATTTCTTCAGCCCTAACGAGAAAAATGTGTTTGTTGCTCGAACATGAGATTTTCTCGAAAAAGAATTTCTGTCAAAGAAAGGGAAGGATATAAATATTGAACTTGGAGAAGTTCAAGAACAACATATTAATGAACCTGAAGTTGAGCATGTTTCACAATCTGTTGAGGAGAATTCAACAGATTTAGAAACACAACCACTGCATACATCTACAAGAGAATGTTGTGCACCTGCGAGATTTGGATTTCTCGTTACTGTAAATGGAGATATTCTTCTTAAGGATCAAGATGAGCCCTAGACTTATTAAGAGGCAGTGTCTAGCCTAGACTCTGATAAATGGCTTGACGCTATGAGATCTGAGATGGATTCCATGTCAGTAAACCAAGTATGGACTTTTGTTGAACCACCTAAAGGGGTTAAACCTATAGGGTGTAAATGCATTTTCAAGAAGAAACCCGACATGGATGGTAATGTAAAAACATAAAAGGGGTGATTAGTTGCTAAATATTTTCCACAAGTTCATGGTGTAGACTATGACGAAATATTATCCCCTGTAGCTATGTTTAAGTTCATCCGGATCTTGCTCGCAATAGTTGCATTCCATGATTATGAAATCTGGCAAATGGAAGACAAAATGTCTTTCCTTAATGGAAAAGTTAAAGATGATGTGTTTATGACACAACCCGAAGGTTTTGTCATTCCAGGAAATGCTGGAAAGGTTTTTAAGATAAAGAGGTAAACTTATGGACTAAAGCAAGCTTATTGAAGGTGGAATCTTCATTTCAACAATGCAATCAAAGAGTTTGGTTTTATCAGAAATAAAGATGAGTCTTGTGTTTATAAGAAGGCTAGTAGGAGCATTGTTTCTTTCCTAATCTTGTATGTAGATGGCATACTCATCATCGGAAATGATATACCTATATTACAATCTGTTAAGACTTAGTTAGGTAGTTGTTTTTCTATGAAAGATTTGGGTGAGGAAGTGTGTATCTTAGGACTTAAGATCTATAGAGATAGATCAATACGACTTCTAGGTCTGAGTCAATGTACATATATAGGTAAAGTGCTGAAAAGGTTCAGAATGGGAGAATCCAAGAAAGGATTTTTGCCTATAAGACATGGCATTTCTCTTTCGAAGGAAATGCGTCATTCAAATCCACAAGAAAGAGAACAAATGAATAAGATTTCGTATGCTTCAGCTATTTGTTCTATCATGTATGCCTTGATATGTACTAGACCAGATGTATTATATGCTTTAAGAATGACGAGTCGATATCAAGCAAACCCTGGTGAAAATCACTGGGTTGCGGTTAAAAATATCCTTAAGTACTTAACAAGAACTAAGGATAAATTTCTTGTCTAGGGAGGGGAGAAAGAGCTTAGTGTAAAAGGTTATACTGATTCCAGCTTCCAAACTGACAAGGATGACTCACTATCAGAATCAGGTTTTGTGTTTTGTCTTAATGGAAGTGCTTTAAGCTGGAAAAGTTCAAAGCAAGACACAATAGCTGATTCTACAACAGAGGTTGAATACATTGCAGCAAGTGAAGCAGCAAAGGAGGCTATTTGGATCAAGAAGTTCATATTGGAATTAGGAGTTGTTCCCATCATATATAATGATGTAGAACTCCATTTTGACAATAATAGAGCCGTTGCACAAGCAAAGGAACCCATATCTCATCAACGATCCAAACATATTCTTAGGCACTTTCATCTCATTCGAGAGATCGTAGATCAAGGAGATGTAGAAATATGCAGAGTACACATGGATGACAACATTGTTAATCCCTTAACGAAGCTTCTTACACAGCAGAGGCATGATCGTCACATTGAGTCACTCGATATTAGATATGTAAGTGATTAATCTTAGTGCTAGTGAGAAATTGTATGAGTATGCCCAAAGACCAATTATATGATGATTGTAATAATACATTTATTTATTGATTTTATTGAATAAAGGCATTGTCAATATTATTTTCAGTTATATTATGTGTTTAACATAAACTGAAAGATAATAAAGTCCATATAATAACATTATTAAAAGATCCGTAGTCAAGTATTATTATGGACATGAACAATAATAATACGCTTAAGACTGACATGTTACTGATTGGTGACAAAGAGTTGTCATTGACAAAGAGATGTCAGAATTGATACATGATTATATTGTTAAAGAAAAACGTATTGGATTGGCCCATCATGAGCATATGTCTTGGATTATTATGTAACGGTCATAACATTGCTCATGGTGATGACTATATGTATGATCCTCAAACTTGAGATCGATGTCATCCTAAAATATATTTTTGTATGTTTTGATACATTTAAACAAGCTCTGTAACTGGTTGCACTATAAAGACTCTTATTGAATATATATCGATATATGTAGTGGGATGTATATGGTTAAGATAGGATTTGTCCTTCCTACATAATAGGAAATTTATCATAGGACACTTGATTAAGTGAGGCTAGAAATGCATGGCCATGATCGAATAAGTTGATATGTAATATCACAAATTATTCATTAATTATAGTATACTCTAGACATCAAGAAACAATAGATGGGCTATACAAGTGTGACTATTCTAAGACTTGTGCCTATTCTAAGTATAAAGAACAAAAGGATGTAATACATAAAAGAGTTAATCAAGAAGATGCTGTGTCGAATCATAATTTCTTGTAACTTAGGTGAAAATGATATATTGCTAGATGTCACTTATTGTATGTAATATTAGAATTATTCTAATAATTACTACTAACGTTACAAGAACCTATAGGGTCATACCTTAGGATTGAAATGAGCAAAGATGTACAATTTGTTGTATGTTACTAAAATATATCTAGAGTTACGATATGTATATTTGATGTACATATGATTTTAATTATCCCAAATATAGTAAGCATTAAAAGAATGTAATTTAGATTACAACTCTTTTAATTGATATATAATTTGGAATAATTAAATAAGTTTGTAAGTAAACATAAAGATTGTAATTCAGATTATAAGTCTTTAATGTATATTTAATTTGAATTAATTAAATAATATTTTATTTTTTAATTCGAAATAACTTTAAAAAAATTAAGATGTTAGGGTAATTGATATATTTAAAGGAGATAAGGTCTAGCAGCCGTTTTTTATTTTAGTCATTTTCTCAAAACTAATTTTGGGAAAAGAAAAATTTTGCTCTCAGTCGGGTGAACTAAGTATAGGCCGAGATATGTTTTTGTGGAGGCTTACAATTATAACCGTTCGTGATCACCATTTCTCATTGCTATCTTTGTTATTTTTCAAGGAACCCATTGTAGTATTCACATCCTTTCCTCCCGATTTCGGTTTTATATACTTGGATCGCTAGTGAGACCGTCGAGGTTTGTTAACGCTTCATCGTGGGGTGCGCCAATGGTTCCAATATCTTCGATCTTTCTTTTGACTTCTACTGCAATTTGCATGTGTTTTGGTTTTGAAATAAATAGAAAATAAAGTGAGAGGGTTGGGTTACCTGAGTTGTGTGAACATCGGTGGAGTCTCGGTGGCTCCATCTTATAGCTTTTTGGGGTTCCATCGTTAGAGATAAGTGGTCAGGTTATTCTTAGTAATCCAAACAATTTCGGAAAAAAAATGAAAAAAGGAAAAATATGAGAGTTTGAGCTTCGTTACCTTGGTCAGTTGAGTCATCGCCAGAGTCAGGGTAGTTATTTGGTGTCTCTAATGCTGTAGGGGGTCTTACATGTAGGTTTAAAAGGACCTATTTAGGGCGGTCTGATCAGTCTCGGGTTTAGATTTAAGGAGATGGTAGAGGAATAGATGGTGTAAGCTTTATCGGAGAAGGGATCTCGAGGTGTCGTTTCATTTTAAAGGGGTTCAGGCGAGGCCAAATAAGGAGGTTAAATAAGGAAACATTGATTTTTGGGTCAATTTGGGTAGCAAGTTAAGATCTTCGTTTGGATTTATAGATGATTTGAGGTGGAGATGGCCACCATATAGCATTGTCCTGTGAGATTAGAGAGCTTTGAAGCTCTTGGTGGGAGAGGAGAAGGGGACAGTTTAAGAACTCTAAAAAAAAGTGGACGAGAGAGTGATTAGATTAGTAATCCTAATCAAACTTAGATTTTTGTATATGTTATTTAGGGAAAATTTCGTTTAGACCCTCGAACTCTTGCCGAATATTTGTATTTTAGTCACTGTAACTTTAGGGTAAAAATTCTTTTAGGACCTCTAAGGTTTAGTGCAATTGTGCACTTTAGTCACTTGTAGGATACTTTTGATTTTATTTAATTTTATTTTTGCGGTTCGATTATGTAATATTCCCAATTTTTTATGTATGAGTATTTTAGGTTAAATAATTTGTAATAATTATTCTTTGCTCTTTTTACTTTTAGTGTTTATTTACATTCTGGTCCCTGTCTTAATTCTAATTTATTTACTATTAATTTTGATTTATGCTAATTTGGTGACCATGTTGAATTGTGTCTTTGTATTAAAATTAGGTCCCTGAATTATTCTATTAGTTTTAATTTAGTCCCTTATTTAAATGTTTATATTTTAATTTTGATCCCTTATTTGATATTTTTGTTATATTTTACTGCTTAGATTAATTATATTATTGATTAACCTTTTTGGTAATTAGTTTGTTAATATTTTATTCACGATTATTAGTTTTAATTAATTTTTTATTTTTTATTTTAGTATATTTAGATTACTTTATCTTTTATTTTTAGTTTTTACATTTAGATTTCTTTTAATTTAGTTCCTTGTTAGGTAATTCCTTCTTTAATTAGTTGTTATATTTGCTTTGCATGTTGATATGTTTACATATGTGCAAGTATGTAAATGATTTATTTACGAATCACATGACATCATTTTTGCATAATACGTATGATATAATCACAAACATCACTCAACTCGATTCAAATAATTGGACTAAGGATAATACCCTTTCATTTTAAGGTCGTTGTGAAGTGACCGATTTAACTTATCAAAAAGTTACTTCCAATAATTTTATAATGAAGGTGTATCCTGTCAAGTGAAGACATAAAAATTTGACCATGCTAAAATTTGGGAACAAGAGAAAAAATGTTCGTTTATTTAAATTCCATGAGAAAAGATCCTTAGAACTTATAAAAGGTCCGATCTTGACGTCTTTAAATAATCGTACATCCTTCTTCTTTCTAAAAAGATAGGTAATTTTAATTTAATTTTTATTCTTTATTCCATCATCTTTCATGCATTCGAATTTGTAATGAAATTTTGAAAGGAACTATAATATTTCTTTATTTCGATTGAAGTAGGATCGATTACCTCAAGGTATGAGAGGTCCCCACTTTTTGATAGGAAATAATTAAATATTATGTTCCGTTCTAAAATTCAAAGAGTATTATTTGAAGGGATCTTAAACTAAATTAAATTCGAATTTTAGACTTCATTGTAAAGACAATTAATTAATGGACTACGTACCGATTTAGGGTGTTGTGGGGTTCTAATCCTTCCCCCACAAGTAATCGACTCTCGAACTCAATTTTCTGGTACACAAACCATAAATTTGTTGTTTTAATTAAAATTAATATTTTTATTAAAATGAAAATAATTTTTTAGGTGCCTAATTACACCGTAATCAAATATTGGTGGCGACTCCTTTAACCATATTTTATTTTATTTTTAAAAGGGAATCTCAAATTATTCGAGATGAGATTTTTAAATCACACTCTTTAATTAAAAATTAAATTTGTGTTTTAAAAAAAATCAAAAAAATCATTTCAACATCTTGCCGACTCTGATGGGGACTTTTTTTAGAGAGTCAGGCCAATAGTCAATTAATTAATTGTCTTTGCAAATGAAAATTACAAGTTCGTTATAATTTGATTTTTGATCCCTTGTTTGGTTTTATATAATTTTTTTTACAATCTGATTAACTAGTAAATAATTGTTTTGATTTGTTTGCTAAGGTTTTCAGAATAATTATGACTTTATTGGATTTGAGAAATGAGTTTGTGTTTGATAGTGTTTTTTCCCTCTTTTCCTCACACACTGCGCACTTGCATCTCCGTAACATGAGCTAAAATGCCTCTATGTTCTTCTTAAGTAGGAGTGAGAAATTACTCCCTCGTGTGGCTTTCACCTTTAATATGGGATAGCGAATCGTTTATGGGGCTCACACCTTATGGTCCTCGTGATGGTTTTCACCTCCGTATGAACATAAGGAGGTGTGTTCCCTCGAATTGAACTCGATCCGAAAGCCTTTAATATGTCATGATTGAAGGTCTGCCAACTTAAGGAGGCACCGATAATGACAATTCGGTAACTTTTTACTTTAGAGCTAAACCTAGCATATAGTGAACCTAGAACCCAAACCTAGGTAGAGCCTTCAAACCTTAAGAATCCCGTGATGAGAGTACACAAGGAAAAACTATTTTCAGTCTTTTATTTTTTTGTAGTATAATTTTACTTTCCTAATAAATGTATGAGGTTAGGACTTTTTATATTAAACGAAGCATGGGGTTAGAAAACATGTATGGGTAGAACTGTTATAAAAGCATGTCAAGGTAGATATCATGTTGGGCTAAATCTTTTCTTTTCATAAATATTTTTTTGCTTTTTTTTGTTGAGTAGTACTAACAATTTCTTTTTTCTTACTTTATTTTTCTATCTTTTGTTTGCATTTTCATTTTCACATCATAACCAAATAATGTGTTAATTCGTAAGTGATTAACCAAATTAGAAGATTTTTATATTGACGTAAGAGTTCCATAACTAGGTAGTCAAGTCTGGAAGGGCGAGAACTTACAAACAAAGTTGATAGATGACAAAATTGCTCAAATCTGATTGAATACTCCTATTAAATGAACAAAGATTGAGATGGTACCATATAGTCAGATGCTAGTTGAGTAAATAATGAGGAGATCCTTCACGAGATATCAAGGCCACTTTCCTCTTGGAGAATCCCACGTAAATGGAGGTCTAGAGATCTAACAATTAAAGTAGGTGAATTAAAACGAAGATAGGCAGATCAAATGTTTGAGAAGTTCAACAACGACTATCAAGACAATATCAAATCGTGAGAAAGGCTTAGACCAAGTAACTAAAGAAAATGAATCTCGTCTGTCTAGTGTAAGAACTTATGGTCTGATGAAGGTTGTTTTATTGTGGTATGTAATACCCCAAAAATTCAGATAATGACCAAAATGTAAAATTTGAAAGTTTGATGGTCAAAGTAGAAAATTGGGAAAAAGTTTAGGGAATTAAATGAGAAATTTCCTAAAGAGAATTTTATTCCATAAATATATGGTTTACTCTTGACAGTGGGGTTTTATAGAAATTATATTTTTGGATTTGAAAATTTAGTAAAGAAAATTAGAAAAGGTTAAAGCCGGTAAGGAAATCGGTATTTCAGATCGAATTGGAATTTTACAAAAATTGGAAGGATGTTATAAAATGGTTGGAACTATTATTTTAATATTTTAGATTAGCGAAATTTGGTTTGGAAATGTGCAATTTTTCAGATTTAATCGAAATAGTGGAATTTAGTGACTAAAACGCAATTTTTGAAAATTCAAGGGGAATTTCAGAAATAAAAGTCAAAATAATTTAGATTTGACTTTGAAATATGATAAGGATGAGTTTTCATGGTTTTATGGTGAATAAGAATATTCATTAAGGGTGATTTGGTCTTATCTCAAGTAAATGAATATTATATTCATTTAAAGTTAGATTAAATGTAAATTAAGATGAAATGTACCTAACATTTCATCCAAATTTGTTCATCTTCTTCTCCAACCAGACGTGGGTTTCTCCTAAGGTAAGAGAAAGCTTCAATTCAATTTTCAAGCAATTTCCTTAGGATTTTGAGTATGCTGAAAATAGAAAATTGTTATATGCGAAAAACGCTATCATTTGGTAGAAAAATTGCATGATAATATTATTAGTGCTCAAGCTCATCTTGAGTTGATGAAGGGTATGTTGATTTCTTGTGTTTTATGGGTTATGAAGAGTTAAGTGATTTTAAAGAATTGGTTGTAAGAACTGATGAAGAACCTAAGGATGAGGTTTAAGAAAACAATTTAGATTTTGAGATTGACAGTGGGTTTGAAAATTCACCAGAATTTATATAAAAATAATTTGGAGGTTAGCTTTATATATTTGTATTCAAATATCGATATAGTTTTGTTTAAAATAAGCGGGGATCAATTTCAATGTGCATACAAAAAAGATATGAATTTTTAACCAAGGAAAGGTCAGAAAATTCGGACAGCAGATTATGCAAAACAGATTATGTAAAACAGATTCTGTTGATTAATTTAAAAATTCACCATTAATTGTACATAATGAATTAGAAAGAGTTCTTTATATGGATAGATTTTTATTCAAGTCTAGTTTTCAACGGAATAAACGGAATTAAATTTGAGTGTGTATATCAATACAGAATACTGATTCTTTAAAGGTAGTGCGAGTTGTCTAAATTCTGGAAAATTTATGGGTTATTATGTAAGTGTTATATAATTTTTTTATTATGCTGGAATTATTGGTATTAAGAATTTAAGTGGTAAAATGGTGAAGTATCATTTTGGGTAAATTAGAAAAGGTGGTTCCAATGTTAGTACGACTTATTAAGTATTGAGTATTGTGATAGAAAATGAGTTCAAGTATATTATGGAGTTAATTTGGGATACGTTTATGTTAGTACAATACTAACATATTTATCATTATGAATTTGTAATTTATACAGAATATGATTGATTTGCAAGTGAAGCAAGTCAAGTGTAAAAAGGGTTTATTGTGGGCAATAGTGAGGAACATATTTTGAAAGATATAAAGTGTCAAGGTGAGTGCAATACACACATGAAATTATACATGGATGTTTTATACATCATTAGGAAGACTTGCGATAAGTCAACCTTGTTTATAGCAACATGATATTATGAAATTTATCATATAGTTGACATATTCTAAATATGTAAAAGGTTGAATATAAATTGCATTGATCACTGATTTTTGCATATGATGTTATCGAGAACATATATGATTTTTATCATGAATATTATTTTGGGTATGAACTTCCCAATGTTAAATGGTATTGATATACTTTTCCATGGATGAATCAAATAAAATGACTATATGGCCAAGTATGTTATTAAGGTTCAGTGGTATTAATGGCATGCCATAAAGTCTAGCAGCTGCATATTAGGTAGCATTAGAGTGTCTAGAGAAGGCACATAGTGCAGACCTTAGTGTATAGTGAAGACACTGTACAAACACTACGGTGTACTAGGTGGGTAAATCCCAACCTCAGCACTACGGTGCATTATTAGGTGAGAAAAGCTCGACCTCAGTACTTCGGTGAAACATTTGACTCCTATACCGGGTTCCTCATACAATTATGCTATGGTCTATGATTTATGGTTTATTGGTTAGTAAACGATAAATTGGAAAATAAGCTTAAGAGCTTATGGTATTAAATGGCAAGTATATTGGTAAAATAAGCTTACGAGCTTATGGTATTAAATGGTAAGTATATTGGTAAAATAAGCTTACGAGCTTATGGGAAAATGGTAAGAGATTTTATCTTATTTTTATTATTGAAAAAATATTGGATATGTTGGTAACATGATTTTATGGCATTTTGAATGTGACATTGAAATTCATGAATGAATTGTATTGCACTGTTTTCTGTTTAAAATTGCCTCACTAAGTTTATACTTAGCGTGTGATTATTTTCACGCGTAGGTATAAAGCCAATAGTGGAATAAAGAGTTCAAAGGGACATAAAGCATCGTGGAGTATATTTCAATATCAGTAAGACATCCTATGATGGAATTTGATTTAGATAGTGGCATGTAATTTGATAATATTAAGTTTGTGTTGTTGAATTAATTTGGAAACAAATTGGTAAATTGATACTGATAAAACCATAATTTTTATGAGTTTCACATGTAATTTTTAGAAGTTATTGTAGCACTTATTGTAGCAGTGAATAGTAATGAACAGTAATTACGTTTGTTAAAAATTTTCCAGTATGTTAAAGGGGAACTGATACCCCAATGTTCAATGTTCACGGGCACTGTTTACGGGCACTGTTCACTATTCAAAAAAATCTTTTGTTTTAAATTTGTTATAATGAAACACAATTCATATGATATTATATTTTTATAATATCATTTATTATTTTAAGAAAATAAATTTTAAATCGGTTTTGAAATACAAATGGTTTTAGAAATTCGGGAGACATCTATAATCTGTATAGGTATAATTATACAGGTTATGGGTGTTACATGGTTATTTTTGGAATTAACACTTTGTGCATTTGCATTTGCATTACTGTTTTGCATTAGCTTATTAATTTATTTATTTTGCTATTATTTCTTTTATAATAATTCTTATCACTTTGTTATCTTATTTGTACTAACTTGTTTTTATGATACTTTTCTTTTTGCTTGCATCGCATGATCATGACATAATCAAAAGGTGTTGATTTGTGAGTAGTCATTAGAGTAAAAGGTTTTTGTGATGGCCAATTGTAATACACCAAATATCAGGTCAGGGACTATATTGAAAAGATTTCAAATTGGAAGACTTATTTGAATAAAGGTAAAAGATAAGAAAATGATTTAAAATAGTGTTTTGGATTAAATTGTAGCAATAGATAAGTTATGAGGGCATTTTCTTCTTTTAAGATGAAAATGAATTGAAAAATAGATTAAGGATTTTAAATAGGAAAAAAGATGAAATTAAGGCATTCCTACACTTTTTCTTATTCTTCTTATTCTTCTTATTCTTCTTCTTCTTCTTCTTCTTCTTTACTTTGGTGTGGTCTCATCTCTAGCATAAGGTAAATTTCCATCGCTAGTGTTTCCTTTAAATTATGGGTTGCTTTGCTAACATTAAGTGATATATATGCAAAAGAAAGGATTAGATGGGATTAAAATGAGGAGATAAGGGAATAATGTAGATTTTAAAAAATGGGTTTTTGAAATGATATGTGAATATATGAGTGTTTATTGATGTTTATTGGTAGATTTGACTTCTTAAAGAGATAAATGAGATATTAGAAACATTGGATGAGTTTAAAAAGAAGATATAAATTGTGGTGTGATTCTTAGAATTAAATGATCTTGAGGGACACTAGATGTTTTAAGTATCTAAATGAGGGAAAGTTAGTATGTATAAGTAATGAAGAGTTTAGTAGCATTTTGGAAGGTAATCATAACGAAATTTAAACTCATTTGTGTAATAATCGGGTGGAAAACTAGAAAATCTTGGCGAGGGTATTTGTACTCATAGAACAGTACCGATACTATAAGAAAAAATGAGATGAATTAGCTGAGTAGTATTAATACTGATTCAATTATCATCGATACCGATGAGGTAGTATCGATACAATGATAAGGGTGTCGATACCGGACAACATCGAATCTTACCGGAAGGGGGTATCAATACCATAGTATGGTAGTATCGATACCATGGTAAGGGTATCGATACCAGGTAACATCGAAGCTAAAATTGGTATCGATACCGGAAGGGGTACCGATACCATAGTATAGAAGTATCGGTACAAGGGTAGTAGTATCGATACTATTGAGCTTGGAACGACCAATTAGGATGAAATTTTTATAGAAATTGAAATAATGATATTTTGAAATTTCTTAAAGTACAAGGTTAAAGAGTATACTATCATTGGTATGTTATGTATACTTAATGAATACTTGTGTAGATCGGAACCAAGCTCCTGAATCTAGCAAGGAAAGGGAGAAAGATAAAGTTGTTGATTAGTCCGAAGTCTTTACACTTTTTTAGCGGGGATTACCAGGTGTGTATCTTGTTGTAAGTATATAAGAGGAAGAAAATTCAAATTAGAATGTTTAAATTTATATATGTTTTATAATATTGATTATGTTATTTTTATATGTATGGAAAGAATATTATGAATGAATTTAGAGTATAAATTGCTCTAAATCGAATTCATAATTATTGGCATGAAATGATGCAATAGTTGAAATACATATAGGTGCATTATCAGCATAAAAGAATAATACATATGGGTGCATTATTGGAATGAAAGAATGCCATAAATAAAATGCATGAAATGATGCCATAAATAAAATGAAAGTTAATGAATAATTACCACAGAAAAATGTATAAGAAAGAAAGGTAAGTTGGACATACTACGTATGTTAATGGTAAGAATTATAAAAGGAGTTTGGTTTCAATAATAGGGACTTATTTAATCCTTATGGATGATGTGAATTAGTTCAAAAACTAAGAAATTTATAATAAGTTTATGAATTTTCGTATTGGTAGTGGGTGTGCAACTCATGTAAATTATAGAAATGTTTGGGGAATGAATGTTTTGGCACTACAGGTGTAAACTATAGAATTTATAATGAAATTAAATAGTTAATTGATAGCATGTCTAATTATTAGAGTAGGATTTATTTAAAAGTAAAAGATTAATGGCTTAGCTGTGCATTTGGCAGAAAGTTGTCAATCATGCCAGTTAGATGAAAGGATAAATGCCTTTGGGTAAAAGACTAAAGGAATTATAATGCATTTTGATATAAATGGTGCATAAGTGGTATGAAGGGATGTTATATATATGTATATACATAAATGTACATCAATGCATAATTAGTAAGAGGGATGTCGTAAAGGAAAAACGTGAAAGGATATCCTAAAATGAAAATACAAAATGGTGTGTTAATAGTATTTAAGGTGCCATCCATGATGATTATAAAAGATACACGATCAAATGGCACTTTGGTGCAATACATGTATAATATTTTCTCATTTATGCTAAAATATTTTAATTAAAATTTTGAAACAATTTTTAAGGGTTTTTCAAAAGACAAAACTATTTTAAAAGTAAGGTGACATCCAAATCTCGTATACAGAAATGTATACAAGATATAGGTGTTACATTTATTGGTATCAGAGCTACCGGTTTAGTCGATTCTCGGCCAAAGTTGAATGTATTTTAATGTAAAAAGGATTACATGCCATTAAGATTGTCAAAGTTACTGATATGGTGTCAATTAGAGGGTGATTAATGTCGCTCCTTATTAGTTTTATTGTTATTCTTACAGATGTCTTAATAGATATAAAAAACTAAGGCCAAAGGTAAGAACGTAGATGATATTGAAAAGAAGTTCAAGATCAAAATTGACCCAAGAGAATCAGACATGATTCTAGTACCATGCAGTAGAAGGGTAGAAACTGATAGGAATCTTCCTTCATTCTATTGAAAGAATGCCCTCACGTTTAACAATGTTTCTACATTGGAGGAATCTAATGAATAGTTTGAACTGTTTATAAGAGTAATTATGGTTACTAGTGTAATTTTTGCATTAACTGCTATGAGGCTATTTCTACAAAGTTGTCAAATCTTCTTATTTAAGGATGTGGATAATTAGACTTTTATAGTTGAGAGAGAAAATGTTTCAATTGCTCGATAATATTTTAAATGGATCTGGAAAGTTACATGGATTTCCTCAAGAAGGAACTAAAAGATTTTAAAATAAAAGTATTCTATTTAACTTAATCTCGAGTGAGATGATATCAGTCAACCCTAGTGGTCATGGTGCAAAGATGAATTGAACATGCAGTAAACATTTAATGAAGATTCCCGGGGCTATGTTTTTGGTGGATCTGATGAAATTGTCATTTGATGATTTAAAATCATATTGAAGATATGTTGTTTGTCTCCAAAGACGATTAATTCAGAAAGTTGCTGAGGGTATGGAAATTATAGTTTTAGTGAGAAAGTAAAATCCTCACTCAAGGTGATATCGATAATGATTGTGAAGGAAAATGATGTTAGAAAGATATATATATATATATATAGCTTTTATGGTTAATTTCATAGATACTTCTAATGTAGAAATTGTTTGATAATTTCATAAAAATTGGGAATTTATATATGTCTTTTCAAGTGGTCAGAGTTATAGCCAAGTTAGTTAGTGAGTTCAATATAACTACTAGGCTTGTTAATAGATGTATAAATGTGAAAGCTGATCGATTAGCTAAATTAGGCATAGGATAGCACAAGGTTTTGTGTTTTTTTTTGTATTTGGTGGTTGTCTTTGGGGTTGGTTTAAAGGAGTTTTCTATTGTATTTTATGTTCTAAACTAGTTGTATCTTGCTCTAGCAATAAATCTTTGGGAACTCTTTTCCTCCTTCCTATGATCATTGAGTTTTTAGGAGATTAATGGTTATGAAGAGGGTTTTTAATGGGGCCCTATTTCTATAAAAAAAAAAGAGTTACCTCCATATCGAAAGATGGAATTTAAGGTTAATAATTACTAAGGTATTGAACATGTTTCTATGATTTAGTATTACATGACTTAAGTGAGTCAAGAGAATTAGAGGCTCAATTATAAGAGTTGATTGATCAAAGTTTTAGCAATTCGGGTATTTCATCTTGGGAAGTATGTGTGTTAGTATCGAAAATAAAGATAAATCTATATGGTTATACGTAGATTTTGACAGTTAAATAAAAACACTTCGAGGGACAAACTTGTTTGCCAAAATAATTCAATGTGAAACTTTGGTTAGCAGAGATGGTTTTCTGTGGCCATGTTTATTTAGTATAAGGTATAAGAGTATATCTTAATAAAAAACTTATGTTGTAGTAAATTGGAAACTCCCAAAGAATGATCCTGAAGTTTGGATTTCTTTGGGGCTTGTTGTTTACTATCGAAGGTTAGTGTAAAACTTTTCGATATTAGTTTTGTTGCTAACCAAGTTTTAAGGAAAGATATTTATTTTTGTAGCACAAAAAAAGGTTAAGAGTGTTTTGATATACTAAAGAGGATTGTAAGAGAGATACTAGCGTTTATACAACTTGAGTTGGGTAAGGATTATGTGGTTTTTACTAATGCATATATCAACGTTTTAGAGAGTGTACTTATGCACAAAGGTAAGGTTGTGACCTATGGCTCAATAAAGTTAAAGATTCACAATAGGAATTATTTACACATGATTTATAGTCGACTGTAGTCGAGTACCTTAAAAGATTTGATGTCATTAATTGTATAGTGAGTGGTGCTATAGTTGTGCTAATTACAAAATTCTTATGCTAATCTAAAGAGAAAAGTGATTGAGTAACAAGAAAAAGGTAAAGTTTTCTAAAAGTATCGCTTTGGAAGTAAGTATCGCGGTTGGCATTGAGTTTGAGAATTATTAAACCTTGATAGATTTTATCAGTTAGCTTTTGTCTTCTGAAATGTACAAGACTTATAATGTTTTCATGTGTCATTGCTTATAAATGACCAATCAAATCCATTGCATGTTCTTATTTTTGGGAAAATAGAGATTGTAATAGAATTGAATTATGAAAAAAACCAATACAGATCTGGATTAGAGAAATCCAGAAATCGCGTAACCAAAATGATTCCTTTAGTTGAAGTATTGTGGTAAACGCATAAAGTATTTAAATTCTAGGATGAATTTTTTAGGGGAGAGAATTATAATACCCCAAATATCAGGTCAAGGACTATATTGAAAAGATTTGAAATTAGCAGACTTATTTGAATAAACGTGAAAGATAAGAAATTGATTTAAAATAGTGTTTTAGATTAAATTGTAGCAATAGATAAGTTAAGAGGGCAATTTGCTCTTTTAATAGGAAAATGAATTTAAAAATAGATTAGGAATATTAAATTGGAAGAAAGAGGAAAGTAAGGCATTCTTACATTTCTTCTTCTTCTTCTTCTTCTTCTTCACGTTGGTGTGCTCTCCTCTCTAGCATAAGGTAATTTTCCATTGGCTAGTGTTTCCGTTAAATTATACTTTGGTAAAATTAAGTGATGTATATGCAAAAGGAAGGATTATATGGGATTAAAATGAGGAGATAAGGGAATAATGGAGATTTTAGAAAATGGGTTTTTGAAATGATAGAAACATTGCATGAGTTTAAAAACATGATAGAAATTGTGGTGTGATTCTTAGAATCAAATGATCTTGAGGGATACTATAAGTTTTAAGTATCTAAATGAGGGAAAGTTAGTATGTATATGTAATGAAGAGTTTAGTAGCATTTTGTGATATAATCATAACGAAATTTGACCTCATTTGTGTAATAATCCGGTGGAAAACTGGAAAATCTGGGCAACGACATCAGTACTGATAGAACAATATTAATTTTATAGGCTAAAACGGGATGAATTAGCTGAGTAGTATCTATACTGATTCAATCAGTATTTATACCGATGTGGTAGTATCGATATCATGGTAATGGTATCGATACCAGACAACATTGAATCAAAAATTGATATCAATACCAGAAGGGGGTATCAGTACTATAGTATGGTAGTATCGATACCATGGTAAGGGTATCGATACCAGTCAACATCGAAGATAAAATTGGTATCGATACCGAAAGGGGGTATCGTTACCATAGTATAAAAGTATCGGTACCAGGGTAGTAGTATCAAAACTATTAAGCTTGGAATGACCAATTAGGTTGAAATTGTTATAGAAATTAAAATAATGATATTTTGAATATTCGTAAAGTACAAAGTTAAAGACTATACTAACATTGGTATGTTATGTCTACTTAATGGATACTGGATACTTGTGTAGATCGAAACCAAGTTCTTGAATCTAGCAAGAAAAGGGAGAAATATAAAATTGGTGATTAGTTAGAAGTCTTTACACTTTATTAGCGGGGATTACCAGGTGAGTAGCTTGTTGTAAGTATATAAGAGGAAGAACATTCAAATTAGAATGTTTAAATTTATATATGTTTTATAATATTGATTATGTTATTTTTATATGTATGGAAAGAATATTATGAATGAATTTTAGAGTATGAACTGCTCTAAATCGTATTCATTACTATTGGTATGAAAAGATGCCATACCTGAAATGCATATGTGTGCATTATCGGCTTAAAAGAATAATGCATATGGGTGCATTATTGGCATGAAATGATACCATAAATAAAATGCATGAAATGATGCATTAAGGCATGAAAGGATACAATAAATAAAATGAAAGTTAACTAATAATTACTACAGAAAAATGAAAAGAAAAATGTATAAGAAAGAAAGGTATATTGGACATACTACGGATGTTTATGATAAGAATTATAAAAAGAGTTTGGTTTCAATAATAGGACTTATTTAATCCTTATAGATGATGTGAATTAGTTCAAAACCTAAGAAATTTATAATAAGTTTATGAATTTTCGTATTGGAAGTGGGTGTGCAACCTATGTAAATTATAGAAATGTTTGGGTAATGAATGTTTTGGCACTGTAGGTATAAACTATAAAATTTATAATGAAATTAAACAGTTAATTGATAATATGTCTAATTATTATAGTAGGATTTTTTTAAAAGTAAAAGATTAATGGCTTAGCTGGGCATTTGGGAGATATGTATCAATCATCCAAGTTAGATGAAAGGATAAATGCCTTAGGGTAAAAGTCTAAAGGAATTATAATGCATTTTGATATAAATGGTGCATAAGTGTTATGAAGGGATGCTATATATATATACACATAAAATGTACATCAATTCATAATTAGTAAGAGGGATGTCATAAAGGAAAAACGTAAACAATACATAATGGGCATGAAAGGTTATCCCAAAATGAAAATACAAAATGGTGTGTTAATAGTATTTAAGGCGCCACCCATGATGATTATAAAATATACATGATCAATTAGCAGTTTGGAGCAATACATGTATAATAATTTCTCATTTGACGTACAAAGGGCAAATAAAGAATAATAGGGAAAAATATACAGAAGGATAAGTATGCTAGGTCTACTAAGAATAATTCTGATAACTGTATGAAAGAATTATGGTTTAACTGAGAAAGGCTTATCGGGTCCTTATGGATTATAAAATTTATTTCATAATTCAATAGTCATAAAATACTTATGTATAAATTGTGTTATATTTATAGTATTATGTCTCACTGAGTAAATACTTAACGTGTGTTGTTTCCACACATAGGTAAAAGAAGAGACAAATTAAATAAGGAGTGCAGCTGTAACAGTAGATATCATCGGTTAAGGTTGACTCTCATCAGTAACGGTAGGACAATAATGTTTATTTTGAGCAATTGTTGGCTTGTAATCAATTTTTTTTTAAAATGCTCTGTAATGTATATAAAGTGGAGATTTTGGAGTATATTTCGATGATTGTTTTATCATTATGCTAAAATATTTTATTTAAAATTTTGAAATAATTTTTAAGGGTTTTCAAAGATAAAACTATTTTAAAAGTAAGATGACATCCAAATCTCGTATACAGAAAGGTATATGGGAGATAGGTGTTACATTTATTGGTATCAGAGCTACATGTTTAGCAGATTCTCGATCAAAATTGAATGTATTTTAATGTAAAAAGGGTTACATGCCATTAAGATATTCAAAGTTACTGATATGGTGTCAATTAGAGGGCGATTGATGTCGCTCCTTCTTTGCTTTATTGTTATTCTTATGTATGTCCTAATAGATATCAGAAACTAAGGAGAAAGGTAAGAAAGTAGATGATATTGAAAAGAAGTTAGAGATCAAAATCGACCCAAGAGAATTCGACATGATTCTAGTATCATGTCGTAGAAGGGTAGAAGCTGATAGGGATTTCCTCTATTTTGTTGAAGGAATGCCCCACGTTTAACGAAGTTTCTGCATTGGAGGGATCTATTAAATAGGTTGAATTGTTTATAAGAGTAATATGGTTACTAGTGTTATTTTTGCATTAACTGCTATGAGGTTATTGCTACAAAGTTGTAAAGTTTTTTTATTTAATGATGTGGATAATTAGACTTTTATAGTTGAGAGTGAAAATGTTTCAATTGCTCGAGAATATTTTAAATGGATCTAGAATACATGGATTTCCTCAAGAAGGAAATGAAAGATTTTAAAATAAAAGTATTATATTTAACTTAATCTAGAGTGAGATGGTATCAGTAAACCCTAGTGGGTCATGGTGCAAAGATGAATTAAACAGGTTGTAAACATTTAATGAAGATTCTCAGGGCTATGTTTCCAGTGGATCTGATGAAATTGTCATTTGTTGATTTAAAATCATATTAAAAATAAGTTGTTTGTCTCCAAAGACGATTAATTCAGAAAGATGCAGATGGTATGTAAATTATAGTTTTAGTGAGAAAGTAAAATCCTCACTCAAGGTGATATAGATAATGATTGTGAAGGAAAATGATGTCAGAAAGATATATATATATATATATCTTTTATGGTTAATGTCATAGATACTTCTAATGTAGAAATTGTTTGATAATTACATAAAAATTGGAAATTTATAGATTTTTTTTCAAGTGGTCAGAGTTATAGCCAAGTTAGTTAGTGAGTTCAATATAACTATTAGGCTTGTTAACAGATGTATAAATGTGGAAGCTGATCGTTTAGCTAAATTAGGCATAGGATAGCATAAGTTTTTGTGTTTTGTTTGTGTTTCGTGGTTGTCTTTGGGGTTGGTTTAAAGGGGTTTTCTATTGTATGTTATGTTCTAAACTAGTTGTATCTTGCTTTAGCAATAAATCTTTGGGCACTGTTTTCCTCCTTCCTATGATCATTGAGTTTATATGAGCTTAATGTTTATTAAGAGGGTTTTTAATGGAGCCTTATTTCTATAAAAAAAGTTACCTCCATATCGAAAGATGGAATTCAAGGTTAATGATTATTAAGGTATTGAACATGTTTTTATGATTTAGTATTAAATGACTTAAGTGAGTCAAGAGAATTAGATGCTCAGTTATAAGAGTTGATTGATCAAAGTTTTATCAACTCGAGTATTTCCTCTTGGGAAGTATGTGTTTTAGTAGCGAAAAGAAAGATAAATCTTTGTGGTTATACATAGATTTTGACAGTTAAATAAAAACTATTCGAGGGAAGAACTTGTTTGCTAAAATATTCAGTATGAAACTTTGGTTAGCAAAGATGGTTTTCTCTGGCCATGTTGTTTCGGTATAAGGTATAAGAGTATATCTTAATAAAAAGAGCTCATGTTGTAGGAATTTGGAAACTCCCAAAGAATGATCCTGGTGTTCGAATTTCTTTGGGGCTTGATGTTTACTATCGAAGGTTAGTGAACAACTTTTCGTTATTAGCTTTGTTACTAACCAAGTTTTAAGGAAAGATATGTCTTTTTATAGCACGAAAAAAGGTCAAGAGAGTTTTGAAATACTAAAGAGGATTGTAAGAGAGATACTAAAGAGGATTGTAAGAGAGATACCATCATTTATACAACTTGAGTTGGGTAAGGATTATGTGGTTTTTACTGATGCATATATTAATGGTTTAGAAAGTGTACTTATGCACAAAGGTAAGGTTGTGACCTATGCCTCAATAATGTTAAAGATTCACAATAAGAATTATCTACATGTGATTTAGAGTCGGTCGTAGTCGAGTACCTTAAAAGATTTGATGTCATTAGTTGTATAGTGAGCAGTGCTATAGTTATGCTAATTACAAAAGTATTATGCTAATATAAAGAGAAAAGTGATTAACAAGAAAGTGGTAAAGTTTTCTGAAAGTTTCACTTTGGAAGTAAGTATTGCAGTTGGGATTGAATTTGAGAATTATTGAACCTTGATAGATTTTATTAGTTAGCTTTTGTCTTCTGAAATGTAAAAGACTTGTAATGTTTTCATGTGTCATTGCTTATTAATGACAAATCAATCCATTTCATGTTCTTATTTTGGGGGAAATAGAGATTCTATTAGAATTGAATTATGAAAAAGAACCAATACAGATATGGATTAGAGAAATCCAGAAATCGCTAACCAAAATGATTTTTCTATTTGAAGTATTGTGGTAAACGCATAGAGTCTTTAAATTCAAAGACGAATTTTTTTAAGGGGAGAGAATTGTAATACCCCAAATATATTGTCAGAGACTATATTAAAAAGATTTGAAATTGGAAGATTTATTTGAATAACGGTAAAAGATAAGAAAATGATTTAAAATAGTGTTTTGGATTAAATTGTAGCAATATATAAGTTAAGAGGACACTTTGCTCTTTTAAGAGGGAAATAAATTTAAAAATTGATTAGGGATTTTAAATAGGAAGAAAAAGGAAAGTAAGACATTCCTACACTTATTCTTCTTCTTCTTCACGTTGGTGGTGTTTATTGATGTTTATTGGTAGATTTGACTTGTTAAAGAGATAAATGAGAGATTAGAAACATTGGATGAATTTAAAAACAAAATAAAAATTGTGGTGTGATTCTTAGAATCAAATGATCTTGAGGGGTACTAGAAGTTTTCAGTATCTAAATGAGAGAAAGTTAGTAAGTATAAGTAATGAAGAGTTTAGTAGCATTTTAGGTGGTAATCATAACGAAATTTGACCTCATTTGTGTAATAATCAGGTGGAAAACTGGAAAATCAGGGCAAGGCCATCAGTATTGATAGAACAGTACCAATTTTATAGGCTAAAACGAGATGAATTAGATGAGTAGTATCTATACTGATTCAATCGATATCTATACCGATGTGGTAGTATCGATATCATGGTAATGGTATCCATACCAGCCAACATTGAATCTAAAATTGGTATCAATACCGGAAGGGGGTATCAGTACTATAGTATCGTAGTATCGATACCATGGTAAGGGTATCGATACCAGACAACATCAAAGCTAAAATTGGTATAGATATGGGTATCGATACCATAGTATAAAAGTATCGGTACCAGGGTAGTAGTATGACTACTATCGTTTTTGATGTCAAAATAATTCCTTTTCTCAATTAATCAATAAGGAAATGCGTAGTATAGAGAAATAAGGGTCGAATCCTCGAGGACTTGGAAAATCACAAATTTATGTTCGAATGGTTCTAGCCAGGCGTGAATAGAAAAAGAGGGTTTGTAGTATGAGATTTAAATAGTAATAAAAAATGATTAAATAAAATAAAAGCAATTTAAGTAAAAATAAGATGATAGAGATTGTGAATAAATAATGTAAAAATAGCCTCAAGCCTTGATTTGACTCAATTTCCTTTAGATCGTCGAATAAAATTTTTCGTCCGGATTCACGTCGGTTACTTTGTCTACAATGGCTATCCACGTGACTCTATCTTGTATACCGAATACCCAAGGCAATCTTTGATTCCAGCTTCGATAATTGATTCTAACAACATCAATTGTCACATATCAATTACCGTTTAAGTTCGTGGCGTCCGACTTGGATTGTTGCTTCCATAACCGTCAATTTCGATCTTAATTCCCTCTTGGAGAAGCCATCTCGCCAAGTATATTCCCAGGAAGTCAAATTGCTTTATATAAGCTGAATCTTCCTCCCACACATTTAATCGCAACAACCTCTTGACCAAAGTCGATCTTTGATTTTGAAAAATAAGCGTAAAGATTGAGAGAGATATTCCGAAGATATTAAGGGTCTGTTTCAATTCTCCCGATGGAATTTAGTAATCGCGTTATCTCTCGGCTTATGGAAAATTTAGCTAAGCATGACAAAAGTCATACTTAGCATTTTGAAAACAAAGCTTGAAAAAAAAAGAAAAACAAAAAAACTTGAAAAGTAAAAAGAGAAAGCTTTTATAAAAACTAGAGATAAAAGAAGAATGTAACATGAGTGATGAGTTTAGGCTTACCCCAAGTGGGTATTTATAGCCTCTCAAAGCCTAAAGGATAAACAAAAATAAATAAATTAAATAATCCTAAAAGGTAATTGTTTTTAATTTAAATTCAAACTTAAACTAGTCTCCTAATACAACTCTACTCATCAATCTTTCAGAAGGCGTACGGATGAAGTCTTCTAGAAACTGTCGCTGACTGGACCTTCTAGAAACTGCCACGTCACACCGCGTCGTGCCTATGTCTCCAGTCGGGACCCGTTTTGTCACAAATTTTGGAAAGCGAGGACCTATACAGAAAAAAGTGTAACACGACCAATTCAGCAGTAATATAATTCCACAAAATTGAATAAATAACGAGCAAAGATTAACTATTTTGAACACTCATCAAATTCCCCCTCACTTATCTCATGCTTTTCCTCAAGTATGATATAATCAAATAAGTCAAAAACTTCATTAAATGTTATTTTGTTAAGTTTCACATTCAAGGAAGCAAGGTAGAGACCACAATAATTATTCAAGTAAAAAAAATCAATCAACTGGACATCACCAATTGGAACAAGTCAAGTGCAATTGTAATATCCATTCATTCATTAATCTCAGTGCTCATAACTCAACACCTTACTGGGATTCACTCAAATCACTCAATGTGTTTGGGGTAAAGAAACACTCAATGTCAGAATCAACAAGGATATTACCATATGCCTGCAAGTAAATCAAATCTCCACTACTAATAAGAATAGGATGCATAAGTAAAAGGGTCTTTTATTGGTTGTAACCGGGCTTAGGTAAAGGTGGGAAAAAAGGCTATTATATAGCTAAATATTCAAGGCAAGGAACTAACAAATAATAATCTCAACTCCATCAAAACATTAAGCTCAACAAGATAAAAAGATAACATATCAAACAACAAATTTCTTACGCATTCTTTCTTTTTCGCACTTTTGTTGTTTTGCTTTCCTTTTTTTTTCTTTCATGTCTTTTTTTGAACAGCTTCTCTTTTTTTTCGAATTGCTGTTTTTTTTCAACACTTTTTTCGATGGAGAATACAATGGTAAAATTATTCACTTGCACTAAAAAAAGTAGAAAAGAGGGGTAAAAATAAAAATGTTTAGGTTAAGAAACGTGGTGAAAACAAAGAAGCGGAAATAAGCTCAAAATTGGTTAACTAGGGGTAATTGCATAGGTAGGCTATTTAGTGGGGAAACGAGATGATTAATCCTAAGGTGCCCAAATAATTTTTAAGCATCATGTTCATGTGTAATTTTGACAATATCCAACATGCAGGTTCTAGAATATCAACGCCAAATTCGACACACTCAATCCAACAAAATGAGAGCGAAAATGATATGCTCGTAAATGCTCAAATCTTACCAAATTTTTTCATGCATTGAGCTAATCATATTTCAACCAACAAAGTCATGGAATATCACAAAACACCAACTTATTACAATTCATGCTATTCACTATCAAGAATATCTTAACCTAAATAATCATGTGTTCCCAAACAAGCATAGCATTCCAAAAAATATTCAACAAGACAAAGACAATCAATGAGGTTCCCGACAAATCCAACAACACATACTAGCATCGAAACATAAAGATAAGCAAGGTGAAATTCAGTTATACACTCTATTCCCCCTCACTTAAAGCGTTTTCCCTCAAAACGTAAAATAAAAGTGCAAGAGAAGGAATAGAGTACTCCCCATATATAGTGTCGACCACGGCCACGTAGGAGGTACTAGGACAGTGAAGTGGGATGCCCAGAGTGATGCCGTAAACTGGAAACATTATCAAGTTCTATTTTCGGTGGAAAACCAGCATCTAAATCCCTTGTGAAACCATAAACGAGATAATACATTAGTAATAGTTGAATGAAAATAGGATCTGTGTTTACCTTAGAAGTATTATATGTCGTCATCGAATGATTGGAACAAAATGGAAATCCAGTAGACGTTGTCAAGAGTAAGAGGTGACCACAGTTGGTATGGACTAGAATGACGGAGACAACGAGAATAGTGAAGAGGAATGATGAACAGTGCGCGGTCTGGGGAGGAGGAGCGTTAGCATTGTCGAGTTGGTTTCACGTGCGCATCATCGTGGAGTAGAGAGGAGCGGATTGTATGGAAACTCGTTAGAAAAAGAGGAGTTCTTCGTTGATTTCACCGGTGTTGAGTCGAAGGAGGGCCGATGGGTTCGTGCTTTGGGATGGGAGGGGCGATCGATTATAGAGAAGATGAAAATGAGAAGTTTGTTTAATTGGGTTTTGTTTGGTGGTGTCGTGCGTGGGAGGGGAGGGGAGTTTGAATATGTGTCGAAGTAGGTTTTAATTTTTAATGATAACATGTGTTGAAAATTGAAAAAGGTGGATGAATGGTGATAAGTTGGGGTCCACGGTATAGTGAAAAAGGGAAGGGGATAAGGTATTGGGAGATGGGACGGCAGTGGAATCAAATTAGGGGGAAATATATTTTTTTTGTTGGGTTTGGCTAACGTGCGCCGAGCCCCCTTGGGTTCTGCTAATGTGCGCCGTTAATGAAATGGTGCGCACAACTGGGCCTATTTTTTTATGCTTTGTTTGATTATGTACTGCACAGTAGGTTCCAAAATCAGCACTGTTCGAATGAAATTTCTGCATTTCTTCGTCGTTTAAGTTTGAATAAAAATATTTGGTTCATGCAAAATAAAATTAAATAAGGCATACTTAATCAAAATAAAAACAAAAACAAAAATAAAATAAAAAATGTAACAAAATTAAAAACAATGGGTTGCCTCCCATGAAGCGCTTTATTTAACGTCGTTAGCTCGATGACCTGGTTCAAACTACAGGTTTCATGACAAACACTAACACTTCATTCTCTTTTTCCAACTAAGAAATTCCTTATGAGAAATTTGAAAATTCTCACAAAGATTTCTTTGGATCTTTTCCAATTTTAAAATATTGTCCAAAAGAATGACCGTTAAAACATCTTTTTTTACCAAAAAATGATTTCTTCAAACGATTCCTTGATGGTTTCAACTTAATATTTTGTGCCTATAAAAAAGAAGGTAAATATTTAGTTTTTAAAGGAGTTAAGATCAAATCCGAATCAACAACTGAAATATTTTTCAACTCTCTTATGTGTCGTCTTTTTTATCATCCGATTTCTGGCATAAATTATCAACCAAGTTAGATTCATCATCAACAGGTTCAATAACACCAAAAAAATAATAATAATATGCATATTATACGTATATCTCATTGATTTATAAACATCAAACTTTACAATCTCACTGTCGAACTCCATAGTTAAAATTCCGCTTCTTACATCAATTTTCATGTGTGAAGTGCTTAGGAAAGGGCGCCCCAATAGGATATCAGAGGATGTGCTCATGCGATCATTCTCCATGTCGATTATATAAAAATCAGTGGGAAATATCAAGTCTTTTACCTCCATCAGTACATTCTCTAAGAGTCCTTTCGGATAGATCTTCGATTTGTCGGCAAGCTGTATCTAAATCTTTGTATCATTCAAAGGATCGTTAGTGAACATTTTATAAACAGATAGAGGCATTACATTAACTGATGCACCAAGATCGCACATTGCTTGTTTAATCTCAACCTTACTAATTTTACAGGGTATTGCGAACATACCTTGGTCTTTTAGTTTAGGTGGTAACTTCCGTTGGAAGACGGCTGAGACCTGCTCCCCTAAATTAACTTTCTCGACCCAAATAAGCTTTCTTTTTGTCGCGAAAAGGTCCTTAAAAAATTGGTAATACCTTGGAACTTTTCGGATAACCTCAAGGAGAGGTATATTTACTTCCACGTTCCGAAGTATGTCTAGTATTTCCTTTTCCTCAGTTTTTTTATCCTTTTTAACTAACCTCAATGGAAAAGGCGGTGGCACGTCATAAGGAGATGGCGGTGGCACGTCATAAGGAGATGGCGTCGGCTCATCCATTTGTTCTCTGTCGTTCTCCTTTTGGGATCTTAAATCATCAGTCTTCTTCTCTTTTTAGGTTGATTCGTTTGATGGAACAGGTGGCACCACTACTGTACCGCTCCGAAGAGTGATGAAGCTGACATTTTCCCTTGGGTTTACTTCAGTTTGAGATGGGAGTTTACGTTGTCATTCCAAGCGACCTATGGTTTGAGCCAGTTGGCTTATCTGTTTGTCCATCTCTTAGAAGTGTGCTTCAGTTCGAGTCTTGAATTTTTCTTGGGAAAGTGCTAACCTCTCGATAATCGATTCTAATGATGACTTCTTTGGTTGTCGTGGTGGTGGAGGTCTCGTTAGATAGCCTTGGTTTGGTCTTGAGTTATGAGCATAGATGAAATTCGGATGATCCCTCCATCCTGGGTTGTATGTATTACCATAAGGATTATAAGCTCTTTGGGGAGCTCTCAAAAAATTCCCGACTGCATTGACTTGAGCTTATGCGTCATCTTGAATCAATGGACAACCGTTTGTCGGATGATCAGGTAATGTACATATTCCACATAATCGGGTTTGTCCTGTCTTTCCTGCAACAAGAAAGTTTACATCTTCAGTTAACTTATCTATTTTATTTTCTATGTAATATGAACTTTTCTCATGAACCCTTCGAGAAGGTTCATTATTTGCACAAAAATGTTGAGAATTTGCATCCATCGTCGATATTAAGTTCCTAGCTTCAATATGAGTCATATTCACCAAGGCTCCGCCGCTGGCAGTATTGATCATCTTCATTTCCAGGGGAGATAGTCCTTCATAAAAGTATTGAAGGAGTGTTTTTTCGGTTAACTCGTGTTAGGGGTAACTAGAACATAACTTCTTAAACCGCTCCCAGTAGTCGTAAAGTGACTCTCCATCAAGTTGCTTGATTCCAAGTATTCTCCTTTGTAGTTCACTTACTTTCGCCATAGGGAAAAACCTATCAAGAAAAAGGTGAGTCATTTGAGCCCATGTAGTAATAGAATTAGAGGGAAGATAAAATAACCATTCCTTAGCCAAATCGGCTAAGGAAAAAGGAAAAGCTTTAAGTTTGATTTGGTCCTCAGTTACTCCATGTGGTCTCATGCTAGTACAGACCATATGAAATTCCTTGAGATGCTTGTGTGGATCCTCGTTTAGCAATCCATAAAATGTAGGGAGAAGATGAATAAGGCCGGTTTTCAACTGGTATGGAGTTTCGCCTTGGGGAAAATCAATGCACAAAGGCCCTTGTTCAGTAGGTGTCGCGGCTAACTCCCGAATAGTAGGTTCGGCTATCGGATTTGTATTACCTAAGTTTGATTCTTCTTCTGTATTTTATTGTTATCTCCTTCTTTCCCGAAGTGTTTATGCGTGGAGTCTCCTAGCTTTGGCTTCGATCTCTGGGTCGTACTCCACTAATGCTCCTGGATTAGTCATGGTCATAAATCAAAAGCAAACAAAAATTAGTAACTTTGGCAAAGTCTCTGGTAACGGCGCCAATTTGAAAACTGTCATTTTCGATGTCAAAATAATTTTTTTTTCTCAATTAATCAATAAGGAAATGCGTAGTATAGAGAAATAAGGGTCGAATCCTCAGGGACTTAGAAAATCATAATTTAATGTTCGAATGGTTCTACCCAGGTGTGAATAGAAAAAGGGGGTTTATAGTATGAGATTTAAATAGTAATAAAAAATGATTAAATAAAATAAAAGAAATTTAAGTAAAACTAAGATGATAGAGATTGTGAATAAATACTGTAAAAATAGCCTCAAGCCTTGCTTTGACTCAATTTTCGTTAGATCATCGAATAAGATTTTCCCTCTGAGATTCACGTCGATAACTTTGTCTATAAGGGCTATCCCCGTGACTCTATCTTGTATACCAAATACCCAAAGTAATATTTGATTCCAGCTTCGGTAATTGATTCTAAGAACATCAATTGTCGCATATCAATTACCGTTTAAGTTTGTGGCCTCCGACTCGGATTTTTGCTTCAATAACCATTAATTTCAATCTCAATTCCCTCTTGGTGAAGCCATCTCTCCAAGTGTGTTCCCAGGAAGTCGAATTGCTTTCTATAAGCCGAATCTTCCTCTCACACATTTAATCGCAACAACCTCTTAACCAAAGTCGATCTTTGATTTTGAAAGCTATTTTGATTTTGAAAAATAAGCGCAAAGATTAAGAGAGATATTCCAAAAATATTAAGGGCCTGTTTCAATTCTCCCGATGGAATTGAGTCATCGCGTCAACTCTCGGCTTATGAAAAATTTAGCTAAGCATGAAAAAAGTCATACTTAGTATTTTAAAACAAAGCTTGAAAAATAAAAGAAAAATGAAAAGGACTTGAAAAGTAAAAAAGAGAAAGCTTTTATAAAAACTAGAGAGAAAATAAGAATGTCATCTGAGTGATGAGTTTAGGCTTACCCCAAGTGGGTATTTATAGCCTCTCAAAGCCTAAAGGATAAACAAAGAAAATAAATAAAATAATCCTAAAAGATAATTGTTTTTAATTTAAATTCAAACTTAAACTAGTCTCCTAATGCAACTCTCCTCATCAATCATCCGGAAGGCGTGCGGATGAAGTCTTCTAGAAATCGTCGCTGACTGGACCTTCTAGAAACTACCAAGTCACATCGCGTCTTGCCCATGTCTCCAGCCGTGACCAAATAAAAAGAAAATGTAGAATTCCCTCATTTTGCCATAAATTCTGGAAAGCGAGGACCTGTACAGAAACAAGTATAACATGACCAATTCAGCAGTAATAATTCCACAAAATCGAATAAATAACGAGCAAAGATTAACTATTTTTGAAAACTCATGATAGTATCAAAACTATTGAGCTTGGAACGACCAATTAGGTTGAAATTGTTATAGAAATTGAAATAATGATATTTTGAATATTCGTAAAGTACAAGGTTAAAGAGTATACTAACAATGGTATGTTATGTGTACTTAATGGATACTCGTGTAGATCGGAACAAAACTTCTGAATCTAGCAAGAAAAGGGAGAAATATAAAGTTACTGATTAGTCAGAAGTCTCTAAACTTTATTAGCGAGGATTACCAGGTGAGTATCTTGTTGTAAGTATATAAATGGAAGAACATTCAAATTAGAATGTTTAAATTTATATATGTTTTATAATATTGATTATGTTATTTTTATATGTATGGAAAAAATATTATGAATGAATTTTAGAGTATGAAATGCTATAAATCGAATTCATAATTATTAGCATGAAAATATGCCATAGCTGAAATGCATATGTGTGCATTATCAACATAAAAGAATAATGCATATGGGTGCATTATTGGCACGAAAGGATACCATAAATAAAATGCATGAAAGAATGCATTAAGTCATGAAATGATGCCATAAATAAAATGAAAGTTAACGAATAATTACTACAGAAAAATGAAAAGAAAAATATATAAGAAAGAAAGGTATGTTGGACATACTAAGGATGTTAATGATAAGAATTATAAAAAGAGTTTGGTTTCAATAGTAGGGACTTATTTAATACTTATACATGATGTGAATTAGTTAAAAAACTACGAAATTTATATTAAGTTTATGAATTTTCGTATTGGTAGTGGGTGTGCAACCCATGTAAATTATAGAAATGTTTGGGGAATGAATGTTTTGGCACTTCAGGTGTAAACTATAGAATTTATAATGAAATTAAATAGTTAATTGTTATTAGAGTATGATATGTTTAAAAGTAAAAGATTAATGGCTTAGTTGTGCATTTGGCAGAAATGCGTCAATCATGCAAGTTAGATGAAAGGCTAAATGCTTTTGGGTAAAAGACTAAAGGAATTATAATGAACTTTATATAAATAGTGCATAAGTGGTACGAAGGGATGCTAAATATATCTACATAAAATGTACATCAATGCATAATTGGTAAGAGGGACATAATAAAGGAAAAACGTAAACAGTACGTAATCGGCGTGAATGGATGTCCCAAAATGAAAATACAAAATGGTGTGTTAATAATAATTAAGGTGCCACCCATGATGATTATAAAAGATACATGATCAATTGAGAATTTGGTGCAATGCATATATAGTAATTTCTCATTTAATGTACAAAGGGAAAAAATAATGGGGAAAAATATACAGAAGGATAAGTATGTTGGGTCTACTAAGAATAATTCTGATAATTGTATGAAAGAATTATGGTTTAACTGAGAGGCTTATCGGGTCCTTATGGATTATGAAATTTAATTCATCATTCAATAGTAATAAAATACTTATGTATAAATTGTGCTATCTTTATAGTATTATGTCTCACCGAGTAAATACTTAACGTGTGTTGTTTCTACACGTAGGTAAAAGCGGAGGCAAATTAAATAAGGAGTGCAGCTGTAACAGTAGATATCATCGGTTAAGGTTGACTCTTATCAGTAACGGTAGGAAAATCATGTTTATTTTAAGCAATTGTTGGCATGTAATCAAATTTTTAAAAGAAATATGCTTTGTATTGTATATAAAGTGGACATTTTGGTAGTATATTTCAATGATTGTTTTATCATTATGCTAAAATATTTAAATTTAAATTTCGAAATAATGTTTTAAGGGTTTTCAAAGGACAAAACTGTTTTAAAAGTAAGGTTACATCGAAATCTCGTATACAGAAAGGTATACGGGAGAATGGTGTTACAACAAATGGTTTCATGATCAATTAGGCTATAACACAACTAAGGAATGACATCTTGAGGAAGCTTAGAGAATAGTGGAGAGCTATGCACCCAAAGAGCGTATGTCTGATGAAGAGAAAAAAGATATAAGAGAGATGAGAGAGAAATTAACCAAGATTATGGACATAATAGCAGCTTTGGCCAATGGAAAAGAGACTTCTGTAAAAGAAAAGAAAGAGCTCGATGAAAACAATATCGCGGTGTGAAATACACAAGGGACTACTTTAGAACAAGTTGATCCTAGCCAATCTGAGAAATTAAGCACAATCACCATTCGTATCAACAAGTTGTCTGGAGACACCAAGAAATGGTGACAATGGTAGAAGTTCAGAAAAATGAAAATATGCCACGCAATCATAATTTGTTGGTATTTAAGAGTCTACTCCCAACGTCAAGGGAAATAAACCTAAAAATTCCATTTCAATCTAACCAGGGAGGTGGCTCTCATTTTGATTCTATCCCAATATCATATAAGGAATTGTATGATAAGCTTTTAGAAGCATGAGAAGTAGCGCCGCATTATGTGAAACCTTGGCAACCTCCATATCCAAATTAGTATGACATCAATGTTCATTGTGAATATCATGTTAGAGCTCAAGGACATTCCATTGAGAATTGCATCGCCTTCAAGCATCGAGTCCAACATCTTTTGAATCATGGAATATTGGAGTTCGAGATGAAAGGTTTACCTAGTAGGTAACTGATTGTCCTATTAAGATGGGGCCAAAAAGTGTTCAAAGGTAAGGGTTTCAGTGGGGGCATCTAAGAGGAAGAATATTTGCTAAGGTACAAAGCTCAAGTGCGTCATTTGAGGATTGATATAAGCTGAATAGATAGATTAAAGCCATGTGTGATGGTTTTCAAAGGATCAGTCAAGCCTTTAAAATGTTGGTATAGGAAATGCCCCAAACAAGTGGGAAAAAGGGGTCACTAAACTGAAAAATGATGATGAACAATGGAGAAAGAATTGCAAGGTGCATGAAGGTCGAGCCAAGAAGTTCTCTTATGATTTATAGATTGAAGAAAAAATGTGTAATACAACTGTTAATGATTTAGGAAGATGTTAACGTAGAAAATTATATGTTGAATTTGTCCATAACCAATATGGAAGGTTCATATCAGTGCCATAAGTGTGAGAATGATACTGAGCTAGAAGCTAATAGAGATAAGAATAAGACATTAATGAAGTTTGTAGATGATTATGAAGATCTTGTATGAGAACTTCATAACCACAAAGACTTTCTTATAAGGAGAATGATCAACGTTGTCTATAGCTTCTAGAATTGGCACATAAGATGGAGGAAAAAGACAACGTCATGAAAGAAGCTATTACCCAAGCAAGCAATATGGTTCACAAATTGGTTGATTTAGCAGGCTTTTCAATAGAATTGAAGCAGATTAACAACTCAATACCCGAGTATGAGTGGAAGTTAACTTTGCTTTTGAGATAGATGGCGAAGTTTGGAGTTAAAGTTATTCCTTATATATAAAGATTGTTTGATAATATTGAAACTTTTGTGTTCAATGAAAAATGTTTTAAGATGTCCACTCTGGAATGAAACCTTTTGCATACATGAATTTGAATTGCATTTGTTTATTTAATCATTTTACATGCATTAGTTATGAAAACATGAAAATAATTTATGGAGGGTTATATGACAGTAATACCAAGATCATTCATTCCTACTGTTAACTCATCATCATGAAAAAAACAAATGGAGCAATCTCACGAGGAATCACATGATCGATTGCAAGAGCAGTTGACTGAGTTGCAACAAAATATGGGGAATCAAGCATCGAGTTCTCTACAAGATGTGTCGAATCAAATAATCTAGGTGCTAGCAACCAAGGCTGCTGATAGAGAGATGGCTGATAAATGATATCAGTGTTATCACACTAATGCGTCGAGAATGATAACCTACCATAAGGCATCCCAGGGAAGAGCTCATAAGATTGAAGATAAATTCAAGTTAACGAATGAACCAATTGGATCTATAAAAAGTAATAATGCCTCCCAAAAGGAACTAGAAGCGAGAGAACTCAGCCTGGTCCCTGATTTGGTCATCCCACATGAATTTAAGGTGCTTAATTTTGAGAAATATGATGGAACTAGTTGTACCCTAATTTATCTGAAACTGTTTTGTAGAAAGATGGAAGGGTATTTAAAGGATGATAATCTGGTGATTCATTAGTTCCATGATAGTCTTGATGGGCCATCCATATATGGTATAATCGTTTGAAGAGAGAGTAGATCAAGATGTGGGTCGATCTAGCTAGTGCATTTATGGGTCAATAACGATATGTTAAAAGGCTTAGCCCAAAAACGTAAAGATATTCAAATAATAAGGATGAAAGCTACTGAAAGCTTTAAAGAATATGCCATAAGATGGAGAGGGCTGGCAGCACAAGTTCAACCTGTAACACCCCAATTTAGGGGTTAAATTTTAGAAATTATAAAGTATTGATTTTAATTGGTATTTTGGGAGAAATTAAGGATTAAATTATAAAATTTCAAAATTGGCAGACCATTTTAAGAAGTACAGGAAATTTAGTGGCTAAACTCATAATTTAGCCAATTTTCTTTAGGAGAGAATTATAAACTCTCTCCCCCGTTAGTTTCTAGAGGAATTTTCCAGTTTTCTTTCCCCTTTGACTCTCCTTTGATCTCTAATCTACTCATCGTCCGACCACCGTTTGACGAACCGAATCCACCATCGTGTTCGTTGTCAATCGATGAAAAAAACCCCTCAAACTTTTTATCATGAATCGTCGTCGTTCGTTGTTAATTTCAGTCGGAAGTATCGTCGGTTTTAACTCAATTTTCGTTGGTCATCCGTCAATTCACGTTGATCCGACCACCCATTTTCGACACCTCCCGCACCATCATGTTCCTTGCATCGTTTCGAGTCCACCAATGTCCTTCGTGTCTCCGTCTTCGATGGCGTGTGGAGGGGTGAGGAAGTTAAAGTTTTTAATGTTCCAGAATTGAGCTCTCCGCTATTCAAAATTTTGAACCGAGATTGGTAAGTGTATCAAAATGCCTTAAAATAATTTTTAGAAATTTTTCAGGAATTTTTCAGACACCGTAATACTGTTCATGTTCCCCACGCGCCATCCCCTGAGAGTGGGCTTCGTCTGGCAGCAGAAAAAAAAGAAAACCGGTTTGATCAGTTTGAACTGTTTTGACTAGTCCAACCCGGTCTGACCCGACCCATTGACCCGCGTTGGCCGTTAACCATTTACTACGTTTACCGTTTATCGACGTTGACCACCTTTGACCATAACTTTGACCGGCATTGACCGGCCATTGAACTATCGTTGACTTTTTCTGAGTATACATATTCTAATTTTTTTGACGTCCTGAGTCTGTTTTTAGGGTCTGTTTCACTAAACTCGAACTCAATAAGATGTTTTTCACTGATTTATCATTCGATTCGATCTGTTTTTCAGAATTAAGCCCGTTTTTGATGAAATTTCTACTGTTATGTATTTGAGGAATTATTGGCAGTTAAATTAAAGATCGAGGGCATTCGAATGGAATTTTTATGGTCGATCTGTATGGCATAGAAATCGAGATAATACTTTACTACCTCTTTATGTTTTATGGAACATGTCGATATTGGTGAATGCATGAATAAGACAATGTTTGATCTCATTTGTGTAGTTAATTAATTTCTACACTTGATCTGAATACAGTAAAAATGCGGTAGCGGAATATGGTTCAGATAACTAATATAATAAATTGGAGGATAGTTGGAATTAAACTAAGTTTTGTGAGTATATGATAAATGAATCTGTCTCGTTTAGTAATTTATATTTTATATCATCAAGGGTTAAATGTTAAAGGTACTTGGATGAGAAATTATGAGAATACTCTAGTAGGGTAAAATTATAAAAATACCCTTATGTTGTAAGATGACAAGAATTGTCCCTGGAAGTTGGTTAATAACTCTGAAAAGACATATTGATATGATAAATTACATATGTGTATAAGAAATGCTAGTTTTGCTTAGAAAATTTGGATAACTGGTTTTTAACCCCAAGAGAGTTTGTGCAAGATATTGTAAGTCTGTTAAGGAAATCATTTCAAGATCAGAGAATTTTCGGGAAAGCAATTAACCATAGGATCTCTAAATTATATTATTTTCGTTAAAAGTTAATACCGAAGTTATCTAGTTAAGAAATTATGAAAATGCCCTTGAAAGATAAAAATAGTCCGAGTTGACATGGAAAGAGAAAATACTTTGAGGATTCGTACTTAACTCGATAAATTATAGATTTAATTGTTAAGATCCTGTTTTTGTACATAAAATTCCTGATAACATGTTGGTAACTTCTGAGAAGAAAATTGACTTCGAAATCTTAGAGTTAAGAATAAATTATCGATGGTGCTCTTTTGTCAAAATTGTTCGAAAGGTCTGGAAAAGATGATACGTTTGAATTAAATAATAAGATCATATATAATGAAAGGATTGAAATACACCGGATCTGTAAAATGACCAAAATACACCTGTAATGGAAATGACCCAAGAAGCTCAGGAATGATTGGATATCCTCGAGCTCTGTAATAAATGGAATACAATTGAACACCAAAATGACCAAAATGCCCTTATGGCCTATACTAAGTAAATATTTTGGATTAATTAAGGAATCCAAGAAAATATGGGTGTTGTATTACCCTTAAAAGTTATGGAAAACAACTTAAGTGAGTTGATCAACCTTAATGATATGTCAGTACCCTTGAAAGCTCATTGTCTGTTACTACCTGAAATATCTATAGGATTTCTGCTCAATATAAAGATCTGTAGATGTTTGAACCGATAAGAAAATATATGTTTATCTGTATCTGCACATTCTTCAGCATCATGTGGTTGTTCTATATTACTCAGCTTTCTAAAGCACACTCTATTACTCACCTTTTCAGGTTAAAAGAATCATACATGTGCATCTATCGACATCTGTAAGGGAGTTCTTCCGGTGTTGCTTGCAAAGTATGTGACATGTGATTAGGGCATGTAATTGTATTTTTTTTATACACGAGTCTAAAAATATGTTTTATTTTTTAATGCTGATAAAGAAATTATGAGTTACATGTATTAATAAAAGTTTTAAATTTTATGAGATTTTTACAATGGGTCGTTCAGGTGGCCTTAATGTGAGACTCTATATCGGATCGGGTTATATGCATCGGTATGAGGGGGTTACATTTACTGGTATCAGAGCCAGGTTTGAGTCAAAATTTTCAAGATAGACCGACCGATGGAATTTCAAAATATGTCTGATCAATACATACCCCTAGACTACAATCATACTTCTCTGAGCCGGAACTCCAAGGTTGAGTCCCTATCTGTAAATAGAAAACCTAAGTTTTCTATCTATTAGGACTCTGTTGTTTTATAAAGGAATACCAGTAACATATGTCTAAACTCTGTAAAGTACTTCACGAGCCATGTGATAGTTACTCATCTAAGAAATTTCGATCCGACTCCAGAAATGAAATTGGGACATGTTATCGCGTTATGGGCCTATTCTCGTAACCAATACTGAATTGATTCTATGCTCAACTGGTTAAGGATTAGTGGAGGATCCGTATTTCTGTAAAAGCTACATGAAGGTATAATTGAACTGATGAAAGTTTCATTTATGGAATTATGTGACATGAATAAATTTTGAGGACGATAACCTCCCATGTTAGAAGAATAAATATCATACATGTTTAATAATTCCCTTCCAGCTCCTTTTTTTCGAGTTAATGCTGGCAAATTAAACAAATGACTACAAGGATCTTGTGGCATATAGGGAATTAATTGAAAATGCAATCAGTAAATGTAACTATAAAGTCAGTTCGAAAAGCCCAACTGATCAAAAAGAGAAAGTTGATGAGGTGTATGAATGTCACGTCTAGAGCCCCCACAGTCGTAAAAGAAAAGGAGAAACTAGTCGTTCAAACCAACCAAATAAAGTCTCACGATCAAGAAGTAGTTTGAAGGTGTTCCAAACTTCTATCTCATATTTGTACTTCCAAGATCAATACCTCACACCGAGGCCAATTAATTTGCCACCAAATCCATCTGCCCTCAACTATGATCATGATAGTGTGTGTATTTCCACTTAGGGGCATCTGGGCATTCTAATGGGAATTGTAGGCTGTTGTTAAAAGAGATAGAAATACTTGTTGAAAATGGAACGTTGACACAAGAATTGGTGGAGCAATGGATGACGAACTCTAGTGTGGCATCAAAGCACAATATGTAGCATCCGATCGAGTCAAGTGCCACTATATTAGATGAATAATATGGGGCATCCTAATTATGAAGAGATCATTCATTCGTCATGAACTGTATTTCACTTGCATTGTCTTGTTTGAGTTTTTTTTTGTTATTTCTTTATTTACCTAAATATATTTGTGAAAATGTTTGGTGATTGAACTTATGCTACTTTTTAGGGTTATAAGAAATGAAAAAAGTTTTAATGTTGAAGTTTTTTAGTATCAAATAAATTAAATATTATTTTAATTTTTCAAAAATTATAGATCTTCGGCAAGTGGCAAAATTAGAGCTTTCGTATCTCGTCCTAAGCCAAAAGTACAATTACTTAATTATTTGACACTACATCTATCAGAGCCACCAAAGTCATACCCTTACCTCTTTTTGAGGCAATAAAGTCATATCATTGTATTCTCAGACACAAAACCTGATTTTTATGCCAATAAAACCTGAAGGACATAAGTGTAAAACTTAAATTTTTTGTGAATTTTCCTATAAAAAGAAGAGAGATGAGGCATCCTAGATCTAGGATTTGAAGATAAGCTCGAATAATTGGAGCATACCATACTCAAAGCAAAGAAATAAGGGGAATGATTTAAATAATTTTTTCATGTATTAATTACATTAGTTTCATGTGAATAAAAGTTAATCCTAAATATTCATCCCTTTGAGGATACCTCTTTTTGCAAGGACTTTTGTGTATGAGGTGATGAAAAACTTTCTTTCAATATCCATTCAGAAAAGTAGAAAAAATATATCTATTGTTATCCCTATTTGAGCCTAAATTATTTTTCTTCTGATTCAACCCTAACCAATGATCACCCTCCACACTTGGGGGCAAATGTGAAGGAAATCTACTCACAGAAGTGAAGACCATCAATTCTTGTCAAGTGAGAAATATCAAGAAACCAAAAGGTATATAAAATGTAGAGTCTGAAGATCAAATCAGGTCAAGAATATCAAAAGGTGTTCAAATACAAGAAACAATTTGTATTTAGATAGAAGTGTAAGATTCTTCAAATAAAGAGGACAAGAAGGTGCTCAAAGCAATTGAAGTCCTAAACTCATCCAATAAATTTATATTCAAGAAAAAAGAAAAAGAGGAAAGATAACAAATCAAGTACTTCAAGATGAGTGACTCATTGAGCCTAGTGCCACAAGGTTGATCAAGTACAAATGGTTCAAAGATCGAGATTCAACAAGAAGAACGAGAAATGATGAAAATATAGAAAAATAAAGATGAACTCTAGGGTAAAAACTTAAAAATGAGAAGTCTAGAGGGATCTAAAAGAAGAATGAAAATAAAATACAAGTGGCAAGCTGATTCAAATCTTATAAGATGAGATTGAAGGCATCAGAACGAATTGATCCTTGGTTCAATCACCTTTAAACAGTTTTTGGGCCTATTATCCCTTTCTTTTATAACCATGAACCGTAGCCTACATTACATGCGTAAAAAGTCCCTTCTAATCATACATAGAGTTCTAAGCAAAAGAGATTATCTTCAAATTTCATTATGCCTCTCAGGATGATAGGAAAGTGACAAAGGGGGTTCAAGATATAAATTTTGAAAGACGTTTTGAAGCCAAATGAGGATTCAAGTTGAAAACTTGAAAAGGTGACTTGAATATTAAATTAAGCAACTATGACATAATAGGCGATCTTACAAATCTCTTGATGAAGCACCCGACATCCCAAATGTGCTCTTGAGAGTTTAGAACCGGTGAGTATCTTTAGAAGATGAACATGACAACTATTTATTCAAGCTTGTGGTCACTAAAGAACCAAATATGCTATAATAAAATGGTCAACCTTAGAGACCTTACCTTTCCAGAATCAACGTATACCTCAAATTTATCATTAATATTCACACTTATGAAAGGGACTATAATTCTTTAAGAATCCAAAGAATAGTTAATTTGTTTGATACTCAATGAACTGTTGTTTTATAATTTGTTTCAATTACGAGCCCATTGCATGGGGTACCAGGTTTCAAAAATTCTTCGTCAAATGTTTTAACCTTTTGAACAATTGAAAGAGGAAGAAAAACATGTTTAAAGAGTACAATCTCTCAAGAATGAAGGAGATCCTTGAAGATGATTAGACTTGTTCTACCTTAAATGCAGAAATGAGAGGAAATAATAAGAACCAAGGAAAGAATAATAAACAACATATGAGAAATGAAGACAATCATCATTTTCTCTCAAAACAATGAAGTTTGAAAGATCAAAAGACTTGAGAACAAAACTTGTGACATCATCAACATCAGTAATAGATCATGAAGCATGCAATCGTCTTAATAAGATGGGCTTGCAATTTTTTATAAATGATGTGAGAGTAAGACCATTCAAGGATGAAATTTTGGCACCCAAATAGGCATGAGTCATGAAAGTACCCACATCGGGGCATGAATAAAAACCCATATCATGTTGAGATAACAAGGTTCAGACCAAAAAACATTGAAAATGAGACTCACAACTTGGAGTGTCAAGTGATTACCATGAATTTGAGAAGATCTTACCTTGTAAAACAAACCAATCGAGCATCAATTAACTGTAGAGTCCCAGAAAAAATAACTCTGATATAGCAATCCAGTCAAGGACAAAAAGGGGCATCAAGGTCATATTTCTTATCTCAACACAAATTGAAGAAATAAACATTTCTTCTGAGACTTTAATGCTTATAAGAGGCAAAGAAGATACAAAGACCTAAGATGATCAGATAGCACTTCAAAAATGAAAGCTTTATAATTATAAGTTGCTACACTGATATCTGAGTGAACCCTAGAGAAGAGTGATCAAGTGGAAGAAGACCAACTTCTCCACTTTGGAGTCAAAGGAAAATTAGATTAAAATTTATGCATTCATGAGAACATCATTTGCATAAAAGAAAATGTGTTACATTGATACATTTAATTATGTTCGCGTTTCACACATAAATACATGGTTTTTATAGATCTTCCAATAAAAAGAGAAGATTCATGATGTCAAAGCCCCAACAAGTGAAAGTTAGAATTCAAACCTCAAATGTAGGGAATCATGTTTAGATAGGCATAACCTGAATAATAAAGGGGCCCAATCCACAGAATAAGCATTACTTTGAAGTGTCCTTATTACCCAACCATTAAGTTGTTTTTATATAATTTGAAAAATAAGAAAGCAATTTTCAAAGTTTCTCATTTAATATTTTCAGAAAATAAAATCTTGAAAACTAAGAAAGCGATTTCAAAATATTCTTACCTAGTAAACTATTCCCAAAATTGGTAAGTCCTTCGTGTCATCAGTAAGTCTTTCGAGCATCATAATTAAATCATTCGGGTCATCTATAAGTCTTTTGAGCATGATGATTAAATCATTCGGGCCATTTATAAGTCTTTCGAGCAATATGATATGTCCTTCGAGCTATTTATAAGACCTTTGGGCAAGATGCTTTCATGTGATAATTTGAAAAATGAGAAGATGATTTTAAAAGTTTCTCATTTAATGTTTTGAGAAATTGAAATATTTGAAAATTAAGAAAGCGATTTCCAAAGTTTTTAATCTAGTAAACTATTTCCAAAATTGGTAAGTCCTTCGAGCCATCAGTAAGTCTTTTTAGCATGATGATTAAATCCTTTGGGTCATCTGTAAGTATTTCGAGCAATATGATAAGTCTTTCGGGCATATATAAGTCCTTTGGGCAAGATACTTTCATATGATGTTTATGAAAAATAAGAAAAGCAATTTTCAAAGTTTCTTATTTGGTATTTTTAAAAAATGAAAATTTTGAAAAGTAAGAAAGTGATTTCCAAAGTTTCTTACCCACTAAACTATTTCCAAAATTGGTAAATCATTTGAGCCATCAGTAAGTCTTTCGAGCATGGTGATTAAATCCTTCAGGTCATCTATCAGTCATTAGAGTATGATGACAAGTCTTTCGGGTCATCTATAAGGCCTTTGGGCAAGATGCTTTCATTTAATTTGAAATATAGTATAGCGATTTTCAAAGTATCTCATTTGGAATTTCCAAAAAACGAAATTTTTGAAAATTAAGAAAGCGATTTCCAAAGTTTTTTTACCTAGTGAACTATTTCCAAAATTTGTATGTCCTTCAGGCCATCAATAAGTCTTTCGAGCATGATGATTAAATCCTTCATGTTATCTGTCAACCTTTCGAGAAAGATGATAAGTCATTCGGGCCATATATAATGGAACTAGCATAAGTTGTAGTTGAAGAAGTAACTACTACTCCACAATTTTGTGTCCTCCTTAATCTTTCACGAGATTTCGTGTGGAACCTGAACCCATTAGTGAGAAAGTCATTATATCTTTTAACAATTCTATTTGGACATTGAGAAAGCCATTTAACATCTTCACTAACTTCCCTTCCACTCCAAACCTATTACACATGAATGGTGAATTAATTTGCATTGATGTCGATACTGCAAATCACTTATTTTTCTCCTGGGCAGTATATTTGTAATAAAAAAACAACAATTTTAGTAAGAAAATAGTTTAATTAATGAATATATTGAATCACAACAAGTTATAAGTTATAATATTATAAATTAATACATGTGGATATAAAATCTTACTACATTCTTATTTATATCAATTTTCATAAATATCTTCATCAACCTCCTCCCGAACCCATAAAAATTGTGTAGTATTAATGATAGTTTCATCTAAGTTTTATGCTACACAAGGTAAAGAGTCAGATCTTGTTCAACGTCATCTCTACTTCCATCCCCGATGTCTATCAAGTCTCTGAGGTATTACAGAGCACAACATACCAAACCTCATCCATTGGATTGTGACAATAAAAAACTTGTTTCACTTAAGAAGAAAATACATATGACTCATTCATCAATCATTGACCACTGTGAATTAATCAAGAGAAATTCACCACTGTAAAACTGAATTTATCTCTTTTTATGCCTCGAGTAGTTTTTACATCAGCCCAGTCACATCAAAACAGCACATCCTTTCGTTTCCATAATAATCTTGCTTAATAATGTCTTAAGAATCCCATAATAATCTACATCTCACTGCTAATCATGATTGTCCCTGGAACTAGCATAACTTGTAGTTGAAGAAGTAACTACTACTCCACAATTTTGCGTCCTCCTTAATCTTTCACGAGATTTCATGTGGGACCTGAACCCATTAATGAGAAAGGCATTATATCTTTTAACAATTCTATTTGGACCTTGAGAAAGCCATTTAACACCTTCACAAACTTCTCTTCTACTCCAAACCTATTACGCATTAATGGTGAATTAATTTTCATTGATGTCGATACTGCAAATCACTTATTTTTCTCTTACGCATGATATCTGTAGTAAAAAGAAAATATTTTTATTAAGAAAACGGTTTAATTAATGAATATATTGAATGACAACATGTTATAAGTTATAATTTTATAAATTAATATATATGAATATAAAACCTTACTACATTCTTATGTCATATCAATTGTAATAAATATATTCATCAACGTCCTCCCGAACCCATTGAAATTGTGTAATATTAGTGATAGTTTCATCTAAGTTTTGTTCTACAAAAGGTAAAGATTCAAATCTTGTTTCAATGTGATCTCTACTTCCATCCCCGATGTCTATCAAGTCTCTGGGTTATTACAGAGCACAACATACCAACCCTCATCCATTGAATTATGACCGTAGAAAAACTTGTTTCACTTAAGAAGAAAATACATATGACTCATTCATCAATCGTTGACTAGTATGAATTAATCGAGAGAAATTCACCATTTTAAAACTGAATTTATCTCTTTTAATGCATCAAGTAGTCTTTACATCAGACCATTCACACCGAAAAATCACAACCTTTCATTTGCATAATAATATAACCTAATAATGTCCGTAAGAATTCCATAATAATCTACATCTCCCTCCAAATGATGATTGTCCCTGGAACTAGCATAACTTGTAGTTGAAGAATTAACTACTACTCCATAATTTTGCGTCCTCCTTAATCGTTCATGAGATTTTGTGTAAAACCTGAAACCATTAATGAGAAAGACATTATATCTTTTAACAATTCTATTTGGACCTTGAGAAAGCCATTTAACTCCTTCACTAACTTCTCTTCCACTCCAAACCTATTACACATGAATGGTGAATTAATTTACATTGATCTCGAATCCGCATATCACTTATTTTCTCTTAGGCAAGATATTTGTAATAAAAAACAACAATTTTATTAAGAAAATGGCTTAATTAATTAATAAATTGAATAACAACAAGTTATAAGTTATAATTTTATAAATTAATACCAATGGATATAAAATTTTACTACATTCTTATGTCATATCAATTGTCATAAATATCTTCATCAACGTCCTCTCGAACCCATTGAAATTGTGTAGTATTAGTGATAGTTTCATCTAAGTTTTGTACTATAAAAGGTAAAGATTTAGATCTTGTTTCAATGTCATCTCTACTTCCATCCCCGATGTCTATCAAGTCTCTGAGGGTATTACAGAGCACAATATACCAATCCTCATCCATTAGATTGTGACAGTAAAAAAAATTGTTTCACTTAAGAATAAAATACATGTGACTCATTCATCAATCGTTGACCAGTGTGAATTAATTGAGAGAAATTCACCATTGTAAAACCGAATTTATCTCTTTTTATGCATCTAGTAGTGTTTACATCAACCCAGTCACACTGAAACAACACAAACTTTCCTTTTCCATAATAATCTAACTTAATAATGTCTGTAAGAATTCCATAATAATCTACATCTCCCTCCAGATGATGATTATCCCTGAAACTAGAATAACTTGTAGTTGAAGAAGTAACTACTACTCTATAATTTTTGTGTCCTCCGTAATCTTTCACGAGATTTTGTGTGGAACCTAAACCCATTAATGAGAAAGGCATTATTCTTTTAATAAGTCTATTTGTACCTTGAGAAAGCCATTTAACATCTTCACTAACTTCTCTTCCACTCCAAACCTATTACACATGAATGGTGAATTATTTGGCATTGATAACGATACTGTAAATCAATTATTTTTCTCCAGACCATGATATCTATAATAAAAAAACAACAATATTAGTAAAAAAAATGGTTTAAATAATGAATATATTGAATTACAACATGTTATAAGTTATAATATTATAAATTAATACATGTGGATATAAAATCTTACTACATTCTTATTTCATATCAATTTTCATAAATATCTTCATCAAAGTCCTCCTGAACCCATTGAAATTGTGTAGTATTAGTGATAGTTTCACCTAAGTTTTGTGCTACAAAAGGTAAAGATTCAGATCTTGTTTCAATGTCATCTCTACGTCCATCCCCGATGTCTATCAAGTCTCTGGGTATTACAGAGCACAACATACCAACCCTCATCCATTAGATTGTGACAATAAAAAAACTTGTTTAACTTAAGAAGAAAATACATATGACTCATTCATCAATCGTTGACCAGTGTGAATTAATCGAGAGAAATTCAGCATTGTAAAACCAAATTTATCTCTTTTTATGCCTCGAGTGGTGTTTACATCAGCCCAGTCACACTGAAACAGTACAACCTTTCATTTTGCATAATAATGTAACATAATAATGTCCGTAAGAATTTCATAATAATCTACATCTCCCTCCAAATGATGATTGTCCCTGGAACTAGCTTAACTTGTAGTTGAAGAAGTAACTACTACTCCACAATTTTGTGTCCTCCTTAATCTTTCACGAGATTTCATGTGGAACCTGAACCCATTAATGAGAAAGGCATTATATCTTTCAACAATTCTATTTGGACCCTGTGAAAGTCATTTAACATCTTCACTAGCTTCTCTTCCACTCCAAACCTATTACACATGAATGGTGAATTAATTTGCATTGATGTCGATACCGCAAATCACTTATTTTTCTTCTGGGCATGATATCTGTAATAAAAAACAACAAGTTTTGCAAGAAAATGATTTAATTAATGAATATATTGAATGACAACTTGTTATAAGTTATAATATTATAAATTAATACATATGAATATAAAATCTCACCGCATTCTAATGTCATATCAATTGTCATAAATATCTTTATCAACGTCCTCCTAAACCCATTGAAATTGTGTAGAATTAGTGATATATTCATCTAAGTCTTGTGCTACAAAAGGTAAAGAATCAAATATTGTTTCAATGTCATCTCGACTTCCATCACCGATGTCTATCAAGTCTATGGGGTTTTACAAAGTATAACATACCAACCCTCATCTATTGGATTATGACAGTAAAAAAACTTGTTTCACTTAAGAAGAAAATACATATGACTCATTCATCAATCGTTGACTAGTATGAATTAATCGAGAGAAATTCACCATTTTAAAACTGAATTTATCTCTTTTAATGCATCAAGTAGTCTTTACATCAGACCATTCACACCGAAAAATCACAACCTTTCATTTGCATAATAATATAACCTAATAATGTCCGTAAGAATTCCATAATAATCTACATCTCCCTCCAAATGATGATTGTCCCTGGAACTAGCATAACTTGTAGTTGAAGAATTAACTACTACTCCATAATTTTGCGTCCTCCTTAATCGTTCACGAGATTTTGTGTAAAACCTGAAACCATTAATGAGAAAGACATTATATCTTTTAACAATTCTATTTGGACCTTGAGAAAGCCATTTAACTCCTTCACTAACTTCTCTTCCACTCCAAACCTATTACACATGAATGGTGAATTAATTTACATTGATCTCGAATTCGCATATCACTTATTTTCTCTTAGGCAAGATATTTGTAATAAAAAACAACAATTTTATTAAGAAAATGGCTTAATTAATTAATAAATTGAATAACAACAAGTTATAAGTTATAATTTTATAAATTAATACCAATGGATATAAAATTTTACTACATTCTTATGTCATATCAATTGTCATAAATATCTTCATCAACGTCCTCTCGAACCCATTGAAATTGTGTAGTATTAGTGATAGTTTCATCTAAGTTTTGTACTATAAAAGGTAAAGATTTAGATCTTGTTTCAATGTCATCTCTACTTCCATCCCCGATGTCTATCAAGTCTCTGAGGGTATTACAGAGCACAATATACCAATCCTCATCCATTAGATTGTGACAGTAAAAAAAATTGTTTCACTTAAGAATAAAATACATGTGACTCATTCATCAATCGTTGACCAGTGTGAATTAATTGAGAGAAATTCACCATTGTAAAACCGAATTTATCTCTTTTTATGCATCTAGTAGTGTTTACATCAACCCAGTCACACTGAAACAACACAAACTTTCCTTTTCCATAATAATCTAACTTAATAATGTCTGTAAGAATTCCATAATAATCTACATCTCCCTCCAGATGATGATTATCCCTGAAACTAGAATAACTTGTAGTTGAAGAAGTAACTACTACTCTATAATTTTTGTGTCCTCCGTAATCTTTCACGAGATTTTGTGTGGAACCTAAACCCATTAATGAGAAAGGCATTATTCTTTTAATAAGTCTATTTGTACCTTGAGAAAGCCATTTAACATCTTCACTAACTTCTCTTCCACTCCAAACCTATTACACATGAATGGTGAATTATTTGGCATTGATAACGATACTGTAAATCATTTATTTTTCTCCAGACCATGATATCTGTAATAAAAAAACAACAATATTAGTAAAAAAAATGGTTTAAATAATGAATATATTGAATTACAACATGTTATAAGTTATAATATTATAAATTAATACATGTGGATATAAAATCTTACTACATTCTTATTTCATATCAATTTTCATAAATATCTTCATCAAAGTCCTCCTGAACCCATTGAAATTGTGTAGTATTAGTGATAGTTTCACCTAAGTTTTGTGCTACAAAAGGTAAAGATTCAGATCTTGTTTCAATGTCATCTCTACGTCCATCCCCGATGTCTATCAAGTCTCTGGGTATTATAGAGCACAACATACCAACCCTCATCCATTAGATTGTGACAATAAAAAAACTTGTTTAACTTAAGAAGAAAATACATATGACTCATTCATCAATCGTTGACCAGTGTGAATTAATCGAGAGAAATTCAGCATTGTAAAACCAAATTTATCTCTTTTTATGCCTCGAGTGGTGTTTACATCAGCCCAGTCACACTGAAACAGTACAACCTTTCATTTTGCATAATAATGTAACATAATAATGTCCGTAAGATTTCATAATAATCTACATCTCCCTCCAAATGATGATTGTCCCTGGAACTAGCTTAACTTGTAGTTGAAGAAGTAACTACTACTCCACAATTTTGTGTCCTCCTTAATCTTTCACGAGATTTCGTGTGGAACCTGAACCCATTAATGAGAAAGGCATTATATCTTTCAACAATTCTATTTGGACCCTGTGAAAGTCATTTAACATCTTCACTAGCTTCGCTTCCACTCCAAACCTATTACACATGAATGGTGAATTAATTTGCATTGATGTCGATACCGCAAATCACTTATTTTTCTCCTGGGCATGATATCTGTAATAAAAAACAACAAGTTTTGCAAGAAAATGATTTAATTAATGAATATATTGAATGACAACTTGTTATAAGTTATAATATTATAAATTAATACATATGAATATAAAATCTCACCGCATTCTAATGTCCTATCAATTGTCATAAATATCTTTATCAACGTCCTCCTAAACCCATTGAAATTGTGTAGAATTAGTGATATATTCATCTAAGTCTTGTGCTACAAAAGGTAAAGAATCAAATATTGTTTCAATGTCATCTCGACTTCCATCACCGATGTCTATCAAGTCTATGGGGTTTTACAAAGTATAACATACCAACCCTCATCTATTGGATTATGACAGTAAAAAAACTTGTTTCACTTAAGAAGAAAATACATATGACTCATTCATCAATCGTTGACCAGTGTGAATTAATCGAGAGGAATTCACTATTGTAAAACTGAATTTATCTCTTTTTATACCTCGAGTAGTGTTTACATCAGCCCATTCACACCAAAATAGCACAACCTTTCATTTTCCATAATAATCTAACTTAATAATGTCCGTAAGAATTCCATAATAATTTACATCTCCCTCTAACTGATGATTGTCCCTGGAACTAGCATAACTTGTAGTTAAAGAAGTAATTACTACTCCACAATTTATTGTCCTCCTTGATCTTTCACGAGATTTCATGTGGAACCTGAACCCATTAATGAGAAAGGCATTATATCTTTTAACAATTCTATTTGGACCTTGAGAAAGCCATTTAACACCTTCACAAACTTCTCTTCTACTCTAAACCTATTACGCATTAATGGTGAATTAATTTGCATTGATGCTGATACTGCAAATCACTTATTTTTCTCTTAGGCATGATATCTGTAGTAAAAAGATAATAATTTTATTAAGAAAACAATTTAATTAATGAATATATTGAATGACAACATGTTATAAGTTATAATTTTATAAATTAATATATATGGATAAAAAACCTTACTTCATTCTTATGTCATATCAATTGAAATAAATATATTCATCAACGTCCTCCCGAACCCATTGAAATTGTGTAATATTAGTGATAGTTTCATCTAAGTTTTGTTCTACAAAAGGTAAAGATTCAGATCTTGTTTCAATGTCATCTCTACTTCCATCCCCGATGTCTATCAAGTCTCTGCGTTATTACAGAGCACAACATACCAACCATCATTTATTGGATTATGATCGTAGAAAAACTTGTTTCACTTAAGAAGAAAATACATATGACTCATTCATCAATCGTGGACCAGTATGAATTAATCGAGAGAAATTCACCATTTTAAAACTTAATTTATCTCTTTTAATGCATCGAGTAGTCTTTACATCAGACCAATCACACCGAAACATCACAACCTTTCATTTCCATAATAATTTAACTTAATAATGTCCGTAAGAATTCCATAATAATCTACATCTCCCTTCAAATGATGATTGTCCCTGGAACTAGCAGAACTTGTAGTTGAAGAATTAACTACTACTCCATAATTTTGTGTCCTCCTTAATCGTTCACGAGATTTTGTGTAAAACCTGAACCCATAAATGAGAAAGGCATTATATCTTTTAACAATTCTATTTGGACCTTGAGAAAGCCGTGTAACTCCTTCAGTAACTTCTCTTCCACTCCAAACCTATTACACATGAATGGTGAATTAATTTGTATTGATGTCGAATCCGCAAATCACTTATTTTTCTCCTAGGTAAGATATTTGTAATAAAAAACAATAATTTCATTAAGAAAACGATTTAATTAATGAAAATATTGAATGACAACATGTTATAAGTTATAATTTTATAAATTAATACCTATAGATATAAAATTTTACTACATTCTTATGTCATATCAATTGTCATATATATCTTCATCAACGTCCTCTCGAACCCATTGAAATTGTGTAGTATTAGTGATAGTTTCATCTAAGTTTTGTACTATAAAAGGTAAAGATTTAGATCTTATTTCAATGTCATCTATACTTCCATCCCCGATGTCTATCAAGTCTCTGAGGGTATTACAGAGCACAGCATACCAACCCTTATCCATTAGATTGTGACAGTAAAAAAGGTTGTTTCACTTAAGAATAAAATACATGTGACTCATTCTTCAATCGTTGACCAGTGTGAATTAATTGAGAGAAATTCACCATTGTAAAACCGAATTTATCTCTTTTTATGCCTCGAGTAGTGTTTACATCAACCTAGTCACACCGAAACAACACAACCTTTCTTTTTCCATAATAATCTAACTTAATAATGTCTGTAAGAATTCCATAATAATCTACATCTCCATCCAGATGATGATTGTCCCTGGAACTAGCATAACTTGTAGTTGAAGAAGTAACTACTACTCTATAATTTTTGTATCCTCTTTATTCTTTCACGAGATTTCGTGTGGAACCTGAACCCATTAATGAGAAAGGCATTTTTCTTTTAATAAGTCTATTTGTACCTTGAGAAAGCCATTTAAAACCTTGACTAACTTCTCTTCCACTCCAAACCTATTACACATGAATGGTGAATTATTTGGCATTGACGACGATACCATAAATCAATTATATTTCTCCTGACCATGATATCTGTAATAAAAAAACAACAATTTTAGTAACAAAATGGTTTAATTAATGAATATATTGAATGACAACATATTATAAGTTATAATATTATAAATTAATACACGTGGATATAAAATCTTACTACATTCTGATTTCATATCAATTTTCATAAATATCTTCATCAACGTCCTCCAGAACCCATTGAAATTGTGTAGTATTAGTGATAGTTTCACCTAAGTTTTGTGCTACTATAGGTAAAGATTCAAATCTTGTTTCAATGTCATCTCTACTTCCATCCCCGATGTCTATCAAGTCTCTGGGTATTACAGAGCACAACATACCAACCCTCATCCATTGGATTATGACAGTAAATAAACTTGTTTTACTTAAGAAGAAAATACATATGACTCATTCATCAATCGTTGACCAGAGTAAACTAATCGAGAGAAATTCACCATTGTAAAACTGAATTTATTTCTTTTTATGCCTCGAGTAGTGTTTACATCAGCCAAGTCACACCGAAACAACACATCCTTTCATTTTTCATAATAATCTAACTTAATAATGTCAATAAGATTTCCATAATAATCTACATCTCCCTCCAAATCATGATTATCCCTGGAACTAGCATAAGTTGTAGTTGAAGAAGTAACTACTACTCCACAATTTTGTGTCCTACTTAATATTTCACGAGATTTCGTGTGGAACTTGAACCCATTAGTGAGAAAGGCATTATATCTTTTAACAATTCTATTTGGACCTTGAGAAAGCCATTTAACATCTTCACTAACTTCCCTTCCACTCCAAACCTATTACACATTAATGATGAATTAATTTGCATTGATGGCGATACCGTAAATCACTTATTTTTCTCTTAGGTAGTATATCTGTAATAAAAAAATCGATAATTTTAGTAAGAAAAGGGTTTAATTAATGAATATATTAAATGACAACATGTTATAAGTTATAATATTATAAATTAGCACATGTGGATATAAAATCTTACTACATTCTTATTTCATATCAATTTTCATAAATATCTTCATCAACGTTCTCCCGAACCCATAAGAATTATGCAGTATTAATGATAGTTTCATCTAAGTTTTGTGCTACAAAAGGTAAAGATTTAGATCTTGTTTCAATGTCATCTTTACTTCCATCCCCAATGTCTATCAAGTCTCTAGTGGTATTACAGAGCACAACATACCAACCCTCATACATATGAATCATTCATCAATCGTTGACCAGTGTGAATTAATCGAGAGAAATTCACCATTGTAAAACCTAATTTATCTCTTTTAATGCTTCGAGCAGTGTTTACAACATGCCAGACACACCAAAACATCACAACCTTTCATTTTCCATAATAATCTAACTTAATAATGTCCGTAAGAATTTCATAATAATCTATATCTCCCTCCAAATTATGATTGTCCCTGGAACTATAATAACTTGTGGTTGAAGAAGTAACTACTACTCCATAATTTTGTATCCTCCTTAATCGTTCACGAGATTTTATGTGGATTCGAACCCATTAATGAGAAAGGTATTATATCTTTTAACAATTCTATTTGGACCTTGACAAAGCCATTTATCATCTTCACTAACTTCTCTTCCACTCCAAACCTATTAATTTGCATTGATGTTGATTCCACAAATCACTTATTTTTCTACTGGGCATGATATATGTAATAAAAAAACAACAATTTTAGTAAGAAATCGGTTTAATTAATGAATATATTGAATGAAAACATGTTATAAGTTATAATATTATAAATTAATACTTATGGATATAAAATCATACTGCATTCTTATGTCATATCAATTGTCATAATTATCTTCATCAACGTCCTCCTGAACCCATTGAAATTGTGTAGTATTAATGATAGTTTCATCTAAGTTTTATGCTATAAAAGTTAAAGATTTAGATCTTGTTTCAATGTTGTCTTTACTTCCATCCCCAGTGTCTATCAAGTCTCTGGGGGTATTACAGAGAACAACATACCAACCCTCATCCATTAGATTATGACAATAAAAAAACTTGTTTAACTTAAGAAGAAAATACATATGACTCATTCATCAATCGTTGACCAGTGTGAATTAATCGAGAGAAATTCAGCATTGTAAAACCGAATTTATCTCTTTTTATGCCTCGAGTGGTGTTTACATCAGCCCAGTCACACTGAAACAATACAACCTTTCATTTTCCATAATAATGTCCATAAAAATTTCCGAATAATCTAGATCTCCCTACAAATGATGATTCTCCTTGGAACTAGCTTAACTTGTAGTTGAAGAAGTAACTACTTCTCCACAATTTTGTGTCCTCCTTAATCTTTCACGAGATTTCATGTGGAACCTGAACCCATTAATGAGAAAGGCATTATATCTTTCAACAATTCTATTTGGACCTTGAGAAAGCCATTTAACATCTTCACTAGCTTCTCTTCCACTCCAAACCTATTACACATGAATGGTGAATTAATTTGCATTGATTTCGATACCTCAAATCACTTATTTTTCTTCTGGGCATCATATTTGTAATAAAAAACAACAATTTTTGCAAGAAAACAATTTAATTAATGAATATAATGAATGACAACTTGTTATAAGTTATAATATTATAAATTAATACATATGAATATAAAATCTCACCGCATTCTAATGTCATATCTAATGTCATAAATATCTTTATCAACGTCCTCCTAAACCCATTGAAATTATGTAGAATTAGTGATAAATTCATCTAAGTCTTGTGCTACAAAAGGTAAAGAATCAAATATTGTTTCAATGTCATCTCGACTTCCATCACCGATGTCTATCAAGTCTCTGGGGTTTTACAAAGTATAACATACCAACCCTCATCTATTGGATTATGACAGTAAAAAAACTTGTTTCACTTAAGAAGAAAATACGTATGACTCATTCATCAATCGTTGACCAGTGTGAATTAATCGAGAGGACTTCACTATTGTAAAACTGAATTTATCTCTTTTTATGCCTCGAGTAGTGTTTACATCAGCCCATTCACACCAAAATAGCACAACCTTTCATTTTCCATAATAATCTAACTTAATAATGTCCGTAAGAATTCCATAATAATTTACATCTCCCTCTAACTAATGATTGTCCCTGGAACTAGCATAACTTGTAGTTAAAGAAGTAATTACTACTCCACAATTTATTGTCCTCCTTGATCTTTCACGAGATTTCATGTGTAACCTGAACCCATTAATGAGAAAGGCATTATATCTTTTAACAATTCTATTTGGACCTTGAGAAAGCCATTTAACACCTTCACAAACTTCTCTTCTACTCCAAACCTATTACGCATTAATGGTGAATTAATTTGCATTGATGTTGATACTGCAAATCACTTATTTTTCTCTTAGGCATGATATCTATAGTAAAAAGATAATAATTTTATAAAGAAAACGGTTTAATTAATGAATATATTGAATGACAACATGTTATAAGTTATAATTTTATAAATTAATATATATGGATAAAAAACCTTACTTCATTCTTATGTCATATCAATTGTAATAAATATATTCATCAACGTCCTCCCGAACCCATTGAAATTGTGTAATATTAGTGATAGTTTCATCTAAGATTTGTTGTACAAAAGGTAAAGATTCAGATCTTGTTTCAATGTCATCTCTACTTCCATCCCCGATGTCTATCAAGTCTCTGCGTTATTACAGAGCACAACATACCAACCATCATTTATTGGATTATGATCGTAAAAAAAACTTGTTTCACTTAAGAAGAAAATACATATGACTCATTCATCAATCGTGGACCATTATGAATTAATCGAGAGAAATTCACCATTTTAAAACTGAATTTATCTCTTTTAATGCATCGAGTAGTCTTTACATCAGACCAGTCACACCGAAACATCACAACCTTTCATTTCCATAATAATTTAACTTAATAATGTCCGTAAGAATTCCATAATAATCTACATCTCCCTCCAAATGATGATTGTCCCTGGAACTAGCAGAACTTGTAGTTGAAAAATTAACTACTACTCCATAATTTTGTGTCCTCCTTAATCGTTCACGAGATTTTGTGTAAAACCTGAACCCATTAATGAGAAAGGAATTATATCTTTTAACAATTCTATTTGGACCTTGAGAAAGCCATTTAACTCCTTCAGTAACTTCTCTTCCACTCAAAACCTATTACACATGAATGGTGAATTAATTTGTATTGATGTCGAATCCGCAAATAACTTATTTTTCTCCTAGGCAAGATATTTGTAATAAAAAACAATAATTTTATTAAGAAAACGATTTAATTAATGAAAATATTGAATGACAACATGTTATAAGTTATAATTTTATAAATTAATACCTATAGATATAAAATTTTACTACATTCTTATGTCATATCAATTGTCATATATATCTTCATCAACGTCCTCTCGAACCCATTGAAATTGTGTAGTATTAGTGATAGTTTCATCTAAGTTTTGTACTATAAAAGGTAAAGATTTAGATCTTGTTTCAATGTCATCTCTACTTCCATCCCCGATGTCTATCAAGTCTCTAAGGGTATTACAGAGCACAGCATACCAACCCTTATCCATTAGATTGTGACAGTAAAAAAACTTGTTTCACTTAAGAATAAAATAAATGTGACTCATTCTTCAATCGTTGACCAGTGTGAATTAATTGAGAGAAATTCACCATTGTAAAATCGAATTTATCTCTTTTTTGCCTCGAGTAGTGTTTATATCAACCTAGTCACACCGAAACAACACAACCTTTCTTTTTCCATAATAATCTAACTTAATAATGTCTGTAAGAATTCCATAATAATCTACATCTCCCTCCAGATGATGATTGTCCCTAGAACTAGAATAACTTGTAGTTGAAGAAGTAACTACAACTCTATACTTTTTGTGTCCTCTTTATTCTTTCACGAGATTTCGTGTGCAACCTGAACCCATTAATGAGAAAGGCATTTTTCTTTTAATAAGTCTATTTGTACCTTGAGAAAGCCATTTAACATCTTCACTAACTTCTCTTCCACTCCAAACCTATTACACATGAATGGTGAATTATTTGGCATTGACGACGATACCGTAAATGAATTATATTTCTCCTGACCATGATATCTGTAATAAAAAAACAACAATTTTAGTAAACAAATGGTTTAATTAATGAATATATTGAATGACAACATGTTATAAGTTATAATATTATAAATTAATACACGTGGATATAAAATCTTACTACATTCTGATTTTATATCAGTTTTCATAAATATCTTCATCAACGTCTTCCAGAACCCATTGAAATTGTGTAGTATTAGTGATAGTTTCACCTAAGTTTTGTGCTACAATAGGTAAAGATTCAAATCTTGTTTCAATGTCATCTCTACTTCCATCCCCGATGTCTATCAAGTCTCTGGGTATTACAGAGCACAACATACCAACCCTCATCCATTGGATTGTGACAGTAAATAAACTTGTTTCACTTAAGAAGAAAATACATATGACTCATTCATCAATCGTTGACCAGAGTAAATTAATCGAGAGAAATTCACCAGTAAAACTGAATTTATCTCTTTTTATGCCTCGAGTAGTGTTTACATCAGCCAAGTCACACCGAAACAGCACATCCTTTCATTTTTCATAATAATCTAACTTAATAATGTCCATAAGATTTCCATAATAATCTACATCTCCCTCCAAATCATGATTATCCCTGGAACTAGCATAAGTTGTAGTTGAAGAAGTAACTACTACTCCACAATTTTGTGTCCTCCTTAATCTTTCACGAGATTTCGTGTGGAACTTGAACCCATTAGTGAGAAAGGCATTATATCTTTTAACAATTCTATTTGGACCTTGAGAAAGCCATTTAACATCTTCACTAACTTCCATTCCACTCCAAACCTATTACACATTAATGATGAATTAATTTGCATTGATGTCGATACCGTAAATCACTTATTTTTCTCTTAGGCAGGATATCTGTAATAAAAAAATCGATAATTTTAGTAAGAAAAGGGTTTAATTAATGAATATATTAAATGACAACATGTTATAAGTTATAATATTATAATTTAGCACATGTGGAAATAAAATCTTACTACATTCTTATTTCATATCAATTTTCATAAATATCTTCATCAACGTTCTCCCGAACCCATAAGAATTATGCAGTATTAATGATAGTTTGATCTAAGTTTTGTGCTAAAAAAGGTAAAGATTTAGATCTTGTTTCAATGTCATCTTTACTTCCATCCCCAATGTCTATCAAGTCTCTAGTGGTATTACAGAGCACAACATACCAACCCTCATCCATTGGATTGTGACAGTAAAAAAACTTGTTTCACATAAGAAGAAAATACATATGAATCATTCATCAATCGTTGACCAGTGTGAATTAATCGAGAGAAATTCACCATTGTAAAACCTAATTTATCTCTTTCAATGCTTCGAGCAGTGTTTACATCAGGCCAAACACACCAAAACATCACAACCTTTCATTTTCCATAATAATCTAACTTAATAATGTCCGTATGAATTTCATAATAATCTACATCTCCCTCCAAATTATGATTGTCCCTGGAACTAGCAAAACTTGTGGTTGAAGAAGTAACTACTACTCCATAATTTTGTATCCTCCTTAATCGTTCACGAGATTTTATGTGGATTCGAACCCATTAATGAGAAAGGCATTATATCTTTTAACAATTCTATTTGGACCTTGACAAAGCCATTTATCATCTTCACTAACTTCTCTTCCACTCCAAACCTATTAATTTGCATTGATGTTGATTCCACAAATCACTTATTTTTTTTCCTGGGCATGATATATGTACTAAAAAAACAACAATATTAGTAAGAAATCGGTTTAATTAATGAATATATTGAATGAAAACATGTTATAAGTTATAATATTATAAATTAATACTTATGGATATAAAATCTTATTGCATTCTTATGTCATAATTATCTTCATCAACGTTTTCCTGAACCCATTGAAATTGTGTAGTATTAGTGATAGTTTCATCTAAGTTTTATGCTATAAAAGTTAAAGATTTAGATCTTGTTTCAATGTCGTCTTTACTTCCATCCCCAATGTCTATCAAGTCTCTGGGTGTATTACAGAGAACAACATACCAACCCTCATTCATTAGATTGTGACAATAAAAAAACTTGTTTAACTTAAGAAGAAAATACATATGACTCATTCATCAATCGTTGACCAGTGTGAATTAATCGAGAGAAATTCAGCATTGTAAAACCGAATTTATCTCTTTTTATGCCTCGAGTGGTGTTTACATCAGCCCAGTCACACTGAAACAATACAACCTTTCATTTTCCATAATAATGTCCGTAAGAATTTCATAATAATCTAGATCTCCCTACAAATGATGATTGTCCTTGGAACTAGCTTAACTTGTAGTTGAAGAAGTAACTACTTCTCCACAATTTTGTGTCCTCCTTAATCTTTCACGATATTTCATGTGGAACCTTAACCCATTAATGAGAAAGGCATTATATTTTTCAACAATTCTATTTGGACCTTGAGAAAGCCATTTAACATCTTCACTAGCTTCTCTTCCACTCCAAACCTATTACACATGAATGGTGAATTAATTTGCATTGATGTCGATACCTCAAATCATTAATTTTTCTTATAGGCATCATATATGTAATAAAAAACAACAATTTTTGCAAGAAAACATTTTAATTAATGAATATATTGAATGACAACTTGTTATAAGTTATAATATTATAAATTAATACATATGAATATAAAATCTCACTGCATTCTAATGTCATATCAATTGTCATAAATATCTTTATCAACGTCCTCCTAAACCCATTGAAATTGTGTAGAATTAGTGATAGATTCATCTAAGTCTTGTGCTACAAAAGGTAAAGAATCGAATATTGTTTCAATGTCATCTCGACTTCCATCACCGATGTGTATCAAGTCTCTGGGGTTTTACAAAGTATAACATACCAACCCTCATCTATTGGATTATGACAGTAAAAAAACTTGTTTCACTTAAGAAGAAAATACATATGACTCATTCATAAATCGTTGACCAGTGTGAATTAATCGAGAGGACTTCACTATTGTAAAACTGAATTTATCTCTTTTTATGCCTCGAGTAGTGTTTACATCAGCCCATTCACACCAAAATAGCACAACCTTTCATTTTCCATAATAATCTAACTTAATAATGTTCGTAAGAATTCCATAATAATCTACATCTCCCTCTAACTGATGATTGTCCCTGGAACTAGCATAACTTGTAGTTAAAGAAGTAATTACTACTCCACAATTTTTTGTCCTCCTTGATCTTTCACGAGATTTCATGTCAAACCTGAACCCATTAATGAGAAAGCCATTATATCTTTTAAAAATTTATTTAAACCTTGAGGAAGCCATTTAACACCTTCACAAACTTCTCTTCTACTCCAAACCTATTACGCATTAATGGTGAATTAATTTGCATTGATGTCGATACTGCAAATCACTTATTTTTCTCTTAGGCATGATATCTGTAGTAAAAAGATAATAATTTTATTAAGAAAACGGTTTAATTAATGAATATATTGAATGACAACATGTTATAAGTTATAATTTTATAAATTAATATATATGGATAAAAAACCTTACTACATTCTTATGTTATATCAATTGTAATAAATATATTCATCAACGTCCTCCCGAACCCATTGAAATTGTGTAATATTAGTGATAGTTTTATTTAAGTTTTGTTCTAAAAAAGGTAAAGATTCAGATCTTGTTTCAATGTCATCTCTACTTCCATCCCCGATGTCTATCAAGTCTCTGGGTTATTACAGAGCACAACATACCAACCCTCATCCATTGGATTATGACCATAGAAAAACTTGTTTCACTTAAGAAGAAAATACATATGACTCATTCATCAATCGTGGACCAGTATGAATTAATCGAGAGAAATTAACCATTTTAAAACTGAATTTATCTCTTTTAATGCATCGAGTAGTCTTTACATCAGACATGTCACACCGAAACATCACAACCTTTCATTTCCATAATAATTTAACTTAATAATGTCCGTAAGAATTCCATAATAATCTACATCTCCCTCTAAATGATGATTGTCCCTGGAACTAGCAGAACTTGTAGTTGAAGAATTAACTACTACTCCATAATTTTGTGTCCTCCTTAATCGTTCACGAGATTTTGTGTAAAACCTGAACCCATTAATGAGAAAGGCATTATATCTTTTAACAATTCTATTTGGACCTTGAGAAATCCATTTAACTCCTTCAGTAACTTCTCTTCCACTCCAAACCTATTACACATGAATGGTAAATTAATTTGCATTGATGTCGAATCCGCAAATCACTTATTTTTCTCCTAGGCAAGATATTTGTAATAAAAAACAACAATTCTATTATGAAAACGATTTAATTAATGAATATATTGAATGACAACATGTTATAAGATATACTTTTATAAATTAATACCTATAGATATAAAATTTTACTACATTCTTATGTCATATCAATTTTCATATATATCTTCATTAACGTCCTCTCGAACCCATTGAAATTGTGTAGTATTAGTGATAGTTTCATCTAAGTTTTGTACTATAAAAGGTAAAGATTTAGATCTTGTTTCAATGTCATCTCTACTTCCATCCCCGATGTCTATCAAGTCTCTGAGGGTATTACAGAGCACAGCATATCAACCCTCATCCATTAGATTGTGACAGTAAAAAAACTTGTTTCACTTAAGAATAAAATACATGTGACTCATTCATCAATTGTTGACCAGTGTGAATTAATTGAGAGAAATTCACCATTGTAAAACCGAATTTATCTCTTTTTATACCTTGAGTAGTGTTTACATTAACCCAGTCACACCGAAACAACACAACCTTTCCTTTTCCATAATAATCTAACTTAATAATGTCTGTAAGAATTCCATAATAATCTACATCTCCCTCCAGATGATGATTGTCCCTGGAACTAGCATAACTTGTAGTTGAAGAAGTAACTACTACTCTATAATTTTTGTGTCCTCCTTAATCTTTCACGAGATTTTGTGTGGAACCTGAACCCACTAATGAGAAAGGCATTATTCTTTTAATAAGTCTATTTGTACCTTGAGAAAGCCATTTAACATCTTCACTAACTTCTCTTCCACTCCAAACCTATTACACATTAATGGTGAATTATTTGGCATTGATGACGATACCGTAAATCAATTATTTTTCTCCTGACCAAGATATCTGTAATAAAAAAACAATAATTTTAGTAAAAAAATTGTTTAATTAATGAATATATTGAATGACAACATGTTATAAGTTATAATATTATAAATTAATACACGTGGATATAAAATCTTACTACATTCTGATTTCATATCAATTTTCATAAATATCTTCATCAACGTCCTCCTGAACCCATTGAAATTGTGTAGTATTAGTGATAGTTTCACCTAAGTTTTGTGCTACAATAGGTAAAGATTCAAATCTTGTTTCAATGTCATCTCTACTTCCATCCCCGATGTCTATCAAGTCTCTGGGTATTACAGAGCACAACATACCGACCCTCATCCATTGGATTATGACAGTAAATAAACTTGTTTCACTTAAGAAGAAAATACATATGACTCATTCATCAATCGTTGACCAGAGTAAATTAATCGAGAGAAATTCACCATTGTAAAACTAAATTTATCTCTTTTTATGCCTCGAGTAGTGTTTATATCAGCCCAGTCACACCGAAATAGCACATCCTTTTGTTTTCCATAATAATCTAACTTAATAATGTCCATAAGATTTCCATAATAATCTACGTCTCACTCCAAATCATGATTATCCCTGGAACTAGCATAACTTGTAGTTGAAGAAGTAACTACTACTCCACAATTTTGTGTCCTCCTTAATCATTCACGAGATTTCGTGTGGAACTTGAACCCATTAGTGAGAAAGGCATTATACCTTTTATCAATTCTATTTGGACCTTGAGAAAGCCATTTAACATCTTCACTAACTTCTCTTCCACTCTAAACCTATTACATATGAATGGTTAATTAATTTGCATTGATGTCGATACCGTAAATCACTTATTTTTCTCTTAGGCAGGATATCTGTAATAAAAAAATCGATAATTTTTGTAAGAAAAGGGTTTAATTAATGAATATATTGAATGACAACATGTTATAAGTTATAATATCATAAATTAGTACATGTGGATATAAAATCTTACTACATTCTTATTTCATATCAATTTTCATAAATATCTTCATCAACGCCCTCCCCAACCCTTTGAAATTGTGTAGTATTAGTGATAGTTTCATCTAAGTTTTGTGCTACAAAAGGTAAAGATTTAGATCTTGTTTCAATGTCATCTTTACTTCCATCCCCAATGTCTATCATGTCTCTAGGGGTATTACAGAGCACAACATACCAACCCTCATCCATTAGATTGTGATAGTAAAAAAACTTGTTTCACTTAAGAAGAAAATACATATGAATCATTCATCAATCGTTGACCAGTGTGAATTAATCGAGAGAAATTCACCATTGTAAAACCTAATTTATCTCTTTTAATGCTTCGAGCAGTGTTTACATCAGGCCAGACACACCAAAACAGCACAACCTTTCATTTTCCATAATAATTTAACTTAATAATGTCCGTAAGAATTTCATAATAATCTACATCTCCCTCCAAATTATGATTGTCCCTAGAACTAGAATAAGTTGTGGTTGAAGAAGTAACTACTACTCCATAATTTTGTATCCTCCTTAATCGTTCACGAGATTTTATGTGGATTCGAACCCATTAATGAGAAAGGCATTATATCTTTTAATAATTCTATTTGGACCTTGACAAAGCCATTTATCATCTTCACTAACTTCTCTTCCACTCCAAACCTATTAATTTGCATTGATGTTGATTCCACAAATCACTTATTTTTCTCCTAGACATGATATATGTAATAAAAAAAAAACAACAATTTTAGTAAGAAATCGGTTTAATTAATGAATATATTGAATGAAAACATGTTATAAGTTATAATATTATAAATTAATACTTATGGATATAAAATCTTACTGCATTCTTATGTCATATCAATTATCATAATTATCTTCATCAACGTCCTCCTGAACCCATTAAAATTGTGTAGTATTAGTGATAGTTTCATCTAAGTTTTATGCTATAAAAGTTAAAGATTTAGATCTTGTTTCAATGTCGTCTTTACTTCCATCCCCAATGTCTATCAAGTCTCTGGGGGTATTACAGAGTACAACATACCAACCCTCATCCATTAGATTATGACAATAAAAAAACTTGTTTAACTTAAGAAGAAAATACATATGACTCATTCATCAATCGTTGACCAGTGTGAATTAATCGAGAGAAATTCAGCATTTTAATATCGAATTTATCTCTTTTTATTCATCGAGTGGTGTTTACATCAACCCAGTCACACTGAAACAATACAACCTTTAATTTTCCATAATAATTTCCTTAAGAATTTCATAATAATCTACATCTCCCTCCAAATGATGATTGTCCCTGGAACTAGCTTAACTTGTAGTTGAAGAAGTAACTACTACTCCACAATTTTGTGTCCTCCTTAATCTTTCCTGAGATTTCGTGTGGAACCTGAACCCATTAATGAGAAAGGCATTATATCTATCAACAATTCTATTTGGACCTTGAGAAAGCCATTTAACATCTTCACTAGCTTCTCTTCCACTCCAAACCTATTACACATGAATGGTGAATTAATTTGCATTGATGTCGATACCGCAAATCACTTATTTTTCTTCTGGGCATGATATTTGTAATAAAAAAACAACAATTTTTGTAAAAAAACAATTTAATTAATGAATATATTGAATGACAACTTGTTATAAGTTATAATATTATAAATTAATACATATGAATATAAAATCTCACTACATTCTAATGTCATATCAATTGTCATAAATATCTTTATCAACGTCCTCCTAAACCCATTGAAATTGTGTAGAATTAGTGATAGATCCATCTAAGTCTTGTTGTTGAAACATTTTGATATTTCGATATAACAAATTAAGTTAAATGGATTTTAAGATTTTCCAAATGATTTTCTAAGTATATTCGATATAACTATTCGAATATCAAAACATTACTCCAAATATTTCAAAAATCATTTTTAATCCTTACTTAAGTGTAAAATTAAGTTTTAATCATAAAACAATTTCAAAATAATTTTACAAAGTATTTCGAACCAATTCAAAGCCAAAAATTCCAGATTGCTCAGAGGGAACCGATTCCCCCCATAGGAGGAACGGATTCCCCCTGAATGGTTTGGCTCCGAGATTTCCAGAATGCTCGGAGGGAACTGATTCCCCCATAGGAGGAACCGATTCCCCCCTAAACAGTTTTGTTCCGAGAATTCCAGTATGCTCGGAGGGAACCGATCCCCCCCAAGGGGGTACCGATTCCCCCTTGTACAACAGTCAAAATATTTGAATTTTACACTTAGGGAACCGATTCCCTATGAGGGGGAACCGATTCCCCCCACGCTCCAAGCTGTTTTATTAAATGTTTTCACACTAAAACGGCTATAATATCTTCTCTAATCATCCCCAACATTCAGAAGTGATCCAAGGTGTATTTAAGCAAGCTTAGAAGCCATTGATCAAAAACAAGAAACATCAAGCAACTAGAATCAAGAGAGAATCAAAGAGAAAGCATCAAACCTCAAGTTTGAGCATTTTCAAGCCTATTTTCATTCAATATTCATTTTGCTTTCAAGAACACTTTTTGTGCTCAATTGTATTCATCTTTGAGTGTTCTTTTCTTTGTTCTAGATTTGTGCAAACATCTTACCTTGTGAGGTTTTCTTGTAAGTTTGCAAATTTGTAATCTTCTCTTTGAGAAAAGAGTGTTCTCAAGAGTTGGGGTATACTCTTGAGGGAATTGTAAGGTTATCTCTTTGGCCTCAAAAGAAAGAACAAATTAGTGAATTTGTTGGAAAATCCTTAGTGTGGATAGCTAAGGTAGTGGACGTAGACTTTGTTTGAGAAAGTCGAACCACTGTAAATCGCTGTGCAATTACTTTTAATTTTCTGCAAAAGCTTCCACAAAATTTTTATTGCCAATTCACCCCCCTCTTGGCCAATTTCGTCATTCGATTAACTCAACAATTGGCATCAGAGCCTAACTCATTTGAAGATTTAATCGCCTCTTGAGTCGATCCGGGAAGAGTTACATCGATTACCAAGTCATCAATGGCCTCCACTTCAAATTACGACTCCGGTCTCGATTCGATGCCCGTCAACAAGCCTCCTTTCATCAATGGAGCTAACTACGCCTATTGGAAGAATAGAATGATGTACTTCATTCAAGCAAGTGACATGGGAGCATGGAATGCCGTAGAAGAAGGATACATTAAGCCTATCACTCATCCAAGGTTGTGGAGTGAAGGAGATACAAAAATGTTCCAGCTCAACTCCAAAGCCATCCATATTATCTTTTGTGCTCTTGGACCAGATGAATACGAAAGAGTTTCATCGTGTACAACCGCCAAAGAAACATGGGACAATCTTCAAGTCAAACATGAAGGTACCGATGAGGTAAAGAAATCAAAAATTAGTATTCTAACGCATAGCTATGAAAATTTCAGGATGAAACCAAATGAAGACATCAAAGCTATGACGGATAGATTTTCAACGATTGTCAATGGTCTCAAATCATATGGAGAGATCATCTCAAATGAAAAGCTTGTGAGGAAGTTAGTCTACTCCCTCCCAAAATCATGGCAATCAAAGAAGACGGCAATCATCGAGTCTAAGGACCTATCGTCCTTAACTCTTGAAGAACTTATCGGTTCACTCCTCACTCATGAGATGATGCTTGAAGATGAGGTGGATCTTGATAAAGTTGAAGAGACACCAAAGGAGAAGGAGAAGAAGAAAAACATTGGAGTTGCTCTCAAATCCACAAAAGATGAGAGTGATTCTAATGATGATGATGATGACGAGGAAATGGCATTGTTTGCCAAACGGTTCAGAAAAATGATGAGACCTTACCGAGGAAGAAAATTCAAACGAAATGAAGGCCTCAAAGATGAACCAAAAGAGAAGGACCCGATCATTTGCTATGAATGCAAAAAGCCAGGGCATGTCAAATATGATTGCCCACAATTGAAGAAGAAGGGTCAATCAAAGAATAAGCACAAGGCTCATGTGGCTACATGGAGCGATGAAGAAGGTTCCGATGAAGAAGAACAAGAAGTAGCAAACTTGTGCTTAATGGCATTTGGGGAAGATTCTAAGGTAACCTCTAACTCATCTGATTTTGATGATTTATCTTATGATGAGCTATTAGAGGAATATAATGGGTTGGCTTCGGATTATGAGAAATTATTTTTAAAATATAAAAATGATGTTTCAAAGTTGAAAAATGAAAATAAACTCATATCCAAAACCAACAATGATCTTGAAAGTAAAATCAAAGATTTGCAAATCAAACTAGAAGAGTTTGAAAAGAAAAATTTAGATTTGCAAAATTTACTTTCAAAGGTCAATGATGATCATCAAAAGAAAATTGATGATCTTAAAACTTCTTTTGATAAAGTTGGAACAAAGCGTTTTGAAAAAGGAGAAAATTCAAAATCCAACTTTGTTAGAAAAGATTTTAGAAACTACAATCATAGAAATCCTCAACGAACCTTAAATGGTAAAATCTTTAGAAGTATATGGGTTCCTAAAGGACTCATTACTACTAAAGATAAAGATATCCTACACAAATGGATACCTAAGGGAACTAGGATTTTGGAAACTAATGAATATGGACCCAAAAGAATTTGGGTACCAAAAATCAAAAATTAATCTATGTTTGTAGGGAAAGGAGCATTGCTACAAGGCACGGGAAACAAATTCAAATTCATGGTACCTTGATAGTGGATGCTCAAGACATATGACCGGAGACAAAAGCCGGTTCATTGAGCTTAACGCCAAAAATGGAGGAGAAGTGACTTTTGGAGACAATTCAAAAGGTTACATTGAAGGTATTGGTACAATAGGTAATACCTCTTCCATACAAATTAAGAATGTTTTATATGTGAATGGATTAAAGCATAATCTATTGAGTATTAGTCAATTATGCGATAAAGGATTCAATGTCTTATTTGAAATTAATGGTTGTAAAGTCATTGACATTGCATCTAATCGGATTATGCTTGTTGGTCATAGAATAGGAAACATTTACATGGTGCATTTAGATTCTATTGATATGACTAATTTATGCCTAGTTGCTAAGGATGAGCATGATAGTTGGTTATGGCATAGGAGACTAGGTCATGCTAGTATGAGTATTTTGCAACGGTTAATTCAAGGAGACTTATTAAGAGGTTTGCCTAAGCTAGTAAGAGGGTTGCCTAAGCTTAAATTTGATAATAATAAAATCTGTGATGCTTGTGCTAAAGGAAAACAAAAACGAGTTTCTTTTAAATCTATTAATGATGTATCAACTAGTAGAGTATTACAATTGATCCATTTAGATCTTTTTGGGCCAACTAGAACTACTAGCTTGGGAGGAAAACAATATGCATTTGTCTTGGTAGATGACTATTCTAGATACACTTGGGTTCTATTCTTAAGTACTAAAGATGAAGCATTAGAAAATTTCATCACATTTTCAAAAATAATCCAAAATGAAAAAGGTTACTCTATCTCTAGTGTTAGAAGTGATCATGGAACTGAATTTGAAAATCTTGGATTTATTGAGTTTTGTAATTCTAATGGTATTAGCCACAATTTTTCAGCACCTAGAACCCCTCAACAAAATGGAGTTGTTGAGACGAAAAATCGAACTTTAGAAGAAATGGCTAGAACCATGCTTTGTGAAAATAATTTGCCAAAATATTTTTGGGCGGAAGCCACAAATACCGCTTGTTATGTTATAAATCGAGTAATGATTAGGCCAATTTTAAAGAAAACTCCATATGAAATTCTCAAAAATAAAAAGCCTAACATTAGCTATTTTCATCCTTTTGGATGTAAATGTTTTGTTTTAAACAACTGTAAAGAAAATCTTGGTAAATTTGATGCTAAAAGTGATGAAGGAATTTTTTTGGGTTATTCCTTAAATTCTAAAGCTTATCGTGTATTTAATAAAATAACTTTAGTTGTAGAAGAGTCTATACATGTTGTTTTCGATGATAATCCCCTTCCGAGGAAGGATTCTTCTGTTAATGATGATGTAGGTATTGTACAAGCAAATGACGTTAGACATGACGTTGGAGAATCATCATCAAAGGAAGAAACAAAAGATGAGGAAACTCATGATCCCCTCGAGAATCCAACCATTGAAGAAAGGGAAGTATCTTTTCCAAGAGAGTACAACTATATCAAAGATGGTGAAATTATAGGTGATCCATCAAAAGGGGTAACTACTCGATCTTCTCTTAGAAATATCTGTAATTATGTTGCATTTATTTCATGCATAGAGCCTAAGAACATCAAAGAAGCATTAAAAGATGAACATTGGATTATGGCTATGCAAGAAGAATTAAATCAATTTGAGAGAAGTAAAGTATGGACATTAGTTGAAAGGCCTAGTAATAAATCTACTGTAGGTACTAGATGGGTTTTTAGAAATAAACTTGATGAAAGTGGTAATATAGTGAGGAACAAGGCTAGACTTGTTGCTCAAGGCTATACTCAAGAAGAAGGCATAGACTATGATGAAACATACGCTCCCGTGGCTAGGATGGAAGCAATTAGAATGTTATTAGCATTTGCATGTTTCAATGAATTTAAATTATATCAAATGGATGTTAAAAGTGCATTTTTAAATGGTTTTATAAAAGAAGAAGTGTACGTGGAACAACCTCCAGGTTTGAAGATTCAATTTTCCGGATCATGTTTTAAAATTGACAAAAGCTCTTTATGGTTTAAAACAAGCTCCTAGAGCTTGGTATGAAAGATTGTCAAATTTTTTAATTGAAAAAGATTTTTTAAAAGGAAAGGTTGACACTACATTGTTTTTAAAGAGAAAAGGTAAAGATTTATTAGTAGTTCAAATTTATGTTGATGATATATTTGGTTCTACTAATGATGTTCTTTGCCAATAATTTTCTAAGCTAATGCAAAGTGAGTTTGAGATGAGCATGATGGGGAGCTCTCATTTTTCTTGGGACTCCAAATCAAGCAAAGAAAAGATGGCATCTTCATTAATCAAGCTAAGTACGTCAAAGATATGCTCAAGAAGTTTGGACTGGAAAATGGGAAACCTCATAACACTCCAATGAGCTCTTCAACAAAGCTTGACTTAGATGAAGGAGGTAAATGTGTAGATGTTAAATTACATAGGTCAATGATTGGCTCTTTGCTTTATCTAACTGCAAGTAGACCGGACATTATGTTTAGTGTTTGCTTATGTGCTAGATTTCAATCTTGTCCTAAGGAATCACATTTACTAGCTGTTAAGAGAATCTTTAGATACCTTAAGGACACTCCTAGTTTAGGACTTTGGTATCCTAGAGACTCTAGCTTTAGCTTGCATGCTTTTTCTGATGCGGATTATGGAGGATGCAAATTAGATAGGAAAAGCACCTCCGGTACTTGCCAATTCCTTGGAAATATGCTGATTTCTTGGTTTTCAAAGAAACAAAATTGTGTTGCATTATCTACCACTGAAGTCGAATACATTTCAACTGGTAGTTGCTGTGCACAAGTTTTATGGATGAAACAACAACAACTTTTTGATTATGGAATTGAAGTAGGTACCATTTCTATCAAGTGTGACAATACTAGTGCTATTTGTCTCACTAAAAATCCCATCCAACACTCTAGAACTAAGCACATTGAAATAAGACATCACTTCATTAGAGACCATGTCACTAAGGAAAGATGTAGTTCTAGAATTTGTTGATACTTTGCACCAATTAGCGGATATCTTTACAAAACCCTTAGACAAGGAAAGATTTTGGACACTTAGGAGAGAATTAGGTTTGACCAACCTATCTTCACTTAGTGTTTAAAATAATTTTAGCACTTTTAATAAATCTTAAAAAAAATGCTTATAATAATAATTTTTGATTGCATTCTTGCTATTAGTTAGGGGGAGTTTGTGATTCTTAGTGAAAATTAATTTTATGTTCAAAAATCGATTAAAGATTAATTTAATTGTTTGAACATAATTAATTTTTGATATTTGAGTTGCCAATACCACTAGAAAAGATTAATTTAGCATTTTGTGCTTAAAAAATCGGATTTTAGCATTTTGGTTCTATTAAAATCGGGCAGAACACCCCAAAATTCCCAAAACCCTTATATTTTCTTCAAACCGTTTCTCACCCTCCTCAAACACTCAAATCTCCTTTCTTGCCTCAAATCATCGATATTAATCGGAATTCGCTTCAAATATCATCTTCTAAACCTGTTGGAATCATTAAAATCGTGCAAACAACATCTAAATCCCCTCAATCTTCATCTTTCAAGGTAAATTTTTCTAAACTCTCTATTTCATTGTTTTTGAACATAGGATTAGTTTCAATTAGTTCTAGGTTGAAATAGTGATCGGGCATTGATTATTTAGTGATTAGAAACTAGATGTTACAACTAATTTCATCAAAAACACAAGAATTTTTCAAAATTTTTTAAATTTTCGAAATAAAAAAATTGTTATTTTTCAAATTATTGTGTTTTGATTAAATTATGTTGTTATTATGAAAACTATACATATATTGTTTCTCAAAACCATATTTTCAAAAGTTCTCAAAAAACTTTGCCCATTAGGATTGATTTAGAGAACCTTGAAATATTGAGGACTCAATTGAGTTTTGGGATTAATTGAATTGCATACATTTGTTTTAAAATTGCAGGTTATTCTATCTATTCCGATTTCCTTCACCATGTCAAATCCTAAACGTCCTAGGTCTTCATCCAGTCGTTCTAGTCATCAACCAAATCCTCCTCCAAATCCTCCTTCTATTCCAATTTCTAATCCCAATCCCTCTGATCCTAACTTGACTATTCAAAATTCGTGTTTCAATCATCCTGGGTCTAGAAATCACCGATTTTGGTATTATCAATATTTCGATTCTTACAAAATCCGGGAAGAACGTATTCATTCTCGTCAAGCTATGTTAGCTATCGATTTTAAATATCTTCCCATTTTACAAGAATGGAAATTGATAAACTATTGATCTTGAACCCATCGTTACCATCAACTTGTTCGTATATTCTACTCTAATGCCGTTTGTGTTAAAAATCAAGATGAAACCGAAACCATAGGAATTCGTTCCTACCTCCTAGGACAATTCTTATATATTGACCCGGCATATATAGCCAATACATTTGGATTAGATAATGATGGTATTTCGAATGAAAAACAAATTTTAGGTTCTCGTTATAAAAGAAGAGATAGTGCGAGTATCTTAGACCTACATGAACGTTTTCTTCATCTAATGATTTCTTGGTGGTTTCGACCATCGGGAGGTCGTTATTCTACTCTTAGAGCTTTGGATCTTTGGTGGTTACATTGTTTCGAAAACCGTATTAAAATTAACCTACCTCAGATTATTTTTGCTGAAATTGTTGAAACCGTAAATCTTGTTCCTAACAAGAAACTCTGTTCATCTCTAGTTTACGGTTGCTTTTTGAGTAATCTGTTTTCCAAAGCTGGGTTTAGAGTCGGTCTAGATGCCGTTTTTCCTCTTAAGAAACAAATCAATCTTCTTTCCTTAACGAGAGCGGGATGGGTAAAGAACAAAGAAACTGGTGAATGGGTTCGATCTTCTACTCCGGGAGCTAGTTCTTCACAAGCTCCACCCGAAGCTGACGAAGATCCCGAGCTTAAGAAATTAATGCAAGATATCGATGAAGCTGAAGATGAGCCTGATCAGCCCGAAGAGCAGCCCGAGGAGCAAGCACAACAAACGCATCAAATGCCTCCATATTTTCAATCCTTTATGGAGACATTCGATTTCCGATACGCTACCATGGACTCGCGCTTTTCCTCTATAGAGTCTCATTTATCCACAATGGGAGCTCAATAATTAGAGATTCTTCGGGAGATGCGTGCAAACAATGAATCAACCAACGCTCGTATCAATGAACTCACACACGAGATGGCCGCTACGCGAGCCCGATTTCCTCCTACCGATCCGGATGTTTGATTATGTGTTTAGTTTTAAAACTTTGAACAAAATAAATATTGTTTCAACATTTTGAATTGTTTGATTTTGTGGATTGTTGGATTTTGGATTTATGAATAGTGTGAACTTATATGTTTTATTCATTTTTGCATCATCATTAGCAATATGACCAATTTTGCCATATCACATTATTTATGAATATTGATTTATGAAACTAATGGCTAACCTCTCTTTTGATTGTGATCTTAGCAGCTTAAGCTTATAATTAATAAATCAATTGGCTAAATGATTTCAAAACCTTGTTTTACAATGTCTTTTTGATTTAACAAAAAGGGGGAGAAGAATAGGTGTTAAATGTTTTACATAATAAATTGAAGAAGTGTTAAAGTAAGGGGGAGTAATTTCAAAACATGATTTTAAAAATCTTAAAATTACTAAAATGTTTTGTTATATCAAAAAGGGGGAGATTGTTGAAACATTTTGATATTTCGATATAACAAATTAAGTTAAATGGATTTTAAGATTTTCCAAATGATTTTCTAAGTATATTTGATATAACTATTCGAATATCAAAACATTACTCCAAATATTTCAAAAATCATTTTTAATCCTTACTTAAGTGTAAAATTAAGTTTTAATCATAAAACAATTTCAAAATAATTTTCCAAAGTATTTCGAACCAATTAAAAGCCAAAAATTCCAGATTGCTCAGAGGGAACCGATTCCCCCATAGGAGGAACCGATTCCCCCTGAATGGTTTGGCTCCGAGATTTCAGAATGCTCGGAGGGAACCGATTCCCCCATAGGAGGAACCGATTCCCCCTAAACAGTTTGTTCCGAGAATTCCAGTATGCTCGGAGGGAACCGATCCCCCCCAAGGGGGTACCGATTCCCCCTTGTACAACGGTCGAAATATTTGAATTTTACACTTAGGGAACCGATTCCCTATGAGGGGGAACCGATTCCCCCCACGCTCCAAGCTGTTTTATTAAATGTTTTCACACTAAAACGGCTATAATATCTTCTCCAATCATCCCCAACGTTCAGAAGTGATCCAAGGTGTATTTAAGCAAGCTTAGAAGCCATTGATCAAAAACAAGAAACATCAAGCAACTAGAATCAAGAGAGAATCAAAGAGAAAGCATCAAACCTCAAGTTTGAGCATTTTCAAGCCTATTTTCATTCAATATTCATTTTGCTTTCAAGAACACTTTTTGTGCTCAATTATATTCATCTTTGAGTGTTCTTTTCATTGTTCTAGAATTGTGCAAACATCTTACCTTGTGAGGTTTTCTTGTAAGTTTGCAAATTTGTAATCTTCTCTTTGAGAAAAGAGTGTTCTCAAGAGTTGGGGTATACTCTTGAGGGAATTGTAAGGTTATCTCTTTGGCCTCAAAAGAAAGAACAAATTAGTGAATTTGTTGGAAAATCCTTAGTGTGGATAGCTAAGGTAGTGGACGTAGACTTTGTTTGAGAAAGTCGAACCACTGTAAATAGCTGTGCAATTACTTTCAATTTTCTGCAAAAGCTTCCACAAAATTTTTATTGCCAATTCACCCCCCTCTTGGCCAATTTCGTCATTCGATTAACTCAACACTTGTGCTACAAAAGGTAAAGAATCAAATATTTTTTCAATGTCATCTCTACTTCCATCCCCGATGTCTATCAAGTCTCTGTGGGTATTACAAAGCAGAAAATACCAATCCTCACCCATTAGATTGTGACAGTAAAACAACTTGTTTCACTTAAGAATAAAATACATGTGACTCATTCATCAATCGTTGACAAGTGTGAATTAATCGAGAGAAATTCACCATTGTAAAACCAAATTTAGCTCTTTTTATGCCTCGAGTAGTGTTTACATCAACCCAGTCACACCAAAACAGCACATCCTTTCGTTTTCTAAAATAATCTAACTTAATCATGTCTGTAAGAATTCCATAATAATCTACATCTCCCTCCATATGATGATTGTCCCTGGAACTAGCATAACTTGTAGTTAAAGAATAAACTACTACTCCACAATTTTATGTCCTCCTTAATCTTTCACGAGATTTCCTGTGGAACCTGAACCCATTGATGAGAACGGCATTATATCTTTTGACAATTCTGTTTGGACCTTGAGAAAGCCATTTAACACCTTCACTAACTTCTCTTTTACTCCAAACCTATTACACATAAATGGTGAATTAATATAATAAATTAATATATATGGATATAAAACCTGAATATATTCTCATGTCATATCAATTGTCATTAATATCTTCATCAACGTCCTCCCGAACCCATTGAAATTGTGTAGTATTAGTGATAATTTCATCTAAGTTTTGTGCTATAAAAGGTAAAGATTCAGATCTTGTTTCAATGACATCTCTACTTCCATCCCCAATGTATATCAAGTCTCTGGGGGTATTGTATAGGATAACATACCAAACCTCATCCTTTTGATTGTGACCGTAAAAAAACTTGTTTCACTTAAGAAGAAAAGATATATGACTCATTCATCAATCGTTGATGAGTGTGAATTAATCGAAAGAAATTCACCATTGTAAAACTGAATTAATCTCATTTTATGCCTTGAGTAGTAATTATATTTGGCCAGTCACACCGAAACATCACAATCTTTCATTTTCAATAATAATCTAACTTAATAATGTCCGTAAGAACTCTATAATAATCTAAATCTCCCTCCAAATGATGATTGTCCCTTGAACTAGCATAACTTGTAGTTGAAGAAGTAACTACTACTCCACAATTTTGTGTCCTCCTTAATCGTTCGCGAGATTTTGTGTGGAACCTGAACCCATTAATGAGAAAGGCATTATAGCTTTTAACAATTCTATTTGGACCTTAATAAAGCGATTTAACATCTTTGCTAACTTCTCTTCCACTCCAAACCTATTAATTTGCATTGATGTCGATACCGCAAATCACATATTTTTCTCCTGGGCATGACATCTGTAATAAAAAACAACAATTTTAGTAAGAAATCAGTTTAATTAATGAATATATTGAATAAAAACAAGTTATAAGTTATAATATTATAAATTAATACCTATGGATATAAAATCTTACTACATTCTTATGTCATATCAATTGTCATAAATATCTTCATCAATGTCCTCCCGAACCCATTGAAATTGTGTAGTATTAATGATAGTTTCATCTAAGTTTTGTGCTACAAAAGGTAAAGATTCAAATCTTGTTTCAATGTCATCTCTACTTCCATCATTGATTCTATCAAGTCTCTGGGGGTATTACAGAGCACAACATACCGACCCTCATCAATTGGATTGTGACAGTAAAAAAAACTTATTTCACATAAGAAGAAAATACATATGATTATTTCATCAATCGTTGACTAGTGTGAATTAATCAAGAGAAATTCACCATTGTAAAACCAAATTTATCTCTTTTTATACCTCAAGTAGTGTTTACATCAGCCTAGTCACACCGAAACAACACAACCTTTCGTTTTCCGTAATAATTTAACTTAATAATGTCTGTAAGAATTCCATAATAATCTACATCTCCCTCCAAATGATGATTGTCCCTGGAACTAGCATTACTTGTAGTTAAAGAAATAACTATTACACCACAATTTTTGTGCCCTCCTTAATCTTTCACGAGAATTCGTGTGGAAACTGAACCCGTTAATGAGAAAGGCATTATATCTTTTAACTATTCTATTTGGACTTTGAGAAAGCCATTTAACATCTTCACTAACTTCTCTTCCACTCCAAACATATTACACATGAATGGTGAATTAATTTGCATTGATTTCGATACCGCAAATCACTTATTTTTCTCCTTGACAAGATATATGTAATAAAAAAGAAATAATTTTAGTAGGAAAAAAGTTTAATTAATGAATATATTGAATGACAACATGTTATAAGTTATAATTTTATAAATTAATACATATGGATATAAAATCACACCACATTCTTATGCCATATCAATTGTCATAAATATCTTGATCAACGTCCTCCCGAACCCATTGAAATTTTGTAGTATTAGTGATAGTTTCATCTAAGTTTTGTGCTACAAAATGTAAAGATTCAGATCTTGTTTCAATGTCATCTCTACTTCCATCCCCGATGTCTATCAAGTCTCTTGGGTATTACAGAGCACAGAAGACCAAACCTTATCTATTGAATTATGACAGTAAAAAAATTGTTTCACTTAAGAAGAAAATACATATGACTCATTTATCAATCGTTGACCAGTGCGAATTAATCGAGAGAAATTCATCTTTGTAAAACCGAATTTATCGCTTTTTATGCCTCGCGTAGTGTTTACATCAGCTCAGTCACACTAAAACCACACAACCCTTTATTTTCTGTAATAATCTAACTTAATAATGTCCGTAAGAATTCCATAATAATATACGTCTCCTTCCAAATGATGATTGTCCTTGAAACTAACATAACTTGTAGTTAAAGATGTAACTACTACTCCACAATTTTTGTGTCCTCCTTAATCTTTCACGAGATTTCATGTGCAACTTCATCCCATTAATGAGAAAGCCATTTAACATATTCACTAACTTCTCTTCCACTCCTAACCTATTGCACATGAATGGTGAATTTATTTGCATTAATGTTGAGACCTCAAATCACTTATTTTTCTGCTAGGCATGATATATGTAATAAAAAACCAATACTTTTAGTAAGAAAATGGTTTAATTAATTAAAATATTGAATGACAACATGTTATAAGTCATAATATTATAAATTAATACATATGGATATAAAATCTTACTATATTTTTATGTCATATCAATTGTCATAAATATCTTCATCAACATCCTCCCGATCCCATAAAAATTGTGTAGTATTAGTGATAGTTTCCTCTAACTTTTGTGATACAAAAGGTAAAGCTTCAGATCTTGTTTCAATGTCATCTCTACTTCCATCCCCGATGTCTATCAAGTCTTTGGGGGTATTATAGAGCACAACATACCAACCCTCATCCATTTGATTGAGATAGTAAAAAAACTTGTTTCACTTAAGTAGAAAATACATATGACTCATTCATCAACCGTTGACCAGTGTGAATTAATCGAGATAAATTCATTATTGTAAAACCGAATTTATCTCTTTTCACGCCTCGAGTAGTGTTTACATCCGCCCAGTCACACCGAAACAACACAACCTTTCGTTTTCCATAATAATCTAACTTAAAAATATCCGTTAGAATTCCATAATAATCCACATCTCTCTCCAAATGATGATTTTCCCTGGAACTAGCATAACTTGTAGTTGAAGAAGTAATTACTACTCCACAATTTTTGTGTCCTCCTTAATCTTTCACGAGATTTCATGCGGAACCTAAGCCCATTAATGGTAAAGGAATTATATCTTTTAACAATTCTATTTGGACCTTGAGAAAGACATTTAACATTTTCACTAACTTTTTTCTATTCCAAACCCATTACACATGAATGGTAAATTAATTTGCACTAATGTTAATACCGCAAATCACTTATTGTTCTCCTGGGCATGATATCTGTAATAAAAAAACAACAATTTTAGTATGAAAACAATTTAATTAATGAATATATTGACTGATAACATGTTATAAGTTATAATATTTTAAATTAATACATATAGATATAAAATCTTACTACATTCTTATGTCATATCAATTGTAATAAATATCTTCATCAACATCCTCCCGAACCCATTGAAATTGTATAGTATTAGTGATAGTTTCATCTAAGTTTTGTGCTAGAAAAGGTAAAGATTAATATCTTGTTTCAATGTCATCTCTACTTCCATCCCCGATGTCTATCAAGTATCTTGAGGTATTATAGAGCACAACATACCAACCCTCATCCATTGGATTGTGATAGTAAAAAAAACTTGTTTCCCTTAAGAAGAAAATACATATGACTCATTCATCAATCGTTGACCAATGTGAATTAATAGAGAGAAATTCACCATTGTAAAACAAAATTTATCTCTTTTTATGCCTCAAGTATTGTTTACATCAGCCCAGTCACACCAAAACCACACAACCTTTCATTTTCCGTAATAATCTAACTTAATAATGTCCGTAAGAATTCCATAATAATATACATCTCCCTCCAAATGATTATTTTCCTTGGAACTAGCATAACTTTTAGTTGAAGATGTAACTACTACACCACAATTTTTGTGTCCTCCTTAATCTTTCACGAGATTTCGTGTGGAACCTAAACCCATTAATGAGAAAGGCATTATACCTTTTAACAATTCTATTTGGATATTGAGAAAGCCATTTAACATCTTCACTAACTTCTCTTCCACTCCAAACCTATTACACATGAATGGTGAATTAATTTTCATTGATGTCGATACCACAAATCACTTTTTTTCTCCTGGTATGATATCTGTAATAAAAAAGCAACAATTATAGGAAGAAAACAAATTAATTAATTAATATATTGAATGACAACATGTTATAAGTTATAATATTATAAATTAATACATATGGATATAAAATCTTACTACATTCTTATGTCATATCAATTGTCATAAATATCTTCATCAACGTCCTCCCGAACCCATTGAAATTTTGTAGTATTAGTTATAGTTTCATCTTAGTTTTGTGCTACAAAAGGTAAAGATGTCATCTCTACTTCTATCCCCGATGTCTATCAAGTCTCTGGGTTATTACATAGCACAATATACAAACCCTCATCAATTGGATTATGATAATAAAAAACCTTGTTTCACTTAAGAAGAAAATACATATGACACATTCATCAATCATTGACCAGTGTGAATTAATCGAGAGAAATTCACCATTGTAAAATCGAATTTATCTGTTTTCATGCCTCGAGTAGTGTTTACATCAGCCCAGTCACACCGAAACAACACAACATTTCGTTTTCCATAATAATCTAACTTAATAATGTATGTAAGAATTCCATATTAATCTACATCTCCCTTCAAATGATGATTTTCCCTAGAACTAGCATAACTTGTAGTTGAAGAAGTAACTACTACTCCACAATTGTTTTGTCCTCCTTAATCTTTCATGAGATTTCATGTGGAACCTAAACTCATTAATGAGAAAGGCATTATATCTTTTAACAATTCTATTTGGACCTTGAGAAAGCCATTTAAAATATTCTCTAACTTCTCTTCCACTCCAAACCTATTACACATGAATGGTGAAATAATTTGCTTTAATGTCGATACCGCAAATTACTTATTTTTCTCCTAGCATGATATCTGAAATAAAAAAAAACAACAATTTTAGTAAGAAAATGGGTTAATTAACAAATATATTGAATGACAACATGTTATAAGTTATAATATTATAAATTAATACATATGGATATAAAATCTTATTACATTCTTATGTCATAACAATTGTCATAAATATATTCATCAACGTCCTCCCGAACCCATTGAAATTGTGTGGTATTAGTGATAGTTTCATCTACGTTTTGTGCTACAAAATGTAAAGATTCAGATCTATTTTTAATGTCGTCTATACTTCCATCCACGATGTCTATCAAGTCTCTGGGGTGTTACTGAGCACAACATACCAACCCTCATCCATTAGATTGTGACAGTAAAAAACCTTGTTTCACTTAAGAAGAAAATACATATGACTCACTCATCAATCGTTGACCAGAGTAAATTAATCGAGAGAAATTCGCCATTGTAAAACAAAATTAATCTCTTTTCATGCCTCTAGTTATGTTTACATCAACCCGGTCACACCGAAACAACACAATATTTCGTTTTCCATAATAATTTAACTTATTAATGTCCCAAAGAATTCCATAATAATCTACATCTCCCTCCAAATGATGATTTTCCTTGGAACTAGCATAACTTGTAGTTGAAGAAGTAACTACGACTCCACAATTTTTTTCCCTCCGTAATCTTTCACGAGATTTCGTGTGGAACCTAAGCCCATTAATGAGAAATGCATTATATCTTTTAACAATTCTATTTGGACCTTGAGAAAGCCATTTAATATCTTCACTAACTTCTCTTCCACTCCAAACCTATTACACATGAATGGTGAATTAATTCCTATTAATGTCGATATCGCAAATCACTTATTTTTCTCCTGGCATGATATTTGTAATAAAAAAGCAACAATTATAGGGAAAAAATGGTTTAATTAATGAATATATTGAATGACAAAATGTTATAAGTTATAATATTATAAATTAATACATATGGATATAAAATCACACCACATTCTTATGCCATATCAATTGTCATAAATATCTTGATCAACGTCCTCCCGAACCCATTGAAATTTTGTAGTATTAGTGATAGTTTCATCTAAGTTTTGTGCTACAAAATGTAAATATTTAGATCTTGTTTCAATGTCATCTCTACTTCCATCCCCGATGTCTATCAAGTCTCTTGGGTATTACATAGCACAGAAGACCAACCATCATCTATTGAATTATGACAGTAAAAAAATTGTTTCACTTAAGAAGAAAATACATATGACTCATTTATCAATCGTTGACCAGTGCGAATTAATCGAGAGAAATTCATCTTTATAAAACTGAATTTATCGCTTTTTATGCCTCGCGTAGTGTTTACATCAGCTCAGTCACACTAAAACCACACAACCCTTTATTTTCTGTAATAATCTAACTTAATAATGTCCGTAAGAATTCCATAATAATATACGTCTCCCTCCAAATGATTATTTTCCTTGGAACTAGCATAACTTTTAGTTGAAGATGTAACTACTACTCCACAATTTTTGTGTCCTCCATAATCTTTCACGAGATTTCTTGTGGAACATAAACTCATTAATGAGAAAGGTATTATATCTTTTAAAAATTCTATTTGGATATTGAGAAAGCCATTTAACATCTTCACTAACTTCTCTTCCACTCCAAACCTATTACACATGAATGGTGAATTAATTTTCATTGATGTCGATACCGCAAATCACTTTTTTTTTCTCCTGCCATGATATCTGTAATAAAAAAGCAACAATTATAGGAAGAAAACAAATTAATTAATTAATATATTGAATGACAACATGTTATAAGTTATAATATTATAAATTAATACATATGGATATAAAATCTTACTACATTCTTATATCATATCAATTGTTATAAATATCTTCATCAACGTCCTCCCGAACCCATTGAAATTTTGTAGTATTAGTGATAGTTTCATCTTAGTTTTGTGCTACAAAAGGTAAAGATGTCATCTCTACTTCTATCCCCGATGTCTATCAAGTCTCTGGGTTATTACATTGCACAATATACAAACCCTCATCAATTGGATTGTGATAATAAAAAGCCTTGTTTCACTTAAGAAGAAAATACATATGACACATTCATCAATCATTGACCAGTGTGAATTAATCGAGAGAAATTCACCATTGTAAAATCGAATTTATCTCTTTTCATGCCTCGAGTAGTGTTTACATCAGCCCAGTCACACCGAAACAACACAACATTTCATTTTCCATAATAATCTAACTTAATAATGTATGTAAGAATTCCATATTAATCTACATCTCCCTCTAAATGATGATTTTCCCTGGAACTAGCATAACTTGTAGTTGAAGAAGTAACTATTACTCCACAATTGTTTTGTCCTCCTTAATCTTTCATGAGATTTCATGTGGAACCTAAACTCATTAATGAGAAAGGCATTATATCTTTTAACAATTCTATTTGGACCTTGAGAAACCCATTTAAAATATTCTCTAAATTCTCTTCCACTCCAAACCTATTACACATGAATGGTGAAATAATTTGCTTTAATGTCGATACCGCAAATCACTTATTTTTCTCCTAACATGATATCTGAAATAAAAAAACAACAATTTTAGTAAGAAAACGGGTTAATTAACTAATATATTGAATGAAAACATGTTATAAGTTATAATATTATAAATTAATACATATGGATATAAAATCTTATTACATTCTTATGTCATAACAATTGTCATAAATATATTCATCAACGTCCTCCCGAACCCATTGAAATTGTGTTGTATTAGTGATAGTTTCATCTAAGTTTTGTGCTACAAAACGTAAAGATTCAGATCTATTTTTAATGTCGTCTATACTTCCATCCACGATGTCTATCAAGTCTCTGGGGTGTTACTGAGCACAACATACCAACCCTCATCCATTAGATTATGACAGTAAAAAACCTTGTTTCACTTAAGAAGAAAATACATATGACTCATTCATCAATCGTTGACCAGAGTAAATTAATCGAGAGAATTTCGCCATTGTAAAACCAAATTAATAACTTTTCATGCCTCGAGTTATGTTTACATCAGCCCGGTCACATCGAAACAACACAATCTTTCGTATTCCATAATAATTTAACTTATTAATGTCCCAAAGAATTCCATAATAATCTACATCTCCCTCCAAATGATGATTTTCCCTGGAACTAGAATAACTTGTAGTTGAAGAAGTAACTACTACTCCACAATTTTTTTCCCTCCGTAATCTTTCACGAGATTTCGTGTGGAACCTAAGCCCATTAATGAGAAATGCATTATATCTTTTAACAATTCTATTTGGACCTTGAGAAAGCCATTTAGGTGAATTAATTCCTATTAATGTCGATATCGCAAATCACTTATTTTTCTCCTGGCATGATATCTGTAATAAAAAGCAACAATTATAGGGAAAAATGGTTTAATTAAAGAATATATTGAATGACAACATGTTATAAGTTATAATATTATAAATTAATACATATGGATATAAAATCACACCACATTCTTATGCCATATCAATTGTCATAAATATCTTGATCAACGTCCTCCCGAACCCATTGAAATTTTGTAGTATTAGTGATAGTTTCATCTAAGTTTTGTGCTACAAAATGTAAAGATTCAGATCTTGTTTCAATGTCATCTCTACTTCCATCCCCGATGTCTATCAAGTCTCTTGGGTATTACAGAGCACAGAAGACCAACCCTCATCTATTGAATTATGACAGTAAAAAAATTGTTTCACTTAAGAAGAAAATACATATGACTCATTTATCAATCGTTGACCAGTGCGAATTAATCGAGAGAAATTCATCTTTATAAAACTGAATTTATCGCTTTTTATGCCTCTCATAGTGTTTACATCAGCTCAGTCACACTAAAACCACACAACCCTTTATTTTCTGTAATAATCTAACTTAATAATGTACGTAAGAATTCCATAATAATATACGTCTCCCTCCAAATGATTATTTTCCTTGGAACTAGCATAACTTGTAGTTGAAGATGTAACTACTAATCCACAATTTATGTGTCCTCCATAATCTTTCACGAGATTTCTTGTGGAACCTAAACTCATTATTGAGAAAGGCATTATATCTTTTAAAAATTCTATTTGGATATTGAGAAAGCCATTTAACATCTTCACTAACTTGTCTTCTACTCCAAAACTATTACACATGAATGGTGAATTAATTTTCATTGATGTCGATACCGCAAATCACTTTTTTTTCTCCTGGCATGATATCTGTAATAAAAAAGCAACAATTATAGGAAGAAAACAAATTAATTAATTAATATATTGAATGACAACAAGTTATAAGTTATAATATTATAAATTAATACATATGGATATAAATCTTCTACATTCTTATGTCATATCAATTGTCATAAATATCTTCATCAACGTCCTCCCGAACCCATTGAAATTTTGTAGTATTAGTGATAGTTTCATCTTAGTTTTGTGCTACAAAAGGTAAAGATTCAGATCTTGTTTCAATGTCATATCTACTTCTATCCCCGATGTCTATCAAGTCTCTGGGTTATTACATAGCACAATATACAAACCCTCATCCATTGGATTATGATAATAAAAAACCTTGTTTCACTTAAGAAGAAAATACATGACACATTCATCAATCATTGACCAGTGTGAATTCGAGAGAAATTCACCATTGTAAAATTGAATTTATCTCTTTTCATGCCTCGAGTAGTGTTTACATCAGCCCAGTCACACCGAAACAACACAACATTTCGTTTTCCATAATAATCTAACTTAATAATGAATGTAAGAATTCCATATTAATCTACATCTCCCTCCAAATGATGATTTTCCCTGGAACTAGCATAACTTGTAGTTGAAGAAGTAACTACTACTCCACAATTATTTTGTCCTCCTTAATCTTTCATGAGATTTCATGTGGAACCTAAACTCATTAATGAGAAAGGCATTATATCTTTTAACAATTCTATTTGGACCTTGAGAAAGCCATTTAAAATATTCTCTAACTTCTCTTCCACTCCAAACCTATTACACATGAATGGTGAAATAATTTGCTTTAATGTCGATACCGCAAATCACTTATTTTTCTCCTAGCATGATATCTGAAATAAGAAAACAACAATTTTAGTAAGAAAACGGGTTAATTAACAAATATATTGAATGACAACATGTTATAAGTTATAATATTATAAATTAATACATATGGATATAAAATCTTACTACATTCTTATGTCATATCAATTGTCATAAATATCTTCATCAACGTCCTCCCGAACCCATTGAAATTTTGTAGTATTAGTGATAGTTTCATCTTAGTTTTGTGCTACAAAAGGTAAAGATTCAGATCTTGTTTCAATGTCATATCTACTTCTATCCCCGATGTCTATCAAGTCTCTGGGTTATTACATAGCACAATATACAAACTCTCATCCATTGGATTGTGATAATAAAAAACCTTGTTTCACTTAAGAAGAAAATACATATGACACATTCATCATCATTGACCAGTGTGAATTAATCGAGAGAAATTCACCATTGTAAAATCGAATTTATCTCTTTTCATGCCTCGAGTAGTGTTTACATCAGCACAGTCACACCGAAACAACACAACATTTCGTTTTCCATAATAATCTAACTTAATAATGTATGTAAGAATTCCATATTAATCTACATCTCCCTCCAAATGATGATTTTCCCTGGAACTAGCATAACTTGTAGTTGAAGAAGTAACTACTACTCCACAATTGTTTTGTCCTCCTTAATCTTTCATGAGATTTCATGTGGAACCTAAACTCATTAATGAGAAAGGCATTATATCTTTTAACAATTCTATTTGGACCTTGAGAAACCCATTTAAAATATTCTCTAACTTCTCTTCCACTCCAAACCTATTACACATGAATGGTGAAATAATTTGCTTTAATGTCGATACCGCAAATCACTTATTTTTCTCCTAGCATGATATCTGAAATTAAAAAACAACAATTTTAGTAAGAAAATGGGTTAATTAACAAATATATTGAATGACAACATGTTATAAGTTATAATATTATAAATTAATACATATGGATATAAAATCTTATTACATTCTTATGTCATAACAATTGTCATAAATATATTCATCAACGTCCTCCCGAACCCATTGAAATTGTGTTGTATTAGTGATAGTTTCATCTATGTTTTGTGCTAAAAAATGTAAAGATTCAGATCAATTTTTAATGTCGTCTATACTTCCATCCACGATGTCTATCAAGTCTCTGGGGTGTTACTGAGCACAACATACCAACCCTCATCCATTAGATTGTGACAATAAAAAACCTTGTTTCACTTAAGAAGAAAATACATATGACTCATTCATCAATCGTTGACCAGAGTAAATTAATCGAGAGAAATTCGCCATTGTAAAACCAAATTAATCTCTTTTCATGCCTCGAGTTATGTTTACATCAGCCCGGTCACACCGAAACAACACAATCTTTCGTTTTCCATAATAATTTAACTTATTAATGTCCCAAAGAATTCCATAATAATCTACATCTCCCTCCAAATGATGATTTTCCTGGAACTAGCATAACTTGTAGTTGAAGAAGTAACTACTACTCCACAATTTTTTCCCTCCGTAATCTTTCACGAGATTTCGTGTGGAACCTAAGCCCATTAATGAGAAATGCATTATATCTTTTAACAATTCTATTGGACCTTGAGAAAGCCATTTAACATCTTCACTAACTTCTCTTCCACTCCAAACCTATTACACATGAATGGTGAATTAATTCCTATTAATGTCGATATCGCAAATCACTTATTTTTCTCTTGGCATGATATCTGTAATAAAAAAGCAACAATTATAGGGAAAAAATGGTTTAATTAATGATATATGAATGACATGTATAAGTTATAAATAATAAATTAATACATATGGATATAAAATCACTCCACATTCTTATGCCATATCAATTGTCATAAATATCTTGATCAACGTCCTCCCGAACCCATTGAAATTTTGTAGTATTAGTGATAGTTTCATCTAAGTTTTGTGCTACAAAATGTAAAGATTCAGATCTTGTTTCAATGTCATCTCTACTTCCATCCCCGATGTCTATCAAGTCTCTTGGGTATTACAGAGCATAGAAGACCAACCCTCATCTATTGAATTATGACAGTAAAAAAATTGTTTCACTTAAGAAGAAAATACATATGACTCATTTATCAATCGTTGACCAGTGCGAATTAATCGAGAGAAATTCATCTTTGTAAAACCGAATTTATCGCTTTTTATGCCCCGCGTATTGTTTACATCAGCTCAGTCACACTAAAACCACACAACCCTTTATTTTCTGTAATAATATAACTTAATAATGTCCGTAAGAATTCCATAATAATATACGTCTCCCTCCAAATGATTATTTTCCTTGGAACTAGCATAACTTGTACTTGAAGATGTAACTACTACTCCACAATTTTTGTGTCCTCCATAATATTTTACGAGATTTCTTATGGAACCTAAACTCATTAATGAGAAAGGCATTATATCTTTTAAAAATTCTATTTGAACCTTGAGAAAGCCATTTAACATCTTCACTAACTTCTCTTCCACTACAAACCTATTACACATGAATGGTGAAATAATTTGCATTAATGTCGATACCTTAAATCACTAATTTTTCTCCTAGCATGATATCTGAAATAAAAAATAACAATTTAAGTAAGAAAACGGGTTAATTAACAAATATATTGAATGACAATATGTTATAAGTTATAATATTATAAATTAATACATATGGATATAAAATCTTATGACATTCTTATGTCATAACAATTGTCATAAATATATTCATCAACGTCCTCCCGATCCCATTGAAATTGTGTTGTATTAGTGATAGTTTCATCTAAGTTTTGTACTAAAAAATGTAAAGATTCAGATCTATTTTTAATGTCGTCTATACTTCCATCCTCGATGTCTATTAAGTCTCTGGTGTGTTACTGAGCACAACATACCAACCCTCATCCATTAGATTATGACAGTAAAAAAACTTGATTCACTTAAGAAGAAAATACATATGACTCATTCATCAATCGTTGACCAAAGTAAATTAATAGAGAGAAATTCTCCATTATAAAACCAAATTAATCTCTTTTCATGCTTCGAGTAGTGTTTACATCAGCCCGGTCACACCGAAACAACACAATCTTTCGTTTTCCATAATAATTTATCTTAATAATATCCCAAAGAATTCCATAATAATCTACATCTACCTCCAAATGATGATTTTCCCTGGAACTAGCATAACTTGTAGTTGAAGAAGTAACTACTACGCCACAATTTTTTTCCCTCCTTAATCTTTCACGAGATTTCGTGTGGAACCTAAGCCCATTAATGAGAAATGCATTATATATTTTAACAATTCTATTTGGACCTTGAGAAAGCCATTTAACACCTTCACTAACTTCTCTTCTACTCCAAACCTATTACACAAGAATGGTGAATTAATTCTCATTGATGTCGATACTGCAAATCACTTATTTTTCTCCTGGCATGATATCTATAATAAAAAAGCAACAATTATAAGAAGAAAACGGTTTAATTAATGAATATATTGAATGACAACATGTTATAAGTTATAATATTATAAATTAATACATATGGATATAAAATCACACTATATTCTTATGTCATATCAATTGTCATAAATATCTTGATCAACGTCCTCCCGAACCCATTTAAATTTTGTAGTATTAGTGATAGTTTCATCTTAGTTTTGTGCTACAAAATGTAAAGATTCAGATGTTGTTTCAATGTCATCTCTACTTCCATCCCCGATGTCTATCAAGTCTCTGGGGTATTACAGAGCACAACATACCAACCCTCATCCATTGGATAATGAGAGTAAAAAAACTTGTTTCACTTAAGAAGAAAATACATATGACTCATTCATCAATCGTTGACCAATGTGAATTAATCGAGAGAAATTCACCATTGTAAAATCGAATTTATCTCTTTTCATGCCTCTAGTAGTGTTTACATCAGCCCAGTCACACCGAAACAACAAAACCTTTCATTTTCGATAATAATCTAACTTAATAATGTATGTAATAATTCCATATTAATCTACATCTCCCTCCTAATGATGATTTTGCCTGGAACTAGCATAACTTGTAGTTGAAGATATAACTACTACACCATAATTTTTTTGTCCTCCGTAATCTTTCACGAGATTTCGTGTGGAACCTAAACTCATTAATGAGAGAGGCATTATATCTTTTAACAATTCTATTTGGCCCTTGAAAAAGTCATTTAACATCTTCACTAACTTCTGTTCCCCTCCAAACCTATTACACATGAATGGTGAAATAATTTGCATTAATGTCGATACCGCAAATCACTTATTTTTCTCCTAGCATGATATCTGAAATAAAAAAAACAACAATTTAAGTAAGAAAACGCTTTAATTAACAAATATATTGAATGACAACATGCTATAAGTTATAATATTATAAATTAATACATATGGATATAAAATCTTATTACATTCTTATGTCATAACAACTGTCATAAATTTATTCATCAACGTTCTCCCAAACCCATTGAAATTATGTTCTATTAGTGATAGGTTAATATAAGTTTATCCCTACAAAATGTTAAGATTCAGATCTATTTTTAATGTCATCTATACTTCCATCGCCGATGTCTATCAAGTCTCTGGGGTGTTACTGAGCACAACATACCAACCGTCATCCATTGGATTGTGACACTAAAAAAAACTTGTTTTACTTAAGAAGAAAATACATATGACTCATTCATCAATTGTTGACCAGAGTGAATTAATCGAGAGAAATTCGACATTGTAAAACCAAATTAATCTCTTTTCATGCTTCGAGTAGTGTTTACATCAGCCCAGACACACTGAAACAACACAATCTTTCATTTTCCATAATAATTTAACTAAATAATGTTGCAAAGAATTCCATAATAATCTACATCTCCCTCCAAATGATGATTTTCCATGGAACTAGCATAACTTGTAGTTCAAGAAGTAACTACTACTCCACAGTTTTTTTGCCCTCCTTAATCTTTCACGAGATTTCGTGAGGAACCTAAGCCCATTAATGAGAAAGGCATTATATCTTTTAAGAATTCTATTTGGACCTTGAGAAAGGCATTTAACATATTCTCTAACTTCTCTTCCACTCAAAACCTATTACACATGAATGGTGAGATAATTTGCATTAATGTCGATACCGGAAATCACTTATTTTTCTCCTAGCATGATATATGAAATAAAAAAAACAATTTTAGTAAGGAAATGGTTTAATTAACGAATATATTCAATGACAACATTTTATAAGTTATAATATTATAAATTAATACATATGGATAGAAAATCTTATTACATTCTTATGTCATAACAATTGTCGTAAATATATTCATCAACGTCCTCCCGAACCCATTGAAATTGTGTTGTATTAGTGATAGTTTCATCTAAGTTTTGTGCTACAAAATGTAAAGATTCAGATCTATTTTTTATGTCGTCTATACTTCCATCCCCGATGTCTATCAAGTCTATGGGGTGTTACTGAGCACAACATACAAACCCTCATCCATTGGATTATGACAGTAAAAAAACTTGTTTTACTTAAGAAGAAAATACATATGACTCATTCATCAATCGTTGACCAGAGTGAATTAATCAAGAGAAATTCTCCATTGTAAAACCAAATTAATCTCTTTTCATGCCTCGAGTAGTGCTTATATCAGCCCAGTCACACCGAAACAACACACTCTTTCATTTTCCATAATAATTTAATTTAATAATGTCCCAAAGAATTTCATAATAATCTACATCTCCCTCCAAATGATGATTTTCCCTGGAACTAGCATAACTTGTAGTTCAAGAAGTAACTACTACTCCATAATTTTTTTGCCCTCCTTAATCTTTCACGAGATTTCGTGTGGAACCTAAGCCCATTAATGAGAAATGCATTATATCTTTTAACAATTCTATTTGGACCTTGAGAAAGGCATTTAACATATTCTATAACTTCTCCTCCAATCCAAACCTATTACACATGAATGGTGAAATAATTTGCATTAATGTCGATACCACAAATCAATTATTTTTCTCCTAGCATGATATCTGAAATAAAAAAACAACAATTTTAGTAAGAAAACGGTTTAATTAATGAATATATTGAATGAAAACATGTTATAAGTTATAATAATATAAATTAATATAGTTTCATCTTTGTGCTATAAAATGTAAAGATTCAGATCTTATTTCAATGTCATCTCTACTTCTATCCCCGATGTCTATCAAGTCTCTGGGTATTACAGAGCACAAGATACCAATCCTCATCCATTGGATAATGAGAGTGAAAATACTTGTTTCACATAAGAAGAAAATACATATGACTCATTCATCAATCGTTGACCAGTGTGAATTAATCGAGAGAAATTCACCATTGTAAAATCGAATTTTTCTCTTTTCATGCCTCGAGTAGTGTTTACATCAGCCCAGTCACACCGAAACAACACAACCTTTCATTTTCCATAATATTATAACTTAATAATGTATGTAAGAATTCCATATTAATCTACATCTCCCTCCAAATGATGATTTTCCCTGGAACTAGCATAACTTGTAGTTGAAGAAGTAACTACTACTCCACAAATTTTTTGTCCTCCTTAATCTTTCACGAGATTTCGTGTGGAACCTAAACTCATTAATGAGAAAGGCATTATATCTTTTAACAATTCTATTTGGACCTTGAGGAAGTCATTTATCATCTTCACTAACTTGTCTTCCACTCCAAACCTATTACACATGAATGGTGAAATAATTTGCATTAATGTCGATACCGCAAATCACTTATTTTTCTCCTAGCATGATATCTGAAATAAAAAAACAACAATTTAAGTAAGAAAACGGTTTAATTAACAAATATATTGAATGACAACATGCTATAAGTTATAATATTATAAATTAATACATATGGATATAAAATCTTATTACATTCTTATGTTATAACGATTGTCATAAATATATTCATCAACGTTCTCCCGAACCCATTGAAATTATGTTGTATTAGTGATAGTTTCATCTAAGTTTTGTGCTAAAAAATGTAAAGATTCAGATCTATTTTTAATGTTGGCTATACTTCCATCCCCGATGTCTATCAAGTTTCTGGGGTGTTACTGAGCACAACATACCAACCCTCATCCATTGGATTGTGATAGTAAAAAAAACTTGTTTCACTTAAGAAGAAAATACATATGACTCATTAATCAATCGTTGACCAGAGTGATTTAATCGAGAGAAATTCGCCATTGTAAAACCAAATTAATCTCTTTTCATGCTTCGAGTAGTGTTTACATCAGCCAAGTCGCACCGAAACAACACAATCTTTCGTTTTCCATAATAATTTAACTTAATAATGTCCTAAAGAATTCCATAATATTCTACATTTCTCTCCAAATGATGATTTTCCCTGGAACTAACATAACTTGTAGTTCAAGAAGTAACTACTACTCCACAATTTTTTTACCCTCCTTAATCTTTCATGAGATTTCGTGTGGAACCTAAGCCCATTAATGAGAAAGGCATTATATATTTTAACAATTCTATTTGGACCTTGAGAAAGGCATTTAACATATTCTCTAACTTCTCTTCCACTCCAAACCAATTACACATGAATGGTGAAATAATTTGCATTAATGTCGATACCGCAAATCACTTATTTTTCTCCTAGAATGATACCTGAAATAAAAAAACAACAATTTTAGTAAGAAAACAGTTTAATTAACGAATATATTGAATGACAACATGTTATAAGATATAATATTAAAAATTAATACATATGCATATAAAATCTTATTACATTCTTATGTCATAACAATTGTCACAAATATATTCATCAACGTCCTCCTGAACCCATTGAAATTGTGTTGTATTAGTGATAGTTTCATCTAAGTTTTGTACGACAAAATGTAAAGATTCAGATCTATTTTTAATGTCGTCTATACTTCCATCCCCGAAGTCTATCAAGTCTTTGGGGTGTTATTGAGCACAACATACCAACCCTCATCCATTAGATTGTGACAGTAAAAAAGCTTGTTTCACTTAAGAACAAAATACATATGACTCATTCATCAATATTTGACTAGAGTAAATTAATCGAGAGAAATTCACCATTGTAAAACCAAATTAATCTCTTTTCATGCCTCGAGTAGTGTTTACATCAACCCGGTCACACCGAAACAACACAATCTTTCGTTTTCCATAATAATTTAACTTAATAATGTCCCAAAGAAATCCATAATATTCTACATTTCCCTCCAAATGATGATTTTCCCTAGAACTAGCATAACTAGTAGTTGAAGAAGTAACTACTACTCCACAATTTTTTTGCTTTTTTTAATCTTTCACGAGATTTCGTGTGGAACCTAAGCCCATTAATGAGAAAGGCATTATATCTTTTAACAATTCTATTTGGACCTTGAAAAAGGCATTTAACATCTTCACTAACTTCTCTTCCACTCCAAACCTATTACACATGAATGGTGAATTAATTCTCATTGATGTCGATACCGCAAATCACTTATTTTTCTCCTGGCTTTGATATCTGTAATAAAAAAACAAGAATTATAGGAAGAAAATGGTTTAATTAACGAATATATTAAATGATAACATGTTATAAGTTATAATATTTTAAATTCATACATATGGATATAAAATCACACTACATTCTTATGCCATATCAATTGTCATAAATATCTTATCAACATCCTCCATAACCCATTGAAATTGTGTAGTATTAGTGATATTTTCATCTAAGTTTTGTGCTACAAAAGGTAAAGATTCAGATCTTGTTTCAATGTCATCTCTACTTCCATCCTCGATGTTTATCAAGTCTTAGGGGTATTACAGAGCACAACATACCAACCCTCATCCATTACATAGTGATAGTAAAAAGCTTTTTTCACTTAAGAATAAAATACATATGACTCAATCATCAATCATTGACCATAGTGAATTAATCGAGAGAAATTCACCATTGTAAAATCGAATTTATCTCTTTTCATGCCTCGAGTAGTGTTTACATCAACCCAGTCACACCGAAAGATCACAACCTTACATTTTCCATAATAATCTAACTTAATAATGTATGTAAGAATTCCATATTAATCTACATCTCCCTCCAAATGATGATTTTTCCTAACTCATAATGAGAAAGGTATTATATCTTTTAACAATTCTATTTGGACCTTGAGAAAGGCATTTAACATCTTTACTAACTTCACTTCCACTCCAAACCTATTACACTTGAATGGTGAAATAATTTGCATTAATGTCGATACCGCAAATCACTTATTTTTCTCATAGCATGATATCTGAAATAAAAAAAACAACAATTTTAGTAAAAAAACGGTTTAATTAACGAATATATTGAATGACAACATGTTATAAGTTATAATAATATAAATTAATATAGTTTCATCTTAGTTTTGTGCTACAAAATGTAAAGATTCAGATCTTGTTTCAATGTCATCTCTACTTCTATCCCCGATGTCTATCAAGTCTCTGGGGTATTACAGAGCACAACATACCAACCCTCATCCATTGGATAATGAGAGTAAAAAAACTTGTTTCACATAAGAAGAAAATACATATGACTTATTCATCAATCGTTGACCATTGTGAATTAATCGAGAGAAATTCACCATTGTAAAATCGATTTTTTCTCTTTTCATGCCTCGAGTAGTGTTTACATCAGCCCAGTCACACCGAAACAACACAACATTTCGTTTTCCATAATAATCTAACTTAATAATGTATGTAAGAATTCCATATTAATCTACATCTCCCTCCAAATGATGATTTTCCCTGGAACTAGCATAACTTGTAGTTGAAGAAGTAACTACTACTCCACAATTGTTTTGTCCTCCTTAATCTTTCACGAGATTTCGTGTGGAACCTAAACTCATTAATGAGAAAGGCATTATATCTTTTAACAATTCTATTTGGACCTTGAGAAAGCCATTTATCATCTTCACTAACTTGTCTTCCACTCCAAACCTATTACACATGAATGGTGAAATAATTTGCATTAATGTCGATACCGCAAATTACTTATTTTTCTCCTAGCATGATATCTGAAATAAAAAAAAAACTACAATTTTAGTAAGAAAATAGTTTAATTAACGAATATATTGAATGACAACATGTTATAAGTTATAATATTATAAATTAATATATATGGATATAAAATCTTATTACATTATAATGTCATAACAATTGTCATAAATATATTCATCAACGTCCTTCCGAACCCATTGAAATTGTGTTGTATTAGTGATAGTTTCATCTAAGTTTTGTGCTACAAAATGTAAAGATTCATATCTATTTTTAATGTCGTCTATACTTCCATCCCCGATGTCTATCAAGTCTCTGGGGTGTTACTGAGTACAACATACCAACCCTCATCCATTGGATTATGACAGTAAAAAAACTTGTTTCACTTAAGAAGAAAATACATATGACTCATTCATCAATCTTTGACTAGGGTAAATTAATCGAGAGAAATTCACCATTGTAAAACCAAATTTATCTCTTTTCATGCCTCGAGTAGTGTTTACATCAACCCGGTCACACCGAAACAACACAATCTTTCGTTTTCCATAATAATTTAACTTAATAATGTCCCAAAGAAATCCATAATTTTTTACATTTCCCTCCAAATGATGATTTTCCCTAGAACTAGCATAACTAGTAGTTGAAGAAGTAACTACTACTCCACAATTTTTTTAACCTCCTTAATCTTTCACTAGATTTCGTGTGGAACCTAAGCCCATTAATGAGAAAGGCATTATCTCTTTTAACAATTCTATTTGGTCCTTGAGAAAGGCATTTAACATATTCACTAACTTCTCTTCCACTCCAAACCTATTACACATGAATGGTGAATTAATTCTCATTGATGTCGATACCGTAAATCACTTATTTTTCTCATGGCTTTGATATCTGTAATAAAAAAGGAACAATTATAGGAAGAAAATGGTTTAATTAATGAATATATTGAATGACAACATGTTATAAGTTATAATTTTATAAATTAATACATATGGATATAAAATCACACTGCATTCTTATGTCATATCAATTGTCATAAATATCTTGATCAACGTCCTCCCAAAACCATTGAAATTTTGTAGTATTAGCGATAGTTTCATCTTAGTTTTGTGATACAAAAAGTAAAGATTCAGATCTTGTTTCAATGTCATCTCAACTTCTATCCCCGATGTTTATCAAGTCTTTGGGGTATTACAGAGCACAACATACCAACCCTCATCCATTACAAAGTGATAGTAAAAAAACTTGTTTCACTTAACAATAAAATACATATGACTCATTCATCAATCGTTGACCAGAGTGAATTAATCGAGTGAAATTTACCATTGTAAAATCGAATTTATCTCTTTTTATGCCTCGAGTAGTGTTTACATCAACCCAGTCACACCGAAAGAACACAACCTTTCATTTTCCATAATAATCTAACTTAATAATGTATGTAAGAATTCTAGATTAATCTACATTTCCCTCCAAATGATGATTTTCCCTGGAACAAGCATAACTTGTAGTTGAAGAAGTAACTACTACTCCACAAATTTTTTGTCCTCTTTAATCTTTCACAAGATTTCGTGTGGAACCTAAGCCCATTAATGAGAAAGGCATTATATCTTTTAACAGTTCTATTTGGACCTTGAGAAAGGCAATTAACATCTTCTCTAACTTCTCTTCCACTCTAAACCTATTACACAGGAATAATGAATTAATTTGAATCGATGTTGATACCGCGAATCACTTATTGTTCTCCTAGGCATTTTATCTATAATAAAAAACAACAATTATAGAAAGAAAACGGTTTAATTAACGAATATATTGAATGACAACATGTTATAAGTTATAATATTTTAAATTAATACATACGGTTATAAAATCTTACTACATTATTATGCCATATCAATTGTCATAAATATCTTGTCAACATCCTCCATAACCCATTGAAATTGTGTAGTATTAGTGATATTTTCATCTATGTTTTGTGCTACAAAAGGTAAAGATTCAGATATTGTTCCAATGTCATCCCTACTTATATTCCCGATGCCTATCAATTCTCTGGGGGTATTACAGAGCACAACATACCAACCCTCATCCATTGGATTATGACTGTAAAAAACACTTGTTTCACTTATAAAGAAAATACATATGACTCATTCATCAATCTTTCACCGGTGTGAATTAATCGAGATAAATTCACCATTTTAAAATCAAATTTATCTCTTTTTATACCACGAGAAGTGTTTACATCAGTCCAGTCACACCGAAACAGCACAACCTTTTGTTTTCCTTAATAATCTAACTTAATAATGTCTGTAAGAATTCTATAATAATCTACATCTCCCTCCAAATGATTATTGTCCCTGGAACTAGCATAACTTGTAGTTGAAGAAGTAACTACTACTCCATAATTTTTTTGTCCTCCTTAATCTTTCACGAGATTTCTTGTGGAACCTGAACCCATTAATGGGAAAGGAATTATAACTTTTAACAATTCTATTTGGACCTTGAGAAAGCCATTTAACATCTTCACTAACTTCTCTTCCACTCCAAACGTATTACACATGAATGGTGAAATAATTTGCATTGATGTCGATATCGCAAATCATTTATTTTTCTCCTGGCATGAGATCTGAAATAAAAAAGAAACAATTTTAGTAAGAAAACAGTTTAATTAATGAATATATTGAATGAGAACATGTTATAAGTTATAATATTATAAATTAATACATATGGATATAAAATCTTACTATATGCTTACGTCATATCAATTGTTATAAATATATTCATCAACGTCATCCCGAGCCCATTGAAATTGTGTAGTATTACTGATAGTTCCAACTAAGTTTTGTGCAACAAAATGTAAAGAATCAGATCTTGTTTTAATTGCATCTATACTTCAATCCACGATGTCTATCAAGTCTCTAGGGTATTACTGAGCACAACATACCAACCATTATCCATTGAATTGTGCCAATAGAAAAAGTTGTTTAACTTAAGAAGAAAATACATATGACTCATTCATCAATCGTTGACCAGTGTGAATTAATCGAGAGAAATTCACCATTGTAAAACTGAATTTATCTATTTTTATGCCTCGAGTAGTGTTTACATCAGCCTAGTCACACCAGAATAGCACAACCTTTAGTTTTCCATAATAATCTAACTTAATAATGTCCGTAAGAATTCCATAATAATTTGCATCTCTCTCTAAATGATGATTGTCCTTGGAACTAGCATAACTTGTAGTTGAAGAAGTAACCACTACTCCACAATTTTGTGTCATGTTTAATTTTTCACGAGATTTCGTGTGGAACCTGAATCCATTAATGAGAAAGGCATTATATCTTTTAACAATTCTATTTGTACCTTGAGAAAGCCATATAACATCTTCACTAACTTCTATTCCACTCCAAACCTATTACACATGAATGGTGAATTAATTTGCATTGATGTCGATACTGCAAATCACTTATTTTTTTCCTAGGCATGATATCTGTAATAAAAAAACAATAATTTTAGTAAGAAAAGGGCTTAATTAATAAATATATTGAATGAAAACATGTTATAAGTTATAATACTATAAATTAATACATATGGATATAAAATCTTACTACATTCTTATGTCATTTCAATTGTTATAAATATCTTCATCAACGTCCTCCCGAACAAATTGAAATTGTGCAATACTAGTGATAGTTTCATCGAAAATTTGTGCTACATAAGGTAAAGATTCAAATCTTGTTTCAATGTCATCTCTACTTCCATCCCCAATGTCTATCAAGTCTCTGGGGTATTACATAGCACGACATACCAACTCTCATCCATTGGATTATGACAGTAAAAAAACTTGTTTCAATTAAGAAGAAAATACCTATGACTCATTCATCAATCGTTGACCACTGTGAATTAATCGAGAGAAATTCACCATTGTAAAACCAAATTTATCTCTTTTTATGCCACGAGTAGTGTTTACATCAGGCCAGTCACACCGAAAAGCACAACCTTTTATTTTCCATAATAATCTAACTTCATAATTTCCGTAAGAATTCCATAATAATCTACATCTTCCTCCAAATCATGATTTTCCCTGGAAATAGCATAACTTTTAGTTGAAGAAGTAACTACTACTCCACAATTTTGTGTCATCCTTAATCTTTCATGAGATTTTGTGTTGAACTTGAACTCATTAATGAGAAAGGTATTATATCTTTTAACAATTCTAATTGGACATTGAGAAAGCCATTTAACATCTTCACTAACTTCTCTTCCACTCCAAACCTATTAATATGTATTGATGTCGATACCGTAAATCACTTATTTTTATCCTAGGCATGATATTTGTAATAAAAAAAACAACAATTTTAGTAAGAAAATGGTTGAGTTAATGAATATATTGAATGACAACATGTTTTAAGTTATAATATTATAAATTAATATATATGGATATAAAATCTTACTACATTCTTATTACATATCAATTGTCATAAATATCTTCATCAACGTCTTGCCGAATCCATTGAAATTGTGTAGTATTAGTGATAGTTTCATCTAAATTTTGTGCTACAAAAGGTAAAGATTCAGATCTTTTTCAATGTCATATCCACTTTCATCTCCGATGTCTACCAAGTCTCTAAATGACGACTGTCCCTGGAGCTAGCATAACTTGTAGTTGAACAAGTAACTACTACTCCACATTTTTGTGTCCTCTTTTCACGAGATTTCATGTGGAACCTGAACCTAATAATGAGAAAGGCATTATATCTTTTAACAATTCTATTTGGACCTTGAGAAAGCCATTTAACATCTTCACTAGCTTCTCTTCCACTCCAAACATATTACACATGAATGGTGAATTAATTTACATTGATGTTGATACAGCGAATCACTTATTGTTCTCCTAGGCATTTTATCTATAATAAAAAACAACAATTATAGAAAGAAAACGGTTTAATTAACGAATATATTGAATGACAACATGTTATAAGTTATAATATTTTAAATTAATACATATGGTTATAAAATCTTACTACATTCTTATGCCATATCAATTGTCATAAATATCTTGTCAACATCCTCCATAACCCATTGAAATTGTGTAGTATTAGTGATATTTTCCTCTAAGTTTTGTGCTACAAAAGGTAAAGATTCAGATATTGTTCCAATGTCATCCCTACTTATATTCCCGATGCCTATCAATTCTCTGGGGGTATTACAGAGCACAACATACCAACCCTCATCCATTGGATTATGACTGTAAAAAAAACTTGTTTCACTTATAAAGAAAATACATATGACTCATTCATCAATCTTTTTATACCACGAGAAGTGTTTACATCAGTCCAGTCACACCGAAACAGCACAACCTTTTGTTTTCCTTAATAATCTAACTTAATAATGTCTGTAAGAATTCTATAATAATCTACATCTCCCTCCAAATGATTATTGTCCCTGGAACTAGCATAACTTGTAGTTGAAGAAGTAACTACTACTCCATAATTTTTGTGTCCTCCTTAATCTTTTACGAGATTTCTTGTGGAACCTGAACCCATTAATGGGAAAGGAATTATAACTTGTTATAAGTTATAATATTATAAATTAATACACATGTATATAAAATCATACTACATTCTTATGTCATATCAATTGTCATAAATATCTTCCTCAACGTCCTCCCGAACCCATTGAAATTTTGTAGTATTAGTGATAGTTTCATATATGTTTTGTGCTACAAAATGTAAAGATTCAGATCTTTTTTCAATGTCATCTCTACTTCCATCTACGATGTCTATCAACTCTCTAGGGTATTACATAGCACAACATACAAACCCTCATCCATTGGATTGTGATAGTAAAAAAACTTTTTTCACTTAAGAATAAAATATATATGACTCATTCATCAACCGTTGACCAATGTGAATTAATCGAGAGAAATTCACCATTGTAAAATTAAATTTATCTATTTTCATATCTCGAGTAGTGTTTACATCAGCCCAGTCACACCGAAACAACATAACCTTTCGTTTTCCATAATAATCTAACTTAATAATGTATGTAAGAATTCCATATTAATCTACATCTCTGTCCAAATGATGATTTTCCCTGGAACTAGCATAACTTGTAGTTGAAGAAGTAACTACTACTCCACAATTTTTTTTGTCCTCCTTAATCTTTCACGAGATTTTGTGTGGAACCTAAACTCATTAATGAGAAATGCATTATATCTTTTAACAATTCTATTTCAACATTGAGAAAGGAATTTAACATCTTCACTAACTTCTCTTTCTCTCCAAACCTATTACACATGAATGGTGAAATAATTTGCATTAATGTCGATAATCACTTATTTTTCTCCTAGAATGATATCTGAAATAAAAAACAACAATTTTAGTAAGAAAATGGTTTAAGTAACGAATATATTGAATGACAACATGTTATAAGTAACAACATTATAAATTAATACATATGGATATAAAATCTTATTACATTCTTATCTCATATCAATTGTCATAAATATATTCATCAACGTCCTCCCGAACCCAATGAAATTGTGTAGTATTAGTGATAGTTCATATAAGTTTTCTGCTACAAAATGTAAAGAATCAGATCTATTTTTTATGTCGTCTATACTTCCATCCCCGATGTCTATCAAGTCTCTGGGGTGTTACTGAGCACAACATACCAACCCTCATCCATTGGATTGTGTCAGTAAAAAAACTTGTTTCACTTAAGAAGAAAATACATATGACTCATTCATCAATCGTTGACCAATGAGAATTAATCGAGAGAAATTCACCGTTGTAAAACCAAATTAATCCTTTTTCATGCCTCGACTAGGGTTTACATCATCCCAGTCACACCGAAACAACACAACCTTTCATTTCCATAATAATTTAACTTAATAATGTCCGAAAGAATTCCATAATAATCTACATCTCCCTCCAAATGATGATTTTCCCTAGAACTAGCATAACTTGTAGTTGAAGAAGAAACTACTACCCCACAATTTTTTTGCCCTCCTTAATCTTTCACGAGATTTCGTGTGGAACCTAAGCCCATTAATGAGAAAGGAATTATATCTTTTAACAATTCTATTTGGACATTGAGAAAGGCATTTAACATCTTCACTAACTTCTCTTCCACTCCAAACCTATTACACATGAATGGTGAATTAATTTGCATTGATGTTGATACCGCAAATCATTTATTGTTCTCCTAGGCATGATATCTGTAATAAAAAAAAACAACAATTTCAGTAAGAAAATAGTTTAATTAACAAATTTATTGAATGAAAACATGTTATAAGTTATAATATTATAAATTAATACATATGGATTTAAAATCTTACTACATTCTTATGACATATCAATTTTCATAAATATATTCATCAACGTCTTCAGGAACCAATTGAAATTGTGTAGTATTAGTGATAGTTTCATCTAAGTTTTGTGCTACAAAACGTAAAGATTCATATCTTGTTTCAATGTCATCTCTACTTCCATCCCCGATATCCATCAAGTCTCTAGGGGTATTATTGAGCACAACATACCAACCCTCATCCATTGCATTGTTATAGTAAAAAAACTTGTTTCACTTAAGATGAAAATACATATGACTCATTCATCAATCGTTGACCAATGTGAATTAATCGAGAGAAATTCACCATTATAAAACAGAATTTATCTCATTTTATGCCTTGAGTAGTGTTTAGATCAGCCCAGTCACACCGACACCACACAACCTTTCATTTTTCGTATTAATATAACTTAATAATGTCCGTAAGAATTCCATAATAATATACATCTCCCTCTAAATGATCATTGACCTTGGAACTAGTATAACTTGTAGTTGAAGAAGTAACTACTACTCCACAATTTTTGTGTCCTCCTTAATATTTCACGAGATTTTGTGTGGAACCTTAACCCATTAAACCCATTATATCTTTTAACAATTCTATTTGGATTTTGAGAAAGCCATTTAACATATTCACTAACTTCACTTCCACTCTAAACCTATTACACATGAATGGTGAATTAATTTTCATTGATGTCGATACCGTAACTCACTTTTTTTTCTCCTGGCATGATATCTGAAATAAAAAAACAACAATTTTAGGAAGAAAACAATTTAACTAATGAATATATTGAATGACAACATGTTATAAGTTATAATATTATAAATTAATACATATGGATATAAAATCATACTACATTCTTATGTCATATCAATTGTCATAAATATCTTCCTCAGCGTCCTCCCGTACCCATTGAAATTTTGTAGTATTAGTGATAGTTTCATCTAAGTTTTGTGCTACAAATTGTAAAGATTCAGATCTTGTTTCAATGTCATCTCCACTTCCATCCCCGATGTCTATCAAGTCTCTGGGTATTAAAGAGCAGAACATACCAACCCTCATCCATTGGATTATGACAGTAAAAAAATTGTTTCACTTAAGAAGAAAATACATATGACTCATTCATCAATCGTTGACCAGTGTGAATTAATTGAGAGAAATTCACCATTATAAAACTGAATTTATCTCTTTTTATGCCTCGAGTAGTGTTTACATGAGCCCAGTCACACCGAAACAACACATCCTTTAGTTTTCCCTAATAATGTAACTTAATAATGTCCGTAAAAATTCCATAATAATCTACATCTCCCTCAAAATGATGATTGTCCCTGGAACTAGCATAACTTCTAGTTGAAGAAGTAACTACTACTCCACAATTTTGTGTCCTGCTTAATCTTTCATGAGATTTCGTGTGGAACCTGAACCCATTAATGAGAAAGGCATTATATCTTTTAAAAATTCTATTTGGACTTTGAGAAAGCCATTTAACATCTTCACTAACTTCTCTTTTACTCCAAACCTATTACACATGAATGGTGAATTAATTTGCATTGATGTCGATACCACAAATCACTTATTTTTCTCCTGGTATTATATCTGTAATAAAAAAGAAAAAAATTTAGGAAGAAAATAGTTTAATTAATGAATATATTGAATGACAACATGTTATAAATTATAATTTTATAAATTAATACATATGGATATAAAATCATACTATATTCTTATGTCATATCAATTATCATAAATATATTAATCAACGTCCTCCTGAACCCATTGAAACTTTATAGTATTTGTGATAGTTTCATCTAAGTTTTGTGCTACAAAATGTAAAGATTCAGATCTTGTTTCAATGTCATTTGTACTTCCATCCCCGTTGTCTATCAAGTCTTTGAGGGTATTACATAGGACAACATACCAAACCTCATCCTTTGGATTGTGACCGTAAAAAAACTTGTTTCATTTAAGAATAAAAGACATGTGACTCATTCATCAATCGTTGACCAGTGTGAATTAATCGAAAGAAATTCACCATTGTAAAACCGAATTTATCTCTTTTCATGCCTCGAGTAGTGTTTCATCATCCCAGTCACACGGAAACAACACAACCTTTTGTTTTCCATAATAATCTAACTTAATAATGTCCCTAAGAATTCCATAATAATCTACATCTCCCTCAAAATGATGATTTTCCCTGGAACTATCATAACTTGTAGTTGAAGAAGTAACTACTACTCCACAAGTTTTTTGTCGTCCTTAATCTTTCACGAGATTTCGTGTGGACCCTAAACCCATTAATGAGAAAGCCATTATATCTTTTAATAATTCTATTTGGACCTTGAGAAAGGCATTTAACATCTTCACTAACTTCTGTACCACTCCAAACATATTACACATGAATGATGAATTAATTTGTATTGATGTTGATACCGCAAATCACTTATTGTTCTTCTGGGCATGATATCTGTAATAAAAAACAACAATTTTAGTAAGAAAATGGTTTAATTAACGAATATATTGAATGACAACATGTTGTAAGTTATAATACTTTAAATTAATACATATTGATATAAATCTTACTACATTCTTATGTCATATTAATTGTCATAAATATCTTCTTCAACGTCCTCCTGAACCCATTGAAATTGTGTAGTATTAGTGATATTTTCATCTAAGTTTTGTGCTACAAAAGGTAAAGATTCAACTTTTGTTTCATTGTGATCTCTACTTCTATCCCCGATGTCTATCAAGTCTCTAGGGGTACTACAGAGCGCAACATACCAACCCTCATCCATTGGATTATGACAGTAAAAAAATTGTTTCACTTAAGAAGAAAATACATATGACTCATTCATCAATCGTTTACCAATGTTAATTAATCGAGAGAAATTCACTACTGTAAAATGGAATTTATCTCTTTTTATGCCTCGAGTAGTGTTTACATCAGCCCAGTCACACCGAAACAACACAACCTTTCATTTTTTTGTAATAATCTAACTTAATAATGTCCGTAAGAATTCTATAATAATCTACATCTCCCTCAAAATGATGATTCTCCCTGGAACTAGCATAACTTCTAGTTGAAGAATTAACTACTACTTCACAATTCTGTGTTCTGCTTAATCTTTGACGAGATTTCGTGTGGAACCTGAACCCATTAATGAGAAAGGCATCGTATCTTTTAAAAATTCTATTTGGACCTTGAGAAAGCCATTTAACATCTTCACTAACTTCTCTTCCACTCCAAACCTATTACACATGAATGGTGAATTAATTTGCATTGATGTCGATACCGCAAATCACCTATTTTTCTCCTGGTATGATATCTATAATAAAAAAGCAACAATTTTAGGAAGAAAATAGTTTAATTAATGAATATATTGAATGACAACATGTTATATATTATAATCTTATAAATTAATACATATAGATATAAAATCTTGCTACATTCTTATGTCATATCAATTGTCATAAATATCTTCATCAACGTCCTCCCGAACCCATGTAAATTGTGTAGTATTAGTGATAGTTTCATATAAGTTTTAGGCCACAAAAGGTAAAGATTCAAATTTTGTTTCAATGTCATCTCTACTTCCATCCCCGATGTCTATCAAGTCTCTAGGGTATTACAGAGAAAAATATATCAACCCTCATCCATTGTATTATGATAGTAAAAAAACTTGTTTCACTTAAGAAGAAAATACATATGACTCATTCATCAATCGTTGACCAATATGAATTAATCGAGAGAAATTCACCATTGTAAAACGGAATTTATCTCTTTTTATGCCTCACACCGAAACAACACAACCTTTCATTTTTTGTAATAATCTAACTTAATAATGTCTGTAAGAATTCTATAATAATATGCATCTCCCTCCAAATGATGATTGTCCTTGGAACTAACATAACTTGTAGTTGAAGAAGTAACTACTACTCAAAAAAAAAAATTCCTCCTTAATCTTTCACGAGATTTCGTGTGGAACCTAAACCCGTTAATGAGAAAGGCATTATATCTTTTAACAATTCTATTTGGATCTTGAGAAAGCCCTTTAACATCTTCACTAACTTCTCTTCCACTCCAAACCTATTACACATGAATGGTGGATTAATTTTCATTGATGTTGATACCACAAATCACTAATTTTTCTCCTAGCATGATATCTGTAATAAAAAAGCAACAATTTTAGGAAGAAAAAAGTTTAATTAATGAATATATTGAATGACAACATGTTATAAGTTATAATATTATAAATTAATACATATGGATATAAAATGATACTAAATTCTTATGTCATATCAATTGTCATAAATATCTTCATCAACGTCCTCCCGAACCCTTTGAAATTTTGTAGTATTAGTGATAGTTTAATCTATGTTTTGTACTACAAAATGTAAAGATTCAGATCTTGTTTCAATGTCATCTCTACTTCCATCCCCGATGTCTATCAAGTCTCTGGGGTATTACAGAACATAACATACCAACCCTCATCCATTGGATTGTGATAGTAAAAAATTGTTTTACTTGAGAAGAATCATATGACTCATTCATCAATCGTTGAGCAGTGTGAATTCATCGAGAGAAATTCACCATTGTAAAACCGAATTTATCTCTTTTCATGCCTCGAGTAGTGTTTACATCAGCCCAATCACACCGAAACAACACAACCTTTTGTTTTCCATAATAATCTAACTTAATAATGTCCCTAAGAATTCCATAATAATCTACATCTCCCTCCAAATGATGATTTTCCCTGGAACTATCATATCTTATAGTTGAAGAAGTAACTACTACTCCACAATTTTTTTGTCCTCCTTAATCTTTCACGAGATTTCGTTTGGAACCTAAACCCATCAATGAGAAAGGCATTATATATATTAAAAATTCCATTTGGACCTTGAGAAAGGCATTTAACATATTCACTAACTTCTCTTTCACTCCAAACCTATTACACATGAATGGTGGATTAATTTGTGTTGATGTTGATACTGCAAATCACTTACTGTTATACTAGGCATGATATATGCAATAAAAAACAACAATTTTAGAAAGAAAACGGGTTAATTAATGGATATATTGAATGACAACATGTTATAAGTTATAATACTTTAATTTAATACATATGGATATAAAATATTACTACATTCTTATGTCATATCAATAGTCATAAATATCTTCATCAACGTCCTCCCGAACCCATTAAAATTGTGTAGTATTAGTGATATTTTCATCTAGGTTTTGTGCTACAAAAGGTAAAGATTTAAATCTTGTTTCAATGTCATCCCTACTTCCATCCCCGATGCCTATCAAATCTCTGGGGGTATTACAGAGCACAACATACCAACCCTCATACATTGGATTATGACAATAAAAAAACTTGTTTCACTTCTGAAGAAAATACATATGACTCATTCATCAATCATTGACCAGTGTGAATTAATCGAGAGAATTTCACCATTTTAAAACCGAATTTATCTCTTTTTATAACTCGAGTAATGTTTACATCAGCACAGTCACACCGAAACAACACAACATTTAGTTTTGCTTAATAATCAAACTTAATAATGTCCGTAAGAATTCCATAATAATCTACATCTCCCTCCAAATGATGATTGTCTGGAACCTAAACCAATTAATGAGAAAGGCATTATATCTTTTAACAATTCTATTTGGACTTTGAGAAAGTCATTTAACATCTTCACTAACTTCTCTTCCACTCCAAACCTATTACACATTATTGGTGAATTAATTTGCATTAATGTCATTATCGCAAATCATTTATTTTTCTCCTGGCATGATATTTTAAATAAAAAAAAACAATTTTAGTAAGAAAATAGTTTAATTAATGAATATATTGAATGAAAACATGTTATAAGTTATAATATTATAAATTAATACATATGGATATAAAATGTTACTACATTCTTATGTCATATTAATTGTTATAAATATATTCATTAACGTCCTACAGAACCCATTGAAATTGTGTAGTATTGTGATGCTATAAAAGTTAAAGATTCAGATCTTGTTTCAATGTCATCTCTACTTCCATCCCCGAGATATATCAAGTCTCTAGGGGTATTACAGAGAATAATATACCAACCCTAATCCATTAGATTATGACAGTAAAAAAACTTGTTTCACTTAAGAAGAAAATACATATGACTCGTTCATCAATCGTTGACCAGTGTGAATTGATCGAGAGAAACTCACCATTGTAAAACAAAATTTAACTCTTTTTATGCCTTGAGTAGTGTTTACATCAGCCCAGTTACTCTGAAACAACACAACCTTTCATTTTCCATAATAATCTAACATAATAATATCCGTAAGAATTTCATAATAATATACATCTCCCTCCAAATGATTATTGTCCCTGGCACTAGCATAACTTGTAGTTAAAGAAGTAACTACTACTCCACAATTTTGTGTCTTCCTTTCACGAGATTTCGTGTGGAATCTGAACCTAATAATGAGAAAGGCATTATATCTTTTAACAATTCTATTTGGACCTTGAGAAAGCCATTTAACATCTTCACTAGGTTCTCTTCCACTATAAACCTATTACACATGAATGGTGAATTAATTTTCATTGATGTCGATACCACAAATCACTTATTTTTCTCCTAGGCATGATATTTGTAATAAAAAATAATAATTTTATTAAGAAAACGGTTTAATTAATGAATATATTGAATTACAATTGTAATAAATATCTTCATCAACGTCCTCCCAAACCCATTGAAATTTTATAGTATTAGTGATAGTTTCATCTAACTTTTGTGCTACAAAAGGTAAAGATTTAGATCTTGTTTCAATGTCATCACTACTTAAATCCCCGATGCCTATCCAGTCTCTAGGGGTATTACAGAGCACAACATACCAACCCTCATCAATTGGATTATGACAGTAAAAAAACTTGTTTCACTTATGAAGAAAATACATATGACTCATTCATCAATCGTTGACCAGTGTGAATTAATCGAGAGAAATTCACCATTTTAAAACTGAATTTATCTCTTTTTATACCTCGAGTAGTGTTTACATCAGCCCAGTCACACCGAAACAACACAACCTTTCGTTTTCCTTAATAATCTAACTTAATCATGTCCGTAAGAATTCCATAATAATATATATATCTCCCTCCAAATGATGATTGTCCCTGGAAATAGCATAACTTGTAGTTGAAGAAGTAACTACTACTCCACAATTTTTTGTCCTCCTTAATCTTTCACAAGATTTTGTGTGCAACTTGAACCCATCAATGAGAAAGGCATTATATCTTTTAACAATTCTATTTGAACCTTGAGAAAGGCATGATAATTGTAATAAAAAACAACTTTAGTAAGAAAATGGTTTAATTAATTAATATATTGAATGACAACAAGTTTTAAGTTATAATATTATAAATTAATATATATGGATATAAAATCTTACTACATTCTTATGTCTTATAAATTGTCATAAATATCTCATCAACGTCCTCCCGAATCCATTGAAATTGTGTAATATTTGTGATAGTTTCATCTATGTTTTTTTCTACAAAAGGTAAAGATTCAGATATTGTTTCAATGTCATCTCTACTTCCATCCCCGATGTCTATCAAGTCTCTGGGTTATTACAGAGCACAACATATAAACCCTCATCCATTGGATTATGATAGAAAAAAATTGTTTCACTTAAGAAGAAAATACATATGACTCATTTTCTGTAATAATTTAACTTAATAATGTCTATAAGAATTCCATAATAATCTATATCTCCCTCCAAATGATGATTTTCCCTGGAACTAGCATAACCTGTAGTTGAAGAAGTAACTACTACACCATAATTTTTGTGTCCTCCTTAATCTTTCACGAGATTTCATTTTGAACCTGAACCCATTAATGAGAAAGGTATTATATCTTTTAACAATTCTATTTGGACCTTGAGAAAGTTACTTAACATCTTCACTAACTTCTCTTCCACTCCAAACCTATTACAGATGAATGGTGAATTAATTTGCATTGATGTTGATACCACAAATCACTTATTTTTCTCCTGGAATGATATCTGAAATAAAACAACAACAATTTTAGTAGGAAAATGGTTTAATTAATGAATATATTGAATGACAATATGTTATGAGTTATAATATTATAAATTAATAAATATGGATATAAAATCTTACTACATTCTTATGTCATATCAATTGTTATAAATATATTCATTAACGTCCCCCCGAACCAATTGAAATTGTGTAATATTAGTGATAGTTGCATCTAAGTTTTTTGCTACAAAATGTAAAGATTCAGATCTTGTTTTAATGTCATCTATACTTCCATCCCCGATGTCTATCAAGTCTTTGGGGTATTACTGAGCACAACATACCAACACCCATCCATTGGATTGTGACCGTAAAAAAACTTGTTTCACTTGAGAAGAAAATACATATGACTAATTCATCAACCGTTGACCAGTGTGAATTAATCGAGAGAAATTCACCATTGTAAAATTGAATTTATCTCTTTTTATGCCTCGAGAGTAGTGTTTACATCAGTCTAGTCACACCGAAATAGCACAACCTTAAGTTTTTCATAATAATCTAACTTAATAATGTCTGTAAGAATTACATAATAATCTACATCTCCCTCAAAATGATGATTGTCCCTGGAACTAGCATAACTTGTAGTTGAAGAAGTAACTACTACACCATAATTTTGTGTTCTGCTTAATCTTTCTCAAGATTTTGTGTGGAACCGGAAACCATTAATGAGAAAGGCATTATATCTTTTAACAATTCTATTTGGACCTTGAGAAAGCCATTTAACATCTTCACTAACTCCTCTTCCACTCCAAACCTATTACACATAAATGGTGAATTAATTTGCATTGATGTCAATACCGCAAAACACTTATTTTTCTCCTATACATGATATCTGTAAAAAAAAGAAACAATTATAAGAAGAAAATAGTTTAATTAATGAATATATTGAATGACAACATGTTATAAGTTATAATATTATAAATTAACACATATGGATATAAAATCACACCACATTCTTATGTCATATCAATTGTCATAAATATCTTGATCAACGTCCTCCCGAACCCATTGAAATTTTGTAGTATTAGTGATAGTTTCATCTTAGTTTTGTCCTACAAAATGTAAAGATTCAGATCTTGTTTCAATGTCATCTATACTTCCATCCCCGATGTCTATCAAGTCTCTGGGGTATTACAGAGCACAACATACCAACCCTCATCCATTGGATAATGAGAGTAAAAAAACTTGTTTCACTTAAGAAGAAAATACATATGACTCATTCATCAATCGTTGACCAGTATGAATTAATCGAGAGAAATTAACCATTGTAAAATCGAATTTATCTCTTTTTATGCCTCGAGTAGTGTTTACATCAGCCCATTTACACCGAAACAACACAAACTTTCATTTTTTGTAATAATCTAACTTAATAATGTTCGTAAGAATTCCATAATAATATACATCTCCCTCTAAATGATGATTGTCCTTGGAACTAACATAACTTGTAGTTTAAGAAGTAACTACTACTCCACAATTTTTTGTCCTCCTTAATCTTTCACGAGATTTCGTGTGGAACCTAAACCCATTAATGAGAAAGGATTATATCTTTTAACAATTCTATTTGGACCTTGAGAAAGGCATTTTACATGTTCACTAACTTCTCTTCCACTCCAAACCTATTACACACGATTGGTGAAATAATCTTTATTTATGTTGATATCGCAAATCACTTATTGTACTCCTGGGCATGATATCTGTAATAAAAAACAATAATTTTAATAAGAAAACGGTTTAATTAATGAATATGTTGAATGACAACATGTTATAAGTTATAATACTTTAAATTAATACATGTGGATATAAAATCTTACTACATTCTTATGTCATATCAATTGTCATAAATATCTTCATCAACGTCGTCCCAAACCCTTTGAAATTTTGAAGTATTAGTGATAGTTTCATCTAAGTTTTTTGCTACAAAATATAAAGATTCAGATCTTGTTTCAACGTCATCTTTACATCCATCCCCAATGTCTATCAAGTCTCTAGGGTATTACAGAGCACAACATACCAACCCTCATCCATTGGAATGTGATAGTAAAAAACTTGTTTCACTTAAGAAGAAAATACATATGACACATTCATCAATCGTTGACCAGTGTGAATTAATCGAGAGTAATTCACCATTTTAAAACCTAATTTCTCTTTTTTTATACCTCGAGTAGTGCTTACATAAGCCCAGTCACACCGAAACAAGAGAACCTTTCATTTTCCTTAATAATCTAACTTAATAATGTCCGTAAGAATTCCATAATAATCTACATCTCCCTACAAATGATGATTGTCCCTATAACTAGCCTAACTTGTAGTTGAAGAAGCAACTACTACTCCACAATTTTTGTGTACTCCTTAATCTTTCACTAGATTTCGTTTGGAACCTGAACCCATTAATGAGAAAGGCATTATATCTTTTAACAATTCTATTTAGACCTTGTGAAACCCATTTTACATATTCATTAACTTCTCTTCCACTCCAAACCTATAACACATGAATGGTGAATTAATTTTCATTGATGTCGATACCGCAAATCACTTATTTTTCTCCTAGCATGATATCTGAAATAAAAAAACAACAATTTTAGTAAGAAAATAGTTTAATTAATGAATATATTGAATGACAACATGTTATAAGTTATAATATTATAAATTAATACATATGGATAAAAAATCTTACTACATTCTTATGTCTTATCAATTGTCATAAATATATTCATCAACGTCCTCCCGAACCCATTAAAATTGTGTAGTATTTGTGATAGTTTCATATAACTTTTGTGCTACAATTTGTAAAGATTCAGATCTTGTTTTATTGTCGTCTATACTTCCATCCCCGATATCTATCAAGTGTCTAAGGTATTACTGAGCACAACATACCAACCCTAATCCATTGGATTGTGATAGTAAAAAAACTTATAAATTAATCGAGAGAAATTCACCATTGTAAAACTGAATTAATATCTTTTCATGCCTCGAATAGTGTTTACATCAGCCCTGTTACACTGAAACAACGCAACATTTCATATTCCATAAACATCTAACTTAATAATGTCCGAAAGAATTCCATAATAATCTACATCTCCCTCCAAATGATGATTTTCTCTGGAACTAGCATAACTTGTAGTTGAAGAAGTAACTACCACTCCACAATTTTTTTGTCCTCCTTAATCTTTCACGGGATATCGTGTTAAACCTAAACCCATTAATGAGAAAGACATTATATCTTTTAACAAATTCTATTTGGACCTTGAGAAAGGCATTTAACATCTTCACTAACTTCTCTTCCACTCCAAACCTATTACACATGAATGGTGAATTAATTTGCATTGATGTTGATACTACAAATCACTTATTGTTCTCCTGGGCATGATATCTTTAAAAAAACAAAAATTTTAGTAAGAAAACGGTTTAATTAACGAAAATACTGAATGAAAACATGTTATAAGTTAATATTTTAAAAATACATATGGTTATAAATTACTACATTCTTATCTCATATCAATTGTCATAAATATCTTCATCAATGTCTTCCCGAACCCATTGAAATTGTGTAGTATTAGTGATATTTTCATCTAAGTTTTGTGCTGCAAATGGTAAATGTAACATCCTCAATATCGGGTTAGTGATCAAATTGTAAAGTTTCAGAATTTGATGACTAAAGTAGAAGAATGAAATAATTCAATGATTATTTGAATATATATATTGAAGGTTTTAGTAATTATTAAAGGAAATTAAGGGTTAAATGGTCATTTGATCATTCAAGGAATTATACACATGAAAAGGGGAGAACTCTCCAGAGTGCTCTTCTCCTTCTTCTTCATACGTGGGGAGCAAGCCAAAGGTAAGTTTCTTTGTTTGTAATTGAATTCTTGATTTTAAGGTTGGGTTTTGATTATTAGATGATAACTAAGCTTAAGGAAAGCTTAAATCATCTTAAAAACAAAGGATGGAGGGGTTAAGAGAGATTAAAGATTTGGAGTTTTTATATGAAATTTTGGAAAGGAATTGATAAGTAGAATTTGAAGTTAAATTTGACTTGTTAATAGTTAAATTAAGCGATTTGGAGTGATATAATTGGATTTAGAACATATAGAAAATTTGGTATGATTTTTGCTCATATGGAAGATAGGATTTTGAGGTTTAAGATGAAATGAATGAATATAGATTGGTTTAAGTATGTGTACTAGAGTTAAGAATGAAAAAGGGGATGATATATGGAGTGTTTGAGAGAAAATGAAGTAATTTTCGGGTTGAAATATGATTTCTGGGCAAGGGGAATCGGTACCCATTCAAGGGGAACCGATACCCCTTCAAACGACAGAATTCCAGAATGCCAGAGGGGAACTGATACCCCCACAGGAGGGAACCGATTCCCCCTAAAGGAAAATGTTAATATTGGTTTAATAAGTTCGTTTAAGTTGCTAGTATCCAATTAAAAGGTGTATGTATCTAATAATTGTCTTAAAATGTATAATTATGTAGATTCAGAGCCTAAACGAGTTCCGGAATCATTGACAAGTAAGATCGATAAAAGGGAAGATAAGAGATTTAAATGGACTAGTGAGGCCAGGTGAGTGCATATTAATTCATTTATGGTGCTAAATGGAAACAAGACTTGTGACAAGTCTATTTCCTGTTTAAGCATGAATATATGATTATATGTATATGCATGACATAAATTGTATGTATGCATGATTATATGTGTTAACATGCTTTTGGATGAATGATATGAAAAGTGAGATAAACAAAGTATGGTTGATATAGGTAAATAAGAATAGCTCATAAGGTTATATGCATAGGTAATATAAGTTATAAGATGAGATATAGGAATATCAAATAAGTTATGAGATAAGTTATGTGATGATCTATATATGAGTTTATGTGATATAAAAGTGTAAGTGAATAACATAGGTGATAAAACCGTAAGCCTATATGATTATGTGTTATGTTACATGATATGACATGCAAGTTACATGAACAAATAAGAAATGGTATAAGTCATATGAAACGATCTACGTGAATACATGCACTTGTGATATATGTATGAAATATATGTGAAACAAGTATGTTATATGAAGTATATGATTTTGTGAATAAGATATGATAAGTATGTTTACCTGAATAAATGTGATTGGGTGAGAAATGATAGAAATATCTGAAAACATGATATATGTGATGTGAATTATATGGAAATGATCTACGTGTAAGTGAACTATGACTATGTGATGATATGAAAGAAGCTATGCGATACGTGATATGTGAAAGTGAATTACAAGTTTATGTGAATATTTGAAATGAAATTAATGATAACACCCATGTTATGTGTCATGAGAGCTAGGGGTATAGTTGGCATGCCAAGAGTCGAGGGTTTACCTATGTCTTTCAAGACATATGGAAAGTTTACCTAGGTTCTTCGGGACCTATGGACAGTTACCGAGGATCTTTATGACCTCTGGACAGTTACCGAGGATCTTTATGACCTCTGGACAGTTACCGAGGATCTTTATGACCTCTGGACAGTTACCGAGGATCTTTATGACCTCTGGATAGTTACCGAGGATCTTTATGACCTCTGGACAGTTACCGAGGATCTTTATGACCTCTGGACAGTTACCGAGGATCTTTATGACCTCTGGATAGTTACCGAGGATCTTTATGACCTCTGGACAGTTACCGGGGTCTTTGTGACCTCTGGATAGGTCCTTCGGGACATTTATATGAGCTGTGGTGACAGCATAGTGGTGCACAACCTCAATAGACTCACATATCTACAGTTCTCACAGGTGCACATGGGCTAAAAGAGATAACATGGAATGTACTGTATATGATATGTGTGTTAGTGATTATTGTATATGCTATAAGATATATGATATGAGCTTAATTGATTATATGAACAAGAGAATAGAAATATGAAAGGTGATAATATGATAATGATAGGAAAGAAGATAATTACATGTATATGTGGGTATGATGCTTGTATGTGATATGTTAGTAGAAATTGTTCAAGCATGATTACGAGTTAGAGTATTATATGTTTTATGCTCACTAAGTCAACGACTTAGCGTGTGATTGTTTCACACGTAGGTTACAGAAGTGAGAAGAGTAAAGAGCTAAGAGGAGCAAGACAGGTCAGTTCTCCTTACCCAATTGTCAGATCAGAAAATATGTATGTATATAGAGTGTGTTGGCATGTAGTCTAAAGACATAAATTGTATGAACTCTGATATATATTTTGTAAACGTTTTGAATAAGTTAAATGTTATCAAAGTTTTTAAATTACTCACTATTTTATACGAATAAATGTTTGAAAAGTCAATGTGACACTTCGGACTCGTATCCGGATCGGATACGGGTTGGGGATGTTACATTTAATGGTATCAGAGCTACGGTTTAGCCGATTCTAGGCTAAAAACGAAGTCGAAAGTGTTTTAAAAAGTGTACATGCCAACACAAAGTGAGAAAAAAAAATATATATTCTGATCTGATAGGATAAAGAGTGTGATGTCTTGTTAATAGAGTTAAATTGTTATGTTATATAAGATAAGTGAATACTAAGAATGATTATGAAATCTATATATATGTTTATATGATATGATGGATGACATGTGAATATGCAATTGACATATGTTATACAATATGAATTGGATGAGCATATGCATGTGATATCTGATAGAAGTAATGATATGAGCACATAATATATGAGAGCTTCCAAAGTGAAGCACAAGGCGATAGACCTGAAGGTAATAGCATTCACCTGCCCTGGCCAGGCAGGGAGAAGAGCGAAAACCTAGGGAATGCCTGTATAAGATTAGAGAATGATTCATGATGTTGAATGATATTCCGATGTATTTTAAATTGTATACTTTTAACTCATAGAATGAATGTATCGAAATAGTTAAAAGAGTATGAGCACCGATCTCAAGGGTGAATTTGAGGAAGGCTTTGTTGTTACAGACCTTTGGATATGATATGAAGATAATGCTAGAAGATGTTCATTTCTCCATAGTGGAGAAATTAAATTGAGAAGCTTGTTATGTGGATAAGATGGAATATGGTGAACGAGTGTCACCATAAGGATATTAAAGATCAAGTGACGCGGTTATTGTTTGTAAAAGAGTTTGTATTCTAGATGGAAAGAGTTAGCATTGGCTAACAAGAGTATGTGATGAAAATGTAATGGAATTATATATATTGACAGGTTATGATAACCAAATATGAAGAGGATTTGGATACAGTTGTATAGTTTGATCATAGTAAGGTGTTGTGGTGAAGAAGATAAAGATTTGTATGTTTGAAGGAAATACAAGTACAATAGATGATAAGAATGAGGTTCTATACAAGTAAAGTTGATTATCAAAGTTATGAAAAGATATAGTTTAGTGTTTAGAAGATTTTGATAATGAAAGGATTAAAAATGATAAAGAGATTATGTGTATCGTAATACAGACAAGGATGAAAGAATGAGTAAAAGTTTGGATTGCGGTGAATTAATTAGAAAATGAGGAAAGAAATCAATTGATTGATTTTTGATGTTGAGTGATAAGAATTGATGTTACTGTCTACAGGATAAGTAACATTATATGAATGGAATCAGAGTATGAATTTGAAACAAAGGGATAGTATTGTGTATAAGAAAAGTGGAGATGATAAGGATTTGTACTTTAGAATGAAAGAGTTGGCGTTGACTAACAAGATTTTGTGATGAAATTGTATTGGATATAGTTGTATATTTTGATTACGTAAATGTGATATAGTGAATGAAGTGAGGATTCGTATGGAAGTGTAAATGATAAGTTCGATATAGAAACACGAAAAGTGTGCAAGGTGATGTGAAAATATTGTTTGACTCATTAAACTATATGTTTAATCACAATTGAAGAAGATTTAAAGTTGTGTTTTGGTCAAATGATGACGAAATACAAGTTTGGTATGGTTATAAGGTAATTAGAGAGTTATGAAGAAATAGATGGATTTATGATGTAGAGCGATGAGATGGATGTTACTGTCAACGTGATGAGTGACATTATATGGAATTTTAGAAAGGTCAAAGGAAAAAAATGCATAATCGAATGAGAGAAAAGACAACAATGGATTGGTATTACTGGTTATTGCTTATATAATAAGCAACAGAAGATGAATGTATAAACGAAAAAGATAGTTGGAAAACTAAAGAATTGAAAAGTAAGTTTCTGATGATGACAAGAAAGAATAAGTCAGGGAAGCAACATAAGAACATTAGAAGATATGTTCCTATTAAGATGTGCAGTGAAAATTCGAGGACGAATTTTCTTATAAGGAGGGGAGATTTGTAACATCCTCAATACCGGGTTAGTGATCAAATTGTAAAGTTTCAGAATTTGATGACTAAAGTAGAAGAATGAAATAATTCAATGATTATTTGAATATATATATTGAAGGTTATTTAGTAATTATTAAAGGAAATTAAGGGTTAAATGGTCATTTGATCATTCAAGGAATTATACACATGAAAAGGGGAGAGAACTCCAGAGTGCTTTCTTTTCTTCTTCATACGTGGGAGAGCAAGCCAAAGGTAAGTTCTTTGTTTGTAAATGAATTCTTGATTTTAAGGTTGGGTTTTGATTATTAGATGATAACTAAGCTTAAGGAAAGCTTAAATCATCTTAAAAACAAAGGATGGAGGGGTTAAGAGAGATTAAAGATTTGGAGTTTTATATGAAATTTTGGAAAGGAATTGATAAGTAGAATTTGAAGTTAATTTGACTTGTCAATAGTTAAATTAAGAGATTTGGAGTGATATAATTGGATTTAGAACATATAGAAATTTGGTATGATTTTGAATCTCATATGGAAGATAGGATTTTGAGGTTTAAGATGAAATAAATGAATATAGATTGGTTTAAGTATGTGTACTAGAGTTAAGAATGAAAAAGGGGATGATATATGGAGTGTTTGAGAGAAAATGAAGTAATTTTCGGGTTGAAAATATTTTTGGGCAAGGGGAATCGGTACCCATTCAAGGGGAACCGATACCCCTTCAAACGACAGAATTCCAGAATGCCAGAGGGGAACCGATACCCCCACAGGAGGGAACCGATTCCCCCTAAAGGAAAATGTTAATATTGGTTTAATAAGTTGTTTAAGTTGCTAGTATCCAATTAAAAGGTGTAGGTATCTAATAATTGTCTTAAAATGTATAATTATGTAGATTCAGAGCCTAAACGAGTTCCGGAATCATTGATAAGTAAGATCGATAAAAAGGGAAGATAAGAGATTGAAAGGACTAGTGAGGCCAGGTGAGTGCATATTAATTCATTTATGGTGCTAAATGGAAACAAGACTTGTGACAAGTCTATTTCCTATGTTTAATGCATGAATATATGATTATATGTATATGCATGACATAAATTGTATGTATGCATGATTATATGTGTTAACATGCTTTTGAATGAATGATATGAAAAGTGAGATAAACAAAGTATGGTTGATATAGGGTAATAAGAATAGCTCATAAGGTTATGCATAGGTATAGTTATAAGATGAGAATATATAGGAATATCAAATAAGTTATGAGATAAGTTATGTGACATGATCTATATATATGAGTTTATGTGATATAAAAGTGTATAAGTGAAATAACATGATAGGTGATAAAACCGTAAGCCTATATGATTATGTGTTATATGTTACATGATATGACATGCAAGTTACATGAACAAATAAGAAATGGTATAAGTCATATGAAACGATCTACGTGAATACATGCACTTGTGATATATGTGATATGAAATATATATGTGAAAACAAGTATATGTTATATGAAGCATATGATTTTATGTGAATAAGATATGATAAGTATGTTTACCTGAATAAATGTGATTGGGTGAGAAATGATAGAAATTATCTGAAACATGATATGTGACATGTGAATTATATGGAAATGATCGTGTAAGTGAACTATGTGACTATGTGATGATATGAAAAGAAGCTATGCGATACGTGATATGTGAAAGTGAATTACAAGTTTATGATATTTGAAATGAAATTAATGATAACGCCCATGTTATGTGTCATGAGAGCTAGGGTATAGTTGGCATGCCAAGAGTCGAGGGTTTACCTATGTCTTTCGAGACATATGGAAAGTTTACCTAGGTTCTTCGGGACCTATGGACAGTTACGAGGATCTTTATGACCTCTGGATAGTTACGAGGTCTTTATGACCTTTGGACAGTTACCGAGGATCTTTTGACCTCTGGACAGTTACCGAGGATCTTATGACCTCTGGACAGTTACCGAGGATCTTTATGACTTCTGGACAGTTACCAGGGTCTTTGTGACCTCTGGATAGGTCCTTCGGGACATTTATATGAGCTATGGTGACAGCATAGTGGTGCACAACCTCAATAGACTCACATATCTACAGTTCTCACAGGTGCACATGGGCTAATAAGAGATAACATGGAATGTACTGTATATGATATATGTGTGTTAGTGATTATGTATATAAAGATATATGATATGAGCTTAATTGATTATATGAACAAGAGAATAGAAATATGAAAGGTGATAATATGATAATGATAGGAAAGAAGATAATTACATGTATATGTGGGTATGATGCTTGTATGTGATATGTTAGTAGAAATTGTTCAAGCATCATTACGAGTTAGAGTTTTATTATATGTTTTATGCCTCACTAAGTCAACGACTTAGCGTGTGATTGTTTCACACGTAGGTTACAGAAGTGAGAAGAGTAAAGAGCTAAGAGGAGCAAGACAGGTCAGTTCTTCTTACCCAATTGTCAGATCAGAAAATATATGTATATAGAGTGTAGTTGGCATGTAGTCTAAAGACATAAATTGTATGAACTCTGATATATATTTTGTAAACGTTTTGAATAAGTTAAATGTTATCAAAGTTTTTAAATTACTCACTATTTTATACGAATAAATGTTTGAAAAGTCAATGTGACACTTCGGACTCGTATCCGGATCGGATACGGGTTGGGGGTGTTACAGTAAAGATTTAGATATTGTTTCATTGTCATCCCTACTTCCATCCCCGATGCCTATCAAGTCTCTGGGGATATTACAGAGCACAACATACCAACCCTCTTCCATTGGATTGTGACCGTAAAAAAACTTGTTTCATTTATGAAGAAATACATGACCCATTCATTAATCGTTCACCAGTGTGAATTAATCGAGAGAAATTCACCATTTTAAAACTTAATTTTTCTCTTTTTATACCTCGAGTATTGTTTACATCAGCCCAATAACACCGAAACATCAAAACCTTTCATTTTCCTTAATAATCTAACTTAATAATGTCCGAAAGAATTCCATAATAATCTACATCTCCCTCCAAATGATGATTTTCTCTGGAACTAGCATAACTTGTTGTTGAAGAAGTAACACTTACTCCACAATTTTTTGTCCTCCTTAATCTTTCACGGGATTTCGTGTGAAACCTAAACCCATTAATGAGAAAGACATTATTTCTTTTAACAATTCTATTTGGACCTTGAGAAAGGCATTTAACATCTTCACTAACTTCTCTTCCACTCCAAACCTATTACACATGAATGGTGAATTAATTTGCATTGATGTTGATACTGCAAATCACTTATTGTTCTCCTGGGCATGATATCTTTAAAAAAACAAAAATTTTAGTAAGAAAACAGTTTAATTAAAGAAAATACTGAATGACAACATGTTATAAGTTATAATATTTTAAATTAATACATATGGATATAAAATCTTACTACATTCTTATCTCATATCAATTGTCATAAATATCTTCATCAATGTCTTCCCGAACCCATTGAAATTGTGTAGTATTAGAGATATTTTCATCTAAGTTTTGTGCTACAAATGGTAAAGATTTAGATCTTGTTTCATTGTCATCCCTACTTCCATCCCCGATGCCTATCAAGTCTCTGGGGATATTACAGAGAACAACATACCAACCCTCTCCATTGGATTGTGACCGTAAAAAAACTTGTTTCACTTATGAAGAAAATACATATGACCCATTCATTAATCGTTCACCAGTGTGAATTAATCGAGATAAATTCACCATTTTAAAACTTAATTTTTCTCTTCTTATACCTCGAGTATTGTTTACATCAGCCCAATATCAACGAAACATCAAAACCTTTCATTTTCCTTAATAATCTAACTTAATAATGTCCGTAAGAATTCCATAATAATCTACATCTCCCTCCAAATGATGATTGTCCCTGGAACTATCATAACTTGTAGTTGAAGAAGTAACTACTACTCCAAAATTTTTGTGTCCTCCTTAATCTTTCACGAGATTAAGTGTGAAACGTGAACCCATTAATGAGAAAGGTATTATATCTTTTAACAATTCTATTTGGACCTTGAGAAAGCCATTTAACATCTTCACCAACTTCTCTTCCACTCCAAACCTATTTCACATGAATGGTGAATTAATTTGCATTATTCTCGATATCACAGATCATTATTTTTCTCCTGGCATATCTGAAAAAAAAACAACAATTTTAGTAAGAAAACAATTTAATTAATGAATATATGAATGACATGTTATAAGTTATAATATTATAAATTAATACATATGGATGTAAATCTTATACTTTCTTATGTCATATCAATGTTATAAATATCTTCATCAACATCCTCTCGAACGAATTGAAATTGTGTAGTACTAGTGATAGTTCATCTGTTTTGTGCTACAAAAGGTAAGATTTCTGTTTTCAATGTCATCTACTTCCATCCCGATGTCTATCAAGTCACTGTGGGTATTCCAAAGCACAACATACCAACTCTCATCCATGGATTGTGACAATAAAAAACTTGTTTCACTTAAGAAGAAATCCATAATACATTCGTCAATCGTTGACTAGTGTGAATTAATGAGAGAAATTCACCATTGTAAACCGAATTTATCCCTTTTATGCCTCGAGTATTGTTTACATAAGTCCAGTCACATGAAATAGTAACCTTTCATTTTCCATAATAATCTAACTTAATAATGTTCGTAAGAATTCCATAATAATCTACACTTCCCTCCAAATGATGATTGTCCCTAGAAATAGCATAACTTGTAGTTGAAGAAGTAACTACTACTCCACAATTTTTTGTCCTCCTTAATCTTTCACGAGATTTTGTGTGCAACTTGAACCCATTAATGAGAAAGGCATTATATCTTTTAACAATTCTATTTGAACCTTGAGAAAGACATTTAAGATCTTCACTAACTTCTCTACCACCCCAAACCTATTAATTTGCATTGATTTCAATACCGCAAATGTCTTATTTTTCTCCTAGGCATGATAATTGTAATAAAAAACAACAACTTTAGTAAGAAAATGGTTTAATTAATTAATATATTGAATGACAACAAGTTTTAAGTTATAATATTATAAATTAATATATATGGATATAAAATCTTACTACATTCTTATGTCTTATAAATTGTCATAAATATCTCATCAATGTCCTCCCGAATCCATTGAAATTGTGTAATATTAGTGATAGTTTCATCTAAGTTTTTTGCTACAAAAGATAAAGATTCAATCTTGTTTCAATGTCATCTCTACTTCCATCCCCGATGTCTATCAAGTCTGGGGTATTACAGCACAAACCAAACCCTCATCCATTGGATTGATAGTAAAAAAAGTTTCACTTAAGAAGAAAATACATATGATCATCATCAAGCTGACCAGTGTGAATTAATCGAGAGAAATTCACCTTTGTAAAACCGAATTTATCACTTTTTATGCCTCGCGGAGTGTTTACATCAGCCCAGTCACACCGAAACAACACAATCTTTCGTTTTCTGTAATTTAACTTAATAATGTATGTGAGAATTCCATAATCTATCTCCCTCCAAATGATGATTTTCCCTGGAACTAGCATAACCTGTAGTTGAAGAAGTAACTACTACTCCACAATTTTTGTGTCCTCCTTAATCTTTCACGATTTGTTATGAACCTGAACCCATTAATGGGAAAGGTATTATATCTTTTAACAATTCTATTTGGACCTTGAGAAAGCCATTTAACATCTTCACTAGCTTTTCTTCAACTCCAAACCTATTACACATGAATGGTGAATAAATTTGCATTGATGTCGATACCACAAATCACTTATTTTTCTCCTAGCATGATATCTGAAATAAAAAAGCATCAATTTTAGTAGGAAAATGGTTTAATTAATAAATATATTGAATGACAATATGTTATGAGTTATAATATTATCAATTAATACATATGGATATAAAATCTTACTATATTCTTATGTCATATCAATTGTTATAAATATATCCATTGACGTCCTCCCTAACCAATTGAAATTGTGTAGTATTAGTGATAGTTGCATCTAAGTTTTGTGCTACAAAAGGTAAAGATTCAGATCTTGTTTCAATGTCATCTATACTTCCATCCCAGATGTCTATCAAGTCTCTGGGGTATTACAGAGCACAACATACCAACCCTCATCTATTGAATTGTGACAGTAAAAAAATTGTTTCACTTAAGAAAAAAATAGATATGACTCATTTATCAATCGTTGACCAGTGTGAATAATCGAGAGAAATTCATCGTAAAACCGAATTATCGCTTTTGATGCCTCGCGTAGTGTTTACATCATCCCAGTCACACCGAAACAGCACAATCTTTCGTTTTCCGTAATAATTTAACTTAATAATGTCTGTAAGAATTCCATAATAATATATAACTCCCTTCAAATGGTGATTTTCCCTGGAACTAGCATAACTTGTAGTTGAAGAAGTAACTACTACTCCATAATTTTGGTGTCCTCCTTAATCTTTCACGAGATTTCATTTTGAACCTGAACCCATTAATGAGAAAGGTATTATATCTTTTAACAATTCTATTTGGACCTTGAGAAAGTCATTTAACATCTTCACTAACTTCTCTTCCACTCCAAACCTATTACAGATGAATGGTGAATTAATTTGCATTGATGTCGATACCACAAATCACTTATTTTTCTCCTGGCATGATATCTGAAATAACAAAGCAACAATTTTAGTAGGAAAATGGTTTAATTAATGAATATATTGAATGACATTATGTTATAAGTTATAATATTATAAATTAATACATATGGATATAAAATCTTACAACATTCTTATGCCATATCAATTATTATAAATATATTCATTAACGTCCTCCCGAACCAATTGAAATTGTGTAGTATTAGTGATAGATGGATCTAAGTTTTGTGCTACAAAAGGTAAAGATTCAGATCTTGTTTCAATGTCATCTATACTTCCATCCCCGATGTCTAGGGTATTATAGAGCACAACATACCAACCCTCATCTATTGAATTATGACAGTAAAAAAATTGTTTCACTTAAGAAGAAAATACATATGCCTCATTCATCAATCGTTGACCAGTGCGAATTAATCGAGAGAAATTCACCTTTGTAAAACCGAATTTATTGCTCTTTATGCCTCGCGTAGTGTTTTCATCAGCCCAGTCACACCGAAACAACATAATCTTTCGTTTTCCGTAATAATTTAACTTAATAATATCTGTAAGAATTCCATAATAATATATATCTCCCTCCAAATGATGATTTTCCCTCAAACTAGCATAACTTGTAGTTGAAGAAGTAACTACTACTCCATAATTTTTGTGTCCTCCTTAACCTTTCACGAGATTTCATTTGAACCTGAACCCATTAATAAGAAAGGTATATCTTTTAACAATTCTATTTGGACCTTGAGAAAGTCATTTAACATCTTCACTAACTTCTCTTCCACTCCAAACCTATTACAGATGAATGGTGAATTAATTTGCATTGATGTCGATACCACAAATCACTTATTTTCTCCTGGCATGATATCTGAAATAAAAAAGCAACAATTTTAGTAGGAAAATGGTTTAATTAATGAATATATTGAATGACAATATGTTATAAGTTATAATGTTATAAATTAATACATATGGATATAAAATCTTACTACATTCTTATGTCATATCAATTGTCATAAATATCTTCATCAACGTCCCCCAACCCATTAAAATTGTGTAGTGTTAGTGATAGTTTCATCTAAGTTTTGTGTTAAAAAAGGTAAAGATTTAGATCTTGTTTCAATGTCATCTCTACATCCATCCCCGATGTCTATCAAGTCTATGGGGTATTATAGAGCACAACATACCAACCCTCATCCATTGGATTGTGACAGTAAAAAAACTTGTTTCACTTAAGAAGAAAATACATATGACTCATTCATCAATCATTAACCAATGTGAATTAATCGATAGAAATTCACCATTGTAAAATCGAATTTATCTCTTTTTATGCCTCGAATAGTGTTTACATCAGCCCAGTCACACTGAAACAGTACAACTTTTTGTTTTCCATAATAATCTAACTTAATAATGTCCGTAAGAATTACATAATAATCTACATCTCCGTCCAAATGATGATTATCCCTGGAACTAGCATAACTTATAGTTGAAGAAGTAACTACTACACCATAATTTTGTGTCCCGCTTAATCTTTCTCAAGATTTTGTGTGGAACCTAAAACCATTAATGAGAAAGGCATTATATCTTTTAACAATTCTATTTGGACCTTGAGAAAGCCATTTAAGATCTTCACTAACTTCTCTTCCACTCCAAACCTATTACACATGAATGGTGAATTAATTTGCATTGATGTCAACATGTTATACCACAAATCACTTATTTTTCTCCTGGCATGATATCTGAAATAAAAAAGCAACAATTTTAGGAAGAAAATGGTTTAATTAATGAATATATTGAATGACAACATGTTATAAGTTATAATATTATAAATTAACACATATGGATATAAAATCACACCACATTCTTATGTCATATCAATTGTCATAAATATCTTGATCAACATCCTCCTGAACCCATTGAAATTTTGTAGTATTAGTGATAGTTTCATCTTAGTTTTGTGCTACAAAATGTAAAGATTCAGATATTGTTTCAATGTCATCTATACTTCCATCCCCGATGTCTATCAAGTCTCTGGGGTATTACAGAGCACAACATACCAACCCTCATCCATTGGATAATGAGAGTAAAAAAAACTTGTTTCACTTAAGAATAAAATACATATGACTCATTCATCAATCGTTGACCAGTATGAATTAATCGAGAGAAATTCACCATTGTAAAATCGAATTTATCTCTTTTTATGCCTCGAGTAGTGTTTACATCAGCCATTTACACCGAAACAACACAAACTTCATTTATCGTAATAATAACTTAATAATGTCCGTAAGAATTCATAATAATATACATCTCCCTCTAAATGATGATTGTCCTTGGAACTAACATACTTGTAGTTCAAGAAGTAACTACTACTCTACAAATTTTTTATCCTCCTTAATCTTTCACGAGTTTCGTGTGGAACCTAAACACATTAATGAGAAAGGATTATCTTTTAACAATTTTGGACCTTGAGAAAGGAATTTACATTTTCACTAACTCTCTTCCACTCCAAACCTATTACACACGAATGGTGAAATAATCTTTATTTATGTTGATATCGCAAATCACTTATTGTACTCCTGGGCATGATATCTATAATAAAAAACAATAATTTTAATAAGAAAACGGTTTAATTAATGAATATATTGAATGATAACATGTTATAAGTTATAATACTTTAAATTAATACATGTGGATATAAAATCTTGCTCTTATGTCATATCAATTGTCATAAATATCTTCAACGTCATCCCGAACCCTTTGAAATTTTGAAGTATTAGTGATAGTTTCATCTAAGTTTGTGCTACAAATATAAAGATTCAGATCTTGTTTCAACGTCATCTTTACTTCCATCCCCGATGTCTACCAAGTATCTAGGGTATTACAGAGCACAACATACCAACCTCATCCATTGGAATGTGATAGTAAAAAACTTGTTTCACTTAAGAAGAAAATACATATGACGTCATCAATCGTTGACCAGTGTGAATTAATCAAGAGTAATTCACCATTTTAAAACCTATCTCTTTTTATACCTCGAGTAGTGCTTACATCAGCCCAGTCACACCGAAACAACACAACCTTTCGTTTCCTTAATAATCTAACTTAATAATGTCCGTAAGAATTCCATAATAATCTACATCTCCCTCCAAATGATGATTGTCCCGGAACTAGCCTAACTTGTAATTGAAGAAGAACTATTACTCCACAATTTTGTGTCCTCCTTAATCTTTCACTAGATTTCGTGTGGAACCTGAACCCATAAATGAAAAAGGCATATATCTTTTAACAATTCTATTGGACCTTGTGAAAGCCATTTACATCTTCACTAACTTCTCTTCCACTCCAAAACTATAACACATGAATGGTGAATATTGCATTGATGTCGATACCGCAAATCACTTTTTCTCCTGGCATGATATTGAAATAAAAAAAACAATTTTAGTAAGAAAACAGTTTAATTAATGAATATGAATGACAACATGTTATAAGTTATATATATAAATTAATACATGGATATAAAATCTTACTACATTCTTATGTCATATCAATGTCATAAATAATTCATCAACATCCTCCCGAACCCATTGAAATTGTAATTTGTGATATTTTCATCTAACTTTTGTGCTACAATTGTAAAGATTAAGATCTTGTTTATTGTCGTCTATACTTCCATCCCCGATATCTATCAAGGTTAAGGTATTACTGAGCACACATACCAACCTTATCCATTGGATTGTGATAGTAAAAAAACTTATAAATTAATCGAGAGAAATTCACCATTATAAAACTGAATTAATATCTTTTCATCCCTCGAGTAGTGTTACATCAACCCTGTTACACCGAAACAATGCAACCTCATTCCATAAACATCTAACTAATAATGTCCGAAAGAATTCCATAAATCTACATCTTCCAAATAATGATTTTCTCTGAAACTAGCATAACTTGTAGTTGAAGAAGAAACTACTACTCCACAATTTTTTAGTCCTCCTTAATCTTTCACGGGATTTCGTGTGAAACCTAAACCCATTAATGAGAAGACATATATCTTTTAACAAATTCTATTTGGCCTTGAGAAAGGCATTTAACATCTTCACTAACTTCTCTTCCACTCCAAACCTATACATGAATGGTGAATTAATTTGCATTGATGTTGATACTGCAAATCACTTATTGTCTGGGCATGATATCTTTAAAAAAAACAAAAATTTAGTAAGAAAACGGTTAATTAACGAAAATACTGAATGAAAACATGTTATAAGTTATAATTTTAAATTAATACATATGGTTATAAAATCTACTACATTCTATCTCATCAATGTCATAAATATCTTCATCAATGTCTTCCCGAACCATTGAAATTGGTAGTATTAGTGATATTTTCATCTAAGTTTGTGTACAAATGGTAAAGATTAGATCTTGTTCATTGTCATCCCTACTTCCACCCGATGCCTATCAAGTCTCTGGGGATATTACAGAGCACAACATACCAACCTCTTCCTTTGGATTGTGACCGTAAAAAAACTTGTTTCATTATGAAGAAAATACATATGACCCATTCATTAATCGTTCACCAGTGTGAATTAATCGAGAGAAATTCACCATTTTAAAACTTAATTTCTCTTTTTATACCTCGAGTATGTTTACATCAGCCCAATAACACCGAAACATCAAAACCTTTCGTTTTCCTTAATAATCTAACTTAATAATGTCTGAAAGAATTCCATAATAATCATCTCCTCCAAATGATGATTTTCTCTGGAACTAGCATAACTTGTAGTGAAGAAGACACTTACTCCACAATTTTTTGTCTCCTTAATCTTCACGGGATTTCGTGTGAAACCTAAACCCATAATGAGAAAGACATTATTTCTTTAACAATTCTATTTGGACCTGAGAAAGGCATTTAACATCTTCACTAACTTCTCTTCCACTCCAAACTATTACACATGAATGGTGAATTAATTTGCATGATGTGATACTGCAAATCACTTATGTTCTCCTGGGCATGATATCTTTAAAAAAACAAAATTTTAGTAAGAAAACGGTTTAATTAACGAAATACTGAATGAAACATGTTATAAGTTAATACATATGACCCATTCATTAATCATTCACCAGTGTGAATTAATCGAGAGAAATAGCCATTTTAAAACTTAATTTGTCTCTTTTTATACCTCGAGTATTGTTTACATCAGCCCAGTAACACCGAAACAGCAAAACCTATCGTTTTCTGTAATAATTTAACTTAATAATGTCTATAAGAATTCCATAATAATCTATATCTCCCTCCAAATGATGATTTTCCCTGGAACTAGCATAACCTGTAGTTGAAGAAGTAACTACTACACCATAATTTTTGTGTCCTCCTTAATCTTTCACGAGATTCATTTTGAACCTGAACCATTAATGAGAAAGGTATTATATCTTTTAACAATTCTATGGACCTTGAGAAAGTTATTTAACATCTTCACTAACTTCTTCTACTCCAAACCTATTAAGATGAATGGTGAATTAATTGCATTGATGTTGATACCACAAATCACTTATTTTTCTCCTGGCATGATATCTGAAATAAAACAACAACAATTTTAGTAGGAAAATGGTTTAATTAATGAATATATTGAATGACAATATGTTATGAGTTATAATATTATAAATTAATACATATGGATATAAAATCTTACTACATTCTTATGTCATATCAATTGTTATAAATATATTCATTAACGTCCCCCCGAACCAATTGAAATTGTGTAATATTAGTGATAGTTGCATCTAAGTTTTTTGCTACAAAATGTAAAGATTCAGATCTTGTTTTAATGTCATCTATACTTCCATCCCCGATGTCTATCAAGTCTTTGGGGTATTACTGAGCACAACATACTAACATCATCCATTGGATTGTGACGTAAAAAACTGTTTCACTTGAGAAAAAATACTATGACTAATTCATCAACCGTTGACCAGTGTGAATTAATCGAGAGAAATTCACCATTGTAAAATTGAATTTATCTCTTTTTATGCCTCGAGTAGTGTTTACATCAGTCTAGTCACACCGAAATAGCACAACCTTTGGTTTTTCATAATAATCTAACTTAATAATGTCTGTAAGAATTACATAATAATCTACATCTCCTCAAATGATGATTGTCCCTGGAACTAGCATAACTGTAGTTGAAGAAGTAACTACTACACCATAATTTTGTGTTCTGCTTAATCTTTCTCAGATTTGTGTAACCGAAACATTATGAGAAAGGCATTAATTAACAATATTGACCTGAGAACATTTAAATTATAATCCTTATAAATTACACATATGGTATAAAATCACCACACTTATTCATACAATTGTATAAAAAGAAACTTATAAGTCCTCCCGAACCCATTGAAATTTTGTAGTAGTGATAGTTTCATCTTAGTTTTGTGCTACAAAATGTAAAGATTCAGATCTTGTTTCAATGTCATCTATACTTCCATCCCCGATGTCTATCAAGTCTCTGGGGTATTACAGAGCACAACATACCAACCCTCATCCATTGGATAATGAGAGTAAAAAAACTTGTTCACTTAAGAAGAAAAATATGACATTCAATCGTTGACCAGTATGAATTAATCGAGAGAAATTCACCATTGTAAAATCGAATTTATCTCTTTTTATGCCTCGAGTAGTGTTTACATCAGCCCATTTACACCGAAACAACACAAACTTTCATTTTTCGTAATAATCTAACTTAATAATGTTCGTAAGAATTCCATAATAATACATCTCCCTCTGATGTCCTTGGAACTAACATAACTTGTAGTTCAAGAAGTAACTACTACTCCACAATTTTTTGTCCTCCTTAATCTTTCACGAGATTTCGTGTGGAACCTAAACCCATTAATGAGAAAGGATTATATCTTTTAACAATTCTATTTGGACCTTGAGAAAGGCATTTTACATGTTCATAAACTTCTCTTCCACTCCAAACCTATTACACACGATTGGTGAAATAATCTTTATTTATGTTGATATCGCAAATCACTTATTGTACTCCTGGGCATGATATCTGTAATAAAAAACAATAATTTTAATAAGAAAACGGTTTAATTAATGAATATATTGAATGACAACATGTTATAAGTTATAATACTTTAAATTAATACATGTGGATATAAAATCTTACTACATTCTTATGTCATATCAATTGTCATAAATATCTTCATCAACGTCGTCCCAAACCCTTTGAAATTTTGAAGTATTAGTGATAGTTTCATCTAAGTTTTATGCTACAAAATATAAAGATTCAGATCTTGTTTCAACGTCATCTTTACTTCCATCCCCGATGTCTATCAAGTCTCTAGGGTATTACAGAGCACAACATACCAACCCTCATCCATTGGAATGTGATAGTAAAAAACTTGTTTCACTTAAGAAGAAAATACATATGACACATTCATCAATCGTTGACCAGTGTGAATTAATCGAGAGTAATTCACCATTTTAAAACCTAATTTCTCTTTTTTTATACCTCGAGTAGTGCTTACATAAGCCCAGTCACACCGAAACAAGACAACCTTTCATTTTCCTTAATAATCTAACTTAATAATGTCCGTAAGAATTCCATAATAATCTACATCTCCCTCCAAATGATGATTGTCCCTAGAACTAGCCTAACTTGTAGTTGAAGAAGCAACTACTACTCCACAATTTTTGTGTACTACTTAATCTTTCACTAGATTTCGTTTGGAACCTGAACCCATTAATGAGAAAGGCATTATATCTTTTAACAATTCTATTTAGACCTTGTGAAACCCATTTTACATATTCATTAACTTCTCTTCCACTCCAAACCTATAACACATGAATGGTGAATTAATTTTCATGTCGATACCGCAAATCACTTATTTCTCCTAGCATGATATCTGAAATAAAAAAACAACAATTTTAGTAAGAAAATAGTTTAATTAATGAATATATTGAATGACAACATGTTATAAGTTATAATATTATAAATTAATACATATGGATATAAAATCTTACTACATTCTTATGTCATATCAATTGTTATAAATATATTCATCAACGTCCTCCCGAACCCATTGAAATTGTGTAGTATTTGTGATAGTTTCATCTAACTTTTATGCTACAATTTGTAAAGATTCAGATCTTGTTTTATTGTCGTCTATACTTCCATCCCCGATATCTATCAAGTGTCTAAGGTATTACTGAGCACAACATACCAACCCTAATCCATTGGATTGTGATAGTAAAAAAACTTATAAATTAATCGAGAGAAATTCACCATTGTAAAACTGAATTAATATCTTTTCATGCCTCGAATAGTGTTTATATCAGCCCTGTTACACTGAAACAACGCAACATTTCATATTCCATAAACATCTAACTTAATAATGTCCGAAAGAATTCCATAATAATCTACATCTCCCTCCAAATGATGATTTTCTCTGGAACTAGCATAACTTGTAGTTGAAGAAGTAACTACTACTCCACAATTTTTTTGTCCTCCTTAATCTTTCACGGGATATCGTGTGAAACCTAAACCCATTAATGAGAAAGACATTATATCTTTTAACAAATTCTATTTGGACCTTGAGAAAGGCATTTAACATCTTCACTAACTTCTCTTCCACTCCAAACCTATTACACATGAATGGTGAATTAATTTGCATTGATGTTGATACTGCAAATCACTTATTGTTCTCCTGGGCATGATATCTTTAAAAAAACAAAAATTTTAGTAAGAAAACGGTTTAATTAACGAAAATACTGAATGAAAACATGTTATAAGTTATAATATTTTAAAAATAATATGGTTATAAAATCTACATTCTTATCTCATATCAATTGTCATAAATATCTTCATCAATGTCTTCCCGAACCCATTGAAATTGTGTAGTATTAGTGATATTTCATCTAAGTTTTGTGCTACAAATGGTAAAGATTTAGATCTTGTTTCATTGTCATCCCTACTTCCATCCCCGATGCCTATCAAGTCTCTGGGGATATTACAGAGCACAACATACCAATCCTCTTCCATGGATTGTGACCGTAAAAAAACTTGTTTCATTATGAAGAAAATACATATGACCCATTCATTAATCGTTCACCAGTGTGTGAATTAATCGAGAGAAATTCACCTTTTAAAACTTAATTTTCTCTTTTTATACTCGAGTATGTTTACATTAGCCCAATAACACCGAAACATCAAAACCTTTCGTTTTCCTTAATAATCTAACTTAATAATGTCCGAAAGAATTCCATAATAATCTACATCTCCCTCCAAATGATGATTTTCTCTGGAACTAGCATAATTGTAGTTGAAGAAGTAACACTTACTCCACAATTTTTTTGTCCTCCTAATCTTTCACGGGTTCGTGTGAAACCTAAACCCATTAATGAGAAAGACATTATTTCTTTTAACAATTCTGTTTGGACCTTGAGAAAGGCATTTAACATCTTCACAGTGTGAATTAATCGAGAGAAATTCACCAATTCCATAATAACTCTACATCTCCCTCCAAATGATGATTTCTCTGGAACTAGCATAACTTGTATTGAAGAAGTAACACTTACTCCACAATTTTTTTGTCCTCCTTAATCTTTCACGGGATTTCGTGTGAAACCTAAACCATTAATGAGAAGACATTATTTTTAACAATTCTGTTTGGACCTTGAGAAAGGCATTTAACATCTTCACTAACTTCTCTTCCACTCCAAACCTATTACACATGAATGGTGAATTAATTTGCATTGATGTTGATACTGCAAATCACTTATTGTACTCCTGGGCATGATATCTATAATAAAAAACAATAATTTTAATAAGAAAACGGTTTAATTAGCGAATATATTGAATGACAACATGTTATAAGTTATAATACTTTAAATTAATACATGTGGATATAAAATCTTGCTACATTCTTATGTCATATCAATTGTCATAAATATCTTCATCAACGTCATCCCGAACCCTTTGAAATTTTGAAGTATTAGTGATAGTTTCATCTAAGTTTTGTGCTACAAAATATAAAGATTCAGATCTTGTTTCAACGTCATCTTTACTTCCATCCCCGATGTCTACCAAGTATCTAGGGTATTACAGAGCACAACATACCAACCCTCATCCATTGGAATGTGATAGTAAAAAACTTGTTTCACTTAAGAAGAAAATACATATGACGCATTCATCAATCGTTGACCAGTGTGAATTAATCAAGAGTAATTCACCATTTTAAAACCTAATTTATCTCTTTTTATACCTCGAGTAGTGCTTACATCAGCCCAGTCACACCGAAACAACACAACCTTTCGTTTTCCTTAATAATCTAACTTAATAATGTCCGTAAGAATTCCATAATAGTCTACATCTCCCTCCAAATGATGAGTGTCCCTGGAACTAGCATAACTTGTAGTTGAAGAAGTAACTAGTACTCCAAAATTTTTGTGTCCTCCTTAATCTTTCACGAGATTAAGTGTGAAACGTGAACCCATTAATGAGAAAGGTATTATATCTTTTAACAATTCTATTTGGACCTTGAGAAAGCCATTTAACATCTTCACCAACTTCTCTTCCACTCCAAACCTATTACACATGAATGGTGAATTAATTTGCATTATTCTCGATATCACATATCATTTATTTTTCTCCTGGCATGATATCTGAAATAAAAAAACAACAATTTTAGTAAGAAAACAATTTAATTAATGAATATATTGAATGACAACATGTTATAAGTTATAATATTATAAATTAATACATATGGATGTAAAATCTTACTACTTTCTTATGTCATATCAATTGTTATAAATATCTTCATCAACATCCTCTCGAACGAATTGAAATTGTGTAGTACTAGTGATAGTTTCATCTATGTTTTGTGCTATAAAAGGTAAAGATTCAGATCTGTTTTCAATGTCATCTCTACTTCCATCCCCGATGTCTATCAAGTCACTGTGGGTATTCCAAAGCACAACATACCAACTCTCATCCATTGGATTGTGACAGTAAAAAAACTTGTTTCACTTAAGAAGAAAATCCATAATACTCATTAGTCAATCGTTGACTAGTGTGAATTAATTGAGAGAAATTCACCATTGTAAAACCGAATTTATCCCTTTTTATGCCTCGAGTATTGTTTACATAAGTCCAGTCACACTGAAATAGTATAACCTTTCATTTTCCATAATAATCTAACTTAATAATGTCCGTAAGAATTCCTTAATAATCTACACTTCCCTCCAAATGATGATTGTCCCTAGAAATAGCATAACTTGTAGTTGAAGAAGTAACTACTACTCCACAATTTTTTGTCCTCCTTAATCTTTCACGAGATTTTGTGTGCAACTTGAACCCATTAATGAGAAAGGCATTATATCTTTTAACAATTCTATTTGAACCTTGAGAAAGACATTTAAGATCTTCACTAACTTCTCTACCACCCCAAACCTATTAATTTGCATTGATTTCGATACCGCAAATGTCTTATTTTTCTCCTAGGCATGATAATTGTAATAAAAAACAACAACTTTAGTAAGAAAATGGTTTAATTAATTAATATATTGAATGACAACAAGTTTTAAGTTATAATATTATAAATTAATATATATGGATATAAAATCTTACTACATTCTTATGTCTTATAAATTGTCATAAATATCTCATCAACGTCCTCCCGAATCCATTGAAATTGTGTAATATTAGTGATAGTTTCATCTAAGTTTTTTGCTACAAAAGATAAAGATTCAAATCTTGTTTCAATGTCATCTCTACTTCCATCCCCGATGTCTATCAAGTCTCTGGGGTATTACAGAGCACAACAAACCAACCCTCATCCATTGGATTATGATAGTAAAAAATTGTTTCACTTAAGAAGAAAATACATATGACTCATTCATCAATCGCTGACCAGTGTGAATTAATCGAGAGAAATTCACCTTTGTAAAACCGAATTTATCACTTTTTATGCCTCGCGGAGTGTTTACATCAGCCCAGTCACACCGAAACAACACAATCTTTCGTTTTCTGTAATAATTTAACTTAATAATGTCTGTGAGAATTCCATAATAATCTATATCTCCCTCCAAATGATGATTTTCCCTGGAACTAGCATAACCTGTAGTTGAAGAAGTAACTACTACTCCACAATTTTTGTGTCCTCCTTAATCTTTCACGAGATTTTGTTATGAACCTGAACCCATTAATGGGAAAGGTATTATATCTTTTAACAATTCTATATGGACCTTCAGAAAGCCATTTAACATCTTCACTAGATTTTCTTCAACTCCAAACCTATTACACATGAATGGTGAATAAATTTGCATTGATGTCGATACCACAAATCACTTATTTTTCTCCTAGCATGATATCTGAAATAAAAAAGCAACAATTTTAGTAGGAAAATGGTTTAATTAATAAATATATTGAATGACAATATGTTATGAGTTATAATATTATAAATTAATACATATGGATATAAAATCTTACTATATTCTTATGTCATATCAATTGTTATAAATATATTCATTAACGTCCTCCCGAACCAATTGAGATTGTGTAGTATTAGTGATAGTTGCATCTAAGTTTTGTGCTACAAAAGGTAAAGATTCAGATCTTGTTTCAATGTCATCTATACTTCTATCCCATATGTCTATCAAGTCTCTGGGGTATTACAGAGCACAACATACCAACCCTCATATATTGAATTGTGACAGTAAAAAAATTGTTTCACTTAAGAAAAAAATAGATATGACTCATTTATCAATCGTTGACCAGTGTGAATTAATCGAGAGAAATTCATCTTTGTAAAACCGAATTTATCGCTTTTTATGCCTCGCATAGTGTTTACATCATCCCAGTCACACCGAAACAGCACAATCTTTCGTTTTCCGTAATAATTTAACTTAATAATGTCTGTAAGAATTCCATAATAATATATATCTCCCTCCAAATGGTGATTTTCCCTGGAACTAGCATAACCTGTAGTTGAAGAAGTAACTACTACTCCATAATTTTGGTGTCCTCCTTAATCTTTCAGGAGATTTCATTTTGAACCTGAGTCGATTAATGAGAAAGGTATTATATCTTTTAACAATTCTATTTGGACCTTGAGAAAGTCATTTAACATCTTCACTAACTTCTATTCAACTCCAAACCTATTACAGATGAATGGTGAATTAATTTGCATTGATGTCGATACCACAAATCACTTATTTTTCTCCTGGCATGATATCTGAAATAACAAAGGAACAATTTTAGTAGGAAAATGGTTTAATTAATGAATATATTGAATGACATTATGTTATGAGTTATAATATTATAAATTAATACATATGGATATAAAATCTTACAACATTCTTATGCCATATCAATTATTATAAATATATTCATTAACGTCCTCCCGAACCAATTGAAATTGTGTAGTATTAGTGATAGATGGATCTAAGTTTTGTGCTACAAAAGGAAAAGATCCAGATCTTGTTTCAATGTCATCTATACTTCCATCCCCGATGTCTAGGGTATTATAGAGCACAACATACCAACCCTCATCTATTGAATTATGACAGTAAAAAAATTGTTTCACTTAAGAAGAAAATACATATGACTCATTCATCAATCGTTGACCAGTGCGAATTAATCGAGAGAAATTCACCTTTGTAAAACCGAATTTATTGCTTTTTATGCTTCGCGTAGTGTTTACATCAGCCCAGTCACACCGAAACAACACAATCTTTCATTTTCCGTAATAATTTAACTTAATAATGTCTGTAAGAATTCCATAATAATATATATCTCCCTCCAAATGATGATTTTCCCTGAAACTAGCATAACTTGTAGTTGAAGAAGTAACTACTACTCCATAATTTTTGTGTCCTCCTTAACCTTTCACGAGATTTCATTTTGAACCTGAACCCATTAATAAGAAAGGTATTATATCTTTTAACAATTCTATTTGGACCTTGAGAAAGTCATTTAACATCTTCACTAACTTCTCTTCCACTCCAAACCTATTACAGATGAATGGTGAATTAATTTGCATTGATGTCGATACCACAAATCACTTATTTTTCTCCTGGCATGGTATCTGAAATAAAAAAAGCAACAATTTTAGTAGGAAAATGGTTTAATTAATGAATATATTGAATGACAATATGTTATAAGTTATAATATTATAAATTAATACATATGGATATAAAATCTTACTACATTCTTATGTCATATCAATTGTTATAAATATATTCATTTACGTCCTCCCGAACCAATTGAAATTGTGTAGTATTAGTGATAGTTGCATCTAAGTTTTGTGTTACAAAATGTAAAGATTCAGATCTTGTTTTAATGTCATCTATACTTCTATCCCCGATGTCTATCAAGTCTTTGGGGTATTACTGAGCACAACATACCAACACTCATCCATTGGATTGTGACCGTAAAAAATCTTGTTTCACTTAAGAAGAAAATACATATGACTCATTCATCAATCGTTGACCAGTGTGAATTAATCGATAGAAATTCACCATTGTAAAATTGAATTTATCTCTTTTTATGCCTCGAGTAGTGTTTACATCAACCCAATCACACCGAAATAACACAACCTTTAGTTTTCCATAATAATCTAACTTAATAATGTCCGTAAGAATTACATAATAATCTACATCTCCCTCAAAATGATGATTATCCCTGGAACTAGCATAACTTATAGTTGAAGAAGTAACTACTACACCATAATTTTGTGTCCCGCTTAATCTTTCTCAAGATTTTGTGTGGAACCTAAAACCATTAATGAGAAAGGCATTATATCTTTTAACAATTCTATTTGGACCTTGAGAAAGCCATTTAAGATCTTCACTAACTTCTCTTCCACTCCAAACCTATTACACATGAATGGTGAATTAATTTGCATTGATGTCAACATGTTATACCACAAATCACTTATTTTTCTCCTGGCATGATATCTGAAATAAAAAAGCAACAATTTTAGGAAGAAAACGGTTTAATTAATGAATATATTGAATGACAACATGTTATAAGTTATAATATTATATAAATTAATACATATGGATATAAAATCTTACTACATTCTTATGTCATATCAATTGTTATAAATATATTCATTTACGTCCTCCCGAACCAATTGAAATTGTGTAGTATTAGTGATAGTTGCATCTAAGTTTTGTGTTACAAAATGTAAAGATTCAGATCTTGTTTTAATGTCATCTATACTTCTATCCCCGATGTCTATCAAGTCTTTGGGGTATTACTGAGCACAACATACCAACACTCATCCATTGGATTGTGACCGTAAAAAATCTTGTTTCACTTAAGAAGAAAATACATATGACTCATTCATCAATCGTTGACCAGTATGAATTAATCGAGAGAAATTCACCATTGTAAAATCGAATTTATCTCTTTTTATGCCTCGAGTAGTGTTTACATCAGCCCATTTACACCGAAACAACACAAACTTTCATTTATCGTAATAATATAACTTAATAATGTCCGTAAGAATTCCATAATAATATACATCTCCCTCTAAATGATGATTGTCCTTGGAACTAACATAACTTGTAGTTCAAGAAGTAACTACTACTCTACAAATTTTTTATCCTCCTTAATCTTTCACGAGTTTTCGTGTGGAACCTAAACACATTAATGAGAAAGGATTATATCTTTTAACAATTCTATTTGGACCTTGAGAAAGGAATTTTACATTTTCACTAACTTCTCTTCCACTCCAAACCTATTACACACGAATGGTGAAATAATCTTTTTTTATGTTGATATCGCAAATCACTTATTGTACTCCTGGGCATGATATCTATAATAAAAAACAATAATTTTAATAAGAAAACGGTTTAATTAACGAATATATTGAATGACAACATGTTATAAGTTATAATACTTTAAATTAATACATGTGGATATAAAATCTTGCTACATTCTTATGTCATATCAATTGTCATAAATATCTTCATCAACGTCATCCCGAACCCTTTGAAATTTTGAAGTATTATTGATAGTTTCATCTAAGTTTTGTGCTACAAAATATAAAGATTCAGATCTTGTTTCAACGTCATCTTTACTTCCATCCCCGATGTCTACCAAGTATCTAGGGTATTACAGAGCACAACATACCAACCCTCATCCATTGGAATGTGATAGTAAAAAACTTGTTTCACTTAAGAAGAAAATACATATGATGCATTCATCAATCGTTGACCAGTGTGAATTAATCAAGAGTAATTCACCATTTTAAAACCTAATTTATCTCTTTTTATACCTCGAGTAGTGCTTACATCAGCCCAGTCACACCGAAACAACACAACCTTTCGTTTTCCTTAATAATCTAACTTAATAATGTCCGTAAGAATTCCATAATAATCTACATCTCCCTCCAAATGATGATTGTCCCTGGAACTAGCCTAACTTGTAATTGAAGAAGCAACTATTACTCCACAATTTTTGTGTCCTCCTAAATCTTTCACTAGATTTCGTGTGGAACCTGAACCCATTAATGAAAAAGGCATTATATCTTTTAACAATTCTATTTGGACCTTGTGAAAGCCATTTTACATCTTCACTAACTTCTCTTCCACTCCAAAACTATAACACATGAATGGTGAATTAATTTGCATTGATGTCGATACCGCAAATCACTTATTTTTCTCCTGGCATGATATCTGAAATAAAAAAACAACAATTTTAGTAAGAAAACAGTTTAATTAAAGAATATATTGAATGACAACATGTTATAAGTTATAATATTATAAATTAATACATATGGATATAAAATCTTACTACATTCTTATGTCATATCAATTGTCATAAATATATTCATCAACATCCTCCCGAACCCATTGAAATTGTGTAATATTTGTGATATTTTCATCTAACTTTTGTGCTACAATTTGTAAAGATTCAGATCTTGTTTTATTGTCGTCTATACTTCCATCCCCGATATCTATCAAGTGTCTAAGGTATTACTGAGCACAACATACCAACCCTTATCCATTGGATTGTGATAGTAAAAAAACTTATAAATTAATCGAGAGAAATTCACCATTGTAAAACTGAATTAATATATTTTCATGCCTCGAGTAGTGTTTACATCAACCCTGTTACACCGAAACAACGCAACCTTTCATATTCCATAAACATCTAACTTAATAATGTCCGAAAGAATTCCATAATAATCTACATCTTCTTCCAAATGATGATTTTCTCTGGAACTAGCATAACTTGTAGTAGAAGAAGTAACTACTACTCCACAATTTTTTAGTCCTCCTTAATCTTTCACGGGATTTCGTGTGAAACCTAAACCCATTAATGAGAAAGACATTATATCTTTTAACAAATTCTATTTGGACCTTGAGAAAGGCATTTAACATCTTCACTAACTTCTCTTCCACTCCAAACCTATTACACATGAATGGTGAATTAATTTGCATTGATGTTGATACTGCAAATCACTTATTGTTCTCTTGGGCATGATATCTTTAAAAAAACAAAAATTTTAGTAAGAAAACGGTTTAATTAACGAAAATACTGAATGAAAACATGTTATAAGTTATAATATTTTAAATTAATACATATGGTTATAAAATCTTACTACATTCTTATCTCATATCAATTGTCATAAATATCTTCATCAATGTCTTCCCGAACCCATTGAAATTGTGTAGTATTAGTGATATTTTCATCTAAGTTTTGTGCTACAAATGGTAAATATTTAGATCTTGTTTCATTGTCATCCCTACTTCCATCCCCGATGCCTATCAAGTCTCTGGGGATATTACAGAGCACAACATACCAACCCTCTTCCATTGGATTGTGACCGTAAAAAAACTTGTTTCATTTATGAAGAAAATACATATGACCCATTCATTAATCGTTCACCAGTGTGAATTAATCAAGAGAAATTCACCATTTTAAAACTTAATTTTTCTCTTTTTATACCTCGAGTATTGTTTACATCAGCCCAATAACACCGAAACATCAAAACCTTTCGTTTTCCTTAATAATCTAACTTAATAATGTCCGAATGAATTCCATAATAATCTACATCTCCCTCCAAATGATGATTTTCTCTGGAACTAGCATAACTTGTAGTTGAAGAAGTAACACTTACTCCACAATTTTTTTGTCCTCCTTAATCTTTCACGGGATTTCGTGTGAAACCTAAACCCATTAATGAGAAAGACATTATTTCTTTTAACAATTATATTTGGACCTTGAGAAAGGCATTTAACATCTTCACTAACTTCTCTTCCACTCCAAACCTATTACACATAAATGGTGAATTAATTTGCATTGATGTTGATACTGCAAATCACTTATTGTTCTCCTGGGCATGATATCTTTAAAAAAACAAAACTTTTAGTAAGAAAACGGTTTAATTAACGAAAATACTGAATGACAACATGTTATAAGTTAATACATATGACCCATTCATTAATCATTCACCAGTGTGAATTAATCGAGAGAAATTAGCCATTTTAAAACTTAATTTGTCTCTTTTTATACCTCGAGTATTGTTTACATCAGCCCAGTAACACCGAAACAGCAAAACCTATCGTTTTCCTTAATAATTTAACTTAATAATGTCTATAAGAATTCCATAATAATATACATCTCCCTCCAAATTATGATTGTCCTTCGAACTAACATAACTTGTAGTTGAAAAAGTAACTAATACTCCACAATTTTTGGGTACCCCTTAATTATTCACAAAATTTTGTGTGGAACCTAAACCCGTTAATGAGAAAGGCATTATATCTTTTAACAACTCTATTTGGACCTTTAGAAAGCTATTTAACATCTTCACTAACTTCTCTTCCACTCCAAACCTATTATAGATGAATAGTGAATTAATTTGCATTAATGTCTATACCGAAAATCATTTATTTTCCTCCTCGGCATGATATATATAATAACTAAAAAAAAAATTTACTAAGAAAATAGTTTAATTAATGAATATATTGAATGACAATATGTTATAAGTTATAATATTAGAAATTAATACATATGGATATAAAATCTTACTGCATTCTTATGTCATATCAATTTTCATAAATATCTTCATCAACGTCCTTCTGAACCCATTGAAATTGTGTAGTATTAGTGATAATTTCATCTAAGTTTTGTGGTACAAAAGGTAAAGATTCAGATCTTGTTTCAATGTCATCTCTACTTCCATCCCCGATATCTATCAAGTCTCTGGGGTATTACAGAGCATAACATACTAACCCTCAACTATTGGATTGTGACAGAAAAAATACTTGTTTCACCTAAGAAAAAAATACATATGACTCATTCATCAATCGTTGAGAAGTGTGAACTAATCGAGAGAAATTAACAATTGTAAAACCGAACTTATCTCTTTTTATACCTCGAGTAGTGTTTACATCAGCCCAATCACACCGAAACAACACAACCTTTCATTTTCCATAATAATCTAACTTAATAATGTCCATAAGAATTCCATAATAATCCACATCTCCCTCTAAATGATGATTTTCCTTGGAACTAGCATAATTTGTAGTTGAAGAAGAAACTACAACTCCACAATTTTGTGTCCTCGTTAATCTTTCACGAGATTTCGTTTGGAACCTAAACCCATTAATGAGAAAGGCATTATATCTTTTAACAATTCCACTTGGACCATGAGAAAGTCATTTAACATCTTCACTAACTTCTCTTCCACTCCAAACCTATTACATAAGAATGATGAATTAATTTGCATTGATGTCGATACCGCATATCACTTATTTTTCTCCTAGGCATGAAATATATAATAACAAAACAACAATTTTAGTAAAAAACAGTTTAATTAATGAATATATAGAATGACAACATGTTATAGGTTATAATATTATAAATTAATACATATGGATATAAAATCTTACTACATTCTTATGTCATATCAATTTTCATAAATATCTTCATCAACGTCCTCCCGAACCCATTGAAATTGTGTAGTATTAGTGATAGTTTCATCTAAGTTTTGTTATAGAAAAGGTAAAGATTTAGATCTTGTTAATGTCATCTCTACTTCCATCCCCGATGTCTATCAAGTCTCTGGGGGTATTACAGACCACAACATACCAACCCTCATCCATTGGATTATGACAGTAAAAAAATTGTTTCTCTTAAGAAGAAAATACAAATGACTCATTTATCAATCATTGACCAGTGTGAATTAATTGAGAGTAATTCACCATTTTAAAACCTAATTTATCTCTTTTTATGCCTCGAGTAGTGTTTACATCAGCCCAGTCACACCGAAACAGTACAACATTTCGTTTTCCATAATAATTTAACTTAATAATGTCCGTAAGAATTCCTTAATAATTTACATCTCCCTCCAAATGATGATTGTCCCTGGAAGTAGCATAACTTGTAGTAGAATAAGTAACTACTAGTCCACAATTTTTGTGTCCTCCTTAATCTTTCACGAGATTTCGTGTGGAACCTAAACCCATTACTAAGAAAGGCATTATATCTTTTAAATATTCTATTTGGACCTTTAGAAATCCATTTAACATCTTCACTAATTTCTCTTCCACTCCAAACCTATTACACATGAATGGTGAATTAATTTGCATTGATGTCGATACTGCAAATCACTTATTTTTCTCCTAGGCATTATATCTGTAATAAGAAAACAACAATTTTTGTAAGAAAGCGGTTTAATTAATGAATATATTCAATGACAACATGTTATAAGTTATAATATTATAAATTAATACATATGGATATAAAATCTTACTAAAGTCATATGTCATATCAATTGTCATAAATATCTTCATCAACGTCCTCTCGAACCCATTGCAATTGTGTAGTATTAGTGATAGTTTCATCTATGTTTTGTGCTACAAAAGGTAAAGATTCAAATCTTGTTTCAATGTCATCTCTACTTACATTCTCGATGTCTATCAAGTCTCTGGGGTATTACAGAGTACAACATACCAACCCTTATCCATTGGATATTGACAGAAAAAATACTTGTTTCACTTAAGAAGAAAATACATATGGCGCATTCATCAATCGTTGAGAAGTGTGAATTAATCGAGAGTAATTCACCATTGTAAAACCCAATTAATATCTTTTTATGCCTGGAGTAGTGTTTACATCAGCCCAGTCACACCGAAACAGTACAACCTTTTGTTTTCCATAATAATCTAACTTAATAATGTCCATAAGAATTCCATAATAATATACATCTCCATCCAAATGATGATTGTCCCTGGAACTAGCATAACTTGTAGTTGAATAAGTAACTACTACTCCACAATTTTTGTGTCCTCCTTAATCTTTCACGAGATTTCGTGTGGAACCTGAACCCATTAATGAGGAAGGCATTATATCTTTTAAAAATTCTATTTGCACCTTGAGAAAGCCATTTAACATCATCACTAACTTATCATCCACTCCAAACCTATTACACATGAATGGTGAATTAATTTGCATTTATGTCGATACCGCAAATCACTTATTTTTCTCCTGGGCATGATATCTATAATAAAAAACAATAATTTTAGTAAGAAAAGGGTTTAATTAATGAATATATTGAATGACAACATGTTATAAGTTATAATATTATAAATTAATACATATGGATATAAAATCTTACTACATTCTTATATCATATCAATTTTCATAAATATCTTCATCAACGTCCTCCCGAACCCATTGAAATTGCGTAGTATTAGTGATAATTTTATCTAAGTTTTGTTCTACTAAAGGTAAAGATTCAGATCTTGTTTCAATGCCATCTCTACTTCCAACCCCGATGTCTATCAAGTCTCTGAGGGTATTACAGAGCACAACATACTGACCCTCAACCATTAGATTGTGACAGTAAAAAAACTTGTTTCACTTAAGATGAAAATACATATGACTTATTCATCAATCGTTGACCAATGTGAATTAATCGATAGAAATTCAACATTGTAAAACCGAATTTATCTCTTTTTATGCCTCGAGTAGTGTTTACATCAGCGCAGTTACACCGAAAAAACACAACCTTTCGTTTTCCATAATAATCTAACTTAATAATGTCCGTAAAAATTCCATAATAATCTACATCTCCCTCCAAATGATGATTTTCCCTGGAACTAGCATAACTTGTAGTTGAAAAAGAAACTACTACTCCACAATTTTGTGTCCTCCTTAATCTTTCACGAGATTTCATATGGATCCTAAACCCATTAATGAGAAAGACATTATATATTTTAACAATTCTATTTGGACCTTGAGAAAGTAATTTAACATCTTCACTAACTTCTCTTCCACTCCAAACCTATTACCCAAGGATGGTGAATTAATTTGAATTGATGTCGATACAGCTAATCACTTATTTTTCTCCTGGGCATGTTATGTAATAAAAAACAACAATTTTAGTAAGAAAAGGGTTTAATTAATGAATATATTGAATGACAACATGTTATAAGTTATAATATTATAAATTAATACATATGGATATAAAATCTTACTACATTCTTATGTCATATCAATTGTCATAAATATCTTCATCAACGTCCTCCCAACCCATTAAAATTGTGTAGTGTTAGTGATAGTTTCATCTAAGTTTTGTGTTACAAAAGGTAAAGATTTAGATCTTGTTTCAATGTCATCTCTACATCCATCCCCGATGTCTATCAAGTCTATGGGGTATTATAGAGCACAACATACCAACCCTCATCCATTGGATTGTGACAGTAAAAAAACTTGTTTCACTTAAGAAGAAAATACATATGACTCATTCATAAATCATTAACCAATGTGAATTAATCAATAGAAATTCACCATTGTAAAATCGAATTTATCTCTTTTTATGCCTCGAATAGTGTTTACATCAGCCCAGTCACACTGAAACAGTACAACTTTTTGTTTTCCATAATAATTTAACTTAATAATGTCCGTAAGAATTCCATAATAATCTACATCTCCATCCAAATGATGATTGTCCCTGGAACTAGCATAACTTGTAGTTGAAGAAGTAACTACTACTACACAATTTTTGAGTCCTCCTTAATCTTTCACTTGATTTCGTGTGGAACCTGAACCCATTAATGATAAATTCATTATATCTTTTAACAATTCTATTTGGACCTTGAGAAATCCATTTAACATCTTCATTAACTTCTCTTCCACTCTAAACCTATTACACATGAATAGTGAATTAATTTGCTTTGATGTCGATACGGCAAATCACTTATTTTTCTCCTAGGCAAGATATATGTAATAACAAAACAACAATTTTAGTAAAAAAATAGTTTAATTAATGAATATATTGAATGACAACATGTTATAAGTTATAATATTATAAATTAATACACATGGTTATAAAATTTTACTACATTCTTATGTCATATCAATTTTCATAAATATCTTCATCAACGTCCTCCCGAATCCATTTAAATTGTGTAGTATTAGTGATAGTTTCATCTAAGTTTCGTGCTACTAAAGGTAAAGATTCAGATCTTGTTTCAATGTCTTCTCTACTTCCATCCCTCATGTCTATCAAGTCTCTGGGGTATTACAGAGTACAACATACCAACCCTCATCCATTAGATTGTGACAGTAAAAAAACTTGTTTCACTTAAAAAGAAAATTCATATGACTCATTTATCAATCATTGACCAGTGTGAATTATTCGAGAGAAATTCACCATTGTAAAATGAAATTGATCTATTTTTATGCCTCGAGTAATGTTTACATCAGCCCTATCACACCGAAACAGTACAACCTTTCGTTTTCCATAATAATCTAACTTAATAATGTCCGTAAGAATTCCATAATAATCTACATATCCCTGCAAATGATGATTGTCCCTGGAAATAGCATAACTTGTAGTTGAAGAAGTAACTACTACTCCACAAATAAGTGTTCTCCTTAATCTTTCACGAGATTTTGTTTGGAACCTAAACCCATTAATGAGAGGCATTATATCTTTTAACAATTCTATTTGGACCTTGAGAAACCCATTTAATATCTTCACTAACTTATCTTCTACACCAAACCTATTACACACGAATGGTGAATTAATTTGCATTGATGTCGATACCGTAAATCACTTATTTTTCTCCTATGCATGATATCTCTAATAAGAAAACAACAATTTTAGTAAGAAAATAGTTTAATTAACGAATATATTGAATGACGACATGTTATAAGTTATAATATTTTAAATTAATGTATATGGATATAAAATCTTACTACATTAGTATATCTTATCAATTGTCATAAATATCTTCGTCAATGTCCTCCCAAAGTCATTGAAATTGTGTAGTATTAATGATAGTTTGAACTAAGTTTTGTGCTACAAAATGTAAAAATTGAGATCATGTTTCAATGTCATCTCTACTTACATCCCCGATGTCTATCAAGAAGAAAATACATAAGACTCATTCATCAATAGTTGAGAAGTGTGAATTAATCGAGAGACATTCACCATTGTAAAACCGAATTTATCTGTTTTTATTCCTCGAGTAGTGTTTACATCAGCTGAGTCTCACCGAAATAACACAACCTTTTTTTTCCGTGATAATCTAACTTAATAATGTCTGTAAGAACTCCATAATAATCTATATCTCCCTCCAAATGATGATTATCCTTGGAACTAACAAAACTTTTAGTTGAAGAAGTAACTACTACTCCACAATTTTTGTGTCCTCCTTAATCTTTCACAAAATTTCATGTGGAACCTCATTAATAAGAAAGACATTATATCTTTTAACCATTCTATTTGGACCTTTAGAAAGCCATTTCACATCTTCACTAACTTCTCTTTCACTCCAAACCTATTACACATGAATGGTGAATAAATTTGCATTGATGTCGATATCGTAAATCACTTATTTTTCTCCTGGGCATGATATCTATTATATAGCACAACTTACCAACCCTCATCCATTGAATTATGACTGTAAAAATGCTTGTTTCACTTAAGAATAAAATACATACGACTCATTCATCAATCGTTGACCAATGTGAATTAATCGAGAGAAATTAACCATTGTAAAATCGAATTTATCTCTTTTTATGCCTCGAGTAGTGTTTACATCAGCCCAGTCACATCGAAATAGCACAGCCTTTAATTTTCCATAATAATCTAACTTAATAATGTCCGTAAGAATTCCATAATAATCTACATCTCCCTCCGAATGATGATTGTCCCTTGAACTAGCATAACTTGTAGTTGAAGAAGAAACTACTACTCCACAATTTTGTGTCATCCTTAATATTTCACGAGATTTCGTGTGGAACCTGAACCCATAAATGAGAAAGGCATTATATCTTTTAACAATTCTATTTGGACCTTGAGAAAGTCATTTAACATCTTCACTAACTTCTCTTCCACTCGAAACCTATTACACATGAATGGTGAATTAATTTACATTGATGTCGATACTGCAAATCACTTATTTTTCCCCTAGGGATGATATATGTAATAAAAAAACAACAATTTTTGTAAGAAAACGGTTTAATAAATGAATATATTGAATGACAACATGTTATAAGTTATAATATTATAAATTAATACATATGGATATAAAATCATACTACATTCTTATGTCATATCAATTTTCATAAATATCTTCATCAACGTCCTCCCAACCCATTGAAACTGTGTAGTGTTAGTGATAGTTTCATCTAAGTTTTGTGCTACAAAAGGTAAAGTTTCAGATCTTGTTTCAATGTCATCTCTACTTCCATCCCCGATGTCTATCAAGTCTCTGGGGGTATTATAGAGCACAACATGCCAACCCTCATCCATTGGATTGTGACAGTAAAAAAACTTGTTTCACTTAAGAAGAAAATACATATGACTCATTCATCAATCATTGACCAGTGTGAATTAATCGATAGAAATTCACCATTGTAAAATCTAATTTATCTCTTTTTATGCCTCGAAAGTGTTTACATCAACCCAGTCACACTGAAACAGCAAAACCTTTTGTTTTCCATAATAATTTAACTTCATAATGTTCGTAAGAATTACATAATAATCTACATCACCCTCCAAATGATGATTGTCCCTGGAACTAGCGTAACTTGTAGTTGAATAAGTAACTACTACTCCACAATTTTTGTGTCATCCTTAATCTTACACGAGATTTTGTGTGGAACGTGAACCCATTAATGTGAAAGGCATTATATCTTTTAACAATTCTATTTGGACCTTGAGAAAGCCATTTAACATCTTCACTAACTTCTCTTCCACTCCAAACCTATTACACATGAATGGTGAATAAATTTGCATTGATGTCGATATCGCAAATCACTTATTTTTCTCCTATGAATGATATATGTAATAACAAAACAACAATTTTAGTAAGAAAACGATTTAATTAATAAATATATATTGAATGACAACATGTTATAAGTTATAATATTATAAATTAATACATATGGATATAAAATCTTACTACATTCTTATGTCATATCAATTTTCATAAATATCTTCATCAACGTCCTCCCGAACCCATTGAAATTGTGTAGTATTACTGATAGTTTCATCTAAGTTTTGTGCTACAAAAGGTAAAGATTCATATCTTGTTTCAATGTCATCTCTACTTCCATCCCCGATGTCTATCAAGTCTCTGGGGTATTACATAGCACAACATACCAACCCTCATCCATTGGATTATGACAATAAAAAAACTTGTTTCACTTAAGAAGAAAAGACATATGACTCATTCATCAATCATTGACCAGTGTGAATTATTCAAGAGAAAATCACCATTGTAAAATGGAATTTATCTCTTTTTATTCCTCGAGTAGTGTTTACATCAGCCTAGTCACACCGAAACAGTACATCCTTTCGTTTTCCATAATAATCGATCTTAATAATGTCCGTAAGATTTCCATACATCTCCCTCCAAATGATGATTGTCCCTGGAAATAGCATAACTTGTAGTTGAAGATGTAACTACTACTCCACAATTATGTGTTCTCCTTAATCTTTCACGAGATTTCATGTGGAACCTGAACCCATTAATGAGAAAGGCATTATATCTTTTAACAATTCTATTTGGACCTTGAGAAAGCCATTTAACATCTTCACTAACTTCTCTTCCACTCCAAACCTATTACACATGAATGGTGAATTAATTTGCTTTGATGTCGATATCGTAAATCACTTATTTTCACCTATGCATGATATATGTAATAAGAAAACAACAATTTTAGTAAGAAAACAATTTAATTAACGAATATATTGAATTACAACATGTTATAAGTTATAATATTTTAAATTAATACATATGGATATAAAATCTTACTACATTATTATGTCATATAAATTGTCATAAATATCTTCGTCAACATCCTCCCGAACCCATTGAAATTGTGTAGTATTAGTGATAGTTTCATCTAAGTTTTGTGCTACAAAAGAAAAGGTAAAGATTCATATTTTGTTTTAATGTCATCTCTACTTTCATCCATGATGTCTATCAAGCCTCTAGAGGTATTATAGAGCACAACATACCAACCCTCATCCATTGGATTATGATAGTAAAAAAATTTGTTTCACTTAAGAAGAAAATACATATGACTCATTCATCAATCGTTGACTGGTGTGAATTAATCGAGAGAAATTCAACATTGTAAAATCGAATTTATCTTTTTTCATGCCTCGAGTAGTGTTTACATCAGCCCAATCACACCGAAACAGCACAACCTTTCAGTTTCCATAATAATCTAACTTAATAATATCCGTAAGAATTTCATAATAATCTACATCTCCCTCCAAATAATGATTGTCTCTGGAAATAGCATAATTTATAGTTGAAGAAGTAACTACTACTCCACAATTTTGTGTTCTCCTTAATCTTTCACGAGATTTCATGTGGAACCTAAACCCATTAATAAGAAAGGCATTATATCTTTTAACAATTCTATTTGGACCTTGAGAAAGCCATTTAACATCTTCACTAACTTCTCTTCCACTCCAAACCTATTACACATGAATTGTGAATTATTTTACAGTGATGTCGATACCGCAAATCCCTTATTTTTCTCCTATGCATGATATTTGTAAAAAGAAAACAATAATTTTAGTAAGAAAACAGATTAATTAACGAATATATTGAATGACAACATGTTATAAGTTATAATATTTTAAATTATTACATATGGATATAAAATCTTACTACAGTATTATGTCATATCAATTCTCATAAATATCTTCTTCAACGTCCTCCCGAACCCATTGAAATTGTGTAGTATTAGTGATAGTTTCATCTATGTTTTGTGATTCAAAAGGTAAAGATTCAATTTAGTTTCATTGTCATCTATACTTCCATCCCTGATGTATATTAAGTCTCATGGGGTATTACAGAGCACAACATACCAACCCACATCCATTGGATTGTGATAGTAAAAAACCTTGTTTCACTTAAAAAGAAAATACATATGACTCATTCATCAATCGTTGATCAGTGTGAATTAATCGAGAGAAATTCACCATTGTAAAATCGAATTTATCTCTTTTCATGCCTCGAGTAGTGTTTACATCAGCCCAGTCACATTGGAACTGCAAAACCTTTCGTTTTCCTTAATAATGTCCGTAAGAATTCCATAATAATCTACATCTCCCTCCAAATGATGATTGTCCCTGGAACTAGCATAACTTGTCGTTGAAGAAGTAACTACTACTCCACAATTTATGTTTCCTCCTTAATCTTTCACAAAATTTTGTGTGGAACCTAAACCCATTAATGAGAAAGGCTTTATATCTTTTAACAATTCTATTTGGACCTTTAGAAAGCCATTTAGCATCTTCACTAACTTCTCTTCCACTCCAAACCTATTACATATGAATGGTGAATTAATTTGGACCTTTATATCTTTTTCTCCTGGGCATGATATCTATAATAAAAAAACAACAATTTTAGTAAGAAAATGGTTTAATTAATGAATATATTAAATGAAAACATGTTATAAGTTATAATATTATAAATTAGTACATATTGATATAAAATCTTACTACATTCTTATGTCATATCAATTGTCATAAATATCTTCTTCAACGTCCTCCCGAACCCATTGAAATTGTGTAGTATTAGTGATAGTTTCATCTAAGTTTTGTTCTAAAACAGGTAAAGATTCAGATCTTGTTTCAATGTCATCTCTACTTCCATCCTCGATGCCTATCAAGTCTATGGGGTTATTACAAAGCACAACATACCAACCCTTATCCATTGGATTATGATAAAAAACTTGTTTCACTTAAGAAGAAAATGCATATGACTCATTCATCAATCGTTCACTAGTGTAAATTAATCGAGAGAAATTCACCATTTTAAATCCGAATTTATCTCTTTTTATACCTCGAGTAGTGTTTACATCATCCCCGTCACACCGAAACAGCTCAACCTTTCGTTTTCCTTAATAATCTAACTTAATAATGTCCGTAAGAATTCCATAATAATCTACATCTCCCTCCAAATGATGATTGACCCTGAACTAGCATAACTTGTAGTTGAAGAAGTAACTACTACTCCATAATTTTTGTGTCCTCCTTAATCTTTCACGAGATTTCGTGTGGAACCTGAACCCATTAATGAGTAAGGCATTATATATTTTAACAATTCTATTTGGACCTTGAGAAAGCCATTTAACATCTTCACTAACTTCTCTTCCACTCCAAACCTATTACAAATGAATGGTGAATTAATTTTCATTGATATCGATATAAAAAAACAAGACTTATATTTTATTTATAACTATGTGGAATGATTTAGTTGGTTACCGTCTGGCCTAACCATTCATGAAATATTTTTGTGCATAACTTATGTATCTCTCGCTTTTGTAATCTTCGGGATCATGCACGAGATCTATTGAGAAATATATTCATGAAATACTCACTATAAAGTATATTATGTCGTTAAAGAATGATAAATATAAAAGATTAAGAAATTTCATTAGGATTGAGTCCGTAAAACTTACGTGCGAAAGGGATCTATTGAATTGTGATGGAAAAGAACATATCAGTGTGCTTGTACCCAAGACATATCATCTAAGTGCAATTTCAACTTTCCCGAGTGGTTCACCATAACTTCCAAACAAATAAGTATAAGGTAAATCATTGGTACTGAACACATCATTTCTATTTGGTCTATTCAATCTTGTTTCAACATCTTCCAAATATCTAAAGAAAAATGTCATACATTCTTCTGCCAAATACCCTTGAGCAATTGATACTTCCGGATAACACTTATTACGACAGTAAGACTTCAACTTACACAAGAACCTATACACAAAACAACATACTATGTAAATAGGTTTTACGAAAAGGTATAATCACTAGTCATTTAAAACATATAATTCAATCAACACCTTTATATAGGGTACAACCATCGATAGAAAACTGGTCCACCAATTTTTGCTTCGTGAGGAAGATGAATTTGCAGGTGCATAATAATTATGAAGAATAAAGACGAAAATATCTTCTCCAATTTGCATAAAGTCGAGGCGTCTCGATCTTGTAGTTTCTCAAGTTTCTTCAACCATCATAACTTTCCCATAGATAGCTTTCATTATATTATAAAGGTTAATGATATATGACGTCACCTTACTCGACATGCAACCGCGTACAGCTCCTAGCAGTAAATCTTACATTAATATATGATAATCATGTGACTTTAAAGAATAAAGTCTTCTATCTTTAACACTGACACATCGAGATATATTTGATGCATACCTATATGGGACCTTTATATCCTTCAACACCGTGTAAAACACTTCTTTTTCTTTCTTCGAAAGAGCAAAAATAGAAGACGACAAGAAATATTTTCCATTAGGATGTAATTGCATATGAAGATCATGTCGAATTCTGATGTCCACTAAGTCAAGTCGAATCTTTAGATTATCTTTAGATTTTCTATCAACATTGAGAATGGTCCCGATAATAGTCTCACAAACATTCTTCTCAATGTGCATTACATCAAGATTATGTCTCGAAATGCGATTCGTTCAATAAGGTAACTCGAAGAATATACTCTTTTTTCCACAAGTCGAGCTCATTTGGATCATCCTCTTCATAGGAATCATCATCACTCTGTTGGTCAACATTACAATCATACACATGCTTTGCCTTTTTCATCAGACCCGGTTGTTTGGTCAGGAGCTTTTCGAAACTCTTCAGTACCATCAAACATATTCTTTTGACTTCTAAATCTATGATTATCAGCTAACCATCGACGATGTCCCATATAAGAAAACTTTTTTCATTAAACAACCACTTCGAACATATTTGTGCAAGGACAAGCATATATACCTTTGGTACTCCAACCAAATAAATTTGCATACGCAGGAAAATCATTAATTGTACATAATAAAGTCACGTGTAAATTGAAGTTCTCATTCTTCAACACATCATATGTTTCAACCCCTTCCTATAACTTTTTCAACTCTTCAATAAGCGACTGTATATAAATATCAATATCATTTCTAGGACCTTTCTCACCAGGGATTATTATGGATAAGATAAAAAATGATTGTTTCATGTAAATTCACGGAGGTATATTGTATGGAACAAGTATAATAGGACAAGTACAATACGAATTACTCATGATTTTGAAAGGATTAACCCATCAGTTGCAAGACCGAGCCTGACATTTCGAGGATCTCTCTCAAAACTTGGAAACTTGTTGTCAAATGACTTCCAAGCTAAAGAATCAGCAGGATGCCATAATAATCTTTCATCGGTTCTTCCATCATGATGCCACCTCATAGACTCAACATTCTTAGAGGACATAAAAAGTCTTTGTAGCCTAGGTATGAGAGGAAAATATTGAAGGATCTTTACCGATTCTTTCTTGATCGTGCTTCAACTTCATCCTCACTAGTATTTTCTGAGTCCCTAGTCATCCATCAAGATTTTCCGCATACATGACATGACTCCTAATTTTTTTGATCACCCTAATAGAACATACAATTATTCAGACAACTATGAATTTTCTCATATCCAAAACCCAAATCTTTTATCATTTTCTTCATATCTTTGCATGATTGAGGGATTTTTGCAAAATGAAACATTTCTCCTATAAACTACAACAATTGCGTAAAATAGTTACCAATCTACCCTTTCAAGCTTTTTAAGTGGAAAAGACGAATGCAGAAAGATAGCTTTGAATATTTTGATCCCTCATAAAGTTGTCCATTCATTTCATTAAGCAACTTGTAGAACTTTGCCGCTTCTCCTCTCTTTAGCACATCCACTTCTTCACATCTCAGTGAAATCATTAACATCATTGTCATAATCATTCTATGTAACAGATTAATGATGATTGTGCATATTAAATGCATCTCGCAACATACCTTCCATGTAATCTTCTCTAACAGATCGATGGTGAGAAGTAGAATGATAAGTCGAATAACTCGTGGAAGAAGATCTATCAGATATAAACTCTCCATGAAATGTCCATTTTCTATACCCACGAAAAAATCCAAAAACAACTAGATGCTCATACACAACTTCACGAACGTGCCAATTAATGTTAGCACACTTCTTACAAGGGCAAAGAATCATATTCTCTTGGCTTGCATTCACAAAAACTAAATTTATAAAAGTTTCGACTCCATTTCGATATTCATCGCTTACCCTTGAGAAATCCATCCAACTCTTATCCATTTCGTATTTCTGGAATATCAATTTCAAATGTTAATTGTTAATATTATAGAGAAAGTTAGAACCTAAACATAGGCCGAAAGGTATTTCCAAAATAACACTAGCTGAGTTTTTATTTACGTTGTTATTGAAGTCAATATAAATAAAAAGAACCTACTTCAAAAGAAATCATTTTGCAACAAGACATGTGTGAGAATGAGGTGATCATAGAGTAGAAAATGGACATGGGAACTTCCAGAAGGCTTGTAAAATCATAGAGAGCGTAGGTAGTCAACATCTTCCAGCGAACAGAATGAACGATGCATTGCAGACTTAAAAAAACATAATGCAAAGTAATAAACTAACCTGAGTGCAAATCCAATCAACTAATTCCTTTAGTTTTGTACCTTACTGTCAAGGCAAGTATCTTGTAGCTCTTTTCTTGTATGAACCAGTTTCCTTTCCACAACAATCTGAAAGTAGACCAAATTTTGGATAGTTTTAGTTTGGACAATTTAGTACAAGGAACCAACTATACATGGATCAAAATTTTCACATTTGATAGCTAAATAAAATTCAACTTGTTTACACCATGCACGACTATTTTTCTAATCATAAAAAGCATTTAGTTAATCAATCAAAATAAACCTAACACTTTAAAATGGTATTAGAAAAATGGATATATTGAGAAAAAAATTCACCAAAATTCTTCTATCCCTAGTTTGGAAATGCTCCATGCAAATAAGTGAAGAATATAATTGGAATCTAGCAACGTTTCACGCCATTAGATTGGAGCTAAGTTTTTCTGAATCAAGTCGAAAAGATTATTTTTAATCGAATCGTGTTTTACTCACCCCTAATTTTAAGTACGAATCATTTTAAGTCTTATTTTCTTATTTAAATTTTAAGTTTAAATACTTAATAGATATATATTTTTTGAAGCTAAGTAATTTAGTCCTTAATATACAATCCTAGTTATGGTCTTGATCAACGAAATGATGCTATAACTATCTGGTTAAACCCTAACTTAAAGAAATCTACTACTTCATTAGCTAGTACATTAAGTTTGAGGAAAGGGTGCATATACATATAGTGTTATTCACTTGGCATTGATAAAAAAAACCGAAAAACAAATTTGAAATTGACTTAATTTGGTAAATGCAAGCGCTTTACACATTGAAGCAGGTAAAGCCTATTATGTTCATCAACATAATCATCGGTTTGTTCATCAACAGTTCAATGCCAAAAGAACAAAGTAATTTATGTATGCCATGCCGTCATAATCATCGTCATCAAATAAACAAGCTTCAAAACTATGGATATGTGTATGTGTATATATAGAGAGAGTTTTATGCGAAACAAACATATGCTCTTTCTTCTACCCTGTACTGGCACATACATATCAAAGCTAATTAGTATGTATTAGTATCATGATAGCCATTAAGTAAAAGATTTTCTTAAATCTAAACAAATAGGTATTTGAACTTCCATCACCGGAAATCAAATGGCATCATTGAAGGTAATGTATACAAGAAAACAATTATAGTAATATTAAATAGATATCAGGGTCCTGAACTACAACAAAAGCTAAAGTTCTATAATTTTATTTAAATAAATAATTTCATTGCTTTTTATATCATGTACCAAATGAGTCTTAAAACCATCTTTGCCATTATGACATACCAACAAAGTTATAATAAAAAGCCCATACACAGGCATAACTGGGAAGGGGCACAGGGAACTTAATTATACCTAAATGGTATTTTGCATTCCCTTTCAAATATTTTCAAAGCACAAAGGAGGTAGAGCCATAGTACAATGAATATGAGACAATTTTAAAAAGGAAGAGGGCAGCGTGAATAATGTTGGATATGTTCTAGAAACTGAAAAGTGGTAATTTAGAGTATTGGGTAATATAAAGAATGAAATGAATGATGCAAGAAAATCTCCGAGCGAGCGGGCGGGAGCAGTGGGGTTGTCTTAGTACACAGTTCAAGAAAGTGGAGGAGTTAAGACACTAACCAAAGCAGCAAGCTCTGTTGCCAGACACTTTCTCGCTCTCTCGATATAATCGTGTGCCTCATCATACTGCAAAATGCATATAGAAAAAGATGATGGCATTCACAAGAACTAATAGAAGCACCGAGTATGGACTAGAAAAGTACCTTTCCCCTCCGAACTAGCAGAACAGCTCTGAAGAATGTACCATTAACACCATTAGATGTTGCATCGAATCCATTTATCTCTTCTTATACATGATTTAAGCTACTTATTGCAAATCAAAGTCAGCCCATTCCTTCATATTCTTATACCATTAACACCTTTGTTTCCTCACAAACGAGTTCCACTGAAAACCCAAGGACTCGAACCAAGCTACAGAGAGTCGAGCGTTGATGGTGTAACCTTGGAGGTATCGAAGGCTTCGACCAGGGACAAGTAGCACCATTTTTGCATGGTTATCTTTGCTGTGTCCGACGGAGATGGGAGATAGGAATATCAGAGATTGAAAAGGGGAAAGGGTTTCGTATGATTAAAAGTATCAAATATTGTAGCTTTTGTATACACAAATGCTACCATTTATCATTTTATAGCTGCGTTTTCTTATTCAACGCCACTAAAGTACTTATCTTTAGCGGTGTTTATAAAAAAACACCATTAAAGTACGAGTTTTAGCGGCGTATGTTGAAAAACGCCGTTAATGTACTACACTTTGTGGCTTTTTAAATAAAAATACCGCTAAATGTATAAATGTAGCGGCATTTTATTTGAAAATGCCACAAAAAACGACATTAACTACATTAAAATAGCTTAAGGAAATCAAACAAAAAACCATCCAAAAGAATATGTAATAGAAAACCCCTAACAACAACTAAAAATTAAAAATTAACCAAGTAAAAAGTAGTGATTTGAAGAAGAAAAACACTAAATTTAAAGAGGGAAGAGAGTTGTACGAGAGAGCGAATAAAAATAGCTACAAGTTCAATATATATTAATCGTTTTCAAGTTAATAAAAACAATTAATTTTATTGAGTTTTTTTTTGTGGTAAAGAAATTATTATTATTCCTTCTGGTCCCAAGTTTGAATATGATTTTTTAAAGTCAAATGGTTGAGAGCTATATTTGAATATGAGGTGGAAGATGACGTGTCTTAAAGGTCGTTTGAATACTTGATAGTTAATTTTATCGAGTGATTTTGGTGGTAAGGAAATTTACGTTGTTATTTTAAAACAAATTTACAACAAAGTTGAGGCGGTTTTTGGAAAAATGCCGCAACAGACGAAACCTATTGCAGCGTTTGTAAAAAACTCCGCTAAAGTACTAAACTTTTGTGGCGTTTGGAAAAAAGCGCCGCTAAAGTACTAAACTTTTGCGACGTTCGTGAGAAAAAATGCCCCTATAGGTTAAACCTATGACGGTGTTTGTATAACAACGCCGCTAAAATAGTATTCCTTTGTGGCGTTTATTGTAAAATGTCACTATAGGTGAACCATATCGTGGCATTTGTATAAATACGTCGCTAAAGTAGTACTCCTTTGCTATAAATGTACTTATGGCGGTGTTTGTATACAAACGATGCTAAAAAACTACTCATTTGTGGCATTTTTTTATAAAAACACCGCTAAAAAACTACCCCTTGCGGCGTTTGTTGGAAAAACAACACAATAGATGGACCTATTACGGCGTTTTGTATAAAAATGCCACTATAAATGAACCATATTGCGGCGTTTGAAAAGAAACACCACTAAAGTTACTATTTTTTGGCGTGTGGAATGTACACGTCGCTATATGTTTAAAATTAGTGGCGTTTACTCTCAAAATGCAGCTAAAAACGCCGCTAAAGGCCAATTTTGCTGTAGTATATAAATTTAGTAATTGAATTTTATTGTCTCTCCTATTTTATGTATTATATTTTTAAATTTCTCAACTAATTTATTTGACTTTATATATTTGTTTATTGTCACTCTACCGTTAAATTTTTTAACGGTGTTATGACATAGATTAAATAAATAGTTGTTAAATCATTAAAAGACAAATCAAAAGAGAAAATACCTATAGATGTTTTCATTTTTATTCTTTTTCCTTCTTCTCTCTCCTATTTTCTATTTATTTTTCTTCTCAATTTGAATAAATTCATATTCTTACCATCATTGGTCACTGGCACCGAATGTCAATAACTCTCAAAATTTCTCACCAAACACATCTCATCATTTCAAATACAAATGTAATGCTCATTTAAACAAAAAATACCTCAAATCTCATAAATCTAACGTTAATGTCATTCCAAGTCTATTTTCTCAAGGAAACAATCTCAAATGACCCCTCTTTTTCTTAAGCTTTGTTTGAACTCTAAGTTTTGGGGCTTTCAATCTAGTTCTATTAGAATCCAAGCTCAAATATTTGTTTCTTAATATTTCGAAACCTGACGAGTTATCATCTTGAATTTGACATTTAATTGAATACTCTCGAACTTATACCCTAATCTAGGAGGAGACTTACAAATAAAATACTAACCCCTATAAGAAAGCAACCATGGTGGTCAGAGATGTACCAGTGGTGATGAATAAAAAGTTAAATGACTAGGGTTTAACAATTGACTAAAATTAATATAGAAGAGAGAAATACTAAAAGTGTACTTTGAAATGAAGTAAATTGTAGTACAATCTTATAGCCCACTTATAATTATTGGGTTTATATAACCTAAAACCATAACCAACTATTAACAAATCTAACTAATGAGCTAATTATAGTTGGATCAATTTTATACTCTAACATTCCTTGTAACCCCCTAGACTCGGTCTATGTGTTTCGTCTAAGTCTAGTGAATCACATTCATGATTCTTAAAGATATTGTTTCGAAACCATTATTCAATCATGGTACAATCACATTATAAATGACGTTTATGAAATTATAATAATTTATACTATAAAAATACAAATCATAAATATAATGAGGAAAAACAAATTAATTTAAACATATCTTAAAAATCCAAATTTACGATAAACCAAATATAAATAGCAAAGGAGTAATTATTATAAAATCCAATACTTTAAAATAAGGCCCATGTTTCCAAAATAGAGTCAACTTAAAAGATAAAACATTACAATACGATATACTTCAAGAGATATGTTGATCCTCCAAGTGCTCGATCAGGTGAATCTAACCAACAGTATCTGAAAGTGGAAAACATTTTCGAAAAAGTGAGCTAGGCTCAGTGTGTCCTAACATTACTATAAAATCATGATAGGTACACTAAACAAATCATAGTCCAGTAAATCTCATAAAAATTGTACTGCAGTAAATCTCATAAAAGAGTTACCCTAAGGGAACATCTTAGGGCCTGAGAGCCTACCCAAGATAGATTTCAGGATCGTGGGGCCTACCTAAGAACACATCTTAGGGTCGTAGGGCCTACCCGAGAATGATCTCAGGGCCGTAGAGCCTACCTAAGAGTCACATTAGGTCCGTAAAATTTTCCAACTTGATCAGAGCTGTACTTTATAAATTTGTATTCCAAAAATTCAATTACACCGTGACATAAATTCCATAAATCCATAAACATGGTAATCATACACCATTTCAAAACAAAATCAGATAGCGGTCATAATCCATAAACCATCACATTAAATCGGTGCATCAATAAAACAGTAACCAAAGAATTCAGTGTACTACATATTAAAACAAATAAAACAGTTCAGTAATAAATAGGGAACACACCTCGATAATAGGTTCAAATAATAGATCTACTGATTGCTGGTCTCACCATGCTCTATTACAGTTTTCGAACCTAATTTATAATAACACTATATTACTAATGGGTAACATAATTAATCTCTAAAATCATAAAATTTATGAGTCTTACGGGTGAATATTGGCACACGTGGTTTAATTGATCTAGAAGAGCTGGATAGAGCTGTCGAACGATCCGGAGAGTCTCTTTTACCTTCAAACAATAATAATTTATCAACTCCAAGTCTTACTTAATTGATCAAAGCTAAAATTCTTAAGTATATAAGCATTTTCTGGGTTTGACTATCAATTTAGAGGATTGCGAGTCTGAATTTGACCAAACGGATTGCGGAATCGGAATCAGGACGTCGAAAAACATAAAGTATGACTTTTCAAAAATTCAAATTCTTGGTCAAAATCAAAGTCAACGGGTTTGACTGATGATTTGGATGCCTTCAAGTTTGAATTTGGCAAAACGGACTTCGGAAACATATTCGGCACGTTGAAAAATGTCAGAATAGGTATACTCGAACAAAATCAAAGGTCGTTTAATGGCCGTTTAAAGTCGGTCAAAGTTGTTGTAAAAGGGGTTCAATAGTCCACATTCGAAAATTCCCAAAATGTCACTTTTTTCAAAATAATTCCCAAATTGTCATTTTTTCACAAAATTCCCAGAATGTCACCTTTTTCACAAAAATTCCCAGAATATCACCTTTTTCATAAAAATTCCCAGAATGTCACTGGGTCGGGTCGATCAACGGGTCGGGTCAGACCGGTCAACCCGATTCGAACAGGTCAAACCGGTTCAGACCGGTCAAGCCGGTCAACATGAAATCAACCAGTTCGAAGCTCCCCCACGAGCAGGGGCGGCGCGTGGCGGTGCGTGGGGGCGCGTGAGGCGTCGTCCGGTCTCTAATAATTCATGAAAAAAAAATTTAAAAATTCTTTTAAAAGATTTTGAGTCACTTACCAACCTCGGTTCAAATTTTTTTGAACGGTGGAGAGCTCGATTTCAACTCGGACGAATCTTTAACCGCTCTACCTCCCACACGCGCCGCCGCCTACGGAGACAAGGACGACACCGTCGGACTCAGAACGACACCAGGAACACGATGATGCGGGAGGTGTCGAAAACCGATCAACGATCGGAGATGAATTTAAGATTTTCCCAACGGTGGTGCTAAAAAAAGTCGATACTTTGACTCAAAATTCACGGCGTTTGACAGCGTTTCGCTAAAATTGGTTTATTGGGTTTTGATCACAGGTCGAAGATGAACACGATGGTTGTTTCAATTTGACGATCGGAGGTCAGACGGCGTCGGAATCAGGCTTTGAAGTAGAGTGCATGGGAGGAGGAAATTTTATAAATTGCATGTGTTTTCTGATTTTGAAATCAGAAAACACGTTTGGTTTATAACCAAACTTGCCGACATTTATTGGAGGAATTCAGGGCTTGGTCCCTGAATTTCCTTCAACTTCAAAATTGACCTATAAAATTTCATAAATTTTATTTTAGTCACTAAATTTCACTAAATTACACCGATTTAATTTTTTTTTTCTCGGGTTGTTACATTCCTTGGCTTCTTCAACTTTTTCTTTTTTTTGACTTCGACCTCTTTGGTGAGCTACCAATATAAGCTAATTTACTAATAAACTAAAAGTGTAGTTGGCAACAAAACATTTTTCTTCATCTCTATTCATCATTCTTCTCTAACATCTTTAATTTTCTATTGTTTTTTCTTCAACACCTATTAGGACTTTCTTTTTGGTGGAAGCAAGGCGGTCAAACTGCAGGCTACCAAGTGCAGTCTAAACCCTCTTTTGCATAAGAACATACCCTATTTTTTTTTTTTTGTTAATGAAGAACTAGGTTGTTAAGCACTATACTCTTTCTAGAGTTTTTCTTTTACAAAATGGATACTTGGTTGTTAAGCATCAAATTCCATGTTAACTTGTGGAAGAAAACATATAGTATAAGAAGCCTTCAAAATAAACTTTTCTCGAGTGAAGAACAAACACAATTAGGGTCCGTTTGGTTGATGTGTGCAGGTCTATGAACCTTAATAAGTTTTCGGTAGTCTTTTCAAGACCATTTGATCGAGGAAATTGATAGCCTCCAATAAAAATCAAGGAACTCATCGTATTTTAATCCTAGGTGAGCAAAGCAAGTTTGAATAAATGAAAGTGTATTTCAATCCAAAGGAAGAACCTCCACCATCATCGAAGATCTTCAAGGCTAATTCTAAGGGAGTTCTTCCTTATTCTATCTTTTACTTTTGCGTGAATTTGTATGAGTATTAATAGATTGCATGACAAAAATTTTGCCTGAATAAATAAACATGATATTTCATTCAAAGCATGTACTTTATTTACTATATCATTAAAGCATGTAGTTCCTTTAAGGAAGCATGCAATTTTTTAAGGAATTAGTTCCTTTCAGTAAACTACTTCATTTAAGTATATTTTTCATTCAATAAAGCTAGTTCACTGATTAAACTAGTTTATTCATTTAAAATGGTTCATTAATTAAACTAGCTCATTTAAAGCTTGCATGACATGTTTATTTCTTAATTTTTTCAAGCATGAACATTTGTTACAATTGTGTATAGGTGCATGAAGGGAGAAGAACAATCACATTAAATGTAAGAATATCAATCAATTTTTCAACCATTTTTGGATGCAATAAAGATATGTTTTTGTTCTAAAATCAATTGGATATTATTCCACTATCTCTAATTTTTCCAACGCCTTTTGAATTACCTCAATTTGATATCAGGAGCTTGAGATATGATATTTTTACCGAAGATAATGCACGATGGAATTTCATTACGGAAAATGCATGCAAGGAAAGCTTGAACATTCAAAGGACTCTCCAAATTCATTCATTAATTCAAGTGCATGGATGTCCAACATACATTAATCCATGAATGGGTTGCTTTAAAAACAAATTAAGACCTTCTTTATTATCCTTTTGAGAGCCTGTTCAAATTCTATAAGGGAGAAAAGTATTCAAGTCACTTTTTATCATCCTCTTGATAATCCTTTGTGAGAGACTAATCAAATACTTCAAGGAGAAAAACATTGAAGCTCTACTTTATTCTTAATAGTAAGACATTCAATAAGGATAATTACATGGAGATGAGCAAGGAATTTAAAGATATACTTCCCTTGTGGACACATGGATGTCTAAATTCATTCAAGGGTGTCCACATTCATCATACACTTCATCATAGATAATCAAGCTTTGAAATATTAATGGTTTCTTTCATATGGAAAAATAGGTGTCTACATTCAACATAGAATTGTCCATATTCATCCTAAAGCTTTATCAGGTCTATTAAAAACTAAGGAAGAAGAAATGACAATAGCTATTATGGAGTCGTCATTACCATAAAGATGAATACTTAATTATTTTTTGTGACTTTTAAAATCTAAGCCTATGAACACTATAAATAGCCACCACTTCCATATTGTAAAAACACACAATTTCATATATATTCTAAACCTCTTCGTGAGTTGCTTTCTTTACAGTTCCTTTGAGAACTTTATCGACTTCAAGTTTGTTCTTGTAGTCTTCAATACATTCCATTGTTTTATAATGTTGGTTCCTAGCTCCTTATAGATAGAGGGTCACGTTCTATCCCCTACCACTTAATCCATTATATTATATTATTGGTTCCTATTCCATACAACTAGTGAGTCACAATCCATTTTTTTTCTCCATACTACACTATACACACCAATATCACCATTACCTTCATCATTATTCCATTCTATATAAACTATATATTCCACCACTCTTCCATACTTCATCATAAACATAACAAACATCTATCATCAATCCTTTATTCACCATTTCATGTCTATATTTCCTTCATCATCTTGCAAGTTTCATTACATATTTCGAACATTGCAATTTCCAACACTTACTAAAATCACGATTGGGAAAACATCATATATGATTCGGTAACATCACAACCAAATTCATATAAGTTGGTATCAGAGTTTTGGTAGTTCAGTAAGTCATTTTATCTCCCCCATATTTTCAAAAAAAGAATAAAAATATTGAAAAGAAAGAAAAAAAATAAAAAAAAAGTTTCAAAAGAGGGAGAGATTATGTTTCATATTATCTCAAAACAAAACAAAAATCCTCAAGGTTGGTGATCATTATTATTAATTTAGTCATATTGTCATTTTCCTTTGTTTTTACCTATTCATCTTATTATCTTTTAACCTACCCTACTCCCTACATATATATTTCCTATCTTTTCTAACCAATTTGTTTTAGTCGAATTCCAAAAGATCTCTTAAGCCTAGAAGAAGTTCTAATACGAATTGAAAAGCAAGCAAGAGTGGTAAAATGCAAGAGAGCATATCAAGGTAAAAGCCATCCCGAGTGAAACATGAGTGGTAGTGACTCTTCTTTTGGAGTGAATTGGTGAGGTTTATTATTCATTTTTATTATTAATCATGCCTCGCACTTCTAGATATAATTCTCATATTTTAGGAAAAGGTAACAACCAAAATGATGGTGGCACACCTAGCTTGCAAATACAAGCCATGACACGAGAGATGGGGAGTTTTCTCAAAAAAAGAATCTTGACCTAATCTCAAACAAATTAGAGAAATGATTGAAATACCCTTTTTTCACAAACATATCTATCGAAGGTCAAAAGGCAAGTAAAGTGGAGAGATGACACTCGATCTTTTTTAATTATACATCCAAATGGAGCAAAAGATCTTACAAAGAGGACACCAATTTTCAAACAATAATCAATATCAAAAGTTCAATGTGAAGTGAGCTAAGCAATTCTGCATACTTCAATCCATAAAGTCTAGATCGTCGTTAAGAGTGTTTTGACAATTTTGTTAAAGAAACATAATTGCAAGAAAAACTAGAAAAATGAAATGTTTGTGAAAAAGAAATAGAAGAGGTGGTTGAAAAAGAAATTGAGAGCAAAGAAAAAGAATTTTTTGTGAAAAATAAAAAATAATCGAGGGTTGAAAAACAAATTATTAGCGAAGGAGGACAGATTTATGAAAAACCAAGAAAAGATTACGATAAAGAAATAAAAGAATTATATAGGCAAGAAATGAAAGGAAAAGAAATTGTTGGTATAAAAAAAGAGAGTAAAATTTCATTTTGCATTAACAACTTTAACCATTCTTCTTCTAATCTTGATTTTTCATTGTCATGGGATGGTGGAACGACAACTTTAGAAAAAAAATCAATCTTATAGGTATATAGCAAAAGGACACATCCCAAGCCAATGTCCTAATTGTAGCATCAAAATTCCTAAAGCCAAAGGTAGAGTTGTCAGCAGGGAAGATTTGGAAAAAGAGGTCATAGAAGAAACAAGTAAGTGTCTGATCATTTCTTGTTTGCTTGCAACACTAGCGAGGAAATTGTTTTCTAGTCTAAGTAAATGCAAAGGAAATATTACATCCATGGATGTTTTGGAAGACAAAGAGGCAAACAAGATCGTATTTTCCAATAAAGGAGACTTTTCAAAATCCAAACAATCCATATAGAATTTTACCTTTAAAATATTCAACCTTTAAAATTGGAGTGGTTGATTGATGAAACATGTGACTTTTGTGGGTCAAATTAAAGTGACCACAAAGAATATTCAACCTTTAAAATTGGAGTGGTTGATTGATGAATAACATTTTACCAATTATATTTTTAATTCGGGGATGAAACTTTCTCAAGGGTGGGGAATTCAATTTGATTATTCTACCTATGGTAAAGATTTTTTTCTTATTTGCCATTGAGGTTTATTTTTTTATCGATATTTTTAATTCAAGTATGAATCGCTTTAAAGAGGGAGGGAATGATGTGAGAAAAAATATGAACCTTATTAAGTATATGGTAGCCTTTTCGAGACCATTTGATTGAGGCAAATTGATAGCCTCCAAGAAAACTCAAGGAAATCATCTTAGTTTAATCCTAGGTGATCAAAGCAAGATCAAATCAATGAAGGTATATTTCAACCCGAATGAAGAACCTCTACTATCATCAAAGATCTTCAAGGCTAATTCTAAGGGATTTCTTCCTTATTCCGTATTTTACTTGTTCGTGAATTTGTATGAGTATTAATAGATTGCATGACATAAATTTGCCTGAATAAATAAACATTTTATTTCATTCAAACCATGTACTTCATTTACCATATAGTTCATTAAAGCATGTAGTTCCTTTAAGAAAGCATGTAGTTCATTAAGGCATTAGTTCCTTAAGCAAGCTACTTCATTTAAGTATGTTTTTTCATTCAAATAAAGCTAGTTCACTAATTAAACTAGTTAATTCATTTAAAACATTTCATTAATTAAAATAGCTCATTTAAATCTTACATTACATGTTTATTTGTATACTTTATTCAAGCATGAGCATTTGCTACAATTGTGTCTAGGTGCATGAAGGGAGATGAACAATCACATCAAATGCAAGAATATCTGTCAATTTTTCTTCCATTTCTGGATACAATACAAAAGTGTTTTGGTCCTTAAATCAATTTGATATTATTCACTTATCTCTTAGCTTTCCAATGCCTTCTGAATCACCTCAATCTGATATCACGAGCTTGAAATATGATCATTTTACCAAAGACATTGCATGATTGAATTTTATTATGAGAAATGAATGCAATGAAGGATTGAACATTAAATCACTCTCCAAATTCATTCATTTAAGTGTATGGGCATCCAACACACATTCATCCATGAATGGACAACATTAAGACCAATTAAGAGTTCCTTTATTATCCTTTTGAGAGCCTATTCAAATTCTACAAGGGAGATTAGCATTCAAGTCATTATTTATCATCATATGTATCATCCTTTGTGAGAGACCCTTCAAATTTTCAAGGAGACATACATTGAAGGCTTCATTTATTCTTATCATCAAGGTATTCAAGAGGGATAATTTCATGGAGATGAGCATGGAATTTCAAGAGATATTTCCCTTGTAGACACATGGATATCTACATTCATTCAAGGGTGTCCACATTCATCGTACACTTCATAATCAAGCTTTGGAAGATCAAGGGTTTCTTTTATGTGGACAAATAAGTGTCTACATTCAAACAAGAATTTCCACATTCATCTTAAAGTTTAATCAAGTTTTTCAACAATCAAGGAAGAAGAAATGACCTAAGCTATTATGGAGTCTTTATTAAAGCATATAGTTCATTAAGGCATTAGTTCCTTTAAGCAAGCTACTTCATTTAAGTATGTTTTTTCATTCAATAAAGATAGTTCACTAATTAAACTAGTTCATTCATTTGAACTGGTTCGTTAATTAAAATATCTCATTTAAAGCTTTCATGACAAGTTTATTTCTTAATTTTATTCGTGAACATTTGCTACAATTGTGTCTACGTACGTGAAGGGAGATGAATAGTCACATCAAATGCAAGAATATCAGTTAGTTTTTCTTCCATTTCTGGATGCAATACATATGTGTTTTGGTCCTAAAAGCAATTGGATATTGTTGCTCCATTTCTTAGATTTCTACGCCTTTTGAATCACCCAATTCGATATCAAGAGCTTGAGATATGATCATTTTGCTGAAGATAGTGCAGGCTGGAATTTGATTATGGGAAATGCATGCAAGGAAGGCTTGAACATTTAAAGGACTCTCTAAATTCATTCATTCAAATGCATGGACATCCAACATACATTAATCTTTGAATGGGTTGCATTAAGAATAAATTAATACCTTCTTTATTATCTTTTTGAGAGCCTATTCAAATTCTACCAGGGAGACAAGCATTCAAGTTATTCTTTGTCATCCTCTTTATCATGTTTTGTGAGAGACCCTTCAAATTCTTCAAGATGACATATATTGAATGCCTACTTTATTCTTACCATCAAGGCATTCAAGAAGGATAATTACATGAAGGTGAGCATGAAATTTCAAGAGACACTTCCATTGTAGACATATGGATGTGTACATTCATTTAATGGTGTCCACATTCATTGCACACTTCATTGTCAAGCTTAGGAAGAACAAGGGTTTCTCTCTTGTGGACAAATTGATGTCTACATTCAACTTAGAATTGTCCACATTAATCCAAAACTTTCATATGGTCTATTCAACAACCAAGGAATAATAAAGGACACAAGCTATTATGAAATCTTCATTACCCTAAAGATGAATACTTAATTCTTTGTTGTGACTTTTAAAATCTAAGCCTATGAAAAACATAAATAGTCATCACTTCCCTATTGTAAAAACACACAATTTGATATATATTCTAAACCTCTCTATGAGTTGCTTTCTTTACAGTTCTTTTTAGAACTTTATTGGTTTCAAGTTTGTTCTTGTAGTCTTCAACCCATTCAATTGTTTTATAATGTTGGTTCCTAGCTCCTTATAGCTAGATGGTCATGTTCCATGCCTTAGCACTTCAATCCATTATATTTATATTGTTGCTTTCTAGTTCCATATAACTAGTGGGTCACAATCAATTTTTCCTCCATACTACATTATCCACGCCAATATCACAATTACCTTCATCATTCTTCCATTCCATATAAACTATATTGTTGAACCTATATTTTGAAATAACCAATAAGGGAAAATGTTTTTGGACTTAATTGAATTTACTCAAATGATTAAAAAATAATTCAAAGTACAAATTATATGTTTTACATGTTTTCTAATTTTGTAAACTTTTAAATATTGTTTTAATGTTCAAAACACTTGAAATTAGCCAAAAATTATTTCCAGTCTCGATATTGTTTTAATGTTCAAAACACTTGAAATTAGCCAAAAATTATTTCCAGTCTCGAGACCAGCATGCCAGTCTTGAGACTAAAATTCTAGAAGGCTTTTTTGTATCGATACCATGGTGTGGTATCGATACTAAAAGGTAAGTATCGATACTAAAAGGTAAGTATCGATACTTGTTCAAATAATATCGATATCGAGGCTTCAACGACTATAATTTTGAATGTATTTCATGCTCAATCTTGATACCAACTTCCAGTATCGATACCAAAGTTGTAGGTGAGCATTTAATACTCAAAATTAAGGCTTCTAACGACTCCAAAAACATCCCCAATGGCTTAGAAAAGACTAGTAACTCATTCCAACATATAAAATCAAGTTAAGGAAAATTGAAGAAGGTTACAACACCTATTCAAGCAATCCATATCAAGAGAAAAACTCTTTCAATCTTATTTTTCCTTTTCTCTTGTACATAGAGTGTTTTAGTGAGCTAAATTATATAAACACCTTCCTTTGAAAGGTTTCTTGTTTACAACCTTTTATCTTTATTAAAACGGGTTTTGGTTGTATTTTACCCATTATAAAATATAGGGAATTTTTAAAGGTTACTATTGAGCCTAGAAAAATAAAGAACAAAACAGTGAATTTGTTAGAAATCTATAGTGAGGAGCTAAGGTAGTGGATGTAGAATTCATTGAGGAAATTGAACCACTATAAATGTTTGAGCAAATTTTCCTATCCTTTCTCCTTAATACCAAAATGTTTAAAAAGGCCAATTCACCCACTCTTGGCAATAATTTTGGTTGATCGATAGAGTATTATAAATCCTAGCATATATCTTCAACAACTCTTCCATACTTCATCCCAAACATAACAAACATCTATCGTCAATCTTTTATTTACCATTTCATATATATCTTTCCTCCATCATCTTACAAGTTTCATTACATGTTTCAAACATTACAATTTCAAACACTTAGTAGAATCATGATCGGGTAAACATCACATATGATTCAATAACATCGTGATCGGATTCATATCACTTTGTAACACCCCATACCTGATTACGAAGAAATGCTCGGGTACCTGAGCGTACATTAGGTTTCGATCTTGTCGGACAAAAAATAATCCTAATCATGCACACATGCGAAAGTATTCAGAATTTAAAAACATATATCATGCAACACACGACATCAGAATAACAGTAATTAGCTAACATTATTCAAAAATAAATTGTTGCAAGATATACATTGTTATCCAAATAGGGGTAAAATAGTCATTTCGCATAACTAAACAATTAAATGGTAAAATATTAATTTAAGCTTACCAATATTCATTATTAATCCTTAATTAGTGAGATGCAAATTTCTAGATAAATCAGGCATCAAACGGGAACCTAATTGAGCATACATTTCTATGGACTAAAACTTAAATAATTCAATAGTTACATACCATTAACAAACATGCAATTGACACTTATATTATGTAATTAGGTATATTAAAGTGAAACAAATCAAGTCTACAAAAAGTCGACTTAAGGTATGATATTAATTAACAAATCCATTCCAAAATCATTATAAACTTATATAAACATCTTGGGGTCAAACTAAGACTCAGGGACACTTAGGACCTTTAATAAATGCAATTATACCATATTTCATCGAGCACATAGACAAGGGATTGATCATTTTCCACGGGGGATCAATCTTTCGCAAAACATAAATTTTGGGATCGATACTTCTAGCCAAGGGATCTATCATTTTTGAAAAGGGATCGATCCTTTCCCCTTAAGGACTAGTCCTTTTTCTGGAAAAGTGTTGAATTCTCAAGAACATGCATAAACGAGTTACCAAACTTCTACATAATCAATCATAGGGACTAGATACATGTTTGGAAACTTTCATATCAATTCATATACATCATAATACATCCATTTCATGCTTCATAACACAAGTCACAACATTATACAAGGATTTGTCATCAAAAGTCAAACATTGCATAAAAGTTCACTTCTAACACAAGTCATCTAGTCCAATAACACATTTTGGGTCATTTCATGCTTCATATGAGTCTAATAAGTTTAGTACACTTAATGTCACTTGTCTAAGCAAACCAAATTCTTCTTTAAGTTGTCAATTAACATTTTGCTATTTTCATAATCAATTCAACCAATAATATGCATTCAATATTTCCAAAACAACCAATCAACCCATTTAATAATCTCCAACACAAAACCAAAGGTCCATATCACAAACCACACTTATAATAACTCAGCATATTAACAGATGTCTAGGTCCCAAAATGATTCCCATATTGCTATCACATTAATTCAAACCACATACACTTTATTTAAAAATGTCTTGCTTAACCGCTCCAGATGCTAGCTCCTTGCCTCTGTCTCGGCTACTAATCATCTGAAAAGTGTTAAACATTGAGTGTGAGTTGAAAAGCCCAGTGAACAACTAACATTCTAAGTTATGCACATATCAAACCTAAATGAAAGCCCTATATACAATCACACCTCACTTGTTTTTACCTCAACATATATATTATCATGACATGCTTTTATGTTCACATATTTCACACTAAATGCACACAAAATCCAGAATATTCATATATAATTTATTCTCATATATCCAACCTTGAACAATACACTCATGCACAATTACCTCTTTGGCAAGTCACACACAATGCACGCATTATTCCAATTAAAGATCAATGGTATTTTTTTAGAACACAACTCACTCTTGGATAAAAAGACTCCATACAACTCCCTATTTATTTGTGGACTCACTTAGGTCTAAAACCATATATTTTGGAGCAAAGCTTAACTTACCAACCTTACCTCTGTTCTTCTTAGAGCATAGCTCAATGCACCAACCTCATCGCATTTAATCATGATATCACATACATTTATACAAAACACTTAGAGTACTATTTCCTAGGCATGCCTTTTATATCCAAAGGTTACATTAAGAACAAATAGCCAATTAATCCAAGTATACAAGAGTGGTTGTCAAATGATGCATAGCTTTTCACATATACACTTTCAAACTCATTTTGAAAAACTAATCAGAATTGATTGTCACAATCAACCAAACTTCTATGGACATCGAGAAGGTCAACTCGTCCATGCACACTTTGACTTATTCACTTTCACTTATGCATAAACTTTTTAAATACGCTTTTGAAATCTATATGAATCATTCACAATACAAACACATCAACTTATCACATAACATTTCACATTGATTAAATGTATCAATAATGAATCATTTATACCAAATTTCAAGCTAAAGAAACACCTTAAAACACCTTTTTTTACCCTTGAACATGTTCATTCATAAAGAATGAAAGTCAGTCACCTTTGTTGTCTACTAATTTAAATAGCTTCCGAACACTTAGCAAACACCCACCAAAATACAATGTACCATTTTTCCTCAACAATCAACACATCAAACACCTTGGAAAGAAAAATAACACATCAAGTCCACATCCAAAATAGAGCAAAATTTTATGTTCCAAAACAGAGAGAAAAGATCGAAATTACCCAAAACTTTATCGAAACAACTCTTCAATCTTCCGATTTAATAAACACCACTTCTCCTCAACAAGATATTATCCAGAAAACTAATATCATTAAATAAACTCTACTAAAACATCATAATTAACCTCAACAAATCCTAATTCCCGGATTCATGAGAAACATCAAAATCAAGCTTGTTTTAATTAAATCGATATTCAAATCAAATGAGATTGAAAAAATGATTTAATATTTTAATAATATCATAAAAATCTAAATCAACACAAGAAAACCTTGAAAATTAATCAAGACAAATATCACATTAAATACCTCCGAAAATCACTTTTAATTTACAAATTTCTCTTTAAAACAATTACTAAATTAAAATCAACAATCACATTAAATCACTAATCATCAAAGCAAAAAAAAAGAACCAAGGAAAAGAGAATTACCTTGTTGGAAAAGAAGATGAAGAACAACAACAATGGCAACACCAAAGTGATCAAGGAAGAAAACGACAAGAGGAAGAAAAGATAAGAAACAATCTTGATTGAAGAGAGAAAATCAAGAAGAAAGGAACAATAATTAATAACAAAAGAATATAAATTAAAGAAGAAGAGTTTCAACCATTAGAGAGAATTCGGGAGAAAAGATACGATATTGTTTGGATGAAAGAAAATGAAAGGAACAATTAATAAAAATTATAAATGAAAATAAGGAAAGATTAAGAGAATAAATCTATATGGAAATTTGAAAAGAGAAAATTAATATACAATTAAACTTAGAGGGAAAAACACTAAACATAAGCCTTAGTAAAATAAGCTTCATAGATTTTTGATTTGTGATCTTTTACAAATTAGTCACTAAAATCACAGTTTCAAATCATTCAATTTAGTTACTTTGTACAACCAATTATAAATTCCCAAAAATAGAAATCAATAATTTCAAACTATTTTAAATCATTTTAGGAAATATTTATCAATAAAAAATATTGATATTAATATTTTACCAGAAATCTAAAAACTAACCCGACTATCGACCCAAAACTATTGACTCAGACTTTGGGACATTACACATTTGGTATCAGACCTTCAGTGATTCAGTAAATTTTTTAATCTCTCTTACAGGTTTTAAATAAACAAAATATTGAAAAGAAAGAAAAACCAAAAAAAAATTCAAAAGAGGGAGGGATTTTATTTCATATTATCTCAAAAAAATCTTCAAGGTTTGTGATCATTATTATTAATTTAGTCATATTCATTTTTCTTTGTTTTTACCTATTCATCTTATTATTTTTAACCTACCCTACTCCCTACATATATTTACTATCTTTTCTAACCAATTTATTTTATCCGAATTTTAAAATATTTCTATTTAACATATAGAAAGTTCCAATAGGACTTGAAAAGCAAGCAAGAGTAGTACGAGAGCACATCAAGGGTAAAAGCCATCCTGAGTGAAATAAGAATTGGAGTAACTTTTCTTTTGGAGTTAATTAGTGAGGCTTTGTGTTGGTCAGGTTTATTATTCATTTTATTAAAAATCATGTGTCACACTTCTAGAGACAATTCTCATATTTCAAGAGAAAATGGCGACCAATATGATGGTGGTGCACCTAACTTGCAAATTCAAGCCATGAAACGAAATATGAAGATTTTGCTCAAAACACATTTCGACTAATCTCAAAGAAGCTTAGAAATCTTTCTTGCTTTTTCTTGAAAGGTTGGTGGTGATCCTGATTATGAAGATTAGGATAAAGTTGCATCTTTCTTGCATTTTCTTGAAATCTTTTATGAGACTATATTGAGCTTCTCTGCATCAAGTTATGTGACTGGTAATACCTTTGTGGAAGAAATATATGATATTTGGTATACAATTAATTGTTATGTTGATGGTTGAATGATGGACTTAAAAGTGTTAGGATTTATGAATCTCAAATTGGACAACCGAAAAATGTACAAGGGATGAATTGACAAAATTTGTTTAGGGAGTAAGGAGAAAGAAAATATAGAGATAATAGGCACAATGAATTATAGTGGTTCTACTTCTCAACTAAGTCTAGCTCCACTACCTTAGCTCCTCACTAAGGATTTTCCAACAAATCAACTAATTTGTTCTTTCTTTTTCAAGGACAAAGAGATAACCTTTATAAAACTCCCTAGATTTTCAAAGGCTCAACTATAACCAAAACCCCTTTATAAGGAAAAAGATGTAAACAAAGAAAACCTAAAAAGGAAGGTTTTTAAAAAGAATTAAAGCTCACAATAACAAAATATTTACAAGAGAATAGGAATTAAGAGTGAAAAGCTCTTCTCTTGTGTTTGATTGCTTGGATAGATTTTTTAACCCTTATTCAAGTGTCTTGAACTTGTATTTATATGTTGTAATGTGTTTGTGGCCATTTCTAGCCGTTGGGAGTAATTTGGAGCCGTTGGGAATGTTTTCTCTACAAAATAAAACTACCCAGAACAGAGGGTATCGGTACTCCTATAGGGAGTATCGGTACTACCTTTGTTATTTTTAAATAAAACTAGTCGTTACTAGCCGTTGGACCTGACGGTATCGATACTAAGCCTATGGTATCGATACTACTATGTAAAGTAGTATTCGTACCTCTTTGGGTATTAGTACCATTTTTATATTCTGGAATTTGAGCAATATTGGTAGTATCGATATTACCTAGTGAGTACCGATACTTCCCTTACCTTTAGTATCGGTACCATATAAGCAGTATCGATATTGTTCATGAGGTATCGATATTGTAAGAACAGTATCGATACTTCTTGTCCAGAAAAGCATTTTGTGCTCAATTCCAAGTTAAATGGACTTTGAATTATTTTTGAAAACTTTGAATAAATTCAATTCAAGTCCAAAACATTTTGCCATAAATTGTTATATCAAAACATAGTTCAACAATCTCCTCCTTTTTGATATAACAAAACATTTGAAAATTTGTGTTTGGCAAAACTCCTTTTTAATAAAATATTTAATGAAAAATATACTAATTGTTGGAAAATGTTCAGCTCCCCCTTTTTCATTCAGAAATTGAATTTTTCAAACTCATACTTCTCCCCTTTTTTTATATCAAGAATAATTCAAACTTTAGGTTCAAAAATAACATTGGAAGTAAGTAGTAAATTTGACATTAAAAACATTTGAAAAATCAAAATCTTCCCCTTAATAAATGCATTCCAAACAAAATTTGACTTTAAAAGCTTGACACTAAAAACAAAATTGAATTTCAACAAAGAATAGCAAACATGTTAGTAGCACATGAAATTCAATATATTCAAGTCTAACAAAATTTATGCAATACCAATTGTTGAAATTAAGTGCATATGCATAAAATTATCCAAAAATGTTATGCATTTGAAAATTTTGATATCAATTGTTAGAGAAATATCATTTGCATTTTAAACCACATGCATAAACATTTAAATTTAGGTAAAAAATTAAACGTTTGTAGAAATCAAAGCATATGAAAAGTTGATATCAATTGTTAGAAATATATCATTTGCATTTACAACAAATTTTGACCAAAATTCATTATGATGAACTAAAGATTATGAAAAATCATTAAAACTTTAAAATGTTCATCATACCATCCTTTTAACATACATGAGATAGAAAATTAACACAAAATCATTTAATTTCAAAACTCATGCTTGCATAAACTAAATGAGAAACCAATTATGCAAAATCAAAAAGCTTTTAAGCTTAGAGGTTACCCATTCCTTTTCGAGTGTGGTTAAAGCATTTGAATATCTTTATTTTCATCATAATTCTCCCCACACACCTACAAGAGACATTTAAGTAGATTTTGGTATTCAAATAGCTTTGGACCCTTGGACATTAGTTTCAATTCCCCTTGTTCCCTTAGGAACCCATAATTGTCTAATTTTAAAAGATTTTCTTTTCTTTATAGGACATGCATGTTCCATATGAAAACGAAAATGGCAATGTGAGCATTTTACCATTTTTAAACATAATGAGTTATTTTTAGAAATTAATTCATTTTCTTTTGTTAAGCTCTCAAGCTTAACTTTCAAATCAAAATTTTCTTTTTCTAAATCATTGATTTTGACTTTTGAAAGCTCTAAATCATTTTTCAAAAATTTATTTTGTTTTTCAAAAATCAACTTTTGCTTTCAAAACCAAATCATTTTAAACTTTAAGCTTTGAAATTAATTTCTTATATTTGGAATTCATGGTCTCAAATTTGAAATATAGCTCATTGTAAGCAACTTGTAACTCATCAAAACAATGAGAATCTAATTCATTTGAGTTAGAAGTTACCATTTAATCTTGGATAGCCATGAGGCATAGGTTGGCTACTTCATCTTCATCATTTGAGTCATCATCATCACTCCAAGCTGCCACAAATGCTTTTTTCTTATTTGATCCATTATTCTTTAGGAGGGGACATTCATACTTGACATGCCTTGTGTTTTGACAATTGAAGCACACCGAGGGACGATCGATTCATGCTTCACTTCCTTAGAAGTCATGAATCTCTTGAATATTTTGAAGAGCTTGGCCATCTCTTCTTCTTCATCATCGTCTTCATCCACCTCTTCACTTGAATCTCGATTGCTCTCATTGGTGGATTTGAAGGTAATGCCTACCTTCTTCTTCTTCTTGTTTTGCTTCTCTTCATCTTCTTCCTTGTAATACCCCAAAAGATAGGTCAATGACTATTTTGAAAGAATTTAAAAAGTTAAGGATTTAATTTAATAAATGTTAAAGTATAAGAAATTATTTGAGTAAGATCAATTAGTAAGAAAATGATGATTGGAATGGCATTTTGGTCCTTTGGAATGAAATGAAATTAAAACTCATTTTTAAAAATTATGGATTTAAGAAAAAGGGGAAAGTTAAAGTTTAGTTAAGTTACTTACTCCTCTTCTTCCTCCTCCCATTGGTTGTGCTCTCCTCCATAGAAAAAGGTAAACTTCATTTAGCTAGCTCTTCATTCCGATTATGGTTTGCTTTTGTAACATTAAGTGATGTGAAAGCCTAAGGAAGGGTTAAAGAAGATTAAAACTAAGAGGTGGAGTTTTATTTGAGATTTAGGGAAATGGGTTTTTGAACGATATGTTGATATATTAGTTTTTATTAAGGATTATTAGTATATTTGACTTGTAAATGAGTAAATAAGAGATTAGAATCATTGGATATGATTAAAAGCATCTTAGAAAAAGTGGTACGATTCATGAGTTGAGATGTTCTTTGGAGATTTTAGAAGTTATAAGAGGCTAAATGGAGGAATGTTAGTTAGATTAAGTAAAGAAGAGTTTAATAGTATTGTTGGAGAAAACGTAAGAGATTTAAGGGAAAAGTTAGCAAAAATCAGGCTGAAAAATGGTGAATCTAGGTAAGGGTATTGGTACTGATAGAACAGTACCGATACTATAGGTTTAAATGGGTATAAATGCGATGAACAGTATCGGTACTGATGCAATTAGTATCGATACTGATAGGGTATTGATACTAAAAAGAAATTTTTTATACCATGGATTCTAGAATACCAAAATGGTATCGATACTGAAAGGGAGTATCGGTACAATAGTATAGTAGTATGATACTGAGAGAAATGTATCGATACCATGAATTACAAAATGTAGAAATGGTATCGATACTGAAAGGGGGTATCGATACCATAGTATAGAAGTATCGATATCATGGTAGAGGTACCGATACTATTGAGCCTAGAACTATTAGATAGGTTGAAATTGTTATAGAAATTGAAATAATAGTACTTTTGAGTATTACTAAAGTATAAATGTTAGGGAATATACTAACATTTGTTATGGCATATGTCTTTAATGAATGCTTGTGTGGATCATAACCATGCTCTTGAATCTAGCAAGAAAATGTAGCCGACATCATTTCATCTTATTAGCGAGGATTATAAGGTGAGTACATTTGTTGTATTTATTTGAGATAAAGAAGATTCTAAATGATTAAAATTAGAAAATTTTAATTTAATGTATGTGTTATGGTATTCAATATGTTTTCATTACATAAATGAAATGCATAACGGTGCATTAAAGGCATGAAATGATGCCATAAATAAAATGCATAATGGTTCATTAAAGGCATGAAAGGATGCCATAAATGAAAATAATTAATAATTACTAAAGAATAATGGGAAAATGTATAGAAAGAAAGGTATGTTGGACATATTAAGAATGTTTATGATGATAGTATGAAAGAAATTTGGTTTAGATAATATGAACTTATCTAATCCTTATGGATTATACGAATTAGTTCGAAACCAAGAAATTATGATATACTTATGTATACATTAATGTTTCTTTACAATATTACGTCTCACTAAGTAAATATTTAATGTGTATAGATTTCACGTATAGGTAAAGGTAGAGGTTAGACGAGTAAGGAGTGCAGTAGTAGCAGTATCTATCATCAATTAAGGTTGACTCGTCAGTAACAATAAGATAATCCGGGTTATTTTGAAAAACTTAGTTGGCATGTAATTAAAGTACGAAAAATGCTTTGAATTGTATTTAAGTAAAATCTCGTAACATATTCAAATTAATGTTTTGTTGTACATAAAACAAATGTTATGTTTTAAGAAATCTGGAAATAAAATTTTACGGGTTTTTAAATGAGGGAATATTTTAAAAAATGATGTGACATATGTATCTCGTGTACAGAAATATATACGAGAGATGGGTGTTACATTCCTCTTCCTTCATCATCAACTCATCAGTGAGAAGAGAACCAATAAGCTCACCAAGAGTGGGAGACTTTAGATTCTTAGCCTCAATTATCGACATCTTCTTCGATTACCAATACTTTGGAAGAGAGTATACCATCTTCCTCATAATTTTCTCATTAAGGTTTACTTCTCCAAATCCTTTGAGACCATTGACAATCACATAAAATCTATCCGTCATAACTTTAATGTCTTCATCGGGTTTCATCTTGAAATTATTGTAGCTATGGTTGAGAAGACTTATCTTGATTTCCCCCAATTCATCGGTTCATTCATGAGTGACTTGGAGCTGGTCCCATATTTTCTTGGCATTGAAACAAGGGGAGACTCTTCCATATTCATCTAGGCCTAATGCAAAAAAGAGGATATGCATAGCCTTAGTATTGATTTGGAACTTTTTCTTCTGTCCAGCACTCTAATCATCCATCTCACCAGGTGGAATGGAGTATCCCTTCATCATTGAGTTTCAAGCTCCTAGATCATTGGCTTGAATGAAGAGCACCATCATATTCTTTCAATAGGCGTAATTTGCTCCATTTAAGTAAGGTGGCTTATTACCGGTTGAGAATCTTCAATGTAGTAGGAGCCAAAAGTCGAAGCCATCATCGTATCAATTACGTCGGGAATCGATAGAGCTTCTTCTAAGATCATCTCAAGGTGGTTAAACCTTCTAATAAGTAAATCTATAATACCAATTGTTAGGATTTATGCAGCTCAAATTGGACAACCGGAAAATGTACAAGGGGGTGAATTGAAAAAATTTATTTAAGGAGTAAGGATAAAGAAAAGATAAGCAATAGGCACATCGAATTATAGTGGTTCGACTTCTCAACTAAGTCTAACTCCATTACCTTAGCTCCTCACTAAGGATTTTCCAACAAATCCACTAATTTTTTCTTTCTTTTTCATGGATAAAGAGATAACCTTTACAAAACTTCCTAGTTTTTCAATGGATCAGCTAGAACCAAACCCCCTTTAGAAGAAAAAAGATGTAAACAAAGAAAACCTTAAAAGTAAGGTGTTTACAAAGAATTAAAACTCACAAGAACAAAATTTTTACAAGAACAAAATTTTTACAAGAGAATAGGAATAAAGAGTGAAAAACTCTTCTCTTGTGTTTGATTGCTTGGATAGGTGTTCTAACCCTTCTTCAAGTGTCTTGAACTTGTATTTATATGTTGGAATGTGTTTGTGGCAGTTTCTAGTTGTTGGGAGTAATTTGGAGCCGTTGGGGAAGTTTTCTCTATAAAATAAAATTGCCCAGTACAGACGATATCAGTACTCCTATAGGGAGTATCGGTACTACCTTTGTTATTTTAAAATAAAAATAGTTGTTACTAGCCGTTGGGCCTGACGGTATCAATAATAGGCCTATGGTATCGACACTACTATGTAAAGTAGTATCGGTAACCCTTTGGGTATTAGTACCATTTTTGCATTCTGGAATTTGAGCAATGTTAGTAGTATCGGTACTACCTAGTGAGTATCGATACTTCCCTTACCTTTGGTATCGGTATTATTCATGAGGTATCGATATTGTAAGAATAGTATCAGTACTTTATCCAGAAAAGAAGTTTGTGCTCAATTCCAAGTTAAATAGACTTTGAATTAATTTTGAAAACTTTGAAAATTCAATTCAAGTCCAAAAACATTTTGCCATAAATTGTTATATCCAATGTTTTCAAAACCGGATCGGACATTGAACCGGTGAAGGTACTGGTTCACTGGTTCACTGGTTCAACCGGGTTCAACTGCGGTTGAACCGGATTTTATATAAAATAATATATTTTTTTAATTTTACATAATATTCAAAGCAATATTAATATATATGTAACACTTTTTTTAAGTTTACAATATTAAAAAGTATAAAAATATCACAAGTCATAACATGTATAATTGAAAAACCATAAAATTAAGTGAAACAAAATAATTCAAATCAACTACAACATAATATTTAAGGTAAAACATATTAAACAATAAATATAATTATATAACTATAATCAAAAAAATAAAATTGGGGCTTAAAAAATCATAACAAATGATGTCATTTGGTTTAATTGTTTTAAAAAACATCTCACATGGCTAAGAAACATAGAAGAGTATCCCAAAAGTTTAAAGAGTTAAAAATATGAGAACAAAACAATCCCACATGGCTAAGAAACATAGAAGAGCATCCCAACTTACTTCTATAAATAATAGAGGTAATTTGACATTCAAAATCATGGAGCCTTTTGGTGAGCACAAAGCGAACTATTCTTTCGCTTAAATTGAGCTCAAATTTTATGCTTCAATTGAGCTCAAATTTTAGGCTTCAATCGAACTTCTAATTTTTTTTTGAGTTCGCCTTTCGATTTCAAGTTTTAAATTATATTTCGAGTTGATAATTTTTAGCTCGTGAGTTTTTGAGTCGAGTTGAGCTTACTTTTAAAGTTTTCGAGTTCGAGTCGAGCTCAGCAATACTCGAATTTGACTCGGCTCGTTGAACAAAAGACGTCGTTTGGTTTAATTTTTTTTTTAAGAAAAAAAGTAAACCGGCGGTTCAAACTGGTTTTGCTAGTTTTCAGCCTGTTCACCCCGGTTTTCCCGGTTTTCAGCCGGTTCTTCCGGTTCTTTACCGGTTCTATGCTAATCTGGTTTTGGGAGTTAACCGGACCGGACAGGCCACCGGCTCACAGTTCAACCGGTCGAACCGGCCGGTCCGGTCCGGTTTTAATAACATTGGTTATATCAAAACATAGTTCAACAAAGAGTATGACATGTCAAATGAAGTTGAAATTTGATAAATATTAGACAAATATTAATAATTTTAATGTGTTGATGTTTATTGCTTTAGATCTTGATCCAAGGCATAAATTGATATATGTTGAATGAATCATTCGTCTTTCTTATGGTCCAAGAAACTCTTATCCCTTGTGTTAATGAATTAAAAATACTTTGACATCATTGTTTGAATTTTATGTTTCTTCGCATCCTTCATCAAATCAAACAAGATCATGCTCTTTGGATCTTTATTCTGGTGGTTATGGTGGTGATGGATAAATTAGGAAGTTGAAATGAACAAATTTGAGAAAAGACTATGTAATCGAGATAGAATTGAATGATACTTCTGAAACAACAAGTGAACTAGACAAGTATTTGTGAGATAAATGTGATCGTCATAATGATAATTTTGATATCTTGGCTTGGTGGTTTATACAAACAAATACATATCATGTTCTTATTAGCATGGCATGAGATATACTTGCGATTCCAATTTCTACTATTGTTTTGGAATCCACTTTTAGTGCGGGATGACGTGTTCTTGATTCCTTCCGCACCTTTTTGACTCCTAGATTAGTAGAAACTCTTATTTGTACTCAAGATTATATATGTGCTTCTCATGACCCCGTTATGATAGAGAAGAGTTTGCTAGCATTAGAGAAAAATGAAGAATGTTAGTTTTTTTATATATTTTAAATTCATTATTTTCATTTTGTAATAGTCATTTACATAGTTTAGATATTTAAATAATTATATGTAATATATTATAGTTAGTGACGTATATTTGAAATGTTTTATGTAGAGATGCAGGATTTGACTTCGGAGCAACCAACAGTTATCATTAATGAGATAAATGAAGTTATGGAGGAATGAAATATATTTCTTTAGTTGTATTTTGTTTAAACTTTTAAGTTTTATATATTAATTATGCAATTTGAATTTTACAACTCTATGTTTGAATTTTATAATTTGGACTATGCAATTTTGTTTGATGGTTTTATGGATTCACTACTTAGAATTTATTAGCTATCCAAATAGAATAACATGTTGTTGGTTTTGGGAAAACCAATATCTGATTGCTTTTAGTTTTAAGTGTTAATTACAATATGTTACTTTTGTTAGCTATCCAAATAGAATTTATTAATTTTACATATTGTTTCTTTAATTACATTGCTTGTTAATTTTTATATTACATAATGTTGCTTTTGGGAAAAATATTTTAGAAGAAAGAAATCGGGTACCGTATTGCCCGAAATGTCGTGTACCCAATTATTATGGGTTGGGTCACGAGCCAAAAATTTAATACCCGAAAATTTCAAGTACCTGAATTTTTTAGTACCCAAAAATACAGGTAGCCGGATATGAATACCCTACTTCCTTTAGCATATAGTTCAATAAAGCATGTAGTTTCTTTAAGCAAGCATGTGCTTCATTAAGGAATTAGTTCCTTTAAGCAAGCTACTTCATTCAAGTATGCTTTTTCATTCAATAAAGCTAGTTCACTAATTAAACTAGTTCATTCATTTAAACTGGTTCGTTAATCAAAATATCTCATTTAAACCTTTCATGATATGTTTATTTCTTAATTTTATTCATTAACATTTTATACAATTGTAATGCCTCAAATACCAATTTAAGGACTAAATTGAAATGATTTAAAAATATGAGGATTTATTATATTAAATAATGAAATATGAGAATGAATGGGATTTATGGTTTAGACTAAAATGTAATAAAAGAAAGTAAAAAGGGAATTAAAGTCATTAGGATTAAAGTGAATATTAAATTGGGTGTTATGGGGTATTAGATAAGGAGATAAGAAGAAGGGTGATTGAAATCAAGTCAACTCTTCTCTTCTTCTTTCTCTACCGTGGGTGAACCCTCCTCTTTAGCTAAAAGGTAAGTTTTCAATTTAATGGTTCATTCCTCTAATTTTTATTGGGTATTGAAGCTTTGTACATTATGGAAGCTAAAGGAAGGTTTAAATGAGATTAATACTAAGTTATGGATGAGATATTAGAGATTAAAGAAAATGGGTTTTTGAGTGACATGTTGAAATATGAGGGTTTATGGATGTTTTATGGTAGATTTGACTTGTCATAAAGGTATAAGAGAGATTAGAAGCATGGGATTGGATTAAAAACACATTTGGAAAAGTGGTGTGATTCTTAGAAATTATTGTTTTTAGAAGGTGTTAGATGTTTCAAGTGTCTAAATGAAGGAAAGTTAGTAGGGGTAAGTAAAGAAGTGTTATATAGTATTGTTAGGGGTGAATGAGAGGAAAATTGGCCAAAGTTGGGTAAATTTCGGGGTGAAAACTAGAAAATCTTGATAGGGGTATCGGTACCTATAGAACTGTACCGATACCCTAGGCAAAAAATTGGGCTAAATTATATGAGGGGTATTGATACCGATTGAATCAGTATCGGTACCTAACGATGTGGTATCGATACCATGGTGAGGGTATCGATACCCTAAAATATCAAACCTAAATTTGGTATCGATACCGGTGGGAGGTATTGGTACCATAGCATAGGGGTATTGGTACCATAGCATAGGGGTATTGGTACCATAGCACAGGGGTATCGATACCATGGTGAGGGTATCGATACCAGGTTTTTTCGAAGTTAATTTTGGTATCGATACTGTAAGGGGTATCGATACTGAAGGGCCAGAAATCTTAAGTTGGGATGATAATGTTGTAGAAAGGTTAATAACATATATTTCAATTATTGTTACGTTATAATTGTTAGGAAATACACTAACAATTGATATTATGCATGTATGTAAATAAATATGGGATAGATCGAAATCAAGCTCCCGAGTCGAGTAAGGCGAAAGGCAAGGGCCAAGTCCAAGAGTAATAATCTTTCCAATCAGGATATTTAAGCAAGACGAACCGGGTGAGTGCATTTAATTATGTATGTATATGTTGTAAATGTCAAAATAACATGATTTATTGATGTATGTATGGTGATTACTGAATGGAACTTTGTGTGCTAAAATGATAAGGAAATCATACTAAGTGTATGGATTTTCAGATAGAGCACTAAGTGTGCTAAATGGTGAGGAAAATCATACCAAGTGTATGGATTTCCAGATAGAGCACTAAGTGTGCTAAATGGTGAGGAAAAACATACTAAGTGTATGGATTTCCAGATATGGCACTTCATGTGCTAAAATGGTGAGGAAATCATACTAAGTGTATGTATTTCTAGATAGAGCACTAAGAGTGCTACAAGGTTAAGGAAATCATTCTAAGGGTATAGATTTTCAAATAGGGTACTTTGTGTGCTAAAATGATAGGGAATCATATTAATGGTATGGATTTTTAGATAGGGCACTTCGTGTGCTAAAATGAGAGGGAAATCATACTAAGTGTATGATCTTCCAGATAGAGCACTGAGAGTGCTAACATGATAAGGAAATTAAATGAATTGTATGAATTTCTTATGGAATGTATAGAGTCTAATAATGATTGATAAATGAGGTTAATAGCATTAGTGATACAAATTATAGTATATCTATTGTAATTAAAGATTCCATGGAGGTTAAATATCATAAAATAACTTATGAGTAGAATTTTTACTTGTGATTAATTATGCCTCACTAAGTATTACTTAACGTGTGTTTATTCCACGTGTAGGTTGAATACAACTGAGTAAGGAGATATTTGGACATTCGGTCAAGGTCGCCTCATCAGTAACCGTATGACATAATGGACTGTTTTTTCATATTTTAGTTGGCATGTAATAGATATAGTAAAAACATTTTAAAAACCTTTTATGTTAAACTAATGTATAATGGTAAAATGTTAAACATCTATTTTATCATATATGTAAGTGGATGCATGTTTTCATATAGGTAAATCATAATGATATACGAAATGAAACAAATTTGTAAAACATTTTAAAAACCTTTTATGTTAAACTAATGTATAATGGTAAAATGTTAAACATCTATTTTATCATATATGTAAGTGGATGCATGTTTTCATTATAGGTAAATCATAATGATATACGAAATGAAACAAATTTGTATGGATTTCTAAGTCAGAAACTATTTTAAAAGCAATGTGACATATGTACCTCGTATACATATGAGTATATGGGACATGGGTGTTACAATAATTGTGTCTAGGTGTGTGAAGGGAGATGAACAATCACATCAAATGCAAGAATATTTGTCAGTTTTCTTCCATTTCTGGATTCAATATATATGTGTTTTGATCCTGAAATCTATTGGATATTATTTCTCTATCTGTTAGATTTCCAACGCCTTTTGAATCACCTCAATCTGATTTCAGAAGCTTGAGATATGACTATTTTACCGAAGATAGTGCATGCTAAAATTTCATTATGGAAAATGCATGTAAGGAAGGCTTGAACATTCAAAAGTCTCTCCAAATGCATTCATTCAAATGCATGGACTTCCAACATACAATCTTCCTTGAATGGGTTGCATTTTTTTATTATCATTTCGAGAGTCTATTCAAATTCTACCAGAGAGACAAGCTTTCAAGTCATTCTTTATCATATTTTGGGAGAGACCCTTCAAATTCTTCAAGGAGACATACATTGAAGGCCTACTTCATTCTTATCAATAAGGCATTCAAGAAGGATAATTTCATGAAGGTCATCATGAAATTTCAAGAGACACTTCCCTTATAGACACTTGGATGTCTACATTCATTCAAGGGTGTCCACATTCATCGTACACTTCGTCATAGATAATCAAGCTTTGGAAGATCAAGAGTTTCTTTCATGTGGACAAATGGGTGTCTACATTCAACCTAGAATTATCCACATTTATCCTAAAGTTTCATCAAGTCTATTCAACAACCAAGGAAGAAAAAAGGACACAAGTTATATGGAGTCTTTATTAGCATAAAGATGAATATTTACATCTTTATTGTGACTTTTAAAATCAAAGCCTATGAACACTATAAATAGGCATCATTTCTCTATTGTAAAAACACACAATATGATATATATATATATATATATAACCTCTGTTTGAGTTGCTTTATTTATAGTTCATTTGAGAACTTTATTAAATTCAAGTTTGTTTTTGTAGTCTTCAACCCATTCCATTGTTTTATAACGTTGGTTCCTAACTTCTTATAGCTAAAGGGTCACGTCCGATCCCCTACCACTTCAATCCATTATATTATATTTTTGGTTCCTAATTCTATATAATTAATGCATCACAATCCATTTTTCCTCCATACTACCCTATCCATGCCAATATCAACATTACCTTAATCATTCTTCCATTCCGTATAAACTATATCTTCCACCATTATTCCATACTTCATTCTAAACACAATAAACATCTATCATCAATCATTTATTCACAATTTTATATATATCTTTCCTTCATCATCTTACAAGTTTCAAGCATTGCAATTTTCAACACTTACTAGAATCACGATTAGGCAAACATCACATATGATTTAGTAACATCACAATCAAATTCATATCATTAGTTCTAGAAAATATTTTCTATTTTGTTTTTTAGAAAAATGTTTTCATTTTTAGTTTTTAAAAAAATAGAAAACATGTTTTGTTAATAAATATAAAACTTATTTTCATAAATAAATGGAAACACGTTTGGTACCCAATTTTCTAAAATTAAAAAAACAAATATTTATTAAATAATTAAAATAAAATATAAATATAAAAAATATAATAATAATAATAATAATATGATTATATGAATGAAAGTTTTGAAAATTAATAAAACCAATTACAATCTTTTTCTTCATAAAAAATAATAATATATTTGTTTTGCATTTTTAATTAGTATATAATTAATCCATAATGATGTAGCAATTTCTTCTCTAACTTGAGTCATTTCAGCATTTTGTGACATGTCAAATACAATATGCTCCTCGTCTGAGGTAGATGAAGTTATTTCCATGTCATCAATCTCTTGCTTTTTCACCCTCGTCATATAATTCATCCTTTTCAGCTTCCAACCTAATAAAATTATGCATTGTACAACATGATTTTGGTCTATGACGTTGTTTACTAAGAGGATAATCAGACATATCTCTCAAAATAGCAAATCTTTTTTTCAACACTCCAATACTTCGCTCAATCATATTTCGAACAGAAGAATGACTTATATTAAATAATTTTTCTTTCCCTCTTGGTTGATGTCTACCTATAAAGTTGCGTGCATTATACTTTGTCCACGAAATGGTATTAAAAATCCTGGTATGTTTGGATATTCAACATCTAGCATGTAATATTTACCTACAATTCAATACAAAACACTTACAAATAGAAAATTATATATAATACACTAATAATGTTAATTAATTGACTTTTATCAAATAACTAAACTATTAAAACATATCGACACTTAGCAATGTAAGAGAAATTTGTTCAGCACGATTATTTAATATCGTATTAACAAAAACTCTAGTGTTATGAGTCGTTCCTTCCCACACAGCACACACAAATGTAAATAGCATGTCATGGGAGCAAGCTACCAATACAATTTAAGAAAGATTTTGTTTTCGATTCTGAAATGGTATATGTTTTGATGTAGGAGTTCAAGCAGACACTTCAATTCCATCAATAGTCCGAATACAATCCTTAATTCATAAAAAATGAATAAAATCATTATATAAGTTTAAAGTATAAACAAAAATATATAGAATGCATATCTAAAAAAATATTCCATCCTTTAACATACCTTGAAATAAGGAAACCAATTAGAATTTCTTGCAATTTCTAGTTGACATCTTCTCAATCTCTAGGACAAATAATTTTAGTTCCTAATTTACAGACAGTTATTAATACTTTTTCAAATCATATCAATACAGTTTCAGTAGAATGTTGAAATCGATCAGCTGTAAGTCTTTATGTTGCATTTTGACCTATTATAAATAAAAACATTGCAATTGCTTTTTCTACTAAAATTATTTTCTCATCTTCTAAAAGTGTATCTACCTTTAATCAATCACAAAAATTTTAAAAAAAAAAACATATTTTTTTCATGCGAAACATTTCATAACACACTGTTGAATTTCCAGATAAAATCTCCATAACATAGTCTTTAGTATAGAAGTTATGCATGGCATCTTAGGTATGAATGCATTATAGTAATTATGCACAAATTTTAGATGAATAGATTGTCCCATCTCACCATCTAAATCGGACAAACTTAATGAACTAGAGCTTATACTTATTATAAATTCTTGTAAAATATAAGCATAAAATATTTATTAATGATATATCTCATATATTTAATAATATCATATAAAATATAGTCAATTAATAGTTTTAATTTTTTTTAAACTACATAAAATAAAATAAATGGTAAATAAAATACACTTAAGATGAATCTAGACTATTCACCTAATTCTTTCGTCTTGCATTAGACATTCCAACGAAAATCTACCTTTATTCTGCTGATATGAATTTTTCAATTACTTTGATGTAAGAATGTGAAGAAACACACTCCATGTTTGTTAAAATTTTCACACATATTCCAATAAAATAAGGACTGGGAAATGATAACTAGTATTTCTCAACTTTTGCTTTAACAACTTTTTCTTTGACACTTATCCAAAAATACTTGTATCTTATTTATTTTTATTCATTTTGTTAGATCGATATTCTCTTAGAATTGAATCAATTTTCTAGACTCTTCACCTTCTAAACTAATACCTCTCAAGTCAACATGTATAGAATCAAATAAAATATCTTCTTTCAAACGCCTCTCTTAATTAGGAGATATTGAATCTTCGGTAGATAATTGTTGAAATTCTTCAGTTATATTGAATATTTCACCAAGTAATTCATAATCTTCGTAACCTTATTTTTTAAACTTTTTGAACTCTTTTTTTTCTGTTAAATAAAAAATATACAATAAGCATGAATTAGATTCTAAAACATTAAAGTGGAAATAAAAATAAATTTATCTTAAAAATTCTTCCCAAGTTTCTATATGAACGGTATTTGATGTCACATCCCATTTAACTCCAATATGTCCAATCAACTCAAAAGAATAACGATACTTCATACATAAGCGATTGAACTTACCCTTTAATCTATCAAGAGCATTGCATCACACGTCTCATTACTAATTTCAGCCCACGATTATTTTTTAGAAGTACATGATTGCAACTTTCTTTCTCTAACATTTTCAACTAAAATTTGAACTAGTGCGGCCTCATTTATGTCATGTTAATCTTTCGTTTCATCGATATCTTTACCTATTCGTCCCTTCTAAATTACTAAAATAAATAAAACTATGAAATTAAATCAAAACAAATTTTATTTTAGATAAAAACAAGGCAAATAGAAACTACAAGTTACAAGCATTTCAAAACATAAGATGATTGCTCAATATTAAACAAAAAGCTACATAAGAATAATAATAAATTTCATATGAAATTAGTTATTTACCTGGAAAATATAAAATCTTCAAATATAAAATCTTCAAATATAAAATCTAAATATTAGCAATTAATTTGCAGTTTACGAGCTTTGAGATACTTGATATTTAAAACTAACATAAAAGGTTAAAAAGTAATTAAAGAAAGATACTTTTATTAGGATTTGAAGTTGTATTAAAGTAAAATTAATTAAATATAAATTAAACTGAAAGATATTATTAGAACTTTAACTCATATAATTAAATTAAACTAAAAATTAGTTATACAAAGATGTTAACTCCATTCGATGCAAAGAACAATTAACAACCAAAAAATATTTTATTTTTTTAAAGTCAAGTGCTAGTTACCTTGAAAGATATTAATTGCTTCTGATGCAAAGTACAATTATACATGAATTTGATTATTGTTTAAGTCTAGTATGATTAACACTTGAAACATATAATTTTTTTTTAGAAGAGCATTAACTCAAAGTAAGAATTCTAGAAAGATCATCCAATTATATCATAAATTTTAGCAAAAGAGAGATAAACATCAGTGTTGTAGAAAATTCTCAAAATACAAGTTGTAAGTGACGAGAGGAACACAAGCTTTGAAATTTTTGGATTCGATTCCGCCTGAAATACCCCAAATTTTGGTTAGTGGCCAAAATGTATGTTTTGAAAGCCAAAGTATAAAAGTGGGAAACGTTTAGTGACCTAAGTGGTAATTTTCCCAAAAATAAATTTTTATTCAATAAATAGATAGTTTAATCATGAGAGTTGGGTTTTATTGAAATTAGATTCATGATCCGAAATTTATGTTGAAAACTAGAAAGGGTTAAAGTCTAGTAAGAAATCTGTAAATTGGATCAAATAAAAATTTCAGGAAAAATTTAAGGATGATAAATTATGATTAAAAATATTATTTCCACATGTTAAAAGGATGTAAAATAATATGGATCATTGTATTTGAAGATTTAATTCCATGTTAAATCTGGATCGTTGGATTAAAGTGGCAAGATTGTAATTTTTAGAAAGTTGCTTGGTAAAATTGTAAAAAGGGTAAAATAATATGTTCATCTTTGACTTTGGAATATGATAAGGTTTATGTGGCTTGGTATTAAGGTAATTATCAAGTTTCATTAATGGCCAAATGGACATTTCTCATTAAAAGAATATTTTATTCATTTAAACTTAAATAAAGGTTAAATTAACATGAAATTTCATGAAACCTAGGCCATTTTTCAGCTCCATTTCTTTCTCCCCGTAAGAGAAAAAATTTCTTTTCAATTTTTGAGCAATTTCCTTTGGATTTGGGTTATGCCCTGAAATAGAAAATTATTCTATACGAAAAACACTATCATTTGGTACCAATATTGGATGATAATCTTGCTTGTGTTCAAAGATTCCAAATTTTAGGATTTGTGTTCACACTAGGGTTTATGAAATTGATGAAGTAATTTGATGTTTTTGAGGTTGTAGAATAATATACAAGCATGATTGTTGATTAAAAACATTTGTACATGGTTATATAAGCTTGTGTTGAATTCGTACAAACCCTAGCTTTTGGGGAAAGATGTATTTTGATGAAATTAAGTTAGGGGTTTGATTCTAGAGGTCTTGAAGTGTTGAATAGAGGTTGTTTCATGCTTGAATCAAGTGAATATCATGAAAACCCTAGTCTTGGGTACATAAACCATTAGCCCTTGAGGAAGATGATGGGAAAAAATTGTAGAAAATTACCATGGCTTAGAAATGATATTTGGAAGGTTCTACAAGCCTTAGAAAAATTTTTGGGCCAATCTGTAATTTTGTGAAAGTTGGGGGACCAAATTGATAATTATGAAAAGTTGTGGGCCGTTGTATAATTGTTCAATAATGGTTTTAATATGCTGGACATTACTGATTGAGGGTTGAAATTGAAGTTAGAATGTGAAATTTAGCCATTTTGGAAAGTTGATAAAGTTTGAGTGTTAAATGGTAAACATTGAGAAAGTTAGTTGATTATATGGTAAATATGACATTGTTGAGGTATTGGGCTGGAAATTATTGGGCTTAGTTGGGCATGAATTTGGAGAATTTATGACAATGGCCCATTATGAATAAAAATGAAAACTTAAGATAATTTTAAAAGAATTTGAAAATAATAGTATTTTTTAGTATTATTATTTTGTACAAATGTTACTAAGGACACTAATATTGTATTTTATAATTGTATGTGTAATTATGGATGCTTGTGTAGATCATGATCAAATTCATGATACGAGCAAATAGAAAGGCAAGAGAAAAGTTCAAGAATAATTGGATTTTGATAGTAAGGCATAATAGTGAAGCATACCAGGTGAGTGCATTTATTATGTACTTATATGATATGAGGATGACTTGCGATGAGTCAACCTCGAATGTTTTTATAAAAGCATGTTTTACAGTATTTTGAAATATTTTCGTAAAGTTTATGAAAATGATTTTACGAAAAATTTTAGGGCATGAACTGCCCTAAAGCTGATGGATGATCTTTTATATTATCTTAAGAGCTATCGATGTTTTAGAATAAATTTTTAATCTGCGAATTTGATTTAAAGGCCTATTGTATGTGTATTGAGTGTCGTAGGTGCATTTCGACATACTTTGTGTATGATGGTTATCAATCGATTTTGTTTAATGCATATGTTGCATTTTCGTATCAGTACTTTGTGTACTTTCGGCACTATGTGTGCATCTATGGTATTCATAATGAGTTTGTGAATTATAATTTCGTTACCTTAGTTTAGTTTTGATGTCACCACAGAACCTACGCTTTCATTTAGCACTTATGTGCAACTCAAGTAACATGCATTATCCTTTGGCATACACTGGGCAAATAAATGGATATTTTGGAAAATACTGATTGGTAGGTATGTTGGGCATACTAATTATTGTTTCACAGGTTATTTGAAAGAAGTTTGGCTTATCAAGAAAGTTTTGAGTTTTTATATATTATACGGTTTCAAATTGTATTTTAATCTTTATCGATATATCTATGTTTTTAAAATGCCTTATTTATTTTATTATGTCTCACTAAGTGTATATTTAACGTGTGATGATTTTCATGAGTAGGTAATAGCTTATGATCGGAGGAAGGGGTGCAGTTGATATCATCTGTCAAGGATCACCTCATCAGTAACATTATGACATTTCTATATGTTTATTTTGATATTACTAGTTGGCATGTACTTAGGTATGTTGTGATGCTCTGATAAGATACTTGGCATTTGGTTGTAGTATTATATTATTTTTGAACTTAAACTACTGGTTGATGGATTTTAAACGTTATTTTATAAATATATAATTGAAGAACATTTTATAAACTATATTATTAAATTGTTTATTTAAAGAAACAAAATTTTACTTGTTTTCGAGTACGAAAATGTTTTAAAAGTCACGTGACATCTGTGACTCATGTACGGGGATGTAAACAGAAAATATTTGTTACATTTATTGGTATCATAAATACATGATTAGCCGATTCTCGACCAAAAATGAGTGTATTTTATGTGAATGTGTACATGCCACTGGGATGTCAAAGTTACTGATATGATGTCAATGTGATATGATTGATGTCACTCCTCACTAACTTAAGTTGTTATTATGTGTGGTGTTAGATGTCGGGAACTAAGGATAAAGGTAAGAGAGTTGATAATGTTTAAAGAAAGGTTGAAATTGAAATCGAATCAAAACGATCCGACGTGACTTCAGTATCACGCCTTATAAGAGTTAGGGTTGTAAGGGATTTTCCTCCATTCTGTGGAAGAAATGCCTCAGCATTTAATGAAGTTATTGCATTAGAAGTTTAAATGGATTACAAGAGAAGTTGAATTAGATGAGGATCCAGAGGAGATTATTGAATCTATTGATGACTCTGAGGTTTCTACATGTAAGCTTAAATATTTGAGTAATATTTAAGTTAAGCATTAAGTTGCCTAAAGAAATGTTGATTTGAGTTAGAGGAAATAAGAAAGCAGTAAGTAAGTTGTCCGCTAAAAGTTTGAAGGAATGTGAGTTATTAGTAAATCAGTTGATAATTATGATATCATTCTAAAGGTTTTAAAATGAGTTTGAATAAGAGTAGATGTTAACTTTTATGGACTTGATAGAGTTACCTTGTGAAGGTAAATTTGTGGAATGGATTGTCTACCCCCTTCTATGCTACAATGAATTATCGCTTAGATTACGGTTGATTTTCATGAACTTGAAAAGTTTTGAGTTCGTAGTGGAAGGAAAAAGAGTAAATTTGTTTGCTAGTGTGATTTTAGCATTAACTGCCATGAAGTTCTTGATACAAAGTTGTCATGTCTTTTTATTAACTGATATGGACATTTAAAATTTCATAGTTGAAATGGAAAATGTTTCAATTGCTCGAGAATAATTTCAATGGATCCAAAAACGTTTTATGGATTACCTCAAGAAAGAAATAAGGAATTTTAAAATAGATGTATTCTATTCGACTTGATCTCAAGTGATATAATAGAGGTAAACCCTTTTGGTCATGGTGCAAGTGTGAGTCGGACATGTAGTAAATATCCGATAAAGATTCAAGAGGCTATGTTTCTGGTGAATCTGAAGGAATTATCATTTAATAATTTAAGATCATATTGGTCATGGGTTGGTCATCTACGCATTATGGTTGGGTTGATTGTCGCAAGAAGCGATTATTCCAGCAAGATGCGGAGGTTTTGGAAATTATAGTGATTGGTGAAAAAAAACAAAATCACCACCCAATGTTATATCAACAATGATTGCGAAGAAAATGATGTCAGAAAAGATGGATAGGGCTTTTAAAGGATTATGATGCGATCTGTGACTATCATCCAGGAAAGGCTAATATGGTGACTGATGCACTTAACTGAAATACTTTTACAACCTTAAGAGCTTTGGATTCGCATTTGTCTTTAAAGAAAGACGGCGCCTTTATTGATGAGCTAAGGTTAAAGCTGATGCTTTTAGATAGAATAAATGAGTTACAAGAAAAAGATGAAAAGTGTTTGGCATGAATTACACAAATAGAAAACGACGAGACAAAGGATTTTGAAGTCAAGACTAATGGATGTTTGTACTATCATAGGAGACTTTGCATCCTTGACGGTGAAAAATTAAATAAATATATTCTTTCTGAGGCACACTATAGTCCTTTGACTATGCATCCAGGTGGAAACAAGATGTACCAAGATTTAAAGAGTTGGTTTGGTGGCCTGGTTTGAAAATAGCCATTACAGAAATTGTGGCAAAGTGTCTGACGTACCAATAGGTGAATGCTAAACTTCAAGTGCCTTCCAGATTATTACAACCGATCTTGAATCCTGAATGGAAAAGGGAACGAGTCACTATGGACTTTGTTATAGGTCTACCTTTGACACCCATCAGGAAAAACTCAATATGTGTGATTATTGATAGATTGAAGAAGACAACTCACTTTATTTCAATTCAGACAGATTACTCTGTGGATAAATATAGGAGTTGTACATAAAAGAGATAGTTTGGATACATAGAGTTTTTGTCGATAGTATCAAGCAGAGATCCAATGTTTACTTCAAGATTATGGAATTTCTTGCACGAGACCTTGGGTACTCGATTGAATTTCAGTACCGCTTTTCATCCATAGATAGATGGTCAGCCGAAGTGAACCATTCATATATTGGAAGATATGCTAAGGACATGTGTGTTTGAGTTCAAGGGATCATGGGAAAAGTATTTACCTTTAGTAGGATTTGTTTATAATAACAGTTATCAGCCAAGCATCACGATGACCCCTTATAAAGCCCTTTATATGAGAATGTGTTGAACACCGTTCAATTAATTCAAGTTAAAAGATTGAGATCTAGTTGTCTCTGATTTGATGACAGAAATTAAAAATAAAGTGGGGATCATTCAAGATAAACTCAAGATAGCTTCTAAAAGAAAAAAGTCGTATGTAGACCTAAAGAGAAAAAAGATTGAATATGAAGTGAGTGATAAAGTATTTATCAATGTATCGCTTTAGAATATAGTATTGCAGTTTGGACGCAAAGGAAAACTGAATCTGATATATATTGGACTTTATGAGTTTTTTAAAAGAGTTAGATCAGTGGTTTATCAGTTAACATTGCCTTTCGAAATGGACAAGATCCATAATGTTTTTCATGTGTCGATGCTAAGGAAGTATCAATCAGATCTGTCACATATTATCATCCCGGAGGAAATAGAGATTCGATCAGATTTGACCCATGAAGAGGAACCAATTGATATTTTGTCTTGATAAGTCAAAGAACTGCAGAAAAAGATTATTCCTTTGGTCAAAGTTCTTTGGAGGAATCATAAAGTCGAAGAAGCGACCAGGGAAAGAGAATAGGATATGAAAAGATAGTATCCGCTCTTTAAAGTGGGAAAAGTTTAGAGACCTATGCGGTAATTTTCCAAAAAATAAATTTTATTCCATAAATAGATAGTTTACTCTTTAAAGTGGGGTTTTATTGAAATTAGATTCATGATCTGGAATTTATGTTGAAAACTAGAAAGGCTTAAAGTTTGGTAAGAAATCAGTATATTGGATCGAATATAAATTTTGGGAAAAATTTGAAGGATGATTAATTAGGCTTAAAAATATTATTTCCACATGTTAAAAAGATTTAAAATAATATGGATTATTGTATTTGAAGATTTAATTCCATGTTAAATCTGGACCGTTGGATTAAAGTGGCAAAATTGTAATTTTTGGAAAGTTGCTTGGTAAAATTGTAAAAAAGGTAAAATAATTTGTTCATATTTGACTTTGGAAAGTGATAAGGTTTATGTGGCTTGGAATTAAGGTAATTATCAAGTTTCTTTAATGGCAAAATGGATATTTCTCATTAAATGAATATTTCTCATTAAATGAATATTTTATTCATTTAAGCTTAAATAAAGGTTAAATTCACATGAAATTACATGAAAATTTCATGAAACTTAGGCCATATTCAGATCCATTTCTTGCTCCCCGTGACCAAGGTAAGAGAATTTTTTTTTCAATTTTTGAGTAATTTCCTTTGGATTTTGGGTTATGCCGTGAAATAGAAAATTATTCTTCTCGAAAAACGCTATCATTTGATACTAATATTGCATGCTAATCTTGCTTGTGTTCAAATATTTCAAATTTTAGGGTTTGAGCTCATACTAGGGTTTATGAAATTGATGAAGTAATTTGATGTTTTTGAGGTTGTAAAATAATACACAAGCATGATTGTTGATTAAAAACATTTGTACATGGCTATATAACCCTGTGTTGAATTTGTCCAAACCCTAGCTTTTGGGGAAATATGTATTTTGATGAAATTAAGTTAGGGGTTTGATTCTAGATGTTTTGAAGTGTTGAATAGAGGTTGGTTTCATGCTTGAATCAAGTGAAAATCATGAAAACCATAGTCTTTGGTACATAAACCATTAGCCCTTGAGGGTAATGGGAAAATTGTAGAAAAATTACCAAGGCTTAGAAATGATATTTGGAAGGTTCTACAAGCTTTAGAAAAAAATTTGGGCCAATCTATAATTTTTTAAAAGATGGGGGACCAAATTGATAATTATGAAAAAGTTGTGGGTTGTTGTATAATTGTTCAATAATGGTTGTAATATGCTGTAAATTACTATTTGAGGGCTGAAGTTGAAGTTAGAATGTGAAATTTAGCCATTTTAGAAAGTTGACAAAGTTTGAGTGCTAAATGGTAAACATTGAGAAAGCTAGTGGATTATATGGTAAATATGACATTGTTGAGGTATTGGGCTGGAAATTAAATGCTGGAAATTATTGGGCATAGTTGGGTTTGAATTTGGAGAATTTATGACTAGGGCCCATTATGAATAAAAAGGAAAACTTAAGATGATTTTAAAAGAATTTGAAAATAATAGTACTTTTGAGTATTATTATTTTGTATAAATGTTAGTAAGGATACTAACATTTTATATGTATGTGTGATTATGGATGCTTGTGTAGATCATGATCAAATTCGTGATACGAGCAAATCGAAAGGCAAGAAAAAAGTTCAAGAATAATTGGATTTCGATAGTAAGGTATAATAGTGAAGCATACCATGTGAGTGTATTTATTATGTACTTATATGATATGAGGACGACTTGCGATAAGTCAACCTCGAATATTTTTATAAAAGCATGTTTTACAGTATTTTGAAATATTTTCGTAAAGTTTATGAAATGATTTTATGAAAAATTTTAGGGTATGAACTGCCCTAAAACTGATGGATGAACTTTTATATTATCTTAACAGCTATCGATGTTTCAAAATAAATTTTTAATCTGCTAATTTGATTTAAAGGCCTACTGTATGTGCATTGAGAATCGTAGGTGCATTTAGACATACTTTGTGTATAATGGTTATCGATCTCTTTTGTTTAATGTATATTTTGCATTTTCGTATCAATACTTTGTGTACTTTTGGCACTATGTGTGCATCTATGATATTCATAATGAGTTTGTGAATTATCATTTCATTACCTTAGTATAGTGTTGTTGTCACCACACAACCTATGCTTTCGTTTAGCACTTATGTGCAACTCAAGTACCTTGCATTCTCCTTTGGCATACATTGGGAAAATAAATGGATATTTTAGAAAATGCTGATTGGTAGGTATGTTGGGCATACTAAATTTTGTTTCGCAAGTTATTGGAAAGAAACTTGGCTTATCAAGCCAGTTTCGAGTTTTTATATATTATATGGTTTCAAATCGTATTTGATATTTATCGATATACGTATGTTTTTAAAATGCCTTATTTGTTTTATTATTACATAGCGTGTGATGATTTTCACGCGTAGGTTATAACTTATGATCGGAGTGAGGGGTGCAGTTATGGATGGGCATGGGTCGAGTTTTTGGTCCACCCAACCCGAGAACAAGGGAGCCACCACCCGAGACTCGACCTGACCCGACCAAAACAAGAGTTCACCCAACCCGAACCTGAACTGATATATAACTTAGAAACCCGACCTGACCCGACCCAAAATAATAATAAAAATACTATTTTTATTCAATAAAAAGAGTGACTTAATTAAAAAAATTATATATAGAGGGGTGTTATTGTAATTATTCCTAAATTATATATTTTTTCGGGTCGGGTCGGGTATTTTTCACCCTAAACCTGAACCCGACCCGACCGAACATCACACTTAAAAAACTCGACCCAACTCCGATTTTTTTTAAGAAAACCCAACCTGACCGTCGAGTTCGGGTCTCATGCCCATGCCTAGGTGCAGTTGATATCATCTGTCAAGGATTGCCTCATCGGTAACAGTATGACATCCCTAGATGTTTATTTTGATATTACTAGTTGGCATGTACTTAGATATGTTGTGATGATCTGATAAGATACTTGGTATTTGGTTGTAGTATTATATTACGTTCGAACTTAAACTACTGTTTGATGGATTTTAAACGTTATTTTATAAATATATAATTGAAGAACGTTTTATAAATTATATTAGTAAACCATTTATTTAAAGAAACAAAATTTTACTGGTTTTCAGGTACGAAGATGTTTTAAAAGTCACGTGACATTTGTGACTCGTGTACGGGGACGTATACGGAAAATAGGTGTTACACTGCCATTGAAGCCTAGATTTTGCAAAGCATTGATGTTTTTTTATTAATTGTATAGATAAACATGGATGCTTTCCTTCCTCAAGTTAAAATTTGAAACCCCAAAATTTTATTTTGTAAATTTTGAAAATAGTTTTTTAGATTTTGAAACAATTTTCTAAGAAAACATTGAAAACACCATTTATATGTTTTTAAATTTTCACTTATTTTTTCTTTCATTATCTAAAAATTATTTTCTAATTTTACCACCAAAAACGTTTTATTCAACGTTTTCTATTTTCTAAGAAAATGAAAATGAAAATAGCATTTATTTTCTGAAACCAAAGGAACCCATATGCCTTAAACACCCATTCAGATTCGAGCATCAACCATCTTCAGAAACCAACATTCACATAATTTGATAAATCATAAGTCTTGTTCAACCACTTGATGTCAAACTCAAAAAAAAAAAGAATGAACCATGTGTGGTAGTGAAGCAATGCAAACAAGTATCAATGTGAACTAAACTGAAAACGAATACCATACCAGCCAAACTCAATCATCAATGGAATCTGCAACAGTGAAAAAAAACAGCGTCATGATCTTTTAATGAATGATACGATGTGAGAAAACAACCATGGTGACCAGAGATGTAGGTGAAGAATGTAGAGTTAAACGGTTGGGGTTTAGTGATTGACTGAAATGAATATTAAAGAGAGAAATACTAAAAGTGTACTTTGAATTTAAGTAAATTATAATACAATCTGATAGTCCACTTATAATTATTGGATTTATATAACCAAAAATCATAAACAACTATTACTAACTAATTAATTAATTATAATTTAATCAATTTTATACTCTAACTCCTCAACAACAAACTACAATGGATTCCTTCCCCCCTTACAAGGAATCAAATCAACAACCCAACAATTTTTGCAAACCCCCTCAACAAACGGTAGCAGGCGTGTGAAAAGGGAAAAAAACAACTAATCCAATAAATTGGGGATCTTTGATTGTGAAAATTATTGATATTAAATTAAAGATTTTTGGATTTCAAAGATATAAAATTGTAGAGTGACATTATGAGTTTTCTTATCAAAAAATGGAGTGTCGGTTAAGTTTTGGGAAGGAGAATGAGAGACAATGAGGTTTTGAAAGAGGGGAGTAAGATCCAATGAAGATTTGAGATTTGAGGTTTGAATTTAGAGTTTGAAGGTTTAAGAGTAAAATATAATAAATTTTATTTTTTTATTTTTTAAATTATAAATCTTATGTGATAAGTTTTATTTTTTAAAGTCATACCATAACCCTGTTAATGAAAAAATGATTGATTTATCAAAAAACTCAATGTATAAAGTTGAGTGACTTAATTGAAAAAATTAAAAGTACAATGAATAAAATAGGAGAGAGTCTAAAACAGTAGGCTATGCATGGCTATTTTCATCCAGCTGTTGTGCAACAGCAGCTTCTAAAGCAAGGAGGTCTGCAAGCTCATCTAGGGGAGTCAAAACGAACCAAACTGAAATGTTGCCACGAGGCAATCTTTGCCATCCTATCTGCAATCTTGTTTCCATTCCTGCTGATCCATTGGATTTTTTCATCCAACATCCAGACTGTCGAAGCTTCATAATTGCGCGAAGCAAAGGAATATGGCTATCTATTGATCTACTATCTTCTACCAATTTTACTGCTCTGCTACAATCAGATTGGATCCATAGCCTGGGAATGCCAAAGCTTCTTGCAATGAGTAGACCTTCATAGATGCTCCAAAGTTATATGTGTAGTATCGACTTTGTCCCTATATTCTTTGTAAAACCTATAATCCATTCACCGTTGGAGTTACAAACCACACCACCAATTGAACCTCGCCCATCAAATGTCGTAATTGCGCCATTAGTGTTTAAACACATCCACCCTCGGGGTGGAAGAGACCACGTTGGAGCTGTCGCATGCTGTCTTGGATACCCGACAGGGGCTTTGAAACTACTTTCATAGCATTTTGCCCAATTATAACTACTGTGAATAGTAGAAATTGTTTTGTAAGTGGCACCCTTAAAACATAATCATTCCTTTGTTTCCAGATTTGCCAAATGAGAGCAATAAAAAAGGAGACTAAGAAGGATCACCATCACTTAATAAAACAAAGGGAATGTTACTCCCTATAAAAGAAATACACTAACGTAAATCTTTTATTAATTTTACGCTAATGTAAATCTTTTATTAATTTTTAAAGAGAATTCAAATATGTATATCATTTCAGAAAATATTATCTTTAGTAATGTTTTTTGTGTGAATTAAACCCACATTGATTATAAAAAGGGTAAAATATAAATTTCATCATTCAATTTTCTTTTCACTCCTATTTCAATTTATAAAGTTTAATTTTTTTAATTTATTCACTAAACTTTTGTTTTGCTCCTATATGGGTTATTTCACCATTAAATACTTTATGAGATTATGATTGGATATTTATTTTAAAAATCATGAAATAGTATCGAAACTTTCTTCATTTTTGTAAAACTTTATGTTCGAATTCCCTTTGATTTCTTAATGGTGAAACATCTTCTTTCAAATTCCAACGATGGAAATGTGGAGAAGGAGCAAATGAGTTATATATCTTGATTCTACACTGATCAGATGGTGGATATTATAGATCAAAATGATTTATGACTTATGAGTTTCGAGTTTAAGGTTGAATTTTATGAGTTTTAAACAGAGGTCTCTGGAAGTGTGAACAACGTTGTCTAACATGTCTGATGTTTTCGGGTTTAGGCTCTTCTTCGACAAGCTAATTTGTTTTACATGCTATGCGTATTGGTCATTCAGTTTGTATGCAATTTGTTGATTGACCTCTGGGTCCTCTCAATGGTATAGTGCCACTATTTTTCCTCCACCTAGGATTTGGAAGGTTTTTTTATGAGGCTCATAAACGGTGCAAAATCTCTTTAAAAAAAGTGATTTAGGTAAAATCTAAACTGATAAAGTGATGGGAGGCAATGAGACGAGTTCATCAATATCTTGATTGGTTGTAGAAGACGTTAAAGAATGGTAATTACAATGTCGACATGACATAAGAATGAAAATGTAAAACTTTCATACTTGGAGGAAGGAAATAATTTTAAAAAAAGAAAAGAAAAAATTAAAATGATGTGGGTTACATATGGATTCTATATCAATATAAAATAGTTCACGCCAATATTTGTGTCTATATGTCACCCTTTTATTTATGATTTAAAACCTAGATTATCTAAACAAGAGTAAATCAAAAGTTTAGTGAATAAATTGAATGTTAAAGTTTAGTGATTAAATTAGGAGTAAGAAGAAAGTTGAGTTACAATATTTGTAGTTTACTCTTATTAAAAATATTTTATTTAGTAATATAAACAAAATTCAGAAGGCGTATACCCTTAAACCCTGGTGCAGCGGCCGTTGAAGAAAGAAGAAGAAGGGTTTTAGTATTTGAGAGTCTGCAATGGAGGCTAGTTTAGGTGAAATCCCCTTTGGTATCGATTTTCATCCTTCAAATCAATTGGTCGCCGTTTCTCTCATTACCGGTGACCTTCATCTGTATTCCTCTCTCCCCTCCTTTTTTATTTAATTATTCCTCTTCGCAGTTTGTTTCAAACATACTTATCTATTGAGTTCGATTCTCTTTTACAGATACAGATATAATGCAGACAATTCCTCGCTACAAAGGTACAAATTCTAACTTTGTTGTTTAAACAATTTCCATTTATTTCCACAATTACGTTAATACTGAAGGATGAAAGTGTCTCGTGTTTCTTTAATTTATTTGATGTTAAGACTCTTGGGTTTTCATATATATATATATATATCTTTTCTGTTTGAATGATTTCCCTTCCTTTCCATAATTAAGTTAATTCAAACGAATGAAACTTTCTGGTGGTGAATTCTGAAAGTTTCTTTTATTTATTTTCTGCTAAGATGCTTGGATTTTCGTGCTCACGCTGAGTCCTGTAGGACGGTTCGGTTTATCAATGGTGGACAAGGTTAAGCATTTTCTTTTGTAATCTTATTTCTCTCACTGGATTCGATCTAATGATGGTTGATTATGTTTGTGGGCTCAGCTGTGGCGACTGGCTCAAAAGATTGCTCTATTCTAGCAACTGATGTTGAAACTGGATCAATAATTGCTCGTCTTGAAAATGCTCATGAGTATGTTCTCACTGCTTTTTGGTGTACTTTTTGTCTTTTGTATTGGTTATTGAAATGCAATTTCATTTGGATGTGCAGGAATGCCATCAATAGTTTGATCAATCTTACAGAATCAACTGTTGCCTCTGGAGATGATGAAGGCTGTATTAAGGTCCCCTACTAATTGATTCGTGGATTGCACGTGGTGCAAATTGTATGTTAAGCATGCTCTCCTTCTTTGCAGGTATGGGATACCCGACAACGATCATGCGCTGGCTCCTTTAATGCTCATGAAGACTTCGTTTCGGATATGAATTTTGTACCTGATTCCATGAAATTGCTAACAACAAGGTATTTGCCTTTTCAATTATCTTAAAACATTTCCAGTTTCTGACAGCAGTATGTTTCATAAATATCCTGATTTAGGTCAACTGACGATTACAAGAGGTTTTGTTTCCTTCTGCTTCCCAATTAGAAGTGATATATGTTAAAGAAATGCCAATTGAAATAATTTTTAGCTCAAGAAGATGCTTGTTTAAGAGAAATGAATTTGTTTATGAAGATTTTAATAAAAAAGAAAGGATAAGGATGACTATGATTCTTTCTTTCTATATTCTCCTTTTGCAGTATACCTGGTTTATATCATTTCTCTTCTTTTCATTGTTCTAAATTACTCTGTGATTCCTCCTCTATGAATAACCTTCCTAATGATTTTTTCCATGCTGAACATATCTTTATTTTTCATTGTTAAGTGGAGATGGGACTCTATCTGTTTGCAATCTTCGAACCTATAAAGTAAGCATTTGCTTGGAGCCTTTTTTAAATGTTATATACATCTGATTGCAGTATGGATTTGGACAATTGATTTATAGGTTCAATTCTTTGTTGATCATAGGTTCAAACACGCTCTGAATTTTCTGAAGATGAACTTTCTTCTGTTGTTGTCATGAAGGTATGGGCAATCATTTATGAAAATATTGTTTTTCATTGATAATCATTTATTCTCAAGTAAATAATTTAATCATATTTAATTTTTTTTCATTTAATCATAGTTAAACTTAATTAGATGGCTTAAGAACTGAACCTACTTTAGTTTAATTTAGATTAAAGGAGATCTAGATTGAATTTAATTTATTTAAGAAGACAAAGAAAAAGTTGAGAAAGGATGTAGGAAGAGGTGGAGGACAGTTGAGTGTGCACTTGGGCCTATGTTGGATCAATGAGATAGTCTTGAAATATTCAGCTAGCATCCCTCATGTGATAGCCATATGCCTTAAGATTTAAGAGGCGGTAGATGGTCAGGCCACCCCTCCAAATGCAAGCCAAAATTGTTAAAAGTAGAGCAATTCTCTGTAAACTCATATATTTTCTGTAAGATTTGTTACATAATTATATACAAGCTATAACATTAACTTAGGAAACTCTTAAGCTAAGAAATTAACTAATTCTAGAGAAAGATACAATCCCTTAAAGTTAGGGATTGTAACTACTAAATGATAATCACATAATCCTATGTAATTATGCATAATATTTCTAATTTAGGAATCTATTTTCTGACACCCCCCCTCAAGCTAGGGAATGGATGTCCTCCATCTTCAGCTTGCTTGCTAACTTCTGAAAATACTTCCCAGGTAGCCCCTTAGTAAGTATATTTGCAACTTGATCTCCAATGGACATATAGGGAGTACAAATTAGTTCACTGTCAAGTTTCTCTTTTATAAAATGTATATCCACTTCAACATGTTTTGTCCTGTCATGTTGAATTGGATTATGAGCAATATTGATTGTTGGTTTATTATTACAATACAACTTCATTGAGCCTTCCCATTTCAATCTTTAAATCCTCTAAAATAATCTTTAGCCACACCAATTCACAAATCCCAAGTGTCATTTCTCTAAACTTAGCTTTTGCATTGGATCTAGCCACAACATTCTGTTTTTTGCTTTTCCATGTCATTAGATTTCCTCCCAGAAAGGTACAGTATCCTGAAGTTAATCATCTATCAACCATGGACCCTGCATAGTCTGCATCAGTATAGAATTCCAAAGTCAAATTTCCTCCCTTTTTAAATATAATTCCTCTGCCTGGTGTGCCCTTCAAATATTATAGAATTTGAGTTACAACCCTAAGGTGTGATTCTTTAGGGTTGTGCGTGAATTGGCTTACAACTCCAACTGCATAGGCATTCTCTAGTCTGGTGTGTGATAAGTAAAGTAGTCTTCCAACAAGTCTATGATATAAGCTTCTATCAATTGTTGCATCCTCAATTGTATCTCTAAGCTTGTGATTAACTTCTATTGGTGTTTTTACTGGTCTGCACCCTAGTTTGTTATTTTATGTCAACAAGTCTAGGGTGTCTTTCCGTTGAGATAGCTTGTATCTCCAAGATCCTTTGCTGTGAATGTGCCACTTCAATACCAAGGAAGTATTTTAGTCTTCCAAGATCTTTGACTTCAAACTCCTTTACCAATCACTTCTTTAGGTCATCAATTCCTTTCAAATCATCCCTTGTAACTATGATATCATTGATATAGACCAACAAAGAAGTAACTCCTCCTGAAGAAGAATGTTTCACAAATAAAGTATGGTCACCTTGACTCTGTTTGTAGTCAATCTCAGCATCACTTTGGTAAACCTTCCAAACCAGCTCTTGGGGATTGCTTTAACCCATACAGAGCCTTTTTTAATCTGCACACTGCCTGCCTAACACTTGGACCAAATCCAGGTGGGATGTCCATGTAAACTTTCTCCTCAAGATCTCCATATACAAAAGCATTCTTAATGTCATACTATTGTAATTTCCATCCTTGATTGGCAGCTAATGACAATAAAATTCTCACAGTGTTAATCTTTGCAACAGGAGCAAATGTCTTAAGGTAGTTTATCACATAGGTTTGAGAGTATTCCTTAGCCACTAACCTTGCTTTGTACCTCTATAAAGATCCATCTGACTTGTACTTTACTGTAAACACCCATATGCACCCCACTGTTTTCTTCACTTCTGGCAGTATCACCAAGTCCCATGTTTTGTTCTTCTCAAGTGCTTCCCTCTCAACTTGCATGGCAATCTTCCAATTCTCATTTTCTAATGCCTCAGACACAATTTTAGGAATGACAATGGTATTTAGGCTAGTAAGGAAGGCCTTATGGTTGTGAGATAAGTTCTTGTAGGACATAAATAGGTAAAGAGGGTTTTTTGTGATGCAAGTTATTTTTCCTTCTCTAATTGCAATAGGAAAATCAAAAATCCCTATGATGAGAAACATAATCAGATTTTTCAGTGGTATTTGGCTCAGAGATAGATTCAGTAGTTACCTCGGTTTGTATAGGAGAGGAAGAGGAGGATTGAACCTGCACCAGTGCCTTCTTCCTTGAGTAGACCAGCAGAGGACGAGTAGTGTCCTGAGTCTTTGGTTGAGGGGTGTTAGGATTAGATTGTAAGGTGGTAGGCTGGTAAACAATAGGCTACTGGATAGGCTGGTAGATAGGAATAGGCTGTTGAGCTGGTGTAAGAAAGTCAATGAGAGGATAAAGTAGGAAATAATCTCTTTCCTTATCTTCCCTGAATAAAATCTCCCCCTGAAGATAAGGGTGAGTAAAATAGTTTTCCTTTTTTGCAAGAGTGACATCAGCAGAAATAAAGTGCTTCCTTGTAGGTGGATGATAGCACTTGTATCCTTTTTAAGTGGAAGAGTAGCCAACAAAGATACATTTTAATGCCCTTGAATCACGCTTACCCCTATTTTGAGTGTGTATATGAACAAAGGCAACACAACCAAATGTTTTAGGTTTAAGGTTAAGTGAGGGACTAAAATTTGGGAAGAAATTGGTTAGGATTTGTATAGGGCTTTGAGATTCAAGTACTGTAGTGGATAGTCTGTTTATCATATAGGTGGCAGTTAACATAGCTTCCCCCATACTATTTAGGAACAGTTTTTTTTTGAAACAACAGGACTCTTGTTATGGCAAAGATATGATCATTCTTCCTTTCTGCCACACCGTTTTGTTAAGGGGTATTCACACAAGAGGACTCACGTATGATGCCTTTCTCTTGAAAATAGGGTAATAGGATTTGGCCCTTACCATTGTCTGATCGAAACCTTTTTATGTCTTCCCCAAACTGAGTCTTAATCAATTTATAAAAGGTTTTAAAGGTAGAGCTTACATCTGATTTCTGTTTTAGAAGAAATATCCATTACACTAGGATACAATCATCTATGAATGAGACAAACCATCGGTCCCCAGTTTTATTTGGAATAGTGGATGGCCCCCAAACATCACTGTGAATGAGGGTAAAAGGGTTGGAGGCTTTTTTTATTACTCACCGCAAAAGAAGTGTGTTTATGTTTTGATAGTTCACATGTCACAATGAAATTCTTCAATATTTAAGTATTTGAACAAAGAAGGAAACATAAGTTTTATAACTTTAAAGGATGGGCGACCAAGAGGTGATGAAGCCATATTTGGTCTTTATTAGTTTTAGATTAGGATAAAAGTGAAAAATGTGGGGAATTTAGGGCACTGACTTGTCCACCAGGGTCTTCAAGGTAATATAGGCCATTTACTTCTTTAGCACGTCTAATCATCCTCCTTGTTCCTGAAAAATGCATTGAGTAGGATGAAAAACAACACTGCAGTTAGTGTCCTTGGTAATTTTCTGGATGGATAGAAGATTAGTAAATAGTTTTGGTACATGAAGGACATTTTTTAGTGTAAGAATTTTACTTATAACAATATCCCCTTGACCAGCCACTGTTATCATAGTACCATCTACAACTGTTATTTTTTTGTTGCTAGGACAGGGTGTACAAGTGATAAATCTGATTGAAGAATTAGTCATGTGGTCTGTAGTCCTTGAGTCAATTACCCAGGAGCTTTAGGTAGGTAAATCTGAGGCTTTAGAGTCCTAAGAAGAGGATATACCTGAGAAAACCGGACTACATGTCCCTGTAGAGGAGGTTTTTTATAGAGATCCCAACAAGCTCTTCAATTTCTTTATTTCTTCTCTATTGAACTTAACAGGCTGTTCTTGAGAGTCCTCAACCAACTGTTTGGTTGTATATGCTCTTTCTTGTCCCCTAAATGATCCCTCTTTCTCTGAAAAATTTTTACTTGTTGTTTGTGGCTTGCCATGAAGTTTCTAGCACTTCTCTTTTGTGTGGCGATGTTTCTGGCAGTAGGTGCATCATAGAGAGTCCCTGTTCACTGTTTTTGCTGCTTCTGGTTGATTATCTTTAGTAATTTGCTGTTCTAGACCAGTTTTTCTCTCGGTTACAACTTTAGTGACCAAGGCTGAACTCTCCACTTAACTGCTTTCAATCATAACTCCTCTTTCTTCCTCAGCACGAATGATTGCAATAACCTCATTTAGTGTGAGTAGATCTTCCTTTCCAAGAATCTGGACTCTCATTGCATCGAATTCAATATTTAGTCCATTAAGAAAATGATAAATTTTGTCTTTTTCAACAAATCTCCTTAGAATTGTTGCATCTTCACTACACCTCATTTGGATATACTAGTAGTGATCTATCTCCTGCCAAAGGTTCTGCAGTAAGTTAGAGTATTTTGTGATTGACCTGCTTCCCTGCTGGTGGATGAAATCTTGGTCTTGATTTCATATATTTGGGCAGCATCTCTAACATTTGAATAGGTTTGTTTTACAGTCTCCCATATCTCTTGGTGGTATTGAGAAACATGCATGTATCACTGATCTTTGGCACCATGGAATTCCATAACGAGGACATTACTAATGAATCATGTTCATCCCATGAATCAAACCTAGGATCTCCTTCCTTAGGTCCAGTTTCAAGAAGATGACTTAACTTACCTCTACCCTTTAGAAATGCACGAACTAGTTAAGACCATTTAAGGTAGTTTTTCCCATTCAACCTATAGGCAACTTGTATATTTTACAAGTCACCTAACGGGTAAGAATAACTCTCTTAATTCATTGTGACTACTTGAACAGTCTCAGAACTGGTAGTGTCGACCATCTCAACCATGTTTTTGTTGGGTTAACATTACACACTTAAGGGAAGGATTTAGAAATAAAAAAAAGTTGCTAACAGGACCCAGGAATGAGCTAAAAAGTTTTGATACCATGTTAAAAGTAGAGTAATTCTCTGTAAAACTCATATTTTCTGTAAGATTTGTTACATATTTATATAAAAGCTGTAACCTTAACTTAGGAAACTCTTAAGCTAGGACAGTAACTAATTCCAGGGAAAGATACAATCCCTTAAAGTTAGGGATTGTAACTACTAAAAGATATTCAAAGAATCCTATCTAATTATGCATAATATTTCTAATTTAGGAATCTATTTTCTGACAAAAATTATCCATCACCTGAAAATTAAAGTAGCAATGACAAATATTTCCAATCAGTGAAAACTATTTGAATCCGGATCTGTGAAGATTGAGAATCAGATGGGCATGAGAGGCATCTGCTCATCTTCGGAAATATTCAAGTGGGGTTCAGCGAGATACAGTTTTTTTGCTTCTTTTACCATTTTAGACGTGATATCAAGGTGCAAGGTGCACCCCTAGGTGCAAGAACCTTTATATTGGCTCAGGTGCAAAAGAAGCCTCACTTGAGGAAAGTAGGGCACAATATGCACATGTATTTATATGTGTGTGTGTGAGAGAGAGAGAGGGGTCCATTTTATCTACAAAACATGCAAGTGTTTGTTATTAAGGCAGGTTTTTTCTATGCATATATCCTTACAAAAAAGTGTGCATAGCACACAAGCTGAGTGCTTGGTCAAATGCACCACGCCTGAAAGGGTTTGAAGCACTTTATTTGTCCAGCTCTAAGGGGCAAGTCATAGGCCCCCTAAGTGATTGCATTGACAACACTGATTTTAGGCATTGGTCAGTTCAACAAAACAGATCTAGTGCCAGCCCTCTTATCTCTCCCCTTTTCTTTAAGAATGAAATCATATTACTTTTCTAATGTTGTTTAGATTTTATACGACTTTTAAGTTGTAGTATTGAGGTTTACAAAATATTGTTTCTTAGTGGCATTTAAATGGAAAATTATCTTCTATTTTATCACATCACCTAGCAATTTTCTGTAATATAATTATCAAACATAATGGAGAATGAACAGTGTTGTCTATGCGTGGATTAATTCACTTGTTTGTAAAAGTGTAATGGCTTAAACAAAAGAGAGATAATTGGGGTGGGTAAGTAGCCAGTTAATTGAAGTTGAGTGGCTTTTAGAAAGGTTTGGATTTATGGTGCCGTACTTGCAAATTTTAAAGGTTTTGGCGCTCTGCGCATTTCCCAAACACCAATCACCATAATTGTATAAATTGTACTTTATATGGAATCCTTGTTTGTGCTGTACATCAGCATAGATTTTATGGAAAGTTAATTCAAAAGATGCCATGAACCTTTTACTTCTGGAGGTTTTCGGATAATAAAATTTTAATGAATGAAACAAACTTATAGAGTTTGGTTGAGGAATTCATTTCTGGGATTATTTTGGTTGCTCATCTCCGCTTCCTTTGAAGATATGATAGAAACTCTTTCGTTTACTAGATAACTTATTTGTCTTTTTAATTCATGAGTAATGATATTTTCTGTTAAAAACAATTAAATGCATTGGTTGTAATAATAAGTCATATGATTATGGGAGTTTGAAGATAGTTCTCATAATCTAGCTTTGCCTTTCATCCCCTAACTTTATCTTCATATGCCTTGTATATATCAGAATGGTCGGAAAGTTATTTGTGGATCACAAAGTGGAACTTTGCTGTTATATTCATGGGGTTTTTTTAAAGACTGCAGGTATTGTGCATTACAAAACATCACTTATTATTTCTCTGAATCCTCCATGATTTTGAATTTCTTTCTCCCCTTCCCCCACCCAACCTTCCTATCTTGGCTCTTGCTATGATGTTTTCACCATATGTTGCTCCCTGAATTATACATTTGATTGTCTAGTGATCGTTTTGTTGATCTTTCTCCAAATTCTGTTGAGGCTGTGTTGAAGGTCAGCTGATTTCCAAATTCTTGTAATATTGATTGGATTAAAATAATCAATAAACATTTTGCGCCATAATATTTGTTGTCAGCTTGATGAAGATAGGCTCATTACAGGAACTGAGAATGGACTCATCAGGTGAGGCTTGAGCATAGAAGGATACATCTGTTTAGCTGTTGATTTGATCTGCCTGCTCGAACATTGATTTTATTTTGTTTGAATTTTTCTTCAGCCTAGTAGGCATTTTACCTAACAGAATCATACAACCAATTGCAGAGCATTCAGAATATCCAGTTGAAGGCCTTGGTACATTTCTTTCCTCTTTATCAACGTTTAGTTAACTATGTTTAGTTTGAGTTAGAATATCCAGTTGAAGGCCTTGGTACATTTCTTTCCTCTTTATCAACGTTTAGTTAACTATGTTTACTTTGAGTTAGAATTAATTGGATCTTTGGGCATGGCTAATTTTTAAAAGGCTACTTTTACTTTTCTTTTAGAACTACCTGCTTTTGATTTCAAAAGCTAATAGCAAAAAGTAGCATATTGATACAAAAGCAGAGCCTGTGCTGGCTATATTTATAACTGTTTAATGTGGCATATTTTTTATTCTTTATCCTATTTGAGCGAATGCCAGATTTGTTTACTTTATCACTAAACTAAGAAAGCAAGAGGCCTATTTTTAAAAGCTAGTGGCAAAAATGAGATGCTGGTTATGCTCATAAGCGTTTAATATTAGCATGCTATGTATGTTTGTTAATGCAAACAAACGTCATCTTCTCTTTGCCTCTGAGCTTGCTTTTGTATAATGGTATAGACAGTGTTGTTAATTTGTGTTCTTATGAATAAATGACTACAATCTTAATTCCGGCAAATCTTTCCTTTAAGCTTTGTATTTATTGATCTTAAAAACTTAGTTATTTTCTTTGTATTTTTTGGCGCCGATTTTTTTCCCCTGCTTGCTGAAAATGCTTCTGTATTTTTTATTTGTAGCTTTTTCTCATGATAGAAGATTTCTTGGTAGCATATCACATGATCAGATGTTAAAGGTGTGCATTTCTCTCTCCCTTTGATTGCTTTTCTTTTATTTATGAGATTGCGATGATATTATGTTGTATGAAATATTAGAAGCTTATCCGGTATATTCTCCGGCTTTGGCATATAAATGATTGCATTTGCATGGAGAACTTTTCTTTGGCATGTCATTAACAGTATGGAGGTTATTTGCTGCAAAAATAGGTGTGATGGTTAGCACTTGTAACAAGTGATTCAGTAGGTTGGGAAAATCCAGCTTAATGTTTTTATATATTTATTTTCTATAATGCAGTTATGGGATCTAAATGATATATTGCAAGAATCTGAAAACACCGTAAAAGGTCGAGATGGTAGTTCAGACAGCGATAGTGATGAGATGGACGTGGATGATAATCCTCCTCGTTCTAAGAAAGGTATGGTACTCTCTTTTTGACATTGCTGAGATTTTTGGTGATATAAAAATAAACATCAGAGTATCATCTTAGAATGTTGAATTTATACCTACCGATCCCTAGAATTCCCTGAGTTGCTTGATGTCCGTTAAATGGTTTCATGCTATATAACATGACTTGTTGTCAGGATGGACCGGAGAGGGTTGATGGAAGCAGTTACCTCTAAAAATTTTAAATTCTCATATAATTTAGTTTTTTTCTTTGTATTTTTTTAATTAATAATCCATTTTCGTTCCCTAATATTTTATAAGTTCGTCTTTCTAACATAAAATTATGCGTCAGTCTTTGCATATTGTGATTTTTCAAAATTGTTTTTGCAGGGACAAAGACAAAGAATGCAGCAAATAAAGGAGCTGGTTTTAGTGGTTCAAATAACTTTTTCGCAGATCTTTAGGTGGTTGGTGGACATTTGAGAAATGATTTTACCCATGGAATTGCTTTCGGTACATTACAATTGTGGTAGCATGTCAAGTATTCCTTAATATATAAACATGATTTGGTTTTGTTATTGTTGAGTATGATATTTTATATTATAGTCCAAACAATTCGTACATGTGTTTGGGTTTCGACAGGTTTTTTTTCCTTCTAATTTGATGGAATCTGTATCATGGTTATTTTGAGAGGGAGGTGTTTCACATGTAATTCAGTTTGAAAAAAAATTATTAATCTATGACGATTACAAGGTAATATATGTTTTAAAGATTTTTAATTATTTGATAATGAAAGTTTAAACACATTTACAATCTCTGGTACTTAAACGTGGAGTATCTAAAGATAACAATCATTTATTTAATAAATAATTAGCATAATGCAAACAAATACCCTTAACGTTTGACAATATTGTTAAATTTGCTCGTATTATTTTTTAGAACTTTTGACCCCTCAAACGTTTCATTATAGGTAAAAAAGAACCTTTGTTGGATGAAAACTGTTAGTCAATTAATGATCAACATATAGTACTGACTAGGCAATTACATGTGGAATTAGATGCTGATGTGGTGTGTCCAGATCATAATAGATAATGATGTGGCACTGCCATATCAAATTTTCAAATAAAAATTAAAATATTATTCTTAATATTTATATATTTCTATTTAATATTTTTTATATAATGAAATAATATATATATCAACATCATATTGATTTAAATTTAAACCAAACAAAATATGCTTTTGTAGGGAGTTGAATCTAGGTCAAATGCTTGAAACTATATCACCTAACCACCAAACCAAATCTTTCATTTGTTTATCATTTACATTACAAAATATTTAACATATACATTATGTCTCTCACACATTTCATCAAACACCTTCTTCATCCCCTCTTCACATGCAATTTCTTCTCCCTCTTAACTACGTGATTTTACACGTAAAAGATTTTGTCCTCAAATCTACTCAATGGATCTCTCCCTGTAAATTTTGGAGGTGTTAATCTGGGTTTATAGAACTTATCTTACAACAAGATTTCAGGGCCAGTATCACCAGGTTTTGCGAAGCAAATTCCTCATAAAGCTACCATTGATCTCTCATTCAATAAATTAATTGGTGCAATCCCAGAGTTTGCAACTTTGATTAATCAGAAAACTGAGTCTTTTTCAGGTAACTTGGATCTATGTGGGAATCCATTGAAAACCCCTTGCTCGATTCCTTCAACACTTTCAACTCCACCCAATACGTCCCAATCCATATTACCAGCCATTGCAGTGATACCCAGGTCAATAGACTCAACCCCAGTTGCAAGCTCAACACCTGGAGAACCAAATAACATCCAAAACCAAGCGAAAGCCGGTCTAAATCCAGGCACAATAGTAGCAATAGTTGTAACAGATTTATCTGGCATCTCTATTATCGGCATGATCGTTCTCTACTTATACCAACTCAAAAAGAGAAAAGCTCTCACACAAAGCATCACAACACCAACAAGCAACGTCGAGAAAATACCAGACGTTCCAGTCTCGACAATAATACCATCGTCGTGTTCATGCATCAAGTTAAAGCGCTTTTTGACAGATCAGAGAACAAGTTCCGATAGTGAAATTGAAGAAAAAAAAAACAAGGGTTCAATGTGAACCAGAAAGGAGGGGAGTTAGTGACGATGAACGAGGAAACGGAGCTCTTGGAGTTAGAGACTTTGTTGAAATCATCAGCTTATGTTTTAGGGTCGAGTGGGTCGAGCATCGTGTATAAAGCCGTCTTGAAAACGGCACTGCATTCGCTGTGTTTGAAATCCTTTCCCTCTTTTTCCCTCTTTTATTGCAAGAATCATCAAGCTGTGTGATTAATAAAAGTATATCCACACTCGTTTGATACAGGATTCTCAGCCTTTGACCGAAGAATCTGAGAGTAGAGATCCGGGTATCTGTAAAGAAGAGGAGTCTCAATCGCTGATGAAGGAAACTGCACCATCTCCTGTTAATAATAATCCCTCTTCCGCTGGTCTTGGATGATGAACGTGATAATTTGACCATGACAAAAGCGTGAGCATCGCTTCCTTTGCCCATTTCCTTTATTTTTTAATGAGGGGTGTTATAAGTCTGGAAACCTTTGGTGTTTCAGGAATTCAACAGTTTGTGAGATTGAGAGTCAGCAGGAAGAGAAATTCCAGATTGATCTGATAGTGTGGATCCCGTTGTTGTTAAATGATTTGCCACGTATACGTTAAATACTTTGTAATGCAAAAATAAACAAATGAAAGATTTAGCTTTGTGGTTAGGTGATGGAGTTCCAAACATTTGGTCTAGGTTCAACTCAAAAAAGCATATTTTGCTTGATTTAAATTTAAATTAATATGGTGTTGATTTGATACATGTTATCATCTTATTGGATAAAAAATATTAAGAATAATATTTTAATTTTTATTTAAAAATCTGAAGTGGTAGTGTCACGTCATCATCTATAATGACCTGGACACACCACATCATCATCTATCATGACCTGAACACGCCACATCAGGATCTAGGTCCTCATGTTCTTGCTTGGTCAGAACCATACGTTGACGGTTAATTGACTAACGGTTTACATCCAACGAAGGTTCTTTTTGACCCATAATGAAATATTTGGGGGTCAAATGTTCCAAAAAAAACTATACGAGCAAATTTGACAATATTGTCAAACGTTAGGGATATTTGTTTCTATTATACCTTAATAATTTAAGTAATTTAGTTTATGCAAAAGAAAAGTATATTTTTTGTGAAAGAAAAAAAAACCATATCCATATTATATGTAAGTTAACAATTTTTTTAATAGTTTAAGTTGAGGACAATATATTATATATTCAGAATTTTTTTAGTGATAATACATACATTTTATAACTACGTTCTATAAATACATTCGTAGAATTTAATTAAAAGTATTATTAACAATGAAGTTAAAGAACAATTAAATCGCAAGCAACAATCATAAGCATTATAAATCAAAAAGGAAACATCACCTATACATTTATTTGTTTGTAATGAAGTTATCCGTAGCAATGAATAATTTCAGTATTTTTAACGATCATTATTAGTAAAATACTCAATATACATATAAGTGTTCATATTTCATTATTTTTATTTAGTTGTTTAAAGTATTTTTCAGTTAATCTAAGATGTGTAATTTTAGAAACATTATTATTTTAAGTGTCTCGACCATAACGACTGTTAAAAAAATTATCTGTCACATGTCACATTTATAAAATTTCGAAATTTTCATTTAAAATAAAAAACTTAAAATTATAATAAAAAAAAACTCTCAATCTATTTAAAATCTAAAAAGAACCCCAAACATTAAAAACCTTATTTTTAAAATACAAAAATCAACCACCACCGTTGTTGGTCATCAACGAACTATCATCCTAGTCATCGTCGGACGTCAGTCACCAAGTAACCTGCTTTCATCCCATTCCCTTAAATTCCTAAATCTCAAATATTCAAATCTTTAAATGTTTCTTAAAATCTTTATAATCAATTGTGACAATAAATCATTTGATCGATTGTGATAATCAATCATTTGGTCTTAACCTTTAACCGTTCAATAACTTGAGAAAAGCGCAGGGAGGCAGGGACGACACAACGAGAGAGGGTTGCTAGGTGACGTGAGTTTGGGGTTTTAGATTTTTTTTATTAAATAATATTTTAAATGATATTTTTTTAAATGTTTTTATTTAAAAATTTTAAAATTATATAAATGTGACGTGTTATTTAATAGATTTTTTAACAGTTGTTATGATTGATACACTTTAGATGATAAAATTTATAACATTTAGATACGTGAATTGATCAAAAAAATAATTTAAATACCTAAATATAAAATGATACAATTTAAACACTTAATTTTATATTAAACCATAATAAAATGAAACAAAAAAATCATTCAAAGAGTACGAATAAACACAAATAAGTTCGAATGAGTCAAACTCAATTGTTTTATAAATCTTCGATCAACAAAAAAAACCTTTAATGAGGATTGTTTCACCAACGTAAAAGTTTATGAAAATAAAAACAAAAATCATAATTTTTTAATAAATATATAATTTATTTTTAAAATAATTTTCGTTGTATGAAATATTAATGTCGGTAATTCACTTAAATTTTCTTTGTCTTTCTTTTTAGATAAATATAATAATTAATTTATTATATGATTTATTTTTAAAATAATTTGAAGGGTTCTAGATTAGAATAGTGGTGAATTTAGAAAAATATTAATGACTGGACCAATGTAAGTATAATAAAAAAAGTTATCTAATATTACGAGTATAGATATTTTTCAATATAAAATTTTAATAACTAAAACTAGTATAATTACATGTTCTAAAAGAACTTTTAAATTTATTTAAAAAATACATAGTTCAAAATATAATATTTATGAACTCTCTCTTTTTTCACAAAACCAAAATTATCTACAATTGAGACAAAAGAAATTTTGATTGAGTAAAATAACATATGAGAAATAACTTTTAAAGTTTTATTATAATCTTGTAGGTGATGTTGAAAAATTTCTAAACAAACCGCTAATAACACCACAAGTTCATAAGTAATTAATGAACAAATAAAAATAAAGTATGAAAATTCAGAAAAAGTAATAAAATTTTTACAGAAAAACATCAAAAACCTAAAATTTCAGTTAAAATATTGGATTACCTTCAAGCTTTAAAAGGAATCCTTTGAAGTTAAAAAGCACATAATAAATATAAATAAATAAGAAAGAAAGAACATCACAATATATAAGTTATAAGAAGGTAGATTTTAGTTTGAAGAGATAAAATTATAGTTAAATTTGAAATTAAATAATACTCTAATTAATTTAGTTTTGATTAAGTAAAAATATAATTAAAACTTTTAATAAAATTATATAATTATTATTTTTTTTCTCTTGGCACAAGGGGCATGGTCTAGGTAGGCCCATGCCTCCCTCCAACCTGATTAGAATTATAGGTTTTTGAATTTTTTTTTGGTGAAATAAATATTAAATTTGAGTTTAAGATGTCAAAAAGAAGTGAACTAGAAATATTGATCAATGATAACGACAATCGCTGATGACCGACGACAGTGATAAACGGCAATTATATACTTTGCCTGGATCCATGAGTTAACCAAATATTTCACTTAAAGTTTAGAATTAAATTTATATTTTATTTATAATTTGAGATCAAATTAATATTCCATCTAAAATTCATGGATTAAACTAAAATTTAATCATTTTTATTAATGTGACACATCATCAAATTAATTCATGATTATGTAAGTGATTAAAACGTTACTTTTTTTAAAACGGGTGACTAAAGTAAGGTAGATTTTAAAGCGTTATTTTTTCAAAACCGGTAATTCAAATAAGATAGATTTTGAAAAAATAGGGATCACCATTGTAATTTACTCTAACATGTTACCCTAACATTTCCTGCAATTTAAGAGTCGTAGGCCTTCATCACTTGTACTCTTCCATCTAGAGGTAAAACAAACTGAGTTAAGATAGTATTGTCGAATTCGACTTGAAAGTTTTAAATGTAAGCTCGACACGACTCAAAGACTCACGAGTCTAAAATTTTCAAGCTCAACTCGAACTAAAAAAACTCAAACTCAAAATTAATTCGAAAGCTCGACTGAAGCTCGAGACCCAAACGCCACTTTTCTCTCATCAAATTATCATACCGATGGCTCGTACCAAGCAAACTTCCAGGAAATCAACCGACGACAAAGCTCCATGCAAACAGCTAACCACGAAGGCCGCTAGGAAGTCGGTCGACCATGACATAGGACAATAGCCGAGCCTGCTAAAAAGGGCCTTACTTGTAATGCTTTGTGTAACACCCCAATTTAGGGGCTAAATTTTAAGAAATTATAAAGTATTGGATTTAATTGGTATTTTGAAAGAAACAGTGGGTTAAATTACAAAATTTTAAAGTGGGAAGACCGTTTTATGAAGTACAGGAAGTTCAGTGGCTAAACTCATGGTTTACCCATTTTTATTATGGGATGAATTATAACTCCCCACCCGTGCTCAGTTTTCCAGATTCCTCCCATTTCCCTCCCCTGTTCACCCTCCTTTCAACTCCGATCTACTCGCCGTCTGACCTTCGATCGACGAGCCGAAACAACCATCGTGTTCGTTGTCAATCGAGGAACAAAACCCCTCAAACCTTTCGTCGTGAATCATCGTCGTTCGTCGTTAATTTCAGTCGGAAGTATCGTCGGTAATAACTCGATTTTAGTTGGTTTTTCATCGATTCACGACGATCGGGTCATCCGTTTACGACACCTCCCGCACCATCGTGTTCCTTGTTCCATTCCAAGTCTACCGGTGTCATCCTTGGTCTCCGTCGACGACGACACATGAGGAGGTGAAGCGGTCAAAGTTTTCGATTCGGTGAAATCGAGCTCTCCGCCGTTCAAAAATTTGAACCGAGCTTTGTAAGTATCTCGAAATCGCTCAAAATAATTTTTAGGAATTTTTTCGGGAATTTTCCGATATCAAGACACTGTTCACGCGCCGTCACTACGCGTGGGGAAGACAAAAGTGACCGGTTTGACTGTTTTTGGTGCATAGTTGACCGGTTTGACCAGTCATAACCCGACCCGACCCGACCCGACCCGTTGACCCGTTGACCGTTGACCGACGTTGACCAGTGTTGACCAAAACTTTGACTAGCTTTGACCGAGCATTAAACGACCTTTGAATTTGACCGAGTATACCTATCCTGACATTTTTCGACGTTCCAAATCTGATTCCGCAATTCGTTTTTCGAAATTCGAACCCGAAGGCCTCGAAATTTCCGATCAAACCCGTTGACTTTGATTTTGACCGAAAATTCTAAATTTTCGAAAAGTCATATTTTATGCTTTCAATGTCTTGAATCCGAATCTGAAGTCCGTTTCGCAAAATTCGAACCCGGTAAGCTGTTTTTCACTGATTTATCACCCGATTCGATCCGTTTATCGCAATTAAGCTCCGTTTCTGATATAATTTATGTTGATATGTATCTGAGGAATTATTGGAAGCTGAATTGAAGATCAAAGGCGTTCGAATGGAATTTTTATGGTCGATCAGTATTGCACGGAAATCGAGGTAATACTTTACTACCTCTTTATGCTTTATGTAACATGTTGATATTGGTAAATGCATGAATAAGATAATGTTGGTCACTTTTGTGGAGTTGAATAATTTATTCACTCGATATGAATGTGGTAGAAATTTTGTAACTGAAAACGAATCGAATGACTAATATAATAGATTGAAAGATTGTTAGAATTAAATTACAAGATTGTGATTAGTGATAAAGAAATCAGACATGGATTTGTAAATTTTATTTAATATCATCAAAGGTTAAATGTTAAAAATACTTGGATGGGAAATTATGAGAATATTTCGGTAGGGTAAAATTACGAAAATACCCTTATGTTGTAGGATGACAAGAATTATCCCTGGAAGTTGGTTAATAACTCTGAAAAGACATATTGATCCGATATAACTACTGATGTGCATAAGAAATGTTAGTTTTATTTGGAAATTATGGATAACCGGTTTTAATCCTAGGAGAGTTTGTGAATGATACTAGAAGTCTGTTAAGAGAACCGTTTCAAGATCAGAGAGTGTTCATGAAAGCAATTAATTATAGGATCTCTAAATTATATTATTTTCGTTAAGAGCTAATATCGAAATTATCTGGTTAAGAAATTACGGAAATGCCCTTAAGAGGTAGAATAGTCTGAGTTGACTCTAAACGGATTTAATTGTTAAGATCCTGACTTAGTGCATGAAAATTCCTGATATTCCGTTTGTAAAATCTAAGAAGGCACTTGACCTGGAAATATCCGAGTTATGAGTAAATACCTAAAGAACAATTTGTCGGGGTGTTTTGTTGTCAGAATTGTTCGAAAAGACTGAAATAAATGATAAGATTGAATTTAATAGTAAGATCAGACGGAATGAAATGATTAAAGTACACTGAATCTGTACAATGACCAAAATACCCCTGTAATGGAAATGACCCAAGAATATCACCAAGCTCAGGAATGATTGGATATCTTCGAGCTCTGAAATAAAAGGAATAAAACTGAACACCAAAATTACCAAAATAACCTTATGGCCTAAACTAAGTAAATACCTTGGATTAATTAAGGAATCCAAATAAGCATAGGTATTGGACTACCTTTAAAAGTTATGGAACATAACTTAAGTGAGCCAATCAATCTTAATAATATGTCAATACCTGAACGAAATAGATATTACTTGAATGCATGTTCATCTACTCAAGTTGAGCTCAATGATAATTTTGGAAGTATTCAGCTTAGCTCAACTCTAGATTGCATTCGGTACTAAAAATTGGATATTTGTTCGACAAATCAACCACGAAGACCAAATTGAACTGAACGGAAGTACAATATGTATATGAAATTCCAAAACGTCCGGAATTACTCTAGAAAATCCCGAAGTATCTGAAATGGACTTGACTGCTAATTGAATTAAGTAACCTCAAGGACTAAGGATTAAGTAAGTGATTTAGATTAGTCTGGAAACGTTAATGAACATACATGATGTAATGTTCTTATGTGTCATGAACTACAAATCAAAAACGTCAGTAGTTCATAATATTGTGAAAGCGTGAACATGAAATTAAGAGCATTGGAATATCTGTTAATCTCCTTAAGATCTGTTCAGTGATGATTCAGAAGATGATCTATGGATAATAATATTTGGCATTAAAGAGTAAATACCCTGGAAAGTTAATGAATTGACAAGTTGACAAGTATTAGTTCTGGGGGCTATTTATCTAGAGTTGTTTGATAATCCGATCAATTGACATAGATTATAAATGTCCTGAACCTTCATTTCTTCCATATCAGTTTAAGTCACATTCTGAATAACTGATGATTATGTCAGTTATTGAACTCTTCCAATAGTGATTCTGAATTCTGATATTCTATCGGTATACTGAAGATCTGTGTTCCTCTACTTGTTAAGATTATCCAATATCTTTGAATACTATCTGTAAATTCTGGTGTGTTCCCTACTCACATGAATATTTTACCTGATTTTCGATTTGATTTCTGATCTGATACTTGACTTGGATTTTGATATGATACTTGACATGAATTATGATTTGATTTTTGATATATTTGTTTACGGACGGAACATGTTTTATTTGGGGGGTTAATGTTGGAGGAAGAATACCTGGAGGTTCCTTGGCTGTGTGCTCAGGGCCTTACTTACCGGTTCCTCGGCTGTGTGCTCAGGGCCTTACTGGACGTGACGGGGTTGTATGGTTCTAGGGAACCTACACATTTTGTACGTGACGGATGGGGGTATATATATATATATATGTTTTAAAAGATCTGTATCTTTTTACTGGTTTTATGGGAACACACTAGATAACCTATTCTGATCTCCTGAACTCAATCATCCAAAATATTTGTCTAAACTGAAAGCTCATTGTCCGTTACCATCTGAAATATCAGTAGGATCTCTGCTCAGCATAAAAATCTGTAAATGTTCGGAAATAATAAGGATATGTATGTTTATCTGTATCTGCACGTTTTTCAGCATCATCTGGTAGTTCTGTATTACTGAGCTTTTCGAATCTCACTTTATTACTCACCTTTTCAGGTTAAAAGAATTGTACCAGTGCATCTATCGACTTCAGTAAGGGAGTTCTTCCGGCGTAGTTGCAGAGTATGATACATGTGATTAGGGGGCATGTAATTGTATTTTGATTTATATACGAGCCTGAAAATTTGTTTTATTTTTAAATAGTGACAACTGATTTTATAAGTTACACATTTCAATAAAAGTTTTAAATTTTCCGCTATTTTTACAGTGGGTCGCTCCGGTGGCCCAAATGTGACACCTCAGATCGGATCTGGTTACCCTTATCGGTCTGTGGGGGTTACACTTTGTTTGGCCTTGGGTTGTCAGAACTTGTCGTTATTGCTGGAGTGACTGCTCTTGTGTTTGGACCTAAAAAGTTGCCTGAAGTTGGCAAGACTATTGGGAAAACTATCAAGAGTTTTCAGCAGGTTTGTCGATTTCCTCACCCGGGTTTTTGCTCAATATGTAAAATGAACAAGAATTTGAATCATTTTCTTCCTCTGTTCAAAAATGGTTCCTTTGTTATTGGGTTGTTCTAAAAATGGAAGCTTTGGTGTTTTCACTAAGGAACCTTTAGGGGGGAAATGAAAATTGAGGAAATTATTTACTGCTGTTTAACTAGGTGAGCAATTAGAACATTCAGATGGCTTTTTATGGTGTATTGATTGAGGTTCAAATTTGAGACATGATTGAGCTAGGAAATGATAAATTTAATTTGATTGTTTCTTAAACGTCCCATGTTCTGCATTTGAGTGATATTTGGCATTTCTTTGAATCATAATTGAAGGTAGCTCTACAAGCTTGGTTTCCTTGGAATCATTACTGAAATTTCATCTGTAGATCAATAATAATGATTATTGAGTTTGAGTAACTTCAATATTATACCTTTTTGGCTGCCATTCATGGTACACTCATTGTCTTTGTGGAACTTTATCTGAATAAGTAGAGTTTCTAGTTCTACCAGAAGTGTTCAAGTTGCTAGCAGAAGTTTGTATCACTGTCGGATTGCTTGTTGTTGGCGAAGTCTTTATTTTAAACACAGATTAATCACATAGCGAGAATGAAATAAACAATGACACTAAAATACATTTGTTCTACTAAAGCAATGTATAATACCAATGGAACTAAAACAGAAAAATTATGTACCTTCTTTCTTGTGTCCTGTAAAAAAATGACAGTAGGAAATCCAAGTGTAAGACAACTCTATTTTCTTAGGAGTTTCGTGTTTAAGGTAAAATCACTACGTTATTTCAAACTGACATCATGTAGTTTTCTAGGGACGGGTTTTACTTGATGGTTCCTGTTAGTGAACTTCCTATTCTTATAATGAACTATGTTCTTTTGCATTCCCTTAAGATTTTATTTCTTTTGCAACTATTTTGCAGTCTGGATAGAGCAGGGCAATCTGTGGAGAATTCCACAGCCGTTGGTGAAGAGAAGAAACCAGATATTGAGGTCTCTAGCTCAAAGGAGAACGTATGAGTTTGCGAAACCATTATTTAGTCGATAATTTTTCTGAACTCGTTTCTCTGTTGTACCGATGAACATCGAACAAATAATTTTGAATGTAGATTGATTATGTTAGTGATTTTTTAATTAAACGGATAGACAATCTTTCAATACACTTGTTTTCGGTAATATTTTGACTGTTGAGTTGCTCATATAATTACAGGAAAAGAGGGATTTGATTCACAATTTACATGAAAAAAAGAGAGGAAAACGTTGTTATGAACTTCATATGTTTTCCTTTTGTACAGATTCCATAAGGAAATAAACACAAACACACCAGACTGTACATGAAAATATGTTTTTCTTCTTCCTTTTTCAGCTTATGCCTCAGGAAAAAAAATCAAGGATCAATCTTCTTTGTTGCTAAATGAATAAAGAACAAAAAAAAATTCTGGATCCAAGCTTCTTCTATAGATAGCCTCAAGTTAAAAGAGTTTGATCTTTTTCTTCATGAGTTCTGTCTTCATATTGGTGAGTCAGTGCTTGAAAGCAATGACGGTGTCGATAGTCATCATTAAGATATGATAAAAATCATGTCTCAATCAGCAAGTTGTGTATATTTATTTTGCATGTTAATATGTTTATGTATAAGTATGTGAATGATATATTTATGAGTCACATAACATCATTTTGCATAATTTGCATGTTATATTCATGTGCATAGCTTAACTCCTATCACATAATCAAATTAAGGGTTTAGGGTTTAGGGTTTAGGGTTATGTTTAGAGTTTAATGTTTATGGTTTAGGGTTTAGGGTTTAAGTTTATAGTTTAGGGTTTAAGATTTAAGGCTCATTGCAAAGACATTAATTAACTGACTTGATACGGATTTATAAGGTAAGTACAATATAATATTTTGATATTAAATGCTCAAACCCTTGATATTTATGATATTTGAACCCGAAACCTTAAAATAATACAACAATTTAAATAATTAGTTATTAAAAATATTATCATTAGAAATATATTTTTAATAAGGGTTTTGTTAAATTGTTTTTTTTTTTAATTTTAATAATCTTTTTTTCTATAATTGATCTTTCTTGTTTTACTTTATATGGTACATGTTAGTAGTAGGGACTAGAGATGATCATTTTCTCTCAAATATGATTTGATGCCATTAATTTTGTTAATTAAGATATTAATGTAAGTCCAAATGAGTTTTTTCTTTCTTAATTCTTTATAAAATTGGTTACACTCTATTTTGATATATTTTTTTAAATTATTAATATTTAAATTGAATCATATTTTTATTTTATTATATTTTTAAAATTTTATAAAATTTTTAATATATTTTTAAAATTTTATAATTATCAATAATGTATTTTTAATATATTTTTAATAATGTAATTTTTAAAAATCTAAAATTATAATATAATATTTTTTCGAGCTGCTCACGAGCTTTTCGAGTCGAATATCAAGTAACTCGTTTCGGCTCGTTAAGAAGTCGAGTCGAGTCCATTCGATCTGAGTATTTATCGAGTCGATCTCGAGTAACTCGCGTTCTGTCTCGTCTCATTTACATGTTCCATCGTCTAGCTCTGTAGCTTTGGCCTTCCTTTGGGTCGAGCTATCGGCTTGTCAACTGTCTCATCCGGTGTCGGTTGGTCTTTTAAAGTATCCTTTTCTTTCATGTTTACAACTATTCTCCATCATCGACTGCTCTGATGTATCCTGTTGTGTATTTCTGTTGTTGTAAATCATGTGGGTTTTTACAGACTCCGGTATTCGGCTTAAGTTCAATCCTATTAGAGTCAGTTTTAGAACTAAGATTTCGCTTGGAAGTGGCAATGGCTTTTCTTTTTGGATTGTTTTTATATTGTTGGATCTTGCTTTATTTTTTATTGGATCAAAAACTGTGTTTTGTGCAAGACTATTCGTGGTTTATGCTCGGTAATAGAGACTTGTATCTGCTAAGCTGTTAGTTTGAACTTCTTGGCATAAAAAAGAACCTCATCCAGTTCTCTTTTCCCCCTTTATGTTGCAAATTTTATTTCTCTTTTTCATATGATTTTTACATTTACATTATGTGTTCCTTCTTAATTGTTTCAGAAACTTTATTTTGATAAAGAGGAGTGTGTGAAGGATGACATCAGCAATTTCATGGGTGCCGAAAGGGGCAGCAAAAGCTGAACCACAAGTGGCTGAGTTACCTTCCTGTCGCAGCAGGTGTTCGGGTGGACTCGAAATTGGGTTTCAACTTAAATAAGTGTGTTAGAATCGTCACCGATCATTAATCATTTATTTTAAGAACAAAAACGAGTTGATTGGATACCTCGATTTCTTACATGATTTGCATCTTACCAAAGATATATCGAATTCGTTAGTCAGTTACAGTCAAAGAAGGATTAACACCCTTGAACTACCCTTTCGATACTAATTAATTTCTAATTGTCTTAATTGGGAAAATTACAAGTTAAATTTAAAAGTAAAATTTGATCCAAATTACTTACATCCGATTGATTTAAAAGAGTACCCCCTAAAGACCAAAAAGCGATAGAAAAAATATTGAATTGAAAAGAAAATATAGGAATTACATTATGATTTGTTAAACAAAGACACAAAAATAAAAAAATAAATAAAAATAATAAAAATATAATAAAACAAACATATACCCAAAAAAGTTAAAATGAAAAGAGGAAAAAAATCAACGGAATTAATATAAAAAATATAAAACCCTGAAACAAGAGCCAAATGAAAAAGAAAAAAAACAAATAAAAAATGGCTAATAAAAAAGAAAATAAATGAAAAGAGGCATATAAAAAAAGGTAAAAAAAACAAAAATTAAATAAATTCAAAAAACACATTAAATAAAATAAAAAGAAAAGAAATAAAAAAGAAACAATATATATATATATATATACAATAAAAATGTTAGATTAAATAATGAAATAAATAAAAAAATAAAATTAATTAATTAAAACGAGAGACAAAAAATAATAAGAAAAAGAAAGGACTAAATTAAAAGAAAAATAAAATAGATGGTAAATTTTAAAAGGAAATCAGGGTTAAAATTGAATTTAGGGAGCAAAAGGAACGTTAAAAAACAAATAGGGGATTAAAACTGTAAATAACCCTTTTTCTCGACAAAACACGCGGATCCTAATGGCTTTGGATCTGGTCATCAGGTCGAAGTCAGGTTGGCGAGTCAGGTATTAAAGTCGAATTTCATAAACGCCCAAACCATTTTTCATTCCCACCAAACTGATCAAATGCCCCCTCGTTTTCTCTCAACTTATTCTTCAAGTTTGAATAATACAGCCGCTTGAGTTCATAGAGACCCAGATTCTGGCCACTGTCGCCTCGCTGACCGCCGTTCATCGGTGACAAAATGAAAAAAGTTTGACACTTTTCCGAAAGCTTTTCTTCCTCATTTCAAAAATCCCACTAGTTTTTGCAAAATAGCCTCGGGGGGCTAGATATGAGAAATATTTCTTGGATGCCCTCCCCCCGATCATCAGTCGTACCTCTTTCGAGGGTTTTTCGAATCAAGAAAAAAATAAAATAAATACCACCAAAGCCACAAGCAAGCCGAAGAAGGTAAAAAAAAAACCTTTTTTATTCTGAATTTGCTTTCGAAAGCTACAAATACTTTGCTCCGATTTCTAACTATTTTTCTCTATGATTTCTTGTATCTTTCTTAGAGCTATTTTACATGTATTTATAGTCTCTAGAAAATCCCTTATTTTCAGTTTGTTCTTAAGTTTTACTTGGACTGAAATACTTGATCTTGTGTTTGTTGGGCTGTGGTTGTTGGTTGCACCGAGAAATCGGGGTGGTGAGAGGTGGCCACTGAAGTGAGGACTCTTGGAGAGTCCTCCCCCTGCACGATGGTTTGGTAACCACGTTGTTGCTCCTTGGAACGCTGAGATCATTTTTTTGGCCGTTGGATTGGGTCAGATCCAACGATCCAGATCTGGCTGCACTGTGATGATATTTGTGATTTAAACAAACCCTAATTATCTTTTTATCCTGGCCATTGATCCCCATCTTGATCTGACGATTCCCTGTTGTGCGACACTGGACTTAAGCATGAAACCCTAGCATACTTCGAGTCTCTTGTTTACCCAGTTTACTCGCTGGGTATTTGGGCTACCTGGTCTTGGCCTGCTGGGTCAGGAAGGCTTGGACCCTTGCTGGGCTCCTTTTGGACACTCTTATTGGACTTTAAACAAAAATCAGGAAAAAATAAAAATAAATAAAAATAAATAAAAATAAATAAAAATATTAATAAAATAATAAATAATATTAATATAATATAAAAATAAAAATCATTTTTAAAATTATATATTTCCTTTCAAAAAAAATTGTTTTCAAAACCATATAATATATACATATTCAAAAATTATTTTTAAAACTATATAATATATATTTTCAAAAATATTTTCAAAACTATATACTATATATATTTTCAAAAATATTTCAAAAACTATATAGTTTCAAAAATGTTTTAAAAACTATATATTATATATATTTTCAAAAACTATACAATATATATTTTTCAAAAACCGTTTTCAAAACTTATATAATATATATATTTCGAAAACCATTTTCAAAACTTATATAATATATATATTTCGAAAATCGTTTCCAAAACTTATATAATAATGTTTTCGAAAACCGATATGACAACTACATATTATATTTAAAAAAAATAGGTCCCAGACGAAAATGAGTGTATACACTTCCAAAGAATAGATTGAAAAGATGATCATGTCTGGTGCCTTAGACAAAAGGTATACCCAATTCTTGTAACACCCATATACGTATATACGCTTCCGGATACGTATACAATTGTCACATTACTTTAAAAATGTTTTACTAATTTTGTAAAGTCTTTAAAATTTTGTTGCAAACTTAATTCCACATAAATAAACATAATAAATAAGTATTCATTAAAACACATTACAATATGTTATGTTAAATTTAATTACATGCCAATAAGTTTACAAAAGGTTTACTATCGTCCTATTGTTACAGGTGGGTCAACCTTGGTGAATGATATCTGCTGTTACAGCTTCACTCCTGACTTGACTAATTCGGATGTTACCTACGCATGGAAATACACACGTTAAGTATAACTTAGTGAGTCATAATATAATAAATAACCTTTAGGTATTCATATATATTTTATTCTCCATTTATCATAATCATTTGTCATGATTCTTTCTTTTCATTTGTAACATCCATTTATGTTTATAATACACCATTATGCACTTTAAACTATAACATCTTTTCTGTTGATAATGCACCCATATGCATTTCAACTATAGTATACTTTTTTGTTGATAATGTACCCATATACATTTCAACCATAGTATATATTTATGTTGATAATGTACCCATATACATTTCAACTCTAGTATACTTTTCTGTTGATAATGCACCCATATGCATTTCAACTCTAGCATACTTTTCTGTTGATAATGCACCCATATGCATTTCAACTCTAGCATACTTTTCTGTTGATAATGCACCCATATGCATTTCAACTCTTGCATACTTTTCTGTTGATAATGTACCCATATACATTTCAACTATAGCATACTTTTCTGTTGATAATGCACCCATATGCATTTCAACTCTAGCATACTTTTCTGTTGATAATGCACCCATATACATTTCAACTAAAGTATGTTTTTTTTGTTGATAATGTCCCATATACATTTCAATTATGGCATCCTTTCATGCCAATAATGTACCCATATGCATTAGTATTTTCATTTCTTTTAGAGCAATTCATACTCTAACTCATACACAAATTCATTTCCATATATTCAATAAAACATAGTAATTACAGTAAAACATACGTTAACAATTAAACAATTCATATTAAATAATTACTAATCATTTTCATCTAGATTGCACACAATAAATGTACTCACCTGGCTTTCCTCGCTAAGTGTCCAAAAAGTAAGGATGATTACTCTGGAACTTTTCCCTTTCCCTTTGTTTTGTTTGTCTCGTGAGTTTGGTTCTGATCTAATTCAATCATCCATTAAAATATGTGACATACTCAATGTTAGTATAATTCATAACCATTGTAATTAAATCATATTCAAAAGAATATATTATTAACTTTCTATATCATTATCAACCCATTTTTAACATTTCAGGTTCTGAAGTATTGATACTACTACCCTAATACAAATACTTCTACACTAGGGTACCGATACTCCTACCTGGTATCGATACCAAAATTAGGTTCAATGTTTCATGGTATCGATACCCTTACCATGGTATCGATACTACCTTACCATGGTACCGATACCCCCTTATGGTATTGATACCAAAATTAGATCCGATGTTTGCTTGGTATCGATATTGCCACAACGGTATCGATACTGATTGAATCAGTATCAATACTACCCAACAATTTCATCTCTTTTTAGCATATAGTATCGATACTATTTTATCAGTACCGATACCCCTACCCATAATTTCCAGTTTTCAACCTAATTTTCACCCAAATAAGGTCAATTTTCATTATAATAACATCCTACAATACTTTAAAGATCTTCTTTAATTATCCATTCTAATTTTCCTTCAATTTATTGCATAAAACATCAAACAGCTATTAAGAACACTAAGTTCTAATAATTATACTACTTTTTCTAATGTGTTTCTAATCCAATCCATTGCTTCTAATCTCTCATTTAACTCTATGACAAGTCAAATTTATCATAAAACATACATAAACACTCCTATATTAACATATCCTTTCTAAACCCATTTTATAAAATCCCTATTATTTCCTTTATCTCTTCATTTTAATCCCATCTAATGCTTCCTTATGCACATATATCACTGAATGATACCAAAGTAACCCATAATTTAAAGAAAACACTAACAAATGAAAATTTACCTTATGATAGGGAGGAGAGAGCTCAAACGTGAATAAGAAGATAAGAAGAAGTGTAGGAAAAATATCTTACTTTCCTCTTTCTTCATATTTAAACATCCATATCTATTTGTAATTTTATTTCCTCTTAAAAGACTAAAATGCCCTCTTAACTTTTCTATTGATATAATTTAGTTTACATACTATTCCAAATCATTTTTCTCATCTTTTACTACTTATTCCATTTAAATCTTAAATTTTCCAATCTTTTCAATATAGTCCCTAGTCTAATATTTGGGATATTACAATTCTCCCCCTTAAGAAAATTCATCCTCGAATTTAGATAAATACCTGAAACGAAAAGGTAACGAAATTGCATTCTCATGTTCTCCTCTCTTTCCCAAGTAGCCTCCTCAACCTTATGATTTTTCCAGAGTACTTTAACCAAAGGAATCTTTTTGTTGCGTAATTCCTTTATTTCTCTAGCCAAGATTCGCACTGGTTCTTCTTCATAAGTTAAATCTGTTCGGACCTCTATTTCTTCTGGGTTAATAATGTGGGATGGATCGGATCGATATCTTCTGAGCATTGATACATGGAAAACATTATGAATTTTGTCCATATCTAGAGGTAAGGCTAGTTGATATGCTACTGGTCTGACTCTTCTCAAAACTTCATAAGGTCCAATAAATCTTAGACTCAGCTTTACTTTTCGCCCAAATCTCAAGACTTTCTTCCAAGGCGACACATTTAAGAATACTTTATCTCCCTCTTGGAATTTGATTTCTCTTCTCTTCAAATCAACATATGATTTTTTTCCGATCAGAGGCTATTTTGAGATTCCTTTTAATGAGCTTTACTTTCTCCTCCATCTCTTTAACCAACTCCGGTCCAATTAGGTCTCAGTCTTTCAATTCAAACCAATTTAATGGTGTACGACACTTTCTTCCATATAATGCTTCATACGGGGCCATTTTAATACTTGACTAATAATTGTTATTATATGTGAATTCAGCTAAAGGCAAATACTTTTCCCATGATCCTTTAAAATCAATCATACATGCCTTATCATATCCTCAAGTATTTGAATGGCTCACTCTGACTGTCCATCTGTCTGCAGATGGAAAGCTGTGCTGAGGTTCAATCGAGTACCCAATGCCTCATGTAACGACTTCCAAAACCTTGAAGTAAACTGTGAGTCTCTATCAGACACTATTGATACAGGTATTCCATGTAGTCTGACTATTTCTTTAATATACAACTCCGCCAACTTACCCATCGAGTAATCTACCCGAATTAGAATAAAATGAGCTGTCTTGGTTAACTGATCTACAATAACCCATATCGAATCATTTTTACCTGATGACAAAGGTAGCACCGAAACGAAATCCATCGTAACTTGCTCCCATTTCCACTCAGGAATGGTTATTGGCTGCAGTAACCCAGATGACACTTGATGTTCAGCTTTCACTTGCTGACATATTAGACATTTAGCAACAAACTCTGTTACAACTCTTTTCATGCCAGACCACCAGTAACGACTTTCCAAATCTTGATACATTTTATTTAAGCCTGGGTGCATAGTCAGAGGGCTATAATGTGCCTCATACAGTATATTCCTCTTCAAATCATCATTGTCGGGTATACAAAGTCTTCCCTTATAGTATAGACATCACTCTTATTTCAAAGTTTTTGATTTTATTCCTCCTTACTTGTGCCATTATCGTCAAACATTTCTTATCTAACTTTTGCAACTCTTTAACCTGATCCAAAAACGTCAGCTTTAAGCTCAACAATTAAAGCACTATCTTCCTTTACTGACATGCGTGCATCCAAGGCTCTTAAAGAAGTAAAAATCGTTCGAATTAATGCACATGCTACTATATTCGCCTTACTCGGATGGTATTTGATGATTAGATCGTAGCCTTTTAGAAGCTCAATCCATCTTCTTTGTCTCAAGTTCAATTCTTTATGCATCAATAAATACTTCAAACTCTTTTGATCTGTATAAATATGTCACCGCTCACCATACAGAATCTTCAATTGTCTGGAAGCATAAACTATAACCTTTCCATCTTGCATCAGAACACACCCCAATCCATTATAGGATGCGTCACTAAACACCACGTATTCTTTTCTCTACTCTGGCTGTACAAGTATCGGGGCCTCCGTCAATATTCTAATGAGCTCTTCAAAACTTTCTTGGCACTTTTCCATCCATACAAAAGGCACATCCTTCTGCAACAACTTAGTTAGTGGCAAGGCTAACATTGAGAAATTCTTCACAAATCGTCTATAATAACCGACAAGTCCCAATAAACACAGAAATGTTCCTTGGAGACTATCAAACCACTATAGCTTGGATCTTTCTTGGATCTAATCGAATACCTTCTATGGAAACTATGTGACCAAGGAAAACAACCTCGGCTAACCAAAATTTGCACTTTGACAATTTGGCATACAACTTCTTCTCGCGGAGCATCTGAAGAACTGCTCGAAGATGAACATCATGCTCTTCTCTTGACTTGGAATATACCAAGATATCATCTATAAATATCACCACAAATTGGTCCAGATATGGTTGAAATACTCAGTTCATCAGATCCATGAATGTCGCTGGTGCATTAGTCAAACCAAATGGCATTACTATAAATTCGTAGTGCCTATACCGAGTCCAAAAAGCAGTCTTTGAAATATCATCGTCTTTGATTTTCAACTGATGGTACCCTGACCTTAAGTCTATCTTAGAAAACACCGATGCTCTTTTCAATTGGTCAAACAAATCATCGATTCTCAGAAGAGGATATTTTTTCCTTATTGTGACTTTATTTAATTGATGGTAATCAATACATAATCGCATTGTCCCGTCCTTTTTCACAAACAGCACCGGTGCTCCCCACAGAGAAAGACTGGGTCTTATAAACACCTTATCTAGTAGCTCTTTCAATTGGACTTTTAATTCTCTCAATTCAGTCGGAGCCATTCTATATGGAGCCATTGATACAGGTTCTGCACCTGGATAAACCTCAATCCTAAATCCTACTTCACGATTCGGAGGCAATCCTGGTAACTCATATGGGAAAACGTCCGAAAATTTTCTAACGGTGGGAATATCATTTACTTTAGCTTCCGTAATTCGAGTATCTATCATATTGGCTAGAAAAGCTATACATCCTTTCGACATCATCTTCTTTGCATTCATAGTGGATATCAGGCTAATCAAAAAGGTAAAATGTACCTGTTATAATTTCAGGGTCATCCCGATCCTCTCTAGTCTTGATATTATATATTCTTGCGACTCTCTAAGTACCTTGTCTCTGAACTGAATCCATTTACCCCCTGGATCTACCCCTTCCTATGTTTATACTTGAGGCTCCTACTGATCTTTCAGACTGTGCTGAGTTATCACCAGATTTCTTAGGGCAGTGCCATGCAAAGTGACCCATATCGTCATATAGAAAACAAGATCCACTAACAAATCTACATACTCCTCGGTGTAATTTGCCACAAGTTTGACATGGATTATTTTCCCCAGATGTTGTACCCGAGTTAGCAACAAAAGAATGGGATTCCATACTCTTCTGTAATGCTGTTGCAAAGCTATCTCTCTCAGAGAATATGGAACTCAAGTCTTTTCCCTTTCTAGCATAATGGGGAATGAAAGACATTCCCACTCTTTTCCACACTTGAACACTATGCTCCACCGCTAATGTTTTCTCCTGAGCTCTTTCAATAGCTTTGGCTCTGTTTATAACTTCTTACATACTCAGCAAGTTCAAGGCCATCATCATCTCTTTCATCTTCGACCTTAAACCCTCTATGAACCAATCACGTCCGGCCTTATCATTTGACACAATTTCAGTGGTAACGACTCAACTTGTTGTATTCTGCCTCAAATTCATGGACGGCTCGGTCACCTTGCTTTAAACTAAGGAACTTCATCAACATTGCTCATTTGAACTACTCACCATATACTTGTTTTTGAATTCTTCCTGCAAAAATTGCTATTTGCTCCGGTTTTGCATACATCATAGTATTGGACCACTATACTCGAGCTGATTCTCTCATAAAAGATACAACTCCTCCCAACTTCTCCTGATATGAATATTGCAGGCTTTCAAGCATTATCATCACATCATTTAACCATATATCTGCTTCCATAGGACCCACACCCTCATCTCCTCTGAACTCTGGAGCTCCTAAACTCTTCAACTCATTTGGAATCAACATTCGAAGTACTGGAGGAGCAGGGGGAGGTTGAAACCGAGTCAGTATATCATCAAGGGCTTGCATGAAAGTTCCAAAATCAGGTGCTGGAATACCTTGAGGTGCAAGTGCACTTGCATTTTTAGAAGGAAGAGGTTGTGCACTATTATCCTCATAACTTTCACTCCCTGTTCCCTCTTGCATTTCTTATTCTCCCGCTCTTCGTGAGTTCGATGATTCTGACATCTAATAAAACATTCATAATAATAACAATACCATTAGTAAGAAGTGTTATCAATCACCTTCTAATGATACCATCTTAGTAACATTTACAACTTTATTGGCATGTAATCCTTTTTTCTATTTTAAAATAGAACTAGATTTGGCCGAGAATCGGCTAAACATATAGCTCTAATACCAATAAATATAACATCCATATACGTATATATGCTTCCAGATACGTATACAATTGTCACATTACTTTAAAAATGTTTTACTAATTTTGTAAAGTCTTTAAAATTTTGTTGTAAACTTAATTTCCACATAAATAAACATAATAAATAAGTATTCATTAAAACACATTACAATATGTTATGTTAAATTTAATTACATGCCAACAAGTTTACAAAAGGTTTACTACCGTCCTATTGTTATTGGTGAGTCAACCTTGGTGAATGATATCTGCTGTTACGGCTTCACTCCTTACTTGATTAATTCGGATGTTACCTAAGCGTGGAAATACACATGTTAAGTATAACTTGGTGAGTCATAATAAAATAAATAACCTTTTGGTATTCATATATATTTTATTCTCCATTTATCATAATCATTTGTCATAATTCTTTCTTTTCATTTGTAACCTCCATTTATGTTTATAATACACTATTATGCACTTTAAACTATAACATCTTTTATGTTTATAATGCACCCATATGCATTTCAACTATAGTACTTTTCTATTGATAATGTACCCATATACATTTCAACCATAGTATATTTTTCTGTTGATAATTTACCCATATACATTTCAACTCTAGCATACATTTCTGTTGATAATGCACCCATATGCATTTCAACTCTAGCATACTTTTCTGTTGATAATGCACCCATATGCATTTCAACTCTAGCATACTTTTCTGTTGATAATGTACCCATATACATTTCAACTCTAGCATACGTTTCTGTTGATAATGCACCCATATGCATTTCAACTCTAGCATACTTTTCTGTTGATAATGTACCCATTTACATTTCAACTAAAGTATGCTTTTCTGTTGATAATGTACCCATATACATTTCAACTATGGCATCTTTTCATGCCATGCATTAGTATTTTCATTTCTTTTAGAGCAATTCATACTCTAACTCATACACAATATCATTTCCATATATTTAATAAAACATAGTAATTACAGTAAAACATACATTAACAATTAAACAATTCATATTAAATAATTGCTAATCATTTTCATCTAGATTGCCCACAATTAATAAATGTACTCACCTGGCTTTCCTCGCTAAGTGTCCAAAAAGTAAGGATGACTACTCCGGGACTTTGCCCTTTCCCTTTGTTTTTCTTGTCTTGGGAGTTTGGTTCCAATCTAATTCAATCATCCATTAAAATATGTGATAACTCAATGTTAGTATACTTTCTAACCATTGTAATTAAATCATATTCAAAAGAATATATTATTAACTTTCTATATCATCATCAATCCATTTTTAACATTTCTGGTTATGAAGTATCGATACTACTACCCTAGTACCGATACTTCTACACTAGGGTACCGATACTCCTACCTGGTATCGATACCAAAATTATATTTGATGTTTGCTTGGTATCGATACCCTTACAAGTATATCGATGGTGCCTCAATTTCATCTCGTTTTAGCATATATTATCGGTACTGTTCTATCAGTACCGATACCCCTACCCAGATTTTTCAGTTTTCAACCCGATTTTCATCCAAATGAGGTCAATTTTCGTTATAATAACATCCTACAATACTATGAAGCTCTTCTTTAACTATCCATACTAATTTTCCTTCAACTTATTTCATAAAACATCAAACATCTATCAAGAATACTAAGTTCTAAGAATCATACTACTTTTTCTAACGTGTTTCTAATCCAATCCATTGCTTCTAATCTCTCATTTAACTCTATGACAAGTCAAATTTATCATAAAACATATCCTTTCTAAACCCATTTTATGAAATGCCGATTATTTCCTTTATCTCTTTATTTTAATCTCATCTAATCCTTCCTTATGCACATATATCGCTTAATGATACCAAAGTAACCCATAATTTAAAGAAAACACTAACAAATGAGAATTTACCTTATGTTAGGGAGAAGAGAGCTCCAACGTGAATAAGAAGAAGATAAGAAGTATAGGAAAAATATCTTACTTTCCTCTTTCTTCCTATTTAAACATCCCTGTCTATTTTTAATTTCATTTCCTCTTAAAGACTAAAATGCCCTCTTAACTTTTCTATTGATACAATTTAGTCTACACACTAATCCAAATCTTTTTTTTTCATCTTTTACTACTTATTCCATTTAAATCTTAAATTTTCCAATCTTTTCGATATAGTCCCTGGTCTAATATTTGGGATATTACAGTTCTTACTGCTCCAAATTGATTCAAATTCATTTTCTTGGTTTTTATTCGATTTGGATGCTTACTTGTTGCAGCATTAAAATGAAAAAAGGACTTTAGGGTTAGTTTAATCAACAAATTGCAATTACTTTGCCCCTGTTTGTTTCATAACCTTGTCAAGTTTTTCTAGTAAAAGAAAAAAAATATGTTAAAATCAAGTCAATTGCATTTGTATAATAATATATGCAATCAAGAATTATGATTTAATATTTTTTTTGCATTGAAATATTTTTCTTCTGTGTTTGGTTGATTTTTCTATTTGCCCTTTATTTTTCAGAAGTAGCTTAGTTTAAAAAAATCATAAATTGATCAAGTATAACACATATCGAAGCATAATTGTTCTACATAAATGCAAAATTAAGCATTTGTTTGTTCTCAAAACATAAATATATTTGAGTACCTTTGATTGTTTCAGAATATTATTTGCTTCTCTACTGAAAGTCTGAAACACACTTTCTACTTGTGGTAGCAAAAGAGAATTATGAAGCAACAATGAACCTTAGTTGATTGAAGTCCTTCTGATCGTACATGGCATGACTATGTATTTTCCCCATTAATATGATAATAGTGCTCTATTTTTGTATATATGTGAAGAAACTTTCCAGTACTTTTTGATCAACACTGATAAGTTTAGTTGGATTTTGGTGCCTAAAATTAGTAAACAAACCGACGAACTGGACTGTTTATGTTTTTTTTTAATACAAGTTGGACTGTTTATAAAATATTAACTAAATTCCTTTTTATTAATATTTATCCCAAAATTATAGTACCAAATAAAGCTCCATAATTGTTTTCATTCCTCTCTTCTCTCAGACTCTATGGAATTTTTTTTCTTTCCTTCAAACCAGAGCACCTTCCCTGGGACGGATGCAGGATCGAACTTATAAAATTCTGGGAATGACTGATTATTAATATAAAATACAAAGAGAAAATCTAAAATATACAATAAATTGAAATTTTAAGGGAGCGATTACCACCACCACCTGTCCATCCTGCACCTGCTTCCACAGGATCTACATCTTGTCAGCAACTCCTCTCATCCTTTGATCCTGTTGCTGTTGTAGTCAACTTGCTCCTTGTTCTCATTGCCTTCCTCTTCGGGATTTTTTTTATTTTTTTGTTTTTTTTTAATATTTTACTCTCCATAACCTGCTTTCACTTTGAAGTGAAAAGACATGTTAGTACTTCTCTCTCTCTCTCTTTTTTTTTTTTTGGTAAACTTATGTTTTTCTGATTTTTTTGGTTTTCTATTTATTTTTGAATTGGATTGAAAATTGTATTTGGTGCTGGAATTTTGGTGGTATTGAAAAGCAGACTCAAAAGTTTTTGAAATGATTTTTGGCAGCTATTGGTAACTGATGGTTTCCAATATTGGTAGTTGAGTGTTTAGGTATTATGGGCTTTGAGGTTTTGTCTATTTGTAATGGCATGCGTGTGGAAGACCAAGGGAGTAAAATTACTTGGGAAATAACTGAACCTGACATAGTTAATTAAGTTTGGTTATTCTTTGTTACCCATACCTGAGTTAGTTGGTTTGGTTACCCTTAAGTTAGTCTGTTTAATTTTTTTTAAATTTAATGGAATAAGCAAAACCAAACAAATGCTACCGGCCTTTCTTGGCCTTCTCTATTCAATTTAGGTATTGAAAATTATTTGACTATCATAAAACAATTAGCTTATTGCAGCATTCTAATGGTCTTGTTTTATGCAGTGAAGATAACGGCAGTGGGGATGAAGATGAAGATATGGATGCTGAAGCTGAGAAGAAAACTGGGGATGTTGCCCAAGCACTTGCTATGTGAAGAACAAGTCAGGGTCACAATTGGAAGATCTTACAGATGGCTTGAAAGAACTTGACATGGAAAATTATGATGACGAGGATGATGGTATCTTTGCTTGGATGATCTACTGGTCTTATTTGCTTCTTCCATTTATTTTGTTGTTGTTGGAATGGATTACTCACAGTTTATCATGGAACATTTCCAAATGGTTGAGTTTGACATTAATTACGACAAGCTATGCCTTGCTGTGTGTGATTTTTTTAAACTTATTATTATTATTTTATGTAGCTATTGAAGCATCTAACAATTCTTGCTATTAGGTATCGAGTTATTTAGCAAGAGGCTTGGTGACCTTTACTACCCAAGCAATGAAATGGTTCCATATTTGAAGGATGAGGATGTAAGAATGACAACTTACATATTGTATGGTATGCTTTTATGACTTCTTCAGCTTCTGATGCTAGGAGAATTTTCAGGATGATGATTCAGAAGAGATTGAGGACATGACCATAAAACCCATGGATTCTGTTATAGTTTGTGCACGCATTGAAGTTGATGTCAGCCATCTTGAGGTATTTTGGCGTCTCTTTCACTCTATATATGTACTTCAATTATTCAATTTTGCACAAAAACTCAGACATAAAATATTCTAAGCATTCATTGTGCACTATTTTTGTACAGGTTTGGATATATGAGGATTCCGATGAAGGTGATTCAAACATGTATGTTCACCATGATGTCATCATTTCAGCATTTCCCCTTTGCACTGCATGGCTTGATTGCCCACTCAGAGAAGAAGAAAAAGGTTTGACATTTGTGTTTTTTTCCTTTAGATTTTTTTGGGGGGTGTTTAGATAGTTCTGTGTTTAGAAACACTTCCAAATACTTAATTTCATGCTCGTTTTGATGGATTTATATATCCTAATATCCTAGTGCTTGAGCTTAATGTACTTGGTTGCATGTTAGAATATAAATCTTTTGAAATCTTATGAATGGGGATCATTCACCCATATGTTGGCATGTTTAATAGTTTCAACTTCACATGTTTCCTTGTCCTTTTCCATTGCAGGAAATTTTTTGGTTGTTGGTTCAATGGAGCCATCAATAGAAATATGGGACCTTGACATTGTATGTTATTGCAAATTTAGTCTTTCTTGGTTCATAGGTATTTGTGTTATCAAAAGATGAATTATTCAAAATCCCTTATTATGTTTTACTTTTCGCAGATCGATGAAGTATAGCCATGTTTAGTATTAGGTGGCACAGTAGAGAAGAAGACAAAGAAAGGAAAGAAGGTTTGCTACTGAATTCCTTCCTGATTTGTTGCCTTTACTGAAGTTCTTAATTCTTTTTTCATAAATATTACTTTTTGCTTCTGGATTTCTAAATGAATTTCATCATGCAATAGAGTAGAGGGTTGTCTAGAGGAGTTGATTCTTTGTTGGATGTAACATTTATTGTTTGACTCCAAGTTGTCTTTCAAATAAATGTTCTTGTATGTACTCTAGGGACTTGTCAAGGGTAGTACACTTTTGTAGTGTAGGGCAAAAGGCGCACTAAGGCAATAGGTGTTTTATAGCCAAGGGGTAGGGTACAAGGCGCGCGCCTTATTGAAGTGAGGTACACATTGTAAAAATAAAAGATATACAAGTTTTTTCCGGTTGTATAATCGAACAAAAAGAATAGTTCATACAATATAAATACCAAAGAGTATTCATTATCAACATTTATGTATTAAATATCACTTTTGTTCCATCAACCATTGAACCTTGAGAACCCAAACAAAACCCCCCTTCCTTCCTTGGTCCACAATTCCACATAAGAAACTGAAACAATAAATAAAAGTCTAATAATGAGTTGGCATCAACTTCTTACTTGTCTCTTTCTTGTCCCTCCACCTCGCGCCTCTCAACAAACGTGTCTTGCTCCTTGTTAACACCACCTACACCCTAAATCCCTCCTTTATACACCCTAATCCTCCATTTTCGTTTGTCTAAATTGTGTTTCCAATATTTCTTTCTTTCTCATGGAGTCAAATTTCACTATGTGCTAAAGGTGCTGCTCAAGAACCTATTACTAAACAACACTAACTGAAACCTATCTTTTCCTCCCTCGATTTTCAATTCGTTCATGCATGCCTCTTTCATTTTGTATGCTCAGCCGGTTGTCTTTATTAAGACCAAAAATGGCCTCTATTCATCCCCTTTGTTTCTCTCTTTCAAACTCCAAGACAAACAATAATTATATAAGGTAAAGCACCCCCCTTTTATCTATATGTCACACCAAATTTTCATATATCTCTCATGAAACTCTCTTTTCTAATCAGCCCCACCATATTTTACTCTTTTCTTCATTGACATTTCATTTTTACTTCTTTTTGTTGTTGATATATAAGTTAGTGTGTAAAACATAATAAAAAAAATGTATAGGCGGCGCCTTTTTGCTCCTCGACGCCTACTGCGCCTTAGGTCGGCGATTTGACCTAACTGGCACCCTTTGAACCTAATATGCCCTATTTAACACCGATTGACCAATATTTCCTGAAGTAACACCTTTTCGGCTGAGGTGGCACAAAGGTGCATCCCTGGGGATGCGCTTTCACGGGGTTTTGCTGAGTCGGATGCCACGGGGGTAAGGCGTCTCCACGGGAACGCGCCTTCCACTAAATGCCATAAATGCCCACCCATTTTTTCCTCACCTACCACCCTCCTCCTTCCCTATATAAACCCCTTCAACCCCCTTATTCTTCACACCAAAACATCTCTTTCTCTCTTATATAACTCAAATTCTCCTTTCATTTGAGTTTTAAATTTCTTATTAGTGGTAAGAAATTTTTGTTTAAGTTAGTCTTTTTTTTAAATAGTTGTCATATTTTTTTATTATTATATTAATATAAATAAAATAGTATTTATTCAAACTTCACATAACATTTTAATTTAAGTTATGAACTTAAAGTTATCCATATGTATGATTTAAGTTATGAACTTATTGAACTTCCAAAAAGTACTTAAATTTAGGTTATAATTTACCCGATTTCACCACTTTGCTTTGTCTCCGGGGACATGAGTGACATAATAGGGCAATGATAACATATTCTCTGACAAAATAATAGAAGGCGCGCCCCCGAAAACGCGCTTTCACCGCTTTGCTAAGTTGGTTTCATGTTATGCAAAGACTTAATCCCGGGACAATTGTTGAGTTCGAAACTCAACATCATTACGTGAATGATCGAGTAGTTCGCGATCACTACCAATTCTACCGTGTCTTTTGGACTTACCCTCAGTGTATTAATGCAGTGAAGTATTGTAAACCAGTTGTCCAAATTGATGGTACTTTCTTGTATGAGAAATACAATCAAGTTTTATTATTGGTTGTGGTCCAAGATGGTAATTGCAATATTCTTCCTGTTGTGTTTTCCCTCGTTCAAGGAGAAGACACTGAGTCTTGGGCTTTTTTTCTTAAAAATTTACGTTTACATGTTGTCACAAGGGAATGAGTATGCATTATTTCAGACCGAGGAGCCGGGATAAAAGCAACAATGGACTCTTTGGGTCCAATGTGGAAACCTCCACATGTTCAACATCATTATTGTGTCCGTTATAATGCTGCAAACTATTATGGAAAATACAAGAAGAACGATGAACGTCAGTTAGTCGTGAGCATGGGTATGATAATTTTTTTTCCAATTTTTCAATCATTTTCGTATTACTTATTTATACTTCATATTAACTATTACATATTCCTAATGGCTTAGGTTACGAACTCTTACCTCAAAGGTTTGAGTCTATGCTACAAGAATTGTTTGGCAAAAATAAGAAGGGGTGCGAGTACATTATGGACATCAACAAAGAAATGTGGACAAATGCGTATGACGGGGGATATCGCTTATGATCATATGACAACCAACTTGGTTGAAGCAATCAATTCAACCTTAAAGGGGGTGCATCATTTACCAGTCACGGCGTTGTTCAAAATGATTTATTTTCATTTGGGTCAACTCTTTGCAAAGCTCGGTGGACAAGATCTTACTTGGATGCAGAACGATCATATTTACTGCCCAAGACTAGTAGTTGATTTACAGAAAAAGTGGCTGCATCAAATGAGATGTTGGTTACAAATATTTCTTGCACCCGTGAATTGTTTCGTGTAACCGAAATGCCACGTCCGTGCAAGGGATTGAAGCTAACTCTTTCAGAGTTAATCTGCAAGAGAGGTGGTGTGATTGTGGTTTCTTTCAAGCATTCAAATATCCATGCTCTTATGTCATTGCAGCTTGCTCACATTCGCATTTGGATTACAAAAATTATGTTGCTCTCGTATACCAACTTCCAGAAGTATTCAAGGTATATGAATTTGAGTTTTCACCCATAGGTAACGAAAGAGACCCGGATGAGATTCAAACTTGGCTTACAATTGTACAAGATCTGTTGCTATTGAGGGACTCAAGTCGTCCAAAATCCACTAGAATACACTGTGATATGGATATTCGGGAGAAACATCAGGCAAAATAGAAAAAATGTCCAACTCTGTTATCATCACATAACCGATTTCTTTTAATTTAGACTAAATATGTTTAGTCTTATTTAATTGTATTTTGACTTGCCATGTTTTTACATTTTCATTCGAGACCATTATAGTTTATATGTGCATATATACCCGATTTCTTTTAACCCTTATATAGGTCAAATTTAATGTAGCATGTTGTGAAATTTATATGGTATTGAACATTGTTAAGTTAGGTTTATGCATTCTTTTAAATTTTATTTAAATTAATCTAGATAAAATGGCATGTTATTTAATTTATTTTTGTGTGTGTTTATATAAGCATGTTTGTTTGTACATATAGATTCAGGTTTTACTTATCCCTTCAAAATTAACATGTGTAACACCCTCATAAGTATAACTCGACTTGATTTAAATAATTGGACTAAGGGTAATACCTTTTCATTTTAAGGTCATCGTGGAGTGACTATCTTAATGTATAAAAAAGTCATTTATGATAATCTTAAGATGAAAGTTTATCCCGTCAAGTGGAACCCTAAAAAGCAACCACACTTGAAATTTGGGAACGAGTGAATAAGGAATGTTTGTCTATTTAAATTTTTCAAGAAAATATCGTTAGAACTTATAAAATGTTCATTCTCAACGTCTTTAAATAATCAAATATCCTTCTTCTTTCTAAAAGGATTAATAATTTTATTTAATTTGGTTTTATTTTATTTCTTCATTATTCATGCAATTTAAATTAATAATGAATTTTAGAATAAAATAGTAATATTTCTTTATTTTGATTGGAGTGAGAATTGAATACTTTAAGGCATGAGAGGTATTTTCTTCTCGATGGGAAATAATTAAATATTATTGTGTTTCGTCCTAAAATTGAAAGAATATTATTTGAAGGAATCTTAAAATAAATTAAATTTGAACTCGTAAATTTCATTACAAAGACAACTAATTAATCGACTAGGTACCGACTTAGGGCGCTATGGGGGTTCTAATCCTTGCCCACACATAATCGACTCCTGAACTCAATTTTTGGTATGTAGACCTAAGACGTTGTTTTAATAAAATTAAAATTATTTTTTATTAAAATGAAAACCTTTTTGGGTGCCCAATCACACCCTAATCAAATATTAGTGGCGACTCCTCGAACTATTTTTAACTTTAAAAAGGAAACACCAAATTAATCGAGACGATATTTTTTTAAATCACAATTAATTTAAAATTAAATTTGTGTTTTTTTAAAAAGAAAAATCGTCTCGACAGCTTTGGCGACTCCGCTGGGGACATTTGTTTAGAGAGCCAAGCCATTAGTCAATTTATTAATTGTCTTTGCAATGAAAATTACAAGTTTGTTCTAATTTAGTTTTTGATCCCTTGTTTGGTTTAAATAAAAATTTTGATTGCAATTTGATTAAACACTAAATAGTTGGACTAATTTGTTTGCTAATGTTTTCTTATTAAATGTGTCGTTAAAGGAATTGGGAAAAGTGTTTTGTGTGATTGTGTGTGTTTTTGGCTTTTTCCTCGCACATAATGCACTTGTATTATCATAACACGAGCTAAAACCCCGCTCTATCCTATTTAAGTAGGAGTGACAAACTACTCCCTCATGTGGTTTTCACTTCCGTGTTGGATAGTGGATCACTCTTGGGGCTCACGCCTTATGGTCCTCGCGATGGTTTTCACCACCATATGGACATAAGAAAGCATGTTCCATCGAATTGAACTCGATATTAAAGCCTATGATGGGCTAGGATTGAAGGCCTGACAGCCCAATGGGGCACCGAAAATGACAATTTGAGAACCTTTTACTTTAAAGCGAACCCAACATATAATGAACCTAGAACATGAACCTAGGTAGAGCCTAACCCAAACCTTAAGAATCATGTGAGGAGGGTACACAATGAAAAGCTCTTTTGAGTTTTTTAATTTTTGTAGTATAATGTTGCTTTCTGAATAAATGTATGAGAATCAAATATCTTGTGGTTAGGTTAATTTTTTTCCGAATAAGCATGTGAATTAGATGGCATGAGGTTAGTATTTTTATGTTAAACAAAGCATGGAGGTAGAAATCATGTTTGGGTAGGATATGCTAAAGCATGATTGGGTAACTAGCATGTGAGGGTAGGTTTTATTGATAAACTATATTATGATCGATTGATTTCTTTATGATTACTGACTAATTTTCTTTTGCCTTTTATTTTATTTTGTTTTCCTTTTTGCATTGCACTATTCATTCCATGGTATTGATCCTTGATCGATGTCCATATAGAAGGCTAGTAATATGGAACGAAGGGTCCAAAAAGAGGTAGAAGACAATGCAGATACCTTATAGCCTAGATACCTTATAGCCTGGATACATGTCAGATTTGATTGGTTGCGCCCACATCAATGTCCCTCAAAATGATTTGAGCGAGATAAAGAAGATCTAGGGAATATGGGAAGCAATCAATAAGCAGTTGTCTATCAGCTCTATGGTGGCATCTCATATCTCCTAGATGTCCTGATTGATCAAAATTTGTTTAGAGCTCTTGTATAGTTTTGGAACCCCACCTACAATAACTTTACTTTTGGCCCAGTGGATCTGACACCTACCATAGAGGAGTATCATGCCTTGATTCGTTGTCCGAGATTCTAAGTGGACAAGTTGTACACCAAACCTCCAAACACTCATTCTTTAAAAAGAAACTATTTTTGATGAATGGAATGAGTGAAGAATGGGTCGTAAGAAGCATCAAGAAAAAATGACTAGAATGAGTGAAGACTAGGCCGTAAGACGCATCAAGAAGAAAGAAAGAAGATAGTGAATGCATCACCTGGACTACTCTTAGAGAGGTAATTGCGACAAGATAAAGAAGATAGATAAGTTTTCTCTGGGTATTTATGGGCTAGTCTTATTTCCAAAGGTCCTAGGGCATATTGATGTGTCAGTGGTTGATTTATTCGAGAGACTAGACAAACATGTGGATCCCATTCCAACTATATTGGCTGAGACATTTCATTTTTTAAACTCTTGTAGACGAGAGGGAGAAGGGCTTTTCATAAGGTGTGCACCACTTTTCTGGGGACATTAAATTACATTGCTCGATTTATCTCCCAATTGACTGAGAAATGCGATCCCATTTTTCTTATTCTCCACAAAAATAACTCAGGGGTATGGAGTGATGATTGTCAAGAAGCTTTTGAAACATTCAATCAATATTTGTGAAATACCCCAGTCTTGGTGCCACCTATCTCAGGTAAACCAATAATTCTCTACTTATCAGTCTTTGAGAACTCCATGGGGTATGTATTAGGGGAGCATGACCATATTGAGAAGAAAGAGAGAGCAATTTACTATCTCAGCAAGAAGTTCACTGATTGCGAGGCAAGGTACTCACTGATTGAAAAGTTGTCTTATGTTTTGGTTTGGGCTACTCGAAGGCCCAGACAGTATATTTTGTATCACACCACTTTGTTGATCTCCAAACTTGACCCTTTTAAATATCTGATGGGTGTACCTGCTCTATCTAGAAAATAGCTCGATAGAAGATTTTGTTGTCAGAGTTTGACATTCAAATACGTAATCCAGAAAGTAGTTAAAGGGAGCACCATAGCAGATTTGATCGCAAGCAAGGCTTCTGAGGAATATGAGCCACTGAGTTTTGATTTACTAGATGAAGAATTGATGGCTATTTCAATATAAGAATCAACTACATCTACCAATGAACATTGGAAGTTGAATTTTGATGGTGCTTTGAATGCCTTGGGGCACGAAATTGGGGCAATTTTGGTCTTACCTAGTGGAGAACGTTATCATTTTACCAGTCGGCTAAATTTTGATTGCGCAAATAATATAGTCGAGTACAAAGCTTGATTTTTGGGTCTCAGAGCTATCATTGAGCGCAAAGTAAAGACACTTAAAGTATATGGGGATTCAACTCTTATATTTTATTAATTCAAAGGAGAGTGAGAAATAAAAGATCCCAAGCTGGTGGAATACCATAAATTGGTCATGAGACTTATCAATGAATTTGAAGAAGTGACATTCAATTACCTCCCCAGAGAAGAGAATCAAATGGCAAATGTCTTGGCTACTTTGACAGCAACATTTAAAGTAAATGAACACTCAAATATGATGCCCATTGAGATGCAGGCTTATGAGTATCCAGCCCATTGCTATAGCATCGAAGAGGAGAAAGATGGAAATCCATGGTATTATGATATCTTGCAATACATCAGATATCAAAGTTAACCTGAACAGGCAACCGAGAATGACAAAAGAACTATTAGAAGGATGGTTGCAGGGTACGTGCTGGATGGTGAGATCTTGTACAAGAAAATTCTAGATTAGGTTCTACTAAGGTGTGTTGATGCTAAGAAAGCTAAAACGATTCTCGAGGAAGTGTATGAGGGTGTGTGTGATACCCATGCCAATAGACATGCAATAACTAGACAAATAATGAGATTTGGGTATTATTGGTCAACAATAGAGACCGATTGCATCAATTATGCCAGAAAATGTCATAAGTGACAGATTTATGAAGACAAGATCCATACCCTTCCTCATCTATTACACGTGATGATAGCTTCATGGTCATTATTTATGTGGGGCATAGATGTTATTGGAAAAAATTTCGCCCAAAACTTCTGTTGAGTTAATCGATTGACGGAATTGGCCAAGAGGGGGGGTGAATTGGCAATTAAAATTTGGTGGAAGCTTTTGCAGAAAATTGAAAGTAATTGCACATCGATTTAGAGTGGTTCGACTTTCTCAATCAAAGTCTACGTCCACTACCTTAGCTATCCACACTAAGGATTTTCCAACAAATTCACTAATTTGTTCTTTCTTTTGAGGCCAAAGAGATAACCTTACAACACCCTCAAGAATATACCCCAATTCTTGAGAACACTCTTTCCCAAAGAGAAGATTACAAATTTGCAAACTTACAAGGAAAACCTCACAAGGTAAGATGTTTGCACAATTCTATAACAAGAAAAGAACACTCAAAGATAATTACAAATGAGCACAAATGGTGTTCTTGAAAGCAAAATGAATATTGAAAGGAAAATTGGCTTGATTTGCACAAACTTGGTGTTTGATGCTTTCTCTCTTGTTTTTCTATGATTTCTTGTTGATCAAGGGCTTTAGAACTTGTTTAAATACACCTTGAATCACTTCTGAACGTTGGGGATGATTAGTGAAGATCATATAGCCGTTTTAGTGTGAAAACAATTAATAAAACAGCTTGGAGTGGGGGAATTGGTTCCCCCTCATAGGGAATCGGTTCCCTAAGTGTAAAATTCAAATATTTCGACCGTTGAACAGGGGGAATCGGTACCCCCTATGGGGGAATCGGTTCCCTCCGAGCATTCTGGAAATCTTGGAGCCAAACCATTTAGGGGGGAATCGGTACCCCCTTGGTGGGGAATCGGTTCCCTCTGAGCAATCTGGAATTTTTGGCTTTGAAATGGTTCGAAATACTTTGAAAGATTATTTTGAAATTGTTTTAAGATTAAAACTTAATTTTACACTTAAGTAAGGATTAAAAATGATTTTTAAAATATTTGGAGTAATGTTTTGATATTCGAATAATTATATCGAATATACTTAGAAAATCATTTGGAAAATCTTAAAATTCATTTAACTTAATTTGTTATATCGAAATATCAAAAGTTTTCAACAATCTCCCCCTTTTTGATATAACAAAACATTTTAGTAATTTTAAGATTTTGAAATCAAGTTTTGAAATTACTCCCCCTTACTTTAACACTTCTCCCATTTATCATTTTAAAAACACACACTTCTCCCCCTTTTTGTTAAATCAAAAAGATTCAAAGAAACGTGAAAATCATTTAGCCAATTCATTAGGTATATGTATGCATAAGCTGCTAAGATCACAATCAAGAGAAACGTTAGCCATTAGTTCCATAATCAATATTCATAAATAATGTGATATGGCAAAATTGGTCATATTGCTAATAATGATGTAAATAATGCAATAATGAATGAATCACACCAAACATATAAGTTCATACCATCCATAAATCCAAACAAATTCACAATCAATCAATTCACAAATTCAAACATTCCAAAATATTCAAAATGTTAAAACAATAAGTTTGGAGTTCAAAGTAAAACATTTAATCACATATCCGGATCAGGAGGAGGAAAACGAGCTCGCATAGCGGCCATTTCGTTAGTGAGGTCATTAATACGTGCGTTGGTTGCTTCATTATTTGCACGCATTTCCCGAAGAATTTCTAATTGTTGAGCTCCCATTGTGGATAAATGGGACTCTATAGAAGTAAAGCGCGAATCCATAGTAGCGTATCGAAAATCGAATGTCTCCATAAAGAATTGGAAATATGGAGGCATTGGATGCGTTTGTTGTGCTTGCTCTTCGGGCTGCTCCTCGGGCTGCTCAGGTTCATCTTCAGCTTCATCGATGTCTCGCATTAATTGCTCAAGCTCGAGATCTTCGTCAGCCTCGGGTGGAGCTTGTGAAGAACTAGCTCCCTGAGTATTTGCAGAAGATCAAACCCATTCCCCGGTTTCCTTATCCTTAATCCATCCCGCTCTCGTTAAGGAAAGAAGGTTAATTTGTTTCTTAAGAGGAAAAACGGCATTTAGACCGACTCTAAGCCCAGCTTTGGAAAACAGATTACTCAAAATACAACCGTAAACAAGAGATGAACAGAGTTTTTTTATTAGGAACAAGATTTACGGTTTCAACAATTTCAGCAAAAATAATCTGAGGTAGGTTGATTCTAATATTGTTTTCGAAACAATGTAACCACCAAAGATCTAAGGCTCTAAGAGTAGAATAACGACCTCCGGATGGTCGAAACCACTAAGAAATCATTAGATGAAGAAAACGTTCATGAAGGTCTAGGACACTTGCACTATCCCTTCTTTTATAACGAGATCCTAAAACCTGTTTTTCATTTGAAATCCCATCATTATCTAATCCGAATGTATTGGTTATGTAAGCCGAGTCAATATATAAGAATTGTCCTCGAAGGTAGGAACGAATTCCTATGGTTTCGGTTTCAGTTTGGTCTTTAACACAAACGGCATTAGAATAGAAAATACGAACAAGTTGATGGTAAACGATGGGTTCAAGGTCAAAGAGTTTATCAAATTTCCACTCTTGTAAAAGAGGAAGATATTTAAAATTGATAGCTAACATAGCTTGACGAGAAGGAATACGTTCTTCCCGGATTTTGTAAGAGTCGAAATATTGATAATACCAAACACGATGATTTCTAGGACCAGGATGATTGAAACACGAATTTTGGATAGTCAAATTAGGATCAATAGGATTAGGATTAGAAATTGGTAGGGGTGTTCAAATAACCGAATTAATTCGGTTAACCGACCGAATCGAATTAATTCGGTTAATTCAGTTCGGTTACCGAATTAGTTCGGTTGGTTAACGGTTAAGAAAATTTTTAGAATTCGGTTAACGGTTAATTTGGTTCGAATTCGGTTAATTAACCGAATTAACCGAAATTAAATTTTAAATATTAAATATATTATATATAACATATGGGCTCAACCCAAATCATTAAAAACCCAATTAATAATTTAAGATCCAATAACTTTTAAACTTAAATCAATATTAATTAATTAAAAAATTATATAAATTTTTTATTTTATAATTATATATTATTTAAATTATTTGTAAACTATTTTTTAATTAAAAAATATTAAATATATTATATATAACATATGGGCTAAGCCCAAACCATTTAAACCCCAATTAATAATTTAAGATCCAATAACTTTTAAACTTAAATCAATATTAATTAATTAAAAAATTTATCTAAATTTTTTATTTTATAATTATTTATTATTTAAATTAATTTTAAACTTTTTTTTAAATAAAAAATATTTAATTTTATATAAATTAGAAAATTTTAAAAAAAATTCGGTTCGGTTAACGGTTAAAGAAAAAAAAAGTTTGGTTAATTCGGTTATGGTTAATTCGGTTCAGTCGGCTACCGTTTTAACCGAATGAACACCCCTAGAAATTGGAATAGGTGGAGGATTTGGAGGTGGATTTGGTTGACGGTGTGAACGACTAGATGAAGACCTAGCACGTTTAGGATTGGACATGGTTTAGGAAATCAGAATAGAATTGATAACCTGCAATTTAGAAAACACATGTATGCAATTTAATCAATCCCAAAACTCAATTGAGTCCTCAATATTTCAAGGTTTTCTAAATCAATCCTAATGGGCAAAGTTTTTGAAAAACTTTTGAAAAATATGGTTTTGAGAAACAATATATGTATAGTTTTCATAACAACAACATAATTTAATCAAAACACAATAATTTAAAAATTAACATTTTTTTTAATTTCGAAAATAAAAAAATTTGGAAAATTCTTGTGTTTTTGATGAAATTGGTTGTAATATCTAGTTTCTAATCACTAAACAATCAATGCCCAATCTAAAATTCATCCTAGAACTAATTAAAACAAGTCCTATGTTCAAAATCAATAAAATAGGGAGTTTAGAAAATTTTACCTTGAAGGATGAGATTGAGTGGATTTTGATGTTGTTTGTACGATTTTAATGATGATTGCAAGTTTAAGAGATGATATTTGAAGTGAATTCCGATTAAAATCAATGATTTGAGGCAAGAATGGAGATTTGAGTGTTTGAGGGTGAGAAACGGCTTGAAGATAGAAGAAGGGTTTTGGGAATTTTAAAGGGTTCTGCCCGATAAAACCATAACCCCAGGGGGGTATCGATTCCCCTGTGGGGGGGAATCGGTTCCCCTTCAAAGGGGGAATCGGTTCCCTCAAGGGGGGATCGATTCCCTCTGCACCAAAATGCTAAAATCCGATTTTAAACACACAAAATGCTAAATTAATTTTCTCTAGTGGTATTGGCAACTCATATAAAATCATGTTCAAACAATTCAATTAATCTTTAAACGATATTTGAACATAAAATTAATTTTTTTTATCAAGAATCATAAACTCTCCCTAACTAATAGCAATGAATGCAATCAAAATTTACTATTATAAGCATTTTTCATTTATTATTAAAAGTGCTAAAATTATTTTAAACACTCAGTGAAGATAGATTGATCAAACCTAATTCTCTTCTAAGTGTCCAAAATCGTTCCTTGTTTAAAGGTTTTGTAAAGATATCCGCTAATTGGTGCAAAGTATCAACAAATTCTAGAACTACATCTTCCTTAGTGACATGGTCTCTAATGAAGTGATGTCTTATTTCAATGTGCTTAGTTCTAGAGTGTTGGATGGGATTTTTAGTGAGACAAATAGCACTAGTATTGTCACACTTGATAGGAATAGTATCTACCTCAATTCCATAATCAAAAAGTTGTTGTTTCATCCATAAAACTTGTGCACAACAACTACCAGCTGAAATATATTCCGCTTCAGTGGTAGATAATGCAACACAATTTTGTTTCTTTGAAAACCAAGAAATTAGCATATTTCCAAGGAATTGGAAAGTACCGGAGGTGCTTTTCCTATCTAATTTGCATCCTCCATAATCCGCATCAGAAAAAGCATGCAAGCTAAAGCTAGAGTCTCTAGGATACCAATGTCCTAAACTAGGAGTATCCTTAAGGTATCTAAAGATTCTCTTAACAGCTAGTAAATGTGATTCCTTAGGACATGATTGAAATCTAGCACATAAGCAAACACTAAACATAATGTCCGGTCTACTTGCATTTAGATAAAGCAAAGAGCCAATCATTGACCTATATAATTTAACATCTACACATTTACCTCCTTCATCTAAGTCAAGCTTTTTTGAAGAGCTCATTGGAGTGTCATGAGGTTTCCCATTTTCCAGTCCAAACTTCTTGAGCATATCTTTGACGTACTTAGCTTGATTAATGAAGATGCCATCTTTTCTTTGCTTGATTTCGAGTCCCAATAAAAATGAGAGCTCCCCCATCATGCTCATCTCAAACTCACTTTGCATTAGCTTAGAAAATTCTTGGCAAAGAACATCATTAGTAGAACCAAATATTATATCATCAACATAAATTTGAACTACTAATAAATCTTTACCTTTATGCTTTAAAAACAATGTAGTGTCAACCTTTCCTTTTGAAAAACCTTTTTCAATTAAAAAATTTGACAATCTTTCATACCAAGCTCTAGGAGCTTATTTTAAACCATAAAGATCTTTTGTCAATTTAAGAACATGATCTGGAATTTTTGAATCTTCAAAACCTGGTGGTTGTTCCACATACACTTCTTCTTTTATAAAACCATTTAAAAATGCACTTTTAACATCCATTTGATATAATTTAAATTCATGAAAACATGCAAATGCTAATAACATTCTAATTGCTTCCATCCTAGCTACGGGAGCGTATGTTTCATCATAGTCTATGCCCTTTTCTTGAGTATACCCTTGAGCAACAAGTCTAGCCTTGTTTCTCACTATATTACCACTCTCATCAAGCTTATTCCTAAATACCCATCTAGTACCTACAGTAGATTTATTACTAGGCCTTTCAACTAATGTCCATACTTTACTTCTCTCAAATTGATTTAACTCTTCTTGCATAGCCATAATCCAATGTTCATCATTTAATGCTTCTTTAATATTCTTAGGCTCTATGCATGAGATAAATGCAACATAATTACAAATATTTCTAAGAGAAGATTGAGTTGTTACTCCTTTTGATGGATCACCTATAATTTCACCATCCTTGACATAGTTGTACTCTCTTGGATAATATACTTCCCTTTCTTCAATGGTTGGATTCTCAAGAGGATCATGAGTTTCCTCATTTTTTGTTTCTTCCTTTGATGATGGTTCTCCAACTTCATGTCTAACATCATTTGTATTTATAACACCTACATCATCATTCACACAAGAATCCTTCCTTGGAAGGGGATTATCATCGAAAACAACATGTATAGACTCTTCTACAACTAAAGTTCTTTTATTAAATACTCGATAAGCTTTAGAATTTAAGGAGTAACCCAGAAAAATTCCTTCATCACTTTTAGCATCAAATTTGCCAAGGTTTTCTTTACCGTTGTTTAAAACAAAACATTTACATCCAAAAGGATGAAAATAGCTAATGTTAGGCTTTTTATTTTTGAAAATTTCATATGGAGTTTTCTTTAAAATTGGCCTAATCATTACTCGATTAACAATATAACAAGCAGTATTTGTGGCTTCCGCCCAAAAATATTTTGGTAAATTATTTTCACAAAGCATGGTTCTAGCCATTTCTTCTAAAGTTCGATTTTTCCTCTCAACAACTCCATTTTTTTGAGGAGTTCTAGGTGCTGAAAAATTATGACTAATACCATTAGAATTACAAAATTCAATAAATCCAAGATTTTCAAATTCAGTGTCATGATCACTCCTAACACTAGTTATAGAGTAACCCTTTTCATTTTGGATTATTTTTGAAAATGTGATGAACTGTTCTAATACTTCATCTTTAGTACTTAAAAATAGAACCCAAGTATATCTAGAATAGTCATCTACCAAGACAAATGCATATTGTTTTCCACCCAAGCTAGTAGTCCTAGTTGGCCCAAAAAGATCTACATGGATCAATTGTAATACTCTACTAGTTGATACGTCATTAATGGATTTAAAAGAAACACGCTTTTGTTTTCCTTTAGCACAAGCATCACAGATTTTATCATTATTAAATTTAAGCTTAGGTAACCCTCGAACTAAATCACCTTGAATTAGCCGTTGCAAAACACTCATACTAGCATGTCCTAGTCTCCTATGCCATAACCAACTATCATGTTTATCCTTAGCAACTAGGCATAAATTAGTCATATCAAAAGAATCTAAATGCACCATGTAAATGTTCCCTATTCTATGACCAACAAGCATAATCCGATTAGATGCAATGTCAATGACTTTATAACCATTAATTTCAAATAAGACATTGAATCATTTATCGCATAATTGACTAATACTCAATAGATTATGCTTTAATCCATTCACATATAAAACATTCTTAATTTGTATGGAAGATGTATTACCTATTGTACCAATACCTTCAATGTGACCTTTTGAATTGTCTCCAAAAGTCACTTCTCCTCCATTTTTGGCGTTAAGCTCAATGAACCGGCTTTTGTCTCTGGTCATGTGTCTTGAGATCCACTATCAAGGTACCATGAATTTGAATTTGTTTCCCGTGCCTTGTAGCAATGCTCCTTTCCCTACAAACATAGATTAATTTTTGATTTTTGGTACCCAAATTATTTTGGGTCCATATTCATTAGTTTCCAAAATCCTAGCCCCCTTAGGTATCCATTTGTGTAGGATATTTTTATCTTTAGTAGTAATGAGTTCTTTAGGAACCCACATACTTCTAACGATTTTTCCATTAGAGGTTCTTTGGGGACCTCTATGATTGTAGTTTCTAAAACTTTTTCTAACAATGTTGGATTTTGAATTTCCACTTTTTTCAAAATGTTTTGTTCCAACTTTATCAAAAGAAGTTTTAAGATCATCAATTTTCTTTTGATGATCATCATTGATCTTTGAAAGTAAATTTTGCAAATCTAAATTTTTCTTTTCAAACTCTTCTAGTTTGATTTGCAAATCTTTGATTTTACTTTCAAGATCGTTGTTGGTTTTGGATATGAGTTTGTTTTCATTTTTCAATTTTGAAACATCGTTTTTATATTTTAAAAATAATTTCTCATAATCCGAAGCCAACCCATTATATTCCTCTAATAACTCATCATAGGATAAATCATCGAAATCGGATGAGTTAGAGGTTACCTTAGAATCTTCCCCAAATGTTATCAAGCACAAGTTAGCTACTTCTTGTTCCTCTTCATCGGAACTTTCTTCATCACTCCATGTAGCCACATGAGCCTTGTGCTTATTCTTTGATTAACCCTTTTTCTTCAATTGTGGGCAATCATATTTAACATGCCCTGGCTTTTTGCATTCGTAGAAAATGATTGGGTCCTTCTCTTTCGGTTTATTTTTGAGGCCTTCATTTCGTTTGAATTTTCTTCCTCGATAAGGTCTCATCATTTTTCTGAACCGTTTGGCAAACAATGCCATTTCCTCGTCATCGTCATCGTTATTCGAATCACTCTCATCTTTTGTGGATTTGAGAGCAACTCCAATGTTTTTCTTCTACTCCTTCTCCTTTGGTGTCTCGTCAATTTTGTCGAGGTCCACCTCATCTTCGAGCATCATTTCATGAGTGAGGAGTGACCCAATTAGCTCTTCAAGAGTTAAGGACGTTAAGTCCTTAGACTCGATGATTGCCGTCTTCTTTGATTGCCACGATTTTGGGAGGTAGTAGACTAACTTCCTCACAAGCTTTTCATTTGAAATGATCTCTCCATATGATTTGAGACCATTGATAATCGTTTAAAATCTATCCGTCATAGCTTTGATATCTTCATTTGGTTTCATCCTGAAATTTTCATAGCTATGCGTTAGAATACTAATTTTAGATTTCTTTACCTCATCGGTACCTTCATGAGTGACTTGAAGTTTGTCCCATATTTTTTTGGCGGTTGTACACGATGAAACTCTTACGTATTCATCTGGTCCAAGAGCACAAAAAATGATATGGATAGCTTTGGAGTTGAGCTGGAACATTCTTGTCTCTCCTTCACTCCATAACCTTGGATGAGTGAGAGGTTTGATGTATCCTTCTTCTACAGCATTCCATGCTCCCATGTCACTTGCTTGAATGAAGTACATCATTCTATTGTTCCAATAGGCATAGTTAGCTCCATTGAAGAAAGGAGGCTTGTTGACGGGCATCGAGTCGAGACCGGAGTCGAAGTTTGAAGCGGAGGCCATTGATGACTTTGATTATCGATATAACTCTTCCCGAATCGATTCAAAAGGTGATTAAACCTTCAAATGAGTTAGGCTCTGATGCCAATTGTTGAGTTAATCGATTGACAGAATTGACCAAGAGGGGGTGAATTGGCAATTAAAATTTGGTGGAAGCTTTTGCAGAAAATTGAAAGTAATTGCACAACGATTTAGAGTGGTTCGACTTTCTCAATCAAAGTCTACGTCCACTACCTTAGCTATCCACACTAAGGATTTTCCAACAAATTCACTAATTTGTTCTTTCTTTTGAGGCCAAAGAGATAACCTTACAACACCCTCAAGAATATACCCCAATTCTTGAGAACACTCTTTCCCAAAGAGAAGATTACAAATTTGCAAACTTACAAGGAAAACCTCACAAGGTAAGATGTTTGCACAATTCTAGAACAAGAAAAGAACACTCAAAGATAATTACAAATGAGCACAAATGGTGTTCTTGAAAGCAAAATGAATATTGAAAGGAAAATTGGCTTGATTTGCACAAACTTGGTGTTTGATGCTTTCTCTCTTGTTTCTCTATGATTTCTTGTTGATCAAGGGCTTCAGAACTTGTTTAAATACACCTTGAATCACTTCTGAACGTTGGGGATGATTAGTGAAGATCATATAGCCTTTTTAGTGTGAAAACAATTAATAAAACAACTTGGAGCGTGGGGGAATCGGTTCCCCCTCATAGGGAATCAGTTTCCTAAGTGTAAAATTCAAATATTTCGACCGTTGAACAGGGGGAATCGGTACCCCCTATGGGGGAATCGGTTCCCTCCGAGCATTCTGGAAATCTCGGAGCTAAACCATTCAGGGGGGAATCGGTACCCCCTTGGTGGGGAATCGGTTCCCTCTGAGCAATCTGGAATTTTTGGCTTTGAAATGGTTCGAAATACTTTGAAAGATTATTTTGAAATTGTTTTAAGATTAAAACTTAATTTTACACTTAAGTAAGGATTAAAAATGATTTTTGAAATATTTGGAGTAATGTTTTGATATTCGAATAATTATATCGAATATACTTAGAAAATCATTTGGAAAATCTTAAAATTCATTTAACTTAATTTGTTATATCGAAATATCAAAAGTTTTCAACAATCTCCCCCTTTTTGATATAGCAAAACATTTTAGTAATTTTAAGATTTTGAAATCAAGTTTTGAAATTACTCCCCCTTACTTTAACACTTATCCCATTTATCATTTTAAAAACACACACTTCTCCCCCTTTTTGTTAAATCAAAAAGATTCAAAGAAACGTGAAAATCATTTAGCCAATTCATTAGGTATATGTATTCATAAGCTGCTAAGATCACAATCAAGAGAAACGTTAGCCATTAGTTCCATAATCAATATTCATAAACAATGTGATATGGCAAAATTGGTCATATTGCTAATAATGATGTAAATTATGCAATAATGAATGACTCACACCAAACATATAAGTTCATACCATCCATAAATCCAAACAAATTCACAATCAATCAATTCACAAATTCAAACATTCCAAAATATTCAAAATGTTAAAACAATAAGTTTAGAGTTCAAAGTAAAACATTTAATCACATATCCGGATCAGGAGGAGGAAAACGAGCTCGCATAGCGGCCATTTCGTTAGTGAGGTCATTAATACGTGCGTTGGTTGCTTCATTATTTGCACGCATTTCCCGAAGAATTTCTAATTATTGAGCTCCCATTGTGGATAAATGGGACTCTATAGAAGTAAAGCGCAAATCCATAGTAGCGTATCGAAAATCGAATGTCTCCATAAAGGATTGGAAATATGGAGGCATTGGATGCGTTTGTTGTGCTTGCTCTTCGGGCTGCTCCTCGGGCTGCTCAGGTTCATCTTCAGCTTTATCGATGTCTCGCATTAATTGCTCAAGCTCGAGATCTTCGTCAGCCTCGGGTGGAGCTTGTGAAGAACTAGCTCCCTGAGTATTTGTAGAAGATCGAACCCATTCCCCGGTTTCCTTATCCTTAATCCATCCCGCTCTCGTTAAGGAAAGAAGGTTAATTTATTTCTTAAGAGGAAAAACGACATCTAGACCGACTCTAAGCCCAGCTTTGGAAAACAGATTACTCAAAATACAACCGTAAACAAGAGATGAACAGAGTTTTTTATTAGGAACAAGATTTACGGTTTCAACAATTTCAGCAAAAATAATCTGAGGTAGGTTGATTCTAATATTGTTTTCGAAACAATGTAACCACCAAAGATCTAAGGCTCTAAGAGTAGAATAACGACCTCCGGATGGTCGAAACCACCAAGAAATCATTAGATGAAGAAAACGTTCATGAAGGTCTAGGACACTTGCACTATCCCTTCTTTTATAATGAGATCCTAAAACCTGTTTTTCATTTGAAATCCCATCATTATCTGATCTGAATGTATTGGCTATGTAAGCCGAGTCAATATATAAGAATCAACTGTCAATAGTATGTAAGTTCTTAAAGAATGAAATCATTTGTCGATATGGTTTACCAAAAGGAATCATCTTTGGCAATGCCTTGAACTTTAACAATAAGATAATGGAATCAGTTTGTAAGCAGTTAATGATAAAACACCATAATTCCACCACTTATCGCCCAAAGATGAATGGGGCAATAGAGGCAGCTAATAAGAACATCAAGAGACTTATAGAGAAGATGACTGAAACTCATAAAGACTGGCACGAGAAGTTACCATTTTGTTGAAAACATTTTGATGTTTCGATATAACAAATTAAGTATAAATGAATTTTAAGATTTTACAAATATTTTTTTAAGTACATTCGATTAAATTATTCGAATATCAAAATATTATTCCAAGTTTTTCAAAGATCAATTTCAAATCCTTACTAAAGTGTAAAATTGTGTTTTAAACTTGAAATATTTTTGAAACATTTTTCACAAAGTATTTCGAACCAAAACCGAGCCAAAAATCAATTTCATGAACAGATGTATCGATGCACTCAATGATGCATCGATGCACACCCTATTTCGAATGCATTTTATGCACCAATGCACAGGCATGCATCGATGAACTCTAGATTTTATTGAAATATCGAATGCAATTTATGCACCGATGCACATATCATGCATCGATGCACTCCTGGCTTGTTTGAAACATTGAATACAATTAGTGCACCGATGCACTCCTAGTGTACCAATATACTAAGTCTTATAACGGTCAAAATATTTGAATTTTACACATAGTGCACCGATGCACCTTGGCTATGCAGCGATGCACCATACGCTCCCAACTGTTTTATTAATTGTTTTTACACTAGAACGGCATTATTGACTCCAGTAATGATCACCAACGTTCATAAGTGATCCAAGGAGTATTTAAACAAGCTTAGGAGTCATTGATCAACAACAATTAAGAAGAGAACCTAGAGAATCAAAGATAAAGCATCAAACCTCAAGTTTGAGCATTTTAAGCTTATTTTTCATTCAATATTCATTTTGCTTTCAAGAACATCATTTTTTCTCTATTGTATTTATTTTTTAGTGTTCTTTCTTTGTTCTAGAATTGTGCAAGCATCTTACCTTGTGAGGTTTTTCTGTGAGTTTGCAAATTTGTGTATTTCTCTTTGAGAGAGAGTGTTCTCAAGAATTTGGGGTATAATTCTTGAGGGAGTTGTAAGGTTACTCTTTGTCCTCAAAAGAAAGAACAAGTTAATGAATTTGTTAGAAAATCCTAAGTGTGGATAGGTAAGGTAGTGGACGTAGACTTTGGTTGAGAAAGTCGAACAACTCTATATCGTTGTACAATTATTTTCAATTTTCTGCAAAAGTTTCCACCAAAATTTTTATTACCATTTCACCCCCTCTTGGCCAATTCATCAATCGATTAACTCAGCAATTGGTATCAGAGCCTCACTCATTTAAAGGTATAATCGCCTCTTGAGTCCATTCATCAAGAGTTATATAAATATTCAAGTTATCAGTGCCCTCCACTTCAAACTCTGACTTTGGTCTTGATTATATGTCCATCAACAATCCTCCTTTCTTCAATGGAGCTAATTATGCTTATTGGAAGAATAAAATGAGGTAATTCATTCAAGCAAGTGACATGGGAGCATGGAATATCATATAATATGGATACATCATTCATTTCACTCATTCAAGATTGTGGAGTGAAGCAGAGACAATAATGTTCCAGCTCAACTCAAAGTCTATCCATATTATTTTTTGTGCTCTTGGACCAGATGAATACGGGAGAGTTTTATATTGTAAAACCGCCAAGGAGATATGAGATAAAGTTTAAGTCACTCATGAAGACACAGATGAGGTAAAAGAATCTAAAATTAGTCTTCTAACTCATAGCTATAAAATTTTCAGGATGAAATCGGATGAAGATATCAAAGCTATGACGGATAGATTTTCCACGATTGTCAATGGTCTCAAATCATATGGAGAGATCATTCCAAACGAAAAGCTTGTGAGGAAGTTAGTTTACTCTCTTCCAAAATCTTGGCAATAAAAAAGATGGCAATCATCGAGGCTAAAAAGTTAAAGTCTTTAACTCTCGAAGAGTTAATTGGTTCTCTCCTCACTCATGAAATGATGCTTCAAGATGAGGTAGACCTCGAGAAGATTGACGAGATAAAGAAGGAGAAAAAGAGGAATGTGGGAGTTGCTCTCAAATCCACAAGAAATGAGAGTGATTCGGATGAAGATGACGATGACGAGGAAATGACATTATTTGCCAAACGGTTTAGAAAATTAATGATGCCCAACCGAGGAAGAAAATTCAAACGAAACGAAGGCTTTAAAAATGAACTGAAGGAGAAAGACCCTATTATTTGATATGAGTGCAAAAAGCCAGGTCATTTTAAATATGATTGCCCGTAATTGAAGAAAAAGGGTCAATCTAAGAAGAAGTACAAGGCTCATATAGCTACATGGAGCGATGAGGAAGGTTCCGATGAAGATGAACAAGAAGTAGCAAACTTGTGCTTAATGGCCATCGGGGAAAACTCTCAGGTAACCTCTAACTCATTTGATTCAAATGATTTATCTTATGATGAGTTATTAGAGGACTATAATGGGTTGTCTTCGGATTATAAGACTTTATTTTCAAAATACAAAAAATGATATTTCAAAATTGAGAAATGAAAATAGTCTTATGTCAAAAACCAACAACGATCTTGAAAGTAAGATCAAAGAATTGAAAATCAAATTAGATGAATTTGAAAAAGAAAAATATTAATTTGCATAACTTACTTTCAAGAGTCAATGATGATCATCAAAAGAAAATTGATGATCTTATAGCTTCTTTTAATATAGTTGGAATAAATCATTTTGAAAAAAGAGAAAATTCAAAATCCAACTTTGTTAGAAAAAGTTTTAAAAATTACAATCCTAGAGGTCCTCGAAGAACCTCTAATGGAAAAATCATTAGAAGTATATTGGTTCCTAAAGAACTCATTACTACTAAAGATAAGGATATCCTACATAAATGGATACCTAAGGGGACTAGAATTTTGGAGACTAATGAATATGGACCCAAAAGAAATTGGGTACCAAAAATAAAAAATTAATCTGTTTGTAGGGAAAGGAGCATTGCTACAAGGCATGAGAAACAATTTCAAACTCATGGTACCTTGATAGTGGATGCTCAAGACACATTACCAGAGACAAGAGCCGGTTCATAGAGCTTAACGACAAAAATGGAGGAGATGCGGCTTTTGGCGATAACTCAAAAGGTCACATCGAAGGTATAGGTACTATAGGTAATACCTCTTCCATACAAATAGAAAACGTATTATATGTGAATGGGTTAAAGCATAATCTATTGAGTATTAGTCAATTTTGTGATAAAGGATACAATGTCTTATTTGAAACAAATGGTTGAAAGTCATTGACATTGCATCTAACAAGATTATGCTTATTGGTCATAGAATAGGAAACGTTTACATGGTGCATTTAGATTCTATTAATATAACTAATTTTTTCCTAGTTGCTAAGATGAACATGACAATTGGTTATGACATAGGAGACTAGGACATACAAGCATGAGTGTTTTACAACGACTAATTCAAGGAGATTTAGTAAGAGGGTTGCCAAAGCTAAAATTTGATAATGATAAAATCTGTGATGCTTGTGCTAAAGGAAAACAACATAGAGCTTCCTTTAAGTCCATTAATGATGTATCAACTAGTAGAGTATTACAATTGATCCATATAGATCTTTTTTGGCCAATTAGGACTATTAGCTTGGGTGGAAAACAATATTGCTTTGTATTGGTAGATGACTATTCTAGATATACTTGGGTTCTATTTTTAAGTACTAAAGATAAAGTATGAAAATTCATCACGTTTTCAAATGTAATCCAAAACAAAAAAGGTTACTCCATAACTAGTGTTAGGAGTGATCATGGTACTGAATTTGAAAATCTTGGATTTACTGATTTTTGTAATTCTAATGGTATTAACAACAATTTTTCAGCACCTAGAACAACTCAACAAAATGGAGTTGTTGAGAGGAAAATTGAACTTTAGAAGAAATGGTTAGAACCATGATTTGTGTAAACAATTTGCAAAAATATTTTTGGGCTGAAGCCACAAGTACCGCTTGTTATGTTATCAACCGAGTAATGATTAGGCCAATTTTAAAGAAAACACCATATGAACTTTTCAAAAATAAAAAGCCGAAGATTAGTTATTTTCTTCCTTTTGGATGTAAATGTTTTATTTTAAACAACGGTAAAGAAAATCTTGGCAAATTTGATGCTAAAAGTGATTAAGGAATTTTTCTGGGTTATTCCTTAAATTCTAAAGCTTATCAGGTATTTAATAAAAGAACTTTAGTTGTAGAAGAGTCTATATATGTTGCTTTTAATGATAATCCCCTTCCGAGGAAGAATTCTTGTGTGAATGATGATATAGGTATTGTAAACACAAATAACATTAGACATGACATTGGAGAACCATCATCAAAGGAAGAAACAAAATATGAGGAAAATCGTGATGTTCTTGAGAATCCAACCATTGAAGAAAGGGAAGTTTCTTACCCAAGAGAATACAACTATGTCAAGGATGGTGAGATAATAGGTGATTCATCCAAAGGGGTAACAACTCGATCTTCTCTTAGAAATATATGTAATTATATTACATTTATCTCATGAATAGAGCCTAAGAATATTAAAGAAGCACTAAATGATGAACATTGGATTATGGTTATGCAAGAAGAGTTAAATTAATTTGAGAGAAGTAAAGTATGGACATTAGTTGAAAGGCCTAGTAATAAATCTACTGTAGGTACTATATGGGTATTTAGGAATAAGCCCGATGAAAGTGGTAATATAGTAAGAAACAAGGCTAGACTTGTTGCTCAAGGATATACTCAATAAGAGGGCATAGACTATGATGAAACATACGCTCTCGTAGCTAGGATGGAAGCAATTAGAATGTTATTAGCATTTGCATGTTTCAATAAATTTAAATTATATCAAAATGGATGTTAAAAGTGAATTTTTAAATGGTTTTATAAAAGAATAAGTGTATGTGGAACAACCTCTAGGTTTTGAAGATTCAAAATTTCCAGATCATGTTTTCAAAGTGACAAAAGCACTTTATGGTTTAAAACAAGCTCCTAGAGCTTGGTATGAAAGATTGTCAAATTTTTTAATCGAAAAAGGTTTTTCAAAAGGGAATGTTGACACTACATTGTTTTTAAAGCATAAAGGTAAGGATTTATTAGTAGTACAAATTTATGTTGATTATATAAATATTTGGTTCTACTAATGATGTTCTTTGCTAAGAATTTTCTAAGCTAATGCAGAGTGAATTCGAGATGAGCATGATGGGGGAGCTCTCATTTTTCTTGGGACTCCAAATCAAGCAAAGAAAAGATGGCATCTTCATCAATCAAGCTAAGTACGTCAAGGATATGCTCAAGAAGTTTGGATTGGAAAATAGGAAACCTCATACCACTCCAATGAGATCTTCTACAAAGCTTGACAAAGATGAAGGATGTAAATGTGTGGATGTTAAATTATATAGGTCAATGATTGGCTCTTTTCTTTATCTAACCGCAAGTAGACCGGAAATTATGTTTAGTGTTTGCTTATGAGCTAGATTTCAATCATGCCCTAAGGAATCACATTTACTAGCTGTTAAGAGAATCCTTAGATACCTTAAGGACACTCCTAGTTTAGGACTTTGGTATCCTAGAGACTCTAGCTTTAGCTTGCATGCCTTCTCTGATGCAGATTATGGAGGATGCAAAATAGATAGGAAAAGCACCTCCGATATTTGCCAATTCCTAGTAAATATGTTGATTTCATGGTTTTCAAAGAAACAAGATTGTGTTGCATTATCTACCACTGAAGTGGAATACATTTCAGCCGGTAGTTGTTGTGCACAAGTTTTATGGATGAAACAGCAACTTTTTTATTATGGAATTGAAGTTAGTACCGTAACTATCAAGTGTGACAATACTAGTACTATTTGTTTCACTAAAAAATCTCATCAAACACTCTAGAACTAAGCACATTGAAATTAGACATCATTTCATTAGAGATCATGTTGCTAAAGAAGATATAGTTCTAGAATATGTTGTTACTTTGCATCAATTAGCAGATATTTTTACAAAACCTTTAGATAAAGAAAGATTTTGGACACTTATGAGAGAATTAGGTTTAACTGACCTATCTTCACTTAGTGTTTAAAATAATTTTAGCACTTTTAATTAGTTTTGGAAAATGCTTATAAAAATAATATTTTTGATTGCATTCTTTGCTATTAGTTAGGGGGAGTCTATGATTCTTAGTGAAATTTAATTGTATGTTCAAATAATGTCTAAGAATTTGATTTGATTAATTGAACATAGTTAATTTTAAATATATGAGTTGCCAATACCACTAGAGCTAATTAAATTAGCATTTTGAGTGTTTAAAACAAATTTTGACATTTTTGTGCATAATGCATCGATACACTAGACAATGCATCCCTTGAATATGCATCGATACACCATGAAGGTGCATCGATGCACTCCTTGAATGTGCATCGATACACCCGTCAGTTTTTGGGTATTAAATCCCTAAAACCTTCATTTAAAAAAAACCAAACTCCTTAACACTCCCATCATTTGCCTTCTCTCAACCCCTACTCTAAAAATTGCTTCAAAACCAACAAATCAAGTCAGAATCTCTTCATTCTTCAACTTATAATCCTGCTACGATCATTAAATTCGTGTAAACTACATCCAATTCCACTCATTCTGAAATTTCAAAGTAATTTTTCTAAAAACCTCTATTTTATTGATTTTTGAACTTAGGACTAGTTTTGATTAGTTCTAGGTTGAACAAAGTATCGGGCATTGATTATAATTGATGTTTTTGATTCAATTATATTGTTTTCATGAAAACTATATGTATTATGATTGTCAAACTATATTTTCCAAATAGTTTTCAAAACTTTTCCCATTAGGATTCGGTTTAGAGAACCTTGAAATATTGAGGACTCAATTGAGTTTTAGGATTGATTGAAATTGCATACATGTTTTTTATATTTGAAGGTTACTTATCTTATTTCGATTCTTGAACCATGTCTAATCCTAAACGTCCTAGGTCGCCATCGAGTCGTTTGAGTCAAAACCGACCTCCCATTCCTCCTCCACCACAAAATCCTAATCCAAATGAACCCGAATTAACCACTATTAATTCTTGCTTCAAACAACCCGATCATCGTCGAGATGAATTATATGGTATAGAATCCAGGAAGAACGTATCCCCTCCATTCAAGCAATGGTAGATATGAACTTCCGATATCTTCCTATCATTCACACTTGGAAGTTTGATAAATTGTGTTAAATTAATCCCATCGTCTATCACTAATTGGTCCGCATTTTCTATTCCAATGCGGTCTGTGTCCAAAATGAGCGTAGAACCGAAACCATAGGAATTCAATCCTATCTTTTAGGTGAAGTTATTTATATCAACTCGGACACAATTGCTGATGCCTTTGGTTTAGACAATAATGGTATAGATAATGAAAGAGACATTATGGCTACACCCTATAAGTGTAAGGATAGTGTTAGTACCCTACGAACTCATCACAAGCGATTCCTTCATTTGATGATCTCTTGGTGGTTTAGACCATCCGGAGGTGGGTACTTCACTCTTAGAGTCATAGATTTATGGTGGATACATTGTATCCAACATAACAAGAAAATAAATCTGCCACAGATTATTTTTGGTGAGCTCGTAGATACCGTAAAGGTTGTCCCTTCCAAAATTGTAGAAACTTTACTTTACGGTTGTCTTTTTTCTAATGTGTTTATCAAACTAGGGCTTAAGGTTTCGGTTGATATTCCCATCCCTCTCCAAAACCAAATTAATCTCACTTCTTTAAAGAAATCGGGATGGAAAAAGAATGAGGAAACTGGGCAATGGGTTCGATCCAATGAGCAAACACCGGGAGCTAGTTCTTCACGAGCTATACCTCCTTCGGTACCGGCAACGGATGATGATCCAGAGCTTGAAGCTCTTATCCGCGACATTGATGAACATGTACTCGAGGAAGAGCCGACACCAACACATCAAGAGGATCAAGTGCCTTTATACTTTTGATCTTTTTTTGAGAATTTGATCTAAGGTTTGCATCCATTGAATCTCATCTAAGGTTTGCATCCATTGAATCTCATCTCACTGCTATGGAAGCTCAACAACGAGAGATGAATGAACGTTTAGATGCACTCACACTTGAGCTGCGAGCACGTTATCCTCCTCCTCCCGATCCTCCTATGGATTAAACCTTGCCTTGCTTTAGTTTTCTTGGATTTAGAACCTATTATTAAAACATTTTGAATGTTTTTGGATTTATATGTTTTGGATTGTTTTGTTTGAATTTGATGATGTGGATGTTTGAATGATTAAACTTAGATGCTTATATATTTGGTTTGGTTTGAATTTTCAATTTGAGCTTAATGTTTATTATTTTTGCATCATTCAAATTTTAGATAAATATGACCAATTACTATTACACATTGTTTATGAATATTGAATTATGAAACTAATTGCTAATCTTTCTCTTGATTGTGATCTTAGCAGGTTAAGCTATTATTATTTAAAATCAATTGGCTAAAATTTTCAAAATTTTGTTTAAAAATGTTTTATAGAGTTTTTTCGATTTAACAAAAAGGGGGAGAATATAGTAAGGGGGAATAATTTTACAAAATCAAAATTGATTTCAAAAATTATTTTCAAAGAAAATCTTAAAATTACTCAAGTTTTTTGTTATATCAAAAAGGGGGAGATTGTTGAAAACATTTTGATGTTTCGATATAACAAATTAAGCATAAATGAATTTTAAGATTTTATAAATATTTTTTAAGTATATTCGATTCAATTATTCGAATATCAAAATATTACTCCAAGTTTTTCAAAGATCAATTTCAAATCCTTACTAAAGTGTAAAATTGTGTTTTAAACTTAAAATATTTTTCAAATAATTTTCACAAAGTATTTCGAACCAAAAACGAGCCAAAAATCAATTTCATGAAGGGATGTACCGATGCACTCAATGATACATCGATGCACTCCCCATTTCGAATGCATTTTATGCACCGATGCACAGCCATGCATCGATGCACTCTGAATTTTATTGAAACATCGAATGCATTTTATGCACCGATGCACATACCATGTGTCGTAACCGGTTTTCGTCCGGGCACGAAAATTTTAAATTTGGCGGGAAAATTTATGTGAATAAATGGTTTTGAAAATAATTTGGGAGTCGCCATCGGCCTTTTGGATCAGGTAGGTCGAATACCTAAAAATTATTTTTTTAAAAGAGTTTTAAGAAAACATCAATTAAAAAATTGAACTGATCTGCGTTTATAACCAAAAATTCATTCTTTTTAATAATAAAAAGGGGTTCGTGGTCGGTTACGTTTAGGGAAGGATTAGCACCCCTATAACGTCCAAAATTGGTACTTTTTAATTATAAATTGTCTCTATTATTAAAATTTAAAAATTCAAAAATATATTTAATTTATAATCCTATTATTTCAAAATTATATAAAAATATTTATTTATTTAAAAATATCAGAAAAGAACTTCTAGGTGCTTTAAGACAGCTCTTTTCTTTGATATTGATTAATTTAAATAATATTGTTTACTTTTTAATTTTAAAATATCAGAATAGGACATCCAGTTGTATTAAGACTGTCCTTTTCTTCGATATTAAAATAAATATTTAAAAATTACTATTTATTATATATATATATATATATTTATGAATACATAAAAATATTTAATAATATAATAAAATAAAAATAAAAATACTACTAAAACAATATATTTAAAAACAATAAAATAAATGAAAGCATATAAAATAACTGACTAAATTACAATAAAAATAAAATTAAAAATCTAATTCATAATTAATCAAAATTATATGGATTAAATATGTTATTTCTTTATTTTATTTATTTAGTGACTAAAATAAAATTATCTAAAATTCGGATATTAGAATAAAATAAATTAAAAATATAAACTAAGGATTAAAATATTATTTATTAAAATTAAGGGATTAAATCTGTAATTTATCCTAAATATATTATTTTAATATGAAGGACTAAAATAAAAGAAATTAAAATTCGAAAACTGAATTAAAAATATTATAAATTTAATTTAGTGACTAAAATGTAAAGTTTACAAGTTCGGAGGACTGCGGACGGGGTTTAACTATTTTATAATTACGCGCATAGTCCTTCCCGAAACGACGTCGTTCGGGAAGGACTATAAAAGTCCAAAAACCGGCTGGCCCGGAGGGCCAGCTTCATTTCATCATTTTCCTTCTCTCTCTCTTCTCTGAGAGAGAGAAATTTTCTCTCGCTTCTCTCTAAAACAGAGAGAAGCCCAGTCGGCCGGTAGCCGTTAGATGGCGTTCGTCCGCCGTCAACCACCGTCGCCGGCCACCGTTTTCGGTGGCCGGAAAATTTTTTTTACATCTAAATGTAGATCGGACCGTCCTAATGACGGTTCCGATGTTTTTTTCCGTTAAACGGCTCCCAATCGGAGCAAATCTAAAAGAATACCTTCGGCTTTTCGAAGGTTTTGGTGAGATCTGACGTTTGGCCTCCTCGGTAAGTCTTTCTCCTCCTTTTTCTTCTGTTTTTGGTTGCTGGATGTTTGACTGAGATCGTTGGTTTAGTAGTTTTTTTTTTCTTTCTCTGTTTTTTTCTTTCTCCGGTTCTGTCTCTCTCTTTTTTTTTTTCTGTCTCCGTTTTTTTTTCTTCAGGTTGGGGTGGTGGCTTTTATAGCCACCACCGGTGTGGCCGTCGGACCGGTCCGACGAGGGGGTCTCGGTGAGTCACCGGACTACCAGTGGTGACTCACCCCGTAGCCATGGCGTGGACGGCTGGTGTTCTAGCTTCTGGAGTCTTCGGTTGGGACGTGGCAGCGGCGGAGGCGGCGAGATAGCAACGGCGGCCGCGTGTCCCTAGGGTATCAGACCCTAGGGTTTCCATCTGGGGCAATCTGGACCGTTGGATCTCTCAGATCCAACGGCTGTGATGAGGCGGCCGGCTAGATTAGGGTTAGGAAACCCTAACTGGAACCCCAAATGTTTAGGGTTTCTGGTTTGATTTGGACCGGTTCTGGTTTGTTTGTAACTGGGCCGGTCCAGTTGTAATTGGTCTGTAATTATTTATTTATATATATTTATTTAATATATATTTATTAATAATAATAATGATAATAATAATAATAATAATAATAATAATAATATGGATAAAAATTAGTATCTTCAGCTGCCCCTCTTTGCTCATTCTTGTATTAACAAGAATAGGGCAAAGATGAAAAGATAATAAATTTTTTTATCCATTTGGCTTTACTTTGATCATAATGGATATATTGAATAAATTCTTCTCTCTCTCCAGATGAGTTCTTCTTATTATGAACTTTCTCTAGAAAGGCTGATGCTAATCTATCTCCTTCTGTGATAGAATTATGCAAAAAGTTGAACAAGTTCTTCTTATTATGAACTTCTTCTTTCTTCTTCATATGAGGAGTTCTTCTCATTATGAACTTTCTTTGGAAGAAATAATCCATCCAGTGATGAATTCAGATAAAAGGTTGAACAAATTCTTCTCATTATGAACTTCTTCTTCCTTCTTCAGATGACGAGTTCTTCTCATTATGAACTCTTCCTGGCAATGTTGATCCATCAAATGATGAATTCAAACCAAAAGGTTGAACAAGTTCTTCTTATTATGAACTTCTTTTTCCTTCTTCAGATGATGAGTTCTTCTCATTATGAACTCTACCTGGCAATGTTGATCCATCAAATGATGAATTCAAACCAAAAAATTGAACAAGTTCTTCTCATTATGAACTTCTTCTTCTTTCTTCTTCATATGAGTTCTTCTCATTATGAACTTTCCGCTGGGGATGATGCTCCATCAAGTAATGGATTCATGTAAAAGGTTTGAACAAATTCTTCCTTCTTTAGATGAGTTCTTCTCATTATGAACTTTCTCTGGAAAAGTTGATCCATCAAATGATGGATTCAAGTAAAAGGTTGAACAAATTCTTCTCATTATGAACTTCTTCTTCCTTCTTCAGATGAGTTCTTCTCATTATGAACTTTCTCTGGAAAAACTGATCCATCAAATGATGGATTCAGGTAAAAGGTTGAACAAATTCTTTTCATTATGAACTTCTTCTTCCTTCTTCAGATGAGTTCTTCTCATTATGAACTTTCTCTGGAAGAAATGATCCATCAAGTGGATTCGAAATCTTTGCTAAAATCTTTGAAATTTCTGTTAAAAATTCAACAAGAATAAAAATGAATGAAAATGCATCTATTTTTGTAAATGCCTAAATATGATGCATGAATATTAAGTTGTTTGATTTCAGACTGGTGAATTGAGTATTTCTTCAATTGTAAAAACCCAATATATCTGTCTTCTTCAAATCAAAGAATCTATCATCTTTGACAAATGTAGATGTAGATATAATGTCACAAAACCTCTTGAGAATAAAACTCAATAGTATAAACTCTTGAAAAGCTTGCATTCAGGCAACATGTTGATTCTGATAACAACTCATCTGATTATGAAGTGACCTTTCAAGATGATTTCACAGATATCGATAGTTCTTTTAATACCGAGAAATCTTGAATTCTGATTCTGATGAGGAGAATAAACTGTTATACTTGACAAAAATGGGATTCTCAAAGGCTGAAACTTCAAATAGCTTTCTTCCGGTAAAAGATGGGAAGCCATTATGTGATGATCCCAGTTACAAGCAAAGGCGAAACTTGTGCTATGATTTTTGGGAAAGGAATAAGCAAAAGAAGTTTGAAAAGAAACTTCTTAATGAAGACGATCATGCAGTTCATCTTTTAATTCTAATGATTGGTGCTGTAGTTCTTACCAAACCAGATCAGATAACTCAAAGAACACTTCCAGAAGATGCTATGAGCACATTCATCTTCCAAATTCAATGATTGGTTCTGCCAAACCAGATCAGATAACTCAAAGAACACTTCCAGAAGATGCTATTGAGCACATTATTCTTCCAAATTCAATGATTGGTTCTGTCCAACCAGATCAGATAACTCAAAGAACACTTCCAGAAGATGCTATTGAGCACATTACATTTGTTCCTGTTAATGTTAGGATATCACAATACTTATTTGATGTAGAGCCAGAATTTGTGGATTCGAAGTATTTCCATGCTACTACACTGAAAAGGGCTATATTCATAATTCTGCCAATTAAGAACAGATTTTCTCTTATTTTGCTTCCTCCATGTGCTGATGCTTTTCCATTGACAAAGAAATGATGGCTTTCATGTGATCCAAGAACAAAGTTGAACTGTTTATAAACATGTACAGGACGTCTCAAATTGACAGAAATGATCTATAAGGTTCTTGAAGCTTATGACAATGAGCCACCTTCAAGTGTCCAGAAGTATGTTCTTAATGAGTGCTGAAAATGGAATCTAGTATGGGTTGGAAGGAATAAAGTTGCTCCACTTGAACCTGATGAGGTGGAAATACTTCTAGGTTTCCTTAAAAACCATACACAAGAATCTGTATAGAGATATGTTTCCCAGTGATATCAATGTCTTGTTTCTTTTTGCTGGAATCAAAGCTACAAAGATCGCCTTCTACTGTCTTAGTATATCTTTGAAAACAGATGTGCAAGAACTGAATGGTGATTGGTTGGAGCAATTGATGAGTAGATTTGGCATATTCGACCTTGTTGTCGGTAGCATCCCGTGTAACAATCTTAATGTTCATGGTTTTAAGATGGTGATGATTTGCCTACTTTATATTCCATGTATTTAGAAGTATTAACATATAGTGATATTCAGAAATCTTTAAATTATTTCAAAATTATGTTAATTCATAGAAGAATAAATTGAATTTTCGAAAATAAATTGAATCTCCAATAAATTGAACTTGAAATAGATAGAATTGTATTCAAAGTTCTGGCAAGCATAAGAATGATAAAAATTCAAATGTCTCAACAAATTATAAGCATAAGTATTTCTAAATTAATCAAGTTGACACAATTTAGAGATGATGTAAGCTTTTGTCTGGAAGATCTCAAACGTTGTTGAAATGCTTGTAGATGTGAAGTTTCTTCCAAACTGTCAAAATCTTAAGATAGTTCAATTGCCAGATGCCTAATATCAACCTGCATTTGAGCCGCCTTTTCAGGTTTTCAACTCAAATCCTTCCTTTGGTTACAAGATGCCCTTTGCGGGTTTTCACCTTGAACCCCCCTTTTTCTTTTTTCTCTTTTTTTTTTCAAGCATAATATTTCTTGACAGAATCCGAGTTTATTGGATTTCTCAGAATTTTTCCATCCATTTCTGCCAAGATCAATGCTCCTCCGGAAAAGGCCTTTTTCACAACGTATGGCCCTTCCCAATTAGGCATCCATTTCCCACGGAAATCTTTATGTATAGGCAAGATCATTTTTAGTACTAGATCACCCTCTTGGAATTCTCTTGGATGTACTTTTTTGTCATGAGACTTCATCATCCGTTTTTGATACATCTGTCCATGGCAAACAGCTTTCAATCTTTTCTCTTCAATAAGGTTCAATTGATCAACTCTAGCTTGGATCCATTCAGATTCATCCAATTTTGTTTCTCTCAATATTCGAAGCGATGGAATCTCAACTTCAATTGGTAAGACTGCTTCCATCCCATAGACTAAAGAAAAAGGCGTTGCCCCAGTAGATGTTCGGACAGTAGTTCGGTATGCATATAGAGCAAAAGGTAACTTTTCGTGCCAATCTTTGTAAGTTTCAGTAGTCTTTGTAATGATTCTCTTGATATTCTTATTTGATGCTTCAACTGCCCCATTCATTTTTGGACGATACGCCACTGAGTTTGAATGTTTGATCTTAAACTGTGCACAAAGTTCGGTCATCATTTTGTTGTTCAGGTTCAGAGCATTATCTGTAATGATCCTCTCTGGTAGGCCATATCGGCAAACTATCTCTTTCTTTATGAACTTGCAGACTGTGGACCTCTTAATATTGGTATATGAAGCAGCTTCAACCCATTTGGTAAAATAATCAATTGCCACAAGGATGAAACAATGTCCATTCGATGCTTTTGGTGTGATTGCACCAATGACATCTATTCCCCACATAGAAAATGGCCATGGTGCTGTCATTACATGTAAAGGAGATGGGGGTACATGAGTTTTATCTGCATATATCTGGCATTTATGACATTTCCTTGCATAATCAATGCAATCAGTGTGCATGTTAGCCCAATAGTATCCATATCTCATTATTTTTCTGGCCATGGAAAGACCATTTGCATGTGTTCCACATATTCCACTGTGTACTTCTTCAATGACGTTTCGAGCTTCGCTGGTATTTAAACATCTCAATAGCATTTGATCACTGCTTCTTCTATACATAATCTCTCCATCAAGAAAATATCCAGCAGCCATTCTTCTCACGGTTCTTTTATCAATTTCCGATGCATTTGGTGGATAACTTTGATTTTTGATATATTGCAGGATATCATGATACCATGGTTTACCATCTACCTCTTCTTCCACACTATAACAATGTGCAGGAATTTCATATACTTGCATTTTGATTGGCATCATATCAACTTTCTTAGTTGTCTGAAACATAGCAGCTAATGTAGCCAAAGCATCTGCCATTTGATTTTCTTCTCGAGGGAGATAATTGAAGGTAACTTTCTCAAATTCTTTCACTAATTCGAGTGTAAAATTTCGGTATTCCAACAATTTGGGATCTTTTGTTTCCCATTCTCCTCGCAATTGATACACCACTAATGATGAATCTCCATATATCTTGAGAAATTTGATTTTTTTTTTTCTATAGCTGCTTTCAATCCCATGACACAAGCTTCGTATTCCGCCATGTTATTGGTGTAAAAGAACTTCAGTCTGCTTGTAAAGGGATAATAAATATTTTCTGGAGAAATTAACACTGCCCCGATTCCTCGTCCCAAAGCATTAGATGCTCCGTCAAAGTAAAGCTTCCAAGTTGCAAATGCATCATTTGTTTTGACTTCTTCATTCATGGATATGCATAACAGATCTTCATCGGGAAAATTGAAGTTCAAAGGCTGATAATCATTTGATACACGACTGGCCAGAAAATCAGCTATTACACTTCCTTTTATTGCTTTTTGGTTGACATATACAATATCAAACTCGGATAATAACATCTGCCATCTAGCCATTCTTCCTGTCAAAGCTGGTGATTCCATTAAGAATTTCAAAGGATCAAGTTTTGATATCAACCAAGTAATATGGTATAACATATATTGTCTGAGTCTTCGAGTAGCCCACACCAAGGCACAACATAATTTTTGTATTGGTGGATATCGAATTTCACAATCAATAAATTTCTTGCTCAGATAATAAATAGCTTTTTCTTTTCTTCCAGATTCATCATGCTGTCCTAGTACACATCCCATCGAATTTTCGAAGACCGTCAAGTAGAGAATTAATGGTCTATCAGGCATTGGTGATACTAAAATTGGGGCATTGGATAAATATTTCTTAATAATATCCAAAGTTTCTTTACATTCTTCATTCCAGACTTCAGGATTGTTCTTTCGAAGTAATTTGAACACTGGATCACATTTGTCAGTTAATTGAGAAATGAACCGAGATATATAATTTAATCTTCCCAAAAAGCCTCGAACTTCTTTTTTTGTATTGGGTGGTGGAAGATCTTGAATTGCTTTGACTTTATCTGGATCAATCTCGATTCCTTTTTTACTGACCACAAATCCCAAAAGTTTCCCAGAAGTTACCCCAAAAGTGCATTTTGCGGGGTTGAGCTTTAATTGATATCTCCTCAATCTCTGGAAAAGCTTTCTCAGATTTTGAATATGTTCTTCTTCAGTTCGGGATTTGGCAATCATGTCATCTACATATACTTCAATCTCTTTGTGCATCATGTCATGAAACAAAGTTACCATGGCTCTTTGATACGTTGCCCCTGCATTTTTCAATCCAAATGGCATCACTTTATAACAGAATGTGCCCCACATGGTTATAAATGTTGTTTTTTCCATGTCTTCAGGATTCATTTTTATCTGATTATATCCTGAAAATCCATCCATAAATGAAAACCATGCATGCCCTGCAGTATTGTCCACCAATGTGTCTATGTGGGGTAAGGGAAAGTTATCTTTCGGACTAGCTTTGTTGAGATCTCTGTAATCCACACACATTCGAACTTTCCCATTTTTCTTTGGTACGGGAACAATGTTGGCTACCCATTCTGGGTATTTAGATGCCTGTAGGAAACCTGCATTGATCTGTTTCATCACTTCTTCTTTGATTTGCAACAACATTTCTGGCCTCATTCGTCTGAGCTTTTGTTGGACCGGTTTATATTCTGGATTGATTGGAAGCTTGTGTATCACTATATCTGTGCTTAAACCAGGCATATCTTGATAAGACCATGCAAAGATATCTTTGAACTCTTGAAGGAGATTTATCAATTCTTGTTTTATCTGGATTGTCAGAGTAGTACCAATTTTCACCTCTTTCATTTCTTCATCTGTTCCCAAATTCACAGTCTCAACCTCTTCTTTGTGGGGTAGAATTTGTTTGTCTTCTTTTTCTACCAATCTTAATAGTTCAGTAGGAACATCACATTCTAGTTCATCTTCACACCTATTGATTTCTTCCAGACATATAGGATGCTCTAAATTTATCACTGGATTAAATTTAGGAATAAACATGCTATTAACATGGTGATACCTGCAAATTTAAGTCGGACATATTTCCGAAAGAATATAGTAAATTTATGAAATAAATAAATGTAAAAATGTAAAAAAATGTAAAGAATGATTGCCATCTGAAAATTTTAAAGAAAGTTCCTTATATTTAACATAATTTCTTTTACAAGATAACAAAAAATTTTCATATTTTTGAGCTAAACATAAAGATTAGTTCTGAATATTACTCTGCGTTAATATTAAAAACTATAGGAAGATCTTCAGTTGTCCAATTGGTGAGTGTTTCTCCAGGAAGACATGGTTGAATCCTATCCAAGTATTTGCCAGTTTCGTTGTCTTTCATGATCATGTTGATAAATAATCCATTCATAGCTTCTTCAACTATGTCTTGATCTTTCGTCAACTTTTCTTCTTTAAAGGCTTCAACAAGCTGCTGTTCTACATTAATTGTTCCCCTGATCTGAATGTGGTCTTCAACTGTGGGAAAGACATGTGTTTCCAAAGGATTTCTCCCCCTTTCAATTTTGCCTTTCTGTCTTCACATCTTCTTTTCATCTCTTTGTTCTTTTGCTGAAGATTGGGCTTAAACCCCAGCCCAAAACGGTCTTTTTTCATCTTTATACTGATAGGAACTGAAATCCCTTGAAGATTCTTTCCTAGACCTCTCCCAGCTTTAGCTCCGATGCCTAAAGTTTGTTGTACCGTCATCTTGGTGCAATCAGACAATCTGGGATATGGAATTTTGTTTCCTTCTGCAATAAAGGTTGCATTTACAAATTCAAGAGCTCGAAAAGAGCATTCAAGAGCATCATCATTGGTGTCGATATATGGAACATCGCTTGTTACAGACGCAATGATTTCTTCTTCAGCACCGACGCATATTAGTTGTCCATCAACAACAAATTTCAATTTCTGATGTAATGAAGAAGGAACGGCTCCTGCTGAATGAATCCATGGCCTCCCTAATAGACAATTATATGTGGGGTGGATGTCCATCACCACAAAGTCAATATTGTACACGACTGGGCCGATTAACAACGGTATTTCCATTTTCCCAAGCACTTCTTTTTGAGTACCATCAAATGCTCGTACCACATTCTGATAACTCTTCATGTGTGATTGATCCAGAGGCATTCTTTGAAGTGTAACTAGAGGCATCAAGTTGAGAGCGGATCCATTGTCAATCAATACTCCTGGCAACGCATGACCATGACAATGTGTCGTGATGTTCAAAGCTTTTACTGACCCCATTCCGCCTTCCGGTATTTCATCATCATCTGTGAACGTTATGTAATTGTCAGCGGCTATATGTCCCACAATTCTGTCAAGTTTATTGAGGGATATATCTTCGGGGATAAATGTTTGATTGAGGATTTTCATCAAAGCATTTCTATGTGCTTCTGAATTCATCAAGAGATCAAGAATAGAAATTCTCGCTTGTTGTTTGTGTAGTTGTTCAACCACACTATACTCACTATGTTTCAAAAATTTCAAAAATTCTTTAGCTTGTTTTTCTGTCACAGGCTCATTAAATGCTGGAAGGGATTCATCTTCAAATACCTTCTGAGGTATTGCCATGGCTTTTCCTTTTGCTTTCACTTGTTCTGAAGCATTGGATGTTTCGGGAGAGTAACATCTCCCACTTCTTGTAAAGAAACCGACCTCGCTCACTGCTTCAGACGTCGATGTTGTACTCAGGCTTTGTATTTTCTCTTCTGTTTTTTTTCTAAAGAAACAGGTCCTCCTACCATTGAAACATTGGTAGTATAATTCCAAGGTACCCTGCGGGTATCTTTGTATGGAAATGGTAGAGGAGTGGTGATAACTACTTTCGGCTTTATTGGTGCAGGAATCACCGTAGATGATTTCACATTAATGATCACAGGATCATTTATTCTTTGACTTGGTTTAGAATCCTCTGATGAGCAAACATCATCTTCTTTTTTCCTTGGTTCTTCTTCAAAGAATTCTATTTCTCTGTTGTTCATCAATTTTTGCACCAAATCCCTAAACTCAGGACATAGTTGAATTTTATGCCCTTTCTCCTGATGATATTCACAATAATTCTTGCCTTCATTCTGCTTTGGCTTGAATTGTTGTGGAATTATACCGGCTAAAGAGAGTTGTTGGAATACCCAAACAAACGGAGATTTAATTTCAGAAATGTTAGTCTTTGCTTTCTTTCTGTTCTCTTCCTGAATTGCATTTACGTTTTTATCTCCATGATTTGGCAATGGATGATTTGATGCAGATGGTGTATTGAATTCCAACTTCCCAGTGTTGATCAAATTTTGAACCACCCTTTTGAATGCTAAACAGTTTTCAATGGAATGACCCGTAATTCCTTCATGGTAAACACAGTGTGCCTTTGTATCATACCAAGGAGGGAATGGTGGTTGCATGGGAACCAAGGGATAAGGCCGTATAACATCTGCTTTTAACAGCGAATCATAGATCTCTGCATAGGGTACTGGTAAATGTGTAAAAGACAACCTTTCATTTTCCTCTCGAGATCCTCTGGACTCTGCTCGATTAGTGTTTGTTTCCTCTTTCTTAACCCTTGGCTGGGTTATTGTAACACTTTTCGATGAATCTTTGCTGTAAGAATTTGCATTGTTGACTTCATTCTCCTTTTTCCGGTATGTAGGTCTTTTGGAACTAGACCCATCATTCGATTCAATCTTGCCGCTTTTCAAGACATTTTCAATTAGTTCTCCAGAAATGACTAAATCTGCAAAATTTCTGGTTGCATTTCCCATTAGATGATTTAAATATGGAGCCTTCAATGTATGAACAAATATTACTGTGGCCTCTTTTTCTGACAAAGGTGGTTGAACTTGAGCCGCAGTGTCACGCCATCTCTGGGCATACTGTCTGAATGTTTCATTATTCTTTTTCTCTAAGTTTTGGAGAGTCCATCTATCAGGGACCATGTCTGTCACATGGCGGTACTGCTCTAAAAATGCTTTAGCCAAATCTTTCCAAGATCTAATGTTGGCTTTGGTCAATTGAGTATACCATTTTAAAGCCGGTCCTGTCAAACTATCCTGAAAGCAGTGAATTAACAATTTCTCGTCCTTCACATATCCTGCCATTCTGCGACAAAACATAGTAATGTGGGATGAAGGGCATGTAGTACCGTCATATTTATCAAATTCGGGAGCTTTGAACTTGATGGGGAGGATTAGGTCTGGAACCAAACTCAACTCACTAGCATCAAACCCATAGAATGATTCAGTTATTTCCACGGATTTCATTCGTTCTTCTAAGTTCTTGATCTGTCTGGTCAGTTCTTCATTTACTTTTTGTTTCTCATTCAGCTCATTCAAATCCGGGATCAAATGATCAGTATTAAGATCCCCTATTTTCACATCTGATATAAGCGGATTTTTGCTTGAAGATGCAGGATCCACTTGTTGATCTTCATGTGGTTTGACTTCTTGTAATGCAGATGTACGAGCATTGATTTGTATAGGTGTAGTACCAGAATGATAAATTGGTTCTGGTGGAAAACCTAGAGGATACATAGATTCTTGATCGAAAGATACAGGATTTTCATGCATTTTTCCACTGATAGCCTGCCTTTTAAACAAGTCCTCTATTTTCTTCATCATACTGTCTTGTGAATTTGCAATACTGGCTTCAATTTTTTCCAACTTCATTCTCATTTCTTCTTGTTCTTTATGATGCTGTTCCTCAATACGCTGTATTTTATCCTCCATAATTCTCTTAGTAGCTTGTCTAGTACCGTAGTGATGTAGTATTTCTCTTTTGGCCAGAGTAACTGCGATTGAAAAATCTTTTAATATTATTTTTTCAAATTTTAATTAATGAATTTTAACTTAATAAATAAAATAATTCATAGTGAAAATTATGAAATGAATGATGAATGTATGCAAAATGCATGTATGTAAAAAACATTGATCCCAAAAAAGTTAACTGTCATAGAACAACTTTCATCGGCATACAAAAGTTTCTTTATAATAGTTCATAACTACAGATAAGGTATAGCTTTCCTATTAAGCTCTATAATTTCTTTCATTAACCATGAAACCTTCTTTCCACACTTAGAAACTGGATCAACTTGATGCTCAATTATTTTGGCTTCAACAGCTAGTTCCCCAACATATCTAGCAACTTCGCTCATTTGTACCATGGCCTCGAACACCATATTGCTTATTTCTTCACTTCTTTCGACATAGAACTCAGTTGACTTTTGCCATTGTTCATTCGTTCCTTCAAGAGTTTGCTCTAACTCAGTGATTCTGACTTGACAATTGTGCAGAATTTTTTCAAGATCTCTAATGCGTCTTCGCAGTGAAGCATTTTCCTCATTACTTTCTTTGAGGTCATTAGGTCCTAGACGAACCTTTTCTTGAAACAATGATTCTTCAAGTTGCAAAAATATAAGCATTAAACTCTGAGTTTTTGTTTCTAGACTGATCCAGATCTTCTTCAAGTTTTGTTCGTGCTTCTTGCGTTATTTGATTAAACTTCTGGATCTGAACATCTTTGTTTTTGCATCTTCGCATCCAATTTCTAGCCACTTCCTGCTCTACCTCAAGTCTGGTGTTGAAATTTTTCCTTTCCAGCTCCCATTTTTCTTTTTCAATATTGGATTCTTCCATCTTTTGGCCTCTGATTTCAAGTTCAGCAATCAACTGGTTCATTTCAGATTCAAATCCCTTAAACATGCTATTTTTCTCGCCTTCAAATTTAACAAAGATGTCATTCTTCATCTCTTCTAAATCTTTGGCTCGATCTCTTTCTCTTTGCATTTTATTCATGATCTCACGGTGTTCAGCCTTGTGTTTTATAATTCGCTCTCTCCTGTCGACCTCAAAATCTTCCATTTTTTCCTTTCCTTTCTCAAGGCTTTTGAGTAGACGGCTATTCTTTCCTTTCAGATCTTCAATTCGTCTTTTCTCGATGTTCAACTCTCTAGTCATCTGTACCGTCGATTGGCTGGGTCCTGATGCTTTTCGGGATTTATATAACTCCTGGTAATTTTTCTGTAAGGCTCTGTACTCATCCTCACCTTTTTCTTTATCTTTTCTCAACATTGCACATTGTGATGAATGAAAGTCAATGTCAACCCCCAACATAGCTTTATCTTGTCTCATTTGCTCTAATTCTTTCGACCAGCCTTCTCTTTCTGCTTCAAACTCTGCTCTCAAGATTTCAATCTCTGAAGGAAACACCTTAATGCGATCTTCAATAGAGATATCTTCATTTTGATCTGGTAGAGGAATATTTTCATTTTTTCTGAAAGATCTCCATTCTTCATAATCAGGAGTTAGCATTTCTTTTGCTGCTTTAGCTCGGATACAAAAAGTTGTTTTCCAAGCTGTAACGGCTTCCATGATGTTTCTTTTATAATTTTTGCTGTGGAATGCGAACTCAGATGACTGTAATCCAGCAGTGACAGGTACAAATTGACGACCTTCATACTGTCTTATAACCAGAAGTGGTGCATATCCAATTCCTCCCCATAATCCGAGCAGCATTATCCAGTTGTAATATCCACATTTGTAAATAAATTCCCTTTGTATTTGCCACGGGGCTCGCCAAACAATGTCATTGCTTTGCAGATTTCTAAAGGCATTAATCCACATATCCTTCTTAATTTCTTTCGGCCATTCCTGCTCCAGAAATTCTTTTAATGGTGAATAATCCGTATTAAAACGTCGGTATGAAACCTTTTCTGTCCTCCAGAAATGACTACGGATCCAAACATATAACAACTGGGTACACCCTGAGAATCGTCCACCTCCTAGCCTTCTACAAGCATTTAACGATCTGAAGGTCTCGGCTAGAATTGCAGAAATAGGATTAATCTTTTTCGGTAGCTGTTCAAACAAATCTACCACTGCAGCTTCAACATATCCCAATACTTTTGGGAAGATGACCATACCATATATACCCAGAGCAAATAAATCGAATCGTACTTTAATATCTGGATGGCTCTGAATAAGTTCTCTAATGTTGGTCCAAGCAATGCCTTCGCTTTCGCCTTTTTGTTTTGTACGGGCTGCTACCCATTCTTCTCGTACCCCGGCAATCTTTGCTAATTTAACTCGAAAGGGTTGAGTTTTAATTGACTTTGAATAGATTCGATTCTCCAAAGCCTCTTCGATATGTAGCAAAGTTGTGTATTCTTCAATAGTAGGGACCAAGTCTTCCTTATTGAGAGTGAAGCAATTGTACCCTGGATTCCAGAATTGAATTAGGGCTCTGAGTAATTCATCATCAACTTCAACATAGAGCAAATATGGGATGTCTCCGTAAATCTGATAAAACTGCAATTTTTTGTTTGAATCCCAACTTTCCCAAATGCTTCGCAAATCTTGCATATCATTTCTTTTTAGTGAAACAGGAGCATAACTGGCCAAGTCAGATACATAATCATCCTGCAGGCTGTCTCCTTCTCGTCTTTGTAAGTCCTCAGCCCACTGTCTTACTTCTGAGTTTAGAATTACTTGATTTGAACACTTTTTATCCATAGATGAAGGCTTTCCAATGAGACAATTAACACAAGGATCAATGTCTTTTATCCTGTATGATGCAATGCACACAGAAAAATAAAGAACACACAAAAAGAAAATAAATTAGTTTACATAATAAAGAAATTTAATAATAACATTTACATAAATATTCTTTATTTACACATGCTTTTCTAAATTTAAATAATTTAAATAAACATGTAATTTAATTAATAAATAAATTAACAAGAAAGTCAGAATTCATTTCTCCTGTGTGTACACCTATTTTGGACAAAATGTCGGCATGACTTCTGATCGGAAGAGTTTCTAAGGTTCTTTATATGCATGGTTTCAGATCTAAGAATCAAGGTACCCGAATTGTCCTTGTTAGTGCCCCCCTTGGGTTGCTAGCCCTCAATCCTAGTCCATCACATACTAAAGTGGATCGAGTTCAATTCGAGGGGATACATTTCTCTATATCTGACACGGAGAATAAATTCTCACGAAGCCATAGAGCATATGAACCCCGAAAGTTACTTGCTAGGTCTGACACGGAGAATAAATTCTCACGAAGACGTCGCTTTCACTCCCACTTAAAAGGGACAACTCAATTATAGAGTTTTATGTTATGCAATGCAAGTGTTGTGTGTGAGGAGAAATGTTCATACCTATGACAAAATAAATAATGAAATAAAATACTTACAAATAAAATAAAACATATAAATATTATGAAAATAATAAGTAAATATAAAAATTTTGAAAAGAAAGAATTAAAAATTAAATATATTAACTTTTAATTTTTAATTAATAGAGACAATTTATAATTGATTTTAAAGTTTGATCAGTCCCCAGCGGAGTCGCCAAGCTGTCGTAACCGGTTTTCGTCCGGGCACGAAAATTTTAAATTTGGCGGGAAAATTTATGTGAATAAATGGTTTTGAAAATAATTTGGGAGTCGCCATCGGCCTTTTGGATCAGGTAGGTCGAATACCTAAAAATTATTTTTTTAAAAGAGTTTTAAGAAAACATCAATTAAAAAATTGAACTGATCTGCGTTTATAACCAAAAATTCATTCTTTTTAATAATAAAAAGGGGTTCGTGGTCGGTTACGTTTAGGGAAGGATTAGCACCCCTATAACGTCCAAAATTGGTACTTTTTAATTATAAATTGTCTCTATTATTAAAATTTAAAAATTCAAAAATATATTTAATTTATAATCCTATTATTTCAAAATTATATAAAAAATATTTATTTATTTAAAAATATCAGAAAAGAACTTCTAGGTGCCTTAAGACAGCTCTTTTCTTTGATATTGATTAATTTAAATAATATTGTTTACTTTTTAATTTTAAAATATCAGAATAGGACATCCAGTTGTATTAAGACTGTCCTTTTCTTCGATATTAAAAATAAATATTTAAAAATTACTATTTATTATATATATATTTATGAATACATAAAAATATTTAATAATATAATAAAATAAAAATAAAAATACTACTAAAACAATATATTTAAAAACAATAAAATAAATGAAAGCATATAAAATAACTGACTAAATTACAATAAAAATAAAATTAAAAATCTAATTCATAATTAATCAAAATTATATGGATTAAATATGTTATTTCTTTATTTTATTTATTTAGTGACTAAAATAAAATTATCTAAAATTCGGATATTAGAATAAAATAAATTAAAAATATAAACTAAGGATTAAAATATTATTTATTAAAATTAAGGGATTAAATCTGTAATTTATCCTAAATATATTATTTTAATATGAAGGACTAAAATAAAAGAAATTAAAATTCGAAAACTGAATTAAAAATATTATAAATTTAATTTAGTGACTAAAATGTAAAGTTTACAAGTTCGGAGGACTGCGGACGGGGTTTAACTATTTTATAATTACGCGCATAGTCCTTCCCGAAACGACGTCGTTCGGGAAGGACTATAAAAGTCCAAAAACCGGCTGGCCCGAAGGGCCAGCTTCATTTCATCATTTTCCTTCTCTCTCTCTTCTCTGAGAGAGAGAAATTTTCTCTCGCTTCTCTCTAAAACAGAGAGAAGCCCAGCCGGCCGGCAGCCGTTAGCCGGCGTTCGTCCGCCGTCAACCACCGCCGCCAGCCACCGTCTTCGGTGGCCGGAAATTTTTTTTTTACATCTAAATGTAGATCGGACCGTCCTAATGACGGTTCCGATGTTTTTTTTTCGTTAAACGGCTCCCAATCGGAGCAAATCTAAAAGAATACCTTCGGCTTTTCGAAGGTTTTGGTGAGATCTGACGTTTGGCTTCCTCGGTAAGTCTTTCTCCTCCTTTTTCTTCTGTTTTTGGTTGCTGGATGTTTGACTGAGATCGTTGGTTTAGTAGTTTTTTTTTCTTTCTCTATTTTTTCTTTCTCCGGTTCTGTCTCTCTCTTTTTTTTTCTGTCTCCGTTTTTTTTTCTTCAGGTTGGGGTGGTGGCTTTTATAGCCACCACCGGTGTGGCCGTCGGACCGGTCCAACGAGGGGGTCTCGGTGAGTCACCGAACTACAAGTGGTGACTCACCCCGTAGCCATGGCGTGGACGGCTGGTGTTCTAGCTTCTGGAGTCTTCGGTTGGGACGTGGCAGCGGCGGAGGCGGCGAGATAGCAGCGGCGGCCGCGTGTCCCTAGGGTATCAGACCCTAGGGTTTCCATCTGGGGCAATCTGGACCGTTGGATCTCTCAGATCCAACGGCTGTGATGAGGCGGCCGGCTAGATTAGGGTTAGGAAACCCTAACTGGAACCCCAAATGTTTAGGGTTTCTGGTTTGATTTGGACCGGTTCTGGTTTGTTTGTAACTGGGCCGGTCCAGTTGTAATTGGTCTGTAATTATTTATTTATATATATTTATTTAATATATATTTATTAATAATAATAATGATGATAATAATAATAATAATAATAATAAAAATAATAATAAAAATAATAATAAAAATAAAAATATGGATAAAAAATTAGTATCTTCACCATGCATCGATGCACTACTGGCTTGTTTGAAACATTGAATGTAATTAGTGTACCGATGCACTCCTAGTGTATCGATAAACTAAGTCTTATAACGGTCAAAATATTTGAATTTTACACATAGTGTACCGATGCACCTTGGTTATGCGTTGATGCACCATACACTCCCAACTGTTTTATTAATTGTTTTCACATTATAACATCTCTATTGACTCCACTAATGATCACCAACGTTCAGAAGTGATCCAAGGAGTATTTAAACAAGCTTAGGAGCCATTGATCAACAACAATTAAGAAGAGAATCTAGAGAATCAAAGATAAAGCATCAAACCTTAAGTTTGAGCATTTCAAGCTTATTTTTCATTCAATATTCATTTTTCTTTCAAGAACACCATTTGTGCTCTATTGTATTTATTTTTTAGTATTCTTTCTTTGTTCTAGAATTGTGCAAACATCTTACCTTGTGAGGTTTTTCTGTGAGTTTGCAAATTTGTGTATTTCTCTTTGGGAGAGAGAGTTCTCAAGAATTTGGGGTATAATTCTTGAGGGAGTTGTAAGGTTACTCTTTGTCCTCAAAAGAAAGAACAAATTAGTGAATTTGTTGGAAAATCCTTAGTGTGGATAGCTAAGGTAGTGGACGTAGACTTTGGTTGAGAAAGTCGAACCACTCTATATCACTGTGCAATTATTTTCAATTTTCTGCAAAAGTTTCCACCAAAATTTTTATTTCCATTTCACCCCCTCTTTGCCGATTCATCGATCGATTAACTCAACACATTTGCTATGTTTGCTTATCGAACTTCAGTACGGACGTCAACTGGGGCAACTCTGTTTTGTTTAGCTTAAGGAAGAAAAGATGTGTTACCTATTAAGATAGATATCCCCTCACTTCAATTTTTTCAGAGGTAAAGCTAGATGAGGTAGAATGGGTACAAGCTAGGTTTGACCAATTGAATATGATTGAAGAAAGAGATTGAAAGCTATTTGTCATGGTCAGATATACTATAAGAGCATGATATGAGCACATGATATGAATGTTCTCCCCTGAGAGTTTCATGAGGGAGATCTAGTACTTAGAAGCATCCTACCTATTCAAAAAAAATCAAGGAAAGTGGATGTCGAACTGGAAGGGACCTTATGTTATGAAGAAAGCCTTTTTTGGAGGAGCTTTAATCCTTACTGAGATGGATGAACCTGAATTACCTAACCCAATGAACTCTGATGCTGTCAAGAAATACTTTGCCTGAAGAAAAAAGATAAAAAGGAAAAAGGAAAAAAAAAAATAAATAAATAAATAGGGGTTTAAGATGAAAATCCGTAAAGGGCATCTTGGAACCAAATGAGGTCTCAAGTTGAAAACTCGTAAAGGGTGGCTTGAGTGTCATTTAAATTCGGGATTTTTGCATGGTGTAGGATCTGAATTGATTTTGAAGCCATAAGAGCTCCTGATTTGAGCGATAACATCAAATGGTGATTATGGTTGGGACTAAAGATTGAAAAGTCTCGATTAAAATAAACAAAAAAGAAATTGAATGAAGATGAGATCTAATACTAGTTTATGGCATATAATATATGGATATTTGGTAGTCTAGAACGAACTTCACACCTTTATCATAATTCTCGAGATCTCTTTAACAGAAGTTACACTTGAGTTACTCTACGGCGTGCCAGTTCAAAAGAATATGTACCATTGATATCTGGGGACACCTACTTCATTTTCTCTTACTTTTTCCATTTAAATGTTTTCTATGTATTTACCCGAAAACACTTTACATTTATACAAATAAAAAGAGGTCTTTTTCTTGTTAACACCCTTTTGCAAGCATCCTACTTTGAAATTAAATACATGTAGTTTAACTTGAAAAACATGAGATTATCGTGTATTATTGTGCAAAAAGTTTTGGAAAAGTGCAGGTGTTCTGAAGCTGACAATGGGTTTAGCACGAGGATAGCATGATGATGGGATACAGGAAATTAAAAGCTTGGAGTACATAGACAGTTTCAGCAAATTGAGGATAGCCCAAAATATTTATCACTAATCAAGCAGCTAGTCATGAATACTGTCTGGTTTCAAGAAGGAAGAAAATGAAGATTATGTTCAACCAAAAGTGTATTTGGTCAAGATTGTCAGTTGGAGTGAACTGGTGGTGATTTGTTTGCCCAAGATTTGACTGAATCACAAGATGGCCAACGAAAGAGGTTCTCATTCGAAAAAGAAAATACACTAAAATTGCATTATTGTATACATTTTAGGCAGAAACAGGGTCATGGCTTTCATAAATGCATGATAACAAATGTAATTAAGTATCTACATGTCCTCCAAGAGAAAGCCGCAAGTGGGTAACGCTGAAACCTCAAGATAAAAGAAACCAATTCAAAGCCTCAGAAAGAGAGGAGTTCGAATGACACTAGAGTTAGTGTAGATTTCCATATCTGATGTCTACAAGATGAGTTTCCACAGGAGAAATTGATCCTCCTAAATTCTAAACCTTCAGGTATGTTGTTTTAAAATTCTCAAACATACACTAACAAGTAGTAATGTTTAATTTTCATATTCGCTCTTCTTGAAGACAAGAGAAACAAAATGATCTCAGTTCAGTTCTTTTCAAAGAGCAGTGGAACAAATCAAAGTTATTTGAAAAGATATGGTTTACCCTAAAGAGTAGGGGAATATATCATTTTCCCCCAGATTTTGTCTTCCTGAAGAGCAGTGAAGCAAATCAAGTTCGATTCAATCTTCCCCGAAGAGCAACAAAGCGAATCAAAAGTTTTCAAGATCTAATTACCCGAAAAAATGGAGCATGGTCTTTTTCTTTCAGATTTGGTCTTCCTGAAGAGGAGCGAAGCAAATCAAGTTTGATTCAATCTTCTCTAAAGAGCAGCAAAGTGGATCAAAAATATTTTATTTTCGAGTCTGATCTCCCTTAAAGTGTAGTGGAGCAGAATCTTCTTCTTCTTTCAAATTTGGTATTCTTGAAGAGCAGCGAGGCAAATCAAGTTCGATTCAATCTTCCCTGAAGAGCAACGAAGTGGATCACATTTTTTTTGAGTCTAATCTCGCCTAAAGCGTAGTGGAGCAGATCCTCCTTCTTTCATATTTGGTCTTCCTAAAGAGTAGTGAAGCAAATTGACTTCAATTAAACCTTTATTGAAGAGCAGCGAAGTAAATCAAAATTTTTCATATTTGATTACCCAAACAAATAGTTGAGTAGATCACATCTGACATACCCTGAAGTTGTAGTGGAGCGGATTACTTTTTAGAACTGGTCACAATTGAACAAAATTCGTATCTATTCATCTTTGCCCTATTTTTGCTTACACTAAAATGGGCAAAAGGGGGCAGCTGTAGATACAAATTTTCATCCCAGGTTTTTGTTTGATCTTTACTTATATAAATACATATATGGACTAAAACAATTATTTAAATTTTATTTTATTTTTTTAGGTCCAGTACATGGTCCATATTTTACGAAGCCCAATAGCAAAGAACCCAACAACAATGTGAATGGCCTTCTCAACTACTCTAGCCTCCATGCTAGCAACAAAATCGGGCCCCCTCTCCAGTACAACAATGGCTCCTTGGCCCGAGCTTCCACTCGTGCACATACCCAAAAAACGGTCTTAAAACCATGGCAGCAAGCATCGAGGTGATTACTTGGGCCTTCTTGCTCCATATTAAAGCCATCAACTACCAAGTAAGCTCCACTGGCCTCCACTAGCAAGCCATGACAACCTCCAATGGTCCCTCTTCACCAGATCAGCCACGCATGCAAACCAAGACAAAAACGAAATGAGTTGTAAAATGTCTTTTTTGGGGTTTTCATTTGCTGGATTGTAAAGGGGATTGATATAAGACCCAAAATAAACAAAAAAAAAGGAGGTCTATGGTTCCCCATCCAAACAAAGTAGCATTTGTAACAACCTTTCTTGATTAGAGGGGAAAAAACAAGTTCTCTCCCTCGATTCAAAAAAAGGCAATAAATGTACTCATCTTTCCCGATTTCGAAAAGGAACAAAAAAAAACAATACAACAAAAGAAATTAGAACTTTTCAAAGGTATTTTTACCTATGTATTTTCGGGTACCCTTTCTCATTTTTTTTCTATTTCTTTCGTGAACCAACTAAAATATAGAGAGGGAGTTTCCTATTACCTCAGTTGTTGGTCGTCGGTAGCCTAGTTCGGGTTCTCATTGGAGTCTTCATTGTTGGAGGTGAATGGGTTCGGTTTAATGCTTTAGGGAGTCTTTTTTTTTACGTTTCGATTTTGCTGTATAGGGAAGAAGGTAAGGTTGGCTCGATCCTAGGTTGGGTTTAGGTTTGATGGCAATCGCGGGTGGTGGTCGATCGATGGTCGTATCTTGGTTTAAAGTCGATTTACGGTGGTTTGTGGATGTTTCGAGCTTAGTGAGCTTTAACCGAGATAGAGGAGTGAAGTAGAGGAAGAAAGTTAGGAGCTTGGGTTGGATAGGGCCTTACCTGGTCGAGTCTTGTGGCAAATGGAGCGATAGGAGCGACACCATGGTGGTGGCCGGTCATCTAGCTTTGGTGAGAGTGACGACTGTGCATGAGAGGGGGGAAGTTTTCTAAACAAAAAATGGGATTGGGTTTTATGATAAGTAATTTTACCTAAAATAGTAAATGAATATGTTATATATTAAATTTTTGGGGTTAATTCTTCTTAGGTCCCTTATTTTCAGCATGTTTTTACAAAGTGTTCACTAATCTTTCTTTTTGATTTATAACGAATTTGGCATTTTATTTTATTTTATTTTAGTCAATTTTATTTATGTTACTTTATTTTAATATTGACAGAGTTTCCTTTTTTATTGCATTATGGTCAATGAATTATTTATAATTCACCTATTTCTTTGTTTTATTTTACATTTTAATGTTTTATATTTAAATTGTTAATTTCAAGCGTTAATACGACCTTGTGGTGACTTGTCCTGGGGTACGATCCATAATATTATGGTCCAGGTAAAATTCTAATTTAACCGCTAACTTTGCTAATTTATTAACCACTAACTGCTAACTTTGTTAATTTATTAACTGCTGTCTGCTAACTTTGCTAATTTATTAATCACTGACCGCTAATTGTTATATTTACGTTCGAATCATTTTACGACCTTGCGATGACCCGCCTTGAGGTATGATTCGTGTTATTTATAGTTCGAGTAACAATTAAAAATTAACCCCTAACTCTAATTATATTCGATTTCTTTTAATTTCTATCATTTACATTTTTTTCCCTTTAATTTCTATTATTTACATTTTTTGCCCTTTAATTTCTATTATTTACATTTTTGCCCTTTAATTTATATTATTCTAATTTCAACCTTTAAATTTCAGCATTTACATTTCATTCATTTGATTTTTTCACTTTATGTTTCTTTTATTTTGCTCCTTTATTTAATGAATTTTAATTTCATCCTTATATTTTTAATTTATATCGATTTAATCCCTTTATATTTATTAATTGCTTTTAATTTCGTTAATATTTTAATTTTCTTCAATTTAGTCCTAGAACTTTGATTTTAAATTGAATCCTTAGATTTAAATTTCAAATATTTTAGTCCTAATTTAGATCACTTTATCTTTTAGATTTAGTCATTAAATTTATATTTCTTTTAATTTAATCCATAGTTTATTAAATATGTTTAGTCGTAGTTAATTGTATTTTGACTTGTCATGTTTTTACGAGACCATTATAGTTTATATATGCATATATACACGATTTCTTTTTACCCTTATATATGTCAAATTTAATGTAGCATGTTGTGAAATCTATATGGTATTAAATATTGTTAAGTTAGGTTTATGCATGCTTTTAAATTTTATTTAAATTAATCTAATTTAAATTAATCTAGATTAAATGGCATGTTATTTAATTCATTTTTTATGTGTTTATATAAGCATGTTTGTTTGTTCAAATAGATTTAGGTTTTACTTATCATTTCAAAATTAACATGTGCAACACCCTCATAAATAATTTTCTCATAAATAATTTTGAAATGAATTGGACAAATGGTAATACCCTTTCATTTTAATGTCGTTGTGGAGTGACTATCTTACCTTATAAGAAAGTCATTTCTGATAATCTTCAGATGAAAGTGTATCCCGTCAAATGGAACCCTAAAAAACAACCACACTTAAAACTTGGGAACGAGAGAATAAAGAACGTTCGTCTATTTAAATTATTCGAGAAAAGATCGTTAGAACTTATAAAAGGTCCGATCTCGACTTCTTTAAATAATTGAATATCCTTCTTCTTTCTAAAAAGATTGGTAATTTTAATTAATTTGGTTTTACTTTATTTCATCATTATTTGTGCAATTTAAATTAATAATAAATTTTAGAATGAAATAATAATATTTCTTTATTTCGATTGGAGTGAGAATTGTCTGCTTTAAGGCATGAGAGGTATTTTCTTCTAGATAAGAAATAATTAAATATTATTGTGTTTCGTCCTAAAATTCAAAGAATATTATTTGAAGGGATCTTAAATTAAATTAAATTTGAACTCGTAAATTTCATTGCAAAGACAACTAATTAATCGACTAGGTACCGATTTAGGACGCTATGGGGTGCTAATTCTTCCCCTCGTGTAATCGACTCCCAAACTCAATTTTTGGTACGTAGACCTAAGACGTTGTTTTAATAAAATTAAAATTGTTTTTTTATTAAAATGACAATCGTTTTTGGTGCCCAATCACACCCTAATAAAATATTGGTGGCGACACCTCAAACTGTTTTTTAACTTTAAAAAGAAAACACCAAATTAATTGAGACTAGATTTTTTTAAATCACACTTAATTAAAAAATATTTTTTTAAAATAAAGAAAAATAGTTTCGACACACTTATCTAATAAAATAATTTTAAACACTTTTTTGAAAAAAAATAATTTTAAACACATAAAATGAAGGGTAAATTGAACCAACCATTACTGAACTTTACTCTCTCCTATTTCACTCACTATACTTTAAATCTGTTCAGTTTCTTACTGAATTTAACACAATTAGCATTTTTTTTCATTCAATTGTTTTCTCACTAAATGATATTATAAATTAATTGTTATATAGATGCAAAATGACGTCATTTTGGTAAAAAAAGTATTTTTATAAAACGACATCGTTTTAACGCCGTTAAATATTTAACAATTGAGTGACAAAAATGTTAATTGTATTAAATTCAGTAAAAAAATTGAATAGATTTAAAGTGCAGTGAGTGAAATAGAAGATAAAGTAAAGTTCAATAATGATTGATGTAATTTGCCCTAAAATAAATAAGACTAGCAGTTTAAGCCTTACTTTTTTAACTAAGACACGAATCAACTAACATCCGTGATAAATGAATTGTTGTTATTCCTTCAAGATCCGAGTTCGAGTACCATAGATGTCAGGGGTGTGAACTTTTAATATTAAAATATTGAGAATTTATCTTTAAACAGATATTACCTTGTACTTACTCTAGATTAATAAAAAAATATTTTTTAATTGAGACTTTATATTAAAATAAAAGCCACATCATCCTCAGCCATTCTATCTGACCATTTCCCGGGGGGGGGGGGGCCTGGCTGCGCTCGTTCCCCGCTCCCCATTTTCAATTAAATTTAAGATAAAATACATCCCTCAAATATTATTTTATTAAATACATCAATTATTAAAAATTATAAAATAGTTATTTAATTATAAATAAAATTTATTAATTTAAACTATTTATATACTTTACCTTTAAATTTAAAAATAATAAAACCTTTCCCTCTATTTCTTCCTCCGTGTAAAATCTCCATTTCTTTCTTAAATAAGAAGTTTTCTTCTTCTCCTTCAATCAACAAGATTTGTATACACAAAGGGATGCTTGGTTGGTGGGTTAAAAAGTGGATCAAGGGCAAGGAAGACAGCCCTCGAAATCAAACTGTCCATGGCAGCTCCGATGGGTTAATAAAGTTTACACCGAATAAAACTGCCGTTGCTGTTGCCGCCGATGATGGTGTTTCCGGCTGTTCTGATTCGGATTCAGGGGAAAAGAGAGGGATTCCTTTGCCTATACCATCTGTCTGATCACTTTGAGGGTTTGGGATCCGGGTGGGTCGCCTTCGTTTTTAGACTGCAAATGATCCGCTTCAATTGCTTGACTACAAGTCTCCCTCTCTTTACGTATTTTGGATTCTGAATTTTGAGAATTTTCATTTTTTATTTTCCTGAATCATTTGGAGCAGTTACGTTTTTTTTCCACTAAAAAGTTATCATTTATTAATAGTCAAGTGCTCAAGTTCCTCCGTTAACGAGTTGTAAAAAAGTTTTGCTAACGTCAAGATTTAACAAAAATATTTTTTTCTAATTTCTTTTCATAACATTCTTATTTATATTCAATCTTCTTAAATTTTAATATTATACTATTCACTTTATTATAAAATATTTTAATAAAATAACATAAAGACCCAATTTATCTTATTTTTTAAAAGTATGGGTAAATTTTATCCTTTAGTAGACCTAATTTATCACTTTTGCTCTTATCGTTTTTTACATCAATTTAACTTTTAAAGTTGTCTAATTGCATTATTCTATACTCTATATTTAACTTAAAACTCTAAATTATAAATATTAAACCTTAAACCATAACCCCGTAACATCTAAACCATGCACTCTAAACCCTAAATTTAATTTAAAGTTTATAATTTAGGGTTTTAAGTAAATGATAGAGTTTAGAATGATATAATTAAACAATTTTGAAGGTTAAATTGATGTAAAAATATGATAGGAGCGAAAATGATAAATTGAGTCTATTACAGGGACAAATGTAACATTTAAGCCTTTAAAGGCAGAAGGTAAAATTTACTAATATTATATAGAGCTTAATATAAACATAAATTAATAAATTTAACAAAAAAAATTATCAAAAGAGTGTATAAAACAATTTTAAAGCCTAAACTCTAAAATAACAATCCAAAAATTTATTAAAATAATAATTAGAGTTTGATTTTTGGGTATAGTAAAATAATAATAATAATAATTAATAATTTAGTATTTTTTATTTATTAGAAAATTAATATATTAGTAATTTATCATATTTTTTATTATCTATTAGTGACTTAGTAATTTTTTGAATGAAATAATTTTTTAAGATAATTATTAAAAAATTATAAAAAAATTAACGAAGTGCTTGTGAACTTATCAAATCCAGTTGAACTTTGTTCGATTCAACTCGTTAAGGTCTCGAGTCGAGCTTTTGTCGTGTTTTGACTGAGTTGAGTTTGAGCTACTCAACTCATCAAACACCCTATTTGAGCCTAACTTTATATAAAATACTAACTTGATCTTAAACTTTATATTAAATACTAATTTGATGCTTAACTTTAAATAATATATTAATTTGACTCCTAAATTCGTCAAAGTCTCATGTGTCATCACCACTAACTATTGTCATCGTCGGCCACTGGCGATTGATATGGACTAACGTCGACTGTTGTACATAAAACATTTTGTTCACTATTTTTTGACATTAACAAAAATTTGATGACTGTTTAACTGAAAAATGTTCGAAATTCAACAAATTCATTCTAGAACCCTTCAACTTTCTTTAAATTTAAAGCATACTACTAATTTTATCATTTAAAATAAATACTAAGAAAAATATAAATCTATATCATAATTGAATGAGTATTTTTTTTTATAATTTTATGATATTATATTCTTGTTATGTTTATAATATTAATAATAAAATTTTAATTATAACTTTAAAAATTTATTTGGGGTGAACTATTAGACTGAAGTCATATCTTTAATATTTATAAATATTAAAAATTTATAATTAATATTATAAATATACCAAAAAATATAACATAATAAAAAAATTTGCAAGCAGATTATACATGAGATGTCACTAATTAAGATATGCAAAAATCTCAAGTTAATATTATTTAACATATAATATTAATAATAAATTTTAATTATAACTTTAAAAATTTATTTGGGGTGAACTTTTAGACTAAAGTCATATATTTAATATTTACTAAATATAAAAAATTTATAATTAATATTATAAATATACCAACAAATATAATATAATAAAAAATTGCAAGCAGCATATACATGACAAGTTACTAATTATGCATATGCAAAAATCTCACGTCAACAACATATATTAATTGTTAGTCAACTAACAGTTTTGATCCAATAGAGGTTATTTTAACAAAAATTGAAACGTTAAGGACTAAAATGCTCTCAAAAAAATAAGCTAAAATGACCACTTAAGTAAATTAGGGGTTAACTTCATTGTTTTGCCATTAGTATTCTATCTAAAGTTTAAAGTCAAGCTAAAAAAAAACTTTTTCTGATTAACAAGCAACTAACGAGTTAACGACTCAATAATCAAAATATAACAATCGTTAATGTAAGTGGCTAATAATAATTTTATAATGTAAATGACCATAACATAATATTTTTGAAATGGGTGAATAAAAATATACAAATATAAAAGAAAAGTGACTAATCTAGTAGTTAACCCTTAACGTTCCCCAGCCAGACCTTTTTCTTCTTCTTTTTTCATTATAACTCTAGTTTCCGCAAAATTCTTCACTAGTGTGTTTGCAACTGAAGGTAATTCTTGATTGATATAGTGTTGGATTGTGACACATATAAGCAATATAGCATAAGTCTATAATGAGTGGAAAGTTGAGAACTGTAATACGGTATTTAGCTTTGCGGACAAAAGACTTAAGGATTTCTGTAATCAACTGAACCACAGGTCATATATTGGCCAAGGTGAAACTAGAAGCAACTTGAGGTTGAGAAGCCCCGTTCGAAGGTCGAGAGGGCCAACCAGCCCAACATCATCTCTTCATCATCAATTCTCCGGAGTGAATATCGAATCTCCGACAAGGAAGAAGGAAGATGGGAGATATGTGTCATAAATTGCCTCTTCCACCATGTTCCCCAACTAGTCCTTCTGCCTTGCCTAGCAGTGAAAAAACACCTTGCAATCTATCGAAATGGCATAAAGGGAGATTATTAGGGAGGGGAACTTTTGGACATGTTTATCTTGGATTGCATAGGTAGGTCTTGCTTTCTGTAGGTAGCTGTTGTCATGCATTCTGCTAATATGCAACATAACACAGATATTTTATCAAGATTTATGACTTTAAATTCCATGTTTGCCAATGAAAGCGGGAAGATGTGTGCAATAAAACAAGTCAGGTTTGTTTCTGAATATCAGACATCAAGAGAATGCCTCAAGCAACTGAACCAGGTTATAGTTTTGTCTGCTTCTCTCTGAATACAACATTTTATAAAGTACAAACATCTGTCTCATTTCAATTTTTAGTATCCTTTTACCAGTTGATACTGAAACCATTTAAAAGTTACCATGTTTCATTTTCTGATAAATTTTTAGTATCCTTTTTAATGCATCCTTTTTAATGTAAACAAACAGGAGATAAATTTGCTGAGTCAGCTATCTGATCCAAACATTGTTCAATACTATGGAAGTGAACTGGTATAATTCTATATCACTGGAATCCTTCTCCTGTGCCAGTTAAATGGACCTTGCTTCATACTAAATCTAATTGTCATTTTCCAGGGTGAAGAAACACTCTCTGTTTACTTGGAGTATGTCTCTGGTGGTTCAATCCGCAAATTGCTTCAAGAATATGGCGCCTTCAAGGAACCGATTATTCAAAACTATATCCGACAAATTCTTTCTGGTCTTGCTTGCTTACATGGAAGAAATACTGTTCACAGGTACTTGGATGTAGTTCTAGTTATGGTAGTTGAATACTGCATGGAGGCTTCAACTGTATCTTATGTTCTAAAGCTGATTTTTGTATCGCAGGGACATAAAAGGGGAAAACATACAAGTGGATCCTACTGGAGAAATAAAGTTGGCAAACTTTGGCATGGCAAAACATGTATGTTACCTAATCTTTTCTTGTGGATGATGGTCTTAGTTTTATTACTGAAGCTTCCATCTCTTAAAAAATAGTTGTGGCTACGATGTTAACTATCTACTAAACGACGTCGATAGGATGCTTATTTTGTTGTAAAGAAAACTATGTTTTTCTATCCAAAACTCCGTCATTCCGACCAAGATAGTGATCAAGATAGACCACTTATTTTCCTCCTTTGACCCAGATAACAGCTTGTGGTACAATGTTTTCTTCCAAGGGAAGTCCTTATTGGATGGCACCTGAGGTATCACTTTTCCTCTATCTCAACTATATGATCACTGAATCACTCCCCGTCTCTCATGTTATAAACTTGTTAACTGCTATCACGGTGCTGATTTTTTCCTGCACTCCGGTTCTTTGAGTATGGCTTAGTTATGTTAATATTCTCTGATCTCAGGTTGTAATGAACACAAATGGCTACAAGCTTGCAGTGGATATCTAGAGCTTGGGCTGTACTATACTTGAAATGGCAACATCAAAACCACCATGGAGTCAGTATGAAGGGGTGCGACATACTAATTCCGAACATCTCTCAGATAATGTACTTTTTCTGGCTGAGGAGTAATCCTTTTGATATGTCTGAACTCAACAGATGGCTGCAATATTTAAGATTGGATACAGAAAAGATATGCCTGAGATTCCTGATCACCTTTCTAATGAAGCAAAAAGTTTTATTAGTCTTTGCTTGCAAACGAGACCCATCGGCACGGCCTACAACTTTTCAATTACTAGATCACCCTTTCATTCGCGACCATGAAACAACGAGAGTTGCTAACGTAAGCATAAACAAGGATGCATTTCCTTTCGATTTTGATGTAGCCGCACTCCGGTATATGTTCTTAAGCGAATTCTAAACGATCATCTTGTATACCATTAGATGCATGTGCTTGAAGTTTGCTTGTAAGTGACCAAAGCTGGATTTGAGCTAAATCTCTGTTTTTATTTCAACTTTCTGAGCAGCCTATATTAGAAATGCAGTCAAAGAGAAATAACATCGTCTCATTTGATGGAGATTATGGAATGGGAGGAATGACTACAACTTCAAGAGCATTGAGGAATCCAAGGTACTAACAATCTAACACATTTTTCTTCCATTTTTCTGTACTTAAAATGCAAGCATGAAGTTGTAAAGTAAGTTGCCTACCATGTATTCATGCACACAAAGATATGCAAGAACAGTCACATCTTTGCCTGTATCTCCTTGTTCAAGCCCCTTAAGATATTGTGCAGCACACAAGAGTTGTTATCTATCTCCCGTTCATGCAGCTGATCTGTTTGTAGGACAGAGTGGTCGTAACTTAGGTGACTTCGTCGGGAATGCATTGAGACCAAACCCAAGATACAGTCAGGATCCTTGGCTCAAAACTTCATGACTAAAAGTTCAAACACCAGGCACGTAGCAAAGAACGAGACCAGTTTGAGGTTATTGTAAAACAGCAGTAGAATAAAATATCGTTTTCCACTCCGTCCGAAAATGCTTATTAATGGAATCAAGTATACTTGTTGCATGAAAGATGACCCTCACCCCCATATGGGTAGAAGCAAGTGATTGCATACTTCAACTTATGGCCTTGTAAGGGGGAATATATGAGGACAATGGGACGTTTATTGCATACAGTCAGGATCCTTTTTACATGCTGCGGTTTTGATTTCTTTCTTTTTACGTATTCTTGAAATATTTAGTTTTGTTTGTCTTTGTGGTATAATTGTTCAGTCTATTTTCATCATACAATTTTATCTATTATTATGATAGTGTGACGTTTTATACAACTATTCATCACGATGCACCTTATGATTAGGAAAAACTGATGGTCTTGTATAGTTAGATCCTCTTTTATGACACTTTGTTGATGCATTTAGAATCATTTGTATAACACTCTTAATTAGTTCTTCACCTAGATTAATTAGGATAATATTTTAAAATAGTCATCGTCTTTGCTCGGATGTTATTTTAATTACCCGATTAATTAAAAAAATCTAAAATTTAATTTAGGATGTATATTAGAGCCTTGACTTTAGATTTAATTCAATTAAGTCTTTAATAAATAATTTGCTCTTGATTTAGATTAAGCCTTTAATTTTAGATTTAGTTCGTTTTAATCCTTTAATTAGCTTAAATAGCTTAAATAGGAAAATATTTTAAAGTAGTCCACGCTTTTGTTCGGGGTGCTATTTTAAGTATCCAATCAATAAATTTTAAATTTCTTAGGATTTAATATTAGAACTTCAATTTTATGTCTATTTGTTTTAAGTCCCTTAAAAGTCATAATTAGATTCAATAATTTACTTGATTGCCTGTATAGCATTGACTTTAAAATTATTAAAACAATGTCAATTTATTAGGAGTTGAATAATCTCGCTTTTATCTGGGACGACCACTGTTAGTTCCCGAATAAATTGATATTTGGTTTTCAAATATTATATTTGTAAGAGACCATAAATTAAATAAAAGCTTGAACTTGCAAATTTTTATATTAAAACAATATGTAATTGACTAGGTATTAATTTTGGACGTTATGATATGTTAATCCTTCACATGTAATAGACTTTCGAACATGTTTTTTGTTCTTGCATACCAAAACTTTGTTAATTTTAATAAAATTCAAAGTTTTATTAAAATATTCTATTATAATAAGGATTTAAATATTTTATTGTAATTTAGTTTTTTCTTACATATTCTAATTAAAATTAGGATCTAGTAGATAAAATATATAAACATTAAAGATACATATATTATCATATAAATTTATTTAACCCACATCAACAATTTCGTTATCAATTAACATATTATCTAATTAGCTCACTTTTTTTGTAGGGTTAAAAATAGGCTTAATACAAAAATAAATGATTAAAATATACTCAAAATTGAATTTTGGTGTTTAAAGACTTTTTGTGTGTGTTAAAAATATGTATTTAATGTTTTCTCCGTTGTACTTTTTGGTGTCTACCGTTAAAATAAACTAATTAAGAAATATGTCACATTTATATTTGTTATTTTTTAAATAAAATAATATTTTTTTAAAAATATGAATGTGACATATGTCAAATAATATTTTTATAACAATAGACACCTGAAAATATGAAAATATAATAGAGAAAACATTAGATATTTATTTTTAACAAAAAAATAAACACTAAAAATTAATTTTAAATATAATTTATACATTTATTTATTAAAAAACAAAATCAACCCCATAATTTAACAAAACACAAATGCAGCCTCCCAACTATGTATATAACTCATTTTCCACTCACCATTCTCCCAACTTCCCAAATGTTTATATGCTTGATTGGGTTAGTTTTCATTTTACCTACTAAAATTTTTAAAATAACAAATCAGTCACAAACATTATCAATTAGTTATAAAAAAGTCACTCAACATTAATAGCGATTAATAACACATATGGCACGTTATCTTCTTATGTGAATTGGTTGACTGTCACGTTAGAAAACAATTAAAATCCCTTTGACCTGTGCTTAAATATTTAATTGATTTAGTTGAACCTTACTTTTAAGATTATACTAATTACTAAGGAAACCATTCAGAAAAAAGGGGGAAATGAAAAGTTGGCATAAACTCTTTCTTCTTCCACTCGTCTGAGAAAACCAGTTAAGAGAGAGAGTCTGAGAGAAAATCTAATCAGAATAAGGGGGGAAACGATAAGTTCTGGGGCATAAATGATCATGTTCTCGTACCACCACCACTCCAAACAAACCAAAATGCAACTCGGCGCCGCCAGCTTCAACAGCGACTTCCAGCCGGTTAAACACTCAACTCAGTTTTCCCACCTCGGCTTGTGGATGCCTGAGACCCAAATGTAAGCAACCAAGGAGATGAGAACAAAGAAGTTGGATATGGAAGCTGAAGCCGCAATGCCGGCTATGTCGAAGTTGAAATGCGAAAGCGTCGGGGCGGGTGATGCCTTGAGCGCGAAGGTAAATGCGGATCGGGTGAATGAAAGAGTTGGTGAATAGATCGAGGAGGGAGAAAAGCAAGTACTTCAAGCCGAGGCGGGTGATATTATGATTTTGTTGAAGATAAACCATGATATTGAACATGTTTACCCAAAGAAAGATATTAAAACAGAAGTGAATAACAGGAAAACAATGTAGCGGTGAAGGGTTAACGATAAAAGCTTATGTCTTTGAGCTCCAAACGCTTGGGAGCAGAGCGGCTCCATACCCAAAGCAAGACTGGAAAGAACCGAGTAGCTGATGATTTTAGCAAAGGCTATAGCTAATGAACCGGCGACGAGTTCCATATCGTCGAGATAATCGAGAAAGAGCATGAAAATGATGAAACAAGAGTACAAAATGAGACCGGTTAAAGCTACGGGGAAGGCTAGATTGAAGAGCAATTTAGCTTCTGATATAATATCAGAGATTGAACCGCATAGGTAAACAGCTCCAAGGCAATGCTTTTCAGGTTTCATAACCATCATTCGGGTGGGCCCAGAATCAGGTTTCAACATGATTTTAATGTGTTAGAACCGTCACTGATCATTTAAAATTAGGTTGATCGGATACTTTAATTTACCATTTTACGTGATTTACGTTTTACCAAAAATTCAGCGGATCCGGGGGTCAATTACAATCAATGAAGGATTATAACCCTTGTACTGCCCTTTTGGTACCAATTTAATTTCTCGGTTGTCTTAATTGCGAAAATTAAAAGTTAAAGTAAAATTTGAAATTCAATCCGAATTATTTACCTTTGATTCGATAAGAATTGTCCAAAAAAAAGTTAAAAAATAAGGTTAAATAATAAAATAAGACAAGATAAAAGAAAAATGCGAAGGATTAATATTACGGTTAGAATAAAACAAATAAAAAAAATAAATAAAAGGAAATTTAAATTAAAAAGATTAAATTGGAAAAAATTAAAAATCAAGGATCAAATTGAATTAATCGGAAGCTGCAAGGACAAAACTAAATGTTAGCGGGGTTAATTGCATAAATATAAAAAGATAAATATGGACCAAATTGAAATAATTCAAAATTCCTAGGTCAATTTACAACAGGTGACCAAAATGAATTACACTTCAAAGTACCAGGGACTGCGGAAATAATTTAACTTTCTCATATTTACACTCTAGTCCTCCGTTATAAATACCCAAAAAAATTCATTCATTATCATATTTCACAAAAAACAATATTTTCTCCTAATTCTCTCAACTCCTCATTCCCCAAAACAATACGGCCAATGGCTGACCACCTTCCCAGGTGGGATACCACCGCTGCTCCGCCCCTCCGGCAACCGCCAACGGTGGTCAGAAAAAATCAAACAACACCAAAATGCTCTCCTCGATTCGATAAACACGAAATCAAAGCTCATTCGTCCTAAAAAGGACCCTACAAGCGTAGATCTAAGTTTGAAGCCTCGAAGTTTACCTTTTCTGGTGTAACTCTTCATCTTTCGACGGCCGCTCCTCTCCTATGCTCCGACCGAAACTGCTTCCTTTGTGTTTTTGCAATTTTTTTTCATGATTTTGCGAAATATTTGGCTCGGTTTTTTGACGTTTATGCGGTTTTTTCTCGTTGTGGATGCCTCGTTTTTCTTTTGACGTATATTGCTTTTGTTTAGTGGTGATTTTGTTGCTTGATCGATGTTTTCTTTGCTGTTTCTCATTAGTTGTTTCTATATTTGTTGTCGTTCCTCAGTGGTTGTTGTGGTATTTATATAGCCCCCGGTCGGGGCTGATTTTTGACTATTTCGAGGGTTCTTCTCCCCGTTCCCTATTTACTCGGGCTTGAGGACGTGCTTGACCGGAGATCTTGAGATGATTCAGTCCCGAGTTGCTCTTGTTTTGTGTTTCAGGCGCAGAAAATCTCGAGTAATCTTGTCGGCGCACTGCTATCGGAGGCTGTTGGACTCCTTTGAATGTGCGATGCTTTTCCTTACTGCAAAACCCTAACTTTGGCTTACTGAGCTTCCCGACTCAACTGGCTAGGTTAGGCCCGCCTCCCCAGTTGGGCTCCTTGCTGGACCTTTGCGAGACTCCTTGAACCTGGACCTAATGAAAATAAATTAATAAATAAAATAATAAAATATATATAATATAAATATAATAATAATAATATAATAAAAGAAATAATAAATTAAATATATATACATCATATAATATGTAACTAATATATATATAAAATATATAAATATAATATATAATAATAATAATAATAATAATATATACTATATATATATATATAATATACACTATGTTATAATATAATATATATATATATATATATATATAATATAAATATATAATAATAAATATATAAACATATATAATATATATATATATATATAACTAATATAATATATGTATATAATATATAATAAATATATACCATTTAATAATAATAATAATAATAATAATAATAATAATAATAATAATATATAACATATAATAATAATATATAACATAATATTATATGCAATAATGTAATATATATACCATATACTATAATTATAATATATATACTATATACTATATTATATATTATATAATAAAAAATAATTGCGGACGAAAATAGGTGTCTACAACTGTCCCTTTTTGTCCATTTACTGTGTAATGAAAATATGACAAAGATAAATGGACACAAATTCTCGTTTGGTATGAAGGAGACCCTGAGTCTAATATTCTCCATTGTCGAGTTGAAATTTAACTTGAATATTTCAGTTAGAAACAACTCCATGTAATTAAATTATGGATGACTCATTTGTCATGAAGTTGAGTTAATCTTGAATGTCTCGAGCATGATATACTTCATTGTGAAGTTGAAATCTAGCTCGATGTCGGGGTTAGGCGGTAAGTCGTCGTCGTTGACTCGATCTTATGTCTCCTTCTAGCCCAATACCCTTCCTCATGAAGTTGGAATTTGTATATATGACCTTAGTTGAGATATGGTTCCTCGTTGTTGCAGATGACTCCTTCGCCGTGAAGTTAAGTCGATCTCTTGATCACGATATCATTCGTCGTGAAGTTGAAATCATGGGTGACTCATTCGTCGTGAAGTTGAGTCTAAATTGAATATATTTGTTTTGAGTTGGATATCCTTCGTTGTGAAGTTGAAATATAACTTGGATAAGTTGTACTATTTTTAATTTTGAGTGTTACTTGAGTTCAATATCCTTCGTTGTGAAGTTGAAATTGACTCTTATAAAAAAATCTGCAAAATTATGTATATGTGCGATGTTATGGATGCAATGTTCTTCTGTAAGACTAAAAATGCATATGTAGAATATGTTATTTTAGGATTTAGAGAGAAATCTCAATCTCTTGATGTCAGTCTTGACGACTCTTGATTCTTGCCAATCTTGAATTTCTGATTCCTTATTTCGGATTCTCTGACCCTCAAGGAGTCTTGATTTGATATCCTCTCTGGGAATTATTCAGAAAGAATCTTTTGTTTTAACCTTTATTTTTAATCAATGCCTTCTTATTTCTCGGTAAACTGTATCCGTGTCATTCTTTCGAGTATGGTGCAAGAACCTTTATCGGCTTCCAAACACCTGTACCTTTCAAAAAAATATTTGTACAATAATACGCTATAATCTTTTTCAAAAGTGAATAAATAATTCTTATTTAAATTCAATCTAAGATGCTAAGGAATTGATTTCTCTCAGACAAATGGCCATATTTATTCATGTGTAAAAAATAAAATACATGGCAAACATTACTAAAAGTAAAGATATTTGAAAAATACAAATAGGTGCTCTAGATTTTGATAATGTCGACGCCTTTGAACTCTCACACCGTTAGATGACTTTTGAGTGCAGCTTTTGTCAAGGGACTTCGAAGACGTGACAACGTTTGGAAGAGTGAAAAGTTCCTCCCAAATTACTAATTTTTTTGAAGACTTGGATGCCGTGATGCTTTATTGCCATGATCTGGGACCTTTCCATGCATGAATCCTGGATCATTACCCAAGTCGCCCTTTTGGAATTTCAACTTGGATCCTCTATTGGTTTCAAGACTCCCTTTGCGAGTTTTCATCTTGGACCCACTTTTTTTTCCTTTTTTATTTAGTTCACCCTTTCGGGTTTTCACCCTAAACGAAATATATCTTGATTGTATCAGAGTTTATAGGATTAGGTAGTTCCGACCCGTCCATTTCAATCAGGATTAGTTCTCCTCCGAATAAGGCCTTTTTCACGATATAAGGCCCTTCCCAATTTAGCATCCACTTTTCTCTGAAGTCTTTTTGGATTTGCCTTATCTTTTTCAGTACGAGATTTCCTTCATAGAATACTATTGGGCACAACTTCTTGTCGTGTGCTCGGATAATTTGTTTTTGGTAGAGTCGACCACAGTGAATGGCTTTCAACCTCTTTTCTTCTATTAAGTTCAATTGATCGTATCAAGTTTGCGTCCACTCCGCATCATCCAGCTTTACTTCTGACAGAACCCGGAGTAATGGGATTTCTACTTCAATGGGCAATACAACATCTATTCCATAGGCTAACGAAAATGGGGTTTCCCCAGTCTAAGTTCGTACCGAAGTTCGATAGGCAAATAAAGCAAACGAAAGTTTCTCGTGCCACTCTAAGTCATTTTCTCCACTATTTTCTTGATATTTTTGTTTGCTGCCTCTATCACTCCGTTCATTTTTTATCGATAAGCAGTAGAGTTGTGATGCTTTATGTTGAATTGTTCACATGCAACATCCATCATCTTGTTGTTCAAATTTGTTGCATTATCGATAATGATTCTTTTTGGTAGACCATATCAACATATGGTCTCCCTTTTCAAGAATTTACAAATAGTGGACTGAGTGACACTGGCATATGATGCAACCTCCACCCATTTGGTAAAGTAGTCAATTGCTACAAGGATAAATCGATGACCATTTGAGGCTTTTGGATGTATTTTTTCGTTAATATCCATGCCCCATATAGAAAAGGGCCATGGAGTTATCATCACATGAAGAGGAAGAGGTGAGACATTTTATCCCCAAATATTTGGCATTTATGACATTTTCTGGCATAATTGATGCAATCACTCCCTAATTTGGACCAAAAGTATATGCATCTCATGACTTGCTTTACCATCATATGCCCATTTGCATGAGTTCCACACACTCCGTCATGTACCTCCTCTAAAATCATTTTTCCCTCTTTTGCATTTACACATCTTAACAAGATTTGATCATGAATTTTCTTGTATAAGACTTCTCCATGAAGAACATATCCGGCTGCCATTCTTCTGATTGTTCTTTTGTCAATCTCAGTGGTTTTCTTCGGATAACTTTGATTTTTAATGTATTACAGAATATCATGGTACCATGGTGTATTATCTTTTACTTCTTTTATTCGATAATAATGAGTCGGGTACTTGTATGATTGCATATCGATTGACATCATGTCGGTTTCCCCATCAGCCTTGAATGCTTGTACAAGTTAGCTAAAACATATACCATTTGATTCTCTTCTCTTAGTATGTAATAGAAATTGACCTCATCAAATTCTTTAAGTAGATTTAGAATGAGCTTTCTGTATTCCACCAATTTGGTATCTTTTGTTTCCCACTCTCCTCGGAGCTGATAGACCACTAAGGCATAATCTCCATACACCCTCAAAGTCTTTATGTTCAGTCCAATAGCAGTTTGAATCCCCAAAACACAAGCTTCATACTCCGCCATGTTGCTAGTGCAATAAAAGTTTAATCTGCTAGTGAATGAATAATGATTGCCTTTGGGTGAGACCAAAATAGCCCCAATGACATGCCCTAACGCATTTGATGCACTATCAAAATGCATTTTCCTGGAGTTACACGTGGAAGTATTTGCTTCTTCTAAAGATATAGCCATCAAGTCTTTATATGGGAAGTCGAAGTCTAATGGTTCATAGTTTTCAGACATTTTGCTTGCTAAGAAGTCAGATATGACACTTCCTTTTATAGCCTTTTGACTTACGTATTCAATGTCAAATTCATATAGTAATATTTGCCATCGGGCTAACATTCCATAGAGTGCAGACACACCCATCATAAATTTTAGCAGATATAACTTGGAAATTAACCAAGTGGTATGATATAGCATGTATTGTCTGAGTCTTCGTGTAGCCCAGACTAGAGCACAAGAAACTTTTTCAATGGGTGGATATCTGGCATCGCAGTTAGTGAACTTCTTGCTCAGGTAGTAAATGACTCTCTATTTTCTTCCAAATTCATCATGTTTCCCCAGGACACATCCCATCGAATTATAAAATATGGATAGACAAAAGAACAAAGTTTTTTCTGGGATGGGAGACATTAAAACAAGAGTGCGAGACAAATACTATTTTATTTTCTCAAATGTTTTCTGACAGTCATTATCCCATGTATCAGAATTATTCTTTCGAAGAAGATGAAAAATTTGATCACATTTGTCTGTCAACTGGGATATGAACCGAGTAATGTAATTTAATCTACCCAAAAAAACTCAAACTTCTTCATGTGTTCGCGGGGAAGGTAGATTCTGGATAGCTTTGACTTTATCCGGATCAACCTCAATGCCTTTTATTCTAATAATGAAGCCCAATAGCTTCCCAGATGTTACTCCGAAGGTGCATTTGTTTGGGTTCAACCTTAATTGAAACTTTCTCAGTCTTTGGAAGAGTTCCCTTAGGTTCTCGACATGTTTGTCTTCAGTTTGTTCTTTGACAATCATGTCATCAAGATAAACTTCAATCTCCTTATGCATCATGTCATGAAACAAGGTCACCATGGCTCTTTGGTACGTTGCCCCGTCATTCTTTAATCCAAAGGGCATCACCTTGTAACAGAATGTTCCCACATTGTGACGAATGTGATTTTTTTTATGTCGTCATGCATTTTAATCTGGTTGTACCCTGAGAATCCGTCCATGAATGAGAAGAAAAAATTTCCTGTCATGTTATCCACCAGAATATCTATGTGCGACAAGGGGAAGTTGTCTTTAGGACTTGCTTTGTTGAGGTCTCGGTAGCCAACGCACATGCGCACTTTTCCATCCTTCTTTGGCACCAGTATGATGTTAGCCACCCACTCTGGATACTTGGCTACTTGAATGAAACCCGTATCAAACTGCTTCATGACTTCTTCTTTTATTTTAAAGAGCATTTTAGGTCTAATCCTCCTTAGCTTTTGTTGTACATGTTTGTATTCTGGTTTGATTGGTAGTTTCTGGGCTACCATATCCGTGTCTATTCCAGGCATGTCTTGATATGACCATGCAAACACGTCTCTTTACTCCTAAAGCAAGTCTATCAAGCTTTGCCTTGTTTCAGACGAGAGTGTTGTGCCAATTTTAACTTCCTTCTTTTCCTCTTACATGCCCAAATTCAAAACTTCGATTTTCTCTTCATGTGGAAATATTTTTTTATCTTCTCTCTCCACCATTCTTAATAACTCATAAGGTAAGTTGCACTCTTCTTCGTAGTCACATTCATCAGTTTCCCCAAGACACTGAAAGGGAAAGGGAAAACAAAATATGTATATGCGAGAGAAAAATAACCCACATCATGAATATCCAAAGACCTGAAAGGGAAAGGAAAAACAAAATATGTATATGCGAGAGAAAAATAACCCACATAGAATGAAGAAAAGAAATAAAATTATATACGAAAGAAAGAGAAAAAGAAGAAGAAATGTTTGCCGGAAAGGAAAATTGCATCTTTTATTGAAAAATAAATAAAAACAATTCATTAACCCTTACAAAAGATCACCTATTGCCCCATATATAGGAAAAATAGGGAAAGATTGATTATTACTCTGAAAAAGATTTGAAAACCACAGGTAGTTCTTCAGCCGTCGAGTTGCTAATCATGAACCCGACGGTAATAGACTGAATCCAGATCTATCAACGTCTTTAGTGTCATCCATTGTTATAACATTGATACTCAAGTCCTTCAGAGCATTTTCTATATCATATATTCTTCCTCAGAAGCATAACCACCAAACCTGAATGTGTTGTGAGTGGGAGGAAAAGACATTGGCTCCCCTTGAATTTATTCCCCAGTCAATCTTGCCCTTCTTCTTTCTTGGCATTTTTGAATCCCCTTTCTTCTTTGTTGATGATTGGGCTGATATCCAAGCCCAAATTGATCCATCTTGGTAATAGGAAAAATGGGGCTAATTCTTCCTTGTAGAGATTTCCCAAACCCTTTCTATCTATGCACATCTTTCCAAAGTCTGTTTGATTTCCATCTTGGTGCATTGTGAGAGTCTGGGTTTGGAAACTTTACCCCCTTTAGCCACAAATATGGCATTAACAAACTCTAATGATAGAAACGAACACTCCAGAGCCTCCTCATTCACATCTATGTAAGGGGCATCAGTGGACATATTTGCCACTATGTCTTCTTTAACATTAATAATTATCAGAGTTTCATCGGTAATAAACTTGACTTTTTGGTGTAGTATTGATGTCACTGCCCCAACTTGATGGATCCATAGCCTTCCTAAAAGGCAGTTGTAAGAAGGCATAATATCCATCATCGGGAACTCTATATTATATGTAGCAGGCCCAATAGTAGATGGTACTTCAATTTTACTGAGAACTTATCTCTTTGTCCCATCAAATGCTCAAACCACACTTTGGCATGCTCTCATGTGGGAAGTATCCATTGGTAGCCTCTTAAGAGTTACCAAATACATTACATTAAGGACAAAACCATTGTCGATTAATACACTCAATAAAGTGAGCCCCTTGCAATGAGTGGTGATATGCAAAGCGTTTGTCTGGCCCCTTACTCCAGATGAAATCTCATCATCAAAAAATGAGATGAGCTTGTACCCGTGCCATGCCCCTTTTAAGATGAATCTCCAGTCGCACAAACATCGACTTCTGGAGTATCATTGTCTTCCTCATAGAATTCCAGCTCCTTCTTGTCCATCATGAGATAGATCAAAGCTTTAAATTCAGAATACTCGTGCACCTCGTATCCCTCTTTATTATGATAACAACAATAGTTATCATATTCGTAACCCAAAAAACTAGAATGTGGCATAAAAAATCATGCCTTCTTAGTGGTTAGGCAGAGGGTTCTGCTCAACGTTAGGTGTTTCTGAGTTGTTGAAATGAATCTAGTTCCTGTTGTGCATCATTTGATTGATTCTCTTAAAGGCAAGACAGTTTTCAATAGCATGCCCCAGGATACCACCATGATAGTCATAATGTTTGTGTTCATCATGCTACTTGGGGTATGGGAGCTTTAGTGGTTCTACTTGGCATGGTGACACCACATGTGTATAAAAAATCTACTTGTAAAATTCCTTGTATGTCATGGGAATCGGATCGAAATGCTCATTTTCCCTCATTGGTTCCCTCGTATATTGTCAATAAGTACATGATAGTACAATTGCAATTGGTTTTGACTTAGATATCGTAACACATTTGTTTGTATTAAAAGTATTGATGTTGTTGATCTCCCATTCTCTCTTCTTCATGGGAGGTCTTCTATTGACTCACCTCCCTCTATCTTTCTTTGTTTAATGGTCGTCTCAATCATCTCTCCGGCCATAACCAGACCAGATAAGTTCCCAAATGTAATAGCAACCAAATGCCAGAAGAACGGAGCCTTCAAAGTGTATACGAAGAGCTTCCTTGTCTCTTTTTCATCAAACGGAGGATGAACATGCACAACAAAATCCCTCCATTACTGTGCATACTGTCTGAAGCTTTCATTATGCTTATTCTTCATACTTTACAGCATGACACAATCTAGCATCATATCATTGACATGCTTGTATTGTTCTAAGAAAGACTTGGCGAGATCTTTCCATGTTCTGATGGGTGAACGGTTCAACTGATTGTACCACCGGATGGTTGAACCTGACAGACTCTGTAACATCCCAAATTCACGACTAGTGACTAAAATGAAAGTTTTGAAACTTTTAGGTTTGATTTCGAAAGATTAAAAAGTAAGGGACTTAAATAGGAATATTTTTTGTAGTGGATTAAATAACAAGGATGGAAAGAATGAAGGTTATTATGGTCTTTTCAGTATTAAAGATATTTTCTCTCCTTTATTAAAGGATAAACACGTGGGATTTGGGAGATATGTTTGGAAGCTTATTTTTCTTGCTTTATTCTTATTCCCATTTTCTCTTGCTACAAAGGCGAGTTAAGATTTAGTTGGTTATTTCTTGGATTTTATGTTGGGTTTTGTTCTTTGGGTATTAATTAAGCTTAAGGAAAACTTAAGTGGTTTTATAATCAAAAGATGGAGTTAGGAAATATTAAAGATTAAGGGTTTATAAATGAAATTTTAGAAAAGAGTTGATAAGTAGAATTTGAAGCTAAATTTGACTTGTCATTAGTTGAATTAAAAGATACGAAGTGATAGAATCAAAATTATAACATGTTGGAAATTTGGTAGAATTCTTAAATTCAAGAGTTAAAGTTAGTTATTAAAGATGATGAGGGATTACATGTATATATGATGGTTTAAGAATGGCTAGTTGAGTTTAAAAGCATGAAGAGAGTCAAATAAGTATAATTTGGGGTAAAGTGTTGGAATTTTTAGGCTAAGAAACATTTTCTTGGTAACTAGTATCGGTACCTTTTGGGTGAGTAACGATACTAAAAGGCAAATTATAAGGAATTTATGCATGGCGTATCGATACCTACATGAACAGTATTGATACCATATGGAAGGAGTATCGATACCATTATGAAGGGTATCGATACCAGGGAACATTGAAGCTAATTTTGGAATCGGTACCAGGGTAGGGTATCAATACCCTATTATATAAGTATCGGTACGGGGTTGATGGTACTGATACTATTTAAGCTGGAAAATGAAAATTTGTATTTTATGTAGTTTGCATTGGTAAGAATCTTTTCGAGTAGTTCAAATTCCGATAATTATTGGAGTGTTTTTTCGTGTAGATATCGATCGGAAGCGAGTATATGATGAGTCAACGAGATAAGATCAAGCAAGAAAGAGATAAGTGTATGTCTGGGACTAGTGAGGCTAAGGCGAGTGCATAATATTAAATATATGTTATTGAATGAAAATAAGACTTATGATATGTCTACTATCCATGTTAGAGCATATGAATGTAAGTGTATGTTTCATAAGTTATTGCATGAGTTACATGATATGATATGTATGTTAAATGAGTTATGTGAATACATATCGGTGTGATAAGCTATGTTAAATGATATAATTGAATTATGTGATTGTATAAGGAATGATATGAATTATATGAGAACATGTCTATGTGAATATATGTTTATGAGATAAGCCACATGACTACGAGCAATGTGAAAAAGAATACAAGTAAATGTGAGAAGCTATGTGATAAGTGAATGTGAATTATATGGATATTTTCTACGTGAAAGTAAACTATGTGCCTATGTGCCTATGTGAAATGATATAAAAGATAATGCCCATGTTATGTGTTATGAGAGCTAGAGGTATAGTTGGCATGCCAAGAGTCGAGGGTTCTACGTGGTCATTCGTGACATATATGTAATTCTGTGGAATATATATGTGGTACTTCGATACACTTATTTGGTCTATTGTTTTATGTATATGGTTCTTAAGGAGTGGTCGACAAATTCTAAGTGCCCCTAGTGGGAATTATACGAGTTGTGGTGACAACATAAGTGCACAACCTCAATGAACTCACATATCTTTAGTTCTCCAATGTGTATATGGGCTAAACAAAGAAATAACATAAAGAAATCTTGTATGATGTTATATGTTTTGTTTGTAAAAGGTATAGTATAAAGTGTTTCAAAAATTAAGATCAAATTATATGTTCTAAAATGCATTAATGATAGTGATAATATGACTATTATAATAATGATAAGATGATATATGTGCATATAGATAATTGATTATATGAACTGGTATATGATGTTTGTATTATATTATTATATAAATTGTGAAATGTTCATGCATTACTGAGCATATATAATTCATATTATATTTGTTTTATGCCTCACTAAGTCAACGACTTAGCGTGTGAGTGTTTCACACGTAGGTTTCGTGAGCAAGAAGAGGAGCTTGGATAGGCAAAGCAGGTCAGTTACTCCTTTCCAAAGATCAGATCAGAAAAGCATATTTTGAATAATATGTATTTTGTTATATAGAAAGTTGTTGGTATGAAATAAAAGATTTGAATTGGATCCGCTCTGATAAGTTTTTTAAATTCTTTTATATAAATTGTATAAAGTATGCAATTTGATTTAATAAAAGTTAACATTTTCATTCGTTTGGTAAAAGTAATGGTTTTAATAGTCAATGTGACATCTTAGACTCATATCCAGGTTGGATACGGGTTGGGGGTGTTACATTTAATGGTATCAGAGCTAAGGTTTAGCCGGTTCTAGGCTTAAACTGAAGTCAAATGAGTTTTAAAATGTGTACATACCAACACACAGTGAAAATTTTATGATCTGATAGAGTAATAGTGAGATGTCATGTTAATAGAGTATGATTAGAATATTATGTTAAAAGTATAGTAATGAATGTTTCGAAATAAACGAAAGGTGATAGACCTAATGGTAGTAGTAATTCACCTGCCCTGGCCAGGCAGGATGAAGAGCGGACACCTCAGGGAGTGCCTTTGTAAAAGTTAATAATTGTTTTTAGAAGATTGAAAATGCAATCGAATAGTGTTAAAGGATCTCCACTGTTTCAAAGTAGAGAAGTTAGATGAAGTAGTTTAGTTGCTATGAGGTCGAGCTAAAGTATAGTGAACAGATGTTAACATGAGAATAATAGAAGATTCAATGATATGGATACAGTTTTGGAAGAGTTTAAGAATAGGTACATCGGTGATTCGTTTATAAGATAAAGGAAGTTGAAATGTTAAGTGTGAACAAAGGAAATTGCATGGTGTATGAGAAGGATTACGGATTTGATAAGTATGAGTGATATGAAAATTGTATGAAAGTATAAGGGAAATGATATGACATATGTTATAAAAAGATTTTGATGTATGAAAAAATAATCGGATAAGGAAATGAAAAAGATGGAGTTTAAAGGATTAAGTGTGATAAGGATTATATGGAGCAGTAGATTATAAGTTTGATACATAAATAGGAAAGTATGTAAGGTTATATAAAGAGATTATTTGATTTTGGTAAAGTGTATGTTTTAATCATATATGATGAAGGTTTAAGGTTGTGTTTCTTGGTCAAGTAGACATAGTCAGAGGAATAAGAAAGGATTTATAGGTATTAAGGAAGTTCAAAATACAGTTGCACTATTATAATCTTTTGATAAAGTTATCAAGAATAAGCATGCTATTTGAAATGATAAAGGATTAAGGTTGAGTTATTATTGTAAGTCAACTAGAGATTGATAAAGGAAATCAATTGATTTATGATCTTGAATGATAAGAATGAATGTTACTGTTTATATGATAAGTGAAATGATATGGATTTTCAATGGTCAAAAGTAAGTGTACAATCGAAGAAGAGAAAAAATAGAAATGGATTGCATTCTTTAGAAATTAAAGGCAAATCATTAATTATAATTGCGAAAGGATAAAGTAGAGAAAGCAACAAGACAACATTAGAAGATATGTTCTTATCAATGTGTGAATTAAAAATTCGAGGATGAATTTTCTTAAAAGGAGGGGAGATTTGTAACATCCTAAATTCAAGGCTAGTGACTAAAATAGAAATTTTGAAACTTTGAGGTTTGATTTCAAAAGATTAAAAGTACATGGACTTAAATAGGAATATTTTTGGTAGTGGATTAAATAGCAAGGATTGAAATAATGAAGGTTATTATGGTCTTTTCAGTATTAGGGATATTTTCTCTCCTTTATTAAAGGATAAACACGTGGGATTTGGGAGATATGTCTGGAAGCTTATTCTTCTTGCTTTCTACTTCTTCCCTTTTCTCTTGCTACAAAGGTGAGTTAAGATTTAGTTGGTTATTTCTTGGATTTTAAGTTGGGTTTTGTTCTTTGAGTATTAATTAAGCTTAAGGAAAACTTAAGTGGTTTTAAAATCAAAAGATGAAGGAGTTAGAAAAGATTAAAGATTAAGGGTTTATAAATGAAATTTTGGAAAAGAGTTGATAAGTAGAATTCGAAGCTAAATTTAACTTGTCATTAGTTGAATTAAGAGATATGAAGTGATAGAATTGAAATTATAACATGCTAGAAATTTGGTAGAATTCTTAAAATCAAGACTTAAAGTAAGTTATTAAATATGATAAGGGTTTACATGTATATATGATGGTTTAAGTATGGCTAGTTGAGTTTAAAAGAATGAAGATAGTAAATAAGTAGAATTTGGGGTAAAGTGTTTGAATATTCGGGCTAAGAAACATTTTCTGGGTAAGTAGTATTAGTACCTTTTAGGTGAGTACCGATACAACAAGGCAAATTATGAGGAAATTATGCATGTGGCATCGATACATGCATGAACAATATCTATACCATATGGAAGGAGTATCGATACCATTGTGGAGGGTATCAATACCAGGGAATATCAAAGCTAATTTTAGTATCGGTACCAGGGTAGGGTATCAGTATCCTAGCATAGAAGTATCAGTTTGGGGATGGTGGTACCGATACTATTTAAGTTGGAAAATGAAAATTTGTATTTTATGTAGTTTGCATTGGTAAGAATATTTTCGAGTAGTTCAAATTCCGATAATTATTGGATTGTGTATTCGTGTAGATATCGATCGAAAGTGAGTATCTGATGAGTCAATGAGATAAGATCGAGCAAGAAAGAGATAAATGTATGTCTGGGACTAGTGAGGATAAGGTGAGTGCATAATATTAGAGATATGTCATTCAATGGAAATAAGACTTATGATAAGTCTATTATCCATGTTAGAGCATATGAATGTAAGTGTATATTTCATAAGTTATTGCATGAGATACATGATATGCTCTGTATGTTAAATGAGTTATGTGAATACATGTCGTTGTGATAAGCTATGTTAAATGAGATAATTGAATTATGTGATTGTATTAGAAATGATATGAATTATATGAGAACATGTATATGTGAATATATGTTTATAAGATAAGCCACATGACTATGAGCTATGTGAAAAAGAATACAAGTAAATGTGAGAAGCTATTAGATAAGTGAATGTGAATTACATGGAAATGTGCTATGTGAAATAAAATTATGTGCCTATGTGAATATGTGAAATGATATAAAAGATAATACCCATGTTATGTGTTATGAGAGCTAGAGGTATAGTTGGCATACCAAGAGTCGAGGGTTCTACGTGGTCCTTTGGGACATATATGCAATTATGTGGAACATACATTTGGTACTTCGGTACACTTATTTGGTCCATTGTATTATGTATATGGTTCTTAAGGAGTGGTCCTTCGGGATATATGTGATATGTTGTCCTTCGGGATATAGTGGTCATTCAGGACATAATGGTCATTCAGGACAAATTCTAAGTGCCCCTAGTGGGAATTATACGAGTTGTAGTGACAACATAAGTGCACAACCTCAATGAGCTCACATATCTTTAGTTATCCAAAGTGTGCATGGGCTAAACAAAGAAATAACATAAAGAAATCTTGTATGATGTTATATGTTTTGTTTGTAAAAGGTATAGTATGAAGTGCTTCAAAAAATAAGATCAAATTATATGTTCTAAAATGCATTAATGATAGTGATAATGTGACTATTATAATAATGATATGATGATATATGTTCATATAGATAATTGATTTTATGAACTGGTATATGATGTGTGTATTATATTATTATATAAATTGTGAAATGTTCATGCATTACTGAGCATATATAATTCATATTATATTTGTTTTATGCCTCACTAAGTCAACGACTTCGCGTGTGAGTGTTTCACATGTAGGTTCCGTGAGCAAGAAGATGAGCATGTATAGGCAAAGCAGGCCAGTTACTCATTTCCAAATATCAGATCAGAAAACATATTTTGAATAATATGTATTTTGTTTTATAGAAAGTTGTTGGCATGAAATAAAAGATTTGAATTGGATATACTCTGATAAGTTTTGTAAATTCTTTGATATTAATTGTATAAAGTATGCATTTTGATTCAATAAAAGATAACATTTTCATTCATTTGGTAAAAGTAATGGTTTTAATAGAAATGTGACATCTCGGACTCATATCTGGGTCTGATACAGGTTGGGGGTATTACAGACTCTCCTGGAAACAATGAATTAGGAGTTGATCATTTCCCACGTATCCTGTCATCTTTCAACAGAACATGGTAATGTGAGCTGAAGGGCAATTGTTCCCATCACATTTCTCAAAATCTGGGACTTTAAACTTAAGAGGAAAATTTAAATTTGGGACCAAACTTAGTTCGAGATCATCAACTCCATAATAATTATCTTCTCCCTTAACAGTCTTCATTTGATCTTCCAACATCTTAATTTTCTCCTCCATCTTCTTTGCTTTTTCATCTTCGTCAAAATCTGGAATACGATAATCATCCAGATTATTTTGAGGGTTAGTCATAGATGCTTGCGCTTTTGTAGTAGACGAAACTTGTGCCTTTGCAGCAGATGAAGCTTGTGCTTTTCAACAGATAAGTCCCCTTGAAGTCCTGGTAGGATTCCAGGTGAGATAACTAGCTCAAGGGTAGGTTATATAGTCACCCCTTCATAAGCCCCTGCCCCATGGGCACTCATTTGATTTAGAGCAGACAACTTTGCCATGATCTGATCAACTAGTTACTCTTGGTTCTTGGTGATAGAATCCAAGATATTTTGATTATTCTGACTCATTTTCTCTTAAAGTTCCTTTTGTAGTTTTAGCATATTTTCCTCAAGCTGGGCGATTTTAGCTTTCATATTCTTCTTCTTTGAATGGGTATTGTGAGGATGAGGTGTGTCCAGTGTTTGTTCCTTTTTTATGAGACATTTCATGTTAGTTAATTTGAATGTAACAAGATAAAAAATGCAAAAAATTGCAAAATGCATGAAATTTTTTAGGCTTTGATGCAAAACGTGTCTGTTAGTATAAATAGTTTTTATTAGGACAAAAGTGTTACTTCTAAGAGACAAAAAACAATTCAAAGGTACATTCTAACAAGGTCCTCTAGACTCCAAACAGCTTCTAAGAGGTTGACAAGTCTTCTTGCATCTTCTATCACTTGCTAAATACCTTGTTGAACCACCCCAACTTCTCTCGCCAAACCATGCAAGTGGTGTGTCGCTTTCTGCACCTGCTCTAAGAAGTCTTGAATAACTCATCTCTAGCCTTCACCCTTTGTTGAGCTTGTTCCCAAGAGAAATTCCACTTGGGTCCTCCATGAAAAGGAATAATTTGGAGTTCATTTTCTTACTTCTTGAATTTGTCCATAATGACCTCCAATTTTGCTATAGTTTTCCATCATGTTCCTATTGTTTTTTAAGAGACCTCACCAGATCAGTTACCTTAGTCTTCAATTGCTTGTTCTGGTGTTGACTTTCTAACAAACGTCTTTGAGAAGTCTTTAACTGCTCTTTCAGTGTCTTTATTTCATCTTATCCCTCAAACTTCATTTTCAAGTTTATAGCTTCACCTTTGCAGTACTCAAAAGACCTTTTTAAGCTGGAATTGTTCTGAACTTGCTCTTGATACCCTTTCCTTAAATCTTCCAACTTAAAGCATACTTTCTCTTGTTCCTTTTCTAACATGTCAGCTCGATTCTTTTGAGCATCAGTATCTAGCTTCGTTTAGAATTTTTCAGCTTCTAACTCTCTCAATCATTGTTTTAGTTTTTCTTTTCCAGCTTCAAATTCCTTTCTTGCTATCTCCAATTTAGAGGGGACTGGCTTGAGGTATAACACCCCTGACCCATACCCGACCCGGATACAAATCCGAAGTGTCACATTTGACTTTTCAAATATATACAATTCATAATCAAGAACAAAATTTAAGTTTTGTATAAAAAATGAAACAACATAAACCTCTTTAAAAAGATAACCATGTAGCATACATTTATTCATAAAAGCCTTAATAGTTTACATAAATGCCAAAAGGTAGGAGTTTACAAAATCGATCAGAGCATTTGCAAATCAAACACTTAATACATGCCAACAATTGCAATATTACAAAACACCTACATTTAATTTATTCTGATCTGATCTTCAAAAGTGTATGCTATCCACACTAACTTCACTCTTCTTCTTTCTTCAAACCTACGCGTGAGAAACATCACACACTAAGTCGATGACTTAGTGAGGCAATATAAATACTGTTAACTTAGTAAAAAAAATCTTATTTGCTTTATTCGAAAAGTTATACAAAGAACTTTCATTATTTTTCATATTAAAATTATACTTCTGAGTAGTTTACCTTTGTATGTCTTTGATCGAAACGTCCAAGGTATACTACTAAGAACTCTAATTATTTGAGTACTATGAGGTTGTGCACTAATGTTGTCTCCACAGCTCATAATTTGCACTGAAGTGCTACATAATTATCCCAAAGGACCACATAAGTTTGCAACCAAGTGCCACATAGATTTGTAGCGAAGTGCCACATATTTGTCCCGAAGAACCACATAAAACCCTCGACTCTTGGCATGCCAACTGTACCTCTAATCCTCATACATATACTTTGGGATATTACTCACTTAATTATGTTCAATCATTATTCGAAGTGTTTCTTATTCACAGAGTTTATTTCTCATAGAGTTTGTTCACATTTGATTCAAAGTTCACATTCACTTATTCACAGTTCACATTTCCATAATCGTATGATCATAAAACATAACTTGCATAATATAACTTGAATAAAATATTAAAATATAACATAAAGAAATTATAACGTTTTCAATCGAAAACACTAAGGCTGGCTTATCGCAAGCTTTTCTAAATTTTGTTGAAAAAACCGAGAAGTTACCCTCACCTTTTCCTCAATGAAGTCTAATCCAAATATTTAACCCTTTTGAATCGATAATTTATATGTCGAGCTGACCGTAAGTCAAATACGTTCAATCACCACACAAAACAATCGAAAATCAATATTGTTCTTTAACTCCATTATATCGAATCAGACTAACTTGGGAAGTAAGAAACTCTTACTATCCATTCCATGCCTAGATGTATTGGTACTATTCCACCAGTATCGACACTTCTCTTCAAGGGTATCGATACCTCCTCAAGGTACCGATACCAATATGGCATTCGTTCGGTATCGATACTACCCTTACAGTATCGATACCTCTTAAACATGTATCAATACCTCTTCAACATGTATCAATACCTCTTCAACATGTATTAATACTACCCTTAATACTTTCACAGATTTTTCCCTTGAAGCATCAATATTATTCTAACGGTACCGATACTCGAAACCTAGAATGGCCATTTTCACTTCGAAAATTACTCTAAAACCTCCTAAATCTTTCATATACATCATACCTTAAGCTTTTGAACTCACCCTTATACTTCCAAACCAACTTGTGCCCAATTACTACTACCAAACATACAAAATTTCACTACAACACTTATATCTAAAAATCATACCGTGTTATAAACCAAGCTCTTATGCATTTATAACACTCCTAAACCTTTAATTAACCTATTGAAAAGTCAAATACCACAACAAAACTCCAAAAACTACTCCATATCAAAATTTCATTTCAAAACCCATTTTATAATTTCATCTCTAATACCTTCATTTGTTGTTTTAATCCTATATAAGCTTTCCTTAAGCTTATATAACACTCCTACTTCCACTACCAAACTAAAAATTAAAGAAACCATAAAATTTGCATAAGCTTACCTTTACCAATAAGGTCCACGGTAAGAAAAAGAAGAGAAAGAAAGAGTTCCAACACTTATCACATACTTATCCAATAATAAAACAAGTAAAATACATTCCCCTACAAATTACCATTTTACCCTTGTTAACAATCCATATTTGTTATAATACCCAACAGAAAAATTCCTCCATAAATCCTCGAATTTATCAAATTAATCTAATTCAACCACTGAATTTAAAAGTTTTTACAGTTTGGTCACTGACCCGACGATTGGGATGTTACAAATCTCCCCCTTTAAGAAAATTCGCCCTCGAATTTTCATTGCACAAAAAGGTGGGGATATTGCTTCCTCATATCTTCTTCACGCTCCCACGTAGCTTCTTTTACGTTATGGTTCCTCCAAAGAACCTTAACTACAGGAATCGTCTTATTCTGCAACTGTTTATTTTTAAAAGCTAGAATCTGAATCGGTTATTCCTTATATGAAAAATCAGATTGAACTTCTATTTCATCTGGAGTTATGATGTGTGCAGGATCAGATTGATACCGCCGAAGCGTAGACACATGGAACACATTGTAGATATTTTCCATCACTGGTGGCAACCCTAACTGATATGCCACAGGTCCTACTTTCTTCAAAACTTCATAAGGTCCAATAAACCTAGGACTCAATTTTCCTTTACGCTCAAAATAAAGTACTTTCTTCTAAGGTGATACTTTCAAAAACACCTTATCATCATCTTGAAATTCAATTTCTTTTCTTTTCAAATCGGTGTGTGACTTTTTTCCGTCCGAGGTAACTTTCAAATTGTGTTGAATCACTTTAACCATTTCTTCCACTTCTTTAATCAAATCTAGACCATACACTTCCTGATCTCTTAATTCATATCAATTGAGTGGTGTTCTACACTTCTTTCCATATAATGCTTAATACGGTGACATTTTGATGCTGGATTGGTAACTATTATTATAAGCAAATTCAATAAGCGGTAAATAGTTTTCCTACGTTCTAGAAAAATCAATCACACATGCTTTCAACATATCTTCGAAAATCTGAATTGTTCGCTCTGATTGGCCATCAGTTTGAGGATGAAAAGTAGTGCTAAAATTCAATCAGGTACCCAAAGATCCTTGTAAATACTTCCAAAATCTTGAAGTGAATCTGTGATCTTTATCAAAAACTATTGAGATTAGAACACCGTGCAGTCACACTATCTCCTTGGCATACAATTCAACATATTTCTCCATAGAAAAATATGTTCACACAGGGATGAAATGTGCAAACTTTTTAAGGCAATCCACAATTATCCAAATCGAATCCTTTTTACCCGGCGATAAAGGCAAACCCGTTACGAAATCAATTATAATATTTTCCCATTTCCACTGAGGAATTGAGATGGGTTGCAACAAACCTGAAGACACCTGATGATCAACTTTTACTTGTTGACAATTTAGGCACTTTGATACAAATTCCGTAATATCTCTCTTCATGTCTGGCCACCAAAAATGCTCTTTCAAATCTTGATACATCTAGTTTTCTCCTGGGTGAATCGTTAAAGGACTACAATAAGCTTCATACAAAATATCTTGTTTTAGCTCTAAATCATTGGGAACACACACTCGATTTTTAAAATATAAACAATCATTTGACTTAACCTTGAAGTCCTTGAGTCCACCATTCTTTACTTGCTCGAACCAATTTAAACACTTATTATTTTTATTTTGCAACTCCTTAATCTGCTTTAACAATAATGGCTTTAACATTAAATCATCCATCAATACACCATCTTCCTTTAGCACAATTCTAGCATCCAAACCACGCAAAGCGGTAAACGTCTTACAACTAAGAGCATCCACCACAACGTTGCTTTCCCAGGATAATAATCAATGATTGTATCATAATCTTTCAGCAACTCCATCCATCATCTTTGTCTCAGATTTAACTCTTTTTGCGTCAACAAGTACTTCAAACTCTTATGATCGGTGAAGATGTAGCAACGTTCACCTTACAAATATTGTCACCAAATTTTCAATGCAAAGACCACAACTACTAACTCCAGATCATGCGTCAAATAATTCTTTCCATGAGGCTTAAGTTGTCTTGAAGCATAAGCAACTACCTTTCCATTTTGCATTAAGACATATCCCAAACCATTATTGGAAGCATCCCTAAAAATCATGAAATCCTTACTTGATTCAGGTTGCACCAACACCGGAGCTTCGGTCAGAACTTTCTTCAATGTTTCAAAGCTCTTCTGGAAATAAGGAGTCCATTCAAAATGCACATCCTTTCTTAATAATTTGGTTAAAGACAAAGATATCAACGAAAAGTTTTTAATAAACCTTCGATAATAACCTGCTAAACCCAAGAAACTTCGAACTTCGGACATATTCTTCATAATCTCCCATTCTAGCATAGCTTTAACTTTCTGAGGATTTACCCGAATACCCTCTGCAGAAACCACATGTCCAAGGAATGTCACTTCTGACAACTAAAACTCACACTTAGAGAACTTTGCATAAAGTTTCTTATCTTGTAATATTTGGAGAACCACACGAAGATGGGTATCATGATCTCCCTTGACTTAGAATATACCAAGATGTCATCAATAAAAACAACCATGAACTGATCAAGATACGTTTGAAAAATTCTATTCATTAAGTCCATGAACGCTGCAGGTGCGTTAGCTAGACCGAATGACATTACTACAAATTCATAATGACCATACTGAGTCCTAAAAGCCATTTTTTGAACATCTTTTTCTTGAATCTTCAGCTGATGATACCCTAAACATAAATCGATCTTTGAAAACATGGTTGATCCCTTAAGTTGATCAAATAAATCATCAGTCCTTGGAAGATGATACTTTTTCTTTATGGTCACTTTGTTAAGGTGACGATAATCTATAGAAAGGTGCATCGAACCATCTTTCTTCTTTACGAATAACACCGGATCACCCCAAGGTGACACACTAGGTCTAATGAATCCTTTAGCTAAAAGCTCTTTCAATTGAGCCTTTAACTCTTTAAATTCCTTCAGGGCCATCCTGTAGGGAGCCATTGAAATTGGTACTGATTAAAACATCACTTCAGTATGAAACTCAACATCCTTATCTAGAGTTAATCCAGGCAAATCATCCGGGAATACTTTTGGAAACTCTCTTACTGTCGGAATATCTTCAAGCTTCCTTTAACTCTTATGTCAATTACATTAGCAATGTACGCTTAATATCCTTGTAGAATTAGATTCCTTTGCTAACCACACTAACTTACAATCCCTCAACACTTGTTAACTGAACTCGCTTAAGTTGGCAATCCACGTTCGCATAATAATGATAAAACCAATCAATCCCAAGAATAATCTCAAATTCATCAAAGGGTAATTATATTAGATTAGCAGGGAATCCAATTCCTTGAATCCTTATGGGACACCCTTTACAGAATTGTCTCACCCGAGCACTATTTCGTAATGGATTTGTCACAATCATCTCACTACGAATAGTCTCTAATGGAAGGCTGAAATCTTTAACCAGTTTACTACTGACATAGGAATAATTTGATCCCGAATCAATCAAAACTAAAAGAGATTTACCAGCTATCTAAAAAGTACATGCAATGATTTCCGGATCATCACAATCTTTATTGGTCTTCAGGTTATACACCTGAGTGGTAGAACGTACTTCAGGCTGAGCATCCGACTCAAATTAATTTATTCCTCTACCTCTACCTTTATCTCTAATCAGTGCAACTGTGGATCTCTCTGTTTGGGCAGGCTCTCCCATCATCATCAAGCAGTCTCGAATAAATGCCCCGCCTCTCCACATTTAAAGAAAGCTCCGGAGACCCTTCTGTAAACTCCACTATGGTTCTTCCCACAGTGCTGACATTGCTTCAGTTTGTCCACTCTTGATTCCAGTGAAAAATTTTATCTTGCTCTTCTCAGATTTGATCCTCTACCTGAGGATGCTGCAGATTCTGTTCTGGTCTGAGGTCGAGAACTCGAACCTCTACACTTCTTTCATTGAGAAGAACTGGATAAAGCACCCGATCTCTTATTCCATTATGTCATTTGCTCCGCAAATATTTCATTCTAAGCTCACTCCAAATCTTTAGATTAGTTCACTACCTCTTTGAAGGAAGAGAGATTCAGTACCAATAATAATTCTTTCAGTCGAGGTCGTAACCCTTCCACAAACCAGTCACAGGAGTCCTTCCATGTAGGAAATAACTCAGCAGCAAATCAACTTAATTTGTTGAATTCACACTCAAACTCATACACCGTGCGATTCCCTTGCTTTAGATTCATAAATTCTTGCTGTATATGCCCGATAAACTGATCCCCTATATATTTATTCTTAAACTCATCCAGGAAGAAGAGCCAAGTCACATGATCTCTTGAAGATCTCATTGTCACATTTGACCATCAAATTCTAGTTTGACCTCTTAATAACGAAACTGCACCATCCAATTTCTTCATTTTATAATAATGAAGATTCTCAAGCATAACTTTCAAATCATCAAGCCACATATCAGCGACAACCGGACCTTTTTCAGCTTCTCCCATAAATTCAGGTGCTCCTAAACTTCTCAGGTCTTTAGGGACATTCATCTTTGGGGCTGAGGAGACAGACGGTTGGAAACGTGTCAGGATCACGTCCAACGTCTGAAAGAATGTCCCCTGATCTTGCAAAGGCACTTCAGGTTGTGCCTGCTCCTCACCCTGCTTGCTAGGGGTAGGTGAGTTACTACTCTCTTCCATCCTATCTCCCGCATCAGTTCAGGAGCCTTCAAAGTTCGACATCTATTAAGATCAATTTACTAAAGGTATTAGCAATGATAGCATATTGATCCTTTCTCAGATCAGAAAGACTTTATTAAAAATTGGTATGTACTCTTTTTTAAAAAAAAAATCAACTTTAATTCAAACTTCAAACCACTTAAACCATAACTCTGATACCATTAAATATAACACCCTGACCCATACCCGACCCGGATACGAATCTGAGATGTCACATTTGACTTTTCAAATCATATACAATTCACAATTAAGAACAAAATTTAAGTTTTGTATAAAAAATAAAACAGCATAAACCTCTTTAACACGATAACCATGAAACATACATTTATTCATAAAAGTCTTAATAATTTACATAAATACCAAAAGATAGGAGTTTACAAAATCGATCAGAGCATTTGCAAATTAAACACTTAATACATGCCAACAATTATAATATTACAAAACACCTACATTTAATTTGTTCTGATATGATCTTCAAAAGTGTATGTTATCCATGCTAACTTCACTCTTCTACTTTCTTCAAACCTACGCGTGAGAAGCATCACACGTTAAGTCGATGAGTTAGTGAGGCAATATGAATAGTGCTAACCTAGTAAACAAAATCTTATTTGTTTTATTCGAAAAGTTATACAAAGAACTTTTATTATTTTTCATATCAAAATTATACTTATGAGTAGTTTCCCATTGTATGTCTTTGTTCCAAACGCCCAAGGTATACTACTGAGAACTCTAGGTATTTGAGTACTATAAGGTTGTGAACTAATATTGTCACCACAGCTCGTAATTTGCACCAAAGTGTCACATAATTATCCCAGAGGACCATATAAGTTTGCACCAAAGTGCCACATAGGTTTGCACCGAAGTGCCACATATTTGTCTGAAAGACCACATAAAACGCTCGACTCTTGGCATGCTAACTATACCTCTAATCCTCATACATATAATTTGGGTTATTACTCACTTAATTATGTTCAATCATTATTCGAGGTGTTTCTCATTCACGTAGTTTCTTTCTCATAGAGTTTGTTCACATTCACTGATTCAAAGTTCACATTCACTTATTCAAAGTTCACATTTCCATAATCATATGATCATAAAACTTAACTTTCATAATATAACTTGAATAAAATATTAAAATATAACATAAAGAAATTATAACATTTTCGATTGAAAACACTTAGATTGGCTTATCACAAGCCTTCCTCAATTTTGTTGAAAAAACCGAGAAGTTACACTCATCTTTGCCTCACTGAAGTCTAATCCAAATCTTTAACCCTTTTGAATCGATAATTTATATACCGAGCTGACCGGAAGTCGATTACGTTCAATCACTCCAAAAAGAAATCGAAAATCAATATCGTTCTTCAACACCATTATATCGAATTAGACTAACTTGGGATGCAAGAAACTCTTACTATACATTACATGCCCAGAAGTATCGGTACTATACCACCAGTACCGATACTTTTCTTCAAGGGTATCGATACCTCCTCAACAAGTATCGATGCTACCCTTAATACTTTCACAGATGTTTCCCTTGAAGTTTCGATACTGTTCTAATGGTACCGATACTCAAAACCCAGAATGGCCATTTTTACTTCGAAAATCACCCAAAAACCTCATATATCTCTCATATACATCATACTTTAAGCTTTTGAACTCACCCTTATACTTCGAAACCAACTTGTACCCAATTATAACTACCAAACATACAAAATTTCACTAAAACACTTATATCAAAAAATTATACCATGTTATCAACCAAGCTCTTATGCATTTCTAACACTCTGAAACCTTTAATTAGCCTATTGACATGTCAAATATCACAATAAAACTCTAGAAACTACTTATCAAAATTTCATTTTAAAACCCATTTTATAATTTCATCTCTAATACCCTCATCTTGTTGTTTTAATCCTATATAAACTTTCCTTAAGCTTATATAACACTCCTACTTCCAGTAGCAAACCAAAAATTAAAAAAACCATCAAATTTGCATAAGCTTACCTTCGCCAATGAGGTCCACAGTAAGAAGAAGAATATAAAGAAAGAGTTCTAACACTTCTCTCTTTTACCACATACTTATCCAATAATAAAGCATGTAAAATATCATTCCCCTGTAAATTACCATTTTTCCATTATTAACAATCCATATTTGTTATAATACCCAACACAAAAATTCCTCCATAAATCCTTGAATTTATCAAATTAATCTAATTCAACCACTGAGTTTAAAAGTTTTTGTAGTTTGGTCACTGACCCGACGATTGGGATGTTACATGAGGTGCTCTTCTATGGTCCAGGTATCTTCATGGTCTGGTGTAGGAATAGTGTCATTCTTCCTTAGCCTTCTCTATTCCATATAATATGGAGTAAGCATGTCTTTCGCAGCCATAACCTCTATACGAAATATCTTCTTCCATAACTCAGTTACATCTTTAACATTCTTCTTGTAGTTGTCCTCATGGTATGCAAACTCCGATCCAGATATTACATATGTGACTGGAACAAACTGACGTGCCCCAAACTGCCGAAGCACTAAGAGTGGAAAATAAGCAACTCCTCCCCATAACCCAAGTAACATTACTATTCTTGAGTCTCCACACTGGTAAAGAATATCACTATGAGTTAACAAAGAGGCTTTCCATACGATGTCCTTGTCCTGGAGGTGCATGAATACTTTTACCCATTTATCCTTGGGAATACCTTCTCATCATTTTTGTTTAAGAAATTCCTCCAAAGGAGAGTAAGTAGTATTGAATCAGTGGTAGGAAATCTCGCATATTTTCCAAAAATGGCTATGGATCCAAACCTGAAGTGGTGGTGTGCACCTAATAAAATGTCCTCCATCAGTCTTTCTACAATGACTTAGTTAACGAAGGTCTCAGTTAGAATTGCTGGAACAAGATTCACTCTTTTAGACAGTGGTTCGAATAGTTCCACCACGGTTGCCTTAATATATCCCAAAGTTTTAGGGAAGATAACCAGGGCATAGACACCCAGCACAAAAAGATCAATACCCTACCACTCATCTGGGAGATTCTTCATTAACTGCTTGATGTAAACCCAAGAAATTCCTTCTCCCTTGCCTTTGTGTTTAATCCGGTCTGTTACCTATTTTTCATCAACCCTGCAACCTTTCCCAACTCATTCTTGAAAGGCCGACTCTTGATATATTTGATGAAGACTCGATTCATTCTGATTCCTTCGCAGTGTAACAAGGTTGTATACTCCTTAATTGTAGGCACCATGTCTTCTTGGTTGAAAGTAAAGCAGTTGTACCCTGGGTTCCAAAATTGCACCAAACCTAGGATTAAAGGTTCGTCTACCTTGACATAGAGAAGGTGTATAATATCACCGTATCATTGGCAAAACTTATGTTTTCTGTCAATTTTCTAACTGTCCCAAATATTTCACAATTCTTGGGTATCATTCTGTTTAAGGCTATAGAAGCATAACCAGCCAGGTTTGACATATAGTTGTCCTGCAAACTATCCCCTTTTCCTTCTGAGTATTTTCTGACGATAACCGAACTTCTGCATTTTTAACCTCTTGCATTATAACCCCTTTGTCCATTAATGCATACTATTTGAGTTTTAACGAACACTTTTTCGGATCAACACCTCTTTAAATGATGCAAATGATAAGAATAAAGTGAAGAAAATGAAAGGAAATAAGTTAGTAAGACAAAAAAATCAAAATAATAATGGAAATAAAAATAAAATTCCTACCCCACATGATATTTACCCCACATGCTTTTATTATTACCCATACATAATCTCTATCTAGCATGTTGTTTTCTTGAACAAATCCTTACCGCATAAATTTATAATTCACATGCTTCGAACAGAAAATAAAGAAGGAAATAAATCAAGTATCCTAGGTTTTGAAATGGAGTTTTGGGTGGGCTCTAATTCCTTACAGCATCACAGTTTGGTTATAAAAAGGTACTTGAGTTCTCCTTGCTGGTACCCCCTTAGGCTTTCCAGACCCTTAGTCCTAAGCCCGTTACAAGCTCATGTGAACTGAGTTAAACTCGAGATGATATATTCCCTTATGTCTTTACGAAGAATAAATTCACATAAAGACATAAGATATATGAATCCCGAAGGTTACTTGCTAGGCCTATACGAAGAATAAATTCCCACGAAGGTGTTGCTATCACCTCCACTTTAAAAAGTTTTGGAGCTCAGGAATAGAGCATGAGGTTGAATTTTGAAAAAACTGAAATCATTGAAAAAACACCAGTACAACTATTTTTTCAAAAAATAAGAATCAAATATAAATAGTAAGGGTCTAAAGGATAAATTATAATTTATACTTACAATTTTCACTTAAGAAGACAACCAGAAATCAATTTTGGTTTGACTTAGTTACCAGTCCCCAATACAGTCACCAAGCTATCATAACCGTCCTTCGGGTGGGCCCGAAATCAGTTTTCGACTTGATTTTAATGTGTTAGAGCCGCCACCAGTCATTTAAAATTAGGTTGATCAGATACCTTATTTTACCATTTTACCTTATTTGCGTTTTACCAAAAATTAATCGGGTCTGGGGGTCGATTACAATCAAGAAAGAATTAGCACCCATGTCTTTTGGTGCCAATTTAATTTCCCAGTTGTCTTAATTGTGAAAATTAAAAGTTAAATTAAAATTTGAAATTTGATCCGAATTATTTACCTTTGATTCAATTAGAATTATCCTAAAAGGTAAAAAAATAAGGTTAAATAATAAAATAAGACAAGATAAAAGAAAAGAAAATTGCGAATAATTAATATTAGAGTTAGAAAAAAAAACAAAAAATTAAATAAATGAAAGAAATAAAAGAAAAGTTAAATTAAAAAGATTAAATTGGAAAGAATTAAAAATCAAGGATCAAATTTAAATTAATTGGAAGATGCAAGGAGAAAACTAAAAGTTAGCGGGGTTAATTGCATAAATATAAAAATATAAATATGGACCAAATTGAAATAATTCAAAATTCCAAGGCCAATTTACAACAGGTGACCAAAATGAATTACACTTCAAAGTAACAGGGACTGTAAAAATAATTTAGCTTTCTTATATTTAGACTCTGGTCCTGTAACACCCCAGATCGATACGGGTAACCCGATCCAATCTGGAGTGTCACATTAGGGTCACCGGAGCGACCCACCGTAAAAATAGCGAAAAATTTAAAACTTTTCTTAAAACTTGTAAACTCATAAATTCATTTGTTACTTTTAAAAAAATAAAACAGATTTTCAGATTCGTATATAAAACAAAATACAATTACATGCCCCCTAATCACATGTACCATACTCTGTAAGCAACACAGAAGAACTCCTTTACTGATGTTGATAACTGTACTGGTACAATTCTTTTAACCTGCAATGGTGAGTAATTGAGTGAGCTTTGGAAAGCTCAGTAATACATAACTATCAGATGATGTTGAAGAACGTGCAGATATAGATAAACGTATTTTTCCTTATTGGTTCATATATTTACCTGAGGTCCTATTGATATTTCAGGTAGTAATAGATAATATTCAGTTCAGATGGAAATATTTCGGATGTCTAGGTTTAGGAGATCAGAATAGGTTATCTAGTGTGTTCCCAAAAACCATGTAACTTTTCAGATCTTTTTAAAACATTATATATATATATATATACCCCCATCCCATCCCAACATAATGTGTAGGTTCCCCAGAACCATACACCCAACCCACACAACTTGTAAGGCCTTGAGCACAAAGCCAAGGAATCAAAACATTTTTCTGTCAGTAAACAGAGATATCAGAAATCAAAACAGAATTCAGAACAAATATCAGAACAGAATCCGGATCAGAAATCATAATAGAATTCAGGTTATGTATCAGAACATAATTCAAGTCGGAAATCAAATAAAATATTTATATGTTTAGGGAACACACCAGAGTTTACATATATTATTCAGAGGTACTGGATAATCTTATCAGGCAGAAGAAACAAGGATATTTCATATACCGATAAAATATCATAATTTAGAATCACTATTGGAAGAGTTCAATAACTGACAGAATCATCAGTTATTCAGAATATAATTTATTAGGATCATCTTATTCGGATAATTTTCGGAAGCTCTACGAAATCTGAAGGGTATTCAGAATCTTTACAATCTATGACGATTAATCCGATTATCGAACAACTCCAGATGAATAACTTGATTTATGGTTCATAATCCATTGGGATAATACATCACATAAGTTCATCCGAGTTTCCAAACTTATTCCAATCTCTTACTTAATCCTCAGTCCTTGAGGTTACTTGGTTCATTTAGCAATCAAGTCTATTCCAACTACTTCGAAATATTCCAGAGTAATTCCGGACATTTCTGAATTTCAGATACATATTGTAGTTCCTTTCAGTTCAGTTCGATCTTCATGGTTGATTTGTCAAACAATATAAAATTTTTAGTACTGAATGCGATCTAGAGTTGTTGGGCTGAATATTTCCAAAATTTATCATCAAGCCAAACTTGAGAAGATGAACATGCATTCAAGTAATATCTATGTTATTCAAGTATTGACATAACTTTAGGGTTGATCTACTCACTTAACTTGTGTTCAATTACTTTTAAAGGTAGTCCAACACCTATGCTTATTTGGATTCCTTAATTAATCTAAGACATTTACTTAGTTTAGGCTATAAGGTTATTTTGGTAATTTTGGTGTTCAGTTTTATTCCATTCATTTCAGAGCTCGAGGATATCCAATCATTCCTAAGCTTGGTGATATTCTTGGGTCATTTTCATTACAGGGGTATTCTGGTCATTCTACAGATCCAATATATTTCAATCATTTCCTTCTATCATGTCTTATTATTTAATTCCGATTTATCATCTATTTCAGTCCCTTCAAATAATTCTGATAAAAGAGCACCCCGATAAATTATTCTTCAGGTATTTACTCGTAACTCAGATATTTTCGGGTCAAGTGCCTTCTCAGATTTTTACCAACGGAATATCAAGAATTTTCTGCACTAAGTCAGGATCTTAACAATCAAATTCGTACTTAATCGAGTTAAGTACAAATCCTCAAAGTACTTTCTCATTCAGGGTCAACTCGAACTATTTTACCTCTTAGGGGCATTTTCGTAATTTCCTAACTAGATAATTTCGATATTAGCTCTTAATGAAAATAATTATAATTTAAAGATCCTATGGTCAATTGCTTTGCCGAACATTCTCTAATCTTGAAATTATTCCTTAACAAACTTCTAGCATCTTGCGTAAACCCTTTTTAGCATTAAAAACCAGTTATCCAAATTTTCCAAGCAAAACTAGCATTTCTTATGCACATATGTAATTATATCGGATCAATATGTCTTTTTAGAATTATTAACCAACTTTCAGGGACAATTCTTGTCATCATACAACATAAGGGTATTTTCATAATTTTACTCTATCAGAGTATTCTCATAATTTTCCATCCAAGTACCTTTAACATTTAACCTTTGATGATATAAAATATAAGTTACAAATCCAGGGCTAATTTCTTTATCACCAATCACAAACTTGTAATTTAATTATAACAATTCATCAATCTCTTATATTAGTCATTCGATCCGTATTCAGTTACAGAATTTCTACCACATTCATATCGAGTGTATAAATTATTCAAGTCCACAAAAGTGATCAACGTTATCTTATTCATGCATTTATCAATATCAACATGTTCCATAAAGCATAAAGAGATAATAAATTATTACCTCGATTTTTGAGCCATACAAATCGACCATATAAATTACATTCAAACGCCTTTGATCTTTAATTCAACTTCCAATATTTCCTCGGATCTATATCAACAGAAATTACATAAAAACGGAGTTTAATTTTGAAAACAGATCGAATTGGGTGATTAATCAGTGAAAAACAACTTACCGGGTTCGAATTTGGCGAAACGGACTTCGGAATCTGACTCAGGACGTCAACAAAATCTAAAATATTACTCTTGAATTCCAGTTCACCAACTTGATTTCTAGCTTCCAATCTTTTTCTAACGAACACGAATAATATATCGTACAAATACGACTTCAAATAATTTTCCTCGCCATAAAAAAATAACTTATTAAAATCTAAATAATAATTTGAGGACTCAATTGGTAAAATTGAAAACTAATGGTGCCATCACAATAGTTAATTACTTAAATTAGTGACTAAATTGATTTTGTAAAAACTATTATGTCATAACTATAATCACTTGGAAATAAGAGACAAGATAAAAATCTCACCAAACTTGGATGACACGCCTTGTGATTTACTCATTTTTCACTTTAATACAACCCCAAAATCACGTGCATTCCATTTCTCATTTCACGTTCATTTTTAATTTTTTTTTCTTTCTTCATGTTCTGCTCTGTAGGTGAAGCAAGAAAGCTTGTCAAACGATCGCCAGTACACCGCATCAACCGCCTATTTTGTCACCGTTCGAAACTTCATTTACATGTTCGAATCATCTTAGCCTCCTCATCCTAGATCTGACTTCCATTCATCGAGAAACCTTATGGATCATTGTAGATCTACCAAAAGGCATTTGGTTTTCTTAAAACAAAACATGTCAGTTTGCATCTGGCGACCTTCCGATGATTTTGAACTCGAGCTATGCTGTTCCTTATTACCGACCAAGGGCGGTACTAATGTTTAAAAGAAACCGCTAACTACCATTCTGACACACTGAATTTTGCCCTGTCAAAAACTAATGATTCACGATAAGAGAAGAAGGAAACATTAACGAGCCAAATATAGAAGATTCGAGTTTTACTAATCAAGCCACAGTTCAAGTGAAATCATCAACTACTATCTCTATGCAATAAATTTCAGACAAGCTAAAAGTTAATAATTCGAGAGAACAATTCCTCAGCAAAATTACCAAGCATAATATCTCTGGTTTAGTTTTTCCAAATCAAGCTATAGTCCAATCAAAACTATAAACTACTATGTCTATGATTTGGATCTCAACATTCCAAATTTTACTGATTTGAGTTAGGAGAAGGAAAGATTACCGAGCGAAAAATCCATGATTTCTCTTGCGCCTGATGATACTAGGTCAATATGCTCTCTTCAAGAAATAAAGCATTGGCTCACTTGATGAATCTCATGAATAAAAATCCAAAATATCTTATTCATATGTGGTTCCAATTATTTTGAATAGAAAAATGTTTTATTTTCAATCCCCCGATAGTCAATCATTCACTCACCCATTATCTTAAAATATATAAAACAAATAAATCAATCCATGTACTCAATCATTCACTTCCCCATTATCTTGAAATATATATATAAAAACAAATCAGAACTTTAGTAATAATTGCATACGAAAATTCTAGAATTATTTATCAATTTTTTGATTGAAATCGAATAATAAATATCTTAGCTTTATTAATCAAATAACATATTTATCCATGTAATAAACCACCTTACTTTCTTCCAAAATAGCCATTTAAAATTAATACTTTAAAATTCCTAAAATTTAGCCCATAAATTAGGGTGTTACATGTCCTCCACTATAAATACCAAAAAAAATTCATTCATATCATATTTCACCAAAAAAACAATCTTCTCTCCCAATTTTCTCAATTCCCACTTACCCAAAATAATTCGACCAATGGCCGACCACCTTCCTTGGTGGGATACCATCGCAGCTCCGCCCCTTCGCAGTGACCGGAAAAAATCAAACAAAACCAAAATACTCTCCCAGTTCGATAAACACGAAATCAAAGCCCATTCATCCTAAAAAGGACCCTATAAGCGTAGATCTAAGTTTAAAGCCTCAAAGTTTACATTTTCTGACGTGACCCATCGTCTTCTGATGGCCGCTTCTCTCATATGCTCCAACCGAAATTGATTCCTTTGTGTTTTTGTGATTTTTTTTGCCATTTTGCGAAATATTTGGCTGAGTTTTTTTACGTTTAAGTGGTTTTTTCTCGTTGTGGATGCCTTATTTTTTTGTCGTATATTGCTTTTGTTTCTTGGTGATTTTGTTGGTTGATCGGGTTTTCCTTCGTTGTTTTTCATTGATTGCTCGTATATTTGTTGTCATTCTTCTCGGTCGGGCTATTTTTTTGGCTATTTCGGGGATCGTTCTCCTCGTTCTTGATTTACTCGAGGTTGAGGATGTGCTTGACCGAATATTTTGAGATGGTTCAGTCCCGAGTTGCTTCAGTTTTTGTGTTTCAGGCATCGAAAATCTCGGATAATCTCGTCGGCGCAATGCTATCAGAGGCTCTTGGACTCATTTGACTATGTGGCGCCTTTCCTTACTGTAAAACCCTAACTTTGGCTTACTAGGCTTCCCAGGTCGGCTGGCTGGGTCAGCCCGCCTACCCGATTGGACTCCTTACTGGACCTTTGTTGGACTCCTTGAACCTGAACCCAATGAAAATAAATTAATAAATAAAATAATAATATAATAAAATAAATAACATATTAAATATATATATATATATCATAAAATATGTAACTAATATATATATATATATAATATAAATATAATAATATATACTAAATATATTATATATATAATATACACTATGTTATAATAATATATATATAATATAAATATATAATAATAGATATATATATAATAATAAATATATAAAACATATATAATGATATATAACTAATATAATATATGTATATAATATATAATAAATATATACCATATAATAATAATAATAATAGTATATATGTATATATATATATATATATATATATATATAATATATAATAATATATATAATATATATACTATATACCCCAAACGAAAATAGATGTCTACATACGGTAATCGAAGAAAATGTAGGCGGAGTTGGAGATGATTTCTCGACGGCAATGGTTTGGTTACACATGATGACGATGGTGATAAGAGGGAAGAAGAAGAAAGAAAGAATTCAAAAGCAAAATGTGTTTATTGTGTTGTGTTTCAGATGCTCTCACAAACTGAAAAAAGGAGCACTCTGTGAAAGAAGAAAGAGTTTATGCCTCAAAACTTTTCGTTTCCCTTTTTTTTTTTCCTGAATGGTTTCCTTAGTAATTAGTATAATCTTAAAAGTAGGGTCAATTAAATATTCAAGAAACGATCAAAGGGATTTCAATTGTTTTCTAACGTGGCAGTCATCTCATCCATATAAGCATTTAAGCCAATTGTGTTTCTTGTCACTCCTGCTAACGGCGATTAACATTTAGTGGTCTTTTTGTAATTAATCACTAATGTTAGTGATTGATTTATTATTTTTGAAACTTCAGTGGATAAAATAAAAGTTAACTCAAACATTAGTGACCGGCTGTTTAGTTTACCCTTTTATTTATAAAGACTTAAAAGAAAACCCAAAATCTGGAGTTAATGTGTTTGATTAATATAATTATTTTGAAAAGAAATAATATTATGCCCATGATTGTAGGTGAAAAACATAATGGGTTTGGTGAGCCTGAGCCGCCAACAGATTTTACGTATTACGACTGCCTCATCACTTTATTCGTCTTTTTCCAGTGCAAAATGAGTTAGATCCATTGTAATAAGAAAATGATTCCATGTTTAAAATAATTCTAATTTCATGCCAAAACTCCAAATTTAGATCCTTTAATATTTTTTATTCGTTAAAGCAATTATAAATTTGGATGAAGTCAACATAACAGATGTTTTTGGGGATAATTGTTTTGTTAATTTAACCATCATGAGTTGACAATTTGACACGTGGTTAAAGAAGAAATATATCAAAGCAATCTTAGTCAACAATACGTCAATAAACTCAATTCGTTAAAGAAGAAATACATATGCTCAAATTTGATCAAAGGAAAAAAAAATGTAATGATCAGAGCATAAGAAGGGGCGGAAATAGAAAAAACAATTTAGGTGTCAAATGTAAAAAGTTATATGAAGAATTATTATAAGTGAAAAAATTGAATTTTAAAATTTTTATTATTAAATATTTTTAAAATATGTCGTCAAAATCTTTTTAAATGGGATGTCAAAATCTTTCTAGAATGGTGTCATTTTTTAAAATATTATACATATAATTTATATGGGAAAAAAGGTTTAGAAACTCTTCGATGTCAATTGTCACCCCTAAAATATATGTTGGCTCCGATAGTGAGCATAAGAAGAGTTGTAAATGAGATAAGATAGATTGTGAGTTACTCACAATCGACTCGATTAAAATTCGATAAATACTCGAGTTGAATAGACTCGACTTGAATTCTTAACAAGCCGAAACTAGCTACTTGATACTCGACTCGAAAAGCTCACGAGCAACTCAAAAATATATAATATATTAATATTTTATTTTTTAAAAAATAAAATATTAATAATCTAGACATTTATGTGTTGAGTTTTTAATGCAGTATAAGATTTTTCATGTATTTAAGGTTCATATTCGAGTTTGAGTTTGAGGCTTCAATCGAGTTAAGTTTAAGATTTTTTTCATTTTGAGCTTTTTCGAGTTTTAATTCATGATTTCGAGTTCGATTCGAGTTTGAAAATTTTAGGCTAACGAGTTTTCGAACTGAGTCAAGCTTCATTTCAGAGTTTTTGAGTCGAGCGTTTACACTAGACCTGTCAAACTTGACTCGAACCCGATTACCCAAACCAATTTACCTGACCCAGTACCTGATATTAACTCGAACATGATCATCAAATTTGATCTGATACCCAACTCAAACCATATCCGATCCAAAATTTAGCGAAACTGAAATCAACCAGAACTAAAAGCAACCTGAATTAAATTTTAACCGGAACCAAATTTAACCCGACATGAAAGCAACCTGGACATATTGAAATTGATCAAAGTTATTAAACGATAAAAGTTATTTTCAATAATAAATTAATTTAAATGAAATTGATAATTTATTAAAAATATTAGATTTATAATAAAATAATAGAAAATTTAAAAGGAATATAAAAATAAGAATCTAGTTGTAAGAATGAAAACAGTAATAAATAAAATTTACTTATCTTACTTATTATATAAATATTAGATTTATAATAAAAATAATATAAAACAACTAAAACAAAGGAAATGATATTATATTTATAATAAAAATAATATAAAGTTTATTTATGTTACGACGAAAACTTACAAATAAAGTTATATATTATTTTTTAAAATTTAACAAAAATATTAAATTTATAATTGGAAATAAAAAATAATAATAAAAAATTTATTTTTTTATCAAATATTTCTCATTATAAGTTTTTCATACGAGATCAATATAAAAGTTTGATAACAAATTCTAACACATATTATGGATCGTATTTGTGTCAAATTATTGATTTATCATCTCTAAATGATGGTTTAGTTCAAAATATTGAATGATTAAGAATTGAAATTAAACTTAAATGATAAAATTAACAAATAAGAAGACATATTTTTTACAAGTATATATCAATTATTTTATATATACTTGATTTTGATTAAACTCGTAACCAATTCAACCCGAATTAACCTGATCTAAAGGTTGACCTAAACTGAAAATCAACCGATTCGATATTGACCGACCTAATATTGGCCCAAAAATCAACTGATCCAATATTGATATAAACCGGAAAACAATCGATCCAATAATCACCTGACCCGATACCGACCCAATCTGATCTGATCCGATTCACCGTACACCCAAACTAGACCCGAGCCAAATCCAATCCGATCCAAACAACATTAAACATAATTTAATCTAAACCCAAAATTACCCAATTCGAAATGACCCGACCCAAAACCAATCCAAATGACCCGTTTGCGACCTCTAGTTTACACCCATGTATAAGCATTGTCCAAGTCCAACCAATATGTATATCGGATCTCTCATTTCCGTATTAAGAATGGAATACTTGCAATGGTGAACCTATAAATATTTTTAGGGATTAAAATTAACAACATAAAATTTATTAAGGATAAATAATTTAATAGAAATTTTTTAATTTTTAAACGCGGTTCCGCCTCCCATGTGTGGAAGGAAGAGTAAAATTTCCTAATACAATTTTTACTTATTTTTTTATTAAGATCCTAATAAAGTATTTATTTGTTGAGTAAAGTATACAAATAGTTTCTCGATTGTAGAGTATTATTTTGTTGATTCTTCAAATTTTAAAAAGTTACAAAATGGTCCTTTAATTATAGGTCAATGTTTTGTTCAGCCGCTCTACTATTAAAACTTACAAAATGGTCACCCATGACTCAACCATTCATATCTTTCAAATAGTTGGAGACTCAACAAAACATTGACCTATAATCAAGTGACTATTTTGTAACTTTTAATAGTCAAATGAGTCACAAAATAGCTGTAACACCCATCTCCCGTATATCTTTCCGTACACAAGATACAAATGTCACATCACTTTTAAAATATTTCCTTTTTTAAAAACACGTAAAATTTTGTTTCCATATTTTTTTAAAACATAATTTTTTTAAGATAAAGCAAAACATTAATTGAAATATGTTAAGAGGTTTGATAACTCCTTGAAAAGGTCATATTTTGAGACCTTTTCACTTAAGTTATTGAATGTCTAAGAGCCCATTTAGGACCATTTAGATGCATTTAGGAGCATATAGTTGCATGTGGTGGATTTCAGTTTGCCGCGGCATTTTATTTTTACAGCAGTGCTGCTTTATGGGAAAGGTACTTGTCTGATGATGTGCAGGTGTTGAAAGCAAGGAAAAGAGGATTTAAAATGCCGTGAAATAAGGATATTGCTGAGCTAAATAAAAATGCCAAGTTCAAATGGCATTTCAGGAGCGTACAAGAAGAGAGAAGATATTTTCTAGCCAACTGTCCCGGATTTTACGCATGCTCTACCCGAGATACCCACCGCAGCATGGCGCTTCAACCACCGGTTCTATTGATGACGTTGCCTAGTCTGACCCTACAGATCCTGTCGGTCCTAGGGCGCCTGCAGCATGATTATGCCGGTCACGTGCTAGCTATCAAGGCTGAATCATTGCCTATCCTGCTTGACTCTCTAGCAACTCAACCATGGTTTTGGGGTTTCCTAGGATGGTTAACACCAAACCTTAGGATTCATTTTCCCCTATAAATAGAGGAGGAAGCCACAATGAAGAGGACTTTAGTTCCAGCCACATTTGATCTTAAAACATTAGAGAGAGAAAGTCTCATCTTTCTCCGTCAATCCCACTTACCGTGGCATTTCTCCTTGACTAGAAGAAGGGAGTGGCGTTCTGAGCATCCGAGAGGAGCTAGTCCGCTGGGAGCAGTCCTTGGTGGCCGAGGAAGGCATTTGGCAGTGCACGTTGAAGGCTTTTTCTCCTCCCCTTAGTACTTGCTTTTATATTTTGTTGTTGGGTTGTAAGGAACGAATGAATCTTGCTTTGTGCTTGTTGATTTCGAACCCCACCATGAACTAATCCCATTTGGTGGGAGTTCGCATGGTTATTTAAGTTGTTATTTTAATGAATGGCTGTTGTTTCATGCTCTATTCTGTTTTGTTTATGATGCTTAAAGCCTTGAGGTTGTAGGAGCTACGAGAGTAGCCTTTCCTTAGGAGGGTTCATGAGGTTCGAGAGAATGCCTTGGCAATTTATCCTTAGTCTTCGAGAGAAGCTAGGGAGAAACTACATAAACAACGGGTTCTAGATAGTAACTAGGCATAATCCACCTTAGAGATAAGGATAGGATTTCATTCGACTAAAAGGAGTTGTGTATAAACGATAGGTCAGATGTTAATGCTGCCGCAAAAAGGTATTGCCGAGACATATTCTATTAGCTGAGTCAATAGGATCACTGCTTGGGCTTACGCCAATCGGTTTTGCCAGGGCATCTTTAGTATGTCGAGTCCCTTACTAGAGATAGCATAGGGCACATCAGTAGACTCTGTCGGGCAGGGTAAGTAGAGAAGAAGCACCATTCAGAGAAATAGACTTAAGTTTTCCTTGTGTCTCCCATCACTCATTTCCATTGTTGCTTGTCTTGTGAGAAAGCTAAAGTCCTATATATATTAAATCTAGTATTTGCATTTTTATTTTGCCTTGACATTTCCATTTGTTTTCACGTATCACAATTTAATTTGCCACGACATATCCATCTACTACCACACTACCACCACTCCATTTCCACTACGTCCATTCCATTTTGCCACTGCATTCTCATCTGTATATACCATAACTAACTTTACTTAGGTGACAAAGTAAAGTCCCTTGACAAACCTATTTGATTTCCCGAATTCCCTATGGAGACGATACTCTACTTATCACTTTATTACTTGTTCGATTGTGTACACTTGCACACATATCCGCATCATATTTTAGTACTCACAAATAGCGGACAAGTTTTTGGCGCCGTTGCCGGGGAATTGGCAACTGGAAGTTAATTAGTTTTTTCATAGCATTTTTATTTTACTTGTTCAATTTTTTTGTATAGTTTTACTTGTTATTTTCCTTGTCTTTTTCAGGTTTTTATTTTACGTACTCAAAGTGCTCCAGCAAAGATGTATCAAATTGGAAATCAAGGAATGGGTCAAGAGGAATATCAACATGCCGAGGCAATTCTGAAAGCTGGGAATGCAACTAGGCCTTGTAGTATTCGAGATCATTTAAATATTATCATGGACGAACTAAATCCTGGAATTGTGGCACCCATGACTCAGACAGCCCACTTTGAGCTCAAACCGGTTATGTTCGACATGTTGGACTTTATTGGACAGTTTGGTGGTGCTCCTCATGAGGATGCAAGGCAACATGTTCAGGCATCCAACTCAGCATGTCTATTATGCCACGACAATCACAATGAGAGTGACTGCCCGACCAATCTAGAGTCCATCAACTTTGTAGAGAACTACAATCGAGGCAACAACAACCCCTATTCTAACGATCTTGGATGGTGTCAACATCCAAACATTTTGTGGGGAAATCAAGGAACCAACAACTCTAGTCAGTCCGCTAGGCAGCAGAACTTCAGTGACTCCCAGGGTTTTCAAACGAATATGCCATGGCATAATTCTAACGAGGGAGTACCATATTCATCTAATACAAGCTCTTTGGAGGCCACGATGCAAGATTTTATCGCAACAATGAAGACCATGCTGCAAGACCATGCGACCTCTATAAAAAGTCAAGAAGCTCTGTTTCAGAGCCACAGTTCGTCGTTGAGGGCCTTGGAGGGTCAGGTTGGCCAAATTGCCACGGCATTAAATTGTTTCCCACATGGCAGTCTACCTAGTGATACTGAAGTCACTAAGGATCAAGACATGGAGCATTGTGGTACATTCACCTCAAGGAGTGGCATCAAAATCTATAAAGATGCTAAGTTTGGGGGAAAGACACTCGGAGAGCCCGATCATGAGATTATGCACGAAGATCCGAAGGTGCAAGAAGATTCACGTTCGCTGGAAAATAAGGATGAGGGTTCGAAGAGTACAACCAATGAAGAGAAGAAAAATTTTACCACGGCAAAAGAAAAAACCCCATCAGTAGGAGTTGATGACCAAAAGAAAGCTGCAGAATTTTGCCGCAACAAATTTTTATACAGTGATAATCACTTCAATCTTGATGAAGAAGATGAAGAGGAGCTCGAGGATATTCCAAAGGAGATGAGTAAGTCTAGCTCACCCGTAGCTAGATCGGGTATGAAATTTGAACCTTTGAATCCTATTGAATTTACTCATCCTAAACCTCAACTAGCTGCTCATTTTTCTAGGCTAGAAATTGTGAAAGAACTAAGGAATGAAATGGAGATTAAGAAAAAATTCACTAATGAGAAATTATTATTTGCCGTGGTAATTTCGTGGTATGCTGATATTGTCAAATTTCTCATTAGTGTTGTTTTGCTTCCTTACTTGACTGGCCTAGGAAAGAACAAGGTCATACACGATGGTGGCTACTGGCATAGGGATGACCTCGACCTCTCCAACGAATTTGCTGCCCAAGTGATTTCAAGTTGCCACAGCAAAAAGGAGCGAAAAGAGATCCCATTCCACTACCATTAAACTTCATGCATAGAGCACTTTGAAGGAGAGAGGACTACTGCAAAGGTCCTAAAATTTAGATGTGAAAGACCCGAAAAGCCAAGGCAATTTTTTTTAAGGCAGAACTGTTATATGTGTGGGGCATTTTGGTCTACATTGGTGCTCCGATCGAGCGTGACAAATCTGCACTTTTATTGGATGATGTCGATACCGGCCAAGCATCTTGAATATGCCGTGACATTTCAGATTTACTCTTGTGCATAAATAATATTTTATTATGCTATCGTTTTAGTTTATTTTGTTTTAAGTGCTTATTTTTCTTTGCAAGGTCCATCCCATGCAGCCCACCGAGTCAATGGAGGAGAAACAATATGAGATGCCACAGCAAGCTCCTTTACGTAGGAGCAGACGTCGCCTACGAAAGGCATCTCAACATCAGGAGCCCCCGCTCCCAACTGTTCAAGAAGGCCCTCACACTCCTCCAGCTGCACCAGCTTCTGACTCCGAGCATTCCAGCCCCGCTAAGCTCCAAAAGTGCACTTCCCGTGCAACTGCTGCACCACCACCATGAAGCCAAGGTACCTTGCATTGCATTGCATTCATAGCATGTAGTTTTCATTTTTCTTAGATTTAGTAAGCATTGGGGACAATGCTTCTCTCAAGTTTGGGGGAAGTAGGGTTCTCACATCATTGTATGATAGTATTAGTAAAATGAATATGCCATGACATTAGTAAATATAGAATTAGTTTTCTGGAATTAATTGAGGATGCCCGATGATGAAGAATTCTTGATGGCTAGGATAGAATGTATATGACTGGTTGAGGATGATAGAACCAACTCTAGGACTTGCTTCTTTGAAACCCTTGAACACGAGTGTATGTTTTCCATGCTTGAGAAACTTAGAAATTTTTTATAAGAGAATTCTTAAATGTCGTGGCATAAAACTGTGAATGATGAAAACCCCGCATAAAAAATATATATATATATAAATTATAAATAAATGCCTTGGCATATCTGTAGAGGAACACTCCGCTATGTCTTGGCATATGAGTGAATGAAAGTAGTCACATGATGACTCTACCTGACTAGCTCGGGGGTAAAAAGTATGCTCCCTTTCATCTAGAGTGTGGGATGGTAGAGTGATGGCCTTACTCTCCTCGTAGCAGAAGTAATCAAAGAAAACAAAGGGGAGTAGTAATTTGAAAATGTCATGGTAAATTGAGAAAGCTTGAGTAGAAAATTTTTAGGTTTGTTAAGTATGGACTGGATACAAACACGCACACACCCACATAAAGAATCTTGCCCTAGGGGACGGTACTTGATTTCTCAAACTAGTCTAGCATGTTGAAGCCATATGAGCTGAGGGCTGAAATTTTATCCCATATAATTATTCTGCTTCTGAACTTGTCATGGTATTTTTGTTTTGCTTATCACTATCCATTGCTTGAGGACAAGCAATAGCTTAAGTTTGGGGGTGTGATAACTCCTTGAAAAGGTCATATTTTGAGACCTTTTCACTTAAGTTATTGAATGTCTAAGAGCCCATTTAGGACCATTTAGATGCATTTAGGAGCATATAGTTGCATGTGGTGGATTTCAGTTTGCCGCGGCATTTTATTTTTACAGCGGTGCTACTTTATGGGAAAGGTACTTGTCTGATGATGTGCAGGTGTTGAAAGTAAGGAAAAGAGTATTTAAAATGCCGTGACATAAGGATATTGCTGAGCTAAATAAAAATGCCAAGTTCAAATGGCATTTCAGGAGCGTACAAGGAGAGAGAAGATATTTTCTAGCCAGCTGTCCCGGATTTTACGCATGCTCTGCCCGAGATACCCACCGCAGCATGGCGCTTCAACCACCGGTTCTGTTGATGACGTTGCCTAGTCTGACCCTGCAGATCCTGTCGGTCCTAGGGCGCCTTCAACATGATTATGCCGGTCACGTGCTAGCTATCTAGGCTGAATCATTGCCTATCCTGCTCGACTCCCTAGCAACTCAACCATGGTTTTGGGGTTTCCTAGGATGGTTAACACCAAACCTTTGGATTCATTTTCCCCTATAAATAGAGGAGGATGCCATAATGAAGAGGACTTTAGTTCCAGCCACATTTGATCTTAAAACGTTAGAGAGAGAAAATCTCATATTTCTCCGTCAATCCCACTTGCCGTGGCATTTCTCCTTGACTAGCAGAAGGGAGTGGCGTTCTGAGCATCCGAGAGGAGCTAGTCCGCTGGGAGCAGTCCTTGGTGGCCGAGGAAGGCATTTGGCAGTGCACGTTGAAGGCTTTTTCTACTCCCCTTAGTACTTGCTTTTATATTTTGTTGTTGGGTTGTAAGGAACGAATGAATCTTGCTTTGTGCTTGTTGATTTCGAACCCCACCATGAACTAATCCTATTTGGTGGGAGTTCGCATGGTTATTTAAGTTGTTATTTTAATGAATGGTTGTTGTTTCATGCTCTATTCTGTTTTGTTTATGATGCTTAAAGCCTTGAGGTTGTAGGAGCTACGAGAGTAGCCTTTCCTTAGGAGGGTTCATGAGGTTAGAGAGAATGCCTTGGCAATTTATCCTTAGTCTTCGAGAGAAGCTAGGGAGGAACTACATAAACAACGGGTTCTAGATAGTAACTAGGCCTAATCCACCTTAGAGATAAGGATAGTATTTCATTCAACTAAAAGGAGTTGTGTATAAATGATAGGTTAGATGTTAATGCTGCCGCAAAAAGGTATTGCCGAGACATATTCTATTAGATGAGTCAATAGGATCACTGCTTGGGCTTACGCCAATCGGTTTTGCCAGGGCATCTTTAGTCTGCCGAGTCCCTTACTAGAGATAGCATAGGGCACATCAGTAGTCCCTGTCGGGCAGGGTAAGCAGAGAAGAAGCACCATTCAGAGAAATAGACTTAAGTTTTCCTTGTGTCTCCCATCACTCATTTCCATTGCTTCTTGTCTTGTGAGAAAGCTAAAGTCCTACATATATTAAATCTAGTATTTGCATTTTTATTTTGCCTTGACATTTCCATTTGTTTTCACGTATCACAATTTAATTTGCCACGACATATCCATCTACTACCACACTATCACCACTCCATTTCCACTACGTACATTCCATTTTGCCACTGCATTCTCATCTGTATATACCATAACTAACTTTACTTAGGTGACAAAGTAAAGTGCCTTGACAAACCTATTTGATTTCCCCAATTCCCTGTGGAGACGATACTCTACTTATCACTTTATTACTTGTTCGATTGTGTATACTTGCACACATATCCGCATCATATTTTAGTACTCACAAATAGCGGACAAGGTTCTACTTAAATACAATTCAAAGAATTTTTCGTACTTTAATTACATGCCAACTATTTTTTTTAAACAAACCAGATTGTCATATTGTTACTGACGAGCCAACCTTAATTGATGATAGCTACTGCTGCTACTGCACTCCTTACTCGACTAATCTTTGTCTTTACTTATGCGTGAAATCAACACATGTTAAATACTTATTTAGTGAGACATAGTATTGTAAAGAAACATTTCTATATACATAAGTATATCGGGTTTATTTGGTTTCGAACTACTTCGTATCATCCATAAGGATTATATAAGTCCCTCTTATTTAAACCAAATTTCTTTCATACTATCATCGTAAACATTCTTAGTATGTCCAACATACCTTTCTTTTTGTACATTCTTTCCCATTATTCTTTAGTAATTATTCATTAATATCATTTATGACATCCTTTCATGCCTTTAATGTATCGTTATGCATTTCATTTATGTCAAAATGCACTGTTAAGAATTTAGACTTTTACCCAAAGGAATATAGCCTTTCATCTAACTTGCATGATTGACATATTTCTGTCAAATGCACAGCTAGGCCATTAATATTTTACTCAAAGGTATTTAACCTCTCATCTAACTGGCATAATTGGTACCTTTCTGCCAAATGCACAGCTAGGCCATTAATCTTTTACTCAAAGGTATTTAACCTTTTATCTAACTGGTATAATTGACACATTTCTGTCAAATGCACAGCTAGGCCATTAATCTTTTACTCAAAGTTATTTCCTTTCATCTAACTTGCATAATTGACACCTTTCTGTCAAATGCACAACTAGGCCATTAATATTTTACTCAAAGGTATTTAACCTTTCATTTAACTGGCATAATAACATCTTTCTGCCAAATGCACAGCTAGACCATTAATCTTTTACTCAAAGGTATTTAACCTTTCATCTAACTGGCATAATTGACATATTTCTGTCAAATGCACAGCTAGGCCATTAATATTTTACTCTAAGGTATTTAACTTTTAATCTAACTTGCATAATTGACACCTTTCAGTCATATGCACATCTAGGCCATTAATCGTTTACTTTGGAATAGTTTCTACTCTAATAATTATTTATAATATCAATTAACTCTTTCAACTCATTATAAACTCTATAGTTTGCACACGTAGTGCCAGTTACAATAAATTCACAAACTTACTATTATTTACGTGGGTTGCACACACATTACCAATACCGAAATTCATAAACTTATTAAGAATTTATTATTATTTTTGTACACAAAGTACCCATACGGAAATTCATAAACTTATTATGAATTTCTTAGTTTTGCACACATAGTGCCATTAGGTAATCACTATACATATAGTAAGAAACATGTATCTATAACTATTATAACATATAAGTACATAATAAATGCACTCACCTTGCTTGCCACGTTTTTATATCCAAAATGAAAATCTGATTAATCATCTACTTTGCCTTTGCCTTTCGTTTTGCTTGACACGGGAGCTTGATTTTGATCTACTCAAGCATCCATTAACGACACATATAATATCAATTGTCAGTTTATTGTCTAACATTTATACTTAAACAATACTCAAAAGTACTATTATTAAATTTCTATAACAATCTCATCATATCTTTAAATTTCTAGCTCAATAGTATCGATACCCCTACCATGGTATCGATACTACTTTAGTATGATACCGATACCTTTCTCTCAGTATCAATACTACTACACTTCGGTACCGATACTCCCCTTTCGGTATCGATACCATTTTGGCATTATGTTATCAATGGTATCAATACCTTCTCTTTTAGTATCAATACCCCATCAGTACTGATACTACTTGAATAGGTACCGATATTGTTCGTCATATTTCTACCCATTTAAGCCTATAGTATCGGTATTGTTCTATCAGTATCGATACCCTTACCAAGATTTACAATTATTTAGCCCGAGTTTTACTATATTTTCCCATTTAATCTCTTAGTTTTACCTCCTTAATACTATTAAACCCTTCTTTACTTATCTCTACAAATTTTCCTTCATTTAGCTTCTTAAAACATCTCAAGTCTCCCTAGAATATTTAAATCTAAGAATCACACCATTTTTTTAACTTGTTTTTAAACCCATCCAATGCTTCTAATCTATCCTTTACTACTTTAACAAGTCAAATATACTACTAAACATCAATAAACACTCATATCTTAACATATCATTTCAAAACCCATTTCCTTCAATCTCCAATATTTCATTCATCTCTTAGTTTTGATTCCATTTAATCATTCCTTAAGTTTCTATCATACTCAATGTTTCTATCATACTCAATGTTTCAAAACCAACCAAAAATGAAATAATAAACTAATCAAATAAAACCTTACCTTTACTATAGGGGAGAGCTTTTTCCATGGGAAAGAAGATGAAAAGAGAAATAGCTTTTTGGCTAACTTAATTTCCCCTTTCCCTTACTTTAATACCTTATTAAAGAAAATGAATTTTAAATTCATTTTCCTTTAAAGGACCAAAATGTCCTCTTTATTCATCTATTGTTACAATTTAGTCTAAAATACTATTCCATATCATTTCCTCTTCTTTTACCATTTATTCAAATAAATCTTCAAATTTCAAATCTTTTCAATAAAGTCCATGACCTAATATTTGGGGTATTACAATAGCAACCTATAATCGGAGACCATTTTTGTACTTTACCCTTATTTATTTTCTTATAAAGATCCTAATACAATAATAGATATGGTAATTTGGCGGATGAGATATTTGTTTTCTTTATGGGCCAACAACTCTCCAAGTTGAAATTAGAGTATTCCTCCCAAACTAAAGTTATGAGTTGGATGAATATATACCAACTTTAGGACATTCCTCACTTTATTATAGTATATATAAAAAAAATAAATTAAAAAAACCTGAGATTAGAATATATGTTGTTAATTTTGTAATCACCAATTTTTCACCCCACATAAATTATTATTACAAAAATACAAAAAACACCACAGCTATACCTATTGCAGCACCCATGCCATGTTACACCAACTCAACTGCACCACCATGCCCTACCATCTCTAACACTCCACACTACCTCTATGCCCTGTCAGCAGCTTCCTCACTTTATCAACAACCACCCAAACAAATCAACAAGGAATTTTTGATAATTTTATGTAACAAAAGAGTTATTATAAAACCTAACCAAGAAAATCAATTGAAAAGGGGGCTGGCCGATTCCTCTTGGAACAAGGAGAGCATTGTAACAATTTTTTCTCTTCCCCATATTCGAAATATAACAACAATTTTCTTGAAGGTTTTTGTTTCCTTTCTTTCTTTCATACTCCAACAACTTTATTTTTTTCAAGAAAATCAAAACAAAAATAGTAAAAGAAAGGTACATGTTTACTTTGGTCGGTGGTCGGTCGTTGTTCGTAGGAGTAGCCGAGAGTGGTGGGTAGCCGGTTCACCATGGGCCATTCCTTTTCGATGAGGGTGGTCATGTATAGCTAGCGGCTAGAGGCCATTTTTTGGCCGGTTTCGAAGAGGGGTGGTATAAAGTCTTTTGAAGGTTGTTTTATTTCGTTTCGGTGACCTCCCAGACACTTACTCCATTATCAACATTTCGAGAGCGAGATGGTGGTCAGAGCTCGACGATCAACATTTATTTTAGTGCCTTTGGGGCATCGCTGGTCGCGCGTGAAGAGGAGAGAGAGCTTTCGTTGAAGTTGAAAAGGGGGTTTAGATTTTAGGTTAATTTTACTTTTTTTAGATTAATATATTAGGTTACATTTAGTTTTTTTTGAGTTTTGGGAAAATCCCTCTCTTGCCCCTGAACATTTAGCACGTATTTGCATACTGGCCACCAACTTTATGGGTTAATCACCTGTAGCTCTACTTAACTTTACCGAGTTTTTGCATTTTAGTCACCAAGTGCCTTTTTTATTTTCTCTAATTTTGGTACTCTGCTTTTGTTTTATTTTAATTTAATCACTTGTTTGCATTGTTATTTATTTGAAATTGCTTATTGTTTCTTTATTTTATTTCATTTTAGTCACTAATCAGTTCTGTTTTCTTTATTTATTCATGAATTTGGTATTATATTTCAATTTATTCATTTTATTCACTATTTATTTCTAATTTAGTACTATTTTTTATTTACTTCATTTCAGTCCCTTATTGTTAATACGGATATTAAATCTTAATACGACTTTGTGGTGATCAGCCCTGGGGTATGATCCACATTATTCATGGTCCAGGTTAAATATTAAAAATTAACACTAACATTTTATTTTTATTGCTATTTTATTTTTGTTATTTAATTTTATGCACATTTAAATTTATGCCATTTACTTTTTATTTATTTAATGTCAGTCCTTTAATTATTGCATTTTATTTCATGTTTATTCTATTTTAGTCCCATGAATAAAGAGAGGGTGTTCTTTTATAAAGAAGTAATCGATGAGATAACATTCATGGTAGTTGGAGTGCAAATCTCGTGGTTTCTTCTCAAAATATGGAGTGTTCTTTATTAATTAATTCAAAACAAATTAATCAATGTTCAATAAATGGATCATAATTCAATTTTCTATTTGAATTTCAATTCTCATTATTACGACAACGTATAAGCGACTAGGTACCAATTTTGGGCACGGTGAGGGTGCTTACCCTTCCCCATGCGTAATCGACTCCCGAACCTAAAATGAATCTTTGATAAGTGCATACCAGTCTTTCGTCTTAAAAATGATTTTTCTTAAAATTATTTAAAAAAGATGTTTTTAGGTGTTTGACCTACCTAACCCAAAGGTTGATGGCGACTCCAAATTAATTTAATCAAAATAAAAAAATTCAATTTTTCCAAAATAAGTTGTAATTTAGGATTTTCATCAAAAACTTATTTGTTCGTCAAAAAAGATGTTATAATAACTTGGCAACTCTCCTGGGGACACTTTAGAGAGTCAGACTGTAAGTCTGTTATACATTCTCATAGTGGTGGAAATTACGAGTTCGAGTCTATAGTTAGCTTATGATCCTTTTATTGAATTTTGCATTATTTTTTATGTAAATGGTTGTACTAAGGTTCAAACTCGTGTTTTTAGCTTCACTAAAATTTCTCTCGAAAGTACTCCTTTTATTTTGTTTTGTTTTGTTTGGTTGAAGGTTTGTATGTTCCTCTTCACACACTTCATATGCATTTACATGATGTAAGATATACACATAAGCTCTGTCCCAATTAAGTAGGGGTATGTTCGCATTTTGTGAGTACTAAAATTATATGCAAATAATGTGCAAGTATACACAATCGCTCAAGTAATAAAGTGATGAGTGAGTATCGTCTCCACAGGGATTGGGTGAAATTATAAAAGTCTAGCCAAAGCAAAGAACTACTCTATCTGTGTATAGTTAGTGTTGATACATACAAAGTCATAGTAATGGATATGCGTATGCTGGTGGATATGGATTGATGGTCTGATGGTGTAGCAAATGGAAATGCATCGGTAAGAGCAGATGTTTAATGTTGAAAATGATGAAATGTTAAGGCAATGAAAAATAGTAAAAACAGTAAATAAACAGCAAATAAAAGATAAGTAGATAATCCTCACACGATAAGCTTCCACTGGAATGATTGGTAGGGATTGAGTTAAGGATGCCAAACTTATCTCTCAGGCAGATTTAAGCTATCAAACTTTACTAGCTCCACATGGTTTTCCAAAAGTGTTCCCGCTATCTCTAGTGAAAGGAACCTAACAGAATAGGATGCCATGGGATCTACTCTCACTCTATAATGTGGCAGCCTACACTATTGATAATAATACCCTTTTTTTGTCGTTGAAATCCTATCATAGTCTCTCTCGAGTACTAAGGGATTAGGATATAGTATTCCTAGGCTGGTTCAAAGCCTTTTGAAAACACTATAGCTCATTGCTTATGAGGATATTGTCTTGTTTTTCTCTTGAATACTACAAGTATTTTTAGCTTAGGTTTCTCTCGAACACCTAACCTTCATCTAAGAAATGGACACTCTCATGCCTCTTACAAGCTTAGATGTTAAAGCATACATAAGAAAAGCAAGCAAATAACAAAGATAAAAATAAATCCACCATTAAAATAAAGTTTAAACAACCATTAAAATAACCACCACCAAATAAGTTAGTTCATGATGGGGTTAGAAATATCCATAGAATAATCCATAAAATTGTTTGTTCCAACAGCCCCAAAGTAATATAAAAATAACAGTAAAGGAAAGTGAGAAAAATCCTTCGACGTACGCCACCAGAGGTCTCCTCGGCCACTAAGAACCACCTTAGCTCGCTAGCTCATCTCGGACGCCTAGCTCGTCACTCCTTGGAGTTTTTTCAATGGAGGAAAACCCAAGGAAGTAGAAGGGAAAAGAAAAATAAAAATGGGATTTTTCTGCTCTACCCATATGCGTATATTTCATTTTCATCTCTCCAATGAGATGTAATATATAATAAAAATATCTAGGGGTAATGATGAGGTTGTTGGGTGAAAAATACCCCTCATACCCCTAGAATTACACCTTCTGCATGAACCTTATCCTCCAGGTGGCAGTGGTCCTCTGGCAGGCGGTTACAGCCATCATTGCACGTGTAGAGCCAGCTGTCCTCGTACAGCTATATCTTTTTGTCGTTTTCTATGCCAGAAATGCCAAGGCATTTCAATCTGCTTCAGCAACGTATGATTCCATGGCATTACTTCCCAAAAGATCATTTTGATTGTTATTTCCTACACACCACAAACAATTGCATCTTTATCTCATACAACACCCTTAAGAGATAAAATAACACTACAACCACAAATGCAGCTATATGCAACTACATGATCCTAAAATGACTAAAATGGGCTTTTAAACAAACAATAACTTAAATTAAAAGGCCTTAAAATAGCCTTTTTAGGAAGTTAACACACCCCCAAACTTAATCTATTGCTTGTCCTCAAGCAATGGACAGCAGTTACATAAGAAGAATGTCTTGGCAACTTTCAACAATAAAACAATAGGACAAAATTGAATTTCAACCCTCATAAAAATAGGCTTCAACATGCTATACCTATCAAGAAGTCAAATACTTTTCCCTAGGTCAAGATCCTTTATGATAGTGTGTGTGCGTGATTGTATCCAATATATACTTAACAAATTTAGATAATTTCTAATCAAGTCCCCTAGATTTGCCAAGGCATTTACTCATTCATTAAGCACATTTTTACTCCCTTTTTACTGAACTTTTTTCCTTTTTTTTCTTTTTTTTCAATTGTTGTTACGAAGGGAGTCAGCTCATCACACCTACTCTCCCACACTCTCGTTGAAAATGAGCATACATTCCACCCCCGAGCTAGTTAAGTAGAGTCATCCTGTGACTACTTTCATTCACTCATATGCGCATGACTGCCATTTATTAAAGAGAGTTCCAGGCAATGCCACGGCATAGAGGAGTGTCCCTCTACAGCTATACCTAAGCATTTATTCACAGTTTCATATATAAGGGAGTTGTTTAGGATTTTTCATTTAATCACAATAATATATTTCAATGCCAAAACTAATTAGAGTTTCTTCATAAAAATTTTCTAAATTTCCTAAGTATAGAGAACATACAAATTGTGTAAAAATATTTCACAAAGCATCAAGCCCTAGAGTAATTTTATCTTACTCAATAGTCATTTATATTCAATTTCTAGCCTAACAAGTTCATCATCATCGAGTATCCTCAAAACATTCTATCTAACTGTCTTGCTATTTACTGATGCCATGACATAATACTATGCTAATGCTATCATGCATATGCTCTACCGAGAGCACTACCTCCCCCAACTTAAGGGAAGTATTGTCCTCAATGCTTAAAGAGAACTAAAATAAATAAAAACTAAATGACATGCAAGGAAATACAAACTAAATGAAAATGAATACAAGTGAGGTACCTTAGGGTTTACGTGGTGGTGTTACCTTGGAGCTACTGGCAGCTCCTCGCCTGGTGCGCTTACGTAGTGGTGTTGGGTTGGACTATGAAGAACTGGATTCATGTCGCGTAATATTGATGCGTCCAGTCATGGTTTTGGTGCTTTGGCCATTACGTGGTACAGGAGAAGGATCGGGCACAGGAACATGACTTGGTGTTTCTTCAACAGGTACAGTAGGTGGATATTCAAGGGTTTTAGAACGGTGCATATTAGGAGTCGGTTCAACTATTAGAGGTTCGGCATCATCTTGCTCTGGCTTGGGAGATGCCTCGACATTGAATGCTGGCAGAATTTCGTCTGGAAAGCCTGGGAAATTCTGTTGAACGTGGGGAAGAATTTCTTGAAATATCACTTCTACCACATCATCTCTCTGCTTCACATAAATAAAGAAATTACGAATGTCACCATATAAAGAATGTAAGTGCGTATGGGTCTGCATCACAACTTTCTCGAGAGCAAGAAACCTTACCTCGATATTTGATTGTTCAGTACCTGCATACTGCTCATGAGTAGGGTCCTTAGATTTAGAATTTTCAAGTCCCAATAGCAGTGGTAATCTAGCCCTAGTGATGCTCGAAATTCCAGGTAAAATCTCATTAAAATTATTCTCATTAACCTTTTTCTTACGACACAAAGAAGTGATTAAATTAGGGAACACTAAAGCACTTGCCTTTTTACCTAAACACTCATGAAATTGATGAACAATGATTTGACCTACATCAATACGACGAGCTACCATGATCGAGTGTAAAAGCATTAAACGAGAAAGCGATATCGTCGTATTGTGTGATGTAGGCATGAGCTTGTGTTTGAGGAAATGGTTCCATAACTTGGCTCACGGTTGTAGACGCTCACGGTTGTCCGAATATCGACTGGCTTGGCGACCATTCCATGCGGTGTTTGTGAAGCACAAGTCCTCCAAGATCTCGTCATAAGTGGTGTTATCGACCTCATTTTCGAACTTGGCACGTTAGTCCTACACATCCTGGAAATGAAAATACCTATAATCGCAGAGGGTGTAAAACGGACGTGCTTACCTCAGACGAAAATGGAGTGTTGGTTTAGCTTGGAGATGTTGGCATAGAACTCCTTAAATAGTGAAGCATTCACCGAACCCAGATTATTTGCAAACTTCTTCCATTTGTGCGGAGTAACAATATCCATCACGTCCGGGCCAAAGCCACCGTCGACTTCATCAGTAAAAATGAAACCCAACTCAAATAAGAGTTTTATGTTTTTGAAATTTTGAAACCGCGCTTTGGCTTCATCATTTTTGAACTGTTGCAAAGTGGAAGCTTCGGTTGCAGTTGGTCTAGAGCGCACCATTTGTTTCCAATATTTGTGAAGCAAGAAAAATGAAAAAGGAAGTAACTTTGAGAGTGTTAAAAGCTTGAAGGATTTTTGGCTATGGGGAAAATGAAGGAAGAAGATGAAGAAATAAGATAGAGAAAAGTAAAAGTTAAGAGTGAAAGAGAAAAATTAAGATTGAAAGAGAAAAAATTAAGAATGAAAGAGAAAAAGAAAAAGTTAAAAAATGACAGGGAAATGGGTGATAGGACGGTTAAAAGAAATGAGTTGGTGGGGGGTTAATACGTGTATGGGGAAGGAAAATAACCTGCAAAAGTAATGATGATGATGAGACAAAACAGTGGAGAGAGAAAAGTAAAAATCAGAAATAAATTAAATTAAAAAGAAACAAATCAAAAGATTATCTTCCCCAATTAATGGCTTGTCCTTTCCTCCCTTTGGTAACCACTCCCTATACGGTTTGGAGCACTTTGGTCCCTACAAATCAAATCAAAAATTATCTACGAAATAAAATAAAATAATAAAAATTAAAATAAATGAAAGATTAAATTTTTTATTTATGCACAGTCACAAATTCAATGTCGTGGCATCGAAATTTGGTTCTCCTGTGGGCACTCTTCAACATTGTGCAAATGCAACACTTCCTTCTTATGTGGTGGTGGAACTCCATTATAGGTTTTCAAACGCTGACCATAGAATTTAAAGATCATCTCATCTATATTCTTGACGTCAACCACTCCATGGGGATAGACATAATGCACCTCAAATGGTCCTGACCATCGAGATTTGAGATTCCCACGAAAAAGTTTAAGTCTGGAGTTATAGAGGAATACTTGTTGGCCCACAAGGAAATGTCATGACATCAGTTTCTGGTCATGCCACTTCTTGGTTTTCTCCTTGTATATCAGTGCATTCTCATATGCTTGTGCTCTAAACTCTTCTATTTAATTATGTTCCAGTAATCTCTGCTCCCCAGCTAGTTGAGCATCAAAATTCAATTGCTTGATGGCCCAGTACGCCTTATGTTCAAGTTTAACCGGGAGATGAAAAGCTTTCTCATACTAGCTTGAATGGTGACATTCCCAAATGAGTCATGAACGCTGTTCTGTATACCCAGAGTACTTCATCCAACTTTGGCAACCAATCCTTACGCATTGGGTTCACCACTTTCTCTAAAATTTGCTTGATCTCTCGATTAGATATATCTGCTTGGCCATTTGTCTACGGATGATATGTCGTGGCAATCTTATTTCGAACTCTATATCTCTTCAATGCCTTGGCAATCAACTTATTATTAAAATGAGTTCCTTCATCATTTATGATAGCACGAGGTACTCCAAATCGAGTGAAAATATACTTGTGCAAAAACTTGAGTACGATTTTAGAGTCATTCCTTGATGTTGTTATTGCTTCCACCCATTTTGATACATAGTCCACAGCAAGCAAGATATATAGATTTCCTCCAGAAGATGGGAATGTTCCCATGAAATCGATGCCCCAAACATCAAACATCTCTATTTCCAAAATATTTTGTAGTGGTATTTCATGTCGTCTGGATATGTTTCCAGTCCACTGGCATCGATCACAAGATTTGTAAAATGCTTGAGCATCTCTACACAGAGTTGGCCAGTAAAAGCCCGATTGCATGACCTTAGCAGTAGTCCTTGCTCCACCAAAATATCCTCCACATAGGGCTAAATGATAATGGTACAAAATATCACGTTCTTCTTCTTTGGGTACACATCGTCTAATAAGTTGATCGTCACAATACTTGAACAAATATGGCTCATCCCAAAAATAGTTCCTTGCATCGTGCTTGAACTTCTTTTTAGTCTGGCTGTCTAAATCAAAAGGAAATATTATACTAACAAGAAAATTAACAAGGTCAGCGTACCACGGGATTACCACGACATATAAAATTTTCTTATCAGGAAATTCCTCTTGAATATCTACAATGTCATGTCATTCAGAGTTGTTCTCTAGCCTAGATAAGTGATCAACAACTTGATTTTCAGTTCCTTTTCTATCTACCACATCTAAGTGGAATTCTTGCAAAAGTAAGATCCACCTAAAAAGTCTAGGCTTGGCATCCTTTTTGTTCACTAAGTATTTTATAGCCGAATGAGCAGTGTCAATAATAACTTTAGTGCCTATTAGGTATGGTCTAAATTTATCAAAAGCAAATACAACGGCAAGTAATTCTTTTTCAGTGGTGGTGTAGTTCAATTGTGCTTCATTCAATGTGCAGCTAGAATAATAAATAACATGAAAAAGTTTACCTCGGCGTTACCCAAAACAGCTCCTACGGCATAATCGCTTGCATCACACATCAGCTTAAATGGTGATGTCCAATCTGGAGGAACTACAATAGGTTTCGAGATCAATCGTTACTTCAGCTCAGTAAATACGTCGAGGCACGTCAAACACAAAGGGTTGGTTTTGTTAAAGCAATGTTAACAAGGGCTTACAAATCTTGGAGAAGTCTTTGATAAATCTTTTAAATAATCCAGCATGTCCAAGAAAACTTCTTATACCCTTGACCGAAGTTGGTGGTGGCAACTTTTCAATCACTTCAATCTTTACCTTGTCTACCTCGATACCCTGGTGTGAAATTTTATGGCCTAACACAATTCCTTCAGTCACTATGAAGTGACATTTCTCCCAATTTAAGACCAAATTTGCCTCCTCGCATCTTTTGAGAACTTTTGCCAAATTGTCAAGGCATCATTCAAAATAATCTCCAGATACAAAAAAGTCATCCATGAATATATCCAGAAAATTCTCAACCATGTTTGAAAAAGTATGGCTTATATACAGTGCTGAAATGTTGTCAGGGCATTACAAAGTCCAAAAGGCATCCTCCTAAAGGCAAAAGTATCATAGGGATAAGTAAATGTAGTCTTTTCCTGGTCCTCTGGTGTGATGACAATTTGATTGTACCCTGAGTACCCATCCAAAATGTAATAGAATGCTTTTTCGGCCAATCAATCCAATATTTGGTCGACGAAAGGTAGAGAAAAGTGGTCATTCTTTGTAGCTTTGTTGAGTTTACGATATTCCATGCATATCCTCCATCAGGTAACAGTGCGATTGGGTAATAGTTCATTATCCTCATTAGTAACTATCGTCGTGCCTCCTTTCTTTAGAACACATTTGACAGGGCTCACCCACGAGCTATTTGAGATAGGGTAAATCACTCCAGCATCAAGCCATTTCAGAATTTCTTTCATCACCACTTTCTTTATAATAGGGTTGAGTCTTCTTTGTGGTTCTATCAAATTGTCGTGGTAATCTTCAAGTAGAATCTTGTGAATGTAGATCGTAGGAATAATTCCTTTTAAATCGGCCATAGTCGAACCAATTGTTTTCTTATGTTGCATCAAAACACTTAACAAACTTTGCTCTTGGTTAGTTGTAAGGTTAGCAGAAATAATCACCGGTAAAGTTTCATTACTACCTAAGTAAACATATTTAAGATGCCCTGGAAAAATCTTAAGCTCTAGAGTAGGTGCATGCAATAATGAAGGCTTAGGAGGATTAAATTCATCAAAATTTAGAGGTTCAAAATTCATAACTGATCTAGCTTGTTGTAAGCTAGATTACTCCTCCAAAATTGGAAAGTTGTCGGACTCCATTAAGCTTTCATCATCCACCCAATATTCTTTCTCTGTTAGTTGAATGAAATTGTTTTGGCAAAGATGTTTAGTTTCTTCTCCAATCACTGAGTTCAATTCATAAATGCCTTGGCATTCTTCAGTGTTATCTACATACTTGAGAGTTCGAAACACATTGACAATCACACACTGATCAGCCACTCTCATGGTGAGTTCACCTTTTTCACAGTCTATCAAAATACGTCCATTGGCTAAGAAAGGTCTTCCCAGAATAATGGGTGCCTTGGCATCAACTTCACACTCTAGAATTAAGAAGTCGACTGGAAACACAAACTTATCCACTCTTACTATAACATCCTCGACTCTCCCTTCAAGTTTAACATGGGATCTGTCGGCAAGTTGTAAAATAACCGAGGTGGGTCATGTATCTCCTATGCTAAGCTTCAAGAATATAGATTTTGACATTAAGTTGATACTTGAACTAAGATCACACAGTGCCTTTCCAAAAAAATTAGCTCCAATCAAACAAGGAATAATGAAGCTGCCCGAATCATTTCGCTTTGGCGACAACTTACTCAATGAAGAACAAAATTCTGTTACCACGACAACAGTCTCATAAATCTCTACTTTCTTCTTCTTGGTACATATTTCCTTGAGAAATTTGGCATACGTCGGCATCTGTTCAATAGCTTCCAAGAGAGGTACATTGATATGGAGCTGATCAAGAATGCCTACGAACTTCTTGAATTGAACTTCATCTTTATGCTTCTTCAATCTTTGTGTGAAGGATGGTGGGGGTCTAGCTTCCTTAACTGCAGTAATAGGAATTACTTTTGCCTTGGCATCAGATTTTGGTGCCTTAGTAGAATCATCAGTAGAACCCTCCTCATTGTCCTTCTTAGAAATACTATCATCATGTAATTCAGCTTCACCATTGTCAATAGTGGGAGTAGAGTCATCATGATGTGTCCCACTAGCCTTGACTTGTGTTTTACTCCTAAGAGTTAACACGTTGCAATGCTATTTTCCATTCCCTTTAGTGACTTCAGTATCACTTGGCAAACGTCCTTACTGACGCTCTTGCAATGTCATAGGAATCTGACCAACTTGACCTTCCAAAGCTTCTCTCATAGACGAGATATGGCTTTGAAGTAAGGCGCTTTTGCTATGGGTAAAGCTCCTTGATTCTTAATTGAAGTAGAGTGGTCTTGCAGCATTGTCTTCGTAGTACATATGAACTCTTGAATTGTAGCTTCCAATGAACTCATGCTCACTGAAGATGAAGCTCCTTTGTTGGCATTATGCCATGGCATAGCATTCTGGTAACCTTGAGGCTCATTATGATTATGTTGCCGATTAGACTGATTCGCATTCTGGGCTCCTTGATTTCCCCATGAAAAATTGGGATGATGACGACATTCACCATTATAAGTGTTAGAGTAAGGATTGTTATTGCCTCGATTGAAATTACCTACAAAGTTGATGGACTCATGGTTGATCGAGCATTCGCTCTCATGATGATTGCCTTAGCATAACAGACATGCCAAGCTAGTTGCTTTCACTTCCTTCGCTTCAATGGAACGTTGTAAATTTTTCAGCATGTGAGTGATAGCTAAAAGTTGAGCGGACACCGAATCCTTGGTATCTAACTCAAATGCTCCAGGTTCTTTCCTCCCACTCCCAAGCCTTGAGGAAGGAAACTGATAATCATTATTAGCAATTTTGTTCAAGATAGCAAACGCCTCAGTATGTGATTTATCCAATAATGTCCCATTTGCCAAGGCATCCAGTAACATCCTCATGGGTGCATTGACTCCTTTTAGAACATGACTATTTGAGTCCAATCGTGAAAACCATGGTTTGAACACTTTCGAAACAAAATCTTGTAACTGTCCCAATACTCATACATGGATTCGTCGTTGCCCTGGAGAAAAGATGTTATATCATTCCTTAGTTGCGTATTCATGTTTATTGGGTTGTACTGAAAAAAGAAACTCTTACAATTATCGTCCCATGATTTCATCGAACTAGATGGTACACCACTCAACCAAGCCCTCGCTCGGTCACGAAATGAATACGGGAACAACTTTAATTTCAAAACATCCTCATGCACTCTTTCTTGGCGGAAATAATCATAAACTTCCAGAAAATTTTGAATATGTTGCCTGACATCTTCAGTTGGCATACCCCCAAACTACCCAATAGAATTCAACATATTGAACATGATTGGTTTAAGCTCGAAATGTGCAGCTTGAATTTCAGGTGCCACAATCCCCAGAATTCAGATCATCCAGTATTGGATTTAAATGATCACGAATAACACGCGGTCTTCCAGCAAGTTCAGCATTTTATAATGTCGCGACATTCAGAATTCCATCATCTTGACCAATGCCTCGGTTTCCAATCTGATACATATTTTCTCTAGCACGTTGAGCACGTCTCCTTTGTCTAAAGAGTCTTTCAATCTCAGGTTCTATTGATTCCAATGGCTCTTCAAAATTTCTTCTACTCATGCACTAAATAAGCCTAAAAATGAAACAAAAATATAAAGTAAAATATACACAAATAAAAATACAAAAATGCTCTAGCAAAACTAATTAACTTCAGGTTACCAATCCCCAGCAACGACGCCAAAAACTTGTTCGCATTTTGTGAGTACTAAAAATTATATGCAAATAATGTGCAAGTATACACAATCGTTCAAGTAATAAAGTGATGAGTGAGTATCGTCTCCACAGGGATTGGGTAAAATTACAAAAGTCTAACCAAAGCAAAGCACTACTCTATCTATGTATAGTTAGTGTTGATATATACAATGACACGACAATGGATATGTGTATGCTGGTGGATATGGATTGATGATCTGATGGTGTAGCAAATGAAAATGCAGTCGCAAGAGCATATGTCTAATGTTGAAAATGATGAAATGTCAAGGCAATCAAAAACAGTAAAAATAGTAAATAAACAGCAAATAAAATATAAGTAGACAATCCTCACATGACAAGCTTCCACTGGAATGATTGGTAAGGATTGAGTTAAGGATGCTAAACTTATCTCTTAGGTATATTTAAGATATATAAACTTTACTTGCTCGACAGGGTTTTCCGAAAGTGTTCCCGCTATCTCTAGTCAAAGAAACCTAACAAAATAGGATTACATGGCATTTGCTCTCACTCTACGATGTGGCAGCCTACACTATTGATAAAATACCCTTTTTAGTCGTTAAAATCCTATCCTAGTCTCTCTCGAGTACTAAGGGAATATGATATAGTATTCCTAGGCCGGTTCAAAGCCTATTGAAAACACTATAGCCCATTGCTTATGAGGATATTGTCTTGTGTTTCTCTCGAATACTACAAGTATTTTTAGCTTAGGTTTTTCTCGAACACCTAACCTTCATCTAAGAAATGGACTCTCTCTTGCCTCTTACAAGCTTAGATGGTGAAGCATGCATAAGCAAAGTAAACAAATAACAAAGATAAACATAAATCCACCATTAAAATAAAGTTTAAACAACCATTAAAACAACCACCACCAAATAAGTTAGTTCATGGTGGGGTTTGAAATATCCATAGAACAAGCCATGAAAATGTTAGTTCCAATAACCCAAAAATAATATAAAAATAACAGTAAAAGGAAGTGAGAAGAATCCTTCGAAGCATGCCACAAGAGGTCTCCTCTGTCACCACGAACCATCTTAGCTCGCTAGCTCCTCTCGGATGCCTAGCTCGCCACTCCTTGGAGCTTTATCAATGGAGGAAAACCCAAGGAAGAAGAAGGGAAAAGGAAAATAAAAATGGGATTTTTTTGCTCTGCCCGTATGCGTATATTTCGTTTTCCTCTCTCCAATGAGGTATAATATATAATAAAAATATCTAGGGGTAATGATGAGGTTGTTGGGGATTATTGGGTGCAAAATACCCCTCATACCCCTAGAATCACACCTTCTGCATGAACCTTATCCTCCAGGTGGCAGTGGTCCTCTGGCAAGCGGTTATAGCCATCATTTCACGTGTATATCCAGTTGTCCTCGTACAGCTATATCTTTTTGTCGTTTTATGTGCTAAAAATGCCAAGTCATTTCAATCTGTTTCAGCAACGTGTGATGCCATGGCATTACTTCCCAAAATATCCTTTTGCTTGCTATTTCCTACACACCACAAACAACTGCACCTTTCTCTCATACAACACCCTTAAGAGATAAAATATCACTACCACCATAAATACAACTATATGCAACTACATGATCCTAAAATGACTATAATGGGCTTTTAAACAAACAATAACTTAAGTGAAAATGCCTTAAAAGTAGCCTTTTTAGGAAGTTAACAGGGTAACGCTATGCTCTCGTAAGAATTTTTTTCGTATAGCCTTAGCAAATAACCTCTAGGGTACATATGCCTTATACCTTTGTAGGGATTTATTTCTCGTATGAGTATAAGGAAGTGAATACCCTCGAATTGAACTCGGTCCGTTTAAGCCTATAATGGGTAAGGATTGAGGGCTTGGCAGCCCAATGGGGCACCGAAAACAAGGACAATTTGAGTACCTTTCCCTATTATAGCCGAAACCATACATATTGTGAATCTTAGAATGATCACCCTAGGTAAATCCATACAGAATCTATGTCCGTTAATAGGTACTGAAATAAGTGTACACGAAGAATGACCGACTCTAAACCTTTACATTTTTCTTTAAATTCATAGAATAGATTTCTTTTGAAAGTTGTGAATTAGATACCATGCGGATAGAATTAATTTCTTAAAGTAAAACATTTTGGGTAGAAAGCATGTCCAGGTAAGATTGGTATTTAATAAAAGCATGTTATATTTATTTTAAATAATATCTTTTAAGCAACATCTTTTAACTCTTTAAATAATATAATGATTATCATGATTAGGTAGATGTTATATTTATCTTTAAATAACATCTTTTAACTCTATTGATTATCTTGCATGTACTAACTTATTTCTTCTAATTTTTTGTACATTTATCGCCTTTTTGCATTGCATCGTCATGACATAATGAAAAGGTGTTGATCCGCAATTGACTACCAAATAGAAATGTTTCATAAAGAAAAAAGTTTTTAATCAAATAGTCTCATATAAAAACGTGCACTGATGGCTAAAGGAAGTTCATAGATAACAAAGATAAAGCATCAACCTACTTTAGACCAAGCTAGAGCATGTATGTAAAGATGGACTATATGTAATAGTGAAGACTTTTGTCTCTAATAAAACTTGCTCTATGATATTTATCTTTGAGACCAACACTTTTTGCATTCGCATCTTTGCATATTTATATTTGCATTTGCATTATGCACTCGCATTTTGTTTATTTCAAATCTTTTCTACATATAGTCAATCATAAAAAATTGGGAGTAATTCGTGGAGTATTCCATGACAGAAATTATAAAAAACAAATTGGAGTCAACTTGGCCTTCCTAGAGAAAGATAGGAGCCATGAATGAGATCTTAACACGTGTTGGAAGAATTGAGAAACTTCAAGAACAACTTGTTAGAACTCAACAAGAAATGACTGATCAAGCAATTAAGTTCCAAGACGAGTCAAGAGAACAGATGTCTAAATTGATGCATATGATGACTATTTTTATCTATGAAGAGAAGCCACCATAGAATCATGCTGTAGAGGCTTTCAATGAGACTATAAACGATAGTGATGTAACCAATGTGGCACTAACACATAATCAAGGACTTGTTAAAGAACATCATAACTCGAGGCAACTTCAAAAGTCAGATGTGGTACCAGAAGGCTCCGTTGAATTGATAATGAGGGATAGGAATCACTTGAGGAAAAAGAGGATAGAAGAAGCCCGAATACCGATCAAGAAAGCCAAAACCTATCATACTCTTCCGTAATGGCCTCCGAACGAGAAATGGTCCTATAAGGAGATTTCTTGGATGAACCAGAATAAAAACCCATAACATTCAGCTAAAGTTTCTAGTAATCTTAATGTAAAATTTCAAGATCCTTTCGAGCGAAAAATTAAGAGATCCAAGGCAGAGAAGCAAAAGGCCAGAAATCAATGCCTAAACATTTCTTTCCCAACAGATATTAATGCAGTAAAGTCCTGTAAAATATACATAGCGCAAGAGAAGAAGAAAAGAAATCCAAGCAAGAAGGTTTCAGTGGATGCAATATGAGATTGTCCCATAGGATTGAGAATGAATTGGTCATATGCAATCCTCAAAGTATCTCATGTATATATCATATTTTTATGGCAAGTGGGGCATTAGACATTTCAAAGAGTCTAACAAATACTCCACCAATCACTGCAGTTTGGAAATAAAATAGTTTTGGTTCCAAATTTGGGCCCAATTTCTAACCAGAGAAAAGGGAGTTGAAGAAGCAAGAATAATCAAAAGAGGTCAGCCTTAAAGAAGATGATAGTCTTTTGGACAATATGAAGAATGCTTTCCAGTTTGGAAATGTTAATGATGAACTACAGTAGGTGAAAGCAACTGATGAAGAAAAGCATATGAAGTATCAAGAGTTGTACGTCAGCAAGATGCCTAAAGATGGTAGGGTTGGAAAACTTGGGGCTGAAGTCTGACTATGTTTCTCTAAGGAGAAACTGGACTACAGAGGACTTTCTTATAGTTTTTTTGATAAAATTTAGAGTAATACTCGAAATTAACCCTTATGCGTTTGTCCGCGAGCATTAAGGAATCTTTTGTGAAGGGTTTTTATGTTAATTCTACTTTTTTTGCAATTGAAGATACTTTCCTTCATTTCTTAAGTGGCAATCATTTTATACATTTTCATATTATTTATCATTATTTATATTTTTTTATTTCATTTTTGACATTTTTTTATTATTTCGTTCATTCCATACAAATGTCTATTACTCTTCCAAATGTATATATTCGTTCAAAATTTTCTTTGCAGGTAGAATGTGATGTTTCTAACAAATAATTGAGGTTGGTGAAAAAGGAATGTGAACATATCTTATCTCACCATGAAGAAATTAAGATTTTGAATAAATGAATAAAGAAGAGTTATAGAGATTGACACTACTTTGTGACATTGAATGAGATAAAAGCTGATAGTGTTGCTTCAAGATTCCAAAGGCATCTTTTCTTGATCTTATCAATACATGCCAGTGTTGAATACAGATGCAATAATGGCACAAGTTCTAGATAGCCTAAACGTCTTTGAAAGTTCTTCGAGATATGTGCCAGGGCTACATAATGAGCCTGGAAAGAAGAAAAGAGTTATCTATAATATGAGCAAGGAGCTCATTGATTGCTAGATCCAATACCTGCTAATCTAGGAGGCATGATGTGCTTTGGTAGGGGCTACCCGAATACTTAGGTATTACAAGTTATATTCAGACTTGTTCTTCTAAAGTGTTTAACATAGTCACCAACATTAACTAAAAGAATGGCTCAATAGAAAAAGTTGTTATCAGAATCTGACATTGTGTATGTGAGCTAAAAGACGCTCGAAAGAGGTGCCATAGTAGATTCTCTAGTGATACGGGCATCAGATGATTATGAGTCCTTGGGTTTTAATTTTATAGATAAGGATTTATTGTGCAACTCTATTGAAGAAGAGATTAAAGCAGGTGAAAAATCTTGGAAACTTTAATCGGGCATCAAAGGCTTTGGGGGGAGAATTTGGGGCAGTGATTATTTCTTTAGAAAATGTTTTTTACCCTTTCACAAACAGACCAGAGCTTTTGCAATAACAATATGGCATAAATTGAGACTTACTCTTTGAGAATAAGAGCAGTCATGGAAAGAAGATGTCAATTCTTAAAGTATGTTAACGTTCCCCGATTAGAAGTTTGTCAACTACGAGGGAAGTGAGAATTGTCACAATATATTGTACTTGGTCATGTATGCATGTCAAACTTTAATGTGTGCTATGATGGGGGCGCAACACCTTTCCCTTGGTTCTTGGAGTAAAAGTAGAAGTAGACTTACTCGTTGCAGTCAAGATTTTGTTACTTCAAACTTCAAAAAAGATAAAACTAAGACGAACCTGAGGCACGATGTGATCGGTTGAACTCTATTAAAAAAAGGTTAAAAGCTATCTTCCATGGACAGAGGTGTAGAAGAAAATGATACGAGCTATAGAAATTTGAGAGGGCGAGCTAGTGATTGAAAAGATCTTACCAATTCATAAAGATTTCAGTGAGAAATGGATGCCTAATTAGGAAACGACCATACATTATCAAAGATGTCGTTTCTAGAGGAGTTTTGATTGAGTGATCAAATAAATTCAGATTCGGGTTGAGAAGAATTACACCTAAAGAAAAGAAAAAAATGAAATGAAAAAAATGAAAAAGAAAAAAGAGAGAGAAAAAGAAAAAGGAAAAGAGAAAAAAGGAAAAGAATATATAAAATAAAAGAAAAAGAAAAATGAAAAATGAAAAATGAAAAAATGAAAAATAAAAAAGGGAAAAGGGAAAAGGGAAAAAAAGAAAAAAGAAAAAAGAAAAAAGAGAAAAGAGAAAAGAGAAAAGAGAAAAGAGAAAAATAAAGAAAAAAAGAAAAAAGAAAATTGAAAGGAGGGTTCAAGACGAGAATCCGCAAAGGTCGTCTTGAAACCAAAGGAAAGATTTGAGTTGTAAACCTGAAAGGGAGGCTCAAATGTGTTTTAATATTAGACATCTGAAAAATAAAACCCTCTCAAGTGTCTAGTACTCTGGGATAAGTTTCGCGTCTGCAAACATTTTGGCTATTTTTGAAGTTCTTTAGACACAAGCTCACCTCTGTGCTTTGGGGCTGTTAAGAGTTGATTGATTTAGAAGAGCTTCATATTTTGATAGGAGCTTCACATCTACATACATTTTGAAAACATTCGAGATCTTCTAAACTGAAGTTTAACCCAATACTCCAAATTATATCAAGTCGATTGGTTCAGGAACATTCATGCTAGTGATGCTTGAGGCATCTGATTTTATTTCTTATTTTTCATCATTTCCATGGTTGTCATGACTTTGTAAAAATTCTAATTTTTTCATTTCAAACCTTAGTTTAGTTCATTTACAAGCATTTTATTATTCGATCCCCATCAAATATTTTTTTTACCTAAATGAAATACAAGGGCAGTGGAGACTTTCTCCGATCCTTGGAACCATAAAGTCTGAAAGATTAAAAGACTCAAGAATGAAACTTTTCAAAGTTCTTTGGGACATCATCAATAACTGACCAAGAAGCAGACAATCGTCTTAATAAGAAGGGGCATGTATTTTTTTTGAGATTCTTTGATATCTCAAGTCATAACAAAAATTCAAGGCTCTCCTGTATCAGGCATATTGGTCAACCTTCTGAATGGCCTTGAAAATAAGAAATATTTTCCAGAATTGAAGCTGACATTGACATTAAAAAGCTTCATAAGGAACTAAGGACAAGGTTTATCTGACAGATAGAATGTAATTCTTTATGGATGATGCAAGTGTGAGACCATTCAAAGTTGAACTTTGGTACTCAAATAAAGATGAGATATGAAAGTATCCACATTAGGGCATGACCAAAGACCCAAATCATGTGTGGATAATAAGATTCAAATCTAGAATGTATTGAGGATAAACCTCATTGCTCAGAGTATCAGGGGCAGAATATAGAGATAATAAGATACTACTTTGGAAAGAAAATAATTCATACATCAACTGACATAATTTTTTTGAAGAAATAGCTCTAGTAAAACAATTGGGTTAGAGACGAAAGACCTTAAGATCATGCATCTGACAACAATAAAAAATTAAAGAAAGATCATTTCTTCTAAGATTTTCGTGAAGAAACAAAAAGAGAAGAGAGAATACATGATGACACAAGTTGATCATATAGCTCTTCCAAATAAAAAGATAACGTTTGCTTAAATTAACAAGTTTTCTCTCTAATGATTGGAGTAGGCTCTAGTCGAGATTGGTTAAGTGAAGGAAGACCGAGTTCTCCTCTTTGAAGCTAAAAAGAAAATAAAACAACATTTTTGCAAACATCATTTGCACAAGAAAATACATTACATTTAGACACGTTTAATTGCATTCATGTCTTCATGAATAAATACATGAAATAAACTTCATCTTGACATCAATAAAAACATCCAAATGCATCTTTTTTATATAGATCTTTCAGGAAAGAAAGTTTGGTGATGACTAGACGTCCTCAACATGAAAGAACAACATCGTTGATAGATTTAATGTTCTGAAGTGAATCATTGGCAACTATGACTAGATCTCCTCAATGAGAAGGAGCAATGTCATCATTAGATTTGACACCGAACAACTATTTGCTCTCATCAACATGAAGGAGAACTGTCGTTTTCAAAGGTAAAATTATCTTCAGACAATTAGACTTCCTCATCAAGAAGGAACAATGTTGTCTCCAGATTCATAATTTTTTAAGAACAACTAGATCTCCTCAACATGAAGGAGTAGAATGCTTGTCTCCATTGAGAAAATTTCTCTTGAAACAAATTTTGTCTCACTTGAGACAATTTCTCTTGAAACATAAACCTTCAGATTGTTTTTCTTAAAAACAAATTTCGTCTCACTTGAGACAATCTTCCTTAAGATACGAACATTTGAGATTGTATTTCTTAAAAAAAATATGTCTCACTTGAGACAGTTTCCCCTAAAAACTCAGATTTTGAAATTGTTTCACTTGAAACAAATTTGATCTCACTTGAGATTGTTTTCCTAAAAACAAATATTATCTCGCTTGAGGCAGTTTTCCCTTGAAACAAAAATTTTGAAATTGTTTCACTCGAAACAAAATTTTATCTCACCTGAGATAGCTTCTCTTGAAAAAAAAATTCTTTCCACTAATTTATTTCACTCAAATGTCGAATATTTGACGTGAATTCAAAATTAGCAAATACTTTGTTTCACAATTCCATGTTGAATAAGAAGATTTCAACAAATAATGAGTTCACATCTCAAGTTTTGAAAAATCCAAATCCATCATAGAAGGAGGTGGATAAACATTTCTGATGGAATGGTTCACAATGAGAAGAACTCGTCTAAGGAGTATGAAGAAGTTCATAAAGAAGAGTTTGCTCAACCTCAACAGTTTCCTTTAAAAGGGAGTGAAGAGTTCATAATAAGAAGAATTTGGAGCTCGATACTTGTTGGTAGTCCGAAAATTTGGTGTTTTATGTCTTTGCTCTATTATTGTTTCGTAGAAATGAACAAAGAGGGGCAGTTGTAATCACCAATTTTTTATCCCACATATATTATTTTTATTATTACAAAAATATAAAAATCACCACAACCATACCTGCTGCAGCACCCATACCCTGCTACACCAAATCAATTTCACCACATGCCCTGTCATCCAACACTCCACGCCACCTACATGCCCTGCTAGCAACATCCTCACTTCATCAACAACAACACAAACAAATCAGTAAGGAATTTTTTATAATTCTATGTAACAAAAGGGTTATTACAAAACCCAACCAAGAAAATTGAAAAGGGGGCTGGCCGATTCCTTTTGGAACAAGGAGAGCATTGTAACCATTTTTTCTCTTTCCCATATTCGAAATACAACAACAATTTTCTTGAAGGTTTTTGCTTGCTTTTTGTCTTTCATGCTCCAACAACTTTATTTTTTTCAAGAAAATCAAAACAAAAATAGTAAAAGAAAGGGAGACGTTTACTTTGTTTTGGTGGATGGTCGCCGTTCGTCAGAGTAACCGAGAGTGGTGGGTAGTCAGTTCACCATGGGCCATTCCTCTCTAGCAAGGGTGGTAGCGTCTAGGTGGTAGCTAGAGGCCATTTTTTGGTCGATTTCGAAGAGGGGTGGTAGAAAGCCTTTTGGAAGATGTTTTGTTTCGTTTCGGTGACCTCCCCAGTCACCCACGCCGTGATCGACATTTTGAGAGCGAAATGGTGGTCGGAGCTCGATGATCGACGTTCATTTTATGGCCTTTGGGGCACCGTCAGTGGCGTATGAAGAGGAGAGAGAGGGAGAGCTTTCGTTGAAGATGAAAAAGGGGTTTTAGATTTTTTTTAGATTAATATATTAGGATATATTTAATTTTTTTTAGTTTTGGGAAAATCCCTCTTATGCACCTGAACATTTAGCGCGTATTTTCATGCTGGCCACTAGCTTTATGGGTTAATCACCGTATAGGTCTCCTTATCTTTGCCATATTTTTGCATTTTAGTTACCAAGTGCCTTTTTTATTTTCTCTGATTTCGGTATTCTGCTTTTGTTTTATTTTAATTAAATCACCAGTTTGCATTGTTATTTATTTGAAATTGGTTACTGTTTCTTTATTTTGTTTCATTTTAGTCACTAATCAATTCTATTTTCTGTATTTATTCATGAATTTGGTGCTATATTTTTAATCTATGCATTTTAGTCATTGTTTATTTCTAATTTGGTACTATTTTTTATTTACTGTATTTCAGTCCATTATTGTTAATAAGAATATTAAACCTTAATACGAATTTGTGGTGACCCGCCCTGGGGTATGATCAACATTATTCACGGTTTGGGTTAAATATTACAAATTAACACTAACATTTTATTTTTATTGCTATTTTATTTTTATTTTTAATTTTATGCACATTTAAATTTTTGCCCTTTACTTTTTATTTATTTAATTTCAGTCCTTTAATTATTGCATTTTACTTTCTGCTTATTCTATTTTAGTCCCATGAATAAAGAGAGTCATTCTTTTATAGAGAAGAAATCGATGAAATAGCATTCCTAGTAGTTGGAGTGCAAATCTCGTGGTTTCTTCTCAAAATATGGAATGTTCTTTATTAAATAATTCGAAACAAATTAATCAATGTTCAATAAATGGATCATAATTTAATTTTCTATTCGAATTTCAATTTCCACTATTGCGACAACGTATAAGCGACAAGGTACCAATTTTGGGCGCGGTGGGAGTGCTTACCCTTCCCCACGCGTAATCAACTCCCAAACCTAAAATGAATCTTTGATAAGCGCATGCCAGTCTTTTATCTTAAAAATGATTTTTCTTAAAAATTTTTAAAAGAAGTTTTTAGGTGTTCGACCTACCTAACCCAAAAGTTGATGGCGACTCCAAATCAATTTAATCAAAATAAACACAAAAGTTCAATTTTTCGAAACAAATTGATCAATGTTCAGTAAATGGATCATAATTTACTTTTCTATTAGAATTTCAATTTCCACTATTGCGACAACGTATAAGCGACTAAGAACCAATTTTGGGCGCGGTGGGGGTGCTTACCCTTCCCCAGGTGTAACCAACTCCCGAACCTAAAATGAATCTTTGATAAGCGCATACCAAACTTTTGTCTTAAAAATAATTTTACTTAAAATTGTTTAAAAGACGTTTTTAGGTGTTCGACCTAACTAATCCAAAGGTTGATGGCGACTCCAAATCAATTTAATCAATATAAACACAAAAATTCAATTTTTCGAAACAAATTAATCAATGTTCAATAAATGGATCATAATTTAATTTTCTATTTGAATTTCAATTTCCACTATTACGACAACGTATAAACGACTAGGTACCAATTTTGGGAGCAGTGGGGGTGCTTACCCTTCTCCACGCATAATCAACTCCCGAACCTAAAATGAATATTTGACAAGCGCATGCCAGTCTTTCGTCTTAAAAATGATTTTTCTTAAAATTGTTTAAAAAACATTTTTAGGTGGTCGACCTACCTAACCCAAAGGTTGGAGGTGACTCCAAATCAATTTAATCAAAATAAACACAAAAATTAAATTTTTACAAAATAAGTCATAGTTTAGGGTTTTCATCAAAAACTTATTCGTTCGTCAAAAAATATGTTACGACAAATTTATTTTCAGTAAACATTGATTAGGGTTGGAATTAATTTATTCTAGGTTTATCTTAAATTGGATTGCTTGAGATTCGAATAGTATTGAATTTTCTAATAAAAAAAATAATAATATTGAATTTAAATTTAAATTTTTATGTGCTCAAATTATTCTAGATGCCATGTTATTTTAATGAAATCATTTAAAGTTTACTTTATATCAAGCCAATTCATTTTAAAGATAAATTTGAGAAGCTTTAGATTTTGAGTTTAAATTATTTTTTATTAGTTTCAAAATTTTATTCAATTTTAATATAAAAATAATTTTTTTACAATCAATTAATCTAAAAAAGCAATGAATCAATAAAAGAGATTTGCTTCGAGGTAGGAAACTGAATACGGAATGGTAGCAGCAAGGCTGATCCAATGAGTTTTAATGCCCTAGGTGATATAATAATTTTATGCCCCTATACTTGTACCGTATAATAGACAAAACATAAATAATTTTTTTAAAACAAAAATGTAATAGAAATTATAGTTAAACAATATCAATAATAATACAAACCAAAACCTACAAGGTTACAAATATAACCTAAAACGATGTCTTTGTGCATTTTTTGAAGCAAAAACTTCTATTATTTTACATAGGAAATATATCTATCAATAAGAGTGTTCGATAATATAAAAATTAATATGAGTTTACAAAAATATTTTAAAAAATACATATAAAATATACTTTCTTTGTTTCTCTTTTTTAATGAATTGTGTGATAGATGTTCAAGATTTTAAAATATAAAAAAATTAATTATCAATTAGTTACCGATATCATTCATTAAATCTTCTAATAAAGTTTGCACGAACAAACTTACCTCAATGGAAATAATTATTGTTGTTCCTAGAGGTCATGTGTTCGAGCACCATCGACTGCAAGTCAAATGGTTGAGAGTACCTAGAACATATACTACTTTGTAATCACCTTTAACTTAATAAAAAAACTCTAAAATTTAGAGATTTGAATATTAAGATTATGAATAGAGCAAATTATATTGTGAGAATTACTTTCGTAATAGACCTCCATAATATCTTATATGAATTACTAGATTATGGATCAAATATCAATAATTATAAAAAGATCGAATGTTGCGAATATTAAAATAAAAATGATAAAAATATATAAATGTATCAAAATGTATGTATAACCGTTATTAGAAAAGAAAATGTATAACTTGTAATAATTTGAACACACTACAAGAAAATTATTCTACAGTGGCATTTTTAGCGGCGTTTTGGAAGTAAACGCCACTAATTTTAAACATATTGTGGCGTTTACATAGAAAACGCCACAAAATTGTAACTTTAGCGGCATTTCTATACAAACGCCGTAATAGGTTCATCAATAGTGGCATTTTTTCAACAAACGCCGCAACAGAGTAGTACTTTAGTGGCGTTTCTATACAAACGTCGCTATAGACTTGTACTTTAGTGGCATTTTTATATAAACACCCTATACAATTGTACTTTAGTGGCGTTTTTGTTTATAAACGCCGCGAAAGACTTGTACTTTAGTGGCGTTTTTATACAAACATCGCTATACACTTGTACTTTAGTGACGTTTTTATACAAATGCTGCTATACACTAGTACTTTAGTGGCGTTTGTATTTATAAACGCCGCAAATTTATAAGTCCTGCACCTTTAACCCTTTTTCATTTTTCTCCGTTCACCCAATTTTCAATCCCACCTTTTACCCAAACCCATCTACTTCACTGCCAAACCCCAAACCCATCTGCTTCACTGCCATTTTTACTCTATCTCTGATTTGATTCCCCTATCCACATTTCCCCCAACTTTCAAATCCTCGTTTTTCATTCTGCGAAATTTATCGTTAACACCGTCATCAGTCGTTGTTGTTCTTTTTATTTTGATTTTGATTTTGATTTTGCCCTTTGCTTTGCTGCTTATTTCTCACTGCAATAAATAACGACTCTATTTGTTCATTTTTTTCCATTCCATTTAGTTTCAACGAAGGCAGAATCAGGAGAGAAAAATGAAGTACGTGCTTGTTCACCCCCACCGAGTCGGTTATGAGCACAACTTCTACAATGAGTTCTGCTTAAGCGCTCTCCGTGTCGACAGGGTCGAGCATGGTTTCATTTCGTACATTTTCAAAGTCCCTCCTTGCCTCATCGTAAGCTGTCCCTAATAAAACCCTATCTCAAATTCCCTGGAATTAGAATTCTATCAGATCTGGCTTCATTTCTTTTTGTTGAATAAATTAACTTTGGTAGGATAAAAATGGGAATTTAGCAGTGGGGGCCATTTCGTTTCTGGGAACTACTAAGTTCAATAATGAATTTCTAGCTCCTTTGCTGTAGTGGGTTGCTTTTAATTTAGTACTGATCATGTCTTACGATGCATCGAGTGTTTTCAGAAAGTCATTCACATCTGTTAATTATTTCTTGATTTTGGGCGTATTTTATTCTGCTTGAATCGGTTAGCCGATTTGATCATGAATTAAAGTAGCCTGAGTTTTTCACCATCTGAATTTGGACCAATAGAAAGATATGCTAGTTGAAAATTGTAACAAAGGACGTGAGATCGGGTAATGTGTTTACCAGTTAGGTTTTTCAATTTGATTCATCCTGGGTTTCAAATCTTCTTTGGATTTGAGTTAAGGGGCTTTAGATTGTTGATTTATATGATCAAATCGAGTTGAGTTTTGTAGTTTTTTAGGTTTCGAGTTAGAATTTGCAGGTCTAAACATATATCACGCCTCTTGTTTTGAAGCTGAAGGAAGAATTGAAAGGATATCTTTCTATAATCCTACTAGCTTTTCTGTAGTTGGTTCTCTTCAATCGTGTATTATGATCCATTGCAGATTATAATCCCACTGGTATTTCTTCTTTCACATTAGTTAATCTGTTTCTAAGAGAGTTTGGTTATACTGCTTTTAATACGATCGGAGGCCATTTGCAGGATGAGTTAGAGATTACCTCAAAAGCTTTAGGACAAAGAGGAGGTTATGATGGAACAATTGTTCTTGTTAGAAACAAAGCAACAGGGGAGTTAATTGTTGAAGGTCGGCATTCGTTGCTATTATTACCTATTTACCTTGATCAACTAACTTAATATTTGATGGGACATATCTGAAATCTGGTTATACAAATATTCCCTTAAATTCAATTATATTTTTTTATCACTCCAGAATGTTAATGGTGGTTTTGCTACATATGAGCTGAGAAGATCCTATTAGTGGTTAGAGGTAACTGCTTGACACGTATATGGCCTTATAATTTATTTGAACTAGGGGAAATGAAAGTAGAGGAAAACTCTGCTTCTTGAGATGAAATCATTGTTTAGGAAAGATGGAGTTAACATATGTGCGATATACTGTTTGTTTATGGTTTAGCGCTTACGTTACTATTATTAAATATTCTTAGAACAATTTAACCTTTATAATTGTCAAATTTTTTTGCATTTTGTAATGTGGCCTGTATAATTGCACTGTTTCATGTTTCTCCCATTTTAAGTTGATCAAACCTGCTGAAACTTTTGGCGACATAGTTATCGATTACCTGTAAGTTCCTAGCTTACATTTTCTGTATAAGTCAGTTTTTTATAATTGATTACATTCTGATTTGATGTTTATGGAGTGGAAACATAGATATGTTGAATGCACCTCGGCAGCAATTTAGGCACTAGCCTCATTCAGGAAATTATATCCTGATCATAGAACAGAAGAAATTCAAAATTGTATTGGTAGAGCTGTTGGGTTTATCAAAAAGATGCAGTCAGAAGATGGCTCCTGGTTCGTTTAGAACTATTCCATAATCTATATCTTTTACGTGTTTACTTTGTAATTATTTGTCTTTACAGATTCTGCTACTTCGAGCAATTCTTCAACATGGCAAACTCAGTATCCATTGCTGAGGAACTTGCTTTGTGCTGTCATTTTTTGCTAGGTATGGATCCTGGGGCATCTGCTTCAGTTATGCAGGATTCATTTACTTATAAAAAGGAGATGCAAAGTAAGAAGTTTGATACTTGATTTTAGGAATTTACTAATTTAAATATTGATTCTTTATTCTTATGAATTTATATTAGAATATTTATTTTTCTTAATTTTTTTATTTCCTTATTCAATAATCCTAATTTATGGTCATAAAGATTATAAATCCAATAAATATGTAATGTCGTATGGTTATTTTTTCTTAGGCGATAAAGTATAACAAAAGGCCTTTTGGTAACAGTTTGAAGTATCATCCTATAAATATGAGAATTGTTTGAGGTTTTCAATAAGAATTTACTTAGAGCATTAACAAAAGCTCAAGTACGGACCCATCGCGGCTATTACAGGAACTGCTGGCTGTGTTGGTTATCTCTCTTACAGTAAGTCTTTTTCCTTTTGATTAAGATTGGGTCATTTGTGATTTCATTTTTATTACAATTTAAATGTGGGTTTTTAATATGATTAAAAATGTATATGTTTTTTAAAAAATTTAATTCGTTTTATAGAGTGTTCATACGAGGAAGTAGATCAGAAGGCAAAGGCTTTACTCCTATTGAAGATGCATCTGTTGTTGATGTATGTTTGAGTTTGTTTGGAATTTTATCATTTTTAAATGAATTTCATCATTTTTAAATGAATTTTCTCATTTTAGCTTAGTATTTGAATAATGTTGTTCTAATTGTTCAATCTTTTTTAGTCAAATTACCTTTACAAGAATTTGTTCTAATTGTTTACCATTTAATTCTTCGATTTGAATTTTGTAGGAATGACCTTGCGGATGGATTACTGGAGAGGCTTTAAGTAGCAAATTTCTGGTTGCCGGTCTTGAGGATATTCATATATCATGTGTTTCTTAGTGTTGGTAGGACTTTTTTATGTGTTTTAATCAAATGTCCTAAGCATTCTCTTACATAAGCAGTATTTTGGTGTCTAAACTTATGTAATGTCTAGCTTGATGTTTCAGTACCGACCGAAGATTTATTTATTTAACTTGGATGTTTGTAAAATTTGATTTTTTTTTATATTTTTATGTATTCATACTTAATTAGAATCGTAATGAAATTTAAGATGGTTATTGGATATTGTTACAGCTTCAATTTGGGTAATACAAAATTGGAAGAAGATATGTTGAGAAGCAGTTTCGATTAGCGGCGTTTGTTCTAAAAACGCCACTATAGAATTTACCTTTTGCGGCGTTTGTTCAAAAAATGCTGCTATAGATTCTGACCTTTTGTGGCGTTTTTTCAAAAAACGCCGCTATAGATCTGACCTTTTGCGGTGTTTGTATCTAAAACGCTGCTATAGAACGACCTTTTGCGGCGCTATAGATCTGACATTTTGCGACGTTTGTTCTAAAAACACCGCTAAAAATTCTGACCTTTTGCAGCGTTTGTATCTAAAACGCCACTATAGAATGACCTTTTGTGGCGTTTTGTTCTAAAAACGCCGCTATAGATCTGACATTTTACGGCGTTTGTTCCGAAAACGCCGCTATATATATCGACTTTTAGCGGCGTTTGTTCCTAAAATGCCGCTATAGATATCGACCTTTAGCGGCATTTGTTCCAAAAGCGTCGCAATAGATCTTGACCTATTGCGGCGTTTTTTGTTCTCAAACGCCGCTAACTTTAGCGACGCCGGTATGGCCGACGCTTCTTGCAGCGTTTTTCCAATCGCCGTAAGTACTTTTAGCGGCGCTTAAAAACGCCGCTATAGGACTAAAAAAACACTGCTAATATTCTGTTTTGTTGTAGTGACATGAGAAAAAAAACACAACACATGCACGATTTGTTCTCGATTTAATAAAATGAAACACATTAAAATGCATATAAAAGATTATATATAAATTTCTCAATTTAATATATTCTTACTATTAATTAAATCAAACAAAGAAATAATGCATTGAAAAGAAAATACTGGTTCATGGTTTTAATATGACAACTTTTAAATGAAGCTATAGTCAAATGTAATTTGGATATTTTTTAAATTGCCGACGTTAACTTTTAATTAAGGGTAAAGTATAGTAATGTTCACTGAACATTTCTGAAGCTTGCATTTAGGTCCCCTAACTTTTAAAACTTGCAATACAGTCCCCCAACATTTAATCTGTTTGTAATATGGTCCCATACCTATGAAAATTAGGGTAAATTATATAAATGGACACTGAACTTTTTATGTACTTGAATTTAGGTCCCCCAACTTTTAAAACTTACAAAACAATCCTCAGTTTCATTCTAAACCACAAATTCCAAAGTAATTCAATTTCATTCTAAACCCTAAATTCCAAAATAATTCAATTATATTCTAAAACCCAAATTCTAAAATACTTCAATTTCTATTTTTTATAAACGATGCCAATGTCACTAAATTATTAATTAATTTACTTTTTATATTTAAAAACATATGATAATTTTTAATATTAATTTAAAGACATGAAAATTTTTCAATAGTAAGAATACATGATAATAATTCATTTATTTAAAAATAAATATATTTCTGATTATTTGCGTATTTTTTTATATCTAATCATACGTGTTAATATATTTTATATCTTTCATATAAATATTAAGACTACATAAATAGCAGAGTCAAAATTTTATATATGAGTTATGTTAATTATAGTAATGATGTATAAATATATTTTATTTTTATATTATTTCTATTTTAATTAAAATATAAATATTACCATGATAATTAAATATTTATTTACTTATTACATCGAATATTTTTTGTAGAAAAATTATTTAATAAAATCATAAAAAACACAATAAAAAAATAAACACTGAAGTTGACTACTTCAAAAATAAAATAAAAAAATCAATAATTTAATATAAGAGAAAATAACTTCAGTGACCGAAAATGCCTTATAATATACGATTTTAACCAACTTTTTTGGGATTTGCAAAAATGACCAACAAATTTACAACGCGAACTACAATTTCGCAACACAGATTCCAAAATTGCAACGTGAATATGTAAATCGCAACGATAATATGTAAATCGCAACGCTAATTACCGATATAGGTAAACAGTATTATCGCAAAGCTAATTACCAATATATGTAAACAGTACTATCGCAACGCGATTTTCAAATTCGCAACGCTAATTACCGATATATATAAACAGTGTTACCGCAACGCGATTTTCTAAATTCGCAACGCGAATATGTAAATCTCAACGCTAATTACCGATATAGGTAAACAGTACTATTGAACGCGATTTACAAATTCGTAACGCTAATTACCGATATAGGTAAACAGTGTTATCGCAACGATAATATGTAAATCGCAACGCTAATTACCGATATAGGTAAACAGTGTTATCGCAACGCGATTTTCAAATTCGCAACGCTAATTACCGATGTAGGTAAACAGTACTATCGCAACGCGATTTTGGAAACTGTGTTGCGATTTACAAATTCGCGTTGCGAATTCTAGATCGCATTGCGAATTTGTTGGTTATTTTTGCAAATCCAAAAAAAGTTGGTTAAAATCGTATATTATAAGGCATTTTCAGTCACTGAAGTTGTTTTCTCTTAATATAATATACCCTAAGTTGATGATAACAATCAACTCAAAAGAGATGGGGTTTGTGCCATATTTTCGTAACGTACATAAACTTTCTATTTCATGGTCACGTATTCTTTTAGTTCTAGCATGATCTATTTTTTATTTTTCTAATACACTTAACAAAATTATATTATAACTCGTTAAGTGATTTCATAGGTAAAAAAAATGTTATTTCCTTTACAAGTTTTAAATTCAAACAATTGTGTTTGTAGGGTATATCTATATTATTAATAAATTAAAAAATTGAATAAATACTATCTTATAATCACATCAAACTATTAAAAAACTAAATTATAATTGAAATAAATAAAAATTATAAGGATGTCAATTGGGGATTTTGATTCTTAATTTTTTCATTGAGAGATTATGTTTTTTTATTCAATTTCTTCCATAATCATTTTTTATATTTAAATTATTGAAGGTCACTAAATTTACATTTACGAGGAGGGAGTGTATTTTTTTTCTTCACAAAAGTAAAAAAATCAAAACGCTATCACGTTCTTAAAGATAATCTAGTATGTTCCTCCTTAAATTGAAATATTTTAGAATTTGGGTTTTAGAATGTAATTGAATTATTTTTGGAATTTAGGGTTTAGAATGAAATTGAATTACTTTGGAATTTGGGGTTTAGAATGAAATTGAGGAATATCTTGTAAGTTTTAAAAGTTAGGGGACCTAAATTCAAGTGTCTGAAAAGTTCAGTGACCATTTATATAATTAACCCTAATTTTCATAGGTGCGGGACCATATTGCAAATGGATTAAATGTTGGGGGACTGTATTGCAAGTTTTAAAAGTTGAGGGACCTAAATGCAAGCTTCAGAAATGTTCAGTGACCATTACTATACTTTACCCTTTAATTAATTAAAACAATACACGTTAATCATAATAATAATGCTATTATGCCTTTTCAAAATCTAATATTCCATCTCTTTATTGCTATGTATCCCCTGGGTCTGCTTCCTTCAGCATACCAACATACCGTTGAAACAAAAAAGCATTTACATTATCATCCACAAAGAAGAAGAAACATTTACATTTTGATAAATGGGAAGTGCATCACCTTGATCCAACAAACGAGTCCAAAGCAGTGATTGATTTCATTGCCGATTATTATGAAAATGTTGAGAAATACCCCTGGTTATTTGTCGGCTAGGTTGCTTGAGTCTTCCCCCTATTTCCCTGAACCGCTCGAAGATATACTCAAAGATGTCAAGGATTGCATAATTCCAGGCATCACTCATTGGCAAAGTCCAAACTTCTTCGCCTACTTCCAAGCAAATGCTAGCACTGCTGGCTTTTTAGGGGAAATTCTTTGCTCGGGTTTTAATGTCGTTGGTTTCTACTGGATTTCATCCCCTGCGGTGACTGAGCTTGAATCCATTGTGTTGGACTGGATGCGCAAGTTACTTCAGCTACCATCATCATTTTTGTTTACCGGAACATGCTGCCCTCAAAGCCAGCAGTGCTAGAAAACTGATGTCCCTCAAACATACTGTCCTGGGCTAAGGTCCTTCTGACACATGTATTGGGCCGGGTCTAGAGAGCAGTGTCAAAAAAGAATGAACTTCTAAGAAGATTCAACCAGCCATCGCTAAAACATAGAAATTTCAAAAGCCAATCGCAATCTTTTTAAGTCAAATAAAAAATGAAAATATGGGGAAGTTTTCATTGAAGGTGGGCCAATTCTTTGTTTTGTAATATATATATATATATATATATATATATATTATTTTGTATACGCTATTAATGAACTCTTCTTTCAACTCTTAGCCCTCTCAACATGGGATTGTCTTAGGAAAGACGGGTTAATATAAGGCGTTACCGGATACATTAAAAGATATTTAACAAATTCGGTTTAGCGCTACCGGAAATGTTGAGTAATAATAATGTAGTAGGTCTAAATCATGAAAAAATATTAAAAAATTTGGCAACCGGCAAACTTAGCTTGTCGATTTATGTCGATACTTTATAAAAATGTATCAATCCACATCAATATAACAAGTAAAAATATGAAAAAACCGGTCTCGAAAAGACAAAACCGGTAAAGCGCTACCGGATATATTGAAATTGTCGATACTTTAATATAAGTATCGACACTTTGTGAATTTAAAAGAGAAGTATTTTAGCGCCTATAAAGTGTCGATACTTTATAAAAATGTATCGATCCACAACGATATAACATGTAAAAATATGAAAAAACCGGTCTCTAAAGGACAAAACCGGTATAGAGCGACTGGATATATTGAAAGTGTCGATACTTTAATATAAGTATCGACACTTTGTGAATTTAAAAGAGAAGCAGTTTTAGCGCCTATAAAGTGTCGATACTTTATAACAATGTATCGATCCACAACGATATAACAGGTAAAAATATGACAAAACCGGTCTCTAAAGGACAAAACCGGTATAGAGCAACCGAATATATTGAAAATGTCGATACTTTAATATAAGTATCGACCCTTTGTGAATTTAAAAGAGAAGCAGTTTTAGCGCCTATAAAGTGTCGATACTTTATAAAAATGCATCGATCCATAACGATATAACAGATAAAAATATGACAAAATCAGTCTCGAAATGACAAAACCGGTAAAACGCTACCGGATATATTGAAAGTGTCGATACTTTAATAAGTACGCGTAATAAATTATCGATACTTTCAAATAAATAGGTAATTATACTATCGAAAGTATCGACACCTGACATAAAAGTATCGACACTTTGGTAGTTCTATCGATTAAATATAAATAACATATTCGGTAAAAATATAAAGGGCATAGTTAAATATCCTCTCAAAAATAGATAGAACAGACGAGTTTTTGAAATCGAAGAGTAATTGTTGCTGCATTTCAGAAGGCGTTTCTAAAGCGAAGTTTGTTTGTTTGTTGTTGCAGTCGAATTGAAAAGTACGTTGTCGAAACCCTAGTTTTTTATTATTATAGTAATCAGAAATAGGGTTTTTATGTATTGTTTGGGGTTTTGGAGTAAAGAAGCATTTGGGACCGATTACAAGTAGAAAGTGATATTCTAGGTAAAATATAAATATCGATACTTTTATTAAATATTATAGGTAGAAAATGATATTATAAGTTGTATAAATGTGCCGATACTTGGAGTATTGAGTGTTCCTATTCGTTTGAAGGAAATAGGGATTAGGGTTTTTGTGTTTCGTTTGGGGATTTCGAATCGAAGCCAAAAAGGATCTGGGACTGATTATATAATACTATAGGTAGAAAATAAATATGGATAGCTGTTTATAATATTATAGGTAGAAAATGATATTGTAGGTTGTATAAATGTGTCGACACTTGTCGTAGTGGCCATTCAAATTCTTTTGAAGGAAACTGTTTTATTACAAGAGTAGTTATCGATATTTTTATAAGTTGTATAAATATATGAAGGAAAAATGAAGTCAAAGGATCTTGGAATTGTTGGTGGTGAAGGTGACGTTGAAATTGAGGCCAAGATTCGAAAGCAACCAAAGGGTGGATATGTGTACTTCTAGTAAGTATCAATGTCTTTTTGTTATTATTCTTGAAATGGTAATTGGATTAAGTATTTAAGAACTTTAAATTGATTACAAATTTTAAATGTTGACAGTATGACCGAATGCCAAAAGATGAAGGAAGGTGGCGAACACATCGGTTCGGTATATAAATTGAAATTGACATTGAGTATTATTTAGCGTTAATGTATTGATTAAGAAACATTTATGCTTAATATTAGGTGAGAAATGATGTGTTGGAGAAATGGAATTCGATGAGTGATGCTGATAAGGAACCTTACATCGCACAGTCAAAGATGTATAGTGAAGAATACAAAGAATGGAGGAAAGCACATGAAAAGAAAGTATTCATTAAACTTGTAAATGCATTGATACAAAATATATAAGAACTATAACATTATATATTGGTAAAAAATGTAGGAAGTGTCGACAAGGTGCAACATTAAAAGGGTGAATTCATTAATTAAACACCTTAAGGAGATGGGTCAATTGAATGTGCTGGAGAAATGAGGTTTGGATCATTGGTAGGAGTAAGGGATCGACCTATTCGGAGGGAATTGTGTCGATCCTTGATGGAGCAATTTGATGTTGAATAATGTATTGCTAAATATGGTGATTTTTCATTTCCTCTGGGGATCCCATGTGTTGCAGCCATTTTGGGGGTAGAAAATGAAGGCAAAAGTGTTGTAGAAGTCTCTAAGAGTAAGAACTGGAAAGCACTTACCTCCAAATATGGTTTGAAGCAGAAGGTGACATATGCTGAACTTGAAGAGGATATCAAAAGTAGATCTTACGGGGGATGAGATGAAGACCCGAGTTCTATTGTACCTTATTGGGATCTTTCTTTGTCCAACGGGTGATACATCAACGAAAAAGGACTATATGAAGCTCATTTACGATGAAGGCTTGAAGGGTGAATTCAATTGGGCTGAATATGTCCATTCGAGATTGATTGAATCATTAATCACCTTTAAAAATGGCAGCCAAAGATACCTCAAAGGGTGCATGGCAATCTTAGAGGTAAATGAGTTGAAGAACATTTTTATTTTTTTATATAAAATGATAGTATAGTTATTATATAAAATTATAAATTTTATTATAAATGCAGGTTACACTGTTCGATTTTTGGTCGGGCTGTGAGGCAGTGCCAGCTTATGAAAGAACCGGAGTGGCACTCTTCCATGTGAGTACTTTATTCCCACCATGTGATAAGTGTGACAACCCCATCAACTCACAACTCAGCTTTGAACTCAATCAATATTGTCTTTTACCCGCTTGATGGTTCATAACGCATGTTACTTGAACAATATGAATCAATTATGCAATTTTCATGTTCAATTTAACACTACATTTCAAATTCATTTCATATGTAATTGGAGTTTGAATTTGAATTTCAATTTGAGTTTGAATTTCAATATAAATTTCGGTTCCACTATAAATATTAGCCAGAGCGCTTGTTCTATCCAAACAACAACTTACTCAATGGAAGCATCGGGAGTGTTTCAAATTTCATTTATAAGGTAACAACTTACCTTTTTCAAAACTTATTAACTTAGCTAATATGCGTATTATCATTGATTATTCCTACTTAGAAATATCGGTAACTTACAAACATGTATCGACGCATAAAGTTTCCAAACTTAAAGTTTCTCATAAAGTGTCGATACATTTATAAAAAGTATCGATCCAAAAAACATCGAAACCAAATATTATAATGTAATAGGTAAATTTACAATGTAACCGATATAAATATACTGATTTTATGAGCAAATTGGTCAGCATAAATGATCGACACCTTTTAAATTTGTTTCGATACTTTTTGTCCGAGCCTTTGCTCAACGAGCTTCACGCATAAAAGTGTCGATACATTTAAAATTGTATCAATCCAAAAAACATCGAAACTGAAAATTATAATGTAATAGGTAAATATACAATGTAACCGGTATAAATATACTTGTTTTATGAGAAAATAGGTATACATAATGTATCGACACTGTTTAAATTTGTGTCGATACATTTTATCCATAATGAATTCCAAACGGGGTACACACATAAAGTGTCGCTACATTTTTAAAAAGTATCGATCTCAAAAACATCGAAACTGGTAATTATAATGTAATAGGTAAATTTACAATGTAACCAATATAAGTATACCGATTTTATGAGAAAATAGGTGAACATAATGTATCGACACTTTTTAGATTTGTGTCGATACATCTTGTCCAGAATGAATGCAAAACGGGGTGCACGCATAAACTGTCGATACATTTATAAAAAGTATCGATCCAAAAAACATCGAAACCGAAAATTATAATGTAATAGGTAAATTTACAATGTAACCGATATAAATATACCGGTTTTATGAGAAAATATGTTAACATATTGTATCGACACTTTTAAATTTGTGTCGATACTTTTTTAAATTACGCGTTTTTTTCCTTCATTATTTATATGTAATGCTATACAAACCCCAAATCGATAAACCCTAAGATGGCATTTGGTTCACTGGAATCCCTTGGAATTAGGGGGAATTGGAATCCAATTCCACCACTTTCCCATGTTTGGTTCAAGTTTTCAGATGGAGAATTGGAATCCAATTCCATCAATGGAAGGAAAGTAAATTTCATCCATAACATGATGGAATTGAAATCCTTTGGAAGAGGGAATGTGAAATTTGACCATACTACCCTCATCAATCTTTTGGTATTCGGGTCAGATTTTTTAAAAAAATTTCAGGATCGGGTTGGATTTTTTAAAAAATATTTGGGTTCGGGTCGGGTCGGGTTTTTTTAAGTTTGATATTCGGGTCGGGTTCAGGTTTAGGGTGAAAAATACTCGTCCCGAAAAAATATATAATTTTACCATATATATTTAGGAATAATTACAATAATACCCCTCCATATATATATTTTTTCAATTAAGTCACTGTTTTTTTAATAAAATTATTTTTTTATTATTTCGGGTCGGGTGAAACTTTATTTTGGTCAGGTTGGGTCGAGTCTCGGGTGGAGGTTCTCTTATTCTCGGGTCAGGGTGGGTGGGCCAAAAACCCGACTCAACCCGACCCATGGTCATCCCTAATTAAGATGATTTTAACTTATAATGTTTATTAGTATGATTTTTATAATTTATTGAAATGAATAATCAATCAATAAAATGAAATTTTAATATTTTTTAAAATTTTATAATATATTGCTACATGTAAGTTATAAAACAAACTAAAATTAAGCAAAATAACAAGAACGACAATTCTGTCATTTTACGTTACTGAAATCAAATTCATCTGACATCTCTGCGAGCCAAACAGAATATGGAATTGGATTCCAATTCAATTTCCTACCAACCAAACAGGTTTCGGATTCTAATTCCTACAGATTCCAATTCATTCACAGATTCCAATTTTCCTCATAAACATTCTAGCGAACCAAACGCCACCTAAAGCTTTTCTTCTCTTCCACTCCGAAGAATACCAGCATTCATAACGGTTACGATCAATTATTCATGTAAATTTATCAAAAGCTAGGGTATTGATTTCTAGATTTGACACTTTTGTTTCCCTTCACGTGTTCGATAGGTATGTTGTCGAAACCTTAATTTTTTTAGAATATTAGTCTTCGAAAAGAGGGGTTAGGTTTTAAAGTTTGCTATTTTTGAATGGTTATAGGTTGAAAGTTAAATCTTTGTTCGCGAAGATGATGACCTTCAAATGGAGCCCTAGCGTATCAATATTGAAGAAAATCGAAAGCGACCAGTAAGAATTGTTCTTAATTTTATATAAGGATAGTTGTTATGATATACGTTCACGTTTCGAGACCAATTAGTTAGATGCATGTAGTAGCCTATATCCTCGAGGCTGAGCACAAGAAATCTGGCACTTAAAGATTTACCAAGAGCAATAGCTTTTGCTCTGCATGAAGACCGAACCTAGAATCAACTTTGCAATCATGCCAATCATGCTGAAGAGAACCTGCTGAATAATAAGATTTGCACACAACTGCAAGTATTTTAAACCCTAAACCCAACTGCTCACTTGGAAAATTATGCAACAGACATGTCAATCATTTTATGGGAAATCCTGACATCTCTGTTGCATAATTTTCCATGTGAGGAGTTGGGTTTAGCGTTTAAAATGCTTGCAGTTGTGTGCAAATCCTATTAGTCAGCATGTTCTCTTCAGCATGATAGGCATCATTGCAAAGTTGATTCTAGGTTCGGTCTTCATGCAGAGCAAAAGCTACCGCTCTTGGTAAATCTTTAAGTGCCAAATTTCTTGTGCTCTGTCTCGAGGATATAGGCTACTGCATGCATATAACTAATTAGTCCCGAAACGTGAACGTATATCATAACAACTATCCTTATATAAAATTAAGAACAATTCTTCAACAACTAAATACAACAATTCTTCAATAATTATATGTAATTATGTATGAGATGAGAAAAGTTAGCAATAGGTTGTTGTACATATTTCTTATACACAGTAGGAGTCATGTTGATACTTACGATATATTGAGATCGTTGTCATCACGTGTGGGACTGAATGACCATTCCATTCTGTCTTTGAAAAAATCAGTTGATGTAGGCTATGTGCTTGTATTCAAACCAAGATTGACTTGAGGACATGTTAGTTTGTTATGTCTCTCACCGTTGCAGTATCCACATCGCCTAATTTTCTTCTCAACCTTGTTTTTCGATACTTCTTTTCGCTTGATTTGTTTTCGTTGAGGTTCGCAAACGTTGTTTACTACACTGCTCTGGTTGATTGAATCATTCAAACCAAACGAGTTTTCAAATTCTTCTGTTAGTCTTTTCATCTCATCTCTTGCGATTTTTAAAGACGCGTTTGTCTTTGATGCAATGTATTAAAACCTACTTGATGTTGAACGTAGAGCAGTGAACCTTGCCATTTGCATCACTTCTGGAGGCACATTCAAGTCAACAAAACTGGGTGCAGAAGCCTTCGCATCCTTAGTCCACCTATTTTGAATCAAAGTCCCAGGAAAATATGTGTAATCCAAGTGCTTCAAAATGTGAAGTTGATGGCGACACGGAAGTCCAACGGTCTCAAATTTTATGCAGGAGCAATTTAAGGTTTCCGTACGAGAATCAAAACTAATTTTAAATGTCTTATTTTTTTCTTTGTACTTTGTCAAAATATAATGTTGACATTCATCTGATAAGGACCGAATCTCTTCCTGAATCTGATACAAGAAGTTCATCTTGGAACGCACGAAAAGATTAGCGGGTAAAAATCTCAACAGTATGGCTTTCAAGGTCGACCAGTTTTGTGATCTGGAAGGGCTTCGTCTGGGAACTTAAGTAATCCGCTTTCAACTCGTTCATACGCATTCTACTAATCCCATCTTCAATTGCACGAACAACATCTAAATATGTCTTCTTGTGTTTCAGTGCAATCGCGAGTGAAGCATTCATAAGCTCGCACCTTTATGTTGAGCAAATATTGGCAAAGAAATTACCGGTTAGATATGCTTGTGCCCATAAGTGCCGAGTATTTCCCTTCTCAATCACCCATGGATGTTTTTCAACGTTGAATTCTGAAACAACCGAACACCATTGAATATCAAATTCCTCGGTTGTCTACCAGGAAGCCATGCATTTTGAGAATGCTGCTGTAAATTTTGGGTCACCAATATTAGCTTGTACATTGCGAGAAAGATGCCAAGAACATAACCTGTGCTTAGCATAAGGGATAACAGATTTGATAGGCCTCTGCATTGCCCTATCCCCATCAGTGACAACTGAAATAGGCGATTTATTCATCATGGCTTCATTCTGTAGCACCCACTCGAAAGTTTGGGACGTCTCGTCAGCGATTATTGCAGTGGCAAATACAATTGTGTTATGGTGATGATTGACACCGACTATAGGCATAATTGGTCTACCATACAAATTATCTTTGTACGTTGTGTCAAACGCAATTACATCACCGAAGCATGTGTAATCTGATTTCGATGTAGAATCCAACCAAATAAGATTATGCAATGCCCCTGATTCGTCTACCAAGTATGTCATAAAAAACCCGGGATCATCATATTTCTTATAATCAAAGTAAGCAATAAGCGCATTCACATCCCCATCGACGATTTCCTTTGCTTTACCTCTTTGAAGTGCATTGTACAGGTCTTTATGTGTAAATCCAATATTATGATAGTCCCCTGTTTGTTGCGTTAAATAATTCATTACTTATGACGTTCCAACACCGACCTCTTTCAATGTTGTTACCTCATCGATATCAGTCTTACTTACAACTCTATTAGAACGCATAAATGGTGTCATAGCAGGTGTGCACAATGCATGATTATGTTTCTGATAAGACTTACTTATAACCCACTGATCGTTTGTATTTGTTGCTGTAACTACGACTCTAGCCTTGCATCCTGTTCTTGTGTCTGGCCTATGAGCACGTTGACGTTCAACAGTATTGACTTTTGATACTCGAAACCCTTCTTTGGAACAACAAAATTCTTGTGTCTTCACATTCCTTTCCACGTCAAGCCGTGTTGTTCCCTTACGTGCACTAAACCCATATTCCCGTGCGAATCCCTTGTAAAAGTACCAAGCTTGATTACGTGAAGAGAAGAGCTGACCAACCAATCTGTCAGATTCATCAACATTATGTACTTCATGGCATTTTTCGGTTGGCTTAACATTGTCTGCATCAGTATGATACATGGCAAATATTTTGTTGTGCAAGTTCAGTGGTCCCGGAGTTGATGGAGATGTAAGTAAAGGTTCATTGAACATGTTTCAGTCGTGCTTTCAATAGGATGTGGTATTGGTAGTGTTAGTTGAAGGGTGTGTACAATATTGAATTCGCAGGACATATTTAGGTATGTACAATAACTAGCTAAATAGGAGTCTATACATTTTCTAAAAGTATCAACCCCAAACCAATAATTATAATGTAATAGGTAAATTAACAATGTAACCGGTATAAATATACCGAATAATTAGAAAACATGTCAACATAATGTATTAACACTTTTTGAATTTGTGACGATACTTATTGTCCATAATATAGAGTGTCGATACATTTATTAAAAGTATCGATACCAATAACATCGAAACCGATAATTATAATGTAATAGGTAAATTTACAATGTAACTGGTATAAATATACTTGTTTTATAAAAAAATAGGCCAGCATAAAGTATCGACACTATTTAAATTTGTGTCGATACTTTTTGTCCATAATGAATGCCAAACGAGGTGCACGCATAAAGTGTCGATACATTTATTAAAAGTTTCGATCCCACAAACATCGAAACCGATAATTACAATGTGATAGGTAAATTTACAATGTACCCGATAGAAATATACCGGTTTTATGAGAAAATATATCTAAATAATGTATCGACACTTTTTAAGTTTGTGTCGATATTTTTTTCCAGAATGAATGTCTAACGAGGTGCATGCATAAAGTATCGATACATTTAAAATTGTATCGATCCGAAAAACATCGAAACCGATAATTATAATTTAATAGGTAATTTACAATATTATCGGTATAAATATACCGATTTACTTAGAAAATAGATCAATATAAACGCTACCTATTATATTATATAAGCGCTACCTAATATATTATTGTACTTAATAATATTTTCGGTTAAATGCTTATTTTATTATATAAATGCTACATATTACATTATATAAGCGCTACCTAATATATTATTATACTTAATAATATTTTCGGTTAAATGATATAACATAACTGGTTAAAATTATAACCGATCACGCCGTTTTTTAGTTTTTTTTAAGGCGCCGAACGGCCTAAGCTCCCCTCTCAACATCCCTTTTTATCTTCTTTGCTTTTCTCGCTCATATCTCTAAGGGGTTCTTTCTTTCTTTCTTGATTGATTGATCACTAGAATATATAAGTTGAGCGCTTTTTATGCATTTTAATTTCCAAGCTATCTTCTGCTGAGCTTGATGGGTACAAGGTGTTTTCTCTTTCTGGGTTTTTCCCTATTTTTTTCTTTAATCTGAGGTGAAAAAAAAGTTTGATTCTTTGCTTGAACATCCAGTGGGCAAATTTATCTAGCTTTGGGTTTTCTCCGGCTGTTGTTGAATTATAAATTTTTGACAAGGATAGTTAGTTCATCTGTATAATTTTTTTATTAAAAATAAGATGCTGATCAGTATCTAAAATGTGTTACATTTAATGCCAGTATTAGTGTATAATTCTTAACTTAGTAAGTTACCCTTTGTGCCTGATAATAAGTTATACCAGCTGATCTTTTGAGTTATATCAGCTCAGAACTGAAACAGGGAAGATCAGTAATTGGGTTTGGTAACTATTTCGTTATAAGCATCTTGTTGCTTAGTTCTGTTTGTAGGTATAAATTGGGTTTGGCACTTTATTGAGGTCTTGTTTGATGATAGACATAAGGTATAGAAAGTAATGGCCGGCTTACTATGTTTATGACTTTGGATGGAAGTAATTTCTTATTGGTCAACTCATAATTGTTTTAAGGAATATCTAGTTCTGTTGCATACTTAGCATAAGGATCACCATTATTAGGTGCATCCATGCTATGCAGATTTCCCCAATCTGCTGACGCTGAATCTCATATTGTTGAAAAGAAAGTGTTGATGGTATTATTAATAGTTTTGGAGCTATTGTACTCAAAAGTGAAAATGAATGTAACTTAGAAGATAATTTTCCACGCCAAAAGAAATAAGGAAACTGGAACTGAAGGTTTAGTAGTGCTTGTTTAAAACCAATACTGTTGTTCATATGCTACTTTGTTTTCCATCAGAATCTTTTACAATAGGAAACTGAAGCACTTTTTATTCTTGAAATTCCCTCCTGGCTTCTACTCCAGGCTTCTAGGTCTTCTATATTGCCTTCAAGTTGTTGGCATTATTTCTAGCAGCAATAGGTTCTTGGTGCTGGAGTTTGTATAATATGAAATATAGACATGCTCACTTAAGCATCGTTTCTACTTTGTTACTGTCTATCCTTTATTATGTAATACATGGTTTTCTGTTTGGAGCTTAAGACTGAGTCTTGGATATTCTTTTGTCTGGAAGAACTTTTCCATTAGGTGCATCTCAAGATTCTCTTGATGCTCATTTTGAAAGGAATCACACCGAAAACGTCAATATGGTTTCCCTTAAGTTTCATGAGCCAAATGGGGTGCTAGATCAGGGCCATCAAACCTCTAGTCCAGTAAGAAGAGATGTTAAGAGGTATTATTTAGTTATTTAACTGAATTTTGGTGCAATTGCATGATTTATTTTGCTTTTTTATTTCTAAGAAAGCTTCTCATATTACAAGTTTCTACTTTACCATTTCTCCAGATTTAAGTTTCTGAATGTAGTAACATATGATTTTTTTAAAGAAATTCTTTCTCCTTCTTAGCCATTCATCTGATTCCACCCTGTACACTTCATCTCAAAAAATGCTTCTGATGCATGAAAAGTACAGAGATTTTTGTAATGAACTTTAAAGCTTTGTTACTTGAGCTTTTCCTCATCCATTTTGTATGGGTAGCGTTTGGGTATGGAAAAGAGGGGGTAGAGAGTGGAAGGAACATCCGTCGTAAGATAAACTTCATTCTAGTTGCCACATAAGTTTCCAACTGGATTCTGCTTCCATATGGTGTTGAAGTTTTGAAGGAAAGAAAAACTTGATTGTTATGTGACTTGAAAGTAAAGTGGGAGTTTTTAATTGTCATTCCAAAAGTGGTATAGGTCTTATCATTCCCCAAGGGTGCCAGTCTATTTCCCCCCTTCTTTTTCTCTTCTTTTAAATTGGTATGTGACCTTCAGTGGGTTCAACACATTTTTAGCTGGATATTCATTGGCAAAATAAAATGAAGTGAGATCGTTACTGATGTGGTTATTGATGAACTTCTTATACTAATATAGGTCATTATCTGGTGTGAAGTTTCTTGAAAATGATGATATGGATTTGGAGGATGGTAATTTGGACAAGGACTGGAATAAAATGACAAGCAGTAACAAGGTCATTAAAATACAAAATCAGGCCTTATTATCTGGCCTTCTATATTGCTTATCCTCTTGCAGTATGATACTGGTAAACAAGTTTGTGCTCTCTGGCTATGATTTCAATGCTGGGATATCCTTGATGCTATATCAGGTATTTTACTGACACTGATTCATTTGCTATGCTAGGATTTTCTTTTTGTATCATAGCAGCAGATTTTTATGCGTGATTCAATAAACTGGTTAAGAAGTGTTTCTGATCTCATTACAAGCTGTTGGCTCTGTCTACCTGCAGAACTTTATATCCGTTGTTATTGTGTCTATATTGAATTCTATGGGCCTAATATCGAGAGAGCCACTAACATGGAGGTTGATTAAAGTCTGGTTACCTGTGAATGTCATATTTGTTGGAATGCTTCTTACAAGCATGTTCAGGTATGAAGTGTATTTCTTGTATGGTCATCTAGGTGAATCCGTGCTTGATATTACTTATATATATCCATCAGCTGAAAGAATATTTAGGATTTCTTTCCTGTAATTCTATGCTTGTGAATCAGTAACTTTCTACCATTTGAATAAATTAGTCCTGTTTCGCTTAGCCCTATTGTCGCATTTCATTGTTATGGCTGATTTTGCATTATATGACTTGAGTAAGAGTTGAATTGGTATCTAAATACATTTGTGCTCAATGGTCTCTAATCTTATCCCCTATAGGTGCTATTCCAACTTCGAGAAAAATATGCTTATTTCTGAGTTCTGACCGTCTTTTCTGCTCTTGCCACACAGACCCCTTAACTTGCGCATTTTTTCAACTATAGTCATTTTTTTTTATATGTTGCTTATTGTTAACCCAACTTTTCATACCATATAGTGAAATAGGTCTGCTGTCCTATAGAACTTCCCTTCAAACTAAAAGGATATTGCAATCACACAAAACCCTTGTCACACTTCTCCGATTAGGCTACTGAACCCTTAATTGTATGGTTATCAATAGCATCTCCATCAATCAGTATGGCTTTTTGAATTATATCCCCTAGGTACTTAAAGTGCTTTACTGCTATGTGATTGGTATCACTTGATGATCCAATTTGATCACATCGTGATTGTTATTCCTTGTTTCACTAAATATGCACCTCTTATACTCAGTACTAGATTTAGATGTTTGATTTTATAATTTCTTAAACAATTCCTGAATATGATCTATAGCATTTTATTATTGTTTCAGACATTATCTTAGGTGGAAGTAGTTGGAACATTCATTTGTCAGTAAATAGCCTCACTTTGTTGCATTTAAAAAAAAAGGTTATTTCCATAAAAGACAAGCTGTCATGAACGATTGGTAAATACTTAAAATAGTAAATTCATCTTTACTGTAGCTTAACTGTGATTTTTGTCACTTTCTGCAGTTTGAAATATATCAATGTAGCCATGGTCACAGTCTTGAAGAACGTTACTAATGTAATTACTGCAGTAGGTGAAATGTATTTGTTCAAGAAGCGTCATGATAGCGGAGTGTGGACTGCTTTGTTCTTAATGGTATGTTTATTGGATTAGTTTATTGAGAATAGAGAATACGGGACTGAGAATACTTTAAACAACATGTTGCTCTTCCTATCTTAGCTTGATGATGGATGTCATGGTTTATCTCATTTTGCTTTAATCACTTTTATTTTCCATCAATATTCATTTCCTATTAAACACATTTTTTAAATAAAAAAGATAATTTAAATAACTGATACGGTTTAAATTGTTACTTTCTAGGAATACAATGTCATGGTGCTTTTTGGGTTTTTCCTTTTATGTAAACTTCAAAGCATTTTCCATCAATTGGAGTGGTTTAAAACATAATTAATCTGGAAAGTAATCAGCTTAACATGATGTCTCCATTGTACTTGGTCTGTTATTACTTTTAAAGCACTTATCAAGTTGTTTTCATAAGAAATTGGGCTATTTTGAAGATTGTCTTGTCTAAAAGAAATATTTTATTACATGCTTAGTTATAAAGATTAATCAGAAGAACAAGATCTTGCTTCTGCATTGTGCAGATCGTTTCAGCTTTTTCTGGTGGGATAACAGACCTGTCGTTTCATGCCATTGGATATGCATGGCAGATTATAAACTGCTTCTTAACTGCATCATATTCTGTGAGTATATAACGAGATAGTGTGAAATATGAAAAAGGAAGTTTTATGCTTAATTTAGTAATCTCTGATGGCCAATATTCTATTCATTAATCAATTGCTGATGTTTCAAGGATTTTTTTGGTGTCTGCAAAATAAAAGCATACTTTTTAGAGGAAGAAATGTTAATAAAAGTAATAATTTTGCAGCTATAGGATTAAATATCTACTTGCAGATATGCAATAAGCTAATAAGGGATCAGCCTTTTTGCCTCAACTAGGTGCTTTTGAATTTTTTATATGGATCTTGAATTTCTTTGTTATCTCTATTTCAGAATAATATACTATGAGATTAAAAAAATCATCCCTAGTTAATAAAGAAAATATCATGTTAACATGCCATTAATCATATTGTCTTTGCCTATATAGTGCAAATTATCATGTGCATTAGAGGTCTTCAATGTGCAAGTGTCTAAAACCATAACAATGTAAGTGAGATCAGTAGCTTGTGTTAAGGAAATGAATCTTTCTTGGTGAAGCTTCTTCTGGCTGAAGGTTCATATAGAGTAATGCTAATGTGATAGTTGAGACTTGAGATGTTTAAGACATCATAGGGATCTAATATCTCAAATTATTTTTATTCACTTGGGTATTTATTGAAGTTTCAATTGCTTGTGTATCCTAAATGTTATAATAAGTTGTACCCTGAATTTCTATTCTCATTCCTAAACTCTCAAAAGTGGACTAGGATATAGTTGCAAGTTCAGTTTGTTGGTACTTGCGATATTTAGTCTTAGATTCATGTTTTTTTCCTCCAATTGTCGCTTGCAGATTGTTTATTCATCTCTAGTTCATTCCTTCTCTTTTAAATCTAAAATGATAAATGGTTGATTGTTCATTTATATATTATTACTGGTGCAGCTGTCTTTGCTTAGGGTCATGGATACTGCAAAGCAGGTCACCAAATCTGGAAACTTGAATGAATTTTCAATGGTCTTGCTAAATAACACACTTTCATTGCCTCTGGGGATACTTCTTATTTTTGTTTTCAATGAGGTTGATTATCTGTACACGACGTAAGTGTACTTGTTCCCCTATCTTTATTCATGTTACAACTTTGTAGCGTCCTTTATTTATTTGCTTTGTTTTAATTTTCATTGTAGTAAAATATAGATGTCCACTCTTTGATTGTCTGATGTTTTAATTCACATGGTCTTAGTTGGAATATAATAGTTATCAATTTTTGTGGCTGATTCAAAAAATAAAGCAACGGAAAACAGTGTGCTGTACTGTTCGACTCTTAATTACTTTTAGTGTAAATGTTTCCATTTCTAATTTTTAATTGGGTAATAAGTGTTATTTAATTTCATAAAATTCAATAGTTAAAAGGGAGATTCACCCGTGGGCTGTGGGGCTTCAACATTTTTAATAAGTCTGTGAGTCCCCGCTTCATGCTCTGTGTAAGAAGATACCTTAGGTCCGACACTGTTCATTTTATAAATATACAATTTTATGTCTTAACATGTTCTATAAATTGTCCATCTAACCCAGGGAATTCTGCCTAAGTTTCATACTTTAGATATTGCTTGAAGCATTGATAGGTGACTGGTTAACAGCTCTCTAGTGTGATAATTCAGTTGAATAAGGGCCAGCTTGTTGCGAATGGGTTGTGTCAAGTGTAAATCCTGAATTTGATTTGACTTCTCTGCTAGATGTACAAAATGTAAACATTATTATTTCATCAATTGTTCAACTAGTAGCCTGTTTTTCGGATAATACTATTCCTGTTATTTTCCTTCAACGTTTTGCATTAACTACCTGTAGCCTGTACTCATTCACTTTAATTTTCATTATAATTTTGACATATTCTATTCTAAAATTTTACGCTTACAATGTTATGCTGAAATCTCTTTTAGATATTTTTACCATTACAGTGTTATCACGTTGTTTGCTTTTTCTTGTTCATTAGATCCTTCTTTTTTTATTCTACCTTTTTTCTTTATATGACCAAAGATTGCATCTGCCAGAGTTCTTTCTTTCATCAAAAATATAATTTTGTGGATCTTTATCACTCAGAAGGTCAAGTTCTTCTAAACCTGTCTCCGGTTTTGATCCTCACATAACAAGGAAATGCACCTAACTCTTCCTTCTTAGTTTCCGAAGGACAAATCTTTTCAAGCTAGGATTGAAATAAACCAATTCTTTTAACTTTCAAGCTTCACCAAAAAATGCGGCTTGATTTCAGCTTTTGATTTTAGGCAAAAGGGTAAGTTTCGCCCCTGTAGTAGACCCAATATATCACTTTCGCTCCTATTGTATTTTCACATCAATTTAGCCCTCGAAGTTACTCAATTGCATCATTCTATATCCTACCCCTAACTTAAACCCTTGATTATAAACCCTAAACTCTAAACAATAACCCCATAACTTATAAACCACAAACCTTAAATCTAAACCTTAACTCAAGGTTTATAATTTAGGGTTTTAAGTTGGAGGTACGGTATAAAATATTGTAATTAAACAACTTTGAGGGCTAAATTGATGTGAAAATACGATAGGTGCGAAAATGATAAATTGAGTCTACTGCAAGGGCAAAGGTAATCTTTAAGCCTTGATTTTATTAGTTGAACAGTAAACCATGGTAGCTCACATCCCATCAAGCAAATAACCCAATGACTTGTTTTTACTTTCACTTTATTATGGATTCTGGTACTTCTCTTACTTTAGAGTTCTTTGGCATCTCGCATTCTCACTACCTTTTATTTACTTGACAGACCACTTCTAAGAAGGCTGGACTTCTGGTTGGTAACGACATTAAGTGGATTTTTGGGCCTGGCGATCAGTTTCACTTCAATGTGGTTTCTTCATCAAGCAGGAGCTACCACGTATAGGTAAGATGAAAAGGGGCATAAAGGCCAATGTCCACTGTTACATATAGCTGTTGAGATTGACAGTGGTACAATGTATAATTTATAGTTTATCAAAGTGAACTTTCTTTAGAAATTAGGTTATGCTGGAGTAGAGGCAATGTTCTGTTGTTAGTCCATCATTGAAATTACTTTGTACTTTCTGTAATTAGTGGTTAGTTGTAGATGGATTCACGTATTTTGTTTTCTGCAGCCTAGTAGGATCGTTGAACAAAATTCCTCTCTCCATAGCCGGGATTGTTCTTTTCAAGGTCCCTACTAGTTTGTGGAAAACTCTGCAAGCATTTTCTTTGGTAAGCTCTAGTGTATCAAACAGGCTTGAGAATGGAATTATGTTTCTGTCAATGTAATCATTAAACCCTTTTTACACTTCTTGACTTCTTTTTCCAAGTTCCTTTTATAAGATCGCCATTGCCATTGAATTTCACAGGTCTTTTGGCTGGAGTTTTTTTTGCGAGAGCGAAAATGCGGGAGAAATCTCAATCTTAGTGTGTTAGTGTAGAGCAGTACTTATTCGGTGCTTGCATCCTGTGAGTGAGGGTTTGCAAGTGTGTAACATACACCCTGACAACTTTTGAAGTATAGATTAGATGTCAACCAAGTTCTCATTGGAAGACAGCAAAAACGGGGTGGTGGAAAATTGGTTCCCAATAGAAGTTTTTATGTTGTTGATTATTGGGAGTTGCTTTGAGTTTAGTGTCTGTTTTTGATGCTAAATCAAAGATTTTATGTTGTATTTCTATTGGTTGGGGGACCTTGTTCTCTTTTTCGTTTGCATTTAGCAAATATTATTGAATGTAATTTATGTATCCTTTAGTCAACTTCAATTTGAAAGAGGGAAATGAAAAGTTCACTTATGATGTCTCAATCAATTTGCATATACACTTATTTTTTTAAAAAATTACTCGACTGTTATTTTTTATTCTTTTGGTCATTTCACTATTAATATTATAAAATGATCGCTTGAATTATTAATTTTGAATTTTTTTTGTCACCGACCTTAAGTTTAGGTTAGTTTTAACAATTCTTTTCTCACCTTTCCCTCTCTTTATCTCTTTAATTCCCATTTCTTTTTTATTTCATCACTTTATTGTTCTTTATCTAGAATTCTACAATTAATTTTAACTTTACACGTAGACAGATGACAATTTTACCGAACACTGTTATATTTAATTTGATAGGGCTGAGACTTTTGAAAAAAATTGGGTTTCAAAATGGGTTAGTTCAGGTCTAGGATAAATGTTTTTGATCTGACCTAAAACTAAAATATAACTTTTATATATATTATAAGATAATTGTTACAACACTTCTTGTAGACATTAAATTTTGTTCGGATTTCAATTTATTTTTGTATTTATTAATGATAATATTTATTAGAATTTTAATTTATTATCATTTGTTTTTTTAAATTATTGTTTGTTAGTTATTATGTAGGTCCCTGATTATTTATATTTTTTTATACGTTTAATGGCTTTTCTTTATATATATATAAGTTTCGTTTAATTATTATTATACAATTATAAAAAATGTATGATTTTATTAAACTATATAGATAAAGAAATAAATTTTAATATCCATTTATTTTATTTTGTAGGTTAGTATTACAATACAAAGACTCAATCGGGCCCAAAGTCAAATTAAACAGGCTCAATTACACTAAAAATAGCTTGTCATGTCTGATCCATGTTGTAGGATTAGGGTTAGTAGAAACCTTAATCCCAATCTTCAGCACCGCCAATTTCTGCCTGGTAGATCTGGGGAGATTTGATGGTGCAGATCAATCCTTACCATTGGGACCCAACCGTCGTTGCCACCTTCTCCAAGAAAATCAAAGGTATCAGATGGTCTAGATGTTGGGTAGAGGCTTCACCGGTGTGATGAAAAGGCCACGTTGTCGGCTACGTCGGACGTGATCCCCCAAAGTTTGCCATCCTCGTATGCCATAAACTGTTTTCAACAGCGACAAGCATTCCCTCGCTTGAGCTTGCGACCATTGGTCCCCGTCTTTGTGCCATGCAAACCACACGAGTTGCTCCCCTTCCCTCCTTGCAAGGGTCACACAAAACAATGAGGGAGAATATCCTTTGTAAAAAACAAAAATTACAGAGCCTCAACAGCTCACGCGGGTGAAGAAAAAAAGGGGATCTATATATAATCATAGTAACGAAAAAAATCAAATTGGGGGGATTAGAGCATTTTCGAACAAAAAAAGACAGAACAATCGTTCGAATAAAAAAGCAGAAACGAGAGGAATTATTCGAAAAAAAAATCCAAAAAAAAAATAAAAATAGAAATCATAGAGCAAAACCAGAGAGAAAAATGCAACAGACGAAGAAAAGAGACCGAGTAGAGAAAAAAATGGAAAAACCACTTCCCTTTTCAATGAGGAAAATCAACAGTGTTTCATTGAATCTAAAAAGCCTTCAAATCTTCGAAGGTAAAGCTCCGAAATCCTTAGATCTAAGATAAGGAAAACGTTTTTAGGCCATTTCGCGGGTATCTTCATGGTTTAGGGGTTAAAAAAAAGAGGTTTGAGATTTGTTCTCCGTCGATTGATGTTGATTTGATGTGGTTGGTGAGGGTTTCGTGGTGAGTGGCAGCGAGGGTGAGTGTATTTTGGTTACCCGAAGAAACGAAAGTGATGATGGTTCTCTAAAACCCTAAAGAAAAGGAAAATAGAGTCTCTCTCTCTTGTTTCAAATGGGTTTATATGCGCACCATTAAACGCTGTCGTTTCAAGGGGAGTTCTTCGTGCATGGTTATGAGATATTTACATGATATATCCTTCACCCTTTGTAGTTCTCTGTTCCAGCCACTAATTGAATTCGAGCCTTTATATTTGTTGCATTCCCGTTTTTAGTCCCTTTTTGTTTATTGATTCATTCTGTTAATTTTTCAATTTTAGTGGTAAGCTTTCTTTTCTTTCATTTTAGTCACTCACTTTATTTTTGAGGGAAAAGGTATAATTGTTCTTTAGGCCCTAAAATTTAACTTTGCATTTGATTTGGTCACTGCCTTGGGTTTGATGTATGAGATTGCATGAATTTTTGGCATGTTTGACCATTTTTACTTTTATATTGTTATGATTTAGCCCTGACTTAGTGTTTCCTTTTATTTATTATTATTATATTATTGTTGTTGTTGTTGTTGTTATTATTATTATTATTATTATTATTATTATTATTATTATTATTATTATTATTATTATCTTTTATCTTTATTATAAATTTTTTATATTTATCATTATAGTCCATATACTTTTAATAATTTATTTAATATATTTTCACCATTTTATATTTATGTATGTTCACTTTATTAATTTTTAGTAGTTAATACTTCTGAAAATGATAAAACACCCTCATGTTTAATAGCATATTTCAATGTTTTGCTTGAATAGTTTCAAGAACAATTGTTGTAGAATAGGTGTGAAAAACATTGTTTAATAGAAGTAGCGCGATTCGATACGACATTCGAAAAAAGAAAACTTGAAATAAATCGAGTCTATTTTGATAAAAATGATATATTCATATGATTTATTTAATAGAAAGCTTTATTATTTTATTCGATATTTTATTCGATTTATATCCGATTTGCCTAATGTTGATAATCATAAATAAGAAAGGGGACATTCTTGTATATAGAAGAAATAGATGAGATAGACTTCCTATTGGTGGATGTGCATATCTGGAGGTTTCTTCTCAATAGAGAAACGTCCTTTAACAAGCAATTCAAAATAAATTGATCAAAGTAAAAGGATCACCTTTTAAATTTCGACTCAAATTTACAAATTCCACTACTACGACAATGTATAAGCGATTAGGTGCCAATTTTGGGCGTTGTGGGGGTGGTAATTCATCCTCACATGTAACCGACTCTCAAACCCCTTTAAAACGAATATTTGATGAACACAAACCAATTTTTTTCTTTAAAATGATTTTTCTTATTTTCTTAAAAGACGTTTAGATATCCGACCTATCTAACCCAAAGGTCGATGGTGACTCCAAATAAAATTAATCAAAAAATCCACATTCCCCCTAAAATAAGTCATAAATGTAAACTCAGGGTTTTTCTTTTCAAAAAAGGGAATTTCTCGTTTTAAAAAATGTTACGACAACTTGGTGACTCCGCTGAGGATTGGTTAGAGAGTCAGGCCATTAATCACTTATATATGTTGTTGTGGTGGTGGAAATTGGGGATTCGAGTCCACATTTAGCTTATGATTCTTTTATTGAACATTTATTAATTTATTATGCATTCTTTATGTAAATAGTTGTACTAATTTTTAAATTCATAATTTCATTTTTATTGAATTTTTCTTTTCGAAAGTGCTTTCACATTTACCGTATTCAAATGTTTGTAAGTTCCTCCTCACACACATCATGTGCATTTGCATGACATAAGCTCTATATCTGAGCTCTGTCCCAAGTAAGTAGGGGTGAACACATTTCTTTCATGGTGAATTTATTCCCCGTATGAGCCTTAGTAAGTAACCTTTGAGGCACACATATCTTATACCATTATATGAATTTATTACTCGTATGAGTGTAGGGAAGTGAACCCTCTTGAATTGAACTCATTCTTCTTAGGCCTATAATGGACGAGGATTAAGGGTTTGATAACCCAAGAGGGCACCGACATCAAGAACAATTCAAGTACCCTTTCCCATAGAGCCAGAACCATGCATGCAGTGAACCATATAAATGGTCTCCCTAGGTAGAGCTATATGAAACATATTTCCATTAATAGGTACCGAAATAAGAGTACACAAATGAGAAACGAATCTGCACCTTTACTCTAAGCTTTAAGTTCATAGCATAAGTTTATTTTCGAATGAAAGCATGCGAACTAGATACCATTTGATTAGGATAATTTCTTGAAATTAAAGTATGTTGGGTAGAAAGCATGTCCGAGTAGGATTCCTATTTAATAAAAGCATGTTGGGTAGATACCATGATGATGGAGTATGTGTTATATTAATCTCTGAATAACACTTTTATATGTATCGATCATCTCACCTGTACTAACTCATTTCTTTTCATTTCTTTTGTTATTTTTTGCTTTTTATGCATTACATTGTCATGGAATAATGTATATGTGTTGAACCACAATTGACTATCTAGTGGAAAAATTTTTATAAGTAGAGAAAAAAAATTAGTCAAGTAGCCGCATACACAGACATACATCGTTGGTTAATGGAAGATCAAATAGAACGAGGAGGAAACTCGTTTGAAGATCTTACATAAAAATTGACTGATAGAACAATTTTTTAGGTTTTAAAAGGTGATCCCTTGATTAAAGCAATGGTACAGTTGCAAAATCCTACCTACAAAGGTTTCACCTTCAATCATTAAGATATAATACACAATTCCAACATTACACAAGTATGATCCAAGATGGGGATCATATTTAGAAATGAGCCTCTATGTTGAAAATAGGGCTAATGTAAAGTGAAGTAAAATGAATTAAGTGGCGAAATAAATTAAATGACAAAGGTAAGTAAAAGTGAAAAACTTTACTGTTGTATATTCATCAAAAATAGGTTACAAGTTTAATAAATATATACAATAGGTGAGAACAAGTATTTAATTTAAACTAAATTACTTAGTAGTTATCCTTATCTATCTAACTTGCTAAGAGTTAGTGTTATATTAAAATAGTAACTAATTATCCTTATCTATTGCATAACCTACACTCTCCCTCAAGTTGGGGAGTAAATGTTGAAAAGACCCAACTTGGATATAATCTCATCAAAGGTAATTCTTGGAAGTGCTTTGGTGAGAATATCTGCTAACTGATTCTTCGTTAAAACATAATTGAGTTTCACTGTTCCACCATTCACCTTTTCAGAGATGAAATGTCTGTCAATCTCCACATGCTTCGTTCAGTCATGATGAACTGGATTCTTTGCAATACTTATTGCATATTTACTGTTACTTTGAAGTTCAAACCATTTGTTGGCACATACCCCAGCTCAGTTAACATTCTTTGAAGCCAAATTCCTTCACAAATTCCAAGTGCCATTGCTCTAAATTCTACTTCTGCACTACTTCGAGACACCACCGCCTGTTTTTTACTTCTCCAAGTAACCAAATTTCCCCAAACAAATGAATAATAGCCAATTGTAGATCTTCTATCTGTTAATTCACATGCCCAGCTTGAATCCGAAAAAATTCTTATTGTTCTATCATCACTCTTTCTAAAAATTAACCCATGTCCTGGTGTCATTTTCAAGTATCTTAGAATTATATTCATAGCCTCTAAATGTTTTTCTCTTGGATCATTCATATATTGGCTCACTATACTGACAAGGAACGCAATATCAGGTCTAGTAAGTGATAAATAAATTAGTTTACCTACTAGCCTTTGATAATGTTCTTTGTTCACAGGACTTCCCAATTCTTCTTTTCTTAGCTTAAGATTTTCTTCCATGGGTGTTTCTGTCGGCTTACATCCCTTCATTCCAGTTTCTGATAGTAGATCAAGCATATCATTCCTTCAATTGATCACTATTCCTTCTTTTGACATTGTAACCTCCATGCCTAAAAAATATCGTAAAGTTCCCAAGTCTTTGGTTTCGAACTCCTTCGCCAGTAGCTTTTTCAATCTTTCTATCTCCATACAATCATCACCTGATTTTGGTAATCTACATGGTTTTTTTGTATTACTCTTCACACCTAGTGGAATTCACATATATACTTCCCCCTCTAAGTTTCCATTTAGAAATGCATTTTTGATGTTTAACTGATGAAGCACCCAATTCTCATGAGCTGCTAATGATAGTAACGCTCTCACAGTGTTTAGTTTTGCTACCGGAGCAAACGTTTCATGATAATCAACTCCAAAAGATTGAGTGAATCATTTCGCCACTAATCTCGCATTATATGTTTTAATGCTACCATCAGATTTGTATTTTACTATGAATACCTATTTGTAGCTGACTAGTTTTTTATCTTTTAGAAGATCAACTATAATCCAAGTATTATTGTTTTCCAGTGCTTTTAATTCCTCTTCTACTGCCTTTTTCCACTTGGGATATTTCAATGCTTCTTCCACTATATCTGGAACAATAATGCTATCTACACTTGTTGTAAAGTTCTTAAAACAAGTCGTTAGCTTTCTATATGCAACAAATCTCTCAATTAGATAGTTTCTGCATTTTCTTACTCATTTCCTTTGAGCAATCAACAAGTCATTATCATCAATTAAAGTATTTAATTCAGTGGAAGAACTCTGATTACCTTTTTCATTCTCCAAAGGATTCTCGTTCAGTTCCGGTTCATGACAGTGTCCATGTTGTGTGGGAGACTCGAGATTAGATTCAGGGATTGATTTAGAAATTGGTTTTTATCGTCTCTTGTAAATCTGCAACTCGGATTGAGGTAATTGAGGTGAAGTGATATGTTGATCATTCCGAGGTAAATTTGTTTCGATGGACTGGTTTGGAAAGGATACATTTTATGGGTTCGGTAGTGTTGTTTGGTCTGGCTGTAGCAATTTTGTAGGCTTATTCGACTGGTTTAACTGGTTTGACGGTGTTGGTTGATCAAAAAGAGCTGGCTACAAATCAAGTGACTATTGTTGTGAGTCAACAAACTGATATTCATTATATGACTCCCCCTGAATAGCAGTTTTAAGGAAAAAAGGTTTTTTTTCAAAGAAAGTAACATCCATAGTAATAAAGAATTCTTGTACGAGGATAATAACACGAAAGCCCTTTTGAGTCGATAAATGTGAGTCAACAAACTGATATTCATTATATGACTCCCCCTGAATAGCAGTTTTAAGGAAAAAAGGTTTTTTTTCAAAGAAAGTAACATCCATAGTAATAAAGAATTTCTTTGTACGAGGATAATAACACCGAAAGCCCTTTTGAGTCGATAAATAACCCAGAAACACACACCGAAATGGTCAATGATCTAATTAGAACCTGAAATGAACATTGTTATGAACGAACATAGTACAACCAAAAACTCTAAGGGGTAACAATGAAGTCATAGATTTAAAATTGGGAAAAAACTAAAGAAAAATATCTCTCGGACACTTTAATTGTAATGGTTTACTAGGGAGATGGTTAATCAAATAAGTGGCAGTTAAAAGGGCTTCCCCCAAAAATAGTTAGGAACATTTTTGGAAAAAAGTAGAGACCGAGTAACCTCAATAAACTGCGTATTTTTTCACTCAACAATCACATTTTGTTGAGGAGAATTGACACACAAAGTAAGATGAACAATCCCGGTTTCCTAAAAGAAAGAACCCAAAACATTGGCAAAATACTTAATACCATTGTCAAAATGAAACATTTGGATTGAACACTGAAATTGGGTTTCAACCATCTTATGGAACCGTTTAAATATTTCACAAACTTTAGATTTGGTTTTTATGAGTAAGGTCCAGGTAGTACGAGTGTGATCATCAATAAATGAAATAAACCACCGAAACCCATGTAAAGATGCGACCCGAGATGGTCCCCATATATCACAATGGATCATGGTAAATGGTTTGGATGGTTTATATGGAGAAGGTAGATAAAAACTCTTTGTTTGTTTAGCAAGTGGACAAATATCACAAGAAAAAGATTTTAGATCTTTATTGACAAACAAATGTGGAAACAATTTTTCAAGATAAAAGAAACTGGGATGTCCTAAACGAAAATACAATAACATAACATCAGTTGAAGGTTCAAGTAAAGAAAATTTTTCTATAACACTGAAGGAAGTATATGGGTGGGAAAATAAAGTTACTGGAAGTAGGTAAAGACCCCCACAAAGCCTAGCACTACCAATCACTTTCCCCGAGCTGGAATCCTGAAATTCACAAAAATCATAGTTAAATTTCGTGGTACATCATAAATCGACAGACAACTTGCTAATGGAGATAATATTGCAAGTGAGATTGGGAACATAAAGAACATGAGCTAACAAAATGTCATGATTTATTCGAATAGATCCATGACCGACAACACCATATAGAGAACCATCAGCTGTTCGAATATGAGAGATAGACGAGTCGGCATGAAAAGTGTGAAAGAGCCAAAGATCACCTGTCATATGATCACTTGCACCAGAATCCATAATCCAAGTAGGGAGTGGTGGATGTATTAGCCAAAGTAGCAGAAGGAATTCTACCTGCAGGTACTGATTGGGAATGAGTGTTTAACTGACTAAAAACTACTGCAACTCTTGCATTTGTTTTTTAGTAAAAGAACTTCCTTGTAAATCAGTATTCACATCACAGTTTCCTTGAGTTTCACGTTGTTGATGATGTTTTGAAGACTTGCCATCAGTAGGCTTGCCATGTAATTTCCAATAGGAATCCCGTAGATGGCCAACCTTCTTACAGTAGTCACACCAAGGTCTCCCCTTCTTTGGCTGAGTAGTAGTTTGAGAGTGAGTGAGCAATGCAGACCCTTCAGCGGGTTGCGAATCAGGAATCATAACGGTACGTCGACTTTCTTCGCGTCGTATTGCAAAAAATATTTCTCGAATTGAAGGAAGAGGTTTGAGTCCTAATACTCATCCTCAGACTTCATCAAGATCCCGATGCAAACTGGACAAAAAACTAGAATATCTGGCACTGTTCAATAATCTTCTTGGATAGAGCGACATCTTCAAGACACCTCCATTCATGGGATTCGAACAAATCAAGTTGCTTCCATAGGCGCATCATTAGAGTAAAATACTGAGTCACGTTCATGTTATCTTGTTTGAGATTGGCAAGTTGATACTCGATCCCAAATAAAGTAATAGAATTTTCCAAATTCGAATATATTGCCTTTGCAGTACTCCAAATTTTAGCCGCTATTTTATACAGTAGAAAGTTTTCCCCCACAACAGGAATCATGGAATTGATGAGCCATGACATAATCATGGTATTCTCCCTTAGCCAGGTTGAATATTCAGGATCCTTATAGCAGGAACTGAGCGGGAACTGGTGTGGTCTCCAAAAGATATTGTTGTTTGCGCTGATTAGTTATATAAAGGTGAATAAATTGGGACCAAGCGATATAATTGTCACCATCAATCGGTGACAGGTGATAGAGGCTGAAGAAACATCAGAAAGGTTTGAATGGGGTGAATTAACAAGGAATTCCAAAGTGACCTCCAATGAACAAGTGTCAGAATTCATGATCGACGACTAGATTTAGGGTAAAAAAATAAAATCGGCATTTAGGTGAAGGATCAGTCACCTAACTGATACCATGTTGAAAATAGGGCTAATGTAAAGTGAAGTAAAAGGAATTAAGTGATGAAATAAATTAAATGACAAAGGTAAGGAAAAGTGAAAAACTTCACTGTTGTATATTTATAAATAATAGGTTACAAGTTTAATAAATATATACAGTAGGTGAGAAAAAGTATTTAATTTAAACTAAACTACTTAGTAGTTATCCTTATCTATCTAACTTTCTAAGAGTTAGTGTTATATTAAAATACTAACTAATTAGCCTTATCTATCGCATAACCTACACTCTACACAATCCCAATAGGGGTCATAAAGTACTTGAGAGAAAGAGTTATCGAGGATGAAACCCTGAGATAAAACATCAACCTACTTTAGACCAATTGTTCAAGAAAAGGCATGTCTATGAAAATGGACTGTCTTGAATAGTGAAGTCTTTTATCTATGATGAAACTTATTCTATGATATTCATCGTAAGGTTTAACACCTTTTGCATTTTCATCTTTACATTTTGCATATGCATTACATTTATTTAATCATTTTCACATCCATCATTAATGAAAATAAGGAATTAATTCGTGGAAGATTCCATGGTAGTGATCCTAATCACGTGATGTAGTATTAAGAATGAAAGCAAAATTTGAACAATTGAAAAAAAAATTGCAAGGGAATTTGTAGAAAATGCAACAATACTGAGAAGCTAAATTGGAACAATCATAAAAAGATAGTTGTGGATCACATCTTGAAAAACCATACCAACATGGTTAACTAGATTGTAGAGAAACTAGCTAGGCTCAGCCAGTGAAAAGAAAAAGAGTAGATTTCCTCGACCATTGAAACCCTTGAATGCATGATGGAACATTCTTCTCCACAACTAATTACCTCCCCCAGAGGCTTCCAAGCCACCAAGAAAGTTCCTTCACCCCTAAGACTCAAGTGGCCTTGAAAAAACCTCAAGGTGGCCCTATTGATCACAACATGTCTGATTATAATGAAATGGAGAAAGCTAGGAATGAGATCCTTGCAAACTTGAAGGATCAGTGCAAATACTACTTCAAATGATGGAGATGACATAGCTCTTAGGATGAAATGGATGCAAGGGAGTTAATTTTGGTTCTTGACCTGGTACTCCCACCCAAATTCAAGGTGTCTGAATTTTAAAAAATATAGTATAACTAGTTACCCTATAGCCATCTCAATATTTTCATTCAAAGGAAGATTGGATATACAAGCAATGATCAAATGATAATCCACTACTTCCAAGATAGTTTAACTAGACCAACTTCTAAGTGGTATAATCAATTGACTCGCACTCAAATCCGCTCCTAAAAGGATTTGGCTCATGCCGTTTTGGGTCAATACAAACACATGACTGACATAACCCCTTATTGAACAATATTGAAAAATATGGAGATGAAGCGTAACGAGAGCTTCCGACATTAAGAACAAAGATAAAAGGATGCTGTATATCAAGAATATCTACCAATGATCAAAAGGGATTTCATCATCATATTTATCGATACACTAAAGCCTCAATATATTTATCACATGTTAGGTGTTACTACTAAGAATTTATCCGACATCATCATGTGTGAGAGATGATTGAAAGGGCTTCCAAGATCGACAAGATATGGGAAACTGATAGGACTGACATGGAGAAAGAAACTAAGATCAATAGGGTGAGATCCATTTCAACTAGTCATGAGATAAAATCTCATAAGATGATCTACGAAAAGACCTGTATTGATCCAATTCCAATGGCATATGAGCAAATGCTTCTAACACTAGTTGATAGGAACCCTATGACTCCTGTCTAATTCAAGCCAAAGGAGTCCCCATTTCCTGAAGGCTATAATGTCAATGCCATATGTAGCTACCTCATAGGAAGCTCAGTGTACACTACTAAGAACTGTGGGGCACTAAAGCACAAGGTTTAGAATTCAATTGATTTAAGGGCATGGACCTTTGACCTATGATGAGGCATTATAATGTGAGTCAAGAAGAAGCCATTGCATCCACCATGAAGCTTTGCTGCACTTGCATGAAAAATCATTTCTTCTTGTTTGAACCTATTTTTTTTCTTTTTTTTAAAGGTTTGTAAGTCACTTGACATTAGAACATATTAAAGAAAATGCTACATTCTAAAGTTATGAACAATGAAACAAGTTTTTATGTTGAAATTCTTTAAATATCAACTAAATTAAATGCTATCTTGAGAATTAAAGTTATAATCTCTTTGGCAATTGAAAAGATTGAATCCTCGTAAAACAAGGACTCCTGATCCTACTACAAAAGATACACCCGAACTTCACACCATTCTCTTATAGAGACCAAGATAACCTTCTCCTCCCATGAAGAGGCGATCAAAAGGCTTGTCATTCAAGTATGTATAGAAGTAAACGAAATGGGTATCTCCTATGTATGTCATTGTAAAGCTGATATGATTGTGCTTTTATTGAGGACAATCAATTATGATCATATTATTTATAGATGGAATAGTGGAGTAGACAAATCTAGTTTAGGTCAATTGCTTGTGAATTTAACTCTAAGGATAAAATTTTCTAAGTCTCAATGACACTCAGAGTATAACATGTTCTTCTTGATGAGCTTAAGAAATAGAATCTGTATACCCAAGAAATTACTAAAGTATTATCATGAGGTAAGTGCAATAAAGCTAAGCTATTTCGCTAAAGAAATTGGTTATAGAGGTAATCAAAAGGTATGGCTTTATGAATAGGTTACTAACAGGGTTGTCGAAGTCATGCAAAATAAAAACTGATATTACTAAACTAACGTGCAATAATATCGAGATCAGGTCAAATCCCAAGAGAGCTAAAATTAAAATCTCAACGTTAAAGCAATAAAAAATAAAATAGGGGTTTTGGTTTATGAAAATAAAATAAAGAAATATAGCTAAAAATAAAAATAACGAAAATCAATTCTTACAAAACTTCCAATTTAAAGGTGTGTTTTTCATCCAATTGTAATTTTGATCATAGGCTTAAAAGATTGATTTTTCAATATCCAAGTAATTAGTCACTTTCTCAAAACCGTAACTAGTATGGTTCCCCTCTTATAATTGATTAGCCTACTCATTTGTAACAAGTATTCAAATCAAATCTTACCATTAATGATAGCATTAAAAATCACGGGAACGACTAAAACAAAATCAATTAATTTTGTATCTTTATTTCACCGGAGACTAACATGCGCGATGTCATGTTCAAATAAAAAAATGTAATAAAAACAAATCATGAAACTTACCCCTTGCTACTTATGAATAGCGATATCAAATTCAATATTGAATTAAGTCGTCAATTTAATCAATATCAAGAATTTATAAAATAAGAACAAGAAATAAATATTACTTGGATTAAAGGAGGAATACTAGTTAAGCACAACCCTCATAAAATTACAATGAAATCGTTTGACCTTTGAATAGGAAATAAAAGTTTAACTACTCATGGTGGAATAAAAATACAGGAGAGAAGAATAAGTTGTGATGTAGAAAGATAGATAATCCTTGAAGAGGGCTAATGTGCTATTTATATAGAGAACCAAATCCCTAAAAGAAAGGTAAATCTCCTTTAATAAATCTAAATCAAATAAGGAAAAATCTAAAATAAAGGTAACTCAAAATAAATAAATTCCTAATAGAAAAGAGATTGATTATTGACCATATACTTTCAAAATAATTGAAATATTTATAAAAGTGAGTTTCATCCCGAATTTACTTCTAAAAATTCAGACTCTTCATATCATACATCAATTACGTGTAAGTTATAAGGTGCGATCATGCCTTTTAGAAATGATATCATGCCTAGTTCCACATTCCTCATATTAGTTATCAGTCGCATGTTCGTTATAAGGTGTGGTCATGATATATCAAAGATAGTCTTATGCTCAAATCCATTGATGAGTGTTCAAAATTGCATTTATTTTGTTGATAATTATTCTTCGTTAGTTTAATGGGATATCTCGATGGTTATGACTGTTGCTTGCCTTGGTTGACTTTCTAGTTTTGTCACAATCCCTTTTTTACAAGCTTGAGTTGATTTTGTTATGCACGAATAATTTATTCGAGTTGATGAAAGATTTTAAACTTGTGATATAATTGTTAATTTTTCTTAAATAGGAACTTGTGCTTGTTTGCTAATTATTGATGTTATCTTTAGATGTGTAACTTTGTGAGGCGATTGTGAGTGGTAGATCGTTTGAATGTGACTGGATGATAGAATCGGGGTGAGGTACTTGGGTTGTCATCTCGTTTTATTTCAAAAATTCTCTGACGAGTTGAAACTACAAAGTTAAAAAAATAGAGAGAAGAGCGAAAAGGGAGGAATTTTAAAAAAAAGAAGAAAGAGAGGAGAAAAACGAAAAAAATTAAAAGGAAAAAATTAAAAGGAAAAAATTAGAGAAAAAAATAAGCTCTTGAATAAAAAAAGAGTGAGTAATACAAAAGGGGAAAAAATAAAACTAACACTCTGCCAATCGTTTATCAAGAGGAAACTCAACTTGGTTTGATTTTGTCTCACAAAAAATAGCAAAGCTCTACATATATACCTCTTATTCATTTGGTTAATTGTCATTTATTGGATTATCCTTTTACTCTTATTTGGTTATCTTTTCTAACTTCTTCAATCCATGCATGTACATGGGATTTGAAAAAACTTTTTGAGGGAATCTTTTGTCTGTGATGGAAATGGGAATTGAAGTATGCTTGAGGACAAGCATGTGATAAGTGAGGAGGAATTTGATGAGTGTTGAAAATTACATTTGTTGATAATTATTCCTCGTTGACTATTTGATATTACTGATTTAGTTTTGTTTTGCTTTTTTTTTGTGTGTGCAAGAACTCATTTTCTATAACCAACAATAAAAATGGCGAATTCTTCATTTCTTTTATTTTTTGAATTGTGGCTAGAGTAGTGAGCATGACCTAGGGCATGAAGGTCTCTGACGTGGAAGATCTAGAACAACCAAACAACAGTAGGTTGTAGAAGACAATCCAGTCATCAACTTCTGGATGAGTGATCTATAGAGTTATCTTAGGGTATTTGAGTTTGAATTTTAAAAATATTTTTAGGATTTATCTTTTGATTATTTTTAGGATTTATCTTTTGGGTGATTTCTTTTAAATATTTTCTTTTATCTTTAGGAAGTTTATTTTATGTAATTCTCTAGGCTATAAATAACCCTTACGGTGAAGCTTGAGAATGTACTTTCACTTTTGATTTATAAAATTCTCTCAAATTGTTTTATTAAAATTTCTTTTTAATTTAGCCAAGATCTTAGCGATGACTCAATTCCTATTGTTAGAATTTAAAATCACTTAACATCTTCGGATAACATTCTCGATTTTATGAAATCTTAATTTGGTAATCGACCTTTTTTTTTAAATCTTTACACTTTCATTTCAAAAAGTGCACGTTAGTTTGAATGTTGTTTGGGTTTACAGTTTGGGGGGAAGAATTGGTTGGTATTAATTCAACATCCTAGGAACAAGATTTGCAGCGTTCCACTAAGGTGAATCGAGATCGGATTCGACTGTCGTTAAGACACCATTATCTGAGCATGGGCTTTTCTACTGCTTAAAGCTACATTGTTACTAACGGCGATAGCCGTGGTTAGTTCAAGTAAGAACTGAATTTTATAGATTAACTTGGGAATATTGGTTTACTAGAGAGAAAAGTAAGGTACACGGCTTGGGCCTTGTCGACTATAATAGGCATGTATCTGGAGTAAAATCTTTTTTCGATGATCAATTGGAATTGAGGCAAAGCGAAGCTTGAGGCTATATTCATCTTATAAATTTTCTTTCAAAAATTTACCTTGCTTTATTTCCTTTTTCTTTAAATTTTAAATCCCATATTTTTCTTTTCTTTATTTTTTGTTTCAGGATCAAAGCATTTCAATATCAAAAGCTCCTTTGTCCTTATGGATCGACCCTTCTTTTCTTTAATACATTTTTATTTATTTTATTTTTTGAGAATAAGGAATAATTTATTTGACAATTATGAAGCTTGTTCCACTTTCTTCTTATCAATCATTAGTCGCATGTTCGTAATAAGGTGCAATTATGCCTTATCGAAGATAGTCTTATGCTCAACTTCACATTCTTCCAAAAGACTTGATTCTCACATAGAAGGCTAAAAACATGATTTTGATTTGATTTTCACTATTGCATCCGTATTTCACCTCCTAAATCAAAACACAAATAATTTCCATAATTAAGCTCAAATTATAATAAGGATATAGAAGAATTAAACAAAAACAGATGTATATAATTACAACTTATCAAATTTCCCCACACCTAAATTATAATAAGGATATGGAGGAATTAAACATAAACAAGAAAGTTCTAGAATAAACACACTATGTTTAACACACTAATCAAAAATAAAATTGAGAAAAATATAAAAACTTCTTGTAGGCTCAAGATCTCACAAAAATGTGTAATTTGCATCAATTCTGGTGCATTTTTCACTAATAAACTCATGAGACGCCATCAATTTTTTTAAGAAAACACTAATCGTGTTCATCTCTTTCATGCATTATAATCCAAACCAAATGTATTCAGAACAAACAAGGTATTCTAAGATATTAAGCAAGATTCAATAATTCAAAAAATAAGTCAGCATATATGGATTGAAGTACACCAAAATTCAAGCACAAGAATTCTTTTAAAAAAGAAAGAAAAATTTTTTGAAAAAAAATCACAATCCTTAATGAAAATAATCTTAACAAAATGAAATCATGCATGAAATATCTCCCCCATACCTAAATCCTACATTGTCTTTAATGTATAACAAAATAAATTGCTTAAAAAAGAAATTAAAGATAAAAAGGGAAATTAAAAGTTATCTATCCTAATGTGTGAGCAAATTGGATCGAGATAGTGAAAGGTGATGGTGGATAAAGAAGTGAGATTCTGTAATGTTGCATGAGTCACCGATGGCGGTAATACTGGTTTTACCTTGCTCATATTTTCAATGGCATGATGTTGCGTGTTGTGAGTACTATAAAATTATATGCAAATAATGTGCAAGTACACACAATCACTACTCTATCAGAGTATAGTCAGTGATGATAAGTAGCAATGGATAATGTCACGAGAATGAAAAGTGTGTGTTGAATGACGTGGATTGATAGTTTAATGGGGTAGCAAATTGAAATGTAGTGGAAAGAGCATATTATAATGTTGAAAATGATAGAAAAGTCAAGACAATGAAAAATGGTAAAAATAGTAAATAAATGATAGTTTGATAATCCTCACAAAACAAACTTCCACAAGAATGAATGGTAGGGATTGATTTAATGATGCTAAAACTTATCTCTCTAGCAAATTTGATTTATCTAAACGTCACTTGCTTGACAGGGTTTGATGAAAGTGCTTCTGCTATCTCTAGTCAAAGGAACATAATAGAAAAGAATGCCACGACATCACCTCTTAGTCTCAACTATGGCAACCTATGCTATTGATTCAAATTACCCCTCTTAGTCGTTCAAATCCTATCTTAGTCTCTCTCAAGCACTAAGGGATTATGATATATTATTACTATGCCGATTCTAAGCTTAAGAAAAATACTACACCCCATTGCTTATGTGGATCATATTTGTGTTTCTCTCGAATACTACTAGTATTAATGATTAAGTTTCTCTCGAACACATAGCCTCTATCTAAGTAATGGACACTCTCATGCCTCATACAAACTTAGAAGATTAAACATTCATAAGCAAAACAAGTAAATGTAAAAGATAAACTTAAATCTACCATTAAAATAATAACAAACATCCATAAAATCAACTCCACCAAATATGGTTAGTTCATGGTGGGGTTCGAATCATCCATGAAACAAAGCATGAAATTCATCCGTTACAACAACCCAATATCAAATGAAAAATAACAACAAAGGGGAAGGGGGAAGAAGCCTTCAACGCGTGCAGCCAGAGCTCTCCTCAACCACCACGACTCACCTTAGCTTGCTAGCTCCTCTCGGACACCTAGCTCACCACTCCTTGGAGCTTGTTAATGGAGGTACACCACTAGAGAATGGAAGGAAGGATACGGTGGAGAAGGTGAAGAAAATTTAGCTGAAGATTGTCAATGTGTCCTCCTTTTTCTCTCTCATATGAGGTGTATTAAATAATAGAAAATATCCATGGGTATTAATGGGCTTAAACATTCTAGTTACCCATCATACCCCTAGAGTCACTCCTTCAGCGTGAGTCTTATCCTCCCAGGTGGCAGTGGTCCCTAGCAGGCGGTTATAACCATCAGATACGTGCCTTGCCAGATGTAATTTAATAAAAATATCTGTTTGTCCTTTTCTGCACCATAAATTCCAAGGTATTTCAATATGCTTCAGCAACGTGTGATGTCACGACATTATTTCCCAGTGCAACCTTTTGCTTGCTATTTCGTGCACAACATAAACAACCACACCTTTCCCTCTTACAACACATTTACAAGATATAAAATAACACCACCACCACTAATACAACTATATGCAACTACATGATCCTAAAATGACCAAAATGAGATTTTAAACAAACAACAACTTAAGTGAAAAATGCCTTAAAAGTAACATTTTTAGGGAGTTATCACACCCCCAAACTTAAGCTATTGGTTGTCCTCATACAATGGATAACACTTAACACAAACATAATGTCATGGCAATGTTCAATAGCAAAATAGTCAAGACAAAAATAGAATTTCAACCCTCAGAAAAATTAGGATTCAACATGCTAGACATATCAAGAATTCAAGTATCTTTCCCTAGGTCAAGAGTCTTTGTGGTAGTGTGTGTGCATGATTGTATCCAATCTATGCTTAACAAATTTAAACAATTTCTAATCGAGTCCCCTAGTTTTACCCCAACATTTACTTATTCATTAAGCACATTTAGACTCTTTTTTCCAAAGCTACTACGAGGAGAGTCAGCCGATCACACCTACTTTCCCACACTCTAGGTGAAAGGGAGCATACCTTTCACCCCCTAGCTAGTTAGGTAGAGTCATCCCGTGACTACTTTCATTCACTCATATGCATTTAACTGCAATTTATTCATGAAAGTTCCAGGCAATGCCACAACAAATAGGAGTGTCCCTCTACAGCTATATTGAAGTATTTATTCACAATCTCATATATAAGGGAGTTATCATTGATTTATCATTTAAGCACAATACCAAATTTCGATGCCAAGACTAACCAGAGTTCCTTCATAAAAATTTTATAAATTTCCTAAGTATAAAGAACATACAAATCGTGTAAGAATAATTCACAAAGCATAAATCCCTAGAGTCAGTTATATCATTTCCAACAGTCATTTAGATTTAATTTCTAGCCTAAAATTTCATCATCATTGGGTATCACCAAAACATTTTTTCTAACTATCTTACTAATTACTGATGCCATGACATAACGTTATGCTAATACTATCATGCACATGTTCTACAAAGTAAACTACCTCCCCAAACTTAAGGTAAGTATTGTCTTCATTGCTTAAAGAGAACTAACTAAGAAATAAAACTACATGCCATGCAATGGAATGAAAAAATGAATGCAAATGGAGGTACCTCATTTTTTCGGTGGTGGTGATGCAGTGGAGGTGCTAGCAGCTCCTTGTCTTGTATGCTTACGAAGTGGTGCAGGACTGAAATTGAAAAAAGTAGAAAAATAATGAGAGATGTTAATGCGTCCGGTCGATGTCTTTGTATGACGGCTACTGCATCGAGTAGGAGTAGGTTTAGGTGCAAGAATAAGAAGGGGGTTCTGTCAGTTGGAACCACATGTGAGTCTAGTGTCGAGGATTGGGGAGGGTTTGAAATTCGTTCATCAACAGGGGGATAAACTTTATCTGGTTCTAGAGATGCCTCGATATTGAATACCGGTAGAATTTGATCTGAATAACCTACAAAATTCTGTTGCACATGGGGATGTATTTATTGAAACATAGTTTCCACAACAAGATCTCTGTGTTTCACATATCCAAAGAAATTTTTGATATCACTGTGCAAAACATGTAACTAAGTCTGGGTTTGCATGAAGACTTCTTTGAGGGCAAGCAGTCTTGCCTCAACATTAGATAGTACATCATCCACATACTATTCATTAATAGGGGCATTAGATTTTGGGTTTTTAAAACCCAACAGTAATGGTAATCGAGCCCTAGTAATACCTGAAACTCCTGATAAAAGTACATCATCCACATACTATTCATTAATAGGGGCATTAGATTTTGGGTTTTTAAAACCCAACAGTAATGGTAATCGAGCCCTAGTAATACCTGAAACTCCTGATAAAATTTCATCAAAAGAACTTTCACATACCTTTTTCTTGTGACACAAAGAAGTAATAAAATTTGGAAAAACTATATAACTAGCCTTTTTACCCAAGCATTCATGCACTTGCTGAGTAATAATTCTACCCACTTGAACAGAACGGGTTACCATAATAGAATGTAACATCATTAATAGGGGGAGAGATACCATTGTATTATGGGCTGTTGGCATTAGCTTGTGCTTCATAAAATGGTTCCACAGCTTGGCACGTAGTTGGAGGTGTTCATGGTTAACCGATTAATGGTTTGGCGGCTATTGCAAGAGGTATTCGAAAAACACAAATCCTCCAAAACTCTATCGTAAGTTACACTGTAGGTGTATTTCTCAAACTTTGCATGTTGGTCTTCAATACCCTGCAAATGAAAGTAACGATTAATGGCGGTTGATGTAAATTGAATGTACTTACCTCGCACAAAAATATAATGCTGGTTAGGTTTGGAAATATTGGCATAAAACTCTTTCACCAATATGCGTTCACAGAACTGTGGTGCCTTGCAACCTTGTGCCACTTGTGTGGAGTGACTATATCCATCACGTCTGGTTTGAAACCACCATCAAGTTCATATGTAAAAATGAACCATAACTCAAAGAAAAGCTTTTGATTTTTGAAAGTTTAAAACCTTGCTTTTTCTTCATCATTTTTGAATTGTTGAGTAATAGGAGGTTTTGTCTCTATGGCTCTCGTACACACCATTTTTGTAGCATTTTGAAGAAAGAAAAATGAAAAAGGATTGAGCTTTGTGTACTTGGAAAGCTTGAAGAGTTTCGGCTATAGAGGAAAATAAGGGATGGGGAAAAAAAAGAAAAAGCAAACAGTAAAATTAAATGTGATGTGAAAAGAAAATGGGGAGAGAGAGATAAAAATATGGAAATAAAATAAAAGAAAGGAATAAATGAAAAAGAATATTTTCCCCTTTAAATTGCTTTGTATTTTCTTCCCTTGATAACCGCTCCATGTACGACTGCAATACTATGGGTCCCCTACAAAAAATAAAATTATGCATGAAAATAAAATAAGAATACAAATAAAAATAATGGAAAGAATAAATTTATTTTTTATGCACAGCCAACGGAATTCAATGTCGTGGCATTGAAATTTGGTTTTCAGTTGGGCAACTCCAGCATTGTACATGTATATCACTGCCTTGTTGCGCAGAGGTGGAACTCCATTGTAAGCTTTAAGACGCTGGCCGTTGGATTTGAAGATAATCCCATCATCTATGTTCTTGATGTCAAAAGCTCCATGGGGATAAACATAATGCACCTCAAATGGTCCTGACCATCGAGATTTAAGCTTCCCAGTAAAAAGTTTAAGTATGGAATTGTAAAGCAACAACTGTTGGCTAACATGAAAATGTCGTGGCATCAGTTTTTGTTCATGCCACTTCTTGGTTTTATTTTCTTGTATATCCACACATTTTCATATGCTTATGTCCTTAACTCTTCTATTTCATTAAGTTGCAGTAATCTCTACTCCCCAGCTAACTGAGCATCAAAATTCAATCACTTAATGGTCTAGTATGCCTTATGTTTGAGCTCGATTGAGAGATGATAGATCTTCCCATACACCATCTTGAATGGTAACATACCCAGAGGAGTTTTGAACGTTGTTCTGTATGCCCAGAGTTCTTCATCTAACTTTGGTGACCAATCCTTCTGCCTTGGGTTCACCACTTTTTCTAAAATATGCTTGATCTCGTGATTGGATATCTCATCTTGACCATTTGTCTGTGGATGATATGTCATGGCAATCTTATGACGAACTCCATATCTCCTTAGTGTCTTGGCAATCAACTTGTTATCGAAGTGGGTTCCCTCATCACTAATGATGGCTCAAGGTACTCCAAAATGAGTGAAAATATTTTTGTGCAAACACTTAAGTACGGTTTTAGAGTCATTCCTTGATGTTTCTATTGCTTCTACCCACTTAGATATATAATCCACTACAAGAAAGATGTTTAGATCACCTCCAGAAGATGAGAATGGTCATATGAAATCGAAGCCCCAAACATTAAATAACTCTATTTCCAAAATACTTTACTGTGGCATTTCATGTCACCTGGATATGTTTCCAGTACGTTGGCATCGTTCACAATTGTAAAATGTCTGAGCATCTTTGAACAGAGGTGACCAATAAAAGCCTGATTGCAGGACCTTGGAAACAGTCCTTGCTCGTCTAAAATAGCCTCCACTTGGGGCCGAGTGATAATGGTATAAAACGTAACATATTCCTTTTCAGGTACACATAGTCTAATGAACTGATATGCACAATGCTTGAACAAACATGGCTCGTCCCAAAAATAATACATTGCATTGTGCTTGAATTGCTTTTTTCCTTGGCTGTTCAAATCATGGCATTCAAAATTTTTCTCTAGCCTAGATAAATGACCAACAACTTGGTTCTCAGTACCTTTTCTATCTACAACCTCTAAGTCAAATTCTTGAAAAAGTAAAATCCACTTAATAAGTCTGGGCTTTGCATCCTTTTTGTTCACTAAGTATTTTCATGAACAATAACTTTAGTGCCTACTATATATGGTCTACATTTATCAAAAGAAAATACCATGACAAGTAATTCTTTCTCAGTGGTGGTGTAGTTCAATTGTTCTTCATTCAAGGTACGACTAGCATAATATATAACATGAAAAAGTTTTCCTTGGCGTTGCCCCAAAACAACTCCTACGACATAATCACTCGCATCACACATCAGCTCAAATGGTGATATCCAATCAGGAGGAACTACAATAGGTGTTGAGATCAATCATTATTTTAGCTCAATGAATGCGCCAAGGCATAACTCATCAAACACAAAGAACTGGTTTTTTTGAAGCAATATGCACAAGGGCTTAGATATCTTTGAGAAGTCCTTGATAAATCTTCTATAAAATCCAACGTGTCCAAGGAAACTCCTTATACCCTTGACCGAATTTGGTGATGGCAAATTTTTAATTACTTCAATTTTTGCTTTATCCACGTCAATACCCTAGTGAGATATCTTGCGGCCTAACACAATGCCTTCAGTCACAATGAAGTGTCATTTCTACCAATTTAAGACTAGATCAATTTCCTCGCATCTTTTGAGAACTTTTTCCAAATTATTGAGGCATCACTCGAAGTCGTCTCCAGAAACAGAGAAGTCATCCATGAAGATCTCAAGGAAGTCCTCAATTATATTAGAAAAAATAGCTTGCATACAACGTTGAAACGTTGCCGGGGCATTACAGAGTCCAGAAGGCATCCTCTTAAAGGAAAAAGTGCCATAGGTACAAGTAAATGTAGTCTTCTCCTGGTCTTTTGGTGCAATGGAAATTTGATTGTAGCCTGAATACCCATCTAAAAAGCAATAGAATGCTTTGCCTGCCAATCGATCCAATATTTGATCGATGAAAGGTAGAGGAAAATGGTCATTCATTGAAGATTTGTTGAGCTTACGATAATCCATACATATCCTCCATCCAATAACAATGTGAATGGGTAATAACTCATTATCCTCATTTGTAACCATAATCGTGCCTCCTTTCTTTGGCACACATTGGACAGGGCTCACCCATGAGTTATTCGATATAGGGTAAATCACTATAGCATTAAGCCATTTCAGAATTTATTTCATTACCACTTTCTTCATAATAAGGTTGAGTCTTCATTGTGGTTCTATCAAGTTTCTGTGGCATTCCTTTAGAAGAATCTTATGCAAACAAATCGTGGGACTAATTCCTTTCAAATTAGCCATAGTTCAACTAAGTGATTTCTTATGCTGCATCAAAACACTTAACAAGCTTTTCTCTTGGTTAGTAGTAAGGATAGAGGAAATAATCAAAGGTAAAGTATTTTCGTTACCCAAGTAAACATATTTAAGATGCCCTGGAAAGAGTTTAAGCTCTAGGGTAAGTGCATGCAATAACGATGACTTAGGAGGAATAAATTCATCAAAATTAAAAGGTTCAAAATTATACCTGATCTAGCTAGGAGTAAGCTAGATTGCTCCACCAAAATTAGGAAGTTGTCATGCTCCTCTAAGCTTTCATCATCCATCAAATATTCCTTGTCTACTAGCTGAATCAAATTGTTCTGGCAAAGTTGTTCAATTTCTTCTTCAATCAATGAGTTCAGTTCAGAAATGCCTTCGTATTCTTCAATCTCATCAACATACGACCAATGACTAGGAAAGGTATACCAGAATGATGGCTACCTTGGCATCAACTTCACAGTCAAGAATAAGGTAGTCGACTGGAAACACAAATTTATCCACCCTTACTATGACATCCTTAACTCTCCCTTTAGGTTTAACATGGGATCGGTCAGCAAGTTGTAAAATAATCGAGGTAGGTATCATATCTCGTATGGTAAGCTTCAAGAATATAGATTTCGGCATTATGTTCACACTTGAACCAATATCACATAGTGTCTTTCCAACAAAATTAACTCCTATAGAACAGGGAATAATGATGCTACCCAGATCATTTTGCTTTGGTGGCAACTTACTCAATGAAGAACAAAATTCTGTTGTTGTGGCAACTATCTCATATTTCTCTATTTTCCTCTTATTGGTGTAAATTTCCTTAAGAAATTTGGCATACGTAGGCATCTGTTCAATATCTTCCAAGAGAGTTACGTTAATATGGAGATGATAAAGAATATTCACAAAATTTTTGAACTGAACTTCATCATTATGTTTTTTCAATCTTTGCAGAAAAAGTGGTGGGGGTCTAGCTTCCTTAACTACAGGAGTAAGAATTACTTTTGCCTTGGCATCAAAATTTTGTGCCTTTGCAGGCTCACTAGTAGAACCCTCCTCCTTGTCGTTCTCAGAAATGATATAATAATGTAATTCAGCTTCAACCTCTTCAGTAGTGGGGTTAAAATCATCATGTTGCGTTCCCCTAATCTTGACTTGTTGGTTAATTTTTTTCCACTCCTAAGGGTTAACACGTTACAATGCTCTTTTCCATGCATTTTAGTGACTTCAGTGTTACTTGGCAAATGTCCTTACCGATGCTCTTGCAATACCTCAACAATCTGACCAACTTGACCTTCCAAAGCTCTCAAAGATGAAATTTGGATTTGAAGTAAGGCGCCTTGGCTATGAAGTAAATCTCCTTGATTCTTAATTAAAGTATAATGGTCTTGTAGCATATTCTTCGTAGTAGATATGAAATCTTGAATTGTAGCTTCCAATGAACTAATGCTCACTGAAGATGAAGCTCCTTTGTTGGTATTATGCAATGGTATATCATTTTGGTAGCCTTGAGATTGAGTGTGATTTTGCTACCTAGTGGATTGACTAGCATTGTTGGCTCCTTGATTCTCCATGAGAAATTGGGATGCGGATGCCATCTTACAATATAAGTGTTAGAATAAGGATTATTGTTGCCTCGATTGAAATTACCTACAAAGTTGATGGACTCATGTTTGGTCAAGCATTCTCTCTCATGATGACTGCGTTGGCATAACAGACATGTCGAGCTAGCTGTTTTAACTTCTTTTACCTCAGTGGAGCGTTGTAAACTTTTTAGCACATTAGTAATAGTTGAGAGTTGAGAGGACACCAAGTCCTTGGTATCTACCTCGAATGTTCCAGGTGTTCTCCTCCCACTCCCAAGCCTTAAGAAAGGAAATTGATAGTCATTATTGGCAATTTTATCCAAAATAGCAAACATCTCGGTAGGTGATTTATCAAGCAATGTCCCATTTGTCGAGGCATCAAGCATAATCCTCGTGGGTGCATTGACTCCATTATAAAACATAACTACTTGAGTCCAATCTTGAAAACCATGATTTTAACACTTTTGAAGCAAACCCTTGTAACGCTCCCAACACTCATACATAGATTCGTTGTTTCCCTGGCGAAAGGATGCTATGTCATTCCTTAGCTGAGTGTTCATGTTCGGTGGGTTATCTCATAATAAGAAGCTCTTGTGAAGATCGACCCATGATTTTATCGAACTGGATGGAACACCACTCAACTAATCTCTTGCTTGGTCACACAAACAATATGGAAACATCTTTAATTTTAGCACATCCTCGTAGACTCCTTCTTGGCGAAAAGAATCACAAACCTCTAAAAAATTACGAATATGCTGCCTGGCATCTTCAATTGGCATGCCTCCAAACTGCCCTATGGAATTTAACATATTGAACATGACTGATTTAAGCTCAATATGTGCAGCTTGAATTTCGGCTGCCACAATTCCAGGATTTAGATCATCTAGCATCGTATTTAAATGATCACGAATAACACGGGCCTAACGGCAGGTCCAACATTTTGTAATGCCTCAACATTATGATTTATGTTATCTTGACTAATGCCCTGATTTCCAAGTTGATACATATTTTCTCGAGCACGTTGACCACGTCTCCTTTGTCTAAAGAGTCCTTCAATATCAGGTTTTATGGGTTCCAATGGCTCGTTAGAATGTCTTCTAGGCATACACCAAATAAGCCCAAAAAAGAAAAAAATAAGTATAATGTAAACTATACAAGAATATAGAAATAAAAATAAAATGCTTTGGAAAAAATAATTAACTTCATGTTGCAATCCCCGACAACGGTGCCAAAAACTTATTGCGTGTTACGAGTACTATAAAATTATACCCAAATAACATGCAAGTATATACAATCGCTCAAGTAATAAAGTGATGAGTGAGTATCATCTCCACAAGGATTGGTGGAAATTACAAAGTTTAACCAAAGCAAAGCACTACTCTATCGGTGTATAGTTAGTGATGATATGTACCAATGGAGAATGTCACGATAATGAAAAGTATGTGTGGATGGATGTGGATTGATAGTTTAATGGAGCATCAAATGGAAAGGTAGTGGCAAGAGCATACTATAATGTTGAAAATGATAGAAATGCCAAGACAATGAAAAACGGTAAAAACAGTAAATAAATGATAGTTTGATAATCATCACACAATAAGTTTCCATGAGAATGAATGGTAGGGATTGATTTAAGGATGCTAAAACTTATCTCTCTAATAGATTTAATTTATCTAAACGTCACTTGCTTGACAAGGTTTGATGAAAGTGCTCCTGCTATCTCTAGTCAAAGGAACCTAATAGAATATAATATAATGACATCTCCTCTCAGTCTCAACTATGGCAGCCTATGCTATTGATACAAACTACCCCTCTTAGTCGTTGAAATCCTATCTTAGTCTCTCTCAAGAACTAAGGTATTAGGATATAATATTACTATGCCGATTCTAATCTTAAAAAATACTACACCCCATTCCTTATGTAGATCTTACTTGTGTTTATTTCGAATACTACAAGTATTAATGAAAAGTTTCTCTTGAATACCTAGCCTTCATCTAAGTAATGGACACTCTCATGCCTCCTACAAACTTAGAAAATGAAGCATTCATAAGCAAAACAAGTAAATGTAAAATATAAATTTAAATCTACCATTAAAATAATAACAAACATCCATAAAATTAACCCCACCAATTAAGGTTAGTTCATGGTGGGGTTCTAATCATCCATGAAAAAAAAAAAGAAATTTATCTGTTCCAACAACCCAATATCAAATGAAAAATAATAGCAAAGGGGAAAGGGGAAGAAACCTTCGACACGCGTAGCCGATGCTTTCCTCAACAACCACGACTCGCCTTAGCTTGCTAGCTCCTTTCGAATGCCTAGCTCGCCACTCCTTGGAGCTCGTTAATGGAGGAACACCACTAGAGAATGGAAGGAAGGATATGGTGGAGAATGTGAAGAAAATTTAGTTGAAGATGGTCAATGCGTCCTCCTCTTTCTCTCTCATATGAGGTATATTAAATAATAGAAAATATCCAAGGGTATTAATGGGTTTATTACTCCAACATACAACACATTTACAAGATAAAATAGCACCACCACCACTACTGTAACTACATGCAACTACATGATCCTAAAATGAACAAAATGAGCTTTTAAACAAATAATAACTTAAGTAAAAAAGGCTTTAAAAGTAGCCTTTTTAGGGATTTATCACATGACAATTAAAATTAGGAAAAACTCAGTGCGTTGTCCTCAATAGAATGTTTTCATACCTTATTCCAATCAGTGATTTGTCCAAAAATAAAATTTGGGAGAATAAAAATTAGTAGATAGATTTCAATAAAACGTGGCACGCCTTTTTCGAAATATGTATTTTCCAAAAAGATTAAAATTAAAAAATGAAATATAAAATAAAATAAACCAAATGGAAAGAGAAAACAAGGCAATAAAAATTGGGTTTCCTCCCAATAGCACAATTGTTTAACGTCGTTATGCTCGACAAGGCTATGGTGACTTGGTCAACCATCGACATAATTGGGTAGCTCTAAGTGAAAACCATCATGGAATATTTTTAATTTTTAGCCCTTCATTTTCATGATTTCATTTCAATCTAAACTCCTAATTTTCACTTCAGCATGAGAAAACACATTAGTAACTATATATAGTTCTAGCAAACGAGAGAAAAACTTACCTGCCATAGGTTTTAATCGAGTTTTATATAACAACACCTTTTTTCCTATCTCAAAATGTTTCTTGATAAGCATGTTGTTATTAAATAATTTGGATTTTTCCTTATAGATCCTCAAATTTTAGCTTTGTCTAGGTCCATGTTGCATCGACGAACTTCCCAATATGCTTTATGCTCTATCTCCATAGTTGTTATTAAATAATTTGGATTTTTCCTTATAGATCCTCAAATTTTAGCTTTGTCTAGGTCCATGTTGCATCGACGAACTTCCCAATATGCTTTATGCTCTATCTCCATAGGTAAGTGACACACCTTTTTGTAAACCAATTAGTATGGAGAAAACACCCATGGGCATTTTATAGGCTGTGCAGCAAGACCAAAGAGCATTGTCTAAATGAAGGTTTCAATCTTTCCTTTAGCACCCACTTCCAGTATACGTCTCCGTACACGACTCATAAATGTCACATGACTTTTAAAACATTTTCATACTTGAAAACCAGTACAATTTTGTTTCTTTAAATGAAATGTTTAATAATATAGTTTATAAAACGTTCTTCAACTACTAATATATAAAATAACGTTTAAAAATCCATCAAACAATAATTTAAGTTCAAACGTAATATAATACTACAACCAAATACCAAGTATCTTATCACAGTATCACAACATATATAAGTACATGCCAACTAGTAATATCAAAATAAACATATAGAGATGTCATACTGTTACTAATGAGACATCCCTTGACATATGATATCAGCTACACTTCTCACTCCAATTCCTATACTAAACCTACGCGTGCAAATATCAAACAATAAGTATTCACTTAGTGAAGCATAATAAAACAAATAAGGCATTTTATTGACACGAGTAAACCATTATAAGATCAAAATACGATTTATCGTGTAAAATACATAAATGCATGAAAACTAACTTGATAAACCAAGTTTCCATCAAATAACTTGAGAAACAATATTTTGTATGCCAACATACCTATCAATCAATATATTCGAAAGTATTCATTCATAGCCCAATGTACGTAAAATGAGAATGCAAGGTACATGAGTTGCACATATGTGCTAAACGGAAATATAGGTACCGTAATAATAGTGACACTGTATTAATATATCGAAATGGTAATTCACAAATTCATTATGAATACCATGCATGCACACATAGTGTCGAAAGTAAATAAAGGTATTGATACGAAAATACAACATATGCATTAAACAAAATCGACCGATTAACACCTTATTCAAGGTATTAACAAGTGCTCATTATGAACACCATCATTGCACACATAGTGCTATAGTACACAAAGTACTACTCCAAGTACACAAAGTACTGGTATGAAAATGTAATAGTGCATTAAACAAAATCGATCGATAACCATCATACTCCTAGTATGTCAAAATGTACATATAACTCTCAATGCACATACAATAGGCCTTTAAATCAAATTCGTAGATTAAACATTTACTTTGAAACATCGATAGTTGTTAAAATAATATAAAAGGTCATCCATCTATTTTAGGGCAATTCATATCCTAAAATCACCATAAAACATTTTAATAAACCTTATGAAAATATTTCAAAACAATAAAACATTCTTTTATAAAAACATTCGAGGTTGACTCATCGTAAGTCGTCCTGATATCATATAAGTAGATAATAAATGCACTCACATGGTATACCTCACTATCGAAATCTGATTATTCTTGAACTTTTTCCTTGCCTTTCGCTTTGCTCGTATCACGAGTTTGATCATAATCTACACGAGCATCCATACAAAGCATATACAAATATAAAATGCATGTTAGTATTCTTACCAATATTTTATACTTAATTAGTACTCCAAAAGTACTATTATTTTTGAATTCTTCTAAAATCCATTGTAACTTTTCCTATTTATTCATATTGGGCTATTATCATTAATTCTTCAATTCAAGGCCCAATAAGACCGATAATTTCCAACATTAAATTTTGAGCCCAAATACCTCAAAAAAATGCCATATTTACCATTTAATCTACTAACTTTCTCAATGTTTACCATTTAGCACTCAAACTTTGTAAACTTTCCAAAACGACTAAATTTAATATCCTAACTTAAATTTTAGTCCCCAAATAGAAATTTCCAGAATAGTAAAACAATTACTGAACAATTATATAACAACCCACAACTTTTTATAATTATCAATTTAGTCCCTTACTTTCATAAAATTATAGATTGGCCCAAAAAAATTTCTAAGGTAGAACCTTTATAATATAATTTATAATCCACATGAAATATTTAAAAATTTTCCCAATCATCTTCCTCAAGGCCAAATTGTTTATATATACAAGACTAGGGTTTTCATGATTTTACTCGATTTTGATTTGATCCAAGCATGAAATCAACCTCGATTCTGTCTTATACAAATTCTACAATCAAATTCCTAATCAAATTTCATCATACATAAACTTTCTCCAAGACTATGATTAGGCTAAAATTACCCATAGCTTATATAGGCATGTATAGTTGATTTTGATCATAAATCATGCTTGGAATTAATTCTACAACCTAAAAACATCAAAATACTTCATCAATTCCATAAACCCTAATGTTAACATAAACCCTAAAATTTAGGATCTTTGAACACAAACCAAATTAACAAGCAATAAAGGTACCAAATAATAGGGTTTTTTTCGAATAAAACAATTTTCTATTTCACGACATGATCTAAAATCCAAAGAAAATTGCTAAAAAATGAGAAATAAATTTTATCTTACCTTGCTAGGGGGTGCACGACCAAGGACTGAAAAATGGCCTAAGTTTCATGAAATTTTCTTGTAATTTCATGTTAATTTAACCTTTATTTAAGCTTAAATGAATAAAATATTCATTTAACGAGAAATGTCCATTTTGCCAATAATACAAAGCCACATAACCTTATCATTTTTCAAAGTCAAAGATGAACAAAATATTTTGCCCTTTTCCAATTTAACCAAGCAACTTTCCAAAAATTATAATCTTACCACTTTGATCTAATGGTCCAAATTAAACATGGAAATACATCTTCAAATCTGATGATGCATATTATTTTCCATCATTTTAACATTTGGAAATAATATTTTTAATCCTAATTTCTCATCCTTCAATTTTCCCAAAAATTCTATTTGATTCTGTTTATCGATTTCTTACCGGACTTTAACTCTTTCTAGTTTGCAACATAAATTCCAGATCAATAATATAATTTCAATAAAAAACCCACTCTTGAAAGTAAACTATCTATTTATGGAATAACAATTATTTTTGGAAAAATTACCACTTAGGTTCCTAAACTTTTCCCAAATTTATACTTTTCCACTAAACTTTCAAAACTTACATTTTGGACACTAACCAAAATTTTGTGTATTATAACTCTCCCCTTTAAGAAATATTAGTCCTTGAATTTTAGTACGTACCTGAAGTGAAGAGGTGCGGATACTATCTTTTCATGTCCCCTTCTCTTTCCCCAGTGCTTACTCAACCTTATGATCCCGCCAAAGAACTTTGACAAAAAGAATAATCTTGTTCTACAGTGCTTTGACTTCTCAAGCCAAAATTTCAATCGGTTCCTCTTCATAGGTTAAATCTGGTCGAATCTTTATTTCCTCCAGGGTGGTAATATACGAAGGATCTAATCGATTTTTCTTAAGCATTGACACATGAAAAACATTATGAATCTTGTTCATTTTGGGAGGCAATGCTAACTGATAAGCCACTTGTCCGACTCTTTTCAAAATCTCATAAGGTCCAACAAATCTCAGACTCAGCTTTTCTCTACGTCCAAACCAAAACACTTTCTTCCAAGGGGATTCCTTAAGAAATATTTTATCACCCACTTAATATTCAATCTATTCTCTCTTTAAGTTTGCATAAGACTTCTGTAGTTCATAAGTTATATTGAGATTATCTTGAATGATCCCTATTTTATCTTTTATTTCTTTCATCAAATCAGGGCCAACTAGATCTTGACCCTTTAGATTGAACCAATTTAATGATATTTGACACTTTCTCCCATAAAAGACTATATATAGAGCATTCTTGATGCTCGAATGATAGCTTTTATTATAAGCAAATTCTGATAAAACCAAATACTTTTCTAATGATCACTTGAATTTGACCACAGACGCCCTTAGCATATTTTCCAATATTTGAATGGTTCGCTCCGACTAACCATCCTTCTATGAGTTATAAGCCATACTGAAATTCAATCAAGTACACAATTCCTCATGCAAGGAATTCCAGAATCTCGAACTAAACCTTGGATCTCTACCTGATACTATCAACACAGGCATTCCATGTATCTGATATATCTCTTTTATGCACAACTCCACATATTTATCCATCGAGTAATCTGTCCAAACTTAAATAAAGTGAACCATCTTTGTTAATCTATCAATAATTACCCAAATGGAGTCTTTCTTGTTAGGTGTCAATGGTAACCCTGGAATAAAATCCATAGTGACCCGTTCCCATTTCCATTCAACAATGGATATCTATTTTAGCAATCTGAAAGGCACTTGATGTTGAACTTTCACCTGTAGCCATCTCAGGCACTATGCCACAATTTCCGTGATAGCTCTTTCCATACCAGGCCACCTATATCGACTCTTTATGTCCTGATACAAATTATTTCTTCCTGGATGCATAGTCAATGGACTGTAATGTGCCTTCGAGAGAATATATTTCTTCAATTCTTCATTAACTTGAGTATAAAGTCTTCCACGATAATATAAACATCCATTAATCATGAATTCAAAGTCTTTAGTCTCGTCTTTTTTTTCTACTTGTGCAATATTTTCCAAACACTTTTTGTCTTTCTTTTGTAATTCTCTTATCCGAACGAAAAGCATCAGCTTTAAATTTAACTCGACAATCAAGGTGATGTATTCCTTTAAAGATAAATGTGCATCCAAAGCTCGCAAAAGTTTAAAAGGTTTTTGGCTAAGTGTATCAGCTACCACATTAGCCTTTCCTGGATGATAGTCAAATATCACATCATATTCCTTGAAAAGATCTATCCATATTCTTTTTCTTAGGTTCAATTATTTTTTAGTCATTAAGTACTTTAGGCTCTTGTGATCCATATAAATATAACACCGCTCACCATACAGATAATGTCACCAAATCTTTAAAGTAAACACGACCATTGTCAACTCTAATTCACACGTCGGGTAATTCCTTTTGTGATTCTTTAACTGCCTCGAGGCATACGATAAAACTTTACCTTCTTGCATAAGCACACATCCCAAGTCGTTATGAGATGCATCACTAAAAACCACATAATCTTTACCTGAATCAGGTTGTGCAAGCACTGGTGCCTCTGTTAAAATCTTCTTTAGCGTTTTTAAAATTCTCTTGGTACTCCTCCGTCCAAACAAAAAGAACATCTTTCCTTAAAATCTTTGTTAGAGGTGGCACTATCATCAAAAAGTTCTTTATGAACCTTCGATAGTAACCATTAAGTCCTAAGAAACTCCAAACTTATTAGATATTTTTTGGGGGTTTCCAATCCACTATGGCATAAATTTTATTAGGGTTTACTCTTATGCCATCTGTCGAAACAACATGGCCAAGAAAAATTACTTCTGTAAACCATAATTAACATTTCGACAGCTTGGCGTACTACCTTTTCTCTTAAAAACTCACCAAAATTTAACTGAAATAAATCTAGAACACTCAATTAATCAAAATTCGTAAATATTGCAAGAGCATTAGTAAAATCGAACGACATCTCCATAACTTGTAGTGTCCATACCGCGTCCGAAAAATTATCTTACTAATATCCTCCTATCCTATTTAATATTTAATTGATGGTATCCAGACTAAAGATCAATCTTAGAGAACACTGTTGCACCTTCTAATTGACCATTTAGATCATCAATCCTCACAAGAGAATAGCTATTCTTATTGTCACTTTATTCAACTGTTGATAATCTATGCATAATCACATAGACTCATCTTTCTTTTCGCCAACAATACATGTACTCCCCAAGGTGAAACACTCGGTCTGATGAAATCTTGATCAAGTAACTCTTGTAACTGAGCCTTTAGTTCTCTAAACTCATTTATAGCAATTTGATACAAAACCATAGAAACATGCTCAATACTTTGATAACCATCAATCTTGAATTCCACCTCTCGATCGGGAAGTAACCTTGGTAATTCATCTGAAAAGACATATGGAAATTCCCAATCTGTGGGAATATCATACAATCTTACTTCAGATACTTGAGTATCTATCACATTAGCTAGAAAAGCTTTACATCATTTTGACATCATTTTCTTCGCAATCATTGGGCAATGATTTTGCTTTTTCATAAATCACTATAATTTCCAAATCCTCTGCATCTTTTTCAAATAATCTCTTCTTACGATAATCAACCCAACCATAATTCAGAGACAACAAACCCATGCCCAATATGATTCTAAACTCGTCAATTGATAATTCCATCAGATTCATTGGGAACATAACCCTTTAAATCTTTATCGTACATTTACTACATGTCCGACTCACACTTGCACCAAGAACCATAAGGTTTACCACTATCATATCACTTGAGATCAAGTCGAATAGAATACCTATTTTTTAAAATTCGTTATTTCATTATTGCAGTAATCTGGATAACTTTTCCGGATCTATTGAAATTATTTTTGAGCAGTTGAAACACTTTCCATCTCAACTATGAAAGTCTAATGTCCACATTATTTAATAAGAAGACTTGACAACTTTGTAGAAATAACTTCATATCCGTTAATGCTAAAATCACACTAGTAAACAAATTTACTCTTTTTCCTACCACTACGAACTCGAAACTTTTCAAGTTCTTGAAAATCAACCGCAATATAATCGATAATTTATTGTAGCATGGAAGGGATAGACAATCCATTCCACAAATTTACCTTCACAAGGTAACTCTATCAAGTCTATAAAACTTCTACTCTCATTCAAACTCATTTTAAAACCTTAAGAATGATAACATAATTATCATATGATTCACTAATAACTCAACTTTCTTTAAAGTTTTAGTGGACAACTTACTCCTTACTTATTTCCTCTAACTCAAATCAACATTTCTTTAAGGAAATGAATGCTTAACTTAAATATTCCTAAAATATTTAAGTTTACCTGTAGAAACCTCAGAGTCACCAATAGATTCAATAATCTCCTCTGGATCCTCATTCTACTCAACTTCTCTTGTAATCCATTTAAATTTTTTAATGGACTCCTCTAATGTAGTAACTTCATTAAACGATGGGGAATTTCTTACACACAACGGAGGAAAATACCTTACAACTTTAACTCTTATAAGACGTGATACTGAAGTCATGTCGGATCTTTTTCGGTCGATTTCAATCTTGACCTTCCTTTCAACATTATGAACTTTCTTTCCTTTATTCTTAGTTCCTGACATCTAACACAACACACATAATAATAACTTAAGTTAGTGAGGAGTGACATATCATATTGACACCATATCAGTAACTTTGACATCCTAGTGGCATGTACGCACTTTTTACATAAAATACACTCATTTCGACTGAGAATCAACTAAACCTGTAGCTTTGATACCAGTAAATGTAACACTCATTTCCTGTATACATCCCCGTACACGAGTCACAAATGTTACATGACTTTTAAAACATATTCGTACTTGAAAACCAATAAAATTTTGTTTCTTTAAATAAAAAGTTTAATAATATAGTTTATAAAACGTTCTTCAACTATACATATATAAAATGACGTTTAAAAATCCATAAAACAATAGTTTAAGTTCAAATATAATATAATACTACAACCAAATACCAAGTATCTTATCATAGCATCACAACATATCTAAGTACATGCCAACTGATAATATCAAAATAAACATCTAGATATGTCATATTGTTACTTATGAGACATCCCTTGACAGATGATATCAGCTGCATTCTTCACTCCAATTCGTACACTAAACCTACGCATGAAAATCATCACACGATAAGTATTCACTTAGTGAGGCATAATAAAACAAAGGCATAATGCAATAAAATAACCCTAACGTTTGACAGTAGTGTCAAATTTACCCGTGTTCTTTTTTTGGGACATTTGTGCATTGAACATTTATTTTTGGGTCAAAATAACCCACAGTGGATGAAAACCATCAGTCAACTGATGGTCAACACTGGGTACTGAGGAAGCACGCACGCATGGAGGGGAAAGTTGACGTGGTCATCCAGGTCATTGAGATCACTAACGTGGCACTGCCATGTCATTTTTTTTAAAATTATTATTTATATTTTTATGTTATTAATTCACACATGTCAGAGAGTGATATTTGTCACTATTTGATTGGTACACAATAAAATTGGTGAAATACATGAAAGGGGACTCGAACCTAGGTCTCTCGGGTGAATTACTCCTATTTTTGCCACCAGACTAGGTTACTCGCTCGAGTAATGAATGAAACAAATTATATTTAATAGATGTTTCCATCTAAAATGCCTAAAAATGAGTGTTGATATTCCCCTTATATCTGCTCATAATATGATTTCCCCATACTCGATTCTTTACAAAATATTAGGGTTTAGGGTTTCATTTACCCACACATTTTTCAAATTCATTTAAACAAAAACTTCAAGTTGATTCTAACTACATCAATGATTTCGAAGGTGGGTTTATTTTGTTGAACGAAATAATGCACTATTTTCTTATTTTCGAATGGGTTTTCAAATTAGTTTTCTATAATCTTTGGGTTTGATTTTTGAATGAGTTTTGAATGGGTTTAGGGTATTTTTTAATGGATTGTTAATAACCTTTTAACATTGTTTTATATCTTAGATCAAGTAGAATTAATTTGGGATATTCTGTTGGAGTAAATTTTTTGGTTTTATTTGGGTTTATTGTAAGAAACAATGTTGACATTTTCACTTTGAAACCCATATTTGGATATATGCAGGATAATAAACTCTCTAATGGACAGGTTCGATTCTCCAAGCATCTTTAGTTATTCTTGACAAGATTTCGTGTACGATGGAGAACCGAAAAAAATGTTATTGCAATAGATTGTCTCCTAGAGAAACTTCATGGAGTGATTTAAACCCTGGAAGAAGGTATTATGGTTGCTTAAATTTTTCGATAAGAAAAGTTGATACTTTATCATGTTAGTTGGTTCCGAATAAGAAATGTGTATATGAATTAAAAATGGAAATTTATTTATTTCTCTTATTGGAGCATGGTTATAGGTATTTTGAATGGTATGATGGTAGTATGCCTGAAAGATAAAATCAATTACTACGACAACTACGTGACAGTGAACAAAATTTAGTAAATGAAAATAAAAGATGTAGAAGACAAATTAGAAGTTGTGGAGGTGCTTCAACTGGTGACGTGAAAAGTATGCCATTGGAAGAGAATGAAAGTGTGCAAAATGAAGTGAAAGGGAATGAATGTATGCAAAGTGAAGTTTAAAATAAGAAAAAGAATTTTACAAGACCCTGTTCATTTGCTCTATGTTGTATGTCATATGTATCTTTGTGATAATAGTACTTATAATAACATTTTAGTGTTTTTTGAAGAATTAATAGGTTAAGCTGTGTTTATATGTGTCAAACAAACTGTTGCCAATATTTTCATATCCAAAATGTTAATTGTTGACGATTATGTCATATATTAAATGTAATTCACACAAACGTTAAAACACATAATATTAATTGCAAATAACTAGTTTTAAGAAAAAAGTTATCCCATATCAAGTTATGCAAATATTAGGGGAAAAGAATGGGGTTTAGGAACAAAAATAAATAACACCCATATCCCCAAGAACTATTAGAATCCACAAGTCATTTCATCTTCATTGGTATAACTGATTCTTGAGTTCCCATAGATTCTTCAACTCCTTTCCTCTTGTTTGGATTACTTGAACCGGACTGTTACAAAATATTAATATTAAAACAAGCATAAAAGTTTAATTCCTATAAAACAAGTTAAAAATTTGTTCTTAAATTGAAAATTTGCTCTCCATTCCTCAAAGTAGTGTTGGCATTCTCTTTTTTATTCTGTTTCCTTGATACTTGTGTAGAGTTTGATACCATTGTACTTATCGATCTTGTTGAAGAATTTCCATCTCTATTGCTTCCCTACAAGAAAACCAATGAAACAAATTAATGGAACATATAAATGGAACACAACATGTAATACATAAATGCATCTTACCTGGTTTGTAGTTTTAGACTGAGTACATGATCTTTTATTATGTCCTTGTCCACCACAATTTCTACGAGTTATAATAATACCCGTCCTACTAAGATGTTCTGGTTTGACTTTTTTTGTTCATCTTTTTACTTCCTTTTAATTTTTCTTAGGCATTCCAGACATATCTCTATCAACAAGTGGAAGAACAGGCTCAGGTCCAGATTTCTTCTAATCTTGAGGCCCATTAATTGGTTGTAAAACATAATTATATGTTTTACTGTAAGTGTCCTTGTCATAACATGAGTACAAATACTCATCTGGGTCCCCACCACTATGCCATATCACACAACAAGCATGAGGACAAGGAATCCCACAAAGTTGCCACCTTCTACAAGTTCATGTTCTTTCATTCAAGTCCACGATGTACTGGTTCTTCCCTTTCTTAACCTCACATCCATTTTCTCCATTACCAATCATTCTCCATTCAATGTTGTCATTCTTTATCTTGTCAAATTTTTTCTTGATTAATGACCCATAATTGTACTTCCATTTAGCAAAGAATCTCATCTTCTCAACTATTATTTTCATAATCTTCACTCTAATCTTCTCAAGCATTGTAATAATGCTCTTGTACCTTGACTCAACAACGCTCAAATTAAATGCCTCACACAAATTATTTTTGATTATATCTGACTTGGAATTCAGTTTTTTGAAAAGCCTTGGCCCACGTTTTCTCTTTTTTACTGAACAATTCAGTAGCAACTGTGCCATCAATCTTGGATAGTTCATCTTTGTTCTTCTGCCATTCTATCTCAGTGGTGGACTTAACAATTTGGCAAAAGGAAAATTGATATTCTTTTTTTCTCTTCCTTCTAATCCAATTCACAAACACATGTCTAGCACAATTTTTATGCTCTATTTGTGGTAGGATATCATTTACAATAATCTCTATACCATGTCAAAAAAGTTTAAACAAATTGAGATTCAAATCCAAAAACCAGCAATATTATATTAACTACAGGGTCAGAATTTACCTTGTGTTGGTCACTGATGATGGTGTAGCCAAATCCATCATCAAATCCCAAGTCTGACGTGACTAGACTAAGAAACCAAGACCAAGAATATGTTCTTTCACCCTACAAAATAGCCCATACGATAGGGTACATCTAATCATTGCCATCTCCTCCAATATCAGACAAAAGTAAATCTTTCAATGGGCCCTTAAGGAAACAATCATCTATACCAAGTATAGGCCTACACCCTTATTTCCAACCTCTCTTCATAGCAATAAAGAATATATAAAATCTCTTGAAATGAGGTGGAGAACTATATGACACCCTATTTATTGCCATCTTTATTGTACTCCCGTGATTTTTTCCCCTTAACTCGTCTGCATAGTCCCACATTTGAGCAAATTCTTCTTTATAGTTTCCAGCCAACCTTGATGTCACCAAATTCTTTGCCCTTTTAACATTTACTCAGCTTAACATTAACATGCATCTCAGATTGCACCCTTCTTTGTATCTCGTTAAACTTCATTTTTGGGTGGTCTCTAATAGTATCCTCAAAATATTATGCAATAACTTTAGCAGTAACCATCATGTTACTAAAACTAACATGACAGTTGTGTTCATCTATGAAAGTCTTCACCTATAGACTACCTATCCTCTTTTTTGTACTCACATAGATTCTCCATGGCCAATTTTTAGATGCAATGCATTTGTAACTAATCCTATTCGTTTTACAATGTACAATTATCAACTCTTTTCACTGCATCTCGAATATTTATGGATGTCATCTTTGAATTGTTTGACATATATAAATAACACCCCCAAACAGAATTCAGGACTTTAGACATGTGGGTTATAAATGGTATATCTTCCTCTTCTCCTAGCAGTATCTTCATGTTCATCATCATCTGACCCAATCAAGTTCCAATGGTCATCACTGTCATAGTAATCGGTTTCAACCCCACCTACACCTTCTGTAACTCCAATATTTCCTCCCCTATCTACTGCCTCAGTTTTAGTTGCAATTTCATTCACAGTTTCATTCTCAGTGGTTAAAACCCTCAACACCACCCTCTCCTTTAACAACCATTTCAGCAGTACAATCATCCTCATCATTACCCTCACCAGTATTTATGAGTAAGATGTCATCAACAATATCAGAGGTGTCTACTTCATGCTCAACATATATGTTTATAAACCCATATTTCACCAGTAGTTCAACAAGGCAATTGTACTTGTATCATCAAAAAACACCCTCTGATTATCTTGTAAACCACTACTAAAGGGTTCATGAAAGTATATTATTTATATAATATTGAAATGTAAAGCATCCTGAATAAGTTTATGAACCTCAAAGTATAAAATTGTATTTGGATCCTCTTTCAACCTAATCAACTCACCACCTTCATATCTCATATAAGATCTCGCACAAATTTTCCACCAACATGTAAATTCATGTAGTACTCCGTATCCTTATTCATCTATATTGATAAGAACAATAAATAATTATTATGTTGGTTGCTAGCATGCACATAGAGAGACCACTTTTCCAGCTAAAAAATATACAATGCAGTCCCTACCACTCATCTAATAATCAAATGTGGGTTATACTAACATATCAAGAGACCAGAACAATCATATATGCATCGGAAAGTAGAAAATTGGTCCCAAACTCTAAACCTAAATCATAAACCTGACATAAACCCTAACAGAAAACCCAACATTTAAATAGAAATTCGTTTCTAGAAACCTAACATAAACACTAATAGAAAACTCAAACAAAAAACCAATTCGAAATATATTACAAAACACAAAATCGAATAACGTTGTAATCTTATGAATAACCCAACCCTAAATCCATACATCTAATAAAGAATTCGATAAAAATCCATAAACCCATTAAAAGATTGACATTAATCCTAACTAAATAAAATAATCAAACATTTAAAAAAAATAAACTCACCGTCAAAGAATGTCTTCCGCGTAATTGATTCGTGATGAAATGCTTCATTTGATTTTGATGGAGATAGAATCAAAGGGGAAACGATTTGTTAAACTAGGGATATAAGCCCTAATATTTGGGGAATAATCGGGGTAAAAGGGAAACTAAGATTATGAGAAGGTTGGGGAAAAATCAGGTTTATTATTAGCAACACGTGTTTTTATAGGCATTTCAGACGGAAGAATCTATTAAATATAATATGTTTCATTCATTACTCGAGTGAGTAGCCTAGTCTAGTGGCAAAAACAGGAGCAATTCACCCCCCAGAGACCCACGTTACACTCTCTGATTGTTGCGAATTAATAATAAAAATATACATAATAATTTTTAAAAAATGATGTGGCGGTGCCATGTCAGCGATCTCGATGTCCTGGTCCACGTCAACTTTCCCCTCCATGAGTGCGCACTTCGTCAGCACCCAGCGTTGACGGTTAGTTGACTGACAATTTTCATCCACCGTGGGTTAGTTTTGACCCAAAAATAAACGTTCAGTGCATAAATGTTCCAAAAAACAATACAGGTAAATTTGACAATACTGTCAAACGTTAGGGTTATTTTGTTGCATTATGCCTAAAACAAATAAGGCATTTTAATAACATGAGTAAACCATTTTAAGATCAAAAAATGATTTATCGTATAAAATACATAAAAGAATAAAAACTGACTTGATAAGCCAAATTTCCGTCAAATAACATGTGAAACAATATTTAGTAAGCCCATCATACCTATCAATCGACATATTCGAAAGTATTCATTCATAGACCAATGTATGTCAAATGAGAATGCAAGGTAAATGAATTGCACATAAGTGCTAAACGAAAGTATATGTACTGTAGTAACAACGACACTGTACTAGTACATCGAAATCGTAATTCACAAACTAATTATGAATACCATGCATGCACACATAGTGTTGAAAGTACACAAAGGTACTAATAAAAAAATGTAACATATGCATTAAACAAAATCGATCGATAACCACCTTATTCAAGGTATTAACAAGTGCTCATTATGAACACCATCATTGCACACATAGTGCCATAGTACACAAAGTACTACTCCAAGTACATAAAGTATTGGTACGAAAATGCAATAATGCATTAAACAAAATCGATCGATAACCATCATACTCCAAGTATGTCAAAATGTACCTATGACTCTTAATGTACATACAATAGGAATTTAAATCAAATCAAAGATTAAACATTAATTTTGTAAACATCGATAGCTGTTAAAATAATATAAAAGTTCATCCATATATTTTAGGGAAGTTCATACCCTAAAATTACCATAAACCATTTACATAAACCTTATTAAAAATTTCAAAATATGGTAAAACATGTTTTTATAAAAAAACATTTGAGGTTGACTCTTTGCAAGTCGTCCTTATATCATATAAGTATATAATAAATGCACTCACCTAGTATGCCTCACTATTTTGCCTTACTATCGAAATATGATTATTCTTGCACTTTTTCCTTGCCTTTTGCTTTGCTTGTATCACGAGTTTGATCACGATCTACACAAGAATCCATACAAAGCATATACAAATATAAAATACATGTTAGTATTCTTACTAACATTTCATACTTAATAATAATAATACTCCAAAAGTACTATTATTTTCAAATTATTTTAAAATTCATCTTAACTTTTCTTTTTATTCATGTTGGGCTCTTGTCATTAATTCTTCAATTCAAGGGCCAATAAGCCCGATAATTTCCGCATTAAACTTTCAACCCAAATACCTCAACAATACCATATTTACCATTTAATCCACTAACTTTCTCAATGTTTACCATTTAGTATTCAAACTTTGTCAACTTTCCAAAATAGATAAATTTCACATCCTAACTTCTATTTAAGTCCCCAAATAGAAATTTCCAGCATAGTAAAATAATTATTGAACAATTATACAACAACCCACAATTTTTTCATAATTACTGATTTGGTCCCCCAACTTTCATAAAATTATAGATTTCCAAAAAAATTTCTAAGGTTTTTAGAACCTTTCTAATATCATTTGTAAGCTACATGAAATTTTTCAAAAAATTTCCCCATAATTTTTCTCAAGGCCGAATGTTTTATGTACCCAAGACTAGGGTTTTCATGATTTTACTCGATTTTGATTCGATTCATGCATGAAATCAACTTCGATTCAACCTTATAAAACCTATAAAATCAAATCCCTAATTAAATTTCACCATAACATTAACTTCCTCCAAGATTAAGGTTAGGCTAAAATTACCCATAGCTTATATAAGCATGTATATTTTATTTTAGTTATAAATCATGCTTGGAATTGATTTTGCAAACTAAAAAACATAAAAATACTTCATTAATTCCATAAAACCCTAATGTGAACATAATCTCTAGAATTTTGGATATTTGAACACAAACCAAATTAGCAAGCAATAAAGGTATCAAATGATAGTGTTGTTCGAATAAAACAATTTTCTATTTCACGTCCAAAATCCAAAGGAAATTGCTCAAAAATTAGAAATCAATTTTCTCTTACCTTTCTAGAGGGTGCATGCCAAGGGGTTGAAAATGGCCTAAGTTTCATGCAATTTTCATGGAATTTCATGTTAATTTAACCTTTATTTAAGTTTAAATGAATAAAATATCCATTTATTGAGAAATGTCCATTTTACCCTTAATGAAACTTGATATTTACAATAATACCAAGGCATATAACCTTATCATCTTTCCAAAGTCAAAGATTAACAAAATATTTTACCCTTTTCCAATTTAACCAAGCAACTTTTCAAAAATTGCAATCTTACCACCTTGATCCAATGATACAGATTAAACATGGAAATAAATCTTCAAATCCAATGATCCATATTATCTTCCATCCTTTAAACATGTGGAAATAATATTTTTAAGCCTAATTTATCATCCTTTAATTTTTCCCAAATTTTGTATTCGATTCTGTTTACCGATTTCTCACTGGAATTTATCCCTTTCTAGTTTTCAATAAAAATTCCGGATCAATAATCTAATTTCCATAAAACCCCACTCTTAAAAGTAAACTATCTATTTATGGAATAAAAATTATTTTTGGGAAATTATTACTTAGGTCCTTAAACTTTTCCTAATTTTATACTTTGGCTACTAAACTTTCAAAACATACATTTTGGTTACTAACTAAAATTTGGGGTATTACATTTCCTTCCCGGATTCACTGTTTTATCCAAATTAGATTTAACTTCTCTATTCGAAACTTTGGCATGCCTGTTGGTTTGAGGGTAGTAAGTGGTGGCTACATGATGATTTACTTTATACTTTTTCATCAAGGCTTTAATCGATCTATTGCAAAAGGTTTTCCCTTGATCACTAATAACTGCTCTCAAAATTCCAAACATTTTCAATTTGTTAGCTTTGATGAAACCTAAAATAGTGTGAGTCATTAGTTTTAGTGGCTTTTGCTTCCACCCATTTCAAAACATAATTGAAAATCAAAAGTATATAGGAAAAACCACAAGATGAGGGGATAGGACCCATGAAATCTATGCCGAAAACTTTAAATATACCACAAATAAGAATTGGAACTTGATGCATTTCATTCTTGCGTGTAATTGATCATGCTCTTTAGCATTTCTCATAGCTTTTGCAGAATTGATTTGCATCTTTAAACAAAGTTTCCCAATACAAACCACAATCATAATCATGGCAAAAGGCTAAAATATAATGTAATTCATTTTTGAGTATAGATCTCATGATCACTTTATCATAAAAAAATTTCCTTAGATATGGATCACCCCACTCATAGTACTTGGAGTCACTATCTATCTTTACTCTCCTAGACTTATTAAGGCCATGAGGTAGATTTCCTGTAACCAAATAATTTACCATATTTGCATACCAAGGAATCATACCTTTGATTTGGAACAAGTGCTCATATGGGAAATCATCATCTGAAGATATATTGTCTTCATCATTCACCAATCTACTAAAGTGATCTATAAAATGATTCTTTACTCCCTTTCGGTATTTGATCTTCAAGTTGAATTCTTGATGGAGTAGAATCCCTCTTATAAACCTTGGTTTTGACTCATTCATTTCCAAAATGTATTTTAAAGTTGCATGATCGAAATACACAATAATTTTAGAACCAAGTACACAAGCTCTAAATTTTTCAAGGGAAAAAATAATTGACAAGAGTTATTTTTTTAGTAGTAGAGTATTTGCACTGAGCATCATTCAAAGTCCTAGAAGCATAATAAATGACATGATTTTTATTGTCAATTTGTTGTCCAAGAATGACTCATATGACATAATTGCTTGCATCACACATGATCTTAAATGATAAATCTCATCAATATGGTCTAATAATAAGTGTGCTTGTCAAAAAAAAAAAAAAAACAAGTTTATTAAACACCTCTTTGCATTCTTCCCCAAACTCAAATTGAATTGTAGTAAATTTGTTAACAAAAAAGCAATTTTGGAGAAATATTTAATAAAAATGCGATAATACTAATAAAAGAGTGTACTTCTCTTTCATTTGTAGGGTAAGGTAAGTTTGAAATTATGTCCTCCTTTGCTTTATCAACCTTTATACCCATAGAAGAAATCACATGTCTTAACACTATGCCTTGGTTAACCATAAAATGACACTTTTCATAATTAAAAACCAAGTTAGTTTCAATGCATCTCTTTAAAACATTGGTTAAACTATTTAAGCATTCATCAAATGAATCCCCATATACCACTAAATCATCCATGAAAACTTCTATGCATTTATCAATGTATTTAGAAAAAATACTCATCATACATCTTTGCAACGTACCTGGGGAAATACAAATGCCATAAGGCATTCACCTATCCGCATAGGTTCCCAACAGAAAAGTGAACATTGTCATTTATTGGTCTTCTTGAGCAATGTGGATATGATAAAAACTTGAAAAACCATCAAGAAAACAAAGAAAGATTTTTCTGCCAACCTCTCTAACATTTAGTCTATGAAAGGTAAAGGGAAGTGATATTTCCTAGTCACATGATTAATCTTTCTAAAATCTATGCACATTTGCCAATTGTTTTGCGCAAGCATTGGTATGAGTTCATTTTTTGAATTTCTTACCACGGTGATCCCCATCTTCTTTGGGGCGACGTGAATTGGACTTACCCATTTAGTATCCGAGATTGAATATATTATTTATGCTTCCAATAGTTTAAATTTTTCCTTCATCATTACTTCTTTGATGGATGGATTCAATCTTTTTTGTGCTTCACTTGAAGGTTTGGTACCATCTTCAAGCAGTATTCTATGCATACAAATTGATTGATTTATACCTTTAATGTCAGCTTAGGTCTATCCAACTGCTTTTTTATGCTCCTTTAAGACCTGAACCAATTTCTCCTCTTGTTCGACTGTGATTCCTTTAGTGACTATGATCATCAATGACTCATCTTTACATGAGTATATGCATTTCAGGTTGTTGGATAGGTCTTTTTGTTCCAACTTTGAGGCCTGCACAATAGAATGAAGAATTTTATTAGCATTTGAATTTTCTTGTTCAAGATATAATGTTGAAAATATTTCTTTTTGGTCATTCTGATCATCAGTTTCTTCAAGGTACGCTTGTGCGCACAATTGCAACTCATACTCAATGTTTTATTCCGCAAAGACAACCTGTACAATTGAGTCAACCACATCAATATGAGAAATAGATTTTACATCAGAGTATTTCATTGCATCAAGAATATTGAATTTGACAAGTTCACCTCCAAACTCCATAGATAGAGTTCCCTTATCTACATCGATCTTGGTTACCCAATCGAGTAATTTGATTGCCCAAAATTTGAATGCCTGTCTTCATTTCCTGTTGAAGTGCATGAGTCATTTCTCTTGTTTCCTTCATTTCGTGGCGAAGAGCATGAATTTTCTCTTCTATTTCTTGTCTAAGTGAAGGAATCGTTTCCCTCGTTTCATGTTGAAATACATGAGTAGAGTTAGCTAGACTTTTAACTTTACCCTCTAAAGAAGTACTTGAATTTAAATATTGGTGTTGGGTCAGTACTTCAATTGATCTAGTAAAATTTTGAAGGTTGTATCTTTGTTTTCCTCCTTGATTCTCATAACTTTGATTTGGATGATCCCTCTATCCTGTGTTGTAATGATTAGAAAAATGATTGTTCTTCCTTTTGGGTTGATTATGGAATCCCCTTAAAGCATTAGCCTTTTGTATCGAATCATATTGCAATGTAGGATACATATTAGTATGATTTCTTTGAATTAAACATATTCCACAAGTTTTTTCTAGTTGCACCTACCCTACAACAATTTGACTATCTAAAGTAGTCAAGGTAGATATTTTATTTTTAAGAGAATCAATTCTTACCTCACTGAATTGGTTAACAAATTTATTCACCTTTGTACCAAATTGTTGATAATTTTCATCCATATTCGAAATTAACTCCATTGCTCCTTCAGGCATGAGGTTCACTAAAGCTCCACCACTCGCTGTGTCAATCATACTTCTATCTATCGATAATAATACTTCATAGAAATACTGAATTAAAAGTTGGTCCAAAATTTGACGATGGGGAAAACTAGCGCATAATCTCTTGAATCTCTCCAGTATTTGTATAAATTCTCTTCAGTGACCATAAATTTCATTTTTGATGTTAGCGGCCATAGATGCAGGAAATAATTTCTCCAAAAACAGTCCCTTCATCACATTCCATGTCGTAACTGATCCGGATGGTAGATAATAAAGACAATCTTTTGCTTGATCCTTTAATTAAAAAGGAAAAGCTTTTAAATTGATTTGTTCATCGGTGACTCCATGTGGTTTCATTCTGGAGCATATAATGTGGAATTCTTTCAAATTTTTAAGGATATTCACATGCATATCCATTAAATGAAGTAAGTGAATTAAACCAGATCTTAACTCAAATTCACCTTCAAAATTAGGGAAATTGATGCATAAAGGTTGTTAATTTAAATCCATTGCAACCAACTCGTTGAGATTCCTATTCGCCATTCCTTCTTTAACATCCTAAAAAATAGAGAAATAGAACCTAAAATGAAAAACAAAATAAATCAATGAGAAACTAAAAAAGCTCCACAAAAACAACTCCAATTTTGATAGGATTGTCGAAGTCCTACAAAATAAAAACTGAATTTACTAAACAAATTTGTAGAAATAGCGAGATCAGGTTGAATCCCAAGAGAGATGAAATTAGAATCTCAATGTTCAAAAAATAAAAGTAAAATGAGGGGTTTGGCTTATGAAACTAAAATCAAGAAATCAAGCAAAAAATAAAAAAAACGAAAATCAAGTCTTACCAATCTTCCAATTAAATAATGTGTCTTTCATGCAACTGTAATTTTGATTGTAGGCTTAGAAGATCGATATTTCAATATCCAAATAATTAGTCACTTGCTCGGAACCATAACAAGTATGGTTCCCTTTTTATAATCAATTAGCCTGCTCATTTGAAACAAACATTCAAATCAAATCTTACCATTAATGATAACATTAAGAATTGTGGGAACGACTCAAACAAAATCAATTTATTTTGAACATTTATTTTCTTGGAGACTATCATGAGAAGTTTGGATAATAAACTGTAACAAACAAAAATCATGAGACTTACCCCTTGCTACTTATGAATAGCGATAGAAAACTCAATATCAAATTAAGTCGTCATTTTAATCAATATCAAGAATTCATAAAATAAGAACAAGAAATAAATATTAATTTGATTAAAGGAGAAATACTAGTTTAGCACAAGCCTCACAAAATTACAACGAAATCATTTCACCCTGAATAAGAAATTAAAGCAAAACCACTCATGATGGAATAGAAATACAAGAGAGAAGAAGCAGTTGTGCTACAGGAAGATAGATATTCCCTAAAGAGGGCTAATGAACTCTTTATATAGAGAGCCAAATCCTTAAAAGAAAGGTATACCTCCTTTAATAAAGTCTAAATAAATAGTCACAATAGGAAAGAGATTGATTCTGGGCTAGATACTTTCAGAATAATGGAAATATCCATAAAAGTGAGTTTTATCCTAGATTTTCATCCAAATAGTCAGACTCTTCATATCAGACGTCGATATCATGTAAGTCATAAGGCGTGGTCACTCCTTAAAGAAAATGATATTCAACCTAGTTCCATATTCTTCATATCAATCATCAGTTGTGTGTTCGTTATAATGCGTTCTCATGCCTTATCGAAGATAATATTCTACTCAAATCCACATTCTTCTAAAAGACTTGATTCTCACATAGAAGGCTAAAAACATGCTTTTGAGTCAATTTTCACCATTGAATACATATTTCACCTCCAAAATCCAAAAAAAAACATCATTTCCATAATTAAGTTAAAATTATAATAAGGATATGGAGGAAACATAAAAAGATGAATATAATTACAACTTATCAATTACTTTCAAACCATGACATTGATCAGATACCTAACAATTCAATGTTTTCTCCACTATGGTTATCAAGTCAAAGACTTTGTGATGAGATAAATCCTTTAGCTACGCAAAATTAAGGCAAATGAAATTAAATTTAATAACTTCAAGGAAATGACAAAGTTCTAGTTTTGAATCAATAAGGAGTTTCGGTGAAGATGAACTAAGGGATTTGGGAAACACCTATTATAGTCAACTTTACACAAGCACTTAAGAATTCTATCTTTAGGCCAATATTTTTGTAGTAACTTTGCTAAAGGAACCTATGAAGCTTTAACAAAAGGAAAATTTTAAAGAATTGAAATTGAATTGTTCTAAAAGGTCTAGCAGTTGATTGTGCTAGTTGCATTATTTTGTCTGCATTCAATTGAAATTCCAACCCGCGGAGGAAAGGCAAGTCACAATGTTCACTTAAACAGAGAAAAGAATGACACCTCCCTAATTGAAACCTTAAAAAATCTAGGGAGCTAACCCAAAATCAAAACCCAAAAATTTTGAAAAAAATTAAAAGAGTAGTTGATTATTTTGATATTTAAGGAACTCTTTTTTATAACTTGTTTCAATTATGATCCTAAAGTATGTCACACAATTTTGGAAAACTTCTTCATAGCACTTCTTCACATTTTGAAAAACAGAAAAATGAAGAAAAACATTTTCAAACAAGATAATCTCTCTATAGAGTAGATCATGGGAATTGGAAAATGTCTCTTAGACATTATAAAGCACAAATAAGCAATGTCGTCTTCAATAGCAAATTATTTAAAGACTACTATATCTCCTCAAGACGAAAGAGCAATGTTGCTCTAAAAAAATGAATCGTCCAAAGAAAACCATATCTCATCAACTCGAAGGAGCAGTGTCTTCTTCAAATTAGACTTCCTCAAGTGAAAAAACAAATAAAAAACAAATTGTCCTAGTACTATTAGATGTCCTCAACACGAAGGAACAATGTCGTTCATAGACCAAAACTCCTCAACTTGAATGAGTAATGTCATCATCATATTTGACATCAAGTATATCATTTGTTCGCGCTTGGTTTGCTTATGAATTTATACAAAAATTATGTGCAAGTGTACACAATCAAACAAATAATATAGTTGTGAGTGAGTATCGTCTCCACAGGGATTGGAGGAAATCAAGAGTTAGGTTAAAACACTAAACTAAATTATCTAAGTAGAGTTAGTGGTATGCACAAATGGTTATTCCGATGCAAAATAAAATGTATGTAGTTGGAGTTGAAATAGTAGTGTTAGTGGGTAGCAAATGAGAATGTCGTGGAAAAATTATATGTTTAATGTGAAATCAAATGAAAATGCTAAGGCAAAACAGATTGATAACTTGTGAATTAAGTAAGATGACTTGGTAAACATTAAACTATTATGGAAATGAATGATGAGATCACTTAGGAATCTTAAGCCTTATCTTATAGAATGATTTAAGCTTCTAAGGCTTACTTGCTCGACAAAGTTTACTAAGAGAGTCCCTATGCTATCTCTAATCATGGAACTTGACAGAAGTTCCCCACGACAATCCCCAACAAGAACAACGTGAGGCACTTCGAAGTGCCATTCACACTTTGATTCTTGAGCAAGTTCGAGAACATTGTGAGAAGGGGAAAGAAAAATATGAGATGATTGTAATGACATATATTTTATTGTTTTTATTAAATAAGTCATTTTCATTATTATTTTCAGTTATTTTTTGTTTACTTAAATTAATTGTATAATAATAAAGTCCATAAAATGATATAATTATTCTTAAAAGGTCCTTGTCCAAGTATTACCATATGTATGAACAACAACAATACATTTGGTGCTAATATGTAGTTGATAAATGAAAAAACGTTGTCACCGACATAGAGATGTTAGAAATGAATACATGAGTCTGCATTAGAGGAAAACATATTGGATTGACTCTCTATGAGTATGTCTCTTAGATTATTATATGTCATTCATGAAATAGCTCATGGTGATAACTTCATATATTATCCTATGACTTAAGGTCATCATTATCTCAACATATATTGTCACATGTTTTGATACAGTTAAACGTGTGTCATGACTTGTTACAATATAAAGATTGATATTGGACATTCCATAATATTTTTAGTGAGATATGGTTGTCAACAAATGATTTATCCCTCATATATAATAGAAGTAATATATCAAGCCATTGATTAAGCGAGAATAGAAACGAATGGCCAAGCTTGAATTAATATGAGGTATCATAAATGATTTGTTTGTAATAGTATGTTCTAGATATAAAAAAACATTAGATGAACTAAACAAGTATGATTATTCCATGACTTGTGTTTGATCTATATACAAATTGTTCGAATATTTACTACTAATGTTACAAGAACCTATAGAGTCACACCCTATGATTGAACCATGCAAATATTAAATGAATTATAAATGGGTAAATTTGTTTCACATGAATATAATTAAAATCAATATATAAATATTTGATTTGAATTATAATGAAAATATTATAGTTATTGTAATGTCAAATAAATATTAAAAGAAAATAATTATTATAATTATAATTCGTTTAATATGTATTTAAAAATACAATTCACATCCAAATTAGGATTACAAAGACTATAAAATGAACATAAAAGTCTAGCAGCCTTTTTTCATGCTTAATGTGAAATTTCTCTAAACAATTTAGAGAAATAAAATATTTGTTTGCAACAGGGTGAACTGAGTAAAGACAGAGACATTATCGTTACAGGTTTTGGATTCAAAATTTCGTGATCGTGATTAGATCTCCATTTACTGCATCATCAATGCAAACGAATTAATCTATTTTTTGCGTTCCTCCTCATGGATCCGATTAATCATACTTGGATCAATGGTTTGATCCCCATATAACTTTTCTATTGCGCCATAGGGTGTATCAACGATCCTAATATTCATATTAAATTCACTTTCATGATACAAATTTTGGTTAAATAATTCAATGATGATATTGTATGAGATGCATGTTTTAGTTTTCGCTTTATTAACGAATATATTATGTAAACAAATCGAATAAATCGTGATTTATTTGTTAATCCTGTTAATGTTGTTCTTACAATCAATGGTTAAATGTTGATCATGGAAACTGTTACTATTAAATTTTACTATATTGCACTGTTAATTGTTAACATGTTGATTATATGATTATGAATGTTGATCGAATTTTGGACAATATTTCAATGCGAAAAATCTTTGGGATTGAAAATCCAAAAACCATGGATCTATCGGGCCACATATGCAATAAAGGTCGTAGGAACAATTTGGTAATTTATAATAAATAAGATAAAACATGTGTATGTTATGGTTGATATGCATGTTGTTTTAGAATGCTTGGTTATAGCCCGAAAAGCTCATTTAGTTTATTTATAAAGGTTGTAATTTTAAATATGATCTACTTGTCGTGCCTCTCTTCACTTCTATTGTAAATTATCTTCTCATCTTATTCTCTTGTATGTAAAACGAGTTTCTAAAAATTATAATTATATTAAGATGTTTTGGAGAAGAGCTATGGATTGGTCAGTTAAAGAGTAAAAAGAAGCGTGTGAAGTACCTTTAACCCTTTATGTTTTTCGCTTCTCTCATTGGCTTGAGAGGAACCAACTTTGGGCTATAACTATTGCATTTATTTATTACTTTGCATGTTTGTGATATTTTGAATGTCTGAATGCATGTATAATAATAGTTAAATTGATAAGATCTATTAAAATGATAAATGGTGAGATTATAAATGAAACCACTCGATAAATTCTAAGTTAATGTAACCTTTTAATATTTACCCTCAATAAGGCCTTGATCGATATTGTGTGGGTCTTGCCAAATTAAAACATATAAATCTATATTGGTTAAATGTGATGAATGAATAAGTAATATTTCCCAGTTGAAATTTTGGTTAATAACTTAGCTAGGTTAGTCTAATAGGATTATAATCCTAGTGGTTAGTTATTTGAGTAATCATTAGATTAGAACAAAAGGTTGTTCATCAAATAGAAGAACTACATGAGATAAAATTAGCAAGTTATTGTTTACCAAAATAACTGTTCTCTTAAGAGTTAAAACCAAAGCTAACTTAGGAGAAGGTAAAATATGGATCTTCACTCATTACAAAAACTTTAGAGAAGGTTTTTCCAAAATCAAAATATGAGGGTTTTTAGTTTTGAATCAAATAGTGGGAGCTTTCTTTTAACAAAGACTTATTTATGAATTATTAAAATTAGTAACCCGCATATTTCTACCGTTGTAGATTTAATAAAAACCAACACACTATCATTGCAATCGATCCTTGAGAATGACAAATTGAATTACTTGAAATTCCTTGATTGGTGATAACTCTCTAATAGATTTATCACAGATAATATTTTTACCTAGGATGAGATTTAACTGAAGCATTACTAGGAGCATATTAGGAACATTTGAACATATTTTTGTACATTTTGCAACATGATAGTTGGTTGGGTAACTGTGAACTAAATTTGATTTTTATTGCTGAATTATGGTACATTTATGTTGTGGTTGTAGGTGATGTTATGAAGTGATGCTGGGATGATTGCTGTGAAAAGCTGACAATGAATGTTGATGTCCTAGGTGGCATTGGAATTTTTTGGAATGAGACAACTGGTTGGTCAACTATCAATTGGCCGCATTTTACTCAAAACATGGAGCAATTTTATTGGTTGCATTTCTATAATGTGACAGCCGGTTGGGCAACTGTTAATTGGTTATATTTCACTTAATACATTTTACATCTTATTGTATGCTTGTATCTATGATATTTAGAAATAAATATTTTGGGTATTGCATCAACTTCTTTCCAACATTGGTATATGTGGAATCAAGTTAGTGTATTGAGACGTATGCTGCAAATGTTATGCAATATTAATTGTTTAATTATTTGATTTAATGAAGTTTAGTTTTTGTTGATTAAATATTGTTAATCATTGCTTAACATATGAATGTAAAGTCTTTTGCATGATCGCAATAGAAGCTACCATTCATCATCTGAATCTACCTCAGTATGTTGTAGCACTACATGACACTTTAATGTTTTGAATTTTACCTTTGCTATAACTCTGTATATTGGTCACCTTAAACATTTATCTTCCCAACAACCCTATAGTGATTTAATGTTGCTCTCTGTGGGTTCGACATTCGAAAATCTTGAAGTTTTCACTTTATTAATTGATTTAAGACACATGCACTTGTGTTGAATGTTGTAACAATTTCGTAGCACCAAGTTTTTGGCACTGTTGCTGGGGAGTAATGGTTTTATATTAGAGTTGCCTTTTCATTTATTTACTTGTTTATTTTATTTTATGGGTATCTAATTCTTTTCTTATTTTAGTGTGCTCGTGTATGTCCCACAACAACGATGACAAACTAGAACCTTTTGATCCTGAATTAGAATGAACATTTCATCGCTGTTGAAGAGAAGCTAACCGAAATAGAGAAAACATTAATGTTTAAAATGGTAACAATACTTTACCACCATTGCAGCATGATGATGATAATAAATTACTTGCTAGAGATGTAATTAATCAATTGCAATATTACAACATTGATGACGGTAACTGAACAAATAGGGAACACATTGTACCAACCTTGGACGACTTGAATCCTAGTATCATTTGACCAACCATTCATGCAACCTATTTTAAGATGAAGCCGGTGATGTTTTAGATGTTGCATTTAATGAGGTAGTATAGCGGTCCATTTACTAAAGACCCAAGGGCACATCTTAGAGTAGTCATGGAAGTGTGTGACTCATTTTTACATAAAGGAGTACCTGAGGAAGCATTGAACCTGAAGTGTTACCTTACTCCCTACGTGATAAATCTAGAGCATGGCATAACTCTTTGTTTTCAGGTGCTATAGCATCATGGAATAAATTAACACAATTTTTTGTTGAGATAACCTTGGACGACTTGAATCCTGATATCATTTGACCAACCATTCATGCAACATATTTTGAGCTGAAGCCAGTGATTTTTAGATGTTGCATTTAATGAGGCAATATAGCGGTCCATTTACTAAAGATCCAAGGGCACATCTTAGAGCAGTCATGGAGGTGTGCGACTCACTTGTACATCAAGGAGTACCTGAGGAAGTATTGAACCTGAAGTGTTTCCTTACTCCCTACGTGATAAATCTAGAGCACGGCATAACTCTTTGCCGTCAGGTGCTATAGCATCATGGAATAAATTAACACAATTTTTTGTTGAGATCCAATCCGACCAATATGAATGCCAAGCTAAGGAATGAAATAGAATTCTTCAAGCAGTTGGAAGATGAGAATTTGTATGAAGCATGGGAACGCTTCAAGGATTTACTGCGTAAATGCCCGATGCATGTATTTATGCATTGTTCACAAATAAAATTGTTTTATAATGGTTTATACATAGAAACACATATGATATTTGATTCTTATACCAATGGAGCATTGTTGGACAAAACCTACAACGAAGCAGACATAATATTGTAGTAGTGGATTATAACGCCTTGAATTTAATGGCTTCACAAGTTACAACATTGACAAATATGATTAAGAAATTACAAAAACTAGGGGGTATGTATGAGGTAAAAACCAAATCTATTTTTTCATGTGTTTATTGTGGAAAAATTATAATAGGAATAAAAACATCAATGCATATAACATAAAAATGCCAATTTCCGTCTACTATGTGAAGAATGCCCACAAAACGTTGAATTTGTATACGATGTGAGAAATTACAATAGGAATGGCAACACAATGCGTATAACAACATGAAAAATGCCAACTTCCGTAATAAACACAACTTATCTTGGATAAGTTAAAATGTTGTAAATCCCAATTTGGTATTTCAATCAGATACACAACAACATTACAACCATCAATAGACGATGCCCCAACATCATCCACAATAACAAGCTGCATCGTCACAACAACGGCAGAACTATTAAGGTCAACATTCAAACCAAGCTTCATCTTTAGCATCTTTGTAAATTTGGTGGAAGGAATTCATGTCAAGAACTTCGGCAACAAATCAAATAAACGAAGCTTTAATCTCAATTCGTATCACTAAGGGAATTGTAAAATCAAGTGAAGAGTTGTTAAATGTTATGAGTAATTGATAGTAAAGAATACTACCTAGTGATACCGAGAATCTAAGCCACTAAGGAAAGCTCATTGTAAAGCCATCACTACAAGAAGAGGTATTCAAATTGGGAGGCCTACTGAGGAGCCTAAGAGGAATGATGATGAGAAGCTTGGAAAACAAAATAAGGGTAAAGAAATCGAAGTAGAATTTGAGCAACCAACTATTGATGTTATAGCAAGAGAGGCACGAAAGTGTAGTAATTCTAGGCCATTGCTAACAACAACACCAACAAATTTGTCACTTGTGGTAGTTTTAATTCCAATACAGTTGAGTTCAAGGCCTCTGCCACCATTTCCCCATAGATTTAAGAAGACTAAGAAGAACCAACATTTCAAGGCATTCATGCATGTGCTCAGGCAATTGACAATCAACATCCCGTTGATTGAAGCATTAGAGCGAAACCTAAATTACATAAAGTTCATGAGAGAGGTTCTTCTGAAGAAGCAAAGGTTTGGAGAATTTAAAACTGTTGTACTCACCAAGGGATTTAGTGCTTTGACAACAAGTCGATTACCACATAAACTCAAAGACCCAAGGAGTTTCACTATTTCTTGCATTATTAGTGATCAATTTGTAGGAAAAACACTATGTGATTTAGATTCTAGCATTAATATAATATCATTATGAATTTTTAAGAAATTTGGAAGTGGAGAAGAACAATCTACCACCGTGACTTTTCAACTTGTTAACCGATCCACCGTACATCCTAGTGAAATTATTGAAATATGATAATTAAAGTGGACAAGTTCATTTTTCTATTGATTTAATCATATTTGATTGTGAAGGTGACAAGGATGTATCGATCATACTCAGCTGACCATTCCTTGCCACCAACCGAGCTTTAATAATTATTGAAAATGAAGAACTTACTATTTGTTTGTATGATGAACACAATATTTTTAATGTTTTGAATAATGTTTCATATGTTGATGACATTGTTGAATGCTATAACATGAATGCTGTTGCAAGCAATACTATGAAAATAGAGGAGTTAATAGATATTGACGAAGTTGAGGGGAATTATATACATCACTGTGAGTCATTGGAACTACCCAACCGACTATTCAACCTCTTAAACCTTCAATTGAAGAACCACCCGCACCTGATTTCAAGCTTTTTCCCGAGTATATTAAGTACACATTTCTTGGTAGTAATGAGACCTTGCTTATTATTATTGCAACAAAGCTTGGAGCATCACAAGAGGATAAGTTTATTATTGTTCTGAAGCAGCATAAGTAGGTAATTGCTTAAAGTATTATTGATATTAAAGGCATCAGTCCAAAATTTTGTATGCACAAAATATTGGTAAAAGATCCCAAGAATAGTTTTATTGAGCGACAAAGAAGGATAAATCTGATCATGAAGGAACTGTTTAAAAAAGAAATCATCAAATGGTTAGATGCTGGAGTCATATATCCTATTTCTGACAGTAATTGGGTAAGCCATGTGGAATGCATTCTAAAGAAGGATGGAAATACTGTAGTCTCCAATGAGAAGAATGAATTAGTGCCCAACAGTACAACAACTGACTGGAGAATTTGTATGAATTATAGGAAGCTCAATAAAGCCACAAGGAAATATCATTTTCTTTTGCATTTAACGATCAAATGTTGGATTATCTTGCCGGCAAGGTTTTTTTACTATTTTCTTGAAGGGTATAGTGGATATAAACAAATAGATATAGCCCTTGAAGATAAATAGAAAACCACATTCATTTGTCCATATGGTACCTTCAACGTGGAGCTTTAACAATATTCTGGTGATGTATGACGACAATATTCTCTGACATGATTAAAGACTACTTGGAATTTTTCATGGATGATTTCCCTATTTTTGGACAATATTTTGATCAATGCCTCGTCAATTTGGTTGTTGTGTTGTAAAGATGTGAGTAAACCAATTTAGTTCTAAATTAGAAAAAATGTCATTTCATGGTAACCGAGGGAATAATGCTAGGGCATCGCGTTCCTCATCATGGCATTAAAGTAGACAAAGATAAGATAAAAGTTATTAAAAAGATGACACCTCCCACTAATGTGAAATTAGTAAGGAGTTTCCTTGGACATGCTGGCTTTTATCAAAGATTCATCAAGAACTTTTCCCAAATTACTAGACCTTTGTGTTCGTTACTAGAGAAAAATAAGAAATTTGCTATTGATGATGAAGTGCTGAAGTCCTTTGAAATAATTAAGTTAAAGTTATTCAATGCCCCTATTATAGTGGCACCAGATTGGAGTCTCCTATTTTAGAAATTGAAATGTTTGATGTTTGATGTTGAAATCTCTTTATTTTATTTGTTGTTGACTATATATCAAAATGGGTGGAATCAGTAGCATTGCCTACAAGCAATGTTAAGGTGATATTAAGGGTTATCTACAAAATTATTTTTACTCGCTTTGAAACACTCAGGGCATTCATCAGTGATGAAGGTTCCTAGTTTTTTATAAGCATCTGGCTAAGGCATTGCAAAGATATGGAGTGAAGTATCATGTTGCTAAAACATATCATCCTCAAAAAAATGGTCAAGCCAAGTTTTCTAACTGCGAGATAAAGTAAATTATGAATAAAGTTGTAAATCTTGTAATACCCCAAATATCTTATTAGTGATTATAGTGAAAGAATTTAAAATTTGGAGGATTCAATTGGATTAATAGTAAAGTAAAAGAATTGATTTAGGAAATTGTGTTTAAGACTAATTCATAAGAATAGAAGAATGAAATTTTATTTTGGTCCTTTTAGAGTGAAATATATTTAAAATTCAATTTATTATGGATATTTAAATAGGGGAAAGAAGAAGATAAGTCAAAGTGGTTCTCATTTTCTTCCCCGTAGTCTCATGCCCTCTATAGCTAAGGTTAGGGTTCTTTAACATTGGGTTTTCTTTCATTTTTGGGTTGGTTTTGAAACCTTAAGTGATATAGAGGATTAAGGAAAGTTCAAGTAGGATTGAAACTAAGAGATGAAGGTTTTATTTGATATTTAAGAAAATGAGTTTTTGGGTGATATGATGAAATATGAGTTTTTATTGATGTTTACAAGTAAATTTGACTTGTCAAAGAAGTGAATAAGAGATTAGAAGCCTTGGAAGTGATTAAAAATATGTATGAAAAAGTAGTGTGGTTCTTAGTTTGGGATGTTCTTTAGAGATATTAAATGTTACAAGAAGATTTATGGAGGATAATTAGTTGGGTTAAGTAAGAGAATTAAACGAAATTTGACTTGTCAATATTAATGGTATTATTGGAGGTAAAAGTAAGAGAATTAAACGAAATTTGGGTAAAAATCGAAATGAAAATTGAAAAATATGGGTAAGGGTATCAGTACTGGAAGAATAGTACCGATACTATAGGTTTAAATTTGAGAAAAAATGATGAACAATATCGATACTGATGCAAGTAGTACCGATACTACTGTAGGTATTAATATTGAGAGAAAGGTATCGATACTATGCATTCTAGAATGAAAAAATGGTATCAATAATGAATGGAGTATCGATACCATAGTATAGAAGTATCGATACCATAAGAGGGGTACTGATACCAGTCAGTCTAAAATGTTAAGATTGATGAAATTTAATAGAAATTGGAAATAATAGTACTTTTCATTATTATTAGAAGTATAAAAGTTAGAAATACTACTAACATTTGTATTGTATGTGTAATTATGGATGCTTGTGTAGATCAAAATCAAGCTCCTGAGTCAAGCAAGAAAAGGGCAAAGATAAAGTTGTCAATTAGTCGGACATCAGTAAGGCATCCTATTGAGGCATACCAGGTGAGTGCATTTATTTTTTACTTATATGTTATGATAGGCATAGGTTCATTATGCTTAATGTATGTATTACAATTACCGAAAGGGCACTGTGTGTGCAACCCCACGAAATTCATAATGAGTTTAACAATTTTCGTATTGGCACTATGTGCGCAACCTCACGAAATTCATAATAAGTTTATGAATTTTCTTATTGGTACTATGTGTACAACCCCACTTAATTCATAATGAGTTTGTGAATTACCGTATACGAAAACCACTGAATTTATAATAAGTTGAAATATCAATTTATATTTTGATAGATATGGTATATGTATGTTTTAAAAGAACATTTACCTCATTGTTATTACGCCTCAATAAGTGATTACCTAGTGTGTGTTGATTTCACGCGTAGGTATTAGCATGAGCAGAGTAAGGAGTGCATCTGACATCGCCAATCAAGGGTCGCCTCATCAGTAACTGTACGACAACCATGTCTACTTTTGTTGTATTTAGTTGGCATTTAATAGACATAGGAAAATGCTCTGATAAGTAATTGACTTAAATGATGTAAAAATATAATATGATTGAATTTTAATATTGGTTTACATATTAAAAGTTAATGAATGTTTTATTATTATTAAATTAAAGAGTTTTATAATTAGAAATAAAATTTTATGGATTTTTCAAAAGTGAAAAGTTTTTAAACGTTATAACATATGTGACTCGTTTATGGGAAAGTATACCGGAAATAGGTGTTACATTTATTAGTATCAGATCTATAGGTTTAGCTGATTCTCGGTCAAAACCAGGTGTATTTTACTGTAAAAAGGGCTTATATGCCATTAAGATGTCAAGGTTACTGATATGGTGTAGTTAGAATATGACTGATGTCACTCTTTACTAACTTGAGTGTTATCATTATGTATGTTTTATTAGATGTTGGATTCTACGAATTCATGGAGAGCGAATGGTCAATAAATTAGATAAGGGTCGGGAAGCGAAAGCTATGAAGTTAATATTGAGCTCTCGATTCCGTCTGAAAACGCTAGTGCACCGTCACATCAGGGTATGCCAGTGCCAGAGTTTGGAGCTTTCTTGCAGGATCTCGATACAATCTTGACTCGTTTTCAACCTCCTCCACCTTCTCTATTCCACAAGCATCGTGGATGTTAATCCCAAAAGAGTTGAGAAGTTTGGGAGCTCCTGAGTTCCGGGAACAAGAGGACGAAGGTCCGATGGTTGCTGATTTCTGGTTAAAAGAAATTATGGTGATGCTGGAAAGTCTACAGTGCTAAGATTCTGAAAAGATGGGTGGAGCTGTATCTTTACTTCTAGGATTAGCTCGAGTGTGGTGGACAAACACAACGATGTATGCACCACTTGAGCAAGTGACATGCAATTCTTTCAAAATGAGTTTAAGAACAAGTACATCGGGGAGCAGTTTATGCAGTCAATGCTGCTGAAGTTTCTTAATGTGAAACAAGGCGATCGAGTAGTGCATGAGTACGAGGGTGAGTACAACAAGCTTAGTAGTTTTGATACTCAGGTAGTTCCCAATGACAAAGCTCGACATGATTTGTTCATCGAGGGCTTGAGGTCTAAATTGAAAGAGATGATGTTAACTTTAAATCTTCCTAGCTTACAAGATGTTATTAATCGAGCTAAGGCCATTGAAAGAGCTCAAGAGAAGACTCTAGCAGCGGACCAAGGTTTGCAGATGGGAAAAAGAGTTGGAATGTCTTCAACTTCCCATCAAGCAAAAAACGGCAAGGGTTCGAGTTTCTGATACAATAGTAGAGATGGTTCTACTATAGCTCCGCAGAAAAGAAAGAAATCGTAGTCTTTTGCTGCTAGCTCAGCAGAGCGTTTGGAGAACGAAATAATCCATGTCAGACATGTGGCAAATCACACCGAGGAGTATGTAGATTGCTCTTTGGCGATTGTTTTCATTGTTGTAAATCTGGTCACTATGCTCGAAATTGCCCAAAGAGATATGAAGATATATCAGTAGGAACATCTAATAGAAGTAGAGTAATAGGAAGATCCTATGGACAATCTGAGTCAAACCAGCGACAAGAGACTCGGGGAGTGACCTGAATTGTACAAATTGAACTAGAAGGAGCGCCTTATATGGATAGATTCGTATTTGAGTTTAGTTTCCAATGGTATAAATGAAATAATTTTTAAATGTGTATTTTAATACATAATAATAGTTCTTTGAAGGTAGTGCAAACTGCTATGATATAAACTTACGATAAATTTAAGTTTTAACCGAATTAGAATCAAAGGATCAAGTTAAAGCTTAGTGAGGCCTATATTTTGACTTGTATATAATGTCAACAACAAGTGCAATGCATGCATAACATTATAGATTGATGTTTTATACATCATTGGGTAGGACTTGCGATAAGTCTACCTTATTTATTGGCATGATATTTATGTCATTTATCATATATTTCACATATTCTAAATATGTCAAGGGTTGAACATAAAATGCATTGATCACTGGTTATTACTTATGATAATTATGATGAATGATATTTCAGGTATGAACTGCTCAATGATAATTATGATAATATACTTTGCCATGGATGAATCAAATAAAATAGATTATTTGCTCAAGTAAGTCATTGATGGATAGGGTATAGTTGGCATACCATACAATATAGAAGTTGCATGTTAATATTAGCACTAGTGTGTAAGGACACTAAGTACAGGTATATATCCGGATTAGCACTAGAGTGTAAACCTAGAGTAGGTTGTGGGCACGACCTTATGTTTCATATCTGGATTAGTACTAGAGTGTAAGCTTAGTGTAGGCTTAGCACTAAGGTACATGTATTTAACTCGCGTACCCAATGTCCTCAGGCTTTAAATTGGGTTGTCGTTTATTGATTAATAAATGATATATTGGGAAATAAGCTTGCGAGCTTATGAGATAAATGGCAAGTATATTGGTAAGAAATTTTATATTTGGTTATATCATGTTATTTTATAGTAACATGGATGGTATACAGGTAAAGTGATCATATTGCAGTTAATGTTTTTATTCCTTTAAATTATGTGTTGCATTGTTTTAAATATTTATATGGTTGCCTCACTAAGTGTATACTTAGTGTGTGATGATTTCACACGTAGGAAAAATGAAGAAAAAAAGTAAGGAGCTGAGCTTGGCATCAATCACCAAAGAAATGTTACAGATAACAATGATGACATCCTACTGTGTTTTAAAAGTTCTAGCTGGCATGTGTACGAGAATGAAATGTCTACAAATTTTTACTATAGTTAGTAATAAATAAATTAATAATATGAATAAATAATGTAATATTAAACCATGCTTAAATAAAAATAATTTGGGTTTTAAATCAAATGTGGTGGACAATAGTATTTCCTTTATGAAACAAATTAGAACTACCTATCACTGGTTTTGAATTAGTAACAAAAACATTTATATAACAATTTTTCTCTGAATAATTATTTTATAATAATTGTTCAAGTTATAAAACTGGTGATGTTTGAATGAAACAAAATTTTACTCAGTTCGATTAAAGAAACGTTTTGAATTTCTGATGTGACATCTGTAACTCGTATTGGTTCATGTATACGAGTTATGGGTGTTATATTTATTGGTATCAAAGTTACAGGTTTAACCAATTCTAGGACTAACCTGAGCTTGTTTTGAGTTAAAAATGTATACATGCCACTAGGATGTCATTGTTACTGATTAGTGATTATAAGGTTCGATTGATGTCACTCCTTACTAATAAATGTGAATAATATAGTATATGAAAAAGATGTATGTATTTGAGGGTTTGAATAACGTGTTTGAGCAGGAAGTAAAAATAAGCTAATAGTGATAGCAATATTGTTAGCCATAATTACATTGTTTAGTCTAATAAGATGACGTATTGGCACAATAGGAAGTGCCAATTTTGGATTAAGGGAAACCCTTATTTATGCATAAGTAGAGTAGTGATAAAAGAATGAAACATTATGCTACAATTGATCTTATTTATAGATAATAACTATTTGATAATGATTCAAAGTGTTGAGTTTTAATGGATTGATTTCCCTTACCATGTCATGATGAATTATCTCTTAAAGCAATTGGTTTAAAAGAGTCAAAAAGTTTCAAGATATTAGTGGTATTGAAAGAGAGTAAACATGTTCCCTACTAGGATTTTGGCAGTAACTATTATGAAATTATTGCTACTAGGTTGTCAAACCTTCTTAGTAAAGAAGGTGGATACTGAAACTTTCTTAGTTAAATTGGAAAATATCCCAACTGTTCGAGGGTATCCAAATGTGTATCTGCAAAAGTTACATGTATTACCTCTAGATTGAGATTTAGAAAGTAAAATAGAGATGTTTCTTGGTATTGCATTTATTTCTATAGTTGTATCGAATAGCTTTGACTGAGCTCAGAGAATTAAAGGCATAATTAGTAGAATTGTTAAGACCGAGAATTTACAAGACTAAGTGTGTCATATGGGAAGCAGTAGTATTATTGTGAAAAAGAAAGACGAGTTTATGCGATTACGCATGGATTATCGTCTATTAAATAAGGTAACAAAGAAGAACAAGTATCGCATTCCGAGGATTGAATATCTTTTGATCAATTAAAAAGTTGCATTAGTGTCTCCCAAGTCGTATCTCCTATCGGGATATTATTAGGTAAAGACGAGGAAGAAGATCCTAAGACAGTTTTTAGAATTCGATATGAACACTACGAGTTTACGATAATCCCATTTGGTTTAACGAATATTCTACGAAACTTATGGATTGAATAAACTGAGTATTTAGTTATACTTGGAATAATTGGTGGTAGTGTTCATTGATGTTATTGTGATCTGTTGTAAGACCAGGAAAGAATATTGTTTTTGTATAGCTCTTCCAATTATTTGGAGAAAAATTGCATGCTAAGTTGACCAAGTGTAAATTTTTGTTGTCTAAAGTTGTATTCCTTGCCCATGTAGACTCAGCTAGAGGAATAAGAATATATATCAAGGAAGCTAGAGATATAGTTGAATGATATTCCAAAGAATGGTTTCAAATTTCAAAGTTTCTTGGGATTTGTTGGTTAATATCGAAGGTTCATAAAGAACTTTTCGATGATTATATTCCCTCTGACCAAATTATTAAGGAAATATGTGTTATTCACTTGGACTGCTAAGTGCCAAGAAACTTTGAGATGTTAAAAATAATATTGACATAAGCTCCAAGGTTAGTATAACCAGAATTTGGAAAAGATTATGTGAATTATAGTAAAACGTCTCATAATGGTTTGGGATGAGTGTTTGTAAAATAGGAAAAATTTTGGTTTACGTTTCAAAGCAACTATAGAATCATGAAAGAAATTATATGACTCACGATTTCGAGTTGGCAATAGTTGTGTTTATTTTGTTGATATAACACCACCATCTACATTTTGAGTGACTCTATATCTATATGGATCTCAAATGTCAAAAGTATGTGTTGACTCAAAGGATTGAAAAGAAACAAAATGAATTAAATTCCTTAAAGAATGATGACGTGCTTATCAATTGTAAATAGGAAAGGCTAATGTGGTGGCTAATACGATAAAGCCGAAAGACATTTCTATTATGAGAGTTCTGAATGCGTGATTGTCTTTAAAGAAAGATGGTGTTTTGATTGTAGAATTAAATTTAAAGCCTATGTTGCTAGATCAAATAAAGGATCATCAGAGAAATGATGAAAATTGTTGTACTTGTTAAAGATAGAACAAGAAGAAAAAGGTGAAACTAAGGACTTTAAGGTTAAGACTGATGGATTTTTATATTATTGAGGAAAGAGTTTAAAAGCAGGTATGAAAAGAGTTATTAATCAAGAATGAAGATAGCTTCGTACGAAGCTTTATATGGGAGAAAGTATCGAACACCATTAAATTGGTTCGAGTTAAAAGATCGGGATCTTGTTGGTCCTAATTTATTGAAAGAGAATGAGGATAAAGTGAAGATAATTCAGGATAATCTGAAGATAGCATCTAATCGGCAGAATACTTGTGTAGACTTGAAGTGAAAAGAGATTGAATTCCATGAAAGTGATAAAGAAGTATATATTAAATTATCACAATGGAAAAAATATATTACGGTTCGGACGAAAAGGTAAGGAAATAAAGTTAGATAAGTGACTTATCAACTAGAAGTGCCTCCGGAAATGGACAAGATCCATAATAGTTTTCATGTGTCGATAATCAGGAGGTATCGATTGGAAATAGAGATTCGACTAAATTTGATTTATGAAAAAAAACTAATACTTATTGAAGTTCTATAATGAAATCAAAACTGAAAAAATAGCATCCTTGTCTATTTACATCAAGTATGTATGGGAAAATTTGAGGACAAATTTTCTTAAGGATGAGAGAATTGTATACCCAAAATTTTTGTTAGTGACCAAAATATAAAATTTAAAAGTTTAATAGCCAAAGTATAAAATTTGGAAATGTTTAGGGACCTAAATGATATTTTCCCCAAAAATAATTTTTATTCCGTAAATAGATAGTTTACTATTGAGAGTGGGGTTCTATTGAAATTAGATTCTTGATCGAGAATTTATGTTGAATTATAGAAAGGGTTAAAGTCTAGTAAGAAATCGGTAAATCGGATCGAATAAAAATTTCAGGAAAAATTGAAGGATGATAAATTAGGCTTAAAAATATTATTCCCACATGTTAAAATGATGGAAAATAATATGGATAATTGGATTTGAAGATTTATTTCCATGTTAAATTTGGACCGTTGGATTAAAGTGGCAATATTGCAATATTTGGAAAATTGCTTGGTAAAATTGGAAAAAAAAGTAAAATAATTTTTCATATTTGAATTTTTAAAGATGATAAGGTTATGTGGCTTGGTATTAAGGTAATTATCAAGTTTCATTAATGGGAAAATGGACATTTGTCATTAAATGAATAAAATATTCATTAAAGCTTAATAAGGTAAATTAACAAGAAATTTACTATAAATTTCATGAAAACTTTTTATCCATTTTCAGCTCCATTTCATGGTCCCCATGGCCAAGGTAAAAGAAATTTATTTTTCATTTTTGAGCAATTTCTTTTGGATTTTGGGTTATGTCGTGAAATAGAAAATTGTTGTATTCGAAAAACGTTATCTTTTGGTATCGTTTGTGCTTGCTAATCTTGCTTGATTTCAAAGATCTCAAATAATAGGGTTTATGATACATTAAGGTTTGTGATCACATTAGGGTTTACAAAATTGATTATGAATCTTGTTGTTTTTGAGGTTGTAGATTCATATTCAAGATTGTATGATGATTAGAGCATGTTCAATCTTCTTAGATTTTGTTCTTTAAGATTCGGCCAAATCATAACTTGGGAAAACTTTGTGTTTTGATGAAATATTATTAGGGATTTGATTGTAGAGATGTTGTAAGGTTGGATGGAAGTTGATTTATTGTTTGAATTGAATCAAAATCGAGCAAAATCATGAAAACCATAGTTTTAGAAGTTGGAATTTTCGACCATGGCTTGTATGATTGAGAAAAATTATGGAAAAATTATGCAAGGCCTGGAAATGATGTATGAAGTATTCTACAAGCCTTAGAATAATTTAGGAACCATTTGGTAATTTTTGAAAAGTTGGGGGATCAATCTAATAATTTTGGAAAAGTAGTGGGCTGTTCCGTAATTGTTTTATAATTGATGTACTATGCTGGAAATTTCTGTTTGGGAATTGAAATGAGTGTTAAAATGTGAAATTAGACCATTTTGGAAGTTTAGAAAGTTTGGTGTTTTAAACGAAATATTCAAATAGTTTGGAGTGCTTATTTGTAATTATTCCTTCGTATATTTACTGGGGTGGTAATTATTTCAATGATGGAATTTCGGTATTGAAACTTTGAGTTGTAAAATTGTAAAGGACCATTTTATATAAGTTGGAAAGTTGGTGCCAAAATTAAAAAGGACTAATAAGAATTAAAATATTTTGTGGTAAATAAGTTTCAAGTATGAATATGGATTGAATGGAATTTGAATGCTCAATTTGAAGTGTTAAGGTTAACATTTATGTTGTGACATGGAAATTGTATCGAATAAGCATTAGGAAATTGGTTAGGAAATTATTTTCCAAAGTATGCCTACGTTATTAAGATTCTAACATTTGGTTTGAATTTATGTATATTTTATAATGGTGTCAATTTAAAGATTGAGTGCTTGAAATCAAGATCAAATATTATTAAAGCTAAGGAGAAGCATAAGGAAGAAATGGAAAATTCCAAGTAAGGTTGCAAGCTAAGGACACTAGGTGCAAATTTTATTTGTACTTATGTTATTGTACAAACATTGGCTTGCGATGAGCCAGTGACGGAGTTACTATGGTAAGAAATGACTCCTAATTGCTATGTGATTTGTGATGCATGCATATATGTGAATTTGGTAAGCTAATAGAATTAGTGAACAAGTTGAAAATGCAATTGGAGAAATCTGCCTAGATTGATGTTCTGAATAGTAAGTTTAGAAAATCACCATAAATTCTACAAAAATTTCTAAAGAATTATTTTTATACCATTGGATTAGTATACCAGTCTATTTTTTGTTTAGAACAAACAGAAACCAATTTCTAGGTGTATACAAAAAGATATGAATTACCGAGGATAGGTCAGAAAATGAGGCAGCATATTCTACTCAAAATAAATTCTGTAGGTCAACTTTGAAAATTCACCATAAATTGTATAAATTGAACTATAAGGAGTTCCTTATATGAATAGATTCATATTTGAGTCTTGTTTCCAGTGGTGTAAACAAAATAATTTTTAAATGTGTATATTAATACAGAATAATAGTTCTTTGAAGGTAGTACAAACTGCCACGATATGAAATTATGATAAATTTGGTTTTAACCGAATTAGAAGCAAAGGATCAAGTTAAAGTTTAGTGAGGCTTATATTTTGACTTGTATATAATGTCAGTAATGAGTGCAATGCATGCATAACATTATACATGGATGTTTTATGTATCATTGGGTGGGACTTACGATAAGTCTACCTTATTTATATTGGCATGATATTTATGTTATTTATCATATATTTCACATATTCTAAATATGTCAAGGGTAGAACATAAAATGAATTGGTCACTGCTTATTACTTATGATATCTATCATGAATGATATTTCGTGTATGAACAACTCAATGTTAAATTATGATAATATACTTTGCCATGGATGGATCAAATAAAATAGACTATATGCCCAAGTAAGTCATTGAGAGACAGGGTATAGTTGGCATGCCATAGAGTATAGCAGGTGAAGGTTAATATTAGCACTAGTGTGTAAGGACACTAAGTGCAGGTCTATTTCCGGATTAGCACTAGAGTGTAAGCTTAGTGCAGGTTTAGCACTACGGTGCAGGTATTTGACTCGTGTACCAAGGGTCCTCAGGGTTTAAATTTGGCTATGGTTTATTGATTAATAAATGATATACAGGAAAATAAGTTTACGAGCTTATACGATAAATGACAAGTATATTGGTAGGAAATTTTATATCCAGATATATAATGTTATTTTATGGTAAAATGGATGGTATACAAGTAAAGTGATCATATTGCATTGAATGTTGTTATTCCTTTAAATTATGTGTTACATTGTTTTAAATATTTATATGGTTTCCTCACTAAGTGTATACTTAGCGTGTGATGATTTCACGCGTAGGAAAAAGGAAGAAAAAAAAGTAAGGAGCTGAGTTGGCATCAATCACCAAGGAAATATTTACAGGTAAGAATGATGACATCCTATTGTGTTTTAAAAGTTCTAGCTAGCATGTAAACGAGAATTATTTTTTTCAAATTTTTACTATACTTAGAAATAAATAAATTCATAGTATGAATAAATAATGTAATATTAAACTATGCTTAAATAAAAATAATTTGGGTTTTAAATCAAACATGGTGGACAATTGTATTTCTTTTATGAAATAGGTTAGAACTGTCTATCACTGTTTGAAACTGGTTTTGAATTAGTAACCAAAAATCTTATATAACGATTTTTTCTGAATAATTATTTTATAATAATTTTTCAAGTTATAAAAATGGTGATGTTCGAATAAAACAAAATTTTACTCAGTTCGATTAAAGAAATATTTTGAATTTCTGATGTGAAATATGTAACTCGTATTTGTTCACGTATATAGGTCATGGGTGTTACATTTATTGGTATTAGAGCTACATGTTTAGTTAGATCTAGGACTAAACCGAGCTTGTTTTGAGTTAAAATGTGTATACATGCCACTAGGATGTCATTGTTACTGACTGTTAATTATAAGGTTCGATTGATACCACTCCTTACGTATAAAGGTCAATAATTTAGTATATGAAAAAGATGTTTGTATTTGAGGGATTGAAGAACGTGTTCGAGTAGGAAGTAAAAATAAGCTAATAGTGATAGAAATATTGTTAGCAATAATTCTATTGTTTAGTCTAATAAGATGATGTATTGGCACAATAGGAAGTGTCAATATTGGATTAAGGAAAACCCTCGTTTATGCATAAGTAGAGTATTGATAAAAGAATGAAACATTATACTACAATTGATCCTAAGTGATATGTGTGCCATTAACCTTTTTGGCTAGAGTGTGAGGGTGAATCGTATTTGTAGACATTAATTGTCTTATAATTATTCAAAATGTTGAGTTTTAATGGATTGATTTCCCCTACCATGTCATGATGAATTATCACTTAAAGCAATTGGTTTAAAAGAAGTCGAAAAGTTTCAAGATATTAGTTTTAGGGATAGAGAGTAAACAAATTCCCTACCGGGATTTTGGCAGTAACTATTATGAAGTTATTCCTACTAGGTTGTCAAAACTTCTTAGTAAAGGAGGTAGATACTCAATCGTTTTTAGTTAAGTTGGAAAATAATCCAACTGTTCGGGGTATCCAAATGTATATTTGCAAAAGTTACATGTATTACATATAAATTGAGATGTAGAAAGTAAAATAAAGATGTTTCTCGATATTGCGCTTATTTCTATAGCCATATCGAATAGCTCCAACTGAGCTTAGAAAATTAAAGGCATAATTAGTAGAATTATTAAGACAGGGAATTTACAAGACTAAGTGTGTCATCTGGGAAGCATTATTATTATTACAAAAAAGAAAGACGAGTTTATGCAATTACGCATGGATTATCGTATGTTAAATAAGGTACCAAAGAAGAACAAGTATCCTCTTTCAAGGATTGATAATCTTCTGACCAATTAGAAAGGTACGTTGGTGTTTCCCAAGTTGGATCTCCTATCCGGATATTATTAGTTAAAGGTGAGGAAGAAGATCTTCCTAAGACAGTTTTCAAAATTCGATATGAACACTACGAGTTTGCGATAATGCTGTTTGGTTTAACAAATGTTCCTACAACACTTATGGATTGGATAAATTGAGTATTTTATTTATACTTAGAATAATTGGCGGTAGTGTTCATTTATGTTATTGTGATGTTTTTTAAGACCAGGAAGAATATGATGTTTGTTTTTGTATAGCTCTTTTAATTATTTGGGGGGGGGGGAAATTGCATGTTAAGTTGACCAACTGTAAATGTTGGTTGTCTAAGGTTGTATTCCTTGCCCATGTAGACTCAGCTAAAGGGATAATAATATATATATATCAAGGAAGCTTGAGATATAGTTAAATAATAAATTCCAAAGAATGTTTTCGAATTTCAAAGTTTCTTGGGATTTGTTGGTTACTATCGAAGGTTCATAAAGAACTTTTCAATTATTTTATTCCCTCTGACCAAATTATTCAGGAAATACGTGTTATTCACTTGGACTGTTAAGTGCCAAGAAACTTTGAGATGTTAAAAATAATACTGACATAAGCTCCAAGATCAGTATAACTAGAATTTGGAAAAGATTTTGTGAATTATAGTAATATGTCTCATAATAGTTTGGGATAAGTGTTCGTACAATAGGAAAAGTTTTGGTTTATGCTTCAAAGTAACTATAGAATCATGAAAGAAATTATCTGACTCGCAATCTCGAGTTAGCAATAGTTGTGTTTACTTTGTTGATATAACACCACCATCTACATTGTGTGTGTGTCTATATCTATACGGATCTCAAATGTTAAAAGTATTTGTTGACTCAAAGGAGTGAAAAGAAAGGAAATGGATTGAATTCCTTAAAGAATGATTACATGCTTACCAACCGCAAATAGGAAAGGCTAATGTGGTGGCTAATACGATAAAGCTTAAAGACATTTCTATTCTGAGAGGTCTGAATGCGTGATTGTCTTTAAAGAAAGATGGTTTTTGATTGTAGAATTAAATTTAAAGCCTATGTTGCTAGATCGAATAAAGGATCATCAGAGAAAAGATGAAAATTGTTGTGCTTGTCAAAGATAGAACAAGCAGAAAAAGGTGAAAATAAAGACTTTAAGATTAAGTCTGATGAATGTTTATATTATCGAGGAAATAGTTTAAAAGTAGGTATGAAAAGAGTTATTAATCGAACATGAAGATAGCTCCATATGAAGCTTTATATGGGAGAAAGTGTCGAACGCCATTAAATTGGTTCGAGTTAAAAGTTCGGGATCTTGTGGGTCCTAATTTATTGAAAGAGGTTGATGATAAAGTGAAGATAATTCAGGATAATCTGAAGATAGCATCTGATCGGCAGAAGTCTAATGTAGACTTGAAGTGAAAAGAGATTGAATCCAATAAAAGTGATAAAGAAGTGTTTCGTAAATTTTCACATTGGCAAAAATGTAATATATTACGGCTTGGATACAAAGGAAAGGAAGGAAAGTTATATCAGTGACTTATTTACTAGAAGTGCCTTCGGAAATGGACAAGATCCATAATGGTTTTTCATGTGTCGATACACAGGAGGTATCTATTGGAAATAGAGAATCGACTAGGTTTGACTTATGAAAAAGAACAAATATTTATTGAAGTTCTATAAAGAAATCAAAAGTGAAAAATCAATATCCTTGACTATTTACATCAAAAGTAGGGGAGAATTGTAATACACCAAAATTTTGGTTTGTGACCAAAATGTAAAATTAGAGAGTTTAACAGCCAAAGTATAAAATTGGGAAAAGTTTAGGAACCTAAATGGTAATTTCCCAAAAATAATTTTTATTCCTTAAATATATAGTTTACTTTTGAGAGTGGGGATTTATTGAAATTATATTCTTGATCCGGAATTTATGTTGAATTCTATAAAGGGTTAAAGTCTAGTAAGAAATCGATAAATCAGATCGAATAAAATTTTGGGAAAAATTTAAGGATGATAAATTAGGCTTAAAAATATTATTCCCACATGTTAAAATGATGGAAAATAACATGGATCATTGGATTTGAAGATTTATTTCCATGTTAAATTTGGACCGTTGGATTAAAATTGCAATATTGTAATTTTTGGAAAATTGCTTCGTAAAATTGGAAAGAATGTAAAATAATTTGTTCATCTTTGACTTTTTTTAAAGATGATAAGGTTATGTGGCTTGGTATTAAGGTAATTATCAAGTTTCATTAATGGTAAAATGGACATTTGTCATTAAATGAATAAAATATTCATTAAAACTTAATATAAGGTAAATTAACATGAAATTTACTAGAAATTTCATGAAAACTTAGGCCATTTTCATCTCCATTTCGTTCTCCCCAAGGACAAGGTAAGAGATTTTTTTTTTCATTTTTGAGCAATTTCCTTTGGAGTTTGGGTTATTCCGTGAAATAGAAAATTGTTCTATTCCAAAAAAGCTATCTTTTGTTACCATTTATGCTTGCTAATCTTGCTTGATTTCAAAGATCCCAAATTCTAGGGTTTTTGATCACATTATGGTTTATGAAATTGATGATGAATCTTGATGTTTTTAAGGTTGTAGATTCATATTCAAGCTTCTATGATGATTAGAACATGTTCAACTTCTTAGAATTTGTTCTTTAAGATTCGACCAAATCATAACTTGGGAAAACTTTGTGTTTTGATGAAATTTTATTAGGGATTTGATTGTAGAGATGTTTTAAGGTTGGATGGAAGTTGATTTCATGTTTGAATCGAATCAAAATCGAGCAAAATCATGAAAACCTTAGTTTTAGAAGTTTAAACTTTCGACCATGGCTTGTATGAATGAGAAAAATTATGTAAGGCCTATAAATGATGTAGGAAGTATTCTACAAGCCTTAGAAAGTTTAGGAACCATTTGGTAATTTTTGAAAAGTTAGGGGACTAATCTGATAATTTTGGAAAAATAGTGGGTTATTACATAATTGTTCTATAATTGATGTACTATGCTGGAAAGTTCTGTTTGGGAATTGAAATGAGTGTTAAAATGTGAAATTAGACCATTTTGGAAGTTTGGAAAGTTTAGTGTTTTAAACGAAATATTCAAATAGTTTGGAGTGATTATTTGTAATTATTCCTTCGTATATTTACTGGGGTGGTAATTCTTTCAATGTTGGAATTTCGGTATTGAAACTTTGAGTGGTAAAATGGTAAAGGACCATTTTATATAAGTTGCAAAAGTTGGTGTCAAAATTAAAAAGGACTAATAAGTGTTAAAATATTTTGTGGTAAATAAGTTTCAAGTAGGAATATGGATTGACTGGAATTTGAATGGTCAATTGGAAGTGTTAAGGTTAACATTTATGTTGTGACATGGCCAATTGGAATTTGAAAGGTCAACTGGAATCTGTGTATATTGTATATTTGAAATCAAGATCAAATATTATTAAAGCTAAGGAGAAGCATAAGGATGAAATGGAAAATTCCAAGGAAGTTTGCAAGCTAAGGACACCATGTGAGTGCAAATTTTTTTTTACTTATGTTATCGTACAAACATTGGCTTGAGATGAGCTTTTGATGGAGTTAATATGGTAAGAAGTGACTCCTAATTGCTATGTGATTTGTGATGCATGCATATATGTGCATTTGGTGAGCTATTAGATAGTGAACAAGTTGAAAATACAATTGGTGAAATCTGCCTAGATTGATGTTTTGAACAGTAAGTTTAGAAAATCACAATAAATTCTACAGAAATTAATGGAGGATTATTTTTATACCGTTGGATTAGTAAACCAGTCTAGTTTTGTCTAGAACAAAAGGAAACCAATTTTGAGGTGTATAAAAAAATATATTAATTTTTAACCGAGGATAGGTCCGAAAATGGGGCATCAGATTCTACTCAAAACAGATTACGTAGGTCAACTTTAGAAATTCACCATAAATTGTACAAATTGAACTAGAAAGAGTTCCTTATATGGATAGATTCGTATTTGAGTCTAGTTTCCAGTGGCATAATCGAAATAATTTTTAAAGTTGTATATTTATACATAATAATAGTTCTTTGAAGGTAGTACAACCTGGTAGATATGAAATTATGATAAATTTTGGTTTTAACCGAATTATAATCAAAGGATCAAGTTAAGCTTAGTGAGTTTTTATTTTGAATTGTATATAATGTCAAAAATGAGTGCAATTCATGCATAACATTATACATGGATGTTTTATACATATTTGGGTAGGACCTGCGATAAGTCTACCTTATTTATATTGGCATGATATTTATGTCATTTATCATATATTTGACATATTCTAAATATATCAAGGGTTGAACATAAAATGCATTGACCACTGGTTATTACTTATGATATTTATCATGAATGATATTTCGGGTATGAACTACTCAATGTTAAATTATGATAATATTCATTGCCATGGATGGATCAAATAAAATAGATTATATGTCCAAGTAAGTCATTGAGGGACAGGGTTTAATTGACATGCCATAGAGTATAGCAATTGCATGATAATATTAGCACTAGTTTGTAAGGACACTAAGTGCATTTTTATGTCTGGATTAGCACTAGAGTGTAAACCTAGTGTAGGTGGTGGGCATGACCTTATATGTCATATCTGGATTAGCACTAGAGCGTAAGCTTAGTGCAGGTTTAGCACTACGGTGCACGTATTTGACTCACGTACATAGGGTCCTTAGGGTTTAAATTGGGTTGTGGTTTATTGGTTAATAAATGATATATTGGAAAATAAGCTTACAAGCTTATGGGATAAATGGCAAGTATATTGGTAAGAAATTTTATACTCGGTTATATCATGTTATTTTATCGTAACATGGATGGAATACATGTAAAGTGATCATTTTTTACTGAATGTTTTTATTCCTTTAAATTATGTTTTTCATTGTTTTAAATATATATATGGTTGCCTCACTAAGTGTATAATTAGAGTGTGATGATTTCACGTGTAGGAAAAAGAAAGAAAAAAGTTAGGAGTTGAGCTTGGCATCAATCACCAAGGAAATTTTTACAGGTAACAATGATGAAATCCTACTGTGTTTTAAAAGTTCTAGCTTGCATGTATAAGAGAATGAAATGTATGAAAAATTTACTATAGTTAGCAATAAATAAATTAATAGTATGAATAAATAATGTAATATTAAACTATGATTAAATAAAATTAATTTGGGCTTTAAATTAAAACTGGTGGACAGTCCTATTTCTTTTATGAAACAGATTAGATTTGTATATCTGCTTGAAACTGGTTTTGAATTAGTAACCAAAAATATTATATAACGATTTTGCTCTGATTAATTATTTTATAATAATTGTTCAAGTTATAAAACTGGTGATGTTCGAATGAAACAAAATTTTCCTCAGCTCGAATAAAGAAACATTTTCAATTTCGAATGTGACATATGTAACTCGTATTGGTTCTCGTATACGAGTTACGGGTGTTACAGGTACTTTCCATATTTTTTATGAACCTGTGTTTGTTTTGATTGACTCTGGTTCCACCCACTCTTATATTAGTAAAAAGTTGGTTAGAGCTAAAGGAATTCATTTATAACCAATCTTTAGTGAGATGATAGCGGTAAACCCTATGGGTTATAGTGTGAGAGTAACTCGAGTATGTAGAAAATGCCCGATAAAGATTCAATGGGTTGTCTTCAAGAAAAACTTGATGGAGTTTCCTTTTGATAAGTTTAAAATTATTTTGGGCATGGATTGGTTGTCTCCACATCATGGATGGGTTGATTGTCGTAAGAAGCGATTATTTTTTAAGGACGCGGAAGGCTCAGAAATTGTAGTGATCGGCTAAAGAGTGAAATTGTCATCCAATGTGATATCAGCTATGATTGTAAGGAAAATGATGTCAAAAGGGTGTGCAACTTTTATGGCTAACGTGATAGATACTCAAATAGTGAAAATGATTTTAGATGATATCCCAACAGTTCAGGAGTTTCCATATGTTTTTCCGGAGCAATTATCAGGCTTACCTCTAGATTGTGAGATGGAATTCCAAATTGAAGTTTACCAGGGTATTGAACCTGTTTCAATAGCTCCATATCTAATGGCTCTAATAACGTTAAGAGAATTATGTATTGACTATCGTCAGTTAAATAAAGTAATCATAAAGAATAAGTATCCTCTTCCGAGGATTGATGATATGTTTGATCAATTGAAAGGCGTAGTTGTGTTCTCTAAGATAGACTTGAGGTCGAGTACCACCAATTAAAGATAAAATAGGGTGATATTTCAAAGACAACTTTCTGGACTCGGTATGGACATTATGAATTTGTGGTAATGCCAATCGATTTGGATAATTCTTCTGCGATATTTATGGATTTGATGAACCGGGTATTCCAACCTTACTTGGATCAATTTATGGTGGTATTTATCAATGATATTTTGGTGTATTCCAAGTCAAAAGAGGGGCACGATGTTCATCTTCGTGTTATTTTTCAGACTCTTCGAGAGAATAATTTGTATTCCAAATTTTCCAAGCGTGAATTCTGTTAGCAGAGATTGTTTTCCTTGGTCTTATAGTCTCCGCGGAAGGTATAAGAGTAGAATCAAAAAAGATTCAAACCATAGTGGATTGGCAACCCCAAGGAATGTTTCTAAAGTTTGGAGCTTCTTGGGGATTGTTGGATATTATAGATGGTTGGTGAAGAACTTTTCAATGTTATCTTTGTTTCTAACTAAGTTGTTAGGGAAATATGTGTCATTTCTTTGGTCGGAGAAATGCCAAGAAAATTTTGATATGCTAAAGAGGATTGTAATAGAGGCATCAATGCTTGTACAACTTAAGTCAGGTAAAGATTATGTAGTATTTAGTCATGCATCTCATAATGGGTTGGGATGTGTTCTTATGCAAGATGGAAAAGTTGTGGCTTATTCATCAAGACAACTGAAAACTCATGAGACAACTGATGGATGTTTATATTATCGTGGAAGACTTTTCATTCCCATAGTGAAGAATTACGGAATGATATTCTCTCCAAGGTACATTATAGTCCTTTGACGATACACCCAGGCGGGAATAAGATGTATCAAGATATAAAGAATCATTATTAGTGGGCTGGTATGAAAAGAGTTGTATTAGAGTTTAGTGCAAAATGCCTAACATGTCAGCAAGTGAAAGCTGAGTATCAAGTGCCTTCTAGATTTCTACAACCGATATCCATTCCTGAATGGAAGTGGGAACGAATTATAATGGATTTTGTTTTAGGATACCTTTGTCACCAAATAAAAAGGACTCAATATGAGTAATTGTCGATAGATTGACTAAGACAGCTCACTTTATTCCGATTTGGGTAGATTACCTGATGGATAAACTCACGGAGTTATATATAAAAGAGATCGTTCGGCTGCATGGGGTGCCTATATCGATAGTATCTGACCGAGACCCAAGGTTTACTTCAAGATTCTGGAAGTCCTTGCACAAGGCATTGGGTACTCGATTGAATTTCAGCACGGCTTTTCATCCACAGACAGATGGACAATCAAAGCGAACTATTCTAGTATTGGAGAATATGCTAAGGGCATGCGTTATAGATTCCAAAGGATCATGGGAAAGATATTTTCCTTTAACGGAATTTTCTTATAATAACAGTTACCAATCGAGTATTAAAATAGCTCCGTATAAGGCCTTGTATGGGAGAAAGTGCAGAAAACCCTTAAATTGGTTTGAACTAAAAGATCGAGACCTAGTTGGCTCGGATTTGATGAAAGAAATGGAGGAGAAATTGAATGTTATCCAAGATAATATTAAGATAGCCTCTAATCAACAAAAGTCTTATGTCGATCTAAAGAGAAAAGATATTTAATTTCAAGTGGGAGACAATGTATTCTTGAAAGTATCACCCTGGAAGAAAGTATTGCGGTTTAGGCACAAAGTAAAACTGAGTCCGAGATTCATTGGACCTTATGAGATTTTAAAAAGGGTAGAAATAGTAGCTTATCAGTTAGCTTTTCCTCCCGATATAGATAAGATCCACAATGGTTTTCACGTGTCGATGCTTAGAAAGTATCGATCAATCTCATCACATATTATCACACCAGAGGAAATAGAGATCCGACCAGATTTGACTTATGATGAAGAACCAGTGCGGATCTTGGCTCACGAAAACAAAGAATTATGTAACAAGAAAAATTGACTTGTCAAAGAAGTAAATAAGAGATTAGAAGCCTTGGAAGTGATTAAAAACATGTATGAAAAAGTAGTGTGATTCTTAGTTTGGGATGTTCTTGGAGATCTTAGATGTTATAAGAAGATTTATGGAGGATAATTAGTTGGGTTTAGTTATGATGAGTTTAATGGTATTGCTGGAGATAAAATTAAGAGAGTTAAATGAAATTTGGGTAAAAAGCAAAATGAAAACTGAAAAATCTAGGTAAGGGTATCGGTACTGGAAGAACAATACCGATACTGTAGGTTTAAATTTGACGAAAAAAGATGAAAAATACCGTACTGATTCAAGTAGTATCGATACTACAGTGGGTATCGATACTATGGATTCCAGAATGCAAAAATAGTATCGATACCATAAGGAGGGGTACTGATACCATTCAGTCTGAAATGTTAAGATCTGATGAAATTTAATAGAATTTGGAAATAATAGTACTTTTGAGTATTATTAGAAGTATAAATGTTAGAAACTATATTAACAATTGTATTGTATGTGTAATTATGGATGCTTGTGTAGATCAAAATCAAGCTCCTGAGTCAAGCAAGAAAAAAAGAAAAGATAAAGTTGTCGATTAGTCAGACATCAGTAAAGCATCCTATTGAGGCAAACCAGGTGAGTGCATTTATTTTGTACTTATATGTTATGATAGGGATAGATGCATTATGCTCAATGTATGTATTACAATTACCGAAATGGCACTGTGTGTGCAACCTCACAAAATTCGTAATGAGTTTATGAATATCCGTATTGACACTATGTGTGCAACCTCACTAAATTCATAACGAGTTTATAAATTTCTATATTGGCAATATGTGTGCAACCCCACGTAATTCATAATGAGTTGTGAATTACCGTATCAACACTACATGTGTGAAAACCACTGAATTTATAATGAGTTGAAATATCAATTTATATTTTGATAGATATGGTATATGAATGTTTTAAAAGAACATTTACCTCATTGTTATTACGCCTCACTAAGTGATTACTTAGCGTGTGTTGTTTTCACGCGTATGTATTAGCACGAGCAGAGTAAGGAGTGTATCTGACATCGCTAATTATGGGTCGCCTCATCAGTAACTGTACGATAACCATGTCTACTTTTGATGTATTTAGTTGGCATGTAATAAACCTAGTAAAATGCTCTGAAGATTAATTGACTTATAATGATGTAAAAATATAATATAATCGAATTTTAAGATTGGTTTACAAATTAAAAGTTAACAAATGTTTTATTATTATTAAATTAAAGAGTTTTATAATTAGAAACAAAATTTTATGGATTTTTCAAAAGTAGAAAGTTTTTAAACGTTATGTAACATCTATGACTTGTGTACGAAAAAGTATACATGAAATGGGTATTAAAAATCCTTCAAGGAAGGATTGGTTGTTATGCCTTTATAAAGCAGTAAGAGCATATAGGAAAACTTACAAGACCCCTGGTAAGTTGTAACTCCATAAAAAACTATATTTTAGGTTTTTTTACTTAAGTTATTGATTGTTTAAAAGCCATTGGCATAGCATTTTAGCTGCACATAGTTTTATTTATGACATATTTTCCTGTGGTGGATAAGTTTTTCTGAGGCAAAGTTTATTTTATTAAATTAATGATGTTATGAGAAAGGTTGTTTGTTGATTGTGATGATGCAAGAAATGACTGAGGAAGAATTCATTTGTCGGCACAAATTAATTTGCTAGGGCCAGTGGAACAGAAGACGACGACAATGACGAACAAATTTTCTTGCCAAGGCGAGTTTTATCTCGATAGTCTAATGCATTATGAGAAAAAATTGCTAATTTCACATGGCCAGTTGGCCTATTAACCTCATGTGCAATCATGCCCTCATCAGAGAATTTGACCACTACCAACTACTATGTTATTCACAAAAAAAGTTTTAACTTCAAGGGTATTTATGGAATTTCTAAGGGAACTAAACCCTAGAAATTCCCACCATAAATGCCCCATTATAACTCTTCAAAAAGTGTTCATAATCATATAGAGAAAATACCATAGGTTTGGAAAAAGGCGGCCGTGACATCATTTTTTTCACCGTTCCCCACTAGTCTGTCCTTGGTACCCTCCAAAATCAAGCTTCGCCAGAGCGGCGGCTAGACCCTATACAAAGGCTAGCCACTGGAGCAATTATGGTGGTGATTTGATGTCACGGCGTCATTTTTTCCACCATTCCCTACTCGTTTGTCCCCACTGATCATTTTTCTTATCTTTTAAGGGCTTGTACTTAAAGATTGGTTTTTATGATGATGTTAACCACATCATAAACTATTTTATTTGGTGACAAAAATGCTTGGATGATATTTTATTTTACCGTTAATGAATAATTAAGTATGTTTTTGTTAAATGTTGTTTTTTTCAATGTTTTAATCTTTTACCTTGGCATTATAAGTGCTTTTTAGAGATTACCTGGTGCCACGACAAAACATTCATAGTCTTTGTAATAGCTTTTGAGATATTGCCATTTTCTAGGAGTTGATACCTAATATCAAGAGAGTTAGGTTAGATCATAGTGAACGATGGAACTAATCTGGATTGGGGATGTTGTAATCTACCTTAGAGATAAGGAGAGGGTTGGGGAGGCAAAAAGCTACAGTTTACACTGAGGGGTATTGTCGCATCAACAGTTTGACAAACCAAGGGTTGTAGGTCACGCCGAATAGTATTGTCATAGTCAAAGTCCTATAATACTTTAGTAAATCCTATCGGGAAGTATAGAAACAACATACTAGATAATCCTAGCAATAGAATAATTTCTCGCCGCATCAAATCCAACCATGTACTCTATTAGAAGTCAGATTGTGTGATGTTGCCAGTCTATTTACAGAGTTTTGAAAAATTTAGCCTTGGCAATTTTTATTTCTTTACCTTTGCATATTTTTCTTGCCACGACAAAACTTTTATGCTCACTTCACTTTACATTTTTTCTTACCTCGGCCAAACATTTTCCATATGTTTATACCATTTGCTATTGCATACTTTCCTTGTTTATATCATTAGACTTAGATACCTAGAATTAGTTAGTGACACCTATTCCTAGTTGTAACAATCTTTTAAAAGCCCTCCAACCCTTGTGGAGATGTTACTCACTCACTACTATATTACTTGCATCGATTGTGTATACTTGCACAAATTTACGTACCACAACACACACATTTACATGCAATCAAGTTTTTGGTGCCGTTGTTGGGGGATCGACAATTGGTGTTTTTAAAAGTTTTGTTATATCATTATCTTATTTCTTTATTATTGTATTTTTTTATTTTATTTTTATGAATTTATTCGTTTTTTTTGTTTACGCTTTTTATTGCATGACTTGTAGAAGTCCCAAGGAACCGTTATCACATTTTGAAGCTGAGATCAAAAAAAAATATTCCATAAAAGAAAATATGTTCATGGAGCTCAAAAAGTTATATAAGAAGTTCAAAATGAAGTGGAGGAACTTGAAGAATTAAATACCACGGAACATAAAAATGCAAAGAATTCTATAAGACAATGAACTATTAGAGATCACTTAACTCCCACCAAGGATGAACTTAAGTCTACTATTGTAGCTTCCAAGATTCAGGTAGACCGCTTCGAGCTCAAACCGATTATACTCGACATGTTTAACTTGATTGGTCAATTTTGTGGTACTCTTCATGAGGATGTAAGGCAACATGTTCAAGCATTTTTTGAGGTTTGTGATTCCTTTTAACATCAAGATGTGCATGACGATGTGTTGAAGTTGAAGTTATTTTCATATTCTTTTAAAGATCATACCCGGGCATGGCTTAATGGACTACCTTTTGGCTCGATAAGGTCCTGGTTGGACTTGTGCAAAAAGTTTTTACTATGGTATAATACACCCAATACGAACGACCATCTTAGGAATGTCATAGTATCTTTTTGCCATGGCGATGAAGAGTCTGTGTATAAGTGTTGGGACCGATAAAAAAGTTTTCTTCATAAGTGCACCAATCATGGATTCCACGACTAGACTCAAGTTGTGATGAATTACAATAGAGTTAACGTACCCACTCGTATAATGTTGGATGCCTCGGCGAATCGTAATCCACTTGACAAATCACCCGAGGAAGCCTTCGATATCCTTGATATGATAGTAAATAACGATTATCAATTCCCATCTGCAAGGCTTGGAACCAGAATAAAAGTGTCTGAAGCATTTGAACTTAATGCCAAGGATTCAGTGTCTGCTTAACTTTCTACCATAAAAATATATTGAAAATTTTGCAGCATTCCAGCAAGGTGAAGAAAGTCAGGGTAACCAGCTCAGTATACAATTTTTGCCACGACAACCATCATAAAAGTGGATGACCAGAAAACTAGGAATCCATCAATTTCATGGGTAATTTTAATAGAAGCAACAACAATCCCTACTCTAATACATACAATCTTGATGGCAACAACATCCAAATTTTTCGGTAATCAAGGGACCAACAACAACCATGCATGAAATCTTAACATGCCACAACAAAATATTTCTGAACCTACAAATTTTCAGCATCAACAGCTACCCTAGAAAACAAATATTAACAAGGGTTTAGAATCTTCCTCAAATTATAATTCCCTCGAAGCTTCACTGAAGATTTTACGGCCTCTACAAAAGATTTCACGACTTCACCTAAGGCCTTACTGCACGAACACTATTCAATAACTAAAAGCCCAGGCACACTTTTGCAAAGTCAAACAACTTTATTAAAAAGTCATAGCTCATCTTTGAGAGAATTGGAGAACCAGGTGAGCCAAATTGCCACGGCGTTACATTTTTGCCCGTAATGAATCCTCTTTAGTGATATTGAGGTCACTAAGCCTCATGGAAACGAGCAATACAGTGAGCTTACAGTGAGAAATGGCACCCAAATTAATTTGGAAGATAAGTTTAGGGGGATGAAGCAAGAAAATTCTCACCACGACATTACACATGAAGAATCTGAAAGTCAAGAAGAAACTGTTGATCAAGACGAGTTGCCTAAAGAGAAAGAAAATAATGAGGGTTCAACAAGTCATCCTATTAATGGTGAAAAAATTATTGCCACGACAAAAGTTTCACCCCCAGCCATAGCAGATGATGTTTTACCCTCACCACCTTTCCTTCAAAGGTCGAAGAAGTGTAACGAAGAGATCTTATTCTACTACGATTCAGCTTCATGTGGAGATCACTTTAAAGGAGAGGGGACTAATGCAAAGGTCCTATAATTCAGATGTTAAAGACACGAATTTCCAGGGTAAAATATTTTGAAGGTTGAACTGTTATATATGTTGGGCACTTTGGTTTATATTGGTACTCTAATCGAACACGGTAAAACTACCGTATTAATTTAGGATGTTTGGAGTTTGCATCCCTTCAACCATCTTTATTTATTTATTTTATTTATTTTGTCATGAAAATTTTGTGTGTGTGTTTGTGTATTTTTTCTTTGCTTTATTTCTTTATTTACTTTCAATATTATTTTTAGAAGAACATACTCCCAAGCATATGGATATGGGGTAAATCCCCAATAGATTTTGCATCTACTTAGAAAGAAGACTCAATTAGTGTTGACACAAATGATGATATTGCTGATGATGTCTACCCATCTGCATAAATGCCATGGTGAATTGCAACACCTCTGATCAAGCATCACCTGAAGAGGACAACCAATCACGGTCGAAATTCTCCAACTAATGAATCTGAGCAAAACAACCCCACCACCATCAAAATGGATATTAGTCAAGGTACCTTGTATTGCATTTCATCTTTAATTTAGTCTTCATGTATTGAGGGCAATGTATTCCTCAAGTTTGGGGGAGGTATTGTTCATAATTAGTCATTTGCATTGATAATGTTTAGTAGAGAATTTTTTTTTTGTTATGGCATTAGATAGGATCATGTTAGTTACTTGGAATAAGTTGGTGATGACCGGTGATAAAAAAAAATATATTGCCTAGGCCATAATTATTATACATGACTGTTGAGGAGGATAAAATGACCTTAGGAATTGATTCTTCGTGGTTCTTTTAACATGACTGTATGTTTTCTATGCTTAAGGTACTTAGAAATTTTTTAGAATAGAACTTTTACGTGTCGTGGAATCAAATGATTGAAAATATTAAGTTGAACTCTTTAGTGTTATGAATTGCAAATAAATGCCTCGTCATAATTGTAGAGGTAAACTCTTTTGTGCATTGGCATTACCTGGAAACCCCTTAAATAAATGGAAGCCTTGGCACATGATTAAATGAAAGAAGTCACGGGATGACTCTACCTGACTAGCTCGGGGGTGGAAGGTATGCTCCCTTTCACCTAGAGTGTGGGATGGTAGGTGTGATGAGATGACTCCCCTTGAAGCAATGTTAAAAAAAATGAAGTTACATGTTGAATAAACAAGAGTGAAGTTGTGCTTAATGAATAATTTTATGCCTTGGCAAACCAAAAGAACTCTCTTAGGAGTTTTTTAAATTCATTAAGCATATACTAGATACAATCACGCACCCACATTGACAAAGAGTCCAGAACTAGGGAAAAGTACTTGACTTCTCGTTCAGTCTAGCATATTGAGGCCAAACTTGTTGATGCTGGATGAAATTTTAAACCACTTGATTGTACTGATTTAAAATTTGCCATAACGTTGCATTTTTCTATTGCTCATTATACATTGCTTGAGGACAAGCAATAACTTAAGTTTGGGGATGTGATAATTCCGTAAAAAGACTATATTTTAGGAATTCTTACTTAAGTTATTGATTGTCTAAAAGCCATTGATATAACATTTTAGTTGCATAAGTTGCATTTATGACATATTTTCATGTGGTAGATAAGTTTTTCCGATGCAAAGTTTATTTGATTAAACTGATGTTGATGATGAGAAAGGTTGTTGATTGTGATGATGCAGGAAATGAATGAGTAAGAATTTATTTACCGCCAAAAATTAATTTGCTAGGGAGAGTGGAACAGAAGACGACGACAGCGAGGAACAAATTTTCTTGCCAAAGTGAGTTTTATCTCGCCAGTCTGACGCATTACGAGACAAAATTGCTGACGTCACATGGCCATCTGGCGTATTAACCTCACGTGTAATCATGCCCTCATCAAAGAATTTGATCACTACGAGCTGTTATATTATTCATAAAAAGGGTATAACTTCAAGGGTATTTAGGGAATATCGAAGGGCAATAAACCCTAGAAATTCCCACTATAAATATCCTATTATAACTCTTCATAAAGTGTTCAGAATCATATAGATAAAATACCTTAGGCTTGGAAAAGGCAGCCACGACGCCCTTTTTTCCACCGTTCCTCACTCGTTTGTCCTTGGTGCCCTCCAAAACCAGGCTTCGCCGGAGCAGTGGCTAGGCCCTCGATAGATGCTAGCCATTGGAGTAGTCATGGCAGTGGTATAATGTCAAGGCAAAGCTTTGTTCTGGGAGATTTTCTTCCTCTTGTTCTTTATTTTCTTATCTTTTAAGGGCTTGTACTTAAAGATTGATTTTTTGGATGATGTTAACCACACCATAAATTGTTTTATTTGGTGTTGGAAATGTTTGGATGATATTTTATTTTATCATTAATGAATGATTAAGTATGTTTTTGTTAAGTGTTGTTTTGTTCACTGTTTTAATCTTTTGTCTAGATACTGTAAGAGCTTTTGAGAGATTGTTTGGTGCCACGAAAAAACTTTCCTAGTCTTTGTAAGAGCTCTTGAGATATTGTCAATTTTCTAGCAGTTGATACCTAATATCGAGAGAGCTAGGTTAGATCCACGAGAACAAGAGAACTAATCCGGGATGGGGAGGTTTTAATCCGCCTTAGAGATAAGGAGACGGCTTCATTCGACTAAAAAGGGTAAATACTTGACTAAAGATAAGCAAAAAGCTACAATTTACACTTAGGGGTATTGTTGCAACAACATTTTGACAAACCAAGGGTTGTAGTTCACGCCGAGTAGTATTGTCGTAGAAAAAGTCCTATAATACTTTAGTAAATCCTATCGGGCAGCATAGGGATAACATACTAGATCATCTTAGCCATATAATAATTTCTCGCCATAGTAAATCCAACCCGAGTGCTTCGTTAAAAGTTTGATTGTCTGAGGTTGCTAATCTATTTACAGAGTTTTGACAACTTTAGCCTTGGAAACTTTTATTTGTTTACTTTTTCATATTTTTCTTTCCACGACAAAACCTTTCTATTCACTTCACTTTACAATTTTTCTTTCCTTGGCCATACGTTTTCTATCTTTTCATACCATTTACTATTGCATACTTTCCTTGTTTATATCATTAGACTTTGATACTTGGGATTAGTTAGTGACACCTATTCCTAGTTGTAACAATATTTTAAACGGTAAACTACACGGGAGACCACTAAACTATGGTCAAAAATCAATGTGACCACCGAACTTCCAAATGAATCAATCAGACCACCCATCTATTTAATTGATTCAATCAAACAGTCGGCTATTAATTTTTAACGGAGGTGGTGATGTGTCCGTTAATAAAATTGGCATAATTATATATTTGGTTCTTAATATTTACATATTCTGTCAATTTTGACACTATTTTAATTTAATTAAATAAATTTAACTATCCAATTTGTATGTGACACGTGTTAATACATGATTGGAAGGTTTTATTTATAATTTTAAATTATTTAATTAAATAAATTTTCTATCCAATCATGTGTGACACGTGTCACCACCCAATTGAAATTAAAATAAAGGGATTCAACATGCTTGCAAGGGGAATAGAACCTGTGTCAAGGGGGACCACCAAACTTTCAATTGAATCAATCAGACCACCCAACTATTTAATTGATTCAATCAAACAACCAACCGTTAATTTTTAACAGAAGTGGTGTTGTTTTCGTTAATGAAATTGGCATAATTATATATTTGGTTCTTAATATTTATATATTCTATCAATTTCGTCATTATTTTAATTCAATTAAATAAATTTAACTATCCAATTAGAACGTGACACATGTCAATACATGATTGGAAGATTTTATTTATGAATTTTAAATTATTTAATTAAATAATTTTTCTATCCAATCAAGTAGTGACACTTCTCACCACCCAATTGAATTGAAAATAAAGGGATCCAACATTGCTTGCAAGGGGAATCAAACCTGTGTCAAGGGGGAAAAGCTACCCAGCACCCAAACCATTGGGCCAAAGGTCCCCAATGGTTTAAATTTACAACAATTTGTATTTGACTTGTAAAAGATTGTTAATGAAAAAAAAAATTAATCAAATTATTTGTTTAAAAAAATTATAATTTAAAATAATTGTAAGATGTTTTTCTTAATTAAAAATATTTAATTTTTATATAAATTAGAAAATTTTTAAAATTTTTGGTTAATTCGAAAATTGACGAAAATAACCGAAATTTGTTCAGTTCGGTTAATAATTTTCAAATAAATTTCGGTATGATTAATGGTTAAAGAAAAAAATTTGGTTAATTTGGTTCGGTTAATAATTTTGAAATTAATTCGGTTCAGTGAATAATTTTAAAAAAAATGGTTTGATTAACCAAACTGAATTAACCAAAATTTTCCTTCTATTAATTCGATTAATAATTTTAAAAAAATCGGTTAATTCGGTTCAGTGAATAATTTTCAAATTAATTCGGTTCGATTAACCGAACTGAAATAACCGAATTTTTGCTTCAATTAATTCGGTTGATAATTTTCAAAAAATTCGGTTAATTCGGTTCGGTTAATCATTCTCAAATTAATTTGGTTCGTTAATAATTTTCAAATAAATTTTGGTTGGATTAACATAACAGAATTAACCGATTTTTTGCTTAGATTAATTCGGTTAATAATTTTTAAAAAAATATTAATTTAGTTCGGTTAATAAATTTTTGTTTGATTAACCGAACCAAATTAACCGATTTTTTCTTTAACAGTTAATCGATAAAGGTTGTCATTTACCCGTGGAGTTGGAGCATAAAGTCATGTGCTCTTTGAAAATACTAGACTTTGATTTGGATGTTGCTAGCGGGAAACAAATGATGGACCTCAATGAATTAGAAGAGCTTCAAAATGGTACTTATGAGAGTGCTAAAATCTACATATATAAGAGCAACAAATGACATAAAAAACATATTTTGCCACAAAATTTCATGTTGGACAACATGTGTTGTTATTCAATTCTCGCTTAAATCTATTTTCCTGGAAGCTTCTATCTTTATGGTCTATTCTATTTGAAATATTGGAGGTTTTTCCTCATGGCGATGTGTTGTTCAACAACTTGGTTGATGTAAGTAAATTCAAAGTTAATGGTTAATATTTGAAGCCTTATTGCCAACAACAAACCCAAAACATTGCTTCCATCACATTAAGCGAACTTTGTTTTTTTTATTATTTTAAATAAGTCAACTTTGACATTAGATTAGTTTACATTTGAATTTTAATTTCTTTTTAAATAACCAAACTCAACATTGAAGAAGTCCAGTGCGAGCATATGACATTTATGGAAAACTTCATGACAGATGACTTGGAGCATATCAATGCCGATTTATGTCTACTCAATGGTGGAAGGATTAAATCTACCACCGACATCAACGCCATGAAAAGGAAAGACCTTACTTTGGAGGCAAGGGTATGGTTTATTTTTCTAAGAACGCGATTAATGCCCATAATGAATTTTTATACAATCATTAAGGATATAATTTTACTTTTGCACTACATTCTTTTTGGATGACATATCGCTGTTGGTAAAATTATTTCTGCTGAGTTATATACATGTACAAAAAAGACCTATGGCTATTTAATTTTTTTCGTCCTTAATCACGACATTGTGCAAACAAGCACAAATGGCTACCATGTCCTCTGATTAGGTTTTAAAAAAACAGAGTGCTATAATACTGATCTATATCAAGAATATGATGTAGTGTGATAGGTTTGAACTAGAGAAGAAATATGATGAGGATGCTACCACAAATACAACTGAATAGAACCTTGCACCACAAATTAGCCCTCTTTACAAGAGTTGTAAAGTACTCTCCACTAGCATTGACGAGGATGACACAAAGACTATAGAGGAGGATGTTGTAAAAGATGCTGAAACATAGCAGAATGATGAGAATGAGAAAGAAATAGTTAAAGAAAATGATGATAAGGACTGGGAGGCTAACTCAGAAGCATCCACTAAAGTACTTACTACGAACTTCGAGGACATCGACATAATGGAAGTCGGCGAGGAGCAAACCAGCCTCCCTAAAGAGGAACAAAGTTTGGAATCAAATGAGAGCCCATAGAAACAAGATGCAAGACAATTTTTGGATTTTAATGATGATAAAGTTGCTCATGAGATGCTGCGGTGGCCGATGACCAAGACCTGGACGCTGATCAAATTATCAGCAATGTTGTCGAGGAGATAGTGAAAGGAGATGAAGCTAATCTGTCTACGATTTTTTTTGGGAAAGTTGGTCGTGTTACAGGATAAACGAAACAATAGAAGGTGAAATCGCATGCACCCACACCAAAAGAGAAATATGTTGTAATATATTTAACTTTAGTTCCTAATGTTGTGAAAAACCCCACGTCAACGTCAACCATCAAAATGTGCAAAAGTTTGATGAAGGCCAAGGTGACAGCCAAGAATATCCGCCTAAGCATTATCAGTCCAAGAAAAAGCCTAAAGAACCTCACATGGGGGGTATTTTTCATCCCCTCTGATTTTATTTACTTTAGTTTTCATGCTTATAATTACACCTATTGAGGACAATGAAACCCTTAGGTTTTGAAGGTTTGTTGTCCAATTGAGTTATATAAGTTGTGTTGTTTAGGATATCAATTTAATATATGTTTTCCATGTTGTCTTGCATTGTTTTGCATTTTATTAACATTATGTTACAAAATTTATGAAATTCATATGTAATGCTACATGTTTAATATTATAAAACCAATTAAGTTTTTAGTAGAATTTTGATGATATCCCATGATGAAAATTTTAAACTATGAAATACCATGAGTATGCTTTAGAGACTTGTTAGAATTGGAATCCTTAGAAACCCTTGAACACTATAGGTGTATGCCCTCAATACTTAGAGACTTAAGAAAATTTTTAAATTTAAATCTCATATCCTTATTAGATGTTGTAGAAATTTTATAAAAAATCACATAAGTTGAAAAAGTCGGTAATAGTTCCAACATTTTAGGAAATAAGTTAGAATGCTCCAATATAACTTTAAAAAAAAGGAATAAGTTGGATTGATCCAACATTAGTTTGGGATGATTGTTACAACCTTGAAAATCTGTTTTTCTAAATTAGCAAAGTATTGATTGGATAAACCTAGGCACACACTACTACACCCTTTGGATTCAAATTTTAATAAGTTATTATCGCATTCTCTAGTTTAAGATCATATGAATGTTGTACACATTATAGTAGCAATATTCTAGGGGATAAAAAAGAAATTAAAATCCTGATATGGTTTAATGATGTTATTTTGTGTCATTACCTTTAGCTTTAGTTGCATTACAAGCAGGTTGTTGCTTGAGGACAAACAAATACTCAAGTTCGGAGGTTTTATAACTCTCTAAAGGAGTTATCATATATAATCTTTTTTTACATAGGATGAGATTGAACTTATGCATTATTATGAAAATTTGTACATATTTTTATACATTTTGTATCATGAGATTTGGTTGGGTAACATTGGGCTAAATTTGATAGTTATTGTTGAATTCTGGTACACTTATGTTGTGTCATTACATCATGTTGTAGGTGATGCTCTGAAGAGATGCTGGCATTACTTCTGTGAAGAGTTGGTAATGACTGTTGATGTCACAGGCGGCTATTGGAATTTTTTATAATGGGACAGCTGGCTGGGTAACTATCAATTGGATACACTTCAGTTAATATGTGGAGCAATTTTATTACGAAGGTTGATTCATTTAGTTTTAAAATAGAGAAGGCTTTCATACAATTAAATCATCTAATTTTTCATCTTCCAATATTTTCTTGACCCATTTAACCATCCGATCAGCCATGGTTGCCTAAGTCTATTGCCATGGAATACTGCAGTAGTTAGGGAACATTGTCGTGTAGTAGCAGTGATTGAGAAGATCATATTTTATAATTGTTACTCTATTGCCATGGATGTTATTTGGTTATGAACATCATGTGTGTACAAATACTTTTGTTAAGATTCATGCTTTTATTTTACTTTTTTATGTTGTTAAACTTCATTTGATGTTTATAGGAGTAAAAACATATTACTGTATGTTTTTATCTATGATATTTAGAAATAAGTATTTTGTGTATTACATCAACTTCTGTCCAGTATTGGTATATGTGAGAAGCAAGCTAGTGTATTGAGATTTATGCTGCCAATGTTATACAATACTAATTGTGTAATTATTTGAGTTAATGAAGGTTAATTCTTGATGATTAAACATTGTTAATCATCACTTAACACATGAATGTAAAGTCATTTGCATGATCATAATAGAAGCTATTGTTTATCATCTCAATCCATTCAAGCTTCAATCTAATGCTCTTTGTATGTTGTAGCACTACCTGACACTTTAATATTCAAAATTTTGTTTTTGCTATAACTTTGTCTATTGGTCACCTTAAACATTTATCTTCCCAAAAACTCTATAATGATTTAATCTTGCTCTCTATTGGGTGTTGTGTGTGCTTAATATTGAACGCAAAAAATGTGCAAGCTTACACAATCCCACAAGTAATACAGTGATGAGTGAGTATCGTATCCACAGGGATTGGTGGAAATTTATAAGTATAGTCAAAGCAAAACAAAACTTTATCTAAGTATAGTTAAGATGATAATGTAACACCCCCAACCCGTACCTTACCCGGATACGAATCTGAGGTGTCACATTAACTATTCAAAACATTTACACTTATAAAAATCATGGAAAATTTAAACTCTCATTAACATGAAGTTAACAATTTACATAAGTACAATCAAAATATTACAAAAAACTGATCAGAGCATATGTAAATCACAATTTGTCTATATGCTAACACATTTGATACAACAAAATACATACTGTGTAATTTACTTCTGATCTGATCTTCGAGTGGAGGTATATTGTTCTGCAGATCCTCTTGCTTCTCAGTACCTACATGTAAAATGCTTACACGCTAAGTCACAAACTTAGTGAGGCATAAAAATACAATAATGCATTTTCTAAAATACGAACAAGCAATCTAATTATTTCAAATATAATCACAACTAGCGTATCATTATTCAATCATGTCAGATATGATCCATCACAAACAATAATAACATGATAGCATATAATAACGTAAATTATTTTATATATTTTATAGGCCCATGTACATTACTGAGAACTTAAGGTATGCGAGTACATTGAGGTTTTGCACATATGCTATCACCAAAGATCGTATCATGGTCCACTGAGTGCCATGTAAGATTTGTCTCAAAAGACCTCATGTATGTCCCGGAGGACCTCGTATATGTCCCGAAGGACCTCATATAACCCTCGACTCTTGGCATGCCAACTATACCTATAGCTCTCATATCACATAACATGGGCTTGAATATTTATATGTTACATATATCCATATCATCACTAATTCATCACATATTCATGTACTCATATCATTTCTCTTATAATCACATATATCTTATCACATAACATGTATCACATATATACATAATCAACTATATCATATCTTATACTTATGTTGTTTGATTATGTTTACATGGATCATATAGCATGTATCAAAACATAAAACACTTATAGCACTTATTCATGTGCTTATAATGATCATAATATATGCATGTTCACAACTATTGCACCATGAAATTTAAACATAGGAAATAGACTTATCACAAGTCTTATTTCCATAAAACTATATCTATACTATAACATAAACTCACATTAGCCTCACTGATTCCAATTCAACTTCTATGACTTTATCCCTCTTTTTATCAATCTTAACTCTTCAGTCATTTCGGAACTTGCTTATGTTCGATATCTACACAATCATACATTTGGTATGCATATCAAAATTCTAAGTATGATAATTCGATCATGAATAACACAATGCTAAAAGAAAGGCTTAATACAATTTTCCCCTTTGAATAGTATCGATACCCTATGTATAGTACTGATACTTGCCTAGTTGTGGTATCGATACCAAGACTGGGTATCGATACCCTTTTTTATTCAATAATCCTTATTTCAAAATGGTACTGATATTAGCCTTATGGTATCGATACTACCCTTTAGGTATCGATACCCCTTGAATATCTTGTCAAATTTTGACTTATAGTATCGATACTCATTCATATAGTATCGATACCCTCTCTCAAATTTTGACCCTTTTTCTCTTTGAAGTATTGGTACTAGATGAACAGTACCGATACCCCATGCCTATAATTTATCTTTTTAGCTCGAAAATTCACTCATACTTACATATACCTTCCATTTTTAATTCCTTTCACGCTACTAAACTTAACTCAACTTACTTAACCTATCTTATATTCATATAACACATCCTCATCTTCAATATTTCATCCAAATTATTGAAACCAAGAATCCTACAAATTTTCCAATATGTTTTGATTTCAATTCTAACACTTCATACTTCTTAATTTAACTGATGAGAAGTCAATTTTATTCTCAATTATCTTCCAAGATTTCACTTATAAACCTCTTATTTTAATTCTTACTAACTCCTTCATCTTTTGATTTTAAGACAACTTAATCTTTCCTTAAGCTTAAGTATCATCTAAGGAACATAAACGAAACTTAAATTCAATACAAAATAAGCTAACAAGAAACTCACCTTTATCCAAATAGCTTTCACGTCTGAATGATGAAGAAAAATAGTTCTCTGGAAACTTTGATTTTTTTCCTCTCTTCAATTCCACGTGGTTATAATATAACCACTACCAGATTTAATTACCTCCTTTACCAAATGACCATTTTGACCTTCTATTCATTCTTTTTTTTAATTTAATCCTACATAGAATTTTCCATATAAACCCCTAAACTTTTCAATTTATCTACTTTATTCACTAAATTCTAAAATTTTATAATTTAGTCACTAATTCAGTGTTTGGGATGTTACAAATCTCCCTCTTAAGAAAATTCGTCCTCAAATTTTCACTACATAAAGAGATGGGGGTACTAATCCCTCATGTCCTCTTTACGTTTCCACATTGCTTCTTTTAGCATATGATTTCTCCATGACACATTGACCAATGGAATAGTCTTGTTCTATAACTGTTTCACTTTATAAGCCAATATTTGTGATAGTTCTTCTTCATAGATCAAGTCAATATGAACTTCTATTTCTTCTGGTGTCACCACATGGGAGGGATCAGACCTATATCTCCAAAGAATGGAAGTATGTAAAACATTATGAGTCTTCTCCATTTCCGGTGGCAAAGCTAACTGATATGACATTGTTCCTACTCTCTTAACGATATCATAGGGCCCAATAAATTGAGGACTAAGTTTTCCTTTTTGTCCAAATCTCAACACTTTCTTCCACAGAGACACTTTTTGGAATACTTTATCTCTAATTTGAAACTCGATTTCTTTCCTATTGAGACTAGCATACGATTTCTATCTATCAGCTGCCACTTTAATATTGTTCTGAATCACTTGAAATTTCTCCTTCACTTCCTTAAACAACTTAGGACCAAGAACTTCTCGATCCTTAAGCTCATATCAGTTCAAGGGTATATGACACTTTCTCCCATATAAAGCCTCATAGGGAGCCATTTTGATGCTTGACTGATAACTATTGTTGTAAGCGAATTTGGCAAGTGGAAAGTATTTTTCCCAAGATCCTTTAAACTCGAACACACAAGCTCTTAACATATCTTCCAGAATTTGGGTAGTCCTCTCAGACTGTCCATCCGTTTGAGGATGAAATGCAGTGCTAAATTTCAAGCGAGTTCCTAACGCTCCATGTAAAGTTTTCCAAAATCTCTATGTAAATCGAGGATCCTGATCCGAAACAATCGAAACCGATACACCGTGTAATCGAATAATCTCCCTGATGTACAGTTCAACATATTTATCCATGGAGAAATCAGTTCTTACTATAATGAAATAAGCTGATTTAGTTAATCGATCAATGATTACCCAAATTGAATCTCTTTTTTTTTGGAGTCAATGTTAACCCCGTCACAAAATTCATCATCACATTATCCCATTTCCAATAAGGAATAGACATGGGTTGCAATAGTCCTGACGGAACCTGATGCTCAGCTTTGACTTGATGGTAAGTTAAACACTTGGGCACAAATTTCGTAATATTTCTCTTCATTCCTAGCCACCAATACCGACTCTTGAGATCTATATACATCTTGTTTCCACCCAGGTGCATCGTCAATGGGCTACAGTGATCTTCTGTAAACAATTCATTCTTCAATTCTTCATCATCAAGAATTACCAATATCCCTCAATAATATAGATTCCCATCCAACTTAATTTCGTAATCATTAAGCTCTTCATTAATTATTTGCTGCAACCTCTTCAAAAACCCTTTATATTTGGTATGCACTTCTTTAACTCAAACCAATCACTTTGGCTTAAGTTTTAATTCCGCACGTATTGCACCATCACCATTCAATGAAAACTTAGCATCTTGAGCTCATAAGGTTACAAATGTCTTTTGACTTAAGGCATCTGCTACCACATTTGCTTTTCCAGGATGGAAATCGATTACTCCATCATAATCCTTTAGAAATTCCACCCATCTTCTATGTCTTAAATTCTACTCTTTTTGGATCATCAGATACTTCAAACTCTTATGATCGGTATATAAATAATAACGTTCACCATATAAGTAGTGACGCCAAATCTTAAGAGAAGCACTATTGCAGCCAACTCCATGTCATGCATTGGATAGTTCTTTTCATGTGGTTTCAATTGCCTAGATGCATAGGCCACTACATTTCCTTCTTGCATCAATACACATCCCAAGCCGTTATGGGATGCATCACTGTAAAATACGTATTTTTTGTCAGACTCAGGTTGAACCAATACTGGAGCTTCTGTCAAAATTTTCTTTAACATATCAAAACTTTCTTGATATTCAAGAGTCCAAGAAAATTTTTCATCTTTCCTCATCAATTTAGTCAAAGGTAAACCTATCAACGAAAAGTTCTTAATGAACCTTCGATAATAACCTGCGAGCCCCTGAAAACTTCTAACTTCAAACACATTCTTTAGAACGTCCCATTCGAAAATGGCTCTTATTTTTTGAGGATCAACACGAATTCCTTCTATAGAAATTACATGTCCAAGGAATGTCACTTTATTCAACCAAAATTCACACTTAGATAGTTTGGCATATAACTTCTTAACTCGTAGAATCTGCAGAACTATCTTCAGATGTGCACTATGCTCTTAATTCTACTTTGAGTACACCAATATATCATCAATGAAAACAACTACGAACTGGTCCAAATAAGGTTGAAATATTCTATTCATCAGGTCTATAAAAAAAGTCGATGCATTCGTAACCCCAAATGACATAACAATAAACTCATAGTGACCATATCTCGTTCTAAAAGCCATTTTTGGAATATCTTTCTCTTGATTCTTCAACTGATGGTATCTAGACCGCAGATCAATCTTGGAAAATACCGAAGCTGCCTTTAACTGATTAAATAAATCATCAATTCTAGGGAGGGGATACTTATAGTCACCTTGTTGAGCTGCCTATAATCAATGCAGAGGTGCGTCGAACCATCATTCTTTTTAACAAACAATATTGGATTTCCCTAAGGTGACACACTTGGTCTTATAAATCCTTTATCCAACAATTCTTGTAGCTGAATATTTAATTCTTGCAACTCTTTTGGAGCCATTATGTATGGTGCCATTGCAATAGGTGTTGTTCCAGGCATGACTTCTATTTGGAATTCAGCCTCTCTATCCGGAGGTAAACCTGGAAACTCTGCAGGAAAGACATCGGGAAACTCTCTGACTATGGGAATCTCTTCAAACCTTTTCTCCTTGGTTTTAGTTTCCATCACATTAGCAATAAAACTCTGACATCCTTGTAGCAATAACTTCTTGGCTGACATCATTGATATTACATTTGCCAATAGATTTCATCTTTCACTAAACACTATAACTTCCAATCCTTCTGAACTGATTAGCGTTACTCTTTTCAATCTACAATCGACGTTAGCATGATAATGATATAATCAATCCATTCCCAATATCACTTCAAATTCCTCAAAGGGTAATTCCATCATATTAGCATGGAATTCAATTCCTTGAATCCATATGCGACACCCTTTACACACTCTATTTACCAGAGCACTGTGCCCTATTGGATTTTTTACTATCATATCACTACTAGTGGATTGTAATTGAATTCACAATTCTCTCACCAATTTACTACTATTATATGAGTATGTGGAACCGGGGTCAATCAATACCATTACACATTTATCATACAATAGGAAAGTACTTGCAATTATCTCATGATCATCACGTTCTTCATTGATCTTGATGTTATACACTCTGGCAGTGGAGCGCACTTCCTGTTGATTAGAGGACTCAGACTGACTTCTTTTTCTACCCCTTCCCCTTTCTCTCTAAGACATCAAAGCATATCACTCCGACTGTGCAGACTCTCTGGCCCTCAATGGATAATCCCACATATAATGTCTCGTTTCCCCATATCGAAAACAACCTCCAAATATAACTTGACATATTCCAGTATGGCTTCTTCTACAGAGCTGGCATTGTCTAGCTTGACCCTAATTTTCTCTCCCAGCACCAAACCCTACTGATTGAGTCTGTCTCACTCTCATATTATTTGGTCCTCTAGTAGAGGTTACCACTGACTCAGACCTCGTCTGAGATTAAAAAAAACCAGAATCCTTACCTCTCTTAGGTGGTGCAGAACTTGATGAAGCCCCAACTCTTTTAGATGTTTGGGCTCTTTGCTCTCCAAATCTTTCATTTTCAGCTCTCTCTAGAGCTTTAGCATGATTAACTACCTCCTTAAATGAGGACAAGTTTAACACAATTAACATTTCATTTAATATCGAGCGCAAGCCCTCAACAAACCACTCGCATGCGTCATTCTCTGTCGGAATCAGCTCAGTCGCAAAACGAATTAACTTATTGAACTTGCACTCGTATTCATACACATTAGGATTCAATTAGTTCGGGTTCAAAAATTCTTACTTCATCTGCTTGGTGAACTGATCTCCTATATACTTATGCTTAAACTCTTCCAAAAACAAGGACCATGTCACTTGGTCACTTGTCATCCTTAGAGTGACATTCGTCCACCAAATTATCGCTTGCCCACAGAGCAAGAAGACCACTCCATCTAGCATCTCCACATCATAGCAATGGATCCCATCAAGCATTATCTTCACATCATTAAGCCAAAGGTCTACAACAACCTGACTTTTCTCGACTTCACCTTTAAACTTAGAAGCTCCTAGTCCTTTCAACTCTTTTGCTACATTCATTCTCTGAGTTGAGGGAGCAGGAGGTTGGAAACGTGTCAGGATAGCGTCCAACATTCTAAAAAAACATCTTGATCTTGCATAGTCAATCCAGAAAGTGCATGTTCTTCACCTTCCCTAGCCAGGGTAGGTGACTTACTACTCTCAGCATGTCTATCATCTCGCGCTTCACTTTGGGATCTATCATGTTTGGACATCTAATGAAACATAATCATATATTTCTATTAGCAAAACAACATACTCATTATTCTATCATATCAGAAGTTCTCACTATTTTGTTAGCTAAACAACACTCTATACTACAGTTTATATAAAGAATCGGCTAAACCATAGCTCTAATACCATTAAATGTAACACCCCAATCCGTACCTAACCCGGATATGAATATGAGGTGTCACATTGACTATTCAAAACTTTTACACATATAAAAATATGGAAAATTTAAACTTTCATGAACATAAAGTTAACAATTTACATAAGTACGATCAAAATATTACAAAAAACCAATCAGAGCATATGTAAATCACAATTTGTCTACATGTCAACACATTTGATACAATAAAATACATACTATGTAATTTACTTCTGATCTGATCTTCGAGTAAAGGTATATTGTTCTGCAGATCCTAGGTTCGATCCTCCTACTTCTCAGTACCTACGTGTAAAATGCTTACACTCTAAGTCAAAAACTTAGTGAGGCATAAAAATACAATAATGCATTTTCTAAAATATGAACATGCAATCTAATTATTTCAAATATAATCACAACTATTATATCATTATTCAATCATGTCACATATGATCCATCATAAACAATAATAACATGATAGTATATAATAAAGTAAATTCTTTTATAGGCCCATGTACATTACTCAAAAATTAAGGTATGCGAGTACATTGAGGTTGTGCACATATGTTGTTACCACAACTCGTGTAATGGTCCACTGGGTACCATGTAAGATTTATCTTGAAGGACCTCATGTATATCCTGAAAGACCTCATATATATCCCTAAAGACCTCATATAACCCTCAACTCTTGGTATGCCAACTATACCAATAGCTCTCATATCACATAACATGGGCTTGAATATTTATAAGTTCCATATATCCATATCATCACTAATTCATCACATATTCATGTACTCATATCATTTCTCTTATAATCATATATATCTTATCACATACCATGTATCACATGTATATATAATCAACTATATCATATCATATAGCTTATGTTGTTTGATTATGTTCACATAGATCATATAGCATGTATCAAAACATATAACACTTATGCATGTGCTTATAATGATCATAATATATGCATGTTCATAACTATTGCACCATTAGATTTAAACATAGGAAATAGACTTATCACAAGTCTTATTTCTATAAAACTACATCTATACTATAACATGCACTCACCTTATCCTCACTCAATCCAATTCAACTTCTATGACTTTATCCATCTTTTTATCGATCCTAACTTTGTTGTCATTTCGGAACTTGCTTATGTTCGATATCTACACAATCATACATTTTATATGCATATCAGAATTATAAGTATGATAATTTGATCCTTAATAACTCAATTCTAAAAGATAGGCTTAATAAAATTTCCCCCTTTGAATAGTATCGGTACCTTATGTATAGTACCGATACTTCCTTAGTTGTGGTTTCGATATCAAGCCTGTGTATCGATACCCTTTTTCAATTATGTAATCCTTATTTCAAAATGGTAATGATACCCTAGGTATCGATACTACCCTTTAGGTATCGATACCCCTTGAATATCTTGTCAAATTGTGACTTATGGTATCGATACTCATTCATTTAGTATCGATACCCTCTCTCAAATTTTGACCCTTTTTCACTTTGAAGTATCGATATTGTATGAACAATATCGATATCACATCCCCATAATTTATCTTTTTAGCTCAAAAATTCACTCATACTTACATATACCTTCTATTTTCATCAAAAAATAACACTTGCGCGAGACTCCCGGGGTGTCAATCTAAATATCTGGAAAATGTCATGCTGAATAGACGACAGTAGCCGTCGCGCACCCCACAAGCGCCACTACCTACACTTGGGCCTTGTCTGGTTGCTTGGGGAACATGCTGACTGACTAGACCGGTTTGAATAGAGCTGACTGAGCCGTATAACCGAGCCAACCAAGCTAATTGAGCCGTATAACTGAGGCGATCGAGCCGTGTGACCGAGTCGGCTGAGCCGACAGACCAAACTGAATCATGTTGATCGCCTTTAAATGTCGTTGACCGACCGTTGAATTTTTTCGGAAATATCTGTCCTGACTTTTTTCGATGTCTTGAGTTCATTTTTAAGGCCTGTTTCTCCAAATTCGAACCCAATAAGCTATTTTTCACTGATTAACCACTTGATTCGATCTGTTTTTCGTAGTTATGCTATATATTTTATGAAATTTATTTGATATGTATCTGAGAAATTATTGGACGTTAAATTAAAAATTGTGGGCGGTCGAATGGAGTTTAAATGGTCGATCAGTATGGCACAAAAATCGAGGTAATACATTACTACCTTTTCATGCTTTATGGAACATGTTAATATTGGTAAATGCATGAATGAACATGTTTGGTCTCATCTAGGTAGTTAATTAATTCCTACACTCGATCCGAATTCGGTAAAAATTTGGTAACGTAATATGGCTCAGATAACTAATATTAGATAGTGTTGGACCATTAGAATTAAATTACAAGTTTTATGATTAAGTTATAAAGTAATCAGCTCCTGGATCTGTAAATAATAATTTATCTCATTAAAGGTTAAATGCTAAAGGTACTTTGATGAGAAATTATGAGAATAATTCGATTAGATAAAATTACAAAAATACCCTTTTATTGTAAAAAGACAAGAATTGTCCCTGAAAGTTGGACAATAACTCTGAAAAGACATAGTGATCCGATGAAACTACTTAGGTGAATAAAAAGTACTAGTTTTGCTTAGAAAATATGGATAACCAAGTTCTAACCCCGAGATGGCTTTTACAAGATACTAGAAGTTTGAATTAAATAATACGATCGGACAGAAAGAAATGATATAAATACTCTGGATCTGTGAAATTACCAAAATACCCATGGAATAAAAATTACCCATAATATCACCAAGCCGAGGAATGATTGGATACCTTAAGCTCTAAAATAAATGGAATAATATTAAGAACCAAAATGATCAAAATACCCTAATAACCTAGAATAATTAAATATCTGGATTAATTAAGTAATCCAAATAAACATCTATATTGTACTACCATTACAAGTTATGGAACACATATTAAGTAGGACGACCAACCCTAATACTATATCAATACCTGAATGACTTAGATACCACTTGAATGCTTGTTTGTCTCCTCAAGTTTCGATCGATGATAATTCTGGAAGTACTCCGCTCAGCTCAATTCTAGAGCGCATTCAGTACTAAGAAGTGGATATTCATGAGATAAATCAACCATGAATACCAAAATGACTTTATATATGACCAAAGTGAACTGAACGGAAGTACAACATGTATCAAAAACTCAGAAGCATCTGAATTACTCGGGAAGACTTGAAGTAACTGGATAGACTTGACTACTAAATGAACTAAGTAACCTTAATGACTGAGGGTTTAGTAAGTGATTTGGATGAGTCTAGGAATACCAATGAACTTACATGATGCACTATCCCTATGGGTTATGAACTAAGAATTAATTACGTCGACAATTCCTGATGTTGTTGCAATGTGGAAATGAAATAAAGACCATCGAAATATTTGTTCATTTCTTAAAGATCTATTCATCGATGATTCTGAGAATGATCTATGGACAAGAATTTTTGGTATTAAATAGTGAAAACCTGGAAAGATAATGAATTAACCATTCATCAGGCATCAGTTCTGAGAGTTGTTCAGCTCTAGTTGTTCGATAATCCGATTAATTGATATAGATTGTAAATTTTCTAAATCTTTGTTTCTCTTTTATCAGATCAAATCACTCCGGTCATATCCAAACACGGAAGTAACTCAGATGCAAAGGATTCTGAATACCCCATTTGGTTCAATTAGACTCAAATCTCGATAATTCAAGGCATACTCCTAAATACCCCTGATTGTTTGGGTAATGGAATCACTCTTAGTAAATCTGAATCTAGAATTATTATGTATAAAGATTCCTGAACACTTTCCTGAGGCACCTGGATCATAATGGGATTCTAAAGTATCAACTCTAAATGCCTGATTAGATCAGTTAATAATTGATTTCTTTCAATAGGACCTCGTTCCTGGAATCCGATCAAATTACATCAGTTTCATGTTATCCATTTTGGTAACTACCAAGTGTCTTTGAGAAATACTTTGATCCTCTATTGTGTTCTACATGTACTACATGATGGTTTTATATGTTTTGAAATGAGTTTTAATGAAAGTATTGGTTTAATGGTTTATGAACCATGGAAACATGGTATATATTCTCTTATTATGGGTTTTACCAAAAAATATGAATTGTTCATGATTTATTGAATCAGAGATATTATCGACTCATGGACTATGGTTTTATGTTTTCACTGTTATACCCGAACTGTTTTATTGGGATATTATATGGGTAGAATGGAGGTACAAATCTGATCAAGCTGGTAAATCCTTATGGACCTAAGGTTATCCTTTGGTAGGCTCTCAGGCCTCAAGGCACTCCCTTGGGTTAATCATTGGACTACTTATGGTGTACAGGATGAGATCAGATATACGGTTGATTTCATTGTCACGTTTATGACATATTACTGGATCATGATCCAAATATTACGATTTATGACTAAAATTTATTTCTACTGGATATTATATGGGTAGGATTATAGAGTATGGAGGTACATTCGTGATTCAGCTAATAAATCCTTACGGACCTAATGTGACTCTTGGGTAGACTCTGCGGCCCTGAGAATTTTCTTGGGTAGGTCCTGCGGCCCTGATATTTTTCTTGGCTAGGCCCCGTAGCCCCGAGAACTTTCTTGGGTAGGCTCTCAGGCCCCAAGATGCTCCATTGGTTGGCTCCCTTTGTTGTGTGCTTAGGTAAGCCCTACGGACGCAGTTCTGGGGAACTACATAATGGAGTTTGGTTTGTAGGGTTCCGCTATGGTTATAAAAGATTTTTATCTTTTCACTAGTTTTGATTGGAACACTAGACATCCTATTCGACCTCTTGAAAATGTGATACTATGAATGCTTCCTATGAACTGAGATCTTCATGACTTCTACTCGATGAACTATTATTCCGAAAATCCGTATACATCTGATTCAATAAGAAAATTTTATGGCTTTTTATTTATCTACATGTCTTGTAGCATCAACTGGTAGTATTGTATTGTTGAGCTTCTCAAAGCTCACTCTATTACTCACCTTTTCAGGTTAAAAGAATCGTAGTTATGCATCTATCGACATCAATAAGGGAGTTCTTCCAGCGTTGATTGCAAAGTGTGGTAAATGTGATTAGGGGCCATGTAGGTTGTATTTTGTTTTTCTATCTGAATCTGGAAATCTATTTTATTTCTGAATATTGGAAATTTTTACTTTTGTATTTATAAATGATTTTATGAGTTTACATGTTTTAATAAAAGTTTTAAATTTTCTGAGATTTTTACGGTGGGTCACTCCGGTGTCCATAATGTGACACCCGGATCGGATCGGGTCACCTGTATCGGTATGTGGGTGTTACATTTTCACATATTTTCTAACTATTAGTATCTTTTTCATTCAACATTTTATTAAGGGGAAGTTTTGCCAAAAACAAATTTTCAAATGTTTTATTATATCAAAAATGGATAGATTGTTGAACTATATTTTGATATAACAATTTAAGGCAAAATGTTTTTGTACTTGAATTGAATCTTTTCAAAGCTTTTCAAAGTTTTCAAAAATAATTCAATTTCCTTAAAAGTTTGAAATTGATCACAAAACGGTTTTCTAGACAAGTTGTACCAATATTGTTCTTACAGTATCGATACAAATTGAACAATATTGATACTGTTCATATGGTACCGATACCAAAGGTAAGGAAAGTATCGATACTCACTAGATAGTACCGATACTAATAGCTTTGCTCAAATTCCAGAATGCAAAAATGGTACATGTACTCAAAGGGGTACCGATACTACTATGTATACTAATATCAATACTACAGGTATAGTATCGATACCATCAGGTCCCAACGGCTAGTTGATTTAAATACAACAAGGGTAGTATCAATACTCCCTTTAGGAGTATCGATACCCTCTGTTATGGGTAACTTTATTTTGCACAAAAATTTATCCCCAACGACTCCAAATCACCTCTAACGGGTAGAAACGACCACAACAACATTCCAACATATAAATACAAGTTGAGGACATTTGAAGAAGGATTAGAACACGTATCCAAACAATCAAACACAAGAGAAGAGATTTTCACTCTTTATTCTAATTATCTTGTAAATATTTTGTTCATGTGAGCTTTCAATATGTAAACACCTTCCTTTTTAGAGGTTTTATTTGTTTACTTCTTTTTCCTTGTTAAAGGTTTTTTGGTTCTATCTTAGCCAATTGAAAATAAAGGGAGTTGTAAAGGTTTTCTCTTTATCCTTTAAAAAGAATGAACAAATTAGTGAATTTGTTATCCTTAGTGATGAGCTAAGGTAGTAGATGTAGACTTGGTTGAAAAGTCGAACCACTATAAATCCTTGTGTCAATTTTTCTATATTTTTTACTCTCCTTACTCCCTAAACTCATTTGTATCAAATAACCCCATTTCACTTTTTCAGTTGTTCAATTGAGTCTCTTCATAAATCTCAATAATTGGTATCAGTGCTTGACTCATTAGAAGGTTTAACAACCTTGAGACGATCCTCGAAGAAGCTCTACCGATTCCCGATGCAACCGACAAAGAGATGGCTTCCACCTCTAGCTCGTTCAACATGGAAAACTCCTAACTGATTAACAAGCCTCCATACTTCGATGGAGCCAACCATCATCTTTGGAAGAAACTAATGAAGTTATTCATACAATCCAATGATCTTGATTTATAGGAGATGATCGAGAATAGCTACTCTTCTCTGAACAAAAAATGAAGCTCAACTTAATGCCAAGGCCATGCACATGTTGTTTTTTGCATTTGGTCTCGAAGTAAATAAAGGAGTTTCTTCTTGTTCAAGTGCCAAGGAACTTTGTAATAAGCTTGAAAAGCTTCATGGAAACAAGAAAGAAGAACCAACAGATGTGGTATACTTAATGGCTCGTGAAGAGCCCGAGGTATCTTCTAACTCAAATGATTTAAATTCACATTCTTTTGATGAGTTACAAGATGCTTATAATGAGTTGTATTTGGAATTTGAGACCATGAATTCCGAATATAATGAATTAATTTCAAAATTTAAAGTTGAAAATGATTTGATTTTGAAAGCCATAGTCTATTTTGAAAATCAAAATGAAATTTTGAAAATCAATGACTTAGAAAAATAAAATTTTGATTTGAAAATTAAGCTTGAAAGGTTAAAAAAAGAAAAAGAATTAATTTCTCAAAACAACTCATTATGTTTAAAAATGTCAAAATGCTCACATTGACATTTCCATGGTCATATGGAACATACTTGCCCTTTGAAGAAATGAAAACATTTTAAAATTAGACAAATATGGGTTCCTAAGGGAAAAAGGGGCATTGAAACTAACGTCCAAGGATCCAAAGCAATTTGGATACCAAAATCCAAATAAATGTCTCTTGTAGGTGTGTGGTAGCAATGGTAATGAAAATGAAGAAATCAAGATGCCCTAGCCACACTCAAAAAGGAATGGGTAACCTCTAAGCTTAATGTTTCTGATTTTGATTATTTGGTTGCTCATTTAGTTTTGAGCATGCATGAGTTTTGATAAATGGCTATGTTTTTTGTTTTGCATCTCATGTATGTTGAAAAAGTTTTATGATGAACAATTAAAAATTTTAATGATTTTTCATAATTTTTAGTTCATCATAATGAATTTTGGTCAAAATTGGTTTTAAATACAAATGATATCTCTCTAACAATTGATATCAAACTTTTCAAATGCTTTGCTTCTACAAATATTAAATTTTTGACCTAAATTTAAATGTTTATGCATGTGTTTTAAATGTTAAAGATATCTCTGTAACAATTGATATCAAATTCTTCAAATGCATAACATTTTTGAAAACTTTATGCACATGTACTTAATTTCAATAATTGGTATTGCATAAAGTATTTTAGACTTGGATATATTGAATTTCATTTGTTACTAACACCTTTGTTACTCTTTGTTGAAATTTAATTTTGTTTAAGTGTCAAGATTTTAAAGCTAATTTTTGTTTGGAATGCACTTTTTGAGGGGAGCTTTTGATTTTTCAAATGCTTTTTACGTTAAATTCACCACTTACTCTACAATGTTATTTTTGAACTTTAAAGTTGAATTCTTTTTGATTTAACAAAAAATGGGAGAAGTATGATTTGAAAAATTCAATTTCTTAATGAAAAAGATGGAGCTAAACACTTTCACATATTTTTCAACTCTAATATTACAAGTACCTAGAGGATCACACCCTATGATTGAACCGAGCAAATATTAAACAAATTATATATGGGCAAATTTATTGCACATGAATATAATTAAAATCAATATATATTTTTTGGTATATATAGATGATTTTAATTTTACTAAAAACATTATAATTGTTGTAATTATAATATCAGATAAATATTAAAAGAAAATTATTATTGTAATTATAATTCTTTTAATATGTGTTTATAAAATATATTTTGTATTAAAGTGTGAATCCAAATTAGGGTTAAAGGAATTATAAAAAGAACATAAAGGTTTAGTAGTTTTTTTTTTTTATGCCTATTGTGAAATTTCTCCGAATAATTTAAAGAAACACAAACTTTACTTACAACCGGATGAATTGAATAGATGTTGAGACGTTATCGTTGCGGTTTTGGATTCAGAGTTTCATGATTATCATTACACCTTTGTTTATTGCATCCTCAACTCATACAAATTAAGGTATTTTTTGCATCCTTCCTCCTGTATGCAATTAATCATACTTGAATCATTGATTTGGATCGTTGAATAAATTTTCGCTGAATCTTGAGGTATAGTAGAGATCTCAACAATAAATTTAATAATTGAACCTAGGACTTATACAATCTATCACGTGTCATAAGTCCAACGAATAAGAAAAATCATAGATGGCATTGGTTACTAAGAGGGAAAATAGCTCATAACACACAAACCACCTAAATTAAATGGGATAATCGCTCATAGGGAAGTTATGAATAAGTTTCACTTACGCTGACCTGATGTATCTTTTCAGTGATAAACATCACATCCCCTTTTCTGAGAGTACTACGAAGTCTAAAGAGCACACGAGTGTCAGAACATTGAAATAAAAAGGACGAAACATTCAAAATGGAAAGAACAAAGATATCATCATGAGAAAAAAAATGACATTGCAAACTTGAAATCAAAATAGATTAGGATGAGAAAATAAAAATTCTATTTTATAAGCATTTCAATTATACGACGTTTAGGGATACAGACACAGAACCACCTATGGGATCCTATCCAAGAAACTCTAGTACTATTGAAATCTGGAACCTACAAAATAACAGTCGAGCATTGCAATTTTTTAAAAGTGCCTGAACTTTACCGTAAAAAACGATTTGGTGTCTAAAGAATTTTTCGTTAAAAATTAGTACTTAATATTTTTTTAGTGTCTACCATTATATTTTTAAAAAAAATTTAATAATAAATTTTTTTAAATAAAAACAATTTTTAATTAAAAAAAAACTTAACTTATTTACAAAAGAACCCTAAATTTTCAATGAAATTACCAAAAATATTCTAAAAAGCTAAAACCTCACATTTCAAACCGTTACTAACCATCTTCGGCCATCTCCATCCACCATCGTCATTATTGAACGGTCACCCACCCATTACCGGCCACCCATCGATCAATTTTTTCCATTACCGTCACCTAAATCCCCTAAATATCTAAAATCCCCAATATCCAAATCCCTAAAACTTTAAAAACATAATCTCCATGATTGAACGCCTGAGGAGCAACACCGGATCGACGGCGAGGATGGGTTTTGAGCAAAATTTCACGTTGATTCGAATGGTGCTGAAGGTGTAGCTTATAAACGTCAGGATCGACCAGAATCGACGAAAAATAACGATGGTGGCTTAAATTCTGACAATTTTTAAACGCTTCTCCACGGAAAATGGTGACAGATTACGGTGAAAGGTTAACGGGGGTTTGATTGGGGGTCGAACCGGTACTAATGATGGTGGTTGTTATGGTCACGGTCGACTGGCCAGTGACTATTGAAGAGGAAAGTGGGAGGGGGGCTGCACGGGATGGGATTTGGGTTTTTAATAAAAATATTTTTTTAAATTCTCAAAATTATACTAACTTAACAAGTGTCACTTAACGGTTAAATTTAACGGCCGTTACGGTCCATGCACTTAAAAATACTCCGATGAAAACGAATAATTCTTTATATATTAAAACGTTTTTCGAGGAAAAGGTAATTCACTTATTTTTGTATTTAGCCTTTTTAAAATTAAATAACTTATATCCCCTTAGTCGAAAATGAAGTCAATAAAAATAATATTTAAGATCAAGTTAAGACAATGAAGAAAAAATACAATAATAAAGGCTAATGAAAGCCTAATATACTAAGACATATGCAACAACATTGGCGGTACGACGAATATACTGAACTCATGTGTTGGTGTGAATAGAAAACAAACAACGTACCAAAGAAATTGTCATCATTTACAAGAATCGACAAACAACTGCAAACTGTGCATGCTTATGAATATGTAGAAATGGCCTTATGAGCATTGCGATAGTTAAGGATGCTTGCTATATAATTTCTCTCGTACTCTCAAAAATAATATAAACAACCTCTAGATCGTCTACCACATGGACAACTAATCCTAAGAATCTTTGGGAGGAAGTTGGGAGGAAGCCAAGCATTGAGATCATTGAAAGCTTATAATTTGTCATATACCAATAATACATTATAGTTTTTTTTTTATCATTCTCAAAGTGTAAGGGACCTAAAGTAGACATCGCACCATACCTCGCATTCATACATCTCTTTTTGTGTAGCAATAAAATGTCAGGGCGTAGGTGGCCTCAACTCATACGTAGTGAATGTTTCTAAATATAAATCGACTCCTCACTGTCGCATAAAAGGACATGCAAATTGAGTGAAGATGTAATAAATTCATTTTAAAATTTTCACTATACATATTAAAGTTTTGGACAGTAAGTAATAGGACTAGCCATTCAAGGATCTCTTGTGAGTCATCAGAGGAGAGGAGAGGAGTACTGAAAATGAAAGATAATGTAATGGATTTGTATATTTGATGAATTGAAATTTACAAGTGATGAGTACATATAAGAGTACAAAAGAATCTAAATCCTACAAAGGTAAGGCAAGTCTAATGTATACACAAGGCAAGATTTATAAAATGCATAATTAGATTGATTATAATTTGTAATTTGATTTGATTAGATTAGATTATTCAATCTAATCTAATCTCTATCTTTGATACACCCCCGCAAGATAGAGGATCCATTGGAGACTCCAATCTTGGACAGAAAATAAAGGAAGAGATTTCGTCCAACCTGCTTGGTGAGAGTATCAACAATTTGAGCTTTGGATGGGATGTGTTGAACTAATAGTGAACCCATAGCAACTAAGTCACAAACAAAGAAGTAATCAAGTGCAAAATGTCTCATCTGAGAATGAATGAATGGATTCTTACAAACATTAGTGGCACTGAGATTGTCATAAAAGAGAGATGGTGGTTTGTTTAATTCTACGTTAATTTCTTGAAGTAGATGTTGAATCCATATTACTTCAGCAGTTGCATTTGCTACAACACGTTATTCAACTTTTGTAGAAGAACGAGAGACTATTTTCTGACGAGTTGACTTCCATGAGATGAGACTAGCACCAAGATAAACTGCATAACCAGTAATGGATTTACCATCCGTAGAGGATTCACCCCAGTCCACATCGACAAAAGCAGTGAGATGGAGTGAAGGTGTCGAGTGAAAAAGAATGACATGGCATAACGTACCTTTGAGATAACACATGATATGTTTAGATTTTGTCCACTATGTAAGTATAGGCCATGCATGTATTACTACAAATGATTAACAACAACGGTAATATCTGTATGAGTAATCGTGAGATACTGAATAACACCAAATAATCTTCGATAACTCGAGATATCTAGTGACATAGATGGCTCAGGTGGAGGTAATTTGTTAGAAGAACACATAGGTGTTGAAATTGCCTTGGCATTTTCCAATTGGAGTGGAAATAGCCTAAATGCCAAGAAAGTGATTGAGTAGCCTCTTATCCTTCAAAGTAAACTTCGTAGTCAATAAGCTAGTGAAATGAGCAATGAAATCAGTACTATTACCAGTAATCACAATATCATCCACATATAGTAGAAGATACAAAATGACTTCCTTTGTATTGTAAATGAAGAGTAATGCATTAACCTTTAATTTCTAAAAGTGAAACTGAAGAATAAATTAAGAAAGTTTAATGTACCATGCCCTTGGTGCCTATTTCTATCCGTACAAGGCCTTACGTAGCTGAAAAAATAAGAAGATCTTGTAGGGTAGACATATCCAAAAGGTTGTTCTAGGCAAACGTCTTCATGTAAAGTGTCATTTAAGAAGGCATCATTGATATCAAGCTGCTTAATAGGCCAGCATGATAAATAGCAAGAGTAAAGATAATGCATACCGTAACAGGTTTCATCAGGATCAAAAGTCTCAAAATAGTATCAACTAGCCTCTTGAGAATACCACTTTACAACTAATCTATCTTTGTATCGATCAATAGAACCATCTAAACACCTTTTCACATAGAACACCCATTTGCATCCTATGACAGATTGCTTATATCGTGGAAAAATATCCTATGTGTGATTGTGCATCAAGGCATTAAACTCATCTTTTATAGCTTGCCTCCATAATGGATCTTTAAGAGCTTAAGCAATAATTTTTGGCTCTAATATGGAAGGCAGAGGGTGACATGTAGTGGTATTAACAAATGAAGGACCAAAATACCTTAGATTTGGCCAAAAAATGCGTGGTTGTCAAGTATTTTACTACAACAAGGGACTCGTAGTTGATGGTACATAATTATGGTCTGACATATCAACAAAGGGTGCTGGTGCATCATGTGGATCATCATGATATTGTGTTGGCACTGTAACTGATTCATCATTTTGTTGTGGCATATTAACCAATATAGTTAAAGGACGGGATGCTGAGGTAGCAAGAAATAATATCGGTGATTAATGCTTTAGTGCAGTGATTGCACTCCGTGTAGTAAATGGGAAAACGTGATGAATGAATCAAACATGACGAGAGACATAAATCATTTTGATATATGGATATAAGCATTTATATACAGACTGCGTCATGGAGTATCCAAGGAAAATGCATTCAACGAACCGTGGTTCAAGTTTATGACCCATGTATGGTCACAACCAAGAAAAACATAAGCATCCAAATGGTTGAAGCTTATCATAGTTTTGTGATTGTTTATAAAGTAAGGAATACAGTGACATATTATTCAATATTGGTGTTGGCATCTGGTTGATGAGATAAATAGTCGCTTGAAAAGCATGAGGCCAATACTATGTTAAAAGATATACAAAGTGAAATAGAGAAAGACTAATCACCACTATAAGATAATGTCTCCATTCAGTTGTCCCATTGTGGTTAGGAGTATGAGGCAACAAAGTGAAATGTGAAATTCCTTCTAAACTCAAAATGAGCAAGAGCTTAACAAACTCACCTTCATTATTAGAGAATATGGACACAAAGGTCTGATTGAAAAAACAAACCTTTTAAACTGAAGAAAACTAGCTACAATATAAGATTTATTCTTCATTGGGTATAACTAACAATATTTAGTGAACTAATCAATAAACACCATATAATATGATTATCCATCATATGACACATGTTTAGTGCCCCAAACATCATAATGCAGCAGTTCAAGAGGGTAAGAGCTTGCCATATCATTTTAACCAAATGGAAATTTATGACTTTTGTTGATGAGACATGAAGAACAATGAAATTATTTCAAGTTGTCAAAGTCATAAGGTATATTATATGTGTATAATATAGATGCCAATACTTTATCAGACGGGTGGAACAACTTGTGATGTAGTTGATGCACGGACAATCAACTAAGTGAACTGCATTGAGGAAGAAAAGATCATGGAGCATAGTAGACACCATATGATGTAGGGTAGATTACCCTTGATTGTGAATCTAGTGAATGAGTAAGTACCTGCAAGAAGATGAGCTCAAATGGAGGGCTTGATAGTTAATGTTAAGGTCAAATGATGGGTTGTTTTTGTTGAATGTAAGAGATAATGGACGCGGAAGTATTTGGGTGTGGTGATGGGGTTAAGAATGAAGATGAAATTGTTCAAGATATATTGTACAATTAAAGGAAGAAACTAGGCTATATTAAAGCCTAACACCAATCCTTAAAAATTGAACAAGGGATGGTAATATAAGACTTTGACCTCTTTGATATCTTGAATCAAAATGACCTAAAGTATCAATGAAGAAGGGGATTGATGCTACAAGATCCAAAAGAACTTGATAAGTTGATAAAAGTTAAAAAAAAACTTAAGAAAGAGGAAAACCTCACAAGTATGTTTGATCATTCAAAGAGAGATGCCTTACAAATGCCAAGGCATTGGCAATTTATAGGAAATGAAGAGACTAGGCAGAATAGACAAGTAATGATTTGGGTAGGCACTTATTTGGATGAATACTATGCATGAAATGAAAAATTACAATGCTAGGATGATGAAAAGTAATGGCAATGGTTCGACTAGGCTTGTCCTTCTTTTGACTGAATAGTTATGTTATTTTGGCCCTTGAATCATTCAAATAAGCGGTGGAGATAGCCTTGACTGAATGAGTGTGTTACTCTTCATCTTTGGCACCCAAATGAATAGTGGAGAGTGCTTGGATGAATGGTGAGAAACCTCATCATACTTTCTGCTCAAATGAGTAGTTATATGATGCCTTTTTTAATTCAAAATGAAATCACATGCCATTTTAATGAAAACACATGACATGGATTGAATGTGCTCTTCCATGCCTTGTTATAATGCATCCTCGGCCCATGACTTGCACATGATGCATGTGGTTCCTTTAAGATGACATAGGTGGCTAGTGAAGCAAGCTAGCTAGGTGAGTGAGTAGCTAAGCTAGGCACCTAGCGTCACTCCAACTACCTTCAAATGTCTTGAATCCTTAGCTACCATCAAGCTACTATTCAGCTACCTCAGCTACTTTCCACTAATGTCAACCATCTTCTTGGTTTCATGAGCTAATGTGAGCTAATGTGAGATGTAGTGAGCTACCTTAAGTTCATGTTGAGATGGTGTGAGCTGCCAAAAGATGAGTGAGCTTTTAATGAGCTGGCAAAAGGTTCCCAAATGTCTTTAGTTTCTACAAAGGCCATGAAAAACATTAGAATGAGTTGGGAAACATATACAAATGAATGTTGTGCATGTGATTAACTAGGTATGAGCTAGTAATGACTTCAAATACATAATATAAGCTAAGATACAATGTGTATGAATGACATGAGCTAAGATATGATGCACAATCATAAAATAGACTAAGTAAAGATATGAAATGCTAAGTAAAGTATGCTAGTCTCTATATATCAATATATAAAGTTTAATAATTATGAATTCAATTAATTATGTATTAAGATGAATTATAATGGGCTCAAATCTCTTATGTAAGTATTATAACAACATGTTTTAAATGTCAAAACATGGATGCAAATCATAGTATGAGTTCATGTTATGTGGATGAAAATACTTAAAGAAATGTAGGAAGAAGATAGTGAAAACTATTTGCTCCTTGATGAGTTCCACACTTGAAGAAAGAAATATGAAAAGTACAAGGTGTAGAAGTAGGATCACATCATCCCCCTTCTTTAATGTGATTTATCCTCAAATCAAAATCCTTGGACATCTTGAACTTGTTCTTCATAAGAAGGGTCTAATATGCCATCTTCACAATATAAAAATCTTTTTCTCTCTTTTTTTCATGCACGATATCCTCTAAACACTAGCAGAAAAAACCCCTTTCATGACGCGCATTACACGTCATCTATGGGTGCGGATGACACACAAATGCCTGTCGTTGAAGCCACCGACATGAATTTTTTATGACGCGCAATTGTGTGTCATAAATCTATGACGCGCATTTATGACACACATTTATGACACGCATTTATGACGCGCATTGAGCGTCATTGAAGCCCCCGTCATAAATTAAGATGACACATATTTGTGTGTCATACATTTATGACACGCATGTATGACTTACAATGAGCGTCATTGAAGCTCCTGTCATTAAAAAAGATGACACACATTCAGGGGATATGATTGTATTTCGTAAATTATATATATATATATATATATATATATATATATTAGATTCACAAATAATTAAACTAAATCACATTTAATGCCTCATAATACTAAATATATATATCATATTATATATAAGCAATCCATTTGCATACAATATATTCACATTAAGTTATAAAAATTATTGTAATCATATGTCGATACAAAATACCACGTCATAATAAAGCTCTACAAATATGCCCTCGCCATCCGGGCGTTTACACAAGAAATCATCATCAAGTTCTACTAAAGGGGAGTCTTGTGAAAAATCAAAAGTAGCATGGTATTCCAACATATCATCAGTTTCACCATTTTCTCCATACTTGTACATCTTATGTGGTGTGAAGCCGACAACAGACAAATTCACACCTTGTCTACCTAGCAAAGAGAACACAACTTGGAATATTCATTGCATACTTTTAAGTTTGTTAACTAGTTAAGATTCTGCTGAACTTTGATAAGTTAGAGAACTACTAAGTGCAATACAATTCTCCCAAGTTTCAATTCATACCTTCTGCGTATCTGATCCAATGGAGTGCGGTAATGATCAAATAGTAGCCAGATACCATATCCAAGCTTCCAGTTATTTTGCAACTTGTATTTCAGAACCATATTGTGTCATTGAAGCACTAGTGCTTTCTGAACCATATTATGTTATTAAAGCAGTGTTATTCTCACCATCAACTTGATCATTCTCATCCTTGAGAGCAGGAACTCTCTCTCTGTAAAGACGATATTCAAGAAAATTGAAATATGACACATGAACTAGACAGACTAAGTTTGGGGGAGAAATTATGGAACTAACATGATTCCTAAAATTTTATGAAACATACCTAGGCAAAGAAGCATGATGTCTTAGAAGTGGAGTACTTCTTTCACCTTTACCATAATGCTCCTCCAAATGCGCAAATTGTCATTTGAATCGCTCAACGCCACTATTTGATTGAAAAAAGAAAAAGAATACATATTTTTTCTTTTATAATTAATTTTATACAACATATTTAAAGTTTGTATTAATTTTTTTGGGGTTGGGACATAGAGGTTTGGGCTTTTTATTTAAAATTTTAGGGTTGTTGAGTGATAGGTTAGATTAAAATCTACTGATATCGGGGTTGGGAGAAAACTCCTAACTTTTGGGTCTGGGCCAGGACGATAAAAATTTTGACCCGATCCACGTTGTTTTCATCCCTAATCACCTCCCCTAATATTAGAGAAAAGTTCTAGATAATATAGTGAGATAAAAATTGCAATCATACCAGAGGGCCTTCAGGGTCACTAAGAAGCGTGCCCCATATGTGGAGACTGTCCGCAAAGTTAAATTCCTGTGTCAAGAGCAAAGTAATCCACCTGAATGCGTAAAACTAGAGGTTGACCTGTGTGATATTTAAACACAACAGTTAGCATTCAAGCCCAACTAATTACCTTGACAAGCTGCGGAAAACGACAAAGGTGAAAGTGTTCAAAATTTGCAGGTAAGAGGCAAGCATGAGTCAAGATATAAAAGATGTTTAAATTTTGCAACAATATCTTACTTTATTTGTGATCTCTAGATGACGCCAAAGCTCTTCATCATGTTCCTTCAGAAGTTGTGACAACCTAGAAATTGTGGAACGAATTCCCACATTGTTGTTGTCAAGTTACTGGCAAAAATGATCACGGAATCCACTCAATAACTTAACAAAACAAAAGAATGTGTCGGCTTCATGTTATTTTTACTGAAATTATAATTGGTTTATGGCTATATGTTGGCATAGATACTCCATATTTGGTGCATATAATATATATATATGTCCGCCAAGTTGATAACAATAATGATAAATGAACATTACCATATTGTTTTTCAAAAGCTGTAATCTATTTGAAAGTTATTGTTTTTGTTTAAACTTTTTGGGCATCTTGGGGCAAGAAAAGGGATGGATTTGATGCAATGGAGTTGCAAACAGAAACAAGAAAATCATGGAAACCTTCTTTCTTATTCAATACATGAAAATCAAAATAATCGCATGTTAGAGATTTAATAAAAAAGAACTAGGTGGGGACAATAATGAGATCTTACCGCCATTTCTGCATCAGGGTCATTCTTGAATACATAAAATAGAGGTGCCAAGATTTCATTCATTCCTTGAACATATCTTATGCCCGGATTTAACTTGGCAAATACGATTAATATGTTTCTCATTGCATCCTGAACAAGCAATATGCATGCAAGTCTGGAAATTATTCAATCCATATCTAAACTTAAGTCCAAAGGGGTGAAACACTAAATTCACAAGAAATAATAAAAGAAAAGAAGGTGGTTACCTGATTAGATTTTACAAGTTGCGAGTCCCTAGAGAAAAATTAGTGTAAAAATTAGAATCAAGTCAATAGTTCAGTGATCTTTTACTAGAAGATGGTTACTTGACAAAGTTTAACCGGAAATTAGTGTAAAAATTAGATTACAACATCAAGATATTCTTTTACTAGCTCTCTCCACACTTGCAACTGGAGTGAAAGTTTTAAAGCACATGATATCTTTTATCAATGTGTTTACCTTTTGCACATACAAGACAACCTCCAAGCGCATAGCTAGGTTTCTCTTGAAGTATAAATAGACGTGAACAGGATTAAATGCCCTCAAGACACTTGCATCATGCTTAACAAGATTGTAAATTCCAATGCCTGCTAAAGAACAAAACCATATGAACAAAGCAGGGCCTACAACAAGTCCTACCTGAATTGTTCCAAACTTCTGTACACTGAACAAAATTTCAAGAAAGGCAACCGATATCATCACCACTTCATCTGCAAATAAAGAAAAGAAATAAGGAAACACGATAGTTAATGACTATTTACATGTAATAATATAGAAAATCATAAAGGAACATAAACCATAGGATGTAAAGGAGGGAAGGCAAAAGAAAAAAGGCCATATTTTTTATAATACATACAGATTTAACATTTAGCTAGACTGGAAACTCTAGTCCGACTAAAGTTAAACTATCATTACAAACAGCACATGATCGCAAAAAAGGCAGCTGCAGAAACACAATGAAGAATTGTAGACTCATGATCAAACTATGAGATCTATAGGTTAATAACCATCACATGATATATTCAAAATAACAAATAATTTTCAATAACATACAAGTTAAATTATGCAAAAGATTCCTAGCCGAAAAGGTCAATTAGAAATAGAAATGTCCTCTCAAATAGTATTTACTAACAAACAGTTAAATGTGAGTCAGCAAAGCAATAATGTTTTATAGAGTTTACAACAACATGGAATAACAGCTTACTTTGTTCAATTGCACCAACTCTAACCTTCATACCACCAACAGAAGACATAACTACAAATAAAAATGAAAAAGTTATCATCTAAAAATTAAAAATGAAAATATATTTAATAAAACAGTTATGTTGTATTCTACCATTGCATGATTTCGTAAACAAAAGAGATGAAAGAACAATAACACATAAAAACCTGACATTGCTGGGGTAACAACCCCATCATCTATTACCATAGAAATGCCAGCAAGCACTAACATCAGAAGAAGTTTGTTCAGAGTCAATGAAGTCTCTAGTCTCTCCTTTATTTTAAGTGATCTCTCGAGCTCAGGAGATGGCACCTTTAGCATGAAGCCAGATATTCGGGTATCTGATGGAACCAGATTCGGGAAAAGACTGACCTTAGCATGCCGAGAAATCAATGAGTACAAATGCAAAAGTACTACCTTCAAGAAAAAAACAGCAACAAATGATGTAAAACAGTTGGCAAGGAATATATACTTAACATATTTGTTTAAGGCCTACATAAAAGAATGAAATATCATAAAATACAACAACAAAAGATGTCAAACAGTTGACATGGAATTAATATTTAACATATTCGTTTAGGCCTACATAAAAGATCATAAACAAGGACTTGATTGGGATTGAGGAACATCTGGCATACCTTCACCATCATCATTAGCACAAAGAACAATAAGGACATATTTGACAAGCGGAATCACGAGAAGAGTGTATAGAACCAGTGATAGTTCTCCAATAACATCTTCATCTCCGTTGATAGGTGCCTTGCAAACATCACACTAAACGTATATAAAGGACTCGTTCCAACATCACCAAATACAACACCAAGAGTATGAAACGCATGTATTATTATCCTTCCTATAACCAAGTCCTGAGATCAAAAGTCAAGTATACAAATAAAAGTAAGCTACAAAATTAAAGCACATTAAAAAAAGGTATGCCTCAACGCGATAAAGTTAGATTCCAAACAAATTCGATTTTTCAAGATTACAAACAGAGGACTGATTTATTGCATTAGCATCATGAAACAAGAACAATATACCTCGTAGTCACTTCTATGCACGCCATGGACTTCGAGAGCTTCAACGTCGAAAGAATCAACGAGCGGTTCGGTGCGAATCAAACGCTGCACCGAATTATCCTCGTCTTCGGAATCTACTCCAGCTCCATACGACACATCTGTATTATCTTCCTCGTCCTCGATCTCAGATTCGTCTTCGCCTGGGAACACCCAACGAGATTCCAATGAATCCATCGAGCCTGATCCTACTGCTCTTCTGATCTCTCCTCCTCCTCCTCTATCCGACGATGAACCTCCGTCGGCCTCCTCCGCCGTTGAGAAAACAAATGATTCATAAGAGATTCGATTCTATTTTTTCTTGGGAGATTTTTTATTTTTTGAGATGAGAGATTTGGACACACATGTATGTCAGGGAAGAAGCGGGAAATGATGAAAATAAAAGGGAAAAAATTAAAAGACGACTTTTACAGATGACACACAATTAAAACTGTACTCCGTGTTTTTGTATTTTTTTGGATTATGACTATTAAATATGCTCTCAACTCTCGTGCTTGCAGTCAAGACATAAATGGCTTTTTCAATCATCTTCTGATCTTTCCCACTTTATTGCCTTTTTTCCACTCTTCCTCTTGTGCAAATGAAAGAACTTAACTCAAAACTTTTTCAAGTCTTGGTCTATAATAATATTGGTTATAAAGAGGTTAGAGTAAGATAAACAAAATATAATGAAATGGTGGCTAGAAATAAGAAAGAAATGGGTTCTTGAACTTGCCTTGTGATTATAACCTTAATTTTGAAATGCAACCCTTTCTTATTTTTTTCTTTGATGATGTTTCACTTTACATGCCATTCACTTCGATGTTGAACTTCTTTTTTATGTCTTCTTGGTCATTTGCACCAATTGATATTGATGTACTTTCTTTTTGTAGGGATTCTTATTGTACGTTGACTCTTCACCCAAAGCTCTGAAACTACTTGATGTAGGGTAGATTACCCTTGATTGTGAATCTAGTGAATGAGTAAGTACCTATAAGAAGATGGGCTCAAATGGAGGGCTTGGTAGTTGATGTTAAGGTGAAATGGTGGGTTGTTTGTGTTGAATGTAAGAGAGAATGGCTGTGAAAGTATTTGGGTGGTGATGGTCTTAAGAATGAAGATGGAAGGGTTGAAGGTATCTTGGACAATTAAAGGAAGAAACTAGACTATATTAAATCCTAACACCAATATTTAAAAATTTAACAAGGGGTGGTAATGTAGGAATTTGACCACTTTGATATCTTGAATAAAAATGACCTAAAGTATTAATGGAGAAGGGGGTTGGTGCCACAAGATCCAAAGGAACTTGATAAGTCGATAAAGTTCAACAGAACTTAAAAAATAGGAAAACCGCACACGTATATTTGATAATTCAAAAAGGGATTCCTTACCAATGCCAAGGCATTGGCAATTTATAGGAAATGAAGAGACTAGGTAGAATAGACAAGTAATGATTTGTCTAGGCACTTCTTTGTAAGGCACTTCTTTGGATGAATACAATGCTTGAAATGAAAAATTACAATTCTAGGATGAAGAAAAGTAATGGCATTGCTTCGGCTAGGCTTGTCATTCTCTTGGCCAAATGGTGATGTTTTTTTTTGGCCCTTAAATCATTCAAATAAGTGGTCGAGAGAGTCTTGGCCGAATGGGTGTGTTTCTCTTCAACTTTGGTACCCAAATTAATGGTGGCGAGTGCTTGGCCGAATGGTGAGAAACCTCCACATAGTTGCAATCCAAATAAATAGTTGTAGGATGTCTTATTTGAATTCAAAATGGAGTCACATGCCATTTTAATGAAAACACATGACCTTGATTGAATGTGCTCTTCCATATCTTGTTATGATGCATCCTCGGCCATATGACTTACACATGATGTGTGTGGTTCTTTTAAGATAACATAAGTGGCTAGTGAAGTAAGCTAGCTAGGTGAGAAAGTAGCTCAGCTAGGCACCTAATGTCACTCCAGCTACCTTCAGTTGCCTTGGGTCCTCAACTACCATCTAGGTAATGTCAGCTACCTTCTTGGTTCAATGAGCTAATATGAGCTGTATTGAGCTACCTTAAGTTCATATTGAGTTTGTGTAAGTTGTCAAAAGATGAGTAAGCTTCCAATGAGCTGGGAAAAGGTTCCCAAATGTCTTTAGTTCCTATAAAGTCCATGAAAAACATTAGAATGAGTTGTGAAACATATGTAAATGAATGTTATGCATGTGATTAACTAGGTATGAGCTATAAAATGAGCTAAGATACAATATATTTGAATGAAATGACCTAAAATATGATGCACAATCATAAAATAGACTAAGTAAAGATGTGAAATGCATGTTAAATGCTAAGTAAAGTATGCTAGTCTTTATATATCAATATATAAAGTATAAGAGTTATAAATTCAACTAAGTATGTTCTAAGATGAATTATTCTTACAACATGAATCTCATATGGAAGTATTCTAACAACATGTTTAATATGTCAAAACATGGATGCAAAGCCTAGTATGAGTTCATGTTATATGGATGAAAATACTTAAAGAAATGTAAGAAGAAGATAGTGAAAACTCACTGGTCCTTGATGAGTTCCACACTTGAAGACATAAATATGAAAAGTATAAGGTGTAGAAGTAAGATTACATCACCATCAATTTTATTACCCCGAAGAAGAGAAGTTCCTTTGGGTTGATCCTTAACAACAAAATGTAAGTCAAAGAATTCAACAGATACATAATTAGTCTGGCATTATTGAGAAACCGACGCTAAGTTTGTATGTAACTAAGGAACACATAAGACATTTGTGAGAGAGAGGCTTATAGGAACTATGCATCGAATAATATGAGATATAGGTAGAGAATAACCATTACCCAGTTGAACTGAATAAGGACCATTATAAGCGGGGAGATCCTCAAGATTTGTAGTAATCCTTGTGGTATGATGTGAAGCACCACTATCAAACATCTAATGAGCATGTTCAGATAATGGACAAGTAGAAGACACATTGATAACTGGTGAATTAGTCATTGACTATTGATAAAAGTTATTGATACATACATCACAAGGCTCACATCAAAGGAAGAAGTAATAACTCTTCCAAATGATCCACTCGTCTAAGCCTTAGAAAAGAAGACCAGAACAGAAGCAGACTTACGATGACTTTTTGAATGGGATCCTTATCTTATTTTTTCAACATGTCTTCTGTAGATACGACCATATTTCTCTTAAATTTGCAACGGTTCTTGAATTGCATCAATCCGATATTGGGAACTCAAGATATGGTCATTTTAGTGAAAACAGTGCATGCAGAAAATCCTATACGGGATTAATACGGGATTTTGTAAATATTACGAGTTTTAATATTTTTATTGATTATTTGTAATATAATTTAATATAGGATGATGCATTATCTTTTAGTATTATATTTATTATTTTACTATAAATTAAGGTTGGTTTAAAACGTTATTCTTAGTTTATTATTATTAGGAATTAGAGTTAAGACATGTTTAGTTTGTTATTATTTTATTCATTAGTTATTTAGGACCTTTAGAACTCATCCCCTATATAAAGGAGGCTTCATTAAAGTTTGTAAAAGAGATTTGTTTGATTAATAAAACAACGAGAGTTCATTTTTACAAGTGTTGATTGCCATGTGCCTTTGAAGCTTCTTCTCTTAGGGTTCTTTCAAGTTCTTTTGAGAGAGATTAATCTTCACAGTCCAATTTGCCTTTTTATCACGACTAGGAGGGTTGGTTAGAGCCATATTATCGAGTTTGTCTTTTCATTGAGACTAGGAGGGTTTGATAGGGCACTTATCCATCTATTTTCTACAAATCCATCCTCACCATCATCATCTTTACCATTCACCTTCATAAGGGAGATCTTTCTATTTCTTGGTTGTCATACTTTATTCTCAATTTCTTTATATTTTTTTATCTTGTTCTAATCTTGTTTCTTACCTTGTTTCAAGCTCGTCAAAGAAACTCTAAAAGACCCTAGTTGTTGCCGCCACCTTCCCCTATTCATTCCCCTTTGTTCTTCATCGAATCTAGAGCTTTCTAGGTTTGATTCTTCAACAAAAACAGCGTTCATTAACCCACCACCACTTCCCTATCAGTTATTGTTGTGAAGGAATTGGTCAAGCTTATGATAATCCTAAACAATATGCCCTGACAAATTACAAAACTTACACATAATATTATACCGTATAGAATGGCTTCCATCATTCCCTCGAGAGTGGTTGACCAAATAACCATGAGTCTAACTAGCTCATTATATAGAATTTGTTGTGGCAAAAACTTTTGTTTGCTCAGGTTCTTGGATAAGATGTTCATGGTCAATTAAGATCTCAGACAACTCAAGCATTGTGGTTGGTGTGTTATGTACACGAAGAGCATCAACTATTGGACGATAATCATTGCCTAATTGATTGACAACAGAAATCATCATATTTGTATCAAAGACAGGACAATTTGCAAAGGCAAGATCAGAGGCAGTATCTCGAATATCTTTCATCTAATTGGAGATAGATCTAGAACCATGTGGATTGTGAGCTAGCTTGTATTTAAGGGAAACAATACGACCACGAGAAGCATGAACATAAATTTCAACTAGAGTATTCCACGCCATTTTAGCGGTGACATCAGATGAAATGAGATGTTAGACTAGATCATCACAACTGATAAGAATATTATTGATAAGAATTTGATCCTGACGACCATTGTAGATATTTAGGATTAGCAACTTTTGCTGCAATATTGGTAAACTGATATGGGGAAGGCTACAAACCATTAATATAATCGATGAGCCCAAAACCAATGAGAGTGGCCTCCACTTGTCAACGCCAAATAGGAAAGTTGGCAGATGTAAGTTTGATTGGAAAATTTGTTAGTGCATTGAGATGGACGAGATTGTTGGTGGTGGAAGACAGAGCCACGAGAGGATATCCGGTTTGTGAGAGAGTGGAAAAAAAGTGGAGAAATTCTACTTAGCTCTAATTACCATGTAAGGGTTTGTATATTTGATGAATTGAAATTTACAAGTGATGAATATATATATATATATATATATATATATATATATATATATAGATCACAAAAGAATCTAAAGCCTACAATGGTAAGGAAAGTTAAATGTATACACAAGATTAGATTTATACAAGGCATAATTAGATTGATTATAATTTATAATTAGATTAGATTAGATTGAATAATTTAATTTAATCTCTATCTTTGATGGATAAGGCCAAAAAAAACTTATACATGGAATAAATTGAACCATTTTCTCCTTTCTTCCCTTTATAGAGTAATCAAATAAGAATGATCAAATAAGTTAAAAGTCCGAGAACATCTACTCGCTTCTCGAGGGTATGTGTAACTCGATGAATGAATCATAAAAAAGGAAATATTCCCACTAAGGCAAAGGATATCCAACGGACAACAACAAATTTTGAATGGCGTCAATGTATACATCTCTCCCAACTAAAAAGACACGTCTAAAAATGGCCCTTTGTATTATGATGGCTTGTTCCATTCCAACCTTTAGTTTATCGAGAATGAATAAGGAGAGTGCATCATAGGTCATCTCAAGTTGCTTTGAAACATAAAAAGTCATTTGATTGAACAAATGGTTCAAGAAGTGCAATGACTCCATATTCCACGTCGCGAGCTGAAAGCCTTCAAGTATATCCATGAAGACGATTACAACTTGTAGTAAAAATCATTCAGTCCATAAATTTGTTCCAACTCATTCTTCATACTGTATTTCATTTCATGATTCAATTATCAGAACTTCTGCTGATAATCCATAAGTGCAAACTCTATTTGTGCAAGAAGAAACTTGTGTTTTTTTCATACCACTATCACTTTGTCTTTAGCTTAGGGACAATAGATGGGGAACACAACATTGAATCAAACAGGTTGCACTTGGGATTTAAATAGCGGTCCATTATCGTAATAGCGTCCACTATATAGCGGTAGGGATGCTGTATGTTATTGTTATTGTATGACCCTGATATCCACAATCAACGTAAAAGCGTATGTTATGTCCACAATCATGATAAGTGAAACGGAACCGCATTTTGAATCCTGGCTAACTTAACAACGTAAGTCTTGTTTCTTATTCAGAGGCAATTCTTGAGAAATTAGATGCTTGAACTTTGGTCCCATAATTGAAAACTGCAAGATGTTAGCTTCTCATGAAGAAACTGACGGACAAGCGCAACACAAACCAATCAAAGTAACTCATTGGTGTTTTTCTTTAAGGAATGCAACAAGACATATATGAAATACTCTGATGACTTATCATGAAAAGCTCTCATCCAATGATAACCCCTTTTGAACTTCTTAAAATGTCATGACGTTGGTTTTCTTGAATTTCTATGTTGGTTAAATTTATTTTTTCCTGAATTTGTGAAGATTTTAGTAGTTTTATGCATTTTTTTTAACTTTTATGTATTTATTTAGGATCATGACTAAGGTGATAGACGTTATAGATATGGAGAGTTAAATTTTTTATTTATTTACAACTAAGGCAATTTTAATAGAATGATAAATATTAATGATTAAATGTATTGTTATACCAATTAAAATAAAGGACACATTCCCATCATTTAAGGGTGAGTGACTACAAAATAAAATTTTATGATGAAATTGAAACCACTTAAAGTTGAATGGCCAAAATAAGTGACCGTCAACTTGGGTGACCATCCTTGTACTTTATATTGACCAAAATGAGAGTACAATAAACGTTGAGTGACCATTTACGATTTACCCTTCACGTTTTGTTTGGAATAGAAAACCGAAAAGGGGAGTGGGTCTTGTCTTCTCCCGAAAGCAAGGCACAGCGTTTGAGCTCTCAAGGACATCGTATCGGAATAGTAGATCGAAAATGGAAGCCTCACAGTCACCGGAATCAACGAACACACAGCAAAATCAAAACCCTAACAATAATTACCCAAACAATAGCAATTCGATACTGTCATCTACGCCGGTGTGGCCCACAATCGACGGTCCCTTGGGCCTGTCGGAGGAAGAATCGTTATCCTACGCTCGGAGGTTCTACAAGTTCGGCTATGCGCTTCTTCCTCTGCTTTGGGCCGTTAATTGCTTCTATTTCTGGCCCGTTCTCCGTCACTCTCGCTCCTTTCCTCGACTTCGCCCCTGTAATTATCCTTTATTACTCTTATTTTCTGATATTCCCTCTACTTCTTTTCCAAATTCTTGTTGATATTTTGCATTTAGCGACTTGATTATTTATTGATGCTTGAGCTGCATATTAGTTTAAGTTTCTTAACGGCATATCAATATATGGAAATCATATGATTCATGTGGATGAGAAGAAATAAGGTTGACTTAATTTTAAATAATTAAAATTTAAAATTCAGTGTTTTGAATAACAAATTTACATGATTTTACTCTTCTATTGAACAATTATGACTTCAATAATCATTTGCGTTTTTAATCTAAGTGGCTTTGGCCTACATAATTGCAAGTCAGTAGCTATGTCCCTTTGCAGAGTCTATTCGGAACCAAATCAGAGTTTTCACACAGTTTCATTGGAATCCAATAGCCTTATTTGAGGTTCAACGTCACAATCTGGAATTTTGCTGAGAATTTGGTTTCCCAATTGTAATGATCAATAGGCAAAATCGAAAGTCATACCATTTGGCATTGCTAAGATAGATAGGTAAATTATTTGGTGTTGCCAAACAACATTTTTCTCTTTCATCCTTTTGGCTTATATGCTGTGGAGAAGCTAGGAACTGTTGCAATACAGCATTGCCCATAGCTACAAGGAACTTAATACGTAAATTTGTGGTACATGTATGGGAATGAAGTACATCATCCAGTTAATTTGTGGGACAAGGAGGTAGGCTTAGTTGATTTGCTTCTAAGAATTGTGGTACCACAAGGCATGGAGTTTCCGAAGGTACCTCACGTTGAGGCTTGGAAGGTGCAATTTCTGTTAAGTGCTGCATCTTATCATTTTCTGGCTATGTTCCTTGGCCCTTGGTAGTACACGTTAACAGCATAGGTTCTACAGTGTAAAGCTGTATTAGTAGACAGACAATGAATCCTTTGAGAAGGTTCCTTAAAAAATCTTTTCTGTTGGCTTTCTAAAATTCTCATATTTATTGTTGATTGTTGGCTCACTCCTCTATATGGCTTATATAACTACTGATTTTTTTGGTCAGTTTGGTTGGTAAAAGTAACTGAAAAGACTATCCTTATGACGGACACATTTATGAACAGTGAAACATAAATTTTTGAATATGAATCATGTGGAATTGGTATTGACAGTTTGACACATGAATTGCTTTGTCAAATTTTGTCTTTGGTTTGTTTTTGTTTTGAAAAATACAATACTTACTAGATTTTTTGTGTGTATAATACTATTTTCCTAGAATAGAAGTTGGGAAATGTTTCAATCACCCCAGTAAGCTGTTATGGCATGTGTCTTGATGCTAAGGTGCAGCACTAAATAAGCATCATGCACCAATCAATAACTAGAAGAGTTGCTTGTTATGAGGTGCATGCCTTGTGTACTTGCTTGCAAGTTTTTTAGGCAAACACATAGAAAGCTCTTCTAACAAAACTCTCTTTGATTTCTTTTTTAATTCTATTTTTAGTTATCTTGTGAAAGGAGGACAAAATCTAATCTCTATTAGAAGAGGGAACTATATGTGTGTGTGGGTGCGCGAGCGTGCACCTTACTTTACTGATTGAGCGGGTTATGTTTTTGTGCCCTAGGTGATAGAAGAGTTTTTGTACCGAAGAGTGAGCCTTGTGCACTTGATAGTAGATCTTGTTTAACCTATGCATGTTTTTTCTTCTTTTGAGTGAATGTTGAAATTTTGAATGTTAGTACTCAACTTTGAATGTTTTGCATCTTAATGTACTCTTGACTATTGTTCTTCCATGTTCTTTACTTTTTTTTCTTGTAGTCTGGGATTATTGTTCATTTGTCATGATAAAAATTTATTTCTGCAGATGTAGTGGCGTCAGCAATTGGGTTTTCCGTGTTTTCAGTTCTCTTGTGTTCTTGGGTGCTGACATTTGCCATAGGAGGAGAACAACTTTTCGGTCCTACCTGGGATCAACTGGTAATGTATAATGTTGCGGACCGATTAGGATTAACAGGCTGGAGTTAGCCATCTGTCCTTTCAAAATTTTATGGCTTCTTTTGAATTATCGATCTCTAAACTCTATCTTGAAAGAAGGAAAATGAATGGCGTGTGGAATGAATGGTTTAAAAGGCGTTTATAAACGTGTCTTATTCGAAATCCAGATGTGTATTCTAATGATTGTTGAACCAGTACTGATTTCTTAATCAAAATTGTAAGATTTTATGAGGCTTAAGAGCTTAATATGTTGAAGGAATGCAGTCAAACATGAGAGCCACCTTTTTTAGTATTATTTAGTGTTTGTTTATGTTTATTGAAATGATGGTCAAAATGCCTTGTGCCTTTGAGGGCAAAATTGAACTGCCTTGAAATCAAAATTTGCTTGGCTCTTTTTTATTTCAAAAGATAATATTATTGATAAAAGAGGATTAAGCACAACCTAGACTAAATGCCTCATTAAAAAAACATCCGTAGAGGAATTATTAAGGCAACTATTAAGGCAAGAAAAACCAATACATAACCAAAGAAAACAACAAATAAAACCGCAAAAAACCGCTCCCAACAAAGCCCAACCACGTCTCTAACTAACAAAACCTCGACAGTTACCTAAACTAACGCTTGCTTGGCTCTTGGTATACTCTTAATTCATAAATTATATTTGGTACGGGTTAGTATCAATAACCCGTGTAGAGGAATTATTTTGGCGTATTATTTTGGGTCAGCTCTTCTATGGAGAAGGTTGTGGTTTCATGCATTGTTTCTGTCACTCTTACAGACAAATGAACAATATATATATTGAACCACTTTTTATAATGTTTTGATATAACAATTTAAGGCAAATATTTTTGGACTTATTGAATTTATTCAAAGTTTTCAAAAATAATTCAAAGTCCTTAAAAGTGAATTTGAGCACAAAACTAATTTTCACGTACAAGAAGAACCAATACTGTTCTTACAGTATCGATACCTCATGAACAATATCAATATTGTTCATATGATACCGATACCAAAGGTAAGGGAAGTATTGATACTTAATAGGTAGTATCGATACTACCAGCATTGTTCAAATTCCAGAATGCAAAAATGGTACCGATACCCAAAGGGGAACCGATACTACTTTACATACTAGTATCGATACCATCAGGCCCCAACGGCTAGTAACGACTAGTTGCTTTAAAAATAAGAAAGGTAGTATTGATACTCCTTATAGGAATACCGATTCTATTCTGGGCAGTTTTATTTTGTAGAGAAAAACATCACAAACGGCTCCAAAACACTCCCAACGGCTATAAATGGCCACAACTTCATTCCAACATATAAATACTAGTTCAAGACACTTGAAAAATGGTTAGAACACATATTCAAGAAATCAAACACAAGAGAATGGCTTTTCACTCTTTATTCATATTCACTTGTAAATATTTTGTTCTTGTGAGCCTTAATTTTGTAAACACCCTACCTTGTAAAGAATTTATTTTTTTACTTCTTTTTACCTTTTTGTAAAGGGGATTGGTTATATTTTAGCCAAGTGAAAAACTATGGAGTATAAAGGTTACTCTTGATTCTTGAAAAAAAAGAACAAATTAGTGGATTTGTTGGAAAATCACTAGTGAGGAGCTAAGGTAGTGGAGGTAGACTTAGTTGAGAAGTCGAACCACTATAAATCATTATGCAAAAGTTTCTATCTTTTTTTCTCCTTACTCCTTAAATTGTTTTTGGCAATTCACCCCTCTTGCAATTTTTTCGGTTGTTCAATTAAGATTCATAAATCCTAACAATTGGTATCAGAGCTTGACTCGTTAGAATGCTTCACATCCTTGATACGATCCTCGAAGAAGCTCTACCGATTCCCGAAGCAATCGACACAGAGATAGCTTCAACTTCTGGTGCTATAATACCCCAGATATCAGGTCAGTGACTTTAATGAAAAGTTTTAAAAGTTGAGGATTTATTTGAATAAATGATAAAAGATGAGAACAATGATTTGGAATAGTGGTTTAGACTAAATTGTAACAATTAATGGTTAAAAGGGTATTTTGGTCATTTGGAATAAAATAAATTTTAAAACTCAAATTTTAATAGGGATTTAATAAGGGGAAAGTTAAAAAGAAATATGGTTAAGTTATTTCTCTTCTTCTTCCTCCTATGACTTTGTGCCTCCTCCATAGCCAAGGTAAATCTCATCTAACTAGTTTTTCCTTTCGATTATGGTTTGTTATTACAACCTTAATTTGTATGTAAGCTTCATGAAGGGTTAAATAAGGTTAAAACTAGGAGTTGGATGAAATATTGGAGATTTTAGAAAATGAGTTTTGGAATGAGATGTTAAGATATGAGTTTTTATTGATTTTTACCAGTATATTTGACTTGTCAATGAAGTAAGTGACAGATTAGAAGTAATGGATGAGTTTAAAAACATGTTAGAAAAGTTGTGTGATTCTTAGATTAAAATGTTCTTGGGAGATTTTTGATGTTTTTAAAAGCTAAATGAAGGAAAGTTAGTAAGGATAAATAAAGAAGAGTTTTAATAGTATTGTTGGGTGTAAATATAAGGAATTTTGACCAAATTTGGGTAAGAATCGGGCTGAAAATTGGAAAATCCAAGTAAGGGTATCGGTACTAATAGAAAAGTACCGATACTATAGGCTTAAAATTGGAAGAATCAGCTGAACAGTATCGATAATGATGCAATTGGTATCGATACTGAGAGGGGGGTATCGATACTATATAGATGGTATCGATACCATTGATTACAGAATGCAGAAATGGTATCGATATTGTAAAGGAGTATTGGTACGACAATATAGAAGTATCGATACCATGGTAGGGGTATCGATACTATTGAGACAGAAATTATAAGATAAGCCAAAATTGTTATAAAAATTTAAATAATAGTATTTGTGAATATTATTATAGTATAAATGTTAGGGAATATACTAACATTTAGTATGGTATATGTCTTTAATGAATGCTTGTGTAGATCGTAATCAAACTCCCGAGTCAAGCAAAACGAAAGGCAAAGATAAAGTAGCTGAGTAGTCAAATTTCGTTTTGGATAGAATTGCGAGGCAAGTCAGGTGAGTGCATTTATTATGTACCTATATGTGATGATAGTCATAAATGTACGATTTCTTAATATATGTATGGTGATTACCAAATGGAACCGTGTGTTCAAAACTAAGAAATTCATAATAAGTTTATGAATTTTCGTATGGGCACTATGTGTGCAACCCATGGAATTCATTATATGTTGATGAACAATCGTTTCGGCACTATGTGTGCAACCCACAGAATTCATCATATGTTGATGAACAACCGTTTCGGCACTATGTGTGCAACCCACAGAATTCATCATATATTGATGAACAACCATTTCGGTACTATGTGTGTAACTCACGAAATTCATCATATGTTGATGAACAACCGTTTCGGCACTATGTGTGTAACCCAAGGAATTCATAATATTTTGATGAACAACCGTTTCGACACTATGTGTGGAACCCAAGTAATTCATCATATGTTAATGAACAACTGTTTCGGTACTATGTGTGTAACCCACGAAATTCATCATATGTTGATGAACAACCGTTTCGGCACTACGTGTGAAACCCATGGAATTCATCATATGTTTATGAATGATCGTATGGGCACTGTGTGTGCAAAAACTAAGCAATTCATAATAAGTTTATGAATGTCCGTATGGGCACTGTGTGTGTAAAAACTAATAAATTCATAATAAGTTTATGAATTTCCATATGGGCACTACGTGTGCAAACTATAGAGTTTATAATGAACTGAAAGAGTTAATTGATATTATGAATAATTATTAGAGTATAAACTATTCTAAAATAAAAACTAAATGAAGTGCATAACGGTGCATCAAAAGCATAAAAGGATGCCACGGTGCATTAAAGGCATGAAATGATGCCCTAAATGAAAATAATGAATAATTACTAAATAATAATAGTAAAAATGTACAGAAAGAAAAGTATGTTGGAAATACCAAGAATGTTAACGATGATAGTATGAAAGAAATTTGATTTAAATAATAGGGACTTATCGAATCCTTATGGATGATACGAATTAGTTCAAAACCAAATAACCAAAAATATACTTATGTATATATTAATGTTTTTTACAATATTATGCCTCACTAAGTATATACTTAACGTGTGTTGATTTCACGCGTAGTTATAGCTAACACTAGTCAGGTACTGGGAGCAGTAGCAGCTATGATCAATCTAAGGTTGACCCTCATCAGTAACAGTAGGACAATCAGGTTTATTTTGAAAAATTGTTGGCATGTAATCAAAAGTAAAACAATTTGCTATAGAATGAATTTAAAATGATAACTCTGGTAATAGGTTTCAACGACTGTTTTATTGTGGTATTAAAATGTTTTTGGTTTTAAAAATTCAAATAAAATTTTATGGGTTTTACAAATGGGTGAATGTTTCTAAAAGTCATGTGAAACCTATGACTTGTGTACGGAAATGTATACGGGAAATAGGTGTTACAGGTGCCTATTACATTGAAGATTCACAACCGGTCAACAAGCCACCCTACTTCAATGGAGCAAATTATGCCTATTGGAAGAATAGGATGATGCTCTTCATCCAAGCCAATGATCTAGGAGCTTGGAACTCAATCATGAAAGGATACACCATTCCAACCGGCGAGGTGGACGATTAGAGTGATAGAGAGAAGAAGAAGTTTCAACTCAATGCTAAGGCTATGCACATTCTCTTTTGTGCATTAGGCCTGGATGAATATGGAAGAGTCTCCTCTTGTTGTAATGCTAAGGAGATATGGGATAAGCTCCAAGTCACTCATAAAGAAACCGATGAAGCGAGGGAAATCAAGATAAGTGTAATACCCAAAATATCAGGTCAGTGACTTTATTGAAAAGATTTAAAATTAGAGGATTAATTTGAATAACTCATAATGGATAATAATTGAGTTAGAAATAGTGTTTAAGACCAATTAATTTAAAATTCATTTTTATTAGGAATTAAGAAGAGAAAAAGGGGAAGTTAAAACTAAAATAAGTCATCTCTTCTTCTTCTTCTTCCCGTGTTCACGTGCTCTCCCCATAGCCAAGGTAAGTTTTCTTTGAGTTAGTTTATGGACAAGTTTTGAAACCTTAAGTGATATAGAAGCTTAAGGAAAGTTCAAGGAAGATTAAAACTAAGTGATTAGTGAAATATTTGAGATTGAACGAAATCGGTTTTTGAATGATATGTTGGAATATGAGTTTTTATTGATGTTTACTAGTATTTTTGACTTTTCAAAGAAGTAAATAAGAGATTAGAAGCCTTGGATGTGATTAAAAACATTTTAGAAAAAGTGGTATGATTCTTTGTTTGAGATGTTCTTTGGATATATTAAATGTTATAAGAAGCTAAATGAAGAAAAGTTAGTTGGGATAAGTCAAGAAGAGTTTAGTAGCATTGTTGGAGGTAAAAATAAGGGAATTTAACCAAATTTGTGTAAAAATCGAGCTGAAAAATGGAAAATCTGGGTAAGGGTATCGGTACTGGAAGAACAATATCGATACTATAGGTTTAAATTTGGGGAAATCAGATGAACATTATCGATACTGATTTAATTAGTATCGATACTGATATGGGTATCGATACCATGGATTCCAGAATGCAGAAATTGTATCAATACTGTAAGGGAGTATCAGTACTATATTATAGAAAAATCGATACCATAGTAAGGGTACCGATACTATCGAGTCTAGAAATTAAAATAGGACGAATTTTGATAGAAATTGAATATAATAGTACTTTTAAGTATTATTAAAATTATAAATGTTAGAGAGTATACTAACATTGGTATTGTATGTGTACTTAATGGATACTTGTATAGATCGTAACTAAGCTCCCTAGTCAAGCAAGAAAAAGGGTAAAGATAAAGTTGTTGTATAGCCTGGACATCTTTAAAGCATACTAAAGAGGCATACCAGGTGAGTGCATTTATTATATACATTAAGATTTATAGATCCATGTTGTTAAAGGCATATGTTGCACTTGTATATTATTACTATGTGTATCATAGGCACTAGGTGTATAACCCACATAATTCATCATACGTTAATGAGCGACCATTTAGGCACTAAGTGTGCAACCCACGTAATTCATCATATGTTGATGAATGACCGTATAGGCACTAAATGTACAACCCACAGAACTCATCATATGCTGATGAACGACCATATAGGCACTAAGTGTGTAACCCACGAAATTCATCATATGTTGATGAACGACCGTATAGGCACTAAGTATGCAACCCACGAAATTCATCATATATTGATAAACGACCGTATCAGCACTTCGTGTGCATCTCAATGAAATTATAATGATTTAAAAATAATGAATTTTTATTTGATAGACATGATATAAAGATGTATTGATCTCACCTCACTAGTATTCTTGCCTCACTAAGTAAATGCTTAACATGTGTTTATTCCACGCGTAGGTTTTAGCAAGCAAAGTAAGGAGTGCATTTGACATCGCAAATTGAGAGTCACCTCATCAGTAATTGTACGAAAACTATGTCTATTTTTGATATTATTAGTCCGCATGTAATAGAATTATGATAACGCTCTGAAAAGTATTTGACTTATAATGATATAGAAAGGATAAAATGTTTGAACAATAAATTTTTTTGTTTATATACTAAAGTTAATAATATTTTATTAGTATTGAATTAAAATGCTATATCACAAGAAACAAAATTTTACGGGTTTTAAAAGGAGGAATTGCTTTAAAAGTGATGTGACATTTGTATCTCATGTACGGATAGGTATATGGGAAATGGATGTTACATTTATTGGTATCAAAGCTACAGGTTTAGCCGATTCTCGACTGAAATTGAGTGTATTTAAAAAAATAGTTTTGCATTCCACTAAGATGTCAAACTTACTGATATGATATAGTTAGAATATGATCGATGTCTATCCTTACTAACTTAAGTATTATCCTTATGCATGTTATATTAGATGTCGGATTCTACGAATTCGAGAAGAGCAACTGAACGAGATAATAGAGATAGATTGGGTAGCGAAAACTATGAATAGAATAGTGAGCATCCGATTCCATCTGAGAACGCTAGCGCACCAACATATCAGGGTATGCCTGTTCCAGAGTTTGGAACTTTTATGCAAGCTCTCGATGCCATCTTGACACATTTCCAACCTCCTCTGCCTCACCCTGCTCCTCCAATACCGTGGATGTTAATTCCAAAAGAGTTAAGAAGTTTGGGAGCTCCTGAGTTTCGGGGAGAAGAGGGTGAAGGTCCGATGGACGCTGATTTATGGTTAAACGATATTATGGTGATGCTGGAAACTCTACAATGCTTAGATTCTGAAAAGCTGGGCAGAGCTGTATCGTTACTCTGAGGATCAACTCAGGTGTGGTGGTCAAATACTACAATGTATGCATCACCTTAGCAAGTGACCTGGCAATTCTTTCAAGATGAGTTTAAGAACAAGTACATCAGGGAGCAGTTTGTGCGGTTAATGCCGCTGAAGTTTCTTAATTTGAAACAAGAAGGTCGAGCAGTGCATGAGTATGAGGTTAAATACAACAAGCTTAATTTTTATGCTACTGAGGTAGTTCCTAATGATAAAGTCCGATGTGATTGGTTCATTGAGGGTCTGAGGCCTAAATTGAAAGAGATGATCTTAGCCTGCAAGAAGTTATAAATCGAGCTAAGGCTACTGAAAGAGCTCTAGAGGAGACTTCAGTAGCAGAACAGACAATGCAGACATGAAAAAGAGTTGGAATATCTTCAATTTCCCATCATGCTAAGAGAGGAAAGGGCTCGAGTTCCCGATATACTGACAGAGATAGTTCTGCTGTAGCTTTTCAGAAAACTAAACAATCATAATCTGTTGCTGCTATCTCAGGTAGAGTATATGGAGAAATAACTAATCCTTGTCAGACATGTGGCAGATTTTACCGGGGAGTGTGTAGATTGCTCTCTGGCGCTTGTTTTTATTGTGGAGAAATGAGTCACTATGCTCGGAATTGTCCATAGAGATCCGGAGATAGATCGATGCAAGCTGAGAGATCAATAGCAACGCCTAGTAGAAGTAAAGGAAGAGGAAGATCCGAAGGTCAATTTTAGTCTAACCAGTGACAAGAGACTCAGGAGTGGCCCGGATTTATAACATTAAGACCAATGAGGATCGGGATGACCCGAAGATCATAACAGGTACATTCCATCTTTTTGATGAGGCTGTATTTGTTTTAGTTAACCCTGGTTCTACACACTCTTATATTAGTACAAAGTTGACTAGAGCTAGAGGAATTCCTTTAGAACAAATCTTTAGTGAGATGATAGCAGTAAACCCCACAGGCCATAGTGCGAGAGTAACTCGGGTATGTAGGAAATGCCCGATAAAGACTCAAGGGTTGTGTTCCTGGAAAACTTGATGGAGTTTCCCTTCGATGAGTTTGAAATCATTTTGGGCATGGATTGGTTGTCTCCATATCATGGATAGGTTGATTGTCGTAAGAAACAATTATTCATGAAGCATGCGGAAGGCTCCGAAATAGTTGTGACTGGTGAAAAAATGAAATACCATCCAATTTGATATCGGCCATGACTGCAAAGAAAATGATGTCATGGGGATGAATAGCTTTTTAGCTAATGTGATCGATACTTGAGTGCCAGAAGTGAGATTAAACAATATCCTAACAATTAAGGAGTTTCCATAGGTTTTTTCGGAGGAATTATTGGGTTTACCTCCAGATTGTGGGGTGGAATTCAGGATTGAGGTTTACCCGGGTATCGAACCTGTTTCTATGGCTCTGTATCGAATGGCTCCAACGGAGCTAAGAGAATTAAAAGCCCAATTGCAAGAGCTACTCGATAAGGGATTTATCAGACCCAATATTTCTCCTTGGGGAGCACCTGTTCTATTTGTGAAAAAGAATGACGGGTCTATGTGGTTATATATTGACTATCGTCATTTAAATAAAGTAATGATAAAGAACAAGTGTCATCTTCTGAGGATTAATGATCTGTTTGATAAACTTAAAGGCACAGTGGTGTTCTCTAAGATAAACTTGAGGTCGGGGTACCACCAATTAAAGATCAAAGAGGATGATATTTCAAAGACAACTTTTTGAACTTGGTACGGACACTATTAATTTGTGGTGATGCCATTTGGATTGACTAATGCTCCTGCAACATTTATGGACTTGATGAACTATGTATTCCAACCTTGGATCAATTGGTGGTGATATTTAGAGATGATATTTTGGTGTATTCCAAGTCAAGAGAGGAACATGATGCTCATCTTCGAGTGGTTCTTCAGACACTTCATGAAAAGAAGATGTATGCGAAATTGTCCAAATGCGAATTTTGGTTAGTTGAGATTGCTTTTATTGGTCATATAGTCTATACAGAAGGAATAAGAGTAGACCCTAACAAGATTCAAGCTATAGTTGATTGGCAACCCCAAACAATTTTCTAAAGTTTACAGTTTCTTGGGGCTTGCTGGTTATTATAGACGGTTCGTGAAGAACTTATCAATGTTAACTTTGCTACTAACTAAGTTGTTACGGAAAGATGTGACTTTTGTTTTGTCAGAGAAATTCCAAGAAAGTTTTGAAATGCTAAAGAGAATAGTAACAGTGGCCCCAATGCTTGTACAACCTGAGTCAGGAAAAGACTATGTCATTTTCAGTGATGTATCCCATAATGGACTTGGATGTGTACTGATGCAAGAAGGGAAAATTTTGGCTTATGCCTCAAAATAGCTGAAGAATCATGAGTGAAATTATCCGACACATGACTTGGAATTGGCAGTAGTTGTGTTTGCTTTAAAAATTTGGCGTCATTAAATATACGGTGAGTGTTGCCATGTTTATACAGATCACAAGAGTCTAAAGTACTTGCTGACTCAAAAAAGTTGAATTTGAGACAGAGAATATGGATTGAGCTTTTAAAAGATTATGATTTAATCATCGATTATCATCCAGGAAAAGTTAATATGGTAGCTGATGCACTCAGTCAAAAGACTTTTGCAGCTCTACGGGCTTTGGATGCGCGTATGTCTTTAAAGGAAAATGGTTCCTTGATTGCTAAACTTAAGTTAAAGTCGATGTTTTTGCATCGGGTAAAAGAGTTGCAAGGTCAAGATGAGAAATGTTTGGCGATAATGGAGCAAGTCAAAAAAGAAGAGGTCAAAGACTTCGTAATGAGGGACGACGAATGTTTATATTATCGTGGAAGACTTTGTATTCCCGATAATGATGAATTGAAGAAAGATATTCTTTCTGAGGCACATTATAGTCCTGTGACGAGCATCCAAGCGGGAATAAGATGTATCAGGATCTAAAAATTCGTTATTGGTGGTCTAGCATGAAAAGAGTTGTATCGAAGTTTGTTACAAAATGTTTGACATGTCAGCAAGTGAAAGTTGAACATCAAGTATCTTCCGGATTGCTATAATCGATATCCATTCCTGAGTGGAAGTGGGAACAAGTTACAATGGATTTTGTTTCGGGGCTACCTTTGTCACCAGGTAAAAAGGACTCGATATGGGTAATTGTGGACATATTGACCAAGACGGCTTATTTTATTCCAGTTTGAGTAGATTACTAGATGGATAAGTATGTGGAGTTATATATAAAAGAGATAGTTAGAATGCATGGAGTTCCAATATCGATAGTGTCCGATCGAGACCCAAGATTTAATTCAAGATTCTGGAAGTCTTTACATGAGGCATTGGCTACTCGTTTGAACTTCAGTAAAACTTTTCATCTGCAAATAGATAGGCAGTCAAAACAAACCATTCATATATTAGATGATATGCTAAAATCATGTGTAATTGAATTTAAAGGATTATAGGACATGTATTTTCTTATAAAAATAGTTAACAATCGAGTATTAAGATGGCCCCGTATGAAGCTTTGTATGGTGAAAGTGCAAAACACCATTAAATTGGCTTGAACTAAAGGATCGAGACCTAGTTGGCCCGGAGTTGATGAAAGAAACGGGGGAGAAAGTGAAAGTTATACATGACAATCTAAAAATAGCCTCTGATCGATAAAAGTTTTATGTTGATTTCAAAAGAAAAGAAATTGAATTTCAAGTGGGAGCTAAGGTATTTCTGAAGGTATCGCCTTGGAAGAAAGTATTGAGATTTGAGCGCAAAGGAAAACTAAGTTCGAGATTCATTGGACCTTATGAGATTTTGAAAAGGTTCAGACCAGTAGTATATCAATTAGCTTTGCTTCCGAATATGGACAAGATCCACAATGTTTTTCTCGTGTCGATGCTTAAAAGGTACCGATCAGATCCATCCCATGTCATCACACCTGAAAAAATAGAAATCCGACCAGATTTACCTTATGAGGAAGAACCAGTACGAATCTTTGCTAGAGAAAACAAGGAATTGTGTAAAAAGAAGACCAATTAGTAACAATGGATGAATAAAGTGGGCATTTTAGTCCTTTAAGGGGAAATGAATTTAAAATTCATTTTATTAGGAATTAAGAAGAGAAAAAGGGGAAAGTTAAAACTAAAGTAAGTCATCTCTTCTTCTTCTTCTTCTTCTCGTGTTCACGTGCTCTCCCCATAGCCAAGGTAAGTTTCATTTAAGTTAATTTATTCTTTATTTTATGGACAAGTTTTGAAACCTTAAGTGATATAGAAACTTAAGGAAAGTTCAAGGATGATTAAAACTAAGTGATTAGTGAAATATTTGAGATTGAAGGAAATGGGTTTTTGAATGATATCTTGGAATATGAGTTTTTATTGATGTTTACTAGTATTTTTGACTTGTCAAAGAAGTAAATAAGCGATTAGAAGCCTTGGATGTGATTAAAAACATGTTATAAAAAGCGGTATGATTCTTCGTTTGAGATGTTCTTTGGAGATTTTAGATGTTATAAGAAGCTAAATGAAGAAAAGTTAGTTGGGATAAGTAAAAAAGAGTTTAGTAGCATTGTTTGAGGTAAAAATAAGGGAATTTAACCAAAATTATGTAAAAACTGAGCTGAAAAATGGAAAATCTAGGTAAGGGTATCGGTACTGGAAGAACAATATCGATAGTATAGGTTTAAATTTGGGGAAATCAGATGAGGAGTATCAATACTGATGCAATTAGTGTCGATACTGATATGGGTATCGATATTGATGCAATTAGTATCGATACTGATATGGGTATCGATACCATGGAATCCAGAATGCATAAATGGTATCGATACTACAAGGGAGTATCGGTACCATAATCAAGAAGTATCGATACCATAGTAAGGGTACCGATACTATCGAGTCTGTAAAATTAAAATAGGATGAATTTTGATAGAAATTGAATATAATAATACTTTTAAGTATTATTAAAAGTATAAATGTTATAGTATACTAACATTGGTATTGTATGTATACTTAATGAATGCTTGTTTAGATCGTAACCAAGCTCTCGAGTCAAGCAAGAAAAATAGCAAAGATAAAGTTGTCGAATAGTTGGACATCTTTAAAGCATACTAACGAGGCATACCAAGTGAGTGCATTTATTATGTACATTAAGAGTTATATATGCATGTTGTTAAAGGTATATGTTGCATTTGTTTATCAGTACTATGTGTACTATAGATACTAAGTGTGCAACCCACATATTTCATCATATGTTGATGAACGACTGTATAGGCACTAAGTGTGCACCCCACGGAAATCATCATTTGTTTATGAACAACCGTATAGGCACTAAGTGTGCAACCCACAGAATTCATCATATGTTGATGAACGACCGTATAAGCACTAAGTGTGCAACCCACAAAATTCATCATATGTTGATGAACGACCTTATAGGCACTATGTGTGAAACCCACGAAATTCATCATTTGTTGATGAACGAATGTATAAGCACTAAGTGTGCAACCCACAGAATTCATAATATGTTTATGAGCAACCATGTCGGCACTACGTGTGCATATCAATGAAATTATAATGATTTGAAAATAATGTATTTGTATTTGATAGATATGATATAATGATGTATTGATCTCTCCTCACTAGTATTCTTGCATCACTAAGTAAATACTTAAGGTGTGTTTATTTCACGCGTAGGTTTTATCAAGCAGAGTAAGGAGTGCATCTGACATCGCAAATCGAGAGTCATCTCATCAGTAAATGTATGACATCTATGTCTATTTTTTTATATTATTAGTGGGCATGTAATAGAATTATGATAACACTGTGAAAAGTATTTGGCTTATAATGATGTAGAAAAGATAAAATGTTTTAACAATAAATTTTTTTATATACTAAAGTTAATAAATGTTTTATTAATATTGAATTAAAATATTATATGAGAAGAAACAAAAATTTTACGGGTTTTAAAAGGAGGAATTGTTTTAAAAGTGATGTGACATACGTATCTCGTGTACGAATAGGTATACGGGAAATGGGTGTAACAATAAGTCTTCTCAACCATAGCTACGAGAATCTCAAGATGAACCCGGATGAAGATATCAAAGATATGATGAATAGATTTTTCGTGATTGTCAACGGTCTAAAGGGATTTGGAGAAGTAATCCCTAACGGGAAGCTTGTGAGGAAGATGATATACTCTCTTCCAAAGTCTTGGCAATCGAAGAAGACGACGATTATCGAAGCTAAAAACCTAAAGTCTTTCACTCTCGACGAGCTTATTGGTTCTCTTCTCACTTATGAGTTGATGGTGAAGGAAGAAGAAGATGATGAAGAAAAGAAGGACAAAAAGGAGGTGGAAAATAAGAAGAAGGTAGGCATTACCTTCAAATCCATTAATAAGAGATATCAAGATTCAAATGAAGAGGAGATGAAGATGATGATAAAGAAGAAGAGATGGCCAAGCTATTCAAAAGATTCAAGAGATTCATGACTTCTAAAGAAGTGAAACATGAATCAAGCAAGAAGAAGAGTCCCCCGATATGCTTTAATTGTCAAAGAACAGCCATGTCAAGAATGAGTGTCCCCTCCTAAAGAAGAAGGGATCAAGCAAGAAAAAGGCATTTGTGGTAGCTTGGAGTGATGAAGATGACTCCAATGATGAAGATGAAGTAGCCAACCAATGCCTCATGGCCATCGAAGAAGATTCAATGGTAATTTCTAACTCAAATGAATTAGAATCTTTTTTTTTGATGAGTTAAAAATTGCTTACAATGAGTTGTATTTGGAATTTGAGACCATGAATTCCAAATATAAAAAATTAATTTCAAAACTTAAAGTTGAAATTTATTTGGTTTTGAAAGCAAAAGTTGATTTTGAAAAACAAAATAAATCTTTGAAAAATGATTTAGAGATTTCAAAAGTCAAAATCAATGATTTAGAAAAAGAAAATTTTGATTTTAAGGTTAAGCTTGAGAGATTAACAAAAGAAAAAGAATTAATTTCTAAAAATAACTCATTATGTTTAAAAAAGGCAAAATGCTCACATTGTCATTTTCTTGGTCATATGGAACATGCTTGTCCTATAAAGAAAATAAAATCTTTTAAAATTAGACAAGTATGGGTTCCTAAAGGAACAAGGGGCATTGAAACTAACGTTCAAGGATTCAAAGCAATTTGGATACCAAAATCAACTTAAATGTCTCTTGTAAATGTGTGGGGGCAATGGTGATGAAAGTGACGATACTCAAATGCTCTAGCCACACTTGAAAAGGAATGGGTAACCTCTAGGCTTAATACTTTTGTTTTTTGATTATTTGGTTGCTCATTTAATTTTAAGCATACATGAGTTTTGATTTTAAATGATTTTATGTTTTCTATCTCATGTATGTTAAAAAGATGTTATGATGAACACTTTAAAGATTTAATGATTTTTCATAATTTGTATTCATCATAATGAATTTTGGTCAAAAATGGTTTTAAATGCAAATGATATCTCTCTAACAATTGATATCAAATTTTCAAATGCTTTGATTTTACAAATTTTAATTTTTGACCTAAATTTAAATGTTTATTAATGTAATTTAAAAATGTAAATGACATCTCTCTAACAATTGATATCAAATTTTTCAAATGCATAACATTTTTGGAAGGCTTTATGCATATGCACTTAATTTCAACATTTGGTATTGCATAAAGTATTTTAGACTTGGATATATTGAATTTCATATACTACTATCATGTTTGTTATTCTTTGTTGAAATTCAATTTTGTTTAAGTGTCAAGCTTTTAAAGTCAAATATTTGTTTGGAATGTAGTATTTCAGGGGAAGCTTTTGATTTCTCAAATGATTTTATGTCAAATTTAACACTTACTCTCCAAAGTTATTTTACAACTTTAAAGTTGAACTTTTTTATATAACAAAAAGGGAGAGATGTATGGGTTTGAAAAATTCAATTTCTTAACGAAAAAGGGGAGCTAAACATTTTCATACTTTTTCCAACAATTGATATATTTTTTCATTAAATATTTTATTAAAGGAGAGTTTTTACCAAAATAATTTTCAAATGTTTTAAAGTTGAACTTTTTTATATAACAAAAAGGGAGAGATGTATGGGTTTGAAAAATTCAATTTCTTAACGAAAAAGGGGAGCTAAACATTTTCATACTTTTTCCAACAATTGATATATTTTTTCATTAAATATTTTATTAAAGGAGAGTTTTACCAAAAATAATTTTCAAATGTTTTGTTATATCAAAAAGGGGGAGATTGTTGAACTTCTTTTTTAATGTTTTGATATAACAATTTAAGGCAAAATGTTTTTGGACTTGAATTGAATTTATTCAAAGTTTTCAAAAATAATTCAAAGTCTTTAAAAGTGAATTTGAGCATAAAACTTATTTTCACGTACAAAAAGTATCGATATTGTTCTTACAGTATCGATAATGTTCGTATGGTATTGATACCAAAAGTAAGGGAAGTATCGATACTTACTATGTAGTATCGATACTACCAGCATTGTTCAAATTCCAGAATGCAAAAATGGTACCGATACCCAAAGGGGTACCGATATTGCTTTACATAGTAGTATCGATACCATCAGACCCCAACGGCTAGTAACGACTAGTTGATTTAAAATAACGAAGGTAGTACCGATACTCCCTATAGGAGTATCGGTACCCTCTGTTATGGGTTGTTTTATTTTGCAGAGAAAAACATCCCCGACGGCTCCAAAACACTCCCAACGGCTAGAAACGGCCACAACTTCATTCCAACATATAAATACTAGTCCAAGACACTTGAAGAAGGGTTAGAACACCTATCCAAACAATCAAACACAAGAGAAGATCTTTTCACTCTTTATTCATATTCTCTTGTAAATATTTTGTTCTTTTGAGCCTTAATTTTGTAATCACCTTACCTTGTAGAGGTTTTATTTGTTTACTTCCTTTTACCTTGTGTAAAGGGGATTGGTTTTAGTTTAGCCAAGTGAAAAACTAGGGAGTGTAAATGTTACTCTTGATCCTTGAAAAATAAAGAACAAATTAGTGGATTTGTTGGAAAATCCTAAGTGAGGAGCTAAGGTAGCGGAGGTAGACTTAGTTGAGAAGTCGAACCACTATAAATCGCTATGCAAAAGTTTCTATATTTTTTTCTCCTTACTCCCTAAACTGTTTTTGTCAATTCATCCCTCTTGCAACTTTTTTAGTTGTTCAATTGAGCTTCATAAATCCTAACAATATATATATATATATATATATATATATATATATATATATATATATATATTGATATTGGTATGTTTCAATATACTGGTTTACGTTTATACTTACCGTTTAAAATATTTTTCATCTATGAACTTATATATACATACAAATATATCTCAATAATATATAAAAATATATCTAAATAGAAATAAAATTTAAGAATTACTGATTAGAATTAATTATTTAATTAAATGAATATGTTATTGAAAACATTATTTTTAAAATATTAAAATTTTGTGCTAATGAAAATAAGAAAGTACTAGATATTGTTAATTATAAATAAAAATAAAATAATATTATTAACAACTAATTTAAAATATTAGTGCTAATTATTAAAAGCAATCAAAATTAAACTTAAAACTTCCAACAATCAGTTGGTCTGATGGGATGAGATAATGATTGAAACATTTAAAAGCCAGGATTGAATGAAATAAACTGAGTTGGGAGGTCATCCTCGTCTCTGCATTACTCGATCTAAATTAATCGATTAATAAATCGGATACTAGTGGTTATAAAAAAAAAAGCCTTAAAACTAATTGAAATTGGAATTGTGATAACTATGGTGCTTCCAATTGAGAAATATTTGTAAATTGTAACGAAAAAATCAACCATAATTCTGACGGACATTAAGTATTTCCAGTGGATAAATATTTGTAATTGAGAAATCAGCCGTATTGATGTCGGATATTAAGTGTTTCCCCTAACCCTATGGTGTGCATCAGACTCTCCCATGTTCTCGTTGAACATAAATGTTAAACAATTTATGCAACAGTGCTACGTATTGATGTAATAGAAAGAACAAATTTTAGATTCAAAGTGGACCCAAAATTAAAGCTTTCCATTCCACCAAAAATAGCACATGAAGAATGGAGTTTGCCAAAACGAGTGAGGCAATCTCACCTTATCCACACTCCAACCATAATCTTTTATCCAAATCATCATCACTGCTTTTCAAATATCCCCAGTCACTAATCTATTATACTCAATGACTTAATTTGTAAACAAATTTAACATTCATTTTCCATTTTGTAGCAATGGCATCCATGAACTCCGTTTTGACATGCAGCTATGAAATCTCAGGCAGTGGATCATCCGGGCTAAATTCCAAGCTCGCCTTAGTGCCATCACTCGCTTCCGCGGTTGTGTGTGGTGGTCACAAGTTGCCTGTCGTCAGATCCCAACAGGCTAAACTCTCTGAGGTCAAACAATCAGGTGGCAGTGAAGGAAGAAGAGCTGCTATGCTGTATTTGGCAGCTACCCTTCTCACCTCAGCCGCCGCTTCTTCCGCCAGTGCAGGGGTCATCGACGATTACCTTGAAAAGAGCAAAGCTAACTGTCATAACCATTTTTTTTTAAAACAATTAAGTATTATTTTAAAAAAACGATTACAACTTTAATTTGGAAAATTTGGTGGATTTGAATAAGATTGAAAAGAGTCGCCATCGACCTTTGGGTTAGGTAGGTCGAATACCTAAAAACGTCCTTTAAAAACAATTTTAAGAAAAATAATTTTATAAGACAAAAATTTGGTCTACGTTACCAAAGATTCATTTAAAACAGGTTCGGGAGTCGGTTACGTGTGGGGAAGGGTAAACGCCCCACAACGCCCAAAATTGGTACTGTGTAGCTTACACATCGTCGTAAATGGTGGAAATTACAATTTGAATATGAAGTAAAAAATATGATCTATTTATTGAATATTTGTTAAAATTAAAATAATAGAAATACTTCACTTGGTAAGAAATCTCAAGATTTGCAATCCTCCAACGGGAAAGCTATCTCATCTATTTCTTATCTATAAAGTATATCCTATCTTTGAATTACCACTAAATAATATCGTCATGAGTAGAAAATACAATATGCTTAATTTTGTATCGTTAATATTGACATAACAACCATTAATACAATAAAAATTATGAAAATAGAATAATAATAAATTATGATTATTTATTGAATATTAGTTAAAATAAAAAAATCCTTTTCTCGATAAAATCTCGAGATTTGCAATCCTCCGCCGGGAAAGCTACCTCGTCTATTTCTTACTTGTAAAGAATATTTTCTCTTTAACTTAAAAGATAATGACGAAAATTGACATAAAATACATCATATTATACTTTTCCAAAACATACATCACTCATATTAAGATTCAATGAAGAAATAATAATAAGATTAAAATTTAAATATTAAACAATATGACCATCAAATAAATTAATCAAAAAATAATAAAAATAAAAATAATTTCTATAGCTTGTAAAGGAAGAATTTGCATTTTTATTTATTCAGTTTGAACGTCGTATCGGATTGTACCACTTCGATCCAGTGATACTTTCCACGCCCGTTCTATAAATGTGTTCTTGAAATTATTCGATAATATACAATAGAGAATACAATGGAAATAAATATAAATAAATATGCGAAGTAGAATCTTTACATTAAATGAAACAAACAACATTATTTACATAATACAAATACCAAATAATAAATTCATATATAAATGACTACAATGAAAATAAGTAAATATTGTAACCAAGATAAAATGATCAAAAAGCAAGTAAAAGGACTAGAATAACAAACACATAAACTCAAAGAGCAAAAATGGTAAAATCAGAAACTTAAAGGACTACAATGAAAGAAACAGAAAAAAAACTAAAATAGCAATTTCAGATAAATCAGAGTTCATACTAAAAAACTAAATAGCATATGTACTAAGCTAAAATAGCCCATAAATCATGTATAGGACTAAAATGAAATGAAAAAAAACATAAAGAACTAAACCACAATTAAGTCAAATATTAAACAAGGACTAAAACGAAACATGCATAAAATAATATGGCCAAATTCGAACTCTAATAAAAATGTAATAATAACAGATAAGGACTAAAATATAATGAAAGTAAAATAAACAGACATTAATCGAAATTTAACCCAAAATATGATAGTAGTGATCAAATAAAAGTTTCATAAATAAAGGGTATAATGTCTAAACTTTCAGAAAGATTAACAAAACCAGTCCAGTGACCAAAATGAAGAAAAACATAAATTACATGTCCAAATTCGAAGATCATAAAACCTACATATATAAACTAGTGATGTAACAAACAAAATAAAACTATAGGCTCGAAATAAGATCGCATGGATTTCCTTAGTGACCAGATTACACCCTTACAGAAGCTTGGGGACCTAAACTGTTGTTTACCCATAATGCTAAGGACACGCGTGCAAGTTACAGAGGTAAGAGGACCAAATAGGCTATTAGCCCTTAATCCCATCACTCGGCTCACTCATGCTTCAAACGACGCCGTTCGACGTCTGAAATATAACCCTTTTAAGGGTTATTCTGAAACCTAAACTCATATACTCTCCCCCTCATTTCCTCAGCCGTTCGGCTATTCCTCTCCCTTCTCACATCTCCTTCTTCCCCGCCTAAACAGAGGCCTAACTCCCCGGCCACCGTAAACGGTGGCCACGGGGAGTATCCCAAACCCAGAGAAGGTTCTCTACGACCTTAGATCCACTCACTACACTGACCTAATACCCAAATAAATCCTTTGATTTCGAACCCAACAAGCCCCAAAAAAGACAAGTTTCTTTTACCTTCGGCGAGGGACGCTTGGCTCCGATGAAGCAACGGTGGTGGTCGAAAACCAGGGTAAGATTCTTACTCTATCTCTCTCTTTTTATTTTTTTTCGAATGGATGTTTTTTTCTCTTTTTTCTGTCCCCCTTGCTTTTCTTTTTTTCTCTTCTTTATCTTTGCTTGCCCCGGATTTCTGGTGAGATGATGATATATCTAGGTAGAGCCTGGCTTTTTCTGATTTGGTAGGATAGAAATCCCGAATATTTAGGGATTTATTGGTATTTAATTTGGAGTTTAGATTTTGTGAGATTGAACTGTATGTGATATATTTTCTTGACTGGTTTTGCTGTAGATGATAATAGTGCAACAGTTGGGGTCAGATCGGAACAGTGATGGTGGCGGCGCTGAGGCAGAGAAGGGTCACACGGCGGCTGGAAGGGGATTAGGGTTTGAAACCCTAATATGTTTTAGGGTTTAAAACCCTAATCTGAATTGGGCTTCGGGTCTCTGGGCCAATTGGGCTTCGGGTTATTGGGCCTCTGTAATCTGAATTGGGCTTCTAAGCCTGCAAAAAAAAAAAAATTGTAATAATAATAATAAAATATAAGATAACGATAATAATAATAATATAATAAAATAACGGAAAAAAACCCGGACAAAAACGGGTGTCTACAGCTGCCCCTCTTTGCATATTCTTGTGTTAACAAGAATAGGGCAAAGACGACAAGAAAACACGTTTTTTTTCTGGTCCTCCTCCTTTTGGTTTGAAAAAAATGGATAATTTTGTTGGTGGGGACGACACTGCTCGTACGCAATGAAGAGGTCTGGTCGTCTAAGGGTGACACGGCTCCTACGTGATGAGGAAATCTGGTCATCTTTAGGGATGATAACTCGTTCCTACGTAATGGGACGACTGGTTATCAGGTTGACACGGCTCTTACGTGATGAGAGATCTGGCCATCTAAAGGTGATAACACGGTTCCTACGTGATGAGGACGACTGGTATCTATGGTTGACACGGCTCTACGTGATGAAGAGGTCTGGTCTGGGGATGACACGGTTCATACATGATGAAAAACTCTGGCCACCTTAGGAGGGTGATAACTCGGTTCCTACGTGATGAGGACGGCTGGTTATCCTAATGTTGACACGGCTCCTACGTGATGAGGAAGTCTGGTCAGTTGATGTTGACTGATTCATTGCTTCAATAAGTCTTGATGATCCTGTAAAATGGTCATATGCTATGATTCATGTTATCAATATGCTCTAAGAATGATCTAAATGCATGTTTAAAGGGTTATGTTCAGTTCGTTCCTGGCATTGAGACTCCCTCATACTCTTTGATCGAAATATGCGATATTTATGCGTTTGTCCATGCCTGGTTACTTCCTTGACCTCTCATTAAATATTCTTTGACTTGGTCCTTCTGATCTACCCCGAGAGAGTTTCTTGCCTTTTGATTCTTTGGTCATTGATTGATTTTCAGAGAAAATTCATTCAGAATGGCTTTCCTTGTTGCATGCCTTTAAATTGGGACTTCTTTGCTTGGAAAAGTATGATTATGTTGAAACTGATTTCTTTAATTTAAACCCTCTTTTTTCTCAATGATTTGTTTAATGATTGATGGGAGCGTGCCTTTGTATGTGTTCTCTCTGGCGAACACCTGTTTCAAAATCCCATAATCTGACACTTTTCAGAGTAAAGCATAGTAACCGATGTTGTTATTGATTAGTAATTTGGTGAATATATGCGAGGACATTGAATCAAATCAAAATTTCACTGAAGATAGATAATGAGAAAGTACAATCTTTTGGGACAAGAAAACAAGTATACAAGGAAAAACATGGACAAATATAGTGAATATCAATGCTGAGTCCTTCTATTTCTTCACCCCAAATCTTTCTCGAAAGTTGACATGTGTTTCGAAGATTCAGATCGTACAAAAGATGTGTGAGCATGAGAGTCTTTCCCTAAACTGTTAGCCTCCAAGGGAAACCACCATTTCAATTTCTGATTATTCGAGCCGTCCATTACAGATTTTCAACTCGAATCCTCCTTTGGTTTCAAGATGCCCATTTTGGGTTTTCATCTTGAACCCTCCTTTATTTATTTTTCTTCTTCATTTTTCATTTTTTTCATTCCTTTTTTTTTTTATTTAAGTATAATATCGCTTGACCGAATCTGAATTCACGGGATTAGGCAAATCTTCTCCATCCATTTCTGTTAACACCAAGCTCCTCATGAGAATGCCTTTTTTACAACATAGGGACCTTCCCAGTTCGGCATCCACTTCCCTCGAAAGTCTTTTTGCATAGGTAGGATCTTTTTAGTACAAACGCCTTCACGAAATTCTCAAGGTCTGACTTTCTTGTCATATGCTCGTATCATCCTTTTCTGGTACATTGGCCATGGCAGATAGCTTTCAGCCTTTTCTCCTCAATCAAATTAATTGATCAAACCTACTTTTGTACCCACAGCCTCGTCCAGTTCAACTCCATCAATACTCTCAAAGAAGGTATTCCACCTCAACAGGTAGAACTGCTTCCATCCATATACCAAAGAATGGTGTTGCCCAGTAGATGTACGAACGAACGTGCGATAAGCAAGCAACGCAAAAGGTAATTTCTCATGCCCCTATATGTTTCAGTTGCTTTTGTGATGATCTTCTTGATGTTTTTATTCGCTGCCTACTGCCCCATTCATTTTTGGGCGATAAGGAGCCGAATTGTGATGTTTGATCTTTAACTTTGTGTAACTTCCTTCATTAATCGTTGTTCAATTCAATGCATATCTGTGATGATCCTTTCAGGTGTTCCATATCTACAATGATTCTCTTTTTAGAAATCTGCACACTGCTCCTTTTGTGACATTAGCATAAGAGGCAGCTTCAACCCATTTGGCAAGGTGCGTTCATTACATGGAGTGGTGAAGGAGGAACATGTATTTGGTTATCATGAATCTGGCATTTATGACATCTTCGAGCAAATCTGATTCAATCTCCTTCCATAGTGGACCAATATTACCCAAACCTCATGATTTTTCTAACCATTGTGAATCCATTAGCATGTGTTCCACAACTCCTTCATGGACTTCCTCAAGTATTTCTTGGCCTCGATTCTATCCACACATCTCAAAAGCACTGATCCTTGCCTTTTTATACAATATATCTCCATCAAGGACATACCCCATTGCTAATCTTCTTAAGGTCCGTTTATCATTCTCAGTTGCCTCCGCTGGGTATGCCCGATACTTCACATACTGGAGAATATCATAATACCATGGGAGATTATCATCCTCTTCTTCCTCTATGTTGCAACAATGAGCTGGCATTCTCTTATACTCATCGAATAGGCATCATTCGAGATTGATCATCGCCTTAAACATAGCTGCCAACGTAGCCAAGGCATCTGCCATTTGATTTTCTTCACGAGGAAGATAAGCAAAAGAAATTTCTTCAAACTCTTTGATCAACTCCATCACTAAGTTTGTATTCTATCAACTTGGAGTCTCGAGTCATCCATTCCCCACGAAGCTGATAAATAACCAGAGCAGAATCGCCGAATACTTCTAGGCTTTTAACTTTGCGCTCAATTGCAGCTTGAATACCCAAGATACATGCTTCATACTCTGCCATATGTTAGTGCATTCAAGGCGAGCCTACTAGTACAAGGATATGATCTCCCTCAGGTGAAACTAGTATTGCCCCAATTCCATGTCCCAAGCATTAGAAGCGCCATCGAAGTTCATTTTCCATGCTTCATTTTGGAGTATCTTCTTCAGTAACAAATATACTCATCAAGTCCTCATTCGGAAAATCGAATTTTACTGGCTCATAGTCTTCTAATGCTCTGCTTGCCAGGAAATCTGCAATAGCACTTCCTTTAACTGATTCTGGTTCATGTAGACTATATCAAATTCGGACAACAACATTTGCCATCTCGCCATCCTTCCAGTTAGAGCCGTTGATTCCATCAGGTACTTTAACGGATCCAGTCTTGATATCAACCAGGTAGTATGATACAACAAATACTGTCTCAGCCTCTTAGTAGTCCATACTAAAGCACAACACAGCTTTTCAATAGAGGAATATCGAGTCTCACAGTCAGTGAATTTCTTACTGAGATAGTAATAGCTCGTTCTCTTCTTCCAGTTTCGTCATGTTGGGCCAACACACATCCCATTGACTTCTCAAAGACAGTCAAATATAAATCAATGGTTTGTTTGGGATTGGTGGCATCAAGACAGGAGCATTAATTAAGTAACTCTTAATTCTATCGAAGCATTCTTGGCAACTATCCATTCTCCTGGGTTTGCTTTCTCAGTAATCGGATTGGATCACATTTCTCGGTCAACTGAGAGATGAATCTGGCAATATAATTTAACCTTCCCAGAAACCTCGTACTTCCTTTTGCGTTCTAGGGGGAGGTAATTCCAAAATTGCTTTGACTTTATCAGGATCTATTTCTATCCATTCTCACTGACTACAAATCCCAATAACTTCCCTGAAGTAGCTCCGAATGTGCACTTGGTTGGGTTAAGCTTGAGCTGGTATTTCTTTAATCTTAAAAATAGTTTCTTTAGACTTTTACATGTTCTTCTCCAGTTTGTGATTTAGCAATCATACATCCACGTACACTTCTATCTCCTTGTGCATCATATCGTGGAACAACGTAACCATGGCTCTTTGATATGTTGCCCCGGCGTTCTTAAGTCCAAAGGGCATCACCTTGTAGCAAAACGTACCCCACATTGTCACAAAAGTTGTCTTTTCCAGTCTTCTGGGTCCATCTTAATTTGATTGTAACTGAGAAACCATCCATGAAAGAGAAAAGAGCATGACCAGCCGTATTGTCAACCAAAGTATCGATATGTGGGAGTGGAAAATTATCTTTGGGGCTCGCTCGATTGAGATCCCGGTAGTCAACACATCCGAACTTTGCCATCTTTCTTTGGAACTGGCACTATGTTTGCTACCCATTCAGGGTACTTGGCCACTTGTAAAAATCCAGCATCGAATGTTTTTTTACTTCTTCCTGATTTTTAATAGCATATCTGGTCTCATTCTTCGAAGTTTTGCTGAACAGGCTTGCATTCCGGTTTTATTGGTAGCTTGTGCATCACAATGTCAGTCTCCAACCCCGGCATATCTTGATAAGACCAAGCAAACACATCCCTATATTCCCGAAGAAGGCTTATAAGACCATCTCTTATTTTTGGTGAGAGTGAAGTGCCATTTTAACTCCTTTATCCTCTTCTGTTCCCAAATTATTGTTTCAGTTGTCTCTTTGTGGGGCAATATTTGTCTATCTTCTTGCTCCATCATTCTAACAAGCTCAGAGTTTAACTCACATTCCTCTTCATCTTATAACCCTCAGATTCTTCGAGACACATGTCATTTTCAAATCAATTTGTGGTTCAAAAGTTCATTATTCGAACAGTTGATATCTGAAGACCTGCGAATCAAAAGGAGTATATTTGGCTGTGGACACAAAATTTATCTAATATTTATTAAGGAATAATTATCAATAAAGAATAAAGAATACTCAAGAGATGAATAAATACTTGCTAAGATTAGAATGAAAGAAGAACACTGTTTCATTAAAGCAATGACAAATAACAATTTGTCCTTTTACAAAGCCCTATTATATTTGGGTCAAAAGGAGACAGATTTGTTATTATGCATTACTTTGAAAAGTGCTTATAGAACACAGGGAGTTCTTCAACAGTGTAATTGTTCTGTTTCAGCGTGTTAATCACAAATCCTCTAGACACAAAAGATTTGGAGATGGTGGGATGACATGGGTCCCCAAACAAGATCTTCTCCCTTTACTCTTGCCTTCCTCCTTTCCATTAGCTTTTGTGCATCCTTGACTTTATCATGGTACGTTGGTTTGTATCCGAGACCAAAATAATTCCTTTTAGGAACTGGAGCCGACCCTTCAGTGATTCCTTGCAGTTTCTTCCCAAGCCTTTCCCTACCTTTGCTCCTCTAGCTAATGTCTCTTTTAATTGCATCTTTGTATTTTTGAAAGATGAGGAATGGGAATTCTTTTGCCTTCAGAGATAAAAGTAGCATTAACAAATTCCAAGGACTGGAAGGAGGACTCTAGTGCATTTCATCTACCCCTACATATGGTGCATCTGTAGTGATAGAGGCAATGATGTCTTCTTCCGCTTTGATGGTCAGAGTCCCATCAACAATGAATCGGAGCTTTGGTGAAGGGAGGAAGGAACTGCCCCAGCCATGTAAATCCAGGGTCTCCCTAGCAAGCAACTATAACTCGGATGAATATCCATGACAACAAAATCTACTTCAAATGTGTAGGCCAATTCTGAGAGGGATAATCATCTTCCCCATTATCTTGCGTTCTGTCCCATCAAATGCCCTTACAGCATTGCCACAAACCCTCATTTGTGACATCCACAGGAAGTCTATTTAGAGTGGCGAATGGCATAACATTCAAGGCCGATCCGTTGTCAATTAACACCCCAGAGACGATGACTCCTTTACAATGAGCCGTAATGTGTAAAGCCTTGCCCCTGCCTTTTCCTTCTTCAGGTATTTCGTCATCATAAAATAAATAAAATTATCGCATTAATATGATTTACCATCCTGTCCACACGTTCCACTGGTATATCCTTCCCTACAAAAGTTTCATTCAGCACTTTGATCAGAGTATTCGATGTACTTCCGAATGCAACAGTAGAGATAACATTGAAATCCCGCTGGGGTCTTATGAAGCTGTTCCACAATATTATACTCGCTGTGTTTCAGAAACTTTAAAAATTCCTGAGCCTCCTCAATCTTAACAGGCTCATTCAATTTATCATCAGGATCTTTAATAACCACATCCCTTGCTTTATCAGCCTTCCCAGGAGCATAGCATCTTCCACTCCTGGTGAAAAATCCAACTTCAGCAACCTCTTCCTCCTTACTCTCAGGAGTATTAATTTGGCATGTATAGTCCCAGGGAACACTCTTGTTACTCTTATAGGCAAAAGGCGCAGGGGTTTTGATCACCACCCTAGATGTTATACTTCCACTGCTGGCCTCGTAATTTGGCTTCGATATGACCAGGACAGGCTTTTTAAAATTCTTTTCAGCTTCCCTTGAATTTTCTTCAGAAGCGCAGATATATCTTTCATTCTCACTCATTCTTTCTTCATAGAACTGCAACTCCTGCTTGTTCATTAATTCTTGGACTATTTGCCTGAATTCTTGACAGTCCTGAATCTGATGACCATTTTCACCATGGTATTCACAAAAGTTCTCTGTTTTTTCCATTGAGCATTCATTTCTAGGGCTCAACAACCCTCTCTCCTTTATTTGAGCATATACCCACTTCAGTGGTGTTTTTATTTCTTCAATTCTCCTTTTAACTCTCTGATTTTTCTCAATAGCGTTTACTCCCTGATTCTGATGATTTGGAAGCGGGTTTGCAGCAACACAGGGTGCTTCAGAATCATTAAAGGACACCACCTTTCTCTTGATCAGATCTTCAACCACTCTTTTAAAAGCGAGACACTTTTCAATGTTATGTCCTCTGAGATTTGCATGATATTCGCATGTCTCATTTTCGTTGAACCATTTTGGATAAGGTGGTTTAATTGGATCAATGAATTTTGGTGACACTACGTGAGCTTGGACTAATCCATGGAAGAGCTCGATGTAAGTCATTGGTATGGGAGTGAACGTCATCCTTTCATTGTTATGCTCGCGCTTAGTCTCTCCTTGAGATGAAGAAGAGTTTCCCATCTTCGGCTTACTCACAGAGAAATTTACATTATTCACCTCTCCTTCTTTCCTTTTCACATAGGGTTTCTTTGCAGGAGTTTGGCTACCGACAATCTGCCCCTTCTTTAATGCTCTCTCGATCATCTCTCCGCACATCACGATATCAGAGAAGCTCTTAGTTGCCACTCCTAACATATGATCAATATAAGGAGATTTTAACGTATCTATAAACATGGTTATAAACTCCCTCTCAATAAGTGGTGGGTGCACTTGAGCAGCAATATCCCTCCAGCGCTGAGCGTACTGTCGGAAGGTCTCATTATGCTTCATCTCCATATTTTGGAGAGTAACACGATCAGGCATCATATCGGTAACGTGTTGATATTGTTCTTTAAACGCATTGGCCAAATCCTTCCAAGACCCTATTTTAGCTCGGGTTAATTGGTTATACCATCTGACAGCTGACCCCGTCAAGCTGGCCTGGAAACAGTGAATTAATAGCCCATCATCCTTCACAAATCCTGTCATTCTTCGACAAAACATGGTCAAGTGAGCAACAGGACAAGTTTTCCCATCATACTTTTCAAATTCTGGCATTTTGAACTTTGGTGGTAATACTAGGTCTGGCACAAGACTCAATTCCTCTGCATTCATTCCGTCTTGAGAACCCTGCTTTCCCATTTCTTTAAAAAACCCTTTGCACCAGTCCTTTAAATGCTCTGGTACTTCCGTTTTAGGTTTCTCCATTTCTTCAGGATCTACATCAATATACTCATAAGGACTGTTTTGAGGGTTAGTCGTGGCCATTTGAACCTTTACAGCTGAAGACCCTGCAGGATGTTCAACTAGCTTTTCAGGTGAGATAACTAGTCTCGGGGTAGACTCCTGTCTAGAAACTTCAACAGGGGCCGTGCTTGGTTCTTTAACTGTTTCAGTACGTATCCCAGACATCTTGGTTATCATCTCATTCATCATATTAGCCTGGCTTTGCAGGATTTGATCTATAATTGACTTTTGTGACTGATCCATCTTTGCCTGCCATTCTTGTTGTATTCTTAGTAAATCTTCTTGCATTTCTTTCTTTAATTGATCAAGCTTGGCCTCCATGGCTCTACTTCGCGTGTGATAAGGATTGGAGTTCTTACTTGCCAGAATCGTCTGTCACATAACCTTCGGAAATTAATTTTATTGTTCTTTTAAATTCGAATGCATATTATTGGTAATGTGCTATAAATGGTACATTTTATTGGTGATGCATTATAAATGATGAATATACTTATGCATAATGAATGATGCAAGTATGAAATGCAAATAAAAGGCGTTGACCCAAGCAGTAACCATTCGGAAATACTTCATTGGATAAAAAGTTTCACTCATTACAAAGGAGTTCTATTACATATAAGGCCTAGCCCTCAGACTCAGCTCTACAATTTCATTCATAATGGCGATGATCTCCCTTGTATATTCAGAAACCGGATTTGTGCGCAGTTGGATGATCTCCGCTCTATTGGCTAATTCATTCATGTACCGAGCCACTTCACCCATTTGAGCAATAGCTTCCCCCATCATGCGCTCGCGTTCTTCTACCAAGGATCGATAGTGCTCATATGTATTTTCCCATCCCTTATTGATGCGTTTGATCTCTTTTTCTAGATTGGTAATATGAATTCGACATTTCTAGAGTTCACCTTTCAATTCTCTGATTTCCTTCTGGAAGGATTTGTTTTCTTCGAGAGCAACTCTTAGGTCCACTGAAGCGGGAGGAACTTGCACTTGCAGAAGGGATTGCTCAAGGTTCGATACATGACTTTTGAGCTCATCATTCATAGCTCGAGATTGGTTCATCTCATGTTCGAATCTCATCTGTAATTCTCCCATTTCTCCCGTGAGCTCATCTACTTGCTGACTTTTTGTCGAGAATCTCTGCATCCACGATCCAATCTCTGCCTGCTTTCTATCGAGGAATCGATTCCATCCCTGTCTCTCAGACCAAATCTCTTCTTTCTTTTGCTTTCTTTCTTCTTCGAGCTCTAAAATTCTTCGATCTTTGTCCTCAAAGTCCTCAATTATACTGTTCATCTCAGTTTTTAACCCCTGGACTTGATTCTTTTCCTCTTCTAATTCTTTCAGGCCGACTTCTTTTTCTTCATGGAGTTTTTGAGCTCTACGAGCCTCAGCTTTATACTGCTTGATCAATTCCTTTTTATCGGCCTCTAGCTCGCATACTTTTGCTTTTCCAGCTTCTATCTTCTTGATCTGACACTTGTTCTCCATTTCCAGACTTTTGATTCGCCGTCTTGCAGCCGCTAATTCTCTGGATCCAAGTTTCTTTCTCACTTGCTGCACTCTTTGATAATCTTTTTTTTAAGTCTTCTAAATCGGCTTCCACCTCCTCTTTCCGTTCTCTCATCATTATAAACTGTCTGGCATGAAATTCAGCCTCGATAGTCAACATGAAGTTTTCTCTCTCCATCTCTTCTATTTTCTTGGAATCCTTAGCCTTTTCCATTTCAAACTCAATTCTTTGGATTTCCAAATTCGAAGGGATATTTCTGATTTGTTCTTCTATCGACCTTGATCCCTCTCCAGATGTTAAAGGTATCTTATCATTTACCCTCCTGATTCTCCAGGCTTCATAATCAGGCGTCAAGATAACATCCGCTCCAATTACTTTAGTCCTAAAAGTCATCTTCCAGGAATCAGCCGCATCTTTGATTTTCTTTCTATAATTGCCTTCTTTATAATCAAATTCAGCACCAGTCAACCCATGAGTCACGGGAACAAACTGTCGGGCACCGTACTGTCTCAATATCAACAAAGGAGCGTATCCCACTCCTCCCCCACAGTCCCAGTAATATAATCCAGTCCAAATCTCCACACTTGAACAAGATTTGTGTATGCATCAGCCACGGGGTTCGCCATGCTATGTTTTGACTTTGTAGATTCCGGAAGAAATCAATCCATTGATCTTTCTGAGATACTTCAGGCCACTCCTTCGTAAGGTACTCAGCAACGGGAGAATAATCTTTCAAAAAACGGTTATAGTTGACCTTTTCTTCCTTCCAGAAATGGCTTCTGATCCACACAGTAAGCAATTGAGCACAACCCATAAAATGACCTCCCCCCAACCTTCTACATATATTCAAAGATCGGAAAGTTTCAGCAAGAATTGCATGGACTGGATTCACCTCTCTTCCTAACTTCTCAACCAAATCGACTACTGCTAGCTCGATCAGCCCCAAACATTTTGGAAAGATTACCAAACCATATATACCCAAAGCAAATACATCTCTACGCACGTTTTCATCTACATGTGCTTCAGCTATCTTTTGTAAGTGAGACCACGGCACTCCCTCACTTTCTCCCTTGCGTTGCAAGCGATCATTTACCCATTTGTCGCTTGTGCCCGAGATCTTTGCAAGCTTTGACTTAAAGGAAGGCCCTTTTATCGACCGGGAGTAAACTTTGTCCACTTTAACGCTTGTCAAATTCAACAGAAATTGGTATTCCTCGAGGGTTGGAGTCATGTCCTCTCGGTTGAATGTGAAACAACTATAGGCCGGATTCCAAAACTGTATTATGCTTCGTATGAGAACCGGATCTACCTTCACGTATATCAGATGAAATATATCCCCATAAGTCTGCTGAAAAGCTTGCCTCTCAATAAGATTCCAACTTTCCCAAATTGTTTTCAATCCCTGAAGCTCATTCTGTTTTAAAGAAGCTGGTGTATAATCAGACAGATCCGACACGTAGTTCCCTGATAGACTATCTCCCTGCTCTTTCTGCTTGGCTTCGGACCAGTTCCTTACATCTGCTGGATTCACTTCTTTGTTTAGGAAACTCCTTTCCATCGTGAAAGTCTTTCCACTTTATCGATACTCACAGATCAATCGCCTTTTCTAATGATATGTCTATGCAGTACGAAAAAAATAAACAAAACAAACAAAACAGTTAGTCAAAACAATTGTATAAATTTAACATAAAAAGATATGTAAAACGGGAAATAAATCTATTCTATTTATGTATTATCTACCCGAATAATATTCCTCAAAAAGGGTCCTACCCAAACATGCTCTCTACCCTCCTAAATTAATTAAATTCTAACTGCACCTAAATTCTATTTCACATGCTTTAACAGAATAAATCTATTCTACATACTCAAAAATAAATAAATAAAATAAAATAAAAGGTTAGAGGGTTTCTCCATTGTGTACGCCTATTTTGGGTACCTATTGACGGACAGAGGTTCAGTATGACTCTACCTAGTGTGACCGTTCTATGGTTCACTATATGCATGGTTTCAGCTCTAACAGGAAAAAAAGGAACTCGAATTGTCCTTGATGTCAGTGCCCCCTTGGGCTACCAAACCCTCAATCCTCACCCATTACAGGTTTCAAACGGACCGAGTTCAATTCGAGGGGATTCACTGCCTTATACCCATACGAGGAATAAATTCCTACGAAGGTATAAGGTATGTATCCCATGGGTTATTTGCCAAAACTCATACGAAGAATAAATTCTTACGAGAGTAAAGCAATCACCCTAACTAATTTGGATCAAAACTCATATCTAGAGCTCATGTTATGCTAATGAAAGTGATGTGTGTGAGGAGAAACAAACAAACCTTTGACTCAAAAACAGGAAAAATAAAAAATAACACCCAACGAGAATTAAGAAATATCTGAAAAAAAATGAAAATAATTGAAATGTTAGTAAATAAAAAAAATAATACATAAATTCAATAAATAGATCATAGTTTTACTAAAGGTTCGAACTTATAATTTCCACCATAACGACCATATATAAGCGACCGACAGCCTGACTCTCTAGACGTCCCCAGTGGAGTCGCCAAGCTGTCATAACCATTTTTTTTTAAAACAATTAAGTATTATTTTAAAAAAACGATTACAACTTTAATTTGGAAAATTTGGTGGATTTGAATAAGATTGAAAAGAGTCGCCATCGACCTTTGGGTTAGGTAGGTCGAATACCTAAAAACGTCCTTTAAAAACAATTTTAAGAAAAATAATTTTATAAGACAAAAATTTGGTCTACGTTACCAAAGATTCATTTAAAACAGGTTCGGGAGTCGGTTACGTGTGGGGAAGGGTAAACGCCCCACAACGCCCAAAATTGGTACTGTGTAGCTTACACATCGTCGTAAATGGTGGAAATTACAATTTGAATATGAAGTAAAAAATATGATCTATTTATTGAATATTTGTTAAAATTAAAATAATAGAAATACTTCACTTGGTAAGAAATCTCAAGATTTGCAATCCTCCAACGGGAAAGCTATCTCATCTATTTCTTATCTATAAAGTATATCCTATCTTTGAATTACCACTAAATAATATCGTCATGAGTAGAAAATACAATATGCTTAATTTATGTATCGTTAATATTGACATAACAACCATTAATACAATAAAAATTATGAAAATAGAATAATAAATAAATTATGATTTATTTATTGAATATTAGTTAAAATAAAAAAATCCTTTTCTCGATAAGAAATCTCGAGATTTGCAATCCTCCGCCGGGAAAGCTACCTCGTCTATTTCTTACTTGTAAAGAATATTTTCTCTTTAACTTAAAAGATAATGATGAAAATTGACATAAAATACATCATATTATACTTTTCCAAAACATACATCACTCATATTAAGATTCAATGAAGAAATAATAATAAAGATTAAAATTTAAATATTAAACAATATGACCATCAAATAAATTAATCAAAAAATAATAAAAATAAAAATAATTTCTATAAGCTTGTAAAAGGAAGAATTTGCATTTTTATTTATTCAGTTTGAACGTCGTATCGGATTGTACCACTTCGATCCAGTGATACTTTCCACGCCCGTTCTATAAATATGTGTTCTTGAAATTATTCGAATAATATACAATAGAGAAATACAATGGAAATAAATATAAATAAAATATGCGAAGTAGAATCTTTACATTAAATGAAACAAACAACATTATTTACATAATACAAATAACCAAATAATAAATTCATATATAAATGACTACAATGAAAATAAGTAAATATTGTAAACCAAGATAAAATGATCAAAAAGCAAGTAAAAGGACTAGAATAACAAACACATAAACTCAAAGAGCAAAAATGGTAAAATCAGAAACTTAAAGGACTACAATGAAAGAAACAGAAAATAAAAACTAAAATAGCAATTTCAGATAAATCAGAGTTCATACTAAAAAACTAAATAGCATATGTACTAAGCTAAAAATAGCCCATAAATCATGTATAGGACTAAAATGAAATGAAAAAAAAACATAAAGAACTAAACCACAATTAAGTCAAATATTAAACAAGGACTAAAACGAAACATGCATAAAATAATATGGCCAAATTCGAACTCTAATAAAAATGTAATAATAAACAGATAAGGACTAAAATATAATGAAAGTAAAATAAACAGACATTAATCGAAATTTAACCCAAAATATGATAGTAGTGATCAAAATAAAAGTTTCATAAATAAAGGGTATAATGTCTAAACTTTCAGAAAGATTAACAATAACCAGTCCAGTGACCAAAATGAAGAAAAACATAAATTACATGTCCAAATTCGAAGATCATAAAACCTACATAATATATAAACTAGTGATGTAAACAAAACAAAATAAAACTATAGGCTCGAAATAAGATCGCATGGATTTCCTTTAGTGACCAGATTACACCCTTACAGAAGCTTGGGGGACCTAAACTGTTGTTTACCCATAAATGCTAAGGACACGCGTGCAAGATTACAGAGGTAAGAGGACCAAATAGGCTATTAGCCCTTAATCCCATCACTCGGCCTCACTCATGCTTCAAAACGACGCCGTTCGACGTCTGAAATATAACCCTTTTAAGGGTTATTCTGAAACCCTAAACTCATATACTCTCCCCCTCATTTCCTCAGCCGTTCGGCTATTCCTCTCCCTTCTCACATCTCCTTCTTCCCTCGCCTAAACAGAGGCCTTAACTCCCCGGCCACCGTAGAACGGTGGCCACGGGGAGTATCCCAAACCCAGAGAAGGTTCTCTACGACCTTAGATCCACTCACTACACTGACCTAATACCCAAATAAATCCTTTGATTTCAAACCCAACAAGCCCCAAAAAAAGACAAGTTTCTTTTACCTTCGGCGAGGGACGCTTGGCTCCGATGAAGCAACGGTGGTGGTCGAAAACCAGGGTAAGATTCTTACTCTATCTCTCTCTTTTTTTATTTTTTTTCGAATGGATGTTTTTTTCTCTTTTTTTCTGTCCCCCCTTGCTTTTCTTTTTTTCTCTTCTTTTATCTTTGCTTGCCCCGGATTTCTGGTGAGATGATGATGATATCTAGGTAGAGCCTGGCTTTTTCTGATTTGGTAGGATAGAAATCCCGAATATTTAGGGATTTATTGGTATTTTAATTTGGAGTTTAGATTTTGTGAGATTTGAACTGTATGTGATATATTTTCTTGACTGGTTTTGCTGTAGATGATAATAGTGCAACAGTTGGGGTCAGATCGGAACAGTGATGGTGGCGGCGCTGAGGCAGAGAAGGGTCACATGGCGGCTGGAAGGGGATTAGGGTTTGAAACCCTAATATGTTTTAGGGTTTAAAACCCTAATCTGAATTGGGCTTCGGGTCTCTGGGCCAATTGGGCTTCGGGTTATTGGGCCTCTGTAATCTGAATTGGGCTTCTAAGCCTGCAAAAAAAAAAAAATTGTAATAATAAATAATAATAAAATAATAAGATAACGATAATAATAATAATAATAATAAAATAACGGAAAAAAACCCGGACAAAAACGGGTGTCTACACTAACAAGGTATGTTTTCTATGACAACTGAAAACTTAGGTGATTTATTGTAGTTTTTACATAGAATAAGATGGGAAAACGCAGGAATTGAATGACAATAAGAGGTTGGCCACAAGCGGAGCAAACTTTGCGAGAGCATACACTGTTCAATTTGACAGCTGCAAGTTCCCTGAGAACTTTACTGGATGCCAGGATCTTGCAAAGCAAAAGGTTCGACTATTCTCATTCTCTTAGTTTTTTCCAGAAGATTTGGTTGATGATGATGACATGATATTTGGTTAAGAATTTGTTTGGTGGATGCAGAAAGTGCCCTTCTTCTCTGATGATTTTGGCCTTGGAGTGTGAAGAGAAAGACAAATACATGTGCGGCTCCAATGTGTTCTGGAAATGGTGATGACATCCCTAATGTAATTTTCACTTAAAACCATTTATCTAATTCTTCTCATTTTTCTGTGCATTGTTACGCTGCTGCTTAAACTAGTCAAACAGTTTCCAGATGATGCGTGGTTATCTTATTTTTCCATGGGTTCAATAAATCATGTCATCCACAATCATTAACTATGCAAATACCATAATCTATGTATCCTATTCCTATAAGATATCAGTTAATACTATATACCACCATACATGACACATTTTGTTACAAATAGATCAACCCTAATCTACCATATTTGTAACACAATCGGAACCAGACAAATCTGTCAACCCAAGCAATCTCAACTGTTTAATGAATATTACTATATTTTGTCAAAATTGCAGTATACATGAATCTCATATCTAATGTCACAAGATTGGACAATCCCCTCCATCCATACACCCCAATTTCATGAACAACTGAAACTCTTTTCATGCCTTTCATATGATTCACCTTTAGATTCCACTTTACTCAAAGTACCCGCGGCCATGGGTGAAATTTCCATGCCCTTGGGAAGGAACTTACTGCAAAACTTGAACCTGTGAGCAACATGTGGAGGAGCCATTGTTCTTCAAGTAGGGACACGGCAATGGAAACACAGCATCTGCACAACCCGAAACTAACTCACAGTGCCATGCTGTAGTTGGGGAAAGTCCAAGTAAGGTAACATTCTTTAAGCATATCCCTTTGAAAGATGCGTTGCAGATACCGGCTAATACTGGAGCCTTTGTTGAATTCAAACTAACAATGTTACTAATGAAAATCCCCTTTATTTTAGGCATGGCTTTAGGATCCCATCCGTCATCAGGGAGATCATCAGAGCCACTAATAAGCTTATAGGATTTTTGACTCGTTCCATCGTTACATTGCTTATGGTAATATTTGCAATGTATCCCCCTCTTCCCTTGTCGGTTTTTATACGGACCCCAGCTGCTGAATTCCAAACATGCATATCTTCGATAGTGACGTTAAAAATCCCTCCAGACATCTCACTACCAATGCCAACACCTGATGAAGAATTAAATGATGGTTTTTATGTTTTTAGTGTTGTAGAATAATTTCCAAGCCTTTGTGATGATTAAAATCAAGTAGAAATGCTTATAATCAATTTGGTCAACTTAGGGTTTATGGAAATTAGTTGAAATTGGATTTAATTTGATGTTATGATGATTGAAATTTGATAGTCATCGTTTTGCTATCAAAATAATTTTGGCTTCTTAATAAATAGAAAGGAAAATGTACTCTAGAGAAGCAGGGTCGATCCACAAGGACTATGGTTTTTGTGATTTAATAAAACTCTTTGATTTAGAGGAGGGTAGAATTCCAGATGAAGTTGAAAAGATATAATAAAAAAATAGTATAATTTTAAAAATAATAATAATAAAATAAATAATAATAAATAAAAAGGGAAAATAATAAAATAATAAATAATAGTAGTAAAGATAAAAAAGGGGTTTTTATAAGTTTTTTTAAAATAAAATATAATAATCAAATAAAGGAAAATAATTAAATAAACAAATTAAAGAGATTGAGATAAAGAGAAACTTATAGTGAAAGCAGCCTCAGACTTCAGCTTTGTCTCAAATTCCTCGGAACATCGAAACATATTTTTACTTCAAGATTTACGTCGGCTTACAAGGACAATTCTTCGTTGCCAACTCGGATTGTGTCGTTTCAACAATAACTGATTACGATCTCGGTTTTCTCTTAACAAACAATCTTGCTAAGTGTGTTCATGTGAAGTCGAGTATGCTTCAATAAGCAAATCATTCTTCAAACGTTAATCATAACAACATCCGGACCAATGTCAAAATCGTTTTGATTTGAAAAGTAAGCTCGGAAAACAGAGAGAAAAATCCCGAAGCGATTTAAATGCCTTACAATTCTCACGTTTAGAATTGAGCCTTTGCTTTAGCCTTCGGCTTAAAAGAAAATTAGCTAAGCATGACCAATGTCGTACTTAGCATACTTGAAAACGAAATTCTAAAAGAAAGAAAGAATTAGGTGGAAAATAAAGAGAAAGCTAGAGAGAAAAATGAAGATTTTATTCTCAAATGAGAGAGATATGTTTCTAGGCTTACCCCGAGAGGGTATTTATAGCCTTCAAATTCCTAAAAACAAGCTAAAACATCTTAAATCCTAATTAAAACATTAAAAACTATTTAAACTAAAATACCTAAAACAAAAATAATATTCTAAATAATATTCTAAATCCTAATTAAAATACTAAAACTTATTTAAACTAAAATACCTAAAACAAAGATAAAATATAAAAATAATATCCTAAAACTTAATTAAAATACTAAAACATATTTAAACTAAAATACCTAAAACAAAGATAAAATAAAATGTTTAATATATTATCCTAAAACTTGAGTTTAATCCAAATCTGAATTCTAGAATCATGAGGTCAATCCATTAGTGCTTCTAGAAACGCTGATTGGATCTTCTAGAAGGTGCTGACATCATCGCCTCGTCGGATGTTTCATGTCTGAATTCAGGCCCACTAATCCATCTTCGATTCCGAAAATAAAAAAACTACAGAATTCTATCCTTTTTGTGCAATTTCCAGAATCTGACGTCCTGCACAGAAAATGAATCAAAACGAACAATTAAGCCACAAAAACAAATGATTAAGGAGTAATTTAAAAGAAAAATATTAACTAAATTAAGCACTTATCAAATTTCTCCTCACTTATTCAATGGTTATCCTCAAGCATTCATCAATTAACATATCAAAATCATAAGTTGCCATCTTAATTTCAATTTATTCCTCAGACTTCCAATCAAACTAAGTCCATGATATTTGTCGAATTCAAGTTACAATCAAGCAAAGATACAACCAAGAAAATTTAAAGTAAGCAATATATCACAATTAATTACCAACTTCAATGAAACATGACTCAATACCTCACAAAGATTCACACATATTTTGTAACATCCGCAATACCAGGTTAGTGACTAAATTGAAAAGTTTCAGAAGTTGGTGACTAAAGTAGAAGAATTAAATAATTCAATGATTATTGGAAATATATGATGAAGGTTATTTAGTAATTATTAAATGAAATTAAGGGTATTATGGTCTTTTTCCTTTAAAAGATATTTTTCCCTTTTATAAGAGTGAAAAAAACGTGGGAAGAGAGCTATTTGGAAGCTTTCTTCTTCTTGCTTTCTCTTCTTCACGTGGGGTTAGCTACAATAGGTAAGTTGGGTTTTTATAGTTATTTACTGTAAATATTAAGTGGATTTTGATTCTTTGGGTATTAAATAAGCTTAAGGAAAGCTTATATGGGATTTAAACAATAAGATAAAGGAATTAAGAAGGAATTTGTAATATGAGTTTTAAGATGGAATTTTGATATGGTATGGTTGTTGAAGTTTTATGGATGAATTTGACTTTTCATCAATCTAATTAAGAAGTATGAAGTGTTAGAATTAGAATTAGAACACATTGAAAAATTAGTGTGATTCTTGAATGCCATGTAAATGATGGAATTTTGGGTTTAAAGAAGTGATTATGGAATGGAAATGAGTTTAAATATGTGTATGGAAGTTAGGAATATTAAAGGAAGTAAAATATGAAGGTTTAAGCTGAAATGAAGTGAATTTCGAGCTCAAAATAGGATTTCTGGGCTAGGGGAATCGATACCCATTCAAGGGGAATCGATACCCCCTCAAACGAACATGGAATTCTAGAATGCCAGAGGGGAACCGATACCCCCACAGGAGGGAACCGATTCCCCCTAAAGGAAAATTGTAAATATTGGTTTAATAAGTTCGTTTAGGTTGCTAGTATCAAATTACAAGGTTTAGGTATCTAATAATTGTCTTAAAATGTATAATTATGTAGATTCAGAGCCTAAACGAGTTCCGGAATCATTGACAAGTAAGATCGATAAAAAGGGAAGATAAGAGATTGGAATGGACTAGTGAGGCCAGGTGAGTGCATATTAGTATTATATGATGTTAAATGGAAATAAGACTTGCGACAAGTCTATTTTCCATAGTAAAATGCATGAATTCATAAATAGAAGTATATATGTGTATGATTTATACGTGTTGACATGTATTGTATATATGTATTATATGGTTGATGTGAATGTGTGATATGTTATGATGATATAAACCATATGATATGATAATAAATTATATGAATATAAAAGATAAGTTATGTGATAAGATCTTTGATATATAAATGAAATATTACTACGTGAATACATGTTATGAGATAATTTAAGTAATAATATGAGAATATGGTAAAAGTGAGTTTATGAGAAAGGATATGAACTAAGTAAGCAAATGTTACATAAATAATATATTAACTAGGTGACTTGAACTTCAGTGATACTATGAGCATATAAAATAAGATAGAGGAGAAAGATTCATATGCTTAAATAAAATTATGATACATTAGTTGTATAATAGAAGCTATGGAGTGATATGAAATGATTATAAGAGTTGTACGGAATTGAATTAAGTAAATAGATTAAATTGTATATAAAAGAAATAATAGAAGTAATATATTCAGGTTTATAAGTATAATGTAGGTTAGGTAATGTAAGTGCATACTAAGAAATACAGAATAAGGTAGATGATATGATGTAAATTATATTATGAATTAGTGATGTAGGAATGAGATATAAATATGCAATAAAACTTATGTGTTATATGATAAATATGAATATATGAGAATAAGAGATTAGATAAGTGAATTGGTGATAGAAGCTATATGACCATGGATTAGGTAAATATGAATAATTTAAGTGATAGGTAACTATGAGTATTTGAGTATGTATTCATGTGAGTTGATTCATGAGGTTATATGAAATATTATACTATATGACTATGTGAGTATATGAAAAGAATATAGGTACATGCAAGTTATATTGAAAGGAGTTGTGTAACTATGCCTGATATGTATTACATGTGTGGGAATATAAGAGAATAAAACATAAACTATATGAAAAGATATGATTCATGTGATGTGAACCATGTGAACATATGAGGAAGTGTATAAGTTATATGGATTACATGATATATGTGATTTTACAAGAAATGACATGAGCTATGTGATTACATGATTATAAGAGATCAGACATGTGATAAAAGATAATTAAAATGCATGTATGAATATGAAATGATATAAATGACAATGCCCATGTTATGTGTCATGAGAGCAAGGGGTATAGTTGGCATGCCAAGAGTTGAGGGTCTATGTGGTCCTTCGGGACATATATGTATTCTTTGGAACATGTGTGAAGTCTGGTGAGACACATACTTGATCCTTGGCATATGTATATGATTCTTAAGGAATGATATGTGGTCCTTCGGGACATATATGTATTCTATGGAACATGTGTGAAGTCTGGTGAGACACATACTTGATCCCTAGTATATGTATATGATTCTTAAGGAATGATATGTGGTCCTTATGGACATTATTATATGGCACTACGGTGCAATTCTACGCGGCACTACGGTGCAATTCTATGTGGCACTTCGGTGCATTTATATGAGTTGTGGTGATAGCATTAGTGCACAACCTCCATAAACTCACATATATATAGTTCTCACATATATATGAGTTGTGGTGATAGCATTTATATGTACATGGGCTAATCAAGAGATATAAACAAATATATGTTAGTGATATGATAAATGTTATAGAAATGATAGGATGTTGTGTGTGCAGAGTGTTTGATTGAAAAGGTTAAGCATAAAAGTATGTGATTACATGATAAATTGTTAATGATGAGTTATGCGTATGTATTTATTTATTGTAATTAATCTGATATGATTTTTCATGATATGAGGGAATCATGTAATTTGGTATAGCATGATAGAACAGAACATGCATGTATTGATATATGTTATAAAGTGCATTATAAGTTTTTATGCCTCACTAAGTCATAGACTTAGCGTGTGATTGTTTCACACGTAGGTTACAGAAGCTAGAAGAGAAATGAAGAAGAGTAAGACAGGTCAGCACCTCCCTTACAAAAATTTTAGATCAGAAAATAGAGAATTTAAATGTTTTTTGTTATTTTGAGTATAGTTGGCATGCACTAATTGGTTGAATTAGTTATGCTCTGATTGATTTTGGGTATTGTGGTCAATTTATGTAACTAAACCGCTTTTACTTTAATGAAATGTTTAAATTTTCTTTGAATTTTGTCAAGAGTCAAAGTTTGAAAAGTCAATGTGACACCTCATACTCGTATCTGGGTCGGGTACGGGTTTGGGGTGTTACATTTAATGGTATCAAAGCTACGGTTTAGTCGATTCTCGGCATAAACCGGAGTCTAGAGTGTCCTATAATGTATACATGCCAACAAAAAAAAATCTGATCTGAAATTGTAAGGAATATGATGTCTTGCTGATAGAATAAGTTTAATAGAATACAATAGAAATGTGATTATAAGAAATGACAAAGTGAATCGATAGCTGACAAATCTGATGGTGATAACAATTCACCTGCCCTGGCCAGGCAGGATGAAGATCAGAAACCTCATAAAGTGTCTTATAAGATTAAAGGTTGATTTCAGAAATTGAAATCATATTCGAATAGTTATAAAAGGTTCTCACTGTTTCGAATCGAAAAAGTGATACGGAGAAGTTTTGTTAAAAAGTGAATAAGATAGAATTTGGTGAGCAAGTGTCACCATAAGGATGTGGTTAGAATTTGTGGAAAGTTCGAGAATAAGTGCATCAGTGACAAGCATATAAGATATATACAGTCAGAGTTGATGAGTTTGAAATAAAGGAATAGTATGGTGTATTAATAAGAATGTGGATAGAATAAGGGTTTGTAATTTGGATGGAAAGAGTTAGCGTTGGCTAACCAGATTAGGTGATGGAAAATGTATAGAATTTAATATTTTTTTTAGATGTTGTCATGATAAGACAACCAAATATGAAATGGATCTGGATACAATTGTATATTTGGATCATAGTACTGTAGTATAGTAAAGGGAATAAGGATTTGTATATTTGAGTAAAACTGAGGATTGATAAGAAGAGTTTAGGAATGGGTATATCGATGATCAGTTTATAAGACAAAGTAAGTCAGAATGTTCAGTTGAACAACGGAAATTATAGGATGTATGAGAATGGAGGTGAAATTGACAAGTTAAGTAAACGAATTTTGAGATAATTTCGATTGAAAAGGATGTATGTGATTGGTTGATTAGGGTTGTGTTCTAGATTGGATAGATGTTATTGATTAACTGTCAGAGTAAAAGTGATAGAGTTATAAGATTGGAATAAAAGGTAAAGTTGAGTTAATCAATTATGATTTAAATCTGAATATAGTTGGGTTCTGATCAGATAGCTATGATGTAGAAAAGGAGATAAGTTTTTTCATGTAATTTTAAGAAATGAAAATACAAGTATAAGAAATGATAAAGAACAAAGTTCTGTATAAGAAATAGGTTATCAAAGTTATGAGGATGCAATGAAGATTGGTATATAGCGATGAATATAGGTGATAAGACAAGAGTATGTGAACATGAAAGGAAAGATATGATTTGTGTATAAGGAATAAATAAAGGAAGAATGTAATAAAGAAATGAAATGGGATTGAGTTAAAGGATCAGACACGATAAAGGTTATATGGAAGTGTAGGTGATAATTTTGGATATACAAGTGAGAAAAGAGGGATTGGTGAGGTGAAAAGATTTTATAAAGTGTATGTTGAATCATATTTAAAGAAGATTTAAGGTCGTGTTCTTGGTTAAATGATGATGGAAAACGAATTTGGTTATTATTATAAGGTAGTTAAAGATGGATTTATGATGTTGATTGATGAAAGTGGATTGAAGTTACTGGTTGTTGTTTAAGTGATAAGTGACATAATATGAATGTATAAAGGAAAAAGGTAATTGAAAAGTTAAAGGATTGAAAAGTATGTTTCCTGATGATGACAAGAAAGAGTAAGTAAATGAAGCAACATGAGAACATTAGAAGATATGTTTTATCAAACTGTTTAGTGAAACTTCGAGGGTGAATTTTCTTAAAAGGAGGGGAGATTTGTAACATCCGCAATACCAGGTTTGTGACTAAATTGAAAAGTTTCAGAATTTGGTGACTAAAGTAGAAGAATGAAATAATTCAATGATTATTGGAAATATATGATGAAGGTTATTTAGTAATTATTAAAGGAAATTAAGGGTATTATGGTCTTTTTCCTTTAAAAGATATTTTTTCCCTTTTATAAGAGTGAAAAAAACGTGGGAAGAGAGCTATCTTGAAGCTTTCTTCTTCTTGCTTTCTCTTCTTCATGTGGGGTTAGCTACAATAGGTAAGTTGGGTTTTTATAGTTATTTATTGTAAATATTAAGTGGATTTTGATTCTTTGGGTATTAAATAAGCTTAAGGAAAGCTTATATGGGATTTAAACAATAAGATAAAGGAATTAAGAAGGAATTTGTAATATGAGTTTTAAGATGGAATTTTGATATGGTATGGTTGTTGAAGTTTTATGGATGAATTTGACTTGTCATCAATCTAATTAAGAAGTATGAAGTGTTAGAATTAGAATTAGAACGCATTGAAAAATTAGTGTGATTCTTGAATGCCATGTAAATGATGGAATTTTGGGTTTAAAGAAGTGATTATGGAATGGAAATGAGTTTAAATATGTGTATGGAAGTTAGGAATATTAAAGGAAGTAAAATATGAAGGTTTAAGCTGAAATGAAGTGAATTTCGAGCTCAAAATAGGATTTATGGGCTAGGGGAATCGATACCCATTCAAGGGCAATCGATACCCCCTCAAACGAACATGGAATTCCAGAATGCCAGAGGGGAACCGATACCCCCACAGGAGGGAACCGATTCCCCCTAAAGGAAAATTGTAAATATTGGTTTAATAAGTTCGTTTAAGTTGCTAGTATCAAATTACAAGGTGTAGGTATCTAATAATTGTCTTAAAATGTATAATTATGTAGATTCAGAGCTTAAACGAGTTCCGGAATCATTGACAAGTAAGATCGATAAAAAGGGAAGATAAGAGATTGGAATGGACAAGTGAGGCCAGGTGAGTGCATATTAGTATTATATGATGTTAAATGGAAATAAGACTTGCGACAAGTCTATTTTCCATAGTAAAATGCATGAATTCATAAATAGAAGTATATATGTGTATGATTTATACGTGTTGACATGTATTGTATATATGTATTATATGGTTTATGTGAATGTGTGATATGTTATGATGATATAAAAGATATGATATGATAATAAATTATATGAATATAAAAGATAAGTTATGTGATAAGATCTTTGATATATAAATGAAATATTACTACGTGAATACATGTTATGATATAATTTAAGTAATAATATGAGAATATGGTAAAAGTGAGTTTATGAGAAAGGATATGAACTAAGTAAGCAAAGGTTACATAAATAATATATTAACTAGGAGACTTGAACTTCAGTGATACTATGAGCAAATAAGATAAGATAGAGGAGAAAGATTCATATGCTTAAATAAAATTATGATACATTAGTTGTATAATAGAAGCTATGGAGTGATATGAAATGATTATAAGAGTTGTAATGAATTGAACTAAGTAAATAGATTAAATTGTATATAAAAGAAATAATAGAAGTAATATATTCAGGTTTATAAGTATAATGTAGGTTAGGTAATGTAAGTGCATACTAAGAAATACAAAATAAGGTAGATGATATGATGTAAATTATATTATGAATTAGTGATGTAGGAATGAGATATAAATATGCAATAAAACTTATGTGTTATATGATAAATATGAACATATGAGAATAAGAGATTAGATAAGTGAATTGGTGATAGAAGCTATATGACCATGGATTAGGTAAATATGAATAATTTAAGTGATATGTAACTATGAGTATTTGAGTATGTATTCATGTGAGTTGATTCATGAGGTTATATGAAATATTATACTATATGACTATGTGAGTATATGAAAAGAATATAGGTACATGCAAGTTATATTGAAAGGAGTTGTGTAACTATGCCTGATATGTACTACATGTATGGGAATATAAGAGAATAAAACATAAACTATATGAAAAGATATGATTCATGTGATGTGAACCATGTGAACATATGAGGAAGTGTATAAGTTATATGGATTACATGATATATGTGATTTTACAAGAAATGACATGAGCTATGTGATTACATGATTATAAAAGATCAGACATGTGATAAAAGATAATTAAAATGTATGTGTGAATATGAAATGATATAAATGACAATGCCCATGTTATGTGTCATGAGAGCTAGGGGTATACTTGGCATGCCAAGAGTCAAGGGTCTATGTGGTCCTTCGGGACATATATGTATTCTTTGGAACATGTGTGAAGTCTGGTGAGACACATACTTGATCCTTGGCATATGTATATGATTCTTAAGGAATGATATGTGGTTCTTCGGGACATATTTGTATTCTTTGGAACATGTGTGAAGTCTGGTGAGACACATACTTGATCCCTAGTATATGTATATGTATATGATTCTTAAGGAATGATATATGGTCCTTATGGACATTATTATATGGCACTACGGTACAATTCTACACGGCACTACGGTGTAATTCTATGTGGCACTTCGGTGCATTTATATGAGCTGTGGTGACAGCATTAGTGCACAACCTCCATAAACTCACATATCTATAGTTCTCACATATGTACATGGGCTAATCAAGAGATATAAACAAATATATGTTAGTAATATGATAAATGTTATAGAAATGATAGGATGTTGTGTGTGCAGAGTGTTTGATTGAAAAGGTTAAGCATAAAAGTATGTGATTACATGATAAATTGTTAATGATGAGTTATGCGTATGTATTTATTTATTGTAATTAATCTGATATGATTTTTCATGATATGAGGGAATCATGTAATTTGGTATAGCATGATAGAACAGAACATGCATGTATTGATATATGTTATAAAGTGCATTATAAGTTTTTATGCCTCACTAAGTCATAGACTTAGCGTGTGATTGTTTCACACGTAGGTTATAGAAGCTAGAAGAGAAATGAAGAAGAGTAAGACAGGTCAGCACCTCCCTTACAAAAATTTCAGATCAGAAAATAGAGAATTTAAATATTTTTGGTTATTTTGAGTATAGTTGGCATGTACTAATTGGTTGAATTAGTTATGCTATGATTGATTTTGGGTATTGTGGTCAATTTATGTAACTAAACCTCTTTTACTTTAATGAAATGTTTAAATTTTCTTTAAATTTTGTCAAGAGTCAAAGTTTGAAAAGTCAATGTGACACCTCATACTCGTATCCGGGTCGGGTACGGGTTGGGGGTGTTACATATTTACTCAAAGTTTTTGGGGTAAATGAAATCGCTCAAACCGAAACTAACCAAAATATTACCATAGACTTGGAATCCATCAAGTCTCCACTACAAAAAATGAACATAATGCAATAATCAAGGGGTCTTTAAACAAGGTGTAACGAGGCTTAGGTTAGGGTAGAGAAAAAGCCGAAAAGAAAGGTTTAAAATACCAAAACAAGAGATCAAAATAATTAAGAATAATCCACGAATTAACATGAAGAGCATTGAAGAACAAAACAAGGAAAAAGAATAGATGAAAGACTATTGAAACGATCGATTTTTCCTTCCCTTTTTTCGAACAAGGGTATGTTTTTTCTGCTGTTCGAAACAGTGAACAACTTGCTATTTTTTATTTTTATTTTCTAAACAATAAATTTTTTTTCTTTTTTTTATTCGTGGAACAAGAGTGATACAAGATATCAAGTCTTGGTAAGGGTGTGAAAAGAGAGGAAAATGAAAAGAAAGACTTCGGGTTTAATTATGAGTTGTAAAACAAAGAAAGGGAAATATACTCAAATTCGGTTCACTAGTGGATATATAAACGGGTAGGCTTTTTAGGGAAAAGTGGGTTTATCCTAGGTGCCCCTATCACATTAAAACATTACGTTCAACATGTAGTCTCGATATGCATTGTGATTACAAGTTCTAGAATACCCTAATTAGTTCGGCACACACAAGTCAAACAATGAGCAAGAAAGAAAATGTATGCTCGTTAGACCTAAATCTCACAAGAAAAGTTTATGTCCATTGAGTCAAGTTCATCTCTATCGACAAAAGCATAAAATATCAATACTCAACAAAAATTCACTAGATATTTCAATCACCAATCATGCAAATTAAATTCGATAAAAACATGGTCATAATCCAAAAGGAAGCAAGAGTATAAAGAGAAATTCAAGACTAGCAACCAATGATCCCAACATATCAACATCAGAATAACTCATAACTCAATTTCAAACAATTAAAAAAATCAAGGAAAAATTTGATGACATGTTTTTCCTTCCCCCCTCAATTATTCCGTTTTGTCCCAAAACGTATATCAAATTTAAAAACAAAGAGAGGGAAAATGAATACTCCCTAATCTAGTGGCCACGTCGAGACGAGCTGTTGTAGAGTAGAATGTCCGATATTGCACTGTTCTGTTCGACTTTTCTGCACAGTTCGAACCAAATATGTTATTTTTCTACACTGTTTTTTCTACACTGCATTGTTCAAATCTTATGTGTAGTTTTCTGTATTGATCGAACCAAATCATTTTTTTGTACTGTTCTGTTCGAATTTTTCTGCACAGTTCGAACCAAGTCAGTTTTTCTACACTATTTTTTCGTTAAATATTCGATCGGAATTCGGATCTGTTCAGAGAAAAATAAAATAAAATAACCTAAAATAAAATAAATAGAATGGAATAAAGTTCGCTGAAAATAAAAAAAATGAAAATAAAAAATATATAACGAAATGGGTTGCCTCCCATCAAGCGCTTTTGTTTAACGTCGTTAGCTCGACAACCTGATTTTTCAAAGTATGGGTTCCTCTAAATTGATTTCTTCGATTAGACCAACCGAAGCATTTTCATAATATGGCTTCAATATTTGACCATTAACTTTAAATTGTACTCCTGAGTTATCTTCAATTTCAACAGCACCGTGAGGAAATACTTGAGTAACTGTAAACGGTCTGAGCTATTTTGATTTGAGTTTTCCTATAAAAAAGTTTAAATTTGGAGTTAAATAATAAAACCTTTTGACTAACAGAAAAAGTTTTAAAAGAAATTCTACTATTGTGAAATTCTTTTGTTTTTTCTTTAAATATCTGAGCACTGTCATAGGCATTTCTTCGGATTTCTTCAAGTTCTTGATTGTGTAATTTCCGAGCGTCATCAATTGCATCCATGTCCATGTTACACTGTTTAACGGCCCAATAAGCCTAATGTTCTAACTCAACTGGTAAATGGCATGGTTTACCAAAAACAAACCGGTATGGTGACATCCCAATGGGACCTTTATAAGAGGTTCGATATGCGCTAAGTGTATCAGTTAATTTGAAACTCAATCTTTTCGGTCCGGTATAACAATTTTTTTAAGAATTGTTTTTATTTCTCGATTTGATACTTCTGTCTGTCCATTTGTTTGTCGATTGTAACCGGTAGCAATTCTTTGAGTTACACCAAATTTCTTCATCAATGATTCGATCACTCAGTTTATGAAATGTGTTCCTCTGTCGCTTATTATAGCCCTTGGCATGCCAAACCTGGAAAATATAGTATTTTTCAAGAAAATAACTATAGTTTTAGCATCATTATTCTGAGTGGCCTTAGCTTACACCCATTTAGAAACATAATCTACAACTAAAATAATATAAATATTTCTGAATGACAAAGTAAAAGGACCCATATAATCGATTCCCCAAACATAAAAAATTTCACAAACTTGTATAGAATTAAGTAGCATTTCATTCCTACGGCTTAAATTACCTGTACGTCGACATCTTTCACAAGTTTTACAAAACATATAAGAGTCTCGAAAGATGTTAGACCAAAAGAAACCACATTCAAGAATTTTATGGGTTGTACGTTATGGCCCAAAATGACCACTGCAAGAGTAAGAATGAAAAAATGGTAAAATTGAATTTACCTCACTTTCGACAATACATCGTCGAATTACTTTATCTGAGTAGTGTTTCCATAAATAAGGATCGTCCCAAATATAGTATCGTGATTCCCGATTAATTCGATTGATTTCAGCTCTCAGAAAATCTAATGGTAACTTACCTGTAGCCAACTAATTAACCATGTCCGTAAACCATGAGATTATGCTTTGTGCCACCATCAGTTTTCTTCAGGAAATTCTTCTTTAAGTGGTGGTTGGATGTGGAAAGGGGAATTCGACTCAAGTGATCCGGAACCAGATTTTTGTATCACTTTTTGTCTTTAATTTCCAAGTTAAATTCCTGTAAAAGCAGGATCCATCAGATAAGCCTCGGTTTTGCTTCGGTTTTGCTTATCAAATACCTTATAGCTGCATGATAAGAGAAAACTGTAATTTTAGTACCAAGAAAATATGATCTAAATTTTTCTAAAGCAAAAATTATAGCAAAAAGTTCTTTTTCCATAATCGAATAATTTTTCTGAGCCGAGTCTAAAGTTTGGGACACATAGGCTATGACATGTGGCTCTTTCCCTATTTTCTGGCCGATAATGGCTCCAACTCTAGTATCCGATGCGTCACACATAAGTTCAAACGGGTAATTCCAATATGGCGGCTGAACAATTGGAACTGAAATAAGCTTTTCCTTTAATGAATCGAAAGACTCCTTACATTTTGAATTAAAGTCAAAGTCTTGATCCTTTTGAAGTAGATTGCATAAAGGTTGTGCTATCTTCGAAAAGTCCTTAATAAACCTGCGGTAAAATCCTGTATGGCCAAGAAAAGAACGAATTTCCCTCACATTTATGGGGTAAGGAAGTGAGCGTGTAACATTTGTTTTAGCTTTATCAACCTCAATCCCTTTTGAGGAAACAATATGACCAAAAATTAACCCGTTATCAACCATAAAATGACATTTTTCATATTTTAAAACAAGGTTATATTCTAAGAATCTTTTAAGCACATTAGCTAAATTATCAAGACATTCATTAAAAGAATTACCATAAACCATGAAGTCATCCATAAAGAATTTGATGCCCTTCTCTACATAGTCGAAAAATATACTTAACATGCATCTTTGGAAGATGGTTGGTGCGTTACAAAGACTAGAGGACATTCTTCTATATGTAAATGTGCTGAAGGGACAAGTAAAAGTTGTTTTTTTCTTGATCCTCTAGCGCCACTAGGATTTGGAAAAAACCTGAAAAACCATCAAGGCAATAATAATGATTTTCCCATCTAATATTTCAATCATTTGATCTATAAAATGAATAGGAAAATGATATTTTCGAGTAAGAGAGTTCAACTTCCTGTAATCAATACAAACTCGCCATACATTTTGAACTCTTGTTGGCAATAACTTCCCTTTCTTGATTTTCGACCACTGTGACTCCCGTTTTCTTGGGAACCACATGAATCAGACTTACCCAATTACTAGCCGATATCGGATAGATTACGTCAGCATCAAGGAATTTATGAATTTCTTTCTTTACTACTTCCATCATCGATGGATTTAATCGGCATTGTCCTTCTCGTGATGGCTTTGCTCATTCTTTGACTTTGATCTTGTGCATGCAAGTCGAGGGACTTAATCCTTTAATGTCGACAATGGTCCATCCTATGGCTTCTTTGTGAGAGTGCAACACTACTACCAAAGCTTCTTCTTCTCATTCAGATAATTTACTTGAGATGATCACTAGAAAAGTTTCATTTTCATCCAAAAAGCTATATTTCAAATGCTCTGGTAATTGCTTCAATTATACCTCAGGTGTAACACCCCAATTTAGGGGCTAAAATTTAGAAATTATAAAGTGGTGAATTTAATTTGATATTTTGAAAAAAATTGAGGATTATATTGTAAAATTTCAAAGTTGGCAGCCCGTTTTATGAAGTGCAAGAAATTCAGTGGCTAAACTATTAACTTAGCCAATTTTCTATAGGAGAGAATTATAAACTCTTCCCCCCGTCAGTTCCAGAGACATTTTCCAATTTTCACTTCTCCAACAACCCTCCTTTCAACTCCGATCAACTCGCCGTCCGACCTCTGATCGATGAACCGAAACCACCATCGTGTTCGTTGTCGACCGAGGAACAAAACCCCTCAAACCTTTCATTGTGAATTATCGTCGTTCGTCGTTAATTTCAGTTAGAAGTATCGTCGGTAATAACTCGATTTCCGTTGGTTTTTCGTCGATTCACGACGATCCGACCATCCGTTTTCGACACCTCCCATACCATCGTGTTCCTTGTGCCATTCCGAGTCTGCCGGGGTCCTCCTTGTCTCTGTCGACGGCGGCGCTTGAGGAGGTGAAGCCGTCAAAGTTTCCGACAGTTTGGAATCGAGCTCTCCACCGTTCAATATTGTGAACCGAGCTTTGTAAGTGCCTCAAAATCGCTTAAAATAATTTTTAGGAATTTTTTCGGGAATTTTCCCACACCGTAGTACTGTTCACGCGCCACACGCGCCACCCGCCGAGAGTGGGCATCGTCTGGGTGATAATTTTGTAATTAATTTCTGTTTGGGTGCTATTTATGTAAAATTCGGGTGTTAGTTTGGTGAATATTTACAGAATGTGGCTAATTTGGTAATTAATTTCTGTTAGGGTGATATTCATGTAAAATGGTCGAATGTTGACTGTTGACCGGCGTTGACCACAGTTGACCAAAACTTTGACAGGCGTTGACCGGGCATTAAACGACCTTTGACTTTGACCGAATATACCTATCCTGACATTTTTCGACGTTCCAAATCCGTTTCCGCAGTTCGTTTTTCGAAATTCGGACCCGAAGACCTCGAAATTGCTAGTCAAACCCATTGACTTTGATTTTGACCGAAAATTCCAAATTTTTGAAAAGTCATATTTTATGTTTTCGACGTCTTGAATCCGTTTTTGGGGTTTATTTTGCCAAACTCGAACCCGGTAAGCTATTTTTGACTGATTTATCACCCGATTCGATCCGTTTATCGCAATTAAGATCCATTTTTTATATAATTTATGTTGATATGTATCTGAGGAATTATTGGAAGATAATTTCAAGATCGAGGGCATTCGAATGGAATTTATATGGTCGATCAGTATTGCATGAAAATCAAGGTAATACTTTACTACCTCTTTATGCTTTATGGAACATGTTGATATTGGTAAATGCATGAATAAGATAATATTGGTCACTTTTGTGGAGTTGATTAATTTATACACTCGATATGAATGTGGTATAAATTCGGTAACTGAATACGAATCGAATGACTAATATAAGAGATTGAAGGATTGTTAGAATTAAATTACAAGTTTGTGATTAGTGACAAAGAAATCAACCATGGATTTGTAACTTATATTTTATATCATCAAAGGTTAAATGTTAAAGGTACTTGGATGGGAAATTATGAGAATACTCTAGTAGGGTAAAATTATGAAAATACCCTTATGTTGTAGGATGATAAGAATTGTCTCTAAAAGTTGGTTAATAACACTGAAAAGACATATTGATCCAATATAATTACATATGTGCATAAGAAATAATAGTTTTGTTTAGAAAATTTGGATAACTGATTTTTTAACACCAAAAAGGGTTTGCGCAAGATTCTAGAAGTTTGTTAAGGAATAATTTCAAGATCAGAGAATGTTCGGGAAAGCAATTGACCATATAATCTTTAAATTATAATTATTTTTGTTAAGATCTAATATCGAAATTATCTGGTTAAGAAATTACTAAAATGCCCTTGAAAGGTAAAATAGTCTGAGTTGACCCTGAATGAGAAAGTACTTTGAGGATTTGTACTTAATTCGATTAAGTACGAATTTGATTGTTAAGATCCTGACTTAGTGCAGAAAATTCTTGATATTCCGTTGGTAAATATCTGAGAAAGCACTTGACCCGAAAATATCCGAGTTACGAGTAAATACCTGAATAATAATTTATTGGGGGTGTTCTGTTGTCAGAATTGTTCAAAAAGACTGAAATAAATGATAGGATTGAATTCAATAGTAAGATCAGACGAAAGGAAAGGATTAAAATACACTGAATCTATAAAATGACCAAAATACCCCTGTAATGGAAATGACCCAAAAATACCACCAAGCTCAGGAATGATGGGATATCTTCGAGCTCTATAATGATTGTATTAAAACTGAACACCAAAATGACCAAAATACCCTTATGGCCTATATTAAGTAAATGTCTTGGATTAATTAAGGAATCCAAATAAGCATAGGTTTTGAACTACCTTTAAAAGTTATGTACACAACTTAAGTGAGTCGATCAACCTTAACAAAAAGTCATTACATGAACGAAATAGATATTAATTTGAATGTGTGTTCGTTTTCACAAGTTTGGTTCGATGATAATTTTAAAAATACTCAGCTCAACTGAACTCTAGATCGCGTTCGATAATAAGAAATGGATATTTGTTATACAAATCAACCACGAAGACCAAATTGAATTGAACAGAAGTACAATATGTATCTGAAATTCAGAAACGTTTGGATTATCTAGAAAGCTCTGAAGTAACCGGGATAGACTTGACTGCTAAACGAACTGAGTAACCTCAATGACTGAAGGATTAAATAGGTGATTGGATGAGTTTGGGAACATTGTTGAACTTACATGATGAATTGTCCTTATGGGTCATAAAACATGAATCAAGAACGTGTGTATTTCCTGATATCGTCGAAACATGGAAATGAAATAAAGACTATTGGAAGATCTATTCAGCGATGATTACGAAGATGATTTATGGACAAGAATTGTTAGTATTAAAGAGTAAATACTCTGAAAAGGCAGTAAATTAATGGGTCGATATGCATTAGTTCTGAGAGATTGTTCAGTTCGAATTGTTCGATAAATCGATCGATCAACATGGATTGTAAATGTCTTGAAGCTTCGTTTCTCCTTTATTAGCTCAAATAACTCCGCGAATTCTGGAACTTTTTCCTGATGCACATGAAAATATAGTGGGATTCTAAAGTATCAACCTTATATGTCTGGCTAGATCGATTAGTAATCGATTCTCCTCAATAGAACCTTATTCCTAGAATCCGATCAAATTGCTCGAGTTTCATGTTATCCTTATTGATAACGATAAATGCCTCTAAAAAATATATGTGGATACTCTAGTGTGTTCCAATTGAATTACATGATGGTTTTATATGTTTTGAAATGAGTTTAGTACAAATATTGATTTACTTGTTTATGAACCATGGCAACATGGTAAGTGATTTATGATTATGGTTTAATCGAAATATAAATTGTTTCTGATTTATAGAATCACAGAAACTACTGGTTTATGAATTATGGTTTTATGTTTCATTGGTTATACTCGAACTGTTTTACTGGAATATTATATGGGTAGACTGGAGATACAGCTCTGATCAAGCTGGAAATTTCTTACGGACCTAAGGGGATTTTTGGGTAGGCTTTCAGGCCCAAGGTACTCCATTGGGTTAATCATTTGACTACTTATGGTGTACAGGTGGAAATTTGATATACGATTTATTTCATGATCATGGATATGACATATTACTGGATCACGATCCAGGTATTATGATTTACGGATAAAACTAATTTCTACTAGATTTTTATATGGATAGGAATCTAGAGTATGGAGGCTCAACCCTGATCCGGCTGTAAGTCCTTACGGACCTAAGGATATCTTGGGTAGGTCCCATGGTATATCCTTAGGTTGCTTCCCTTTGCTGTGTGCATAAGGTAACCCTACGGACCTAAGGATATCTTAGGTAGGTCCCAAGGTATATCCTTAGGTTGGTTCCCTTTGTTGTGTGCATAAGGTAACCCTACGGACCTAAGGATATCTTGGGTAGGGCCCAAGGTATATTCTTAGGTTGGTTCCCTTAGTTGTGTGCTTAAAGTAACCCTACGGATCTAAGGATGTCCTTGGGTAGATCCAAGGTATATTCTTAGGTTGGCTCCCCTTTTTGCTGTGTGCTGAGGGCAAGCCCTATGGATGCAGTTCTGGGGAACTGTATAATGGAGTTTGGTTGGGGGTTCAACTATGGTTTTAAAAGATTTATATCTTTTAACTGGTTTTGATTAGAACACACTAGACATCCTATTCGATCTCCTGAAAATGTCATACTTTGAATGCTTCCTATGAACTGTGATCTTCTTGGTTTCAACTTGATGAACTACTGATGGAACCCTAGATTATTCCGCAACGGGTATACGTCTGATTCAATAAGGAAATTATATGGCTTTCCATTTATCTGCATGTCATGTAGCATAATCTGGTAGTTCTGTATTACTGAGCTTTCCGAAGCTCACTCTATTATTCACCATTACAGGTTAAAAGAATTGTACCAGTATAGCTATCAACATCAGTAAGGGAGTTCTTCCGGCGTTGCTTGCAGAGTATGGTACATGTGATTAGGGGGTATGTAATTGTATTTTGTTTTATATCTGAGTTTGAAAACCCGTTTTATTTCTGAATAATAATAAATCATTTTATTATTTGATATGTTTTAAGAAAAGTTTTAAAATTTCCGCAATTTTTACAGTGGGTCACTCTGGTGGCCCAAATGAGATACTCCAGATCGGATCGGGTTATCTACATCGATCTGAGAGGGTTACATCAGGTGCCTGCAAAACAGAAGGTAAAATTTTAGTTTTAGAGGAAGATAAAGATAAATCAGAATTAGTTGAATTAACATTTTCAAACTCTCTTTCTTCCTCTTCGTGTCAATGTTCAAGATCCTTAAAAAGATCATAAGAAAAATTAGATTCAATATATTCATCAATTATAGGATCTATAATATCAACATAATTAATTCTTTCAATATGATCAGGGCATTTCATTGTTTTGTAAACATCAAATTCAATGATCTCACCATCAAATTCCATTATTAGTATACCACTTCTAACATTAATCTTTGTATGTGATGTGCTTATGAAAGGTCGGTCTAAGAGTACCTCGAAATAAGAATCTGACCTATCATGTTCTATGTCCATGTCAATGACATAGAAATCTGCAGGAAAAAAATAATACAACCTTTACTAATACATTTTCATTACTCCCACTGGGTAGATCACAGATCAATCAACCAACTGTATGGTTATTCATGTTTCCTTCAAAGGCTCGTTAGTAATCATTTTATATATAGAAAATGGCATAACATTAATTGAAGCTCCTAAGTCACACATTGCACATTTAATTTTAAAATCACCTATTTTACAAGGTCTAGAGAACATACCTTGATCCTTCATTTTTAATGGGAGCTTTCATTAAAAAATTTCATAGACATGTTCTCCAAATTTACCTTTTCGTGTCCCATTAATTTCCTCTTTGTAGTGCAAAGTTCTATTAAAAATTGAGCATGCCTTGGTACTTGTCAAATTACTTCAAGAAGAGGTATGTTGACTTGAATTTTTTGGAACACCTCTAAGATTTCCCTTTCTTCACCTCTTTTATCACGCTTCATCAACCTTTATGGGAAGGGTGGTGGTGTGATTTCATGAGAAGAAAGAGAAGGATGTAAGTCAGATGTACATTGTATTTCTGAAAGGTGGTGAGTCCTCTTGTTCTTTCTGATGTGCGACTTTTTCTGTTGGTACTTCGGGTGAGATAACTGTTCCAGTTCTTAGTGTGATGGCACTAACATTCTCTCTCAGATTTAACTCCGTTTGAGAAAGTAGTCTTCCTTGTGATTCCAATTTTCCCATATTTTGATCAAGTCGTGGAAGATGGGAAGAAGAAAAATGAGTCTCGTCTTTAATTGAAACGGAGTCTCGTCTTTAATTGAAACGGAGTCCCGCCACTAGGAAAATTGATGTATAATGGCATCTGAGTGATAGAAGCTCTGGCTAGCTCTCAGATTGTTTGTTCTTCTTCTGTTATCGAGATGTTGTATGTGTCTGCTTCAGAGTCTGTCTCCATATTTGATTCTACTTCTGAACTCTGTTCTTGTTTTTCTCGTCTTTATCTCTTTTCTCGAAGCGTTTGTGTGTGGATTCTTCGTGCTCATGCTTCGATCTCCAGATCTAGATCTACTAATTCACCTGGGTTTCTTCTGGTCATAAATAAAAAACTAGAAAAATAAATCAGTACTTGTCGTTAGTCCCCGACAACGGCGCTAATTTGATAGCCTTCATTTTGTTATCAAAATAATTCTGGTTTCTTAATAAATAGAAAGGAAAATGTAGTATAGAGAAGCAGGGTCGATCCACATGGACTATGGTTTTTGTGATTTAATAAAACTCTTAGATTAAGAGGATGGTAGAATTCTAGATGAAGTTGAAAAGATCTAATAAAATAAAATAAAAATTATAATTTAAAATAATAATAATAATAAATAAAAAGGGAAAATAATAAAATAATAAATAATAGTAGTAAATATTAAAAAAGGGTTTTTTAAAAGTTGTTTTTTAAAATAAAAGATAAGAATTAAATAAAGGAAAATAATTAAATAAACAAATTAAAGAGATTGAGATAAAGAGAAACTTATACTGAAAGCAGCCTCAGACTTCAGCTTTGCCTCAAATTCATCGGATCATCGAAATATATTTTTACCTCAAGATTTATGTCAGTTTACAAGGACAATGCTTCACTGCCAACTCGGATTGTGTCGTTTCAACAATAACCGATTCCGATCTCAGTTTCCTCTTAACAAACAATCTTGCTAAGTGTGTTCTTGTGAAGTCGAGTATGCTTCAATAAGCAAATCATTCTTCAAACGCTAATCATAACAACATCCGGACCAATGTCAAAGTCGTTTTGATTTGAAAAGTAAGCTCAGAAAACAGAGAGAAAAATCCTGAAGCGATTTAAATGCCTTACAATTCTCACGTTTGGAATTGAGCCTTTGCGTTAGCCTTTGGCTTAAAAGAAAATTATTAGCTAAGCATGACCAATGTCATACTTAGCATAATTGAAAATGAAATTCTAAAAGAAAATAAAGAATTAGGTGCAAAATAAAGAGAAAGCTAGAGAAAAAAAGAAGATTTTATTCTCAAATGAGAGAGATATGTTTCTAGGCTTACCCCGATAGGGTATTTATAGCCTTCAAATTCCTAAAAACAAGCTAAAACATCTTAAATCCTAATTAAAACACTTAAAACTATTTAAACTAAAATACCTAAAACAAAAATAATATTCTAAATCCTAATTAAAATACTAAAACTTATTTAAACTAAAATACCTAAAACAAAGATAAAATATAATGTTTCATATATTATATTAAAACTTGAGTTTAATCCAAATCTGAATTCTAGAATCATGCGGTCAATCCATTCGTGTTTCTAGAAACACTGACTGGATCTTCTAGAATGTGCTGATATCATCACCTCGTCGGATGTTTCATGTTCGAATTCATGCCCAATAATCCAGCTTCGATTCCGAAAATAAAAAAACTGTAGAATTATGTCCTTTCTGTGCAATTTCCAGAATCTGACGTCCTGCACAGAAAATGAATCAAAACAAACAAGTAAGCAACAAAAACCAATGATTAAGGAGTAATTTTAAAAGCAAATTGTTAACTAAATTAAGCACTTATCAAAATTGCATGAATTTGATCATAGGATATTGAATTCATGCTTGAAATTGAATGAAAATCAAGTCCTAGTATACTAATTATATCCGGCCATAAGGGAATGAGTTATGGAAAATGTTGAAAATTTTCCTATAGTCTAGAATTGATATTAGAAGTGTTATATATGATTTGGAGATCAATTTGGAACCTTGAGATAGTAAAAGGGCTAATTTATAAGTTTTGAGAATTGTAGGATATTATTATATAAATGTGATAATTGGAGTCTTCAATTTTAATATTTGAAATGTTTGAATTTTAAGTTAAATAAGTAATTTGGGATCAAAGTGCAAATTTGGATAAATTTGGTGATGGAATTCGAAGTATCAAAAGGTTGGGACTTAATTGTGAATTTTCAAATGTGATGGTATTATTTTATTATGAAATTTCAATGCTAGAAATTTATATCAGCATGCTGATTTTTAAGTTTAAATATTGGATTTGGGATCGAATTACAAGATTATTAAAGTGAGTGGTTGAATTCGAAAAGTCTAAGGAAATAGAGGATGAAATTACAGGTTTTTGAAGGTTAGAGTATTGAATTGAGTATATATTTAAGGTGATGGAAATTTTAATAATTAATGTGCAATGATCACAATGGTGAAGGATCATTATGAATTTAATGGAAAAGTTAAGGTGAAATCTAGAAAGAATTCATAATTAGTGGTTTGTGCAATTGGAAAATGTTGAAAAGTTGAGGAATGAAATAAATATTTATGGAATTGAATGAGCATTTTTGAGTAGTTTGAAATTTTGATGGAAAATATGATTTAGTTTTTATATCGATTTAAGTATCGATTTTATTTCTATCAAATTTTATATTTAAGCTTAGATTATGTTAGTTCAATACTAACATATAGTTTGTATATTTTATGTTATTTTATGGTGTCGTCAGACCATGATAAATCTAGTGATTCAAGTAATTTGAAAGGGAAGGAAAAGTGTGGCATTGAGAAGATTATCGTAGAGAAGATTCGATAGCGAGGCAAATGTGAGTGCATATTTAATTCATATTTATGTTATCAAACGAATATTGGTTTGCGATGAGCCAGTGACAGAGTTACTATGGTAATAAGTGACTCCTGAATAATATGTGATTTGTGATTCATGTTTATATGTTCGTTTGGTAAGCTAATAGAATTATGAAATAAGCTAAGGATACTAATTAAGGAAAGTTGCCTAGAAATTATGATCCGAACGGTAAGTTTAGAAAATCACCATAAATTATAAAGAAGTTATTAGAGGATGATCTCTATACCATTGGATTCGTATATCAGTATAGTTTCATTTAAAAAAATGATATTATTTTGAGGAGCATACAAAAATGTATGAATTTTTAATTGAGGATATGTCAGAAAACATGATAGCGAATTCTGCTCAAAACAACTTTTGTATGTCAGCTTTGAAAATTCACTATAAATTATACAAGTTGAAATAGAATTAGTACCTTTATATGATTAGATTTTTATTTGAGTCTAGTTTCAATTGATATAAGTGGAATAATTTTTAAGTATGTATATTAATACAAAATAATATTTATTTTAAGGTAGTCCAAACTATCAGAGTATGAAATTTCGATAAATTATGTAGTTAAAGTAATTGAAAGCAAATGATTAAATCTAAACCTTAGTGAGGCTTATATTTTGACTTGTAAATAAAGTGTCAAAGTGAGTGCAGTTTATTTATTTAGTTATTCTGATTGAGGACGACTTGTGACAAGTCAACCCAATACTATTTAAAGTATGTTTATATTTTAAATACAGATTATTTTCATAAATTTTATATAAAATTTTATGAATGATTTAAGGTGTGAGCTTCCCAAGTTTATGTTTTACGATGACAAATTAGAAATGATTTTGATTTTTAAATGTTGATTATGATATGATTTAAAAGCCCATTGTATGTTGTATTGAGAGTCGTAGGTACATTTGTCATGCAATTAAGCTGAGTTCAGTCAAGTTATGGCACATTCATGTACATTATAATCCGCACCGTTGGTGCATATGTTATTATTTGCACTTGGAGTGCATCTTATGATGACTATTACGATTGGCACCGTGAAGTGCTCAGTGCGCACCTTATGTTCAACTCATGTACCTTGTATTATCTTACATATACATTGGGCTATAAAAGTAAATATGAAATTTATGACAAGTATATGAAAGAAAATAATTTGAAAATGAAATGAAAGTTCTAAAGATTGCTCGAATAAAAATATATTAATAGTTTATGATATTTGACGTTGATTTACACGATTTTTGATAAAATCATGATATAATGATTTTCAAGTTTTCAAGAAGAAAACGGTTTGAATAGCTCGATTTAAAAGTTTTAATGTTTTATTTAAATTAAAATTTTATATTATAATACTTTATGAAATTTATGTTATATATCACTTTAGCTATGTTGTTTCCTCACTAAGTTTTTCTTAGCACGTGATGATTTTCATGCGTAGGTATAGATAAAGAAATGAACGTAAAGTGAGGAACCTCTTAAGTCCCTTTTCTGAAAATCATTCCTAATAACAGTATCGGTAAGACATCTTATCTTTGACTTATTAGTGACATGTATATTGCTTTATCAGATTTGTTTTTCAATGGTTGTAATAGTAAATTAATGCTATTTTATTTTAGTTAGTCTAGTTATGTCTGTATTTATGAACGAATAGTTTATATAAAATTGTGTAAGAACTGGTTCTCCTAATTATGCAAGTGTTTAGGAAATTTTATATAACTTGTGAAACAGTGCTAAATTGCCTAATTATTTTTTAAAATTTTATTCATCTTGAACGTTCAAATATTGTTATTTTATGATTATACACAATTAATGAAATGGTTTTAAAGTTGATAACGAAATGTTTTAAAATGAAATAAATTTTACGTGTTTATGATCAGTGAATGTCGGTAATGTTGATGTAACATCTTTAACTCGTATTTCGAGACGTATACATGTTATGGGTGTTACAAACTTACTACTTGTCAACATCATAACTTGTACCAAAGGAGTAAAGACAAACAACACCTAAGCATTGGAAATTGAACAAAGAACAATTGGATAGTAACCCACGAAAAACTAAATTTCAGCAGTAACAATGCCACTGATATTTTCCTATTTTATTCGATCAACCCTAGACACCAGTAAACCAGACTCCAACATTCATTAACAGTAGGGTATCACCTAACACATCATATACATACCAAACCACAACATAACCAGGTGTGGGAACATCAATCGACTTTGACCGACCTGCACCAGTTAGATACATTAGAATACCACTAACACCATCTTCCAATCAACACTACAGCAAAATAGGTTTTTAGTGGCATCTTTCAGTAATATAGCATTGTTTTTAAACGCCACTAAAACATTAGCGACGAAACAAAAAACGCCGTAAAAAGTGCCTTTAAAACCAACGATGTAAAAGGTAGTGGTGTTTGTGGACAACAAACACCGCTAAAGGTTATGATTTTTAACAACATTTTTACCAAAAACACCGCTAAAGGTTATGACGTTGTATATCTTTTCTTTTGTGGCGTTTGTAAAAATGCCGCTAAATGTTCTAATATATAACGGCGTTTGTTCCCAAAAATACCGGTAAAGGTAATGACATATAGCGACATTTGTGAATGTAAAACGCCGCTATTAACAATGGATATAGTGGCATTTTCTGTATAAATGCCGCAAAAGATCTAGTCTTTAGTGGCGTTTTTCTAAAACGCCAGTATTGATTATGTATTTAGTGGTGTTTGTTATACAAACGCCGCTAATTAACACTGATTTTCCAAATGTTGTTTTTTGCTCTTTTGTTACCCAAATTTAAATTTTTAACATGTAGCTTTATCCAATAAACTTGACATCCATAACAACAAACTTGAAATCCATAACAACCAACTTGAACTCCATAATAATAAATAAAAGTTTACACTAATGTAATATATAATATAGTTCAACATTGTTAAAGGGAATAAGCAAAGCATATATATAAAATAACATCTAAGATGGTGTACTCTAGGCATGATATCTGTAATAAACAAACAACAATTCTAGTGAAAATATCACTATTAATGAATATATTGAAGGACAACATGTTCTAAGTTATAATATTATAAAATAATAAACTAAGATATAAAATCTTACTACATTGTTATGTCATATCAATTCTTATAAATATCTTCATCCATGTCCTCCTAAACCCATTGAAATTGTGTAGTATTAGTGATAGTTTCATCTAAGTTTTATGGTACAAAAGGTAAATCTTCTAATCTTGTTTCAATGTCATCTCTACTTCCATCCCCGATGTCTATCAAGTCTCTAGGGGTATTACGGAGCTCAACATACCAACCCTCATCCATTGGATCGTGACAGTAAAAAACATATTTAACTTGATAAGAAAATACATTTGGCTTATCCATCAATTGTTGACCAGTGTGAATTAATCGAGAGAAATTCACCATTATAAAACCAAATTTATCTCTTTTTATGCCTCGAGTAGTATTTACATCAACCCAGTCACACCGAAACAGCACAACCTTTGGTTTTCCATAATAATCAAACTCAATAATGTCCGTAAAAATTCCATAATATTCTACATCTCCCTCCACATGATGATTGTCCCTGGCACTAGCATAACTTGTAGTTGAAGAAGTAATAACTACTCCACAATTTTGTGTCCTCTTTAATCTTTCACGAGATTTCGTGTGGAACATGAACCCATTAATGAGGAAGGCATTATATCTTTTAAAAATTCTATTCGGACCTTGAGAAAACCATTTAACATCTTCACTAACTTCTCTCCCACTCAAAACCTAATACACATGAAAGGTTAATTAATTAGCATTTATGTCGATATATTAAAACAAGAGTTATATATTATTTACAACTATGTCCAATGATTTAGTTGCTTACCCTAAAAATTCATGAAAAGTTTTTGTGAATAATTTATGTATCTCTTGCTGATGTAATCTTTAAAAGTGTGCACGAGATCTCAAGATTTCTTTAAACTCACTATAAAGTATATTATATCATTAAAGAATGAGAAATATAAAAGATTAAGTAAATACATTAGGATTTAGTCCGTAAAACTTACGTGCCAAAGGGATCTATTGAATCCTGATGAAAAAGAACATATCGGTGTGCTTGTACCCAAGACTTATCATATAAGTGTGCAATTTCAACTTTATTGAGTGGTTCACCATAACTTCCAAACCAATAAGTCTCAGTTAAGTCATTAGTACTGAACACATCATTTTTATTTGGTCTATTCAATCTTGTTTCAACATCTTCCAAATATCTAGAGCAAAAAGTCATACATTCCTCTGCCAAATACCCTTCAGCAATTGATCCTTCTGGATAACACTTGTTACAACAGTAAGACTTAAACTTGCACAAGAACCTTGACACAAAACAAAATAGTAAGTAAATAGTTATGATAGAAAAGGTATAATCCCTAGTCATTTAATACATATAAGTCAATTAACACCTCTCTATAGGATACATGCATCGATAGAAAACTAGTCCACCAACTTCTGCTTCGTGAAGAAGATGAATTAGTAGGTGCACCATAATTGTGAAGAATGAAGGTTGAAATATCTTCCCCAAGTTGCATAAAGTCAAAGCGACTCAATCTTGTAGTTTCTCAACTTCTTCAACCATCATAACTTTCCCACACATAGCTTTCATTATATTAGAAATTTTAATGATACAAGACGTCACCTTACTCGACATACAATTGTGTAAAGATACTGCCAGTAAATCTTGCATCAATATAATCTTGCATCAATATATGATAATCATGTGACTTTAAAGAATAAAGTCTTCGATCTTTAACACTGACACATCAAGATATATTTGATGCATACCCATCTGGGACCTTTATATCCTTCAACATCGTGCAAAATACTTTTTTTTATTTCTTCGACATCGCAAAAATAGAAGGCGTCAAGAAATATTTTTCAATTAGGATATAACTGCAGATGAAGATCATGTCGAATTCTGATGTCGACTAAGTCAAGTCGACTCTTTAGATTTTCTGTTGATATTGTGAATGGTCCCGATAATATTCTCACTAACATTCTTCTCAATGTGAATGACATCAAGATTATGTCTCAAAATGTGATCCTTCCAATAAGGTAACTCGAAGAAAATACTCATATTTTTCCACAATTCTACCTCATTTGGATCATCCTCGTCATAAGACTCATCATCATTCTGTTGGTCAACATCATAATCATACACATGCTTTGCCTTTTTATTTGATCGTGTATCGGTGGCTGATTCATCTTTCCATAAGTAAACTTGATATGTTTCAACATGGAGAAGATATCAAACCTGATTGTTTGCTCAGGAGCTTTTCAGAACTCTTCAGTACCATAAAATATATTCTTTTAACTTCTAAATCAATGATATTTAGCTAACCACCGACGATGTCCTATATAAGAGAACTTCTTTCCATTATACAACCACTTCGAACATGTTTGTGCAGCATAACAAGGACAAGCATAACGACCTTTGGTACTCCAACCAGATAAATTTGCATACGCAGGGAAATCATTAATTGTTTATAACAAAGTTGCGATTAAATTAAAGTTCTCCTTCTTCAACACATCATATGTTTCGACTCCTACCCATAACTGTTTCAACTCTTCAATAAGAGGCTGCATATAAATATCAATATCATTTCCAGGACCTTTCTCGCCAGGGATTATCGTGGATAAGATAAAAAGGTGATTGTTTCATATAAATCCACGGAGGAAAATTGTATGAAACAAGTATAATAGGTCAAGTACTATACTAAGTACTCATGATTTTGAAAGGATTAAACCCATCAGATGCAAGATCCATCCTAACATTTTGAGGATCTCTTGTAAAACATGGAAACTTTTTTCAAATGACTTCCAAGCTAAGCAATCTACATGATGTTGTAATAATCTGTCATTGGTTCTTCCATCATGATGTCACCTCATAGACTCAGTAGTTTTTGAGGACATAAAAATTCTTTGAAGCCTAGGTATTAGAGGAAAATATCGCAGAATCTTTATCGATTTCTTTCTTGATCGTGCTTCAACTTCATCCTCACTCACATTTTCTGCGTCCCTAGTCATCCATCGAGATTTTCCACATACATGACAAGACTCCTGATTTTTTTAGATCACCCTAATACAACATACAATCATTCAGACAACTATGAATTTTCTCATAACCAAGACCTAATTTTTTATCATTTTGTTCATATCTTTGCATGATTGAGGGATTTTTGCAAAAGGAAATTTCTTCTGAATGCAAAAAGAGAGCTTTGAATATTTGATCCCTCATAAAGTTGTTCATTCATTTCATTAAGCAACCTGTAAAACTTTGTCGCTTCTCCATTTAGCTCTTCAGCACATCCACTTCTTCCCATCTTAGTGAAATCGTTAACATCATTGTCACAATCATTTTCTCTAATCGATTGATGATGACTGTGTGTATATTAAATGCATCTCGCAACATACCTTCCATGTCATCTTCTCTAACAGGTCAATGGTGAGAATTAGAAGGATAAGTCGAATAACTCATGGAAGAAGATCTATGAGATGTAAACAATCCATGAAATATCCATTCTATAGCCCCGAACAAAGCCAAAAACAACTCGATGCTCGTAGACAACTTCACGAATGTGCCAATTAATTTTAGCACACTTCTTACAATGACAAAGAATGATATTATCTTCGGTTGCATTCACAAAAGCTAAATTTAGAAAATTTTCGACTCCATTTCGATATCCGTGGCTTACCCTTAACAAATCCATCCAACTCTTATCCATTTCGTATTTCTATAATATCAATTTCAAATGTTATTTTACCTATATACATAAGGTAATAAAAAAGTTATTTTACCTATTTGTTGTTTTACCTATATACATAATGGAATCTGGAATGAGAAAAGGTGAAAACAACATGTAACACTATCTCAATGCCATTAAAATTCAAAAGTAAAAAATCATACATATTGAAAATAATAGTATATATACCTTTAATATTTGCTTAGAAGAGAAGAAATGTTGACAATCCAAGCTCCTAAACCGGTAGAAAGCATGCATTTAACAATAAAATTGACGGTAGCATACATATTACTGCAAGCTTATGGAGAGCTTGAAAATTTTATAACTCGGGCTATTAACAAGTCAAAAGAATGCATCATTATTAAGAGAAGCAATGTTCTGTATCTGAAGTGCTAAGAATCCTTCCTTTTGTAAACCTCAAAATCACAATGTAAAAATTCTTTATTCCGTAAACATATAAAATGATAATCATGCAGTTTCCAAAAATCTTCAAGAGCGATTTGACAAGAGTGATGATTCGAGGATTTTCTTTCTTCACAAAGAGATTTCTACTAGCCTTCAAGGTGATCTTTCTGTTTTAACTTATTTCACTCGGTTAAAATCACTAGCCTTCAAAATACATCAAGCCGATATAACATGTATGGCATCATAATAAGATTGAAACAAAATTGCCTTAGCTAAGCCATATGTATATTCAATGACCTCCCAGTAATTGTCTATTCTTTATGAGAGAGATCAATTAACATATGTTACTGCAACTATAAACATATATGCCTCTGTAAACATTAAAGAACATCTCATTGACGTTCATTATTTGTCGAAGCTTATAACGTCTCCAGACAGTTTTCTCCTAGCTTATTCTAAGACAGTTACCTCTTCTTTTGACACAGTAAATTGTAGTTGAGGTGTGGAGGGACCATAACCGAGGTAATGAACAAGTGTTATAGGCCTAATGGTTTTGGTTCTGCTCATGGGCTGAGTACCTTTCCCTTCATATCGTATCTTAATTTTACCAACTCAAAATACAATTTTTTATTGGATTGTATGATATCATTGATGAGTAAACCTAGCTGAAAATAACATTTGAAAAGAAACGAAAGGAATAAAATGGTGTTTGACAAATGATATTTTGGTTGTGGACCAAAAGTTGTGATTTAAATGGCTTCATGGTTTAAGTTTCAAAAAATGAAGACAGAATTGTAATCCTAGAAAGAAAACATTGTAAGTAGCTAAGGAAAACCGATAATTACTCATTGTTCCATTTTAAAGATCTTGGACTGATTAATAAAGAACCTTTCAGAATTGGTATATCAGTAATCAACTATGCTCTAAGGTTAGAAAATCCAAAAAGAAAATATCATTTTTCCTGAATCATACCAGCAATTAGGAAATGAAAAGCATAGAAAGAAGAATGGCTTAAATAGGGGGGAAATCTCACGTCCGTTCCAATTTATTGGAGTTTACAAGTAATCCATTCAGTTTACTTGTTGACTTGTCATCCTGAAAACCCTAAACCCTGCATGCATAAACAATGGACAAATGAACAATTTCAGAGATCATTAAATTGTAAAATCCAACAGAACGCTGAGGTTAAGGAAAAAGGATCATGCATAGATCCATGCATGCTTATCACATTTATAGCTATAATTGGCTAACCTAGCTCTACCCTTTTTGGCTTCCTGAAGTTTATAAACATCAAGAGAACCATTAGTGGTTGAATTGTGTCAAGAAAGCAGTCATTATGTTCAAATTTTAACATTTAAGTGGGTTCATTGGCAGCAAATTTAAAATGAAACAGAATCTTCAAAGGAATGCTACCACATTGCCCATCCAAAATTATAAAACCACAAACGAAAACATTGTAAAGCATGCCTGGTCCATCTATTGAACAATTGTAATTTAAGAAATCACAACGAATACCACAAAGCTAAATTCAAGAATGCAAATTACATTTACAGCTTGAATTTAATAAGCCAGGGCCAGACAGAGAGAACATTATAGATCTTAAAGCTAATTGTAATTCAACATTAATGTACCAAAGACCACTTATAGTGTTATATGGGAGTAATACCTTGGGTAAAGGAAAACAAAACAGCTATTCTGTTCTAGTTCAAAAAGATAAACACTACAAGTACAAGATTATTCTGACATATGTTAAAAACAAACTTGAATCAGTTGAGTTAGCGCATAGAGTGAAATCCATGATTGTTTTTGGAAACAACATAGATATAACTTTTAACGACTTAAAACCATAACAGTGATTAACCCAAAAATAACAAAATACTTTTAATAATGTGAAAAATAATATTTAAGCATATTTGGCAAATACATGTATTGAAAATAAACCCTAAATATGGATGTTCAGTAATAATTATTTCCCACTGTAAATTCTTGAAATATTGTTAAAACAAATAATAACTATTTCTCAACATTTGTAAGAGTGACTTAAAGATTAAACATTTGAACTAATAATATAATGTTTGTATTGCATGAAAATGCTTTAACTTTTAAATGTTAGGTTGACATGAAACATTTATAATGATCAGTACGTCATATAACATTTGAGAAAACCATACTAAATTAGTCAGAAGGTAATCTCTGCTTTTATATTAACTCAATATTAGTAAAAGAAATAAATCGAGTTTATTACCAAACATCAATCCAACTAACACTAAGCTTCCATACCAGAACAATGGTATTCATTGGAGCCAAAAACAAAAACAATCTAGCTGTTATTCTGAATACAACTTGCAGTGAGATGAGAACAAGGAGCAGTACACGTGTAATTGCACATTGAGATACTAAAATTTCTTAGCATTTTTACCAACTACTGAAACAAGTTAAGTATGAACCTATATTTCCAACGACGAATCAAACCAACAATTTTATATTCCTTAGAGATAGCAGAAAACAGACATCGTAAATAATCTTATAGGGATATATAGGTAGATAAGGATTGATAAAAAAAAAACATAGAAAGTTTCAGCAAAGCCCAAATGGGTAATTAAAGCATGAAATTCCCAGAATTCTCCAGTACCTGATTGCAATTCCAGAAAAGAAACATCGCCATTGAAGACCTCTTGCACCAGGATATTAAAGAAGCGAGGAACATAATATGGAAGGAAAGAAATCGACGACATATCTGATGGTCGGCAGTTGGTGACTGGACTGGCGACGACGGTGTGTTGCAGAGTCAGATTTCTTTACGTATTGAAAGGAAGAAGCAGGTACAAATAAAATTAGGGATTTGGATCCTGATATGTAAAAGTAGTGTTCAATAACGGCGTTTTTACGTAAACACCACTAGGTTATATGACAATTGCGGCCTTTCGTATTAAAAGTCCACTAAAGTACGAGTCTTTAGCAGCGTTTATATAAAAACATCACTAAAGTAAGAGTCTATAGTGGCGTTTGTATAAAAACACCACTAAAGTACGTGTCTATAGCGGCGTTTGTGTATAGTACAAGTCTATAGGGGTGCTTGTATAAAAATGCCACTAAATTACTAGTTTATAGCGGTGTTTTTATAAAAAACGCCACTACAGTACGATTTTTAGCGGCCTTTGTTTACAAACGCCACGAACATCTGAGTCTTTTGCGACGTTTGTTCAAATATTGCCGTTAAAAATGTCGCTATAAACTCATTTTGCTGTAGTGCAAGCACAGTTAATTAGTGATAGAAAAAAACTTGCTAGTGTCATTAATCGAAGGAAATGAAACAGGCCACTTGCTGTTACATCATAAACTAATTCTCAAGTAATTAAATCGAATAGTTGGTTCTCGCAGCATACTTTGTTTTTGAACATAATGTCATTTCTGTATAACCAGATGCTCTAGATTATCCCAAGTAAAGTCATTTTCCATAGGGGTTTGAGAGCTTTTTGCACCGGTTGATTATCCCAAGAGAGAATTTTCTCACATTACCTGGACATACAAATATTAACTTCCATCGAGCGCACCACCTTTTCCACGTTCTTCCCGACACCTTACGGTGACAAAATAAATGGTCAGAGGATTCCCGGCACAAAATGCAAAGGCATTCCCCCATATTCGAAGCTCCACGTCTAGCAAATTCTAGTAGAGTTGGAGTTATTTGCATCACAACTTTCTAAATAAATGCATCCACTTTTGGTGGGGCGATGTTAGCCCAAACAAATTTCCACACAACATCCTTCTCCACTCTTCATTTAGGACACTATCACAAAAACTTTTAGGCGTATATACTCCACTTGGATGCCCTTTTCACACCAATCTGTCAACCTCCAAAGAAACAATCATTGGTCTGTTTATTTTTTTTCCATGAACTCCTTCCACATACTTTGTTCCCAGTAAAAAAAGAGCCTTTTGATCGGTATCTCCCAACGCCACTAACCTTTGCTCCACCTACTGAACTCGTTTACCTTCCCTAATTTTTTTTCGTGGTGACAGCATAAATGCATGAAAACGCCAATCTTAGAGATGGAACGCGTCCAATAATCATTCCAAAAGTCTATGGTACTTCCATCCCTCATCACACACCTTATATTTTTTAAAAACAAATCGTACTCATACTTCGCATCAACAACCCTCCTCCACAGTCGATCTTCATATCGAAGAAGCCCATGCCACCTAGCATCTTTGTCATGCACACCTTTTCCCACTTCACCCAGTGAATCGATCTTCTTGAGAAGACCCCCCACAGGAAATTAACAATTAATTTGTTCAATTTTGCAACCACTGAAGTAGGCATCTAAAACAACAATAAGAAATAAACTAGAAGGTTAGATAATACCGATTTAATCAGATTAATATGCCAACCAAACGAGAGAAGCTTTCGTTTCAAACCATCTAGTCGAGATTGAAGCTTTTCGACAATAGGATTCCACAAGACTATGGAGTTCTTCCTCTAATCTAGGGGAGACCCAGATAAGTGGATGGAAACACGTCCCAACCACACTTGAAAGGAGCAGCCCAATCTTTCAACTAAGTCTCCGTAACATGGATCCTAAACACCTTTGACTTTGTCAAGTTGAGTTTTAACCCCGAAACAACTTCAAAAATCCAGAGAAGTCACTTTATATTTTTTTACCATTTCAAGTTTCACTTCCGAGATGACTATTAGATCGTCCGCAAACTACAGATAAGAAATTCGCGTTTCATTAGCACCAACTAGCACTCCATTGAACAAACCAATATTTGTTGCTTTATTAAAAAAGACTGCTAAGTGCGTCTCCCACAATATTGAATAGAAGCGGGGATAGTGGGCACCCTTGTCTAAGGCCCTGGTTTATTTTAAGAGAAAATAATCTCAGTGACCAAAAATCCCATATAATATACGATTTTAACCAACTTTTTCCGGATTTGCCAAAATGACCAACAAAATCGCAATGCGATCGCTAATTCGCAACGCGATCTCCATTATCGCAAATTCGCGTTGCATTTCGCGTTGCGATAGTTGGAAATCGCGTTGCGATGGTATACAATGTCGTTGCGATTTTCCCAATTCGCAATGCGAATAAGTAAATCGCAACGCGAATTGGGAAAATCGCAACGCGAATTGGGAAAATCGCAATGCGATACTGACTATCGCAATGCGATACTGACTATCGCAATGCGATAATACAAAATCGCAACGAGATACTGACTTTCGCAACGCGATTCTGACTTTCGCAACGCGATTTACATAGCGCCATTCGTATTAACGCGTATTTTTTTTTCAAATTCCAAACACGAATTTTTTCTTAATAAATCGGAAACTGAACCGTCCACAGTAATCGCAACTCATAACCTCAAACCCAAAAACACAACACTCAGTCCCATCTCCATCTCTCACTCTCTACGGCGAAATCCGTCCCCATCGCCGGCGAAATCCCTCACAATCATTCACAGTCAAAAATCCCTCACAATCATTCAGAAATGGAAAATCAACCTCCGAGGGTTAGTTTTTTTTTATTTTTAATTTTAAAATTTTTGCATTATTTTAGGTTTTTCATATTGAGATTGATGATAAGTTTACTGGTAATTTCAATAATAGATTAACCATTTCACTTAGATTTCTAATTAAATTCATTCGATTGCTGCCAATACTGCTAAACTGTTTAGCCTGTGAAGTTAGTATTTGTCTTTGCTTTGTCTTTTGGTTGAAGTAATGCAGAAGAAGAATAGTTTCGAGAATGAAAATCGCAACGCGGAAATAACTATCGCAACGCGAAATAAAAATCGCAACGCGAAACCAAAATCGCATTGCGATTTTCATTTCGCGTTACGATTGTCTGGTCGCGATAGTCATTTCGCGTTGCGATTCTCTAGTTGCGATAGTCATTTCCGCGTTGCGATTCTCATTATCTCGTTGCGATTTTCATTTCAACCAAAAGACAAAAACAGTGTTGCAAATTTTAGTTTCAAGAATAAACTACTATTTATGTTTATTGTTTTGTTTTTGGTATATCTTGACAGTGTAATTTTTGGTATATCTAACTTGGTATGTTTATTGTTTTTTTGTAGAAATTTTTTTCGGCTTCATTGACATTAAGGAATAAAGTTAGCCTAGCCACTACAATTGCTTCGAAGCTTTCACCTGCACAAAGAAAATTGTTTGAAGAAACCTGCTTCAGGCCATGGCTGAGAGTACAGCATCCGGGTGGAGATGCTAGTTTGACCCATTTGTGGCTTCAGACCATGACTAGCGATCTACCCGACAGTATACAACGTGGTGAGGAAGAGATATGGTTTCATTTTCCACTGGCGTATACTTGTTTTGGGCGGAAGGAGTTCTGCTTAATCACTGGTCTACGATTCGGACACGATGATGTAGGCCGGTACACTCGTCATATCACCCGCCCATCATGGTTATCCAGGGTTTTTCCTGATGAGTCAATAGAGAAGCCGAACTTACACGTCGACGACATGAAGAAATTGTTTAATAAGAAATATAGTTTTACTCGGATGAATGACGTCGATGTTGTCCGAGTATGCCTTCTACTACTTTTGTATGCCGACTTTTTAGGCAGAGAGGCCAGACAACCTATTCCTCAGTAGCTAATATTATTGGTAGATGACCTAAATGCATGGAATCTGTTTCCGTGGGGTTCGTATATATGGAAAGCTACATGGACTAAGTTGTCGTCTGCCTTTGATGACCGCAAAAGTTTACGGGGAGATGGGTCGAAATACACTTTGTCAGGCTTTGTTTGGGCCTTTAAGGTAAGAATTTCTATATAATGTTTTCAAAATTATAATTAATTATTTAACAATTACTAATATTTGTTATTATATTGTTTGTAGATTTGGATATTCGAGGCTTTCCCCAGCATGCGGACATATGCATTAAAATCCTCAGATGATATTCCTAGGGCTATTTCCTGGAAGAACGTATTGGATTGGGAAGACTTAATACCATATGCGACAATAAATAATGTAATTAACACAAATACTATCATATAAACAAGTTATTAATAGTAGACGTTTAACTTTGTTTTAGTTTTTATTTTTAGGAGGCCAACACTCCATTAATGAGACTGACACCCACGGAGGCTGAGCTTGCCACTGATTGGTGGCAATCTAGTCAGCGTTTTTTTGATGGCACGAATGATGAGCAGCCTCCACTTCCTCCACTTCGAGAGCCATCACCTCACCCAGAGCCATCACCTGATCGACCCGACTATACACCTCTACAACGAGAGCCATCACCTTTCCCGTCACATCATCGAGTCTATTCTCCACCATCACCTCATGATAGGCGGCCGAAAAAGATGCCACGACTTCTATCTCCCTGTTCTCCACCTCCACGGGATGAGTCAAGGGAGTTACGTGATGAGGTCAATGCCTTGCGTGAGGAGATCGGTACTCTACGCGATAACGATGGTGCATGGCGTGTGGAGGTGTCTACTTTACGTGGTGATTGCCGCTCTACGTGAGATGGTATCGTTGCAGAATGAGGTTCATACTCTACGCAACGAGGTAAGCTTAAGATTTTCCATATTAACTTGATGATAAATTTACTCGTAATTTCAATTAAATTAACCATTTCACTTAGATTGCTTAGTAAATTTATTCGGTTGCTGCCAAAACTGCTAAACTTTTTACTTTAACAGTGTGAAGTTAGTATTTGTCTTTGTTTTGTCTTTTGGTTGAAAGTTTGAAATATATTTATCTTTGTTTTCACTGTTTAAATATCATGTCTGTTTATTTACTGATATTTGTATTTTTATTTAGCGGACCGATAAGGTGGATGCTTTACGTCGGGTTTTTCTTGCACGACAGAGTTCACGCATCAGACGGCGTGCACGTGCTATTAAGTCTCCGTATACCCCAATAGTGCGAAGACACCGCAAGAAGAAGCCCGACTCGCCTATCATCCCTCAAGAGTCCACTCCTATCGTTGAAGAGGCCCCTATCATTCCTCGAGAGTCCCCTCCCACCGTTCAAGAGGCCACTGTCATCGTTGAAGAAGTCCCTCCCACCATTCAAGAGCCCGATTCACATGGCGTCATATGTAGGATTCTTGAGAAACCCTCTGACGTGCCGGACATGATGGATTCAAGTTGGCTCTTGTATGGATTCAAGTTGCGAAAGTAAGTATCTCGTTGCGATTTTTTATTATCGCATTGCGATAGTCAGTATCGCATTGCGATTTTCCCAATTCATGTTGCGATTTACTTATTCGCATTGCGATTTTCCCAATTCGCGTTGCGATTTACTTATTCGCATTGCGAATTGGGAAAATCGCAACGGTACTGTAGACCATCGCAACGCGATTTTCAACTATCGCATTGCGAAAATGCAACGCGAATTTGCGATAATGTAGATCGCGTTGCGAATTAGCGATCGCATTGCGATTTTGTTGGTCATTTTGGCAAATCCGGAAAAAGTTGGTTAAAATCGTATATTATATGGGATTTTTGGTCACTGAGTTTATTTTCTCTTATTTTAAATATTTCTAAGGAAGACTCATTCACCAAAACTGAAATTAGGGAACTTTTGCTGTGCGGTGCCTAAAAAACGGCATGACCAGTTAAACAAGTAAACGGTTAAAATTTAGACCGGTTATGTTATATCATTTAACCGGAAATATTATCAAGTACAATAACATATTAGGTAGCGCTTATATAATGTAATAGGTAGCGCTTATATAATGTAATAGGTAGCGCTTATATAATAAAATAGGCATTTAACCGGAAATATTATCAAGTACAATAACATATTAGGTAGCGCTTATATAATGTAATATGTAGCGCTTATATTGACCTATTTTCTAAGTAAACCGGTATATTTATACCGGTAACATTGCAAATTTACCTATTACATTATAATTATCGGTTTCGATGTTTTTTGGATCGATACAATTTTAAATGTATCGACACTTTATGCATGCACCTCGTTGGGCATTCATTCTGGAAAAAAGTATCGACACAAACTTAAAAAGTGTTGATACATTATTTAGACCTATTTTCTCATAAAACCGGTATATTTCTATCGGGTACATTGTAAATTTACTTATCACATTGTAATTATCGGTTTCGATGTTTGTAGGATCGATACTTTTAATAAATGTATCGACACTTTATATGTGCACCCCGTTTGGCATTCATTATGGACAAAAAGTATCGACACAAATTTAAATGGTGTCAATACTTTATGCTGACCTATTTTCTTATAAAATCGGTATATTTATACTAGTTACATTGTAAATTTACCTATTACATTATAATTATCGGTTTTGATGTTATTTGGATCGATACTTTTAATAAATGTATCGACAGTTTATATTCTGGACAATATTTTCCCGGGACTTTGATTCAAAGTAGGTGGATTAAGGATGCGAAGGCTTTTGCACCTAGTTATGTTGACTTGAATGTGCCTCCAGAAGTGATGCAAATGGCAAGGTTCGCTGCTCTACGTTTAACTTCAAGTAGGTTATGCTACATTGCATCAAAGACAGACGCGTCTTTCAAAACCGCAAGAGATGAGATGAAAAGACTAATAGAAGAATTTGAAACTCGTTTGGTTTGAATGATTCAGTCAACCAAAGCAGTGTAGTAAACAACGTTCGCGACCCTCAATGAAAACAACGCAAGCAAAAAGAAGTACCGAAGAACAAGGTCGAGAACAAAATTAGGTGATGTGGGTACTGCAACGGTGAGGGACATAACAAAATAACATGTCCTCAAGTCAAGCTCAGTTTGAATACAAGCACACAACCTACATCAACTGATTTTTTTGAAGACGTAATGGATTGGCCATTTAATCCCGCACGTGATGACCATATATCGTAAGTATCAACATGACTCCATTTATGTATAAGAAACATGTACAACAACCTATTGCTAACTTTTCTCATCTCATACATAATTACATTCACATAAAAAATTTTAAATCGTATGTAAAATTATAAATCTTATACAAAATTAACCCTACATTAACAAAATTTCCTCTCTTAGTCTATTTTGATTGTGGCTTATGAGACCGTTTAATATTTCATCTGCATCATCACATAAATGCCAAACAATCTGTAGAATATAGTCTCCCGCAATCATGGTCGGAATCAGTTCTGTAACTGGGATTATGTTGGTTAATCATGTTGACTGCATAGCCAATAAAACCTGGGGCTCCAAATGGTAAACTAGGAATTGGTAAGGCAAGCTTTCTTTGAGGGTTTAGGGTTTAGAGCCCTCCAACGTAAGGAGTGCATGATTGAACATTACATATAATAGTTGTATTCAGTTGTTGAAGAATTGTTCTTAATTTTTTTATATAAGGATAGTTGTTATGATATACGTTCACGTTTTGGGACCAATTAGTTAGATCCGTGCAGTAGCCTGTATCCTCGAGGCAGAGCACAAGAAATCAGTCACTTAAAGATTTACCAAGAGCAATACCTTTTGCTCTGAATGAAGACCGAACCTAGAATCAACTTTGCAATTATGCCTATCATGCTGAAGAGAACCTACTGAAAAATAGGATTTGCACACAACTGCAAGCATTTTAAACGCTAAACCCAACTCCTCACATGGAAAATTATACAACAGAGATGTCAGGATTTCCCATAAAATGATTGACATCTTTTTTGCGTAATTTTTCATGTGAGTAGTTGGGTTTGGAGTTTAAAATGCTTGCAATCCTATTAGTTAGTAGGTTTTCTTCAGCATGATAACCATAATTGCAAAGTTTATTCTAGGTTCGGTCTTTATGCACAGTAAAAGCTACCGCTCTTGGTAAATCTTTAAATGTCAGATTTCTTGTGCTCTGCCTCGAGGATAGAGGCTATTGCACGCATCTAACTAATTTGTCCCGCAACGTGAACGTATATCATAACAACTATCATTATATAAAAAAATTAAGAACAATTCTTCAACAATTGAATACAACTATTATACGTAATATTCAATCATCCACTCCTTACGTTGGAGGGCTCTAAACCCTAATCCCTTAAAAAAAGATCGTCTTACCAATTTCTAGCTTACCATTTGGACGCAAGGGGTTTTATTGGCTATTCTGTCAACATGATTATGAGCTTCCTTTATCCTTTCACTTTCAGTCAGACTGTAGAGATTTGAATCAATTAAATTGGATTAAATACTTTAATCCAATTACCATTTCAAGAAAAAATACATGAATACATTAATACTTACTGGTCGCTTTCGATTTTCTTCAATATTGATACGCTAGGGCTCCATTTGAAGGTCATCATCTTCGTGAACAAAGATTGAACTTTCAACCTATAACCATTCACAAACAACAAACTTTAAAACCTAACCCCTCTTTCTAAAGACTTTCTAAAAAATTAGGGTTTCGAAAACATATCTATCGAACACAAGAAGGGAAAAAAAGTGTCCAATCTTGAAATCAATACCATAATATCGATAAATTTACATGAATAACTGATCGTAACTGTTATAAACGCTGGTATTCCTCAGAGTGGAAAAGAATAGAACTACCTTTAGGGTTTGTCAATTTAGGGTTTGTATAGCATTACATATAAATAATGAAGGAAAAAAACAAATTATTTAAAAAGTATCGACACAAATTTAAAAGTGTCGATACATTATGTTGACCTATTCTCTCATAAAACCGGTATATTTATACCGATTACATTGTAAATTTACCTATTACGGTATAATTATCGGTTTCGATATTTTTGGGATCGATAGTTTTAATAAATGTATTGACACATTTTGCCTGCACCCCATTTGGCATTCATTCTGGACAAAATGTATCGACATAAATCTAAAACGTGTCGATACATTATGTTCACCTATTTTCTCATAAAACCGGTAAATTTATACCAGTTAAATTGTAAATTTATGTATTACATTATAATAATAGGTTTCGATGTTTTTGGGATCGATACAATTTCAAATGTATCGACACTTTTTACCTACACCTCGGTTGGCATTCATTCTGGACAAAATTATCGACACAAATCTAAAACGTGTCGATACATTATGTTCACCTATTTGCTCATAAAACCGGTAAATTTATACCGGTTACATTGTAAATTTACCTATTACATTATAATTATCAATTTCGATGTTTTTGGGATCGATACTTTTTAAAAATGTATCGACACTTTATGCGTGCAACCCTTTTGGCATTCATTTTAGACAAAAAGTATTGACACAAATTACATAAGTGTCGATACATTATGTAGACCTATTCTCTCATAAAACCGATATAGTTATACTAGTTACATTGTAAATTTACCTATTACATTATAATTATGGGTTTCGATGTTTCTGGGATCGATACTTTTTATAAATGTATCGACACTTAATGCGTTCACCATTTTGGGATTCATTCTGGACAAAAAGTATCGACACAGAATTCAAAAGTGTCGACACATTATGTAGACCTATTCTCACATAAAACCGATATATTTATACCGATTATATTACAAAATTACCTATTACATTATAATTATGGGTTTTGATGGTTTTGGGATCGATACTTTTTATAAATGTATCGACAATGTATGGGCGCACCACGTTTGGCATTCATTTTGGACAAAAAATATCAACGCAAATTCTACAAGTGTCGATACATTATGTATATCTATTTCTCAAAAAATCGGTATATGTATACCAGTTACATTGTAAATTTACCTATTATATTATAATTTTCGATTTCGATGTTTTTGGGATCGATACTTTTTAAACATGTATCGACACTTTATGGGAAACTTTAAGTTTGGAAACTTTAAGTTTGGAAACTTTATGTGTCAATACATGTTTGTAAGTTACCGATATTTCTAAGTATGAAAACTTTATTGTGGAGATTATAGAAAACGATTCTTTAATAATGTGTTTCAATACATTTGCACGCAGATGTAAAATACATTAATAACTAGTATTGATATTTCAACAATCCTCAAATGTATACGTATACATTAATAAGTTGTTACCTTATAAATGAAATTTGAAACACTCCCGATGCTTCCATTGAGTAAGTTGTTGTTTGCATGGAACAAAGGCTCGGGCTAATATTTATAGTAGAGCCGAAATTTATATTGAAACTCAAATTGAAATTGAAATTCAAACTCCAATTACATATGAAATTGAAATTCAAACTCCAATTACATATGAAATGAATTTGAAATGCAGTGTTAAATTAAACATGGAAATTGCATAATTGATTCATATTGTTCAAGTAACATGCGTTATGAACCATCAAGCAGGTAAAATACTATTGATTGAGTTCAAAGTTGAGTTTTGAGTTGATGGGGTTGTCACACTTGTCACATGGTGGGAATAAAGTACTCACATGGAAGAGATATATAGATTGTTTTGTTATGCACAGCCCATCCCATCCGAATGAAGATATACACACAATATAATCAAACCAAAACATACATGCACAAGAAATTTATACATAACAATGTTCAAATAATGTACCCACAACAAAATTAATCCGATGAAAAAGGGTTATTTCTAACGAAGTCTGGAACATTAGGCGCTTTCAACAAATTTTCCAAATACTCTCGTATGTTTCCGCCTTTTTCTGATGACATATATAAATAATTTCAATTATAAAACTAATGAGGTTCAATTTTACTAACAATAAACTAAATTCGCATAAGCAGGAATAAATTTGTGTCATACCTAGAGCATTGTCACCCGAATAGGAAGCAGCGTCAAAGGAATGTGGACATCTGTAATTGTATTTCTATATAAACGTATAAATTGTTAATCAATCGATGTATGAACACCTGTTTATCTGGAAAAACATATTGCATAAATGTAACTTACTGGATTATAAATCATTTTTTTCGATGAAGCATCGACCAACAGTGTATTTAGGTCGTTAAAATGAGGAAACGCGTTCCAAACATCATTGAGATCTTTACAGTAGGTAACATTATCGTATGTTTTGCAATTTTATTGATCATGTTCACAAACATTCGAACATAAATATGTAGAAATCATAGACAAATAAAAGTCAGCAAACTGTAATGACATTCATCTTACCCAAGTGAATAGAAAATGGTTAGACAGCAAAGGTAGTTTCTCAAGTACAGAGTCGATGTTATGCCTGAGATTGTAATCAAGTTTGAATGTTAACATTTAATTGTATATTAATGATTTTCTCTACAGTAATTTAATTGCTCAACAATTCTACCTCATCTTGGAAGACCAAATGGCAACAACAGAATTGTCTACACAAAAATGCATAAATTCATATAATCATGTTCTGAGGACAACATCTACGTAATGAAGAAAATGAGATTAAAGTTTTACACTTATATTCTTAAATAATGGATACAAAAGAACATAATTAAAACCTTTTGGTTGTCTTGGGAAGTAGGCAAGGACACCATTGACATAAAAAATTACAAGTTGTCTTGCAGGTGGCGTTGCATTCACGATATACTTGTTTGGATCATCATCTTCGTCGTCATCTTCATCTTCATTGACCTCTTGGTTGTCCACATATGTTAAAAGAAAATAAAATACATTTCAGAACGTGTAAATGTTTAGAAACATGAATAATTAATAACCTAACTAGTTTGATGTCGTTGACGTAATTCGTCACGTAACATGGAGACTTCATCGCGCAATGATGAAATATCAGCTCGCATTCCACTCACAAGGGAATCAATATGCTCCCGAAAATTGACCATGTATTTCATCACCGTCTTAATTGTGACATCCTCTTCAACTGGAACTTCTGGAGCTTTTGAAGCTTCTTCCATCATTGTGCCTCCAATTGGTTGGTCATCTTCATGGCCAATGGGGTCCATTTTCTCCCTCTCTTGATCTAATCTGACATCCTTGACACGTTTGCAACAGACTTTTTCAACAAAATCATATCCCGCTTTTTTAATAAATAACATGTCAATCTTGCAGTTTAATCGAACAGGGGCGTCATGAGAAAAATCAACTTCTTTCTTATTCAACAGATGGGTGATGACACATCCATATGGTAGTGAAGTTGAAATTGTTACTCCCTTTGTGACCATATATACAATTGTATTAAATATCAGTTGAGCAATGTTTGGAGCCGTTTTGGATTTATACTTTGCTATCCACCAATTATCGCTGTCACGAAGCGTTGAATGTTTTCTCCCAGTAGGCCAGATATACCAAGTGAGCATTTTGTGAAACACTCTCGACTCTACATCTAGGTGAATTGGGCTATTTCTAGCAACCCGTTGTATTATAGTATCTAATGAATTTTCATCTGAATCCCTTTTATTCTCGACACCTAAACCCTCCAAATAGTATCCGAAGATATATATATATCCTTCCTCATGACATGGGTATTAATTCCTATTATATTAGTGTTATTAGGCTCGTGCTCTAAGGAAGCATTGTTGTAAAAGACTCTAACTAGGTTGGGGTAATATTTTGGTTCTACACCAAGGATTTCAAGCCAACCCCAAGTTGTAAATGTGAATTTAAAACTAAATGCATATTTAACATCGAACAAGAAACTCAGGTCAATGACACGTTCAAGACGAATCTTCCTTACTTTAAAACTCCTATGCCATATTTCTTTCTCCGTATCATATCTACAGTTCAGAGTTTCGAAAGACCTGATTTCCTCAGAAGAATCGATTGTTTGAGAAGGAGTTTGTGGTTGAGAAGAACTGGGTGGAGAAGACGTTTGAGAAAGACCGTGCTTCTGACGCTGACGTTGACGTTTTGGAGCCATTTTGGGTGTGGATGATGTTACATTGGAACACAAACACATTCAGGAAAAAAAACTGAAAATCAATCAAACCCATAAAATATCGATAAATTTACCTGAATATCTGATCGTCACTGTTATGAGAACGCTGGTATTCGTCGGAGAGGAAGAGTTCTCTTCTGCCTTTAGGTTTAGGGTTTGTCGATTTGGATTTTGTATTGATAGTATAATTACCTATTTCTTTGAAAGTATCAATAATTTATTACGCGTACTTATTAAAGTATCGACACTTTAAATATATCTGGTAGTGCTTTACCGGTTTTGTCATATTTTTACATGTTATATCGTTGTGGACCGATACATTGTTATAAAGTATCGATACTTTATAGGCGCTAAAATTGCTTCTCTTTTAAATTCACAAAGTGTCGATACTTATATTAAAGTATCGACACTTTAAATATATCTGATCCCTCTATATCGGTTTGTCCTTTATAGACCGGTTTTGTCATATTTTTACCTGTTATATCGTTTTGGATCGATATATTTTTATAAAGTATCGACACTTTATGGGCGCTAAAACTGCTTCTCTTTTAAATTCACAAAGTGTCTATACTTATATTAAAGTATCGACACTTTCAATATATCCGGTTACTCTATATCGGTTTTATCTTTTAGAGACCGATTTTGTCATATTTTTACTTGTTATATCGTTGTGGATCGATACATTATTATAAAGTATCAGCACTTTATGGGCGCTAAAACTGCTTCTCTTTTAAATTCACAAAGTTTCGATACTTATATTAAAGTATCGACACTTTCAATATATCCGATACCGCTTTACTGGTTTTGTCATTTCGTGATCGGTTTTGTCATATTTTTACATGTTATATTGATGTGAATCGATACAGTTTTATAAAGTATCGACATATACCGCCAAGCTAAGTTTGTCTGTTGCCAAATTTTTTTATATTTCTTCATAATTTAGACCTACTATATTATTATTACTCAACATTTCCGATAGCGCTAAACCGAATTTATTACTACATTATTATATTAATGTGGATCGATACGCCGTAGATTAGCCTGCCTATTGAGACAATCCCCTGAAATTATAATAGTCGAGATACAATTAAAGACCCATTTCGTCCACCTTTTCCCGAACCCCATCAATTTCATAGTGAGATCTAAAAAGCCCAGTCGGCTGTGTCATAGGCTTTACTGAAGTCAGCTTTAAAAATTACCGCTTCTCGTTTATGTTTGGGTAGGTCGTCAATTATCTCATTTGCTATAAAAGAACAATCTGTAATCTATTTTCTGACAGTAAAGGTGAATTGGCTCTTCCCCACTACTTCATTAATACACACTACAATCTTTTGGATAGAATCCGCGCTACAAGTTTGTTGAGACTACACACCAATAAAATGGGTCTAAAGCCTTCGATTCGTTTCGGATTAGCTTTCCTCGGAATGAGAGTAATGAACGACTTATTGAAGGACTTGTCCTTTAGATTTCCTTTGTAAAAATCATTGAAGAACGCCACAATGTCTCCTTTTATTATCTCTCAATACTTTTGGTAGAAGTCTAGGTTAAACCCATCAGGCCTTGAAGCTCTTTAACCATCTACAGACTTTAAAACTGACCAAATCTCCTCTTCTAAGAACGCTAACCCGAAAATGGCTTCAAAATGCCTTAAAATTTTGTTTTTGATCGGACAGCTTTTCTGTTCTGATAACCGCGATGTGATTCGAACTTCCTCTCATGGTTGTTATAAGGTGAAAGAATTTCGTACCCTTGTCTCCGGTCTTGAACTATTTAAGTATTTTTTGTAACCATTTGCGTTCTTCTCTTCTATACCTTGCCCAAAGCTCCCCTTTAAGACGATTTATCTTTTACATAATCTCATTGTCATTACCTATCCCTATTAGCGACTGTTCCAGAAAATCGATCTTTGCTTCTAGTTACTTCGTTGACTCCGAAGCTTTAGATTTTTTTTCCTGTGCCCACTATTTTGATGTATTCTGTATCTTGCTCAAGAATGTCCTGAAGCCTTTGTTCTTGCATCTGGCTGCCACTCTTTTAACTAAATCTAGAAACCCTTGATCCTCAGACCAATATGAGAACCATTTAAAGTACATGTTAATAGTCTTTCTTTTAGAGCTTTAAGGATAACCGAGTTGTGGTCGAACAAGCTTCTTGGAATAGTAACTTGGGTGAGATTGGGGAACCTTAGCAGAATCTCTGGCGATATTAGATACCTGTCCAACCTACTTGTTGGTGTTTCGCCCTCCTCTTAACCAAGTGAACTTACTACCCGAGAGTGGTAGGTCAATTAGTTCTCTTCTCTAGATGAATTCGTTGAATGTGGTCATCGAGGTACCATTTGAAGCTGCTCCAGTTCTTTCCTCCTTAATGTTAATATTGTTAAAATCACCCCCTACTATTGCAGGGCAACCCACAGCTTCTAAATACTAGTTGAGTTTATCGAAAAGCTCTTTCTGTCCCTTCCCACGTTCGGCTCATAGATGTTGACTACAACCACTTTGATGTTTCTTGGATATAACTGCCCTTCAAGTGCAATGTATCTGGGGTTAATGATTTTCTTTTCCACAGTGAAACATTTTGTGTCCCACAATGTTATCAGCCCTCCCGAGGCTCCCTATGAAGGCACCAACACAAAATCATCAAACTTTATTCCTTTTAATCTTTTCAATATCGTCGGTTTTACTAACACCATTCTTGTTTCTTGGATGAACACCAAACTAGCCTTCTGTTTTCGATGACCTTTTTAATTGACCTCAACTTCTCAAATATTCCCATGCCTCTGACATTCCATGATAAAAAAAACAAAACTTCTTAAGGATAATGAACACACAGAGAGAACCACTTATGCACCTGATAGGTTATTGGTTCAATTCTGCTTCCAATGCACGAAAACCCCTCTCCACTTCTGAATCTAAAGCATAGAATTCAACACTAATTGCTTTGCAAATAGCTCTTGTTGCAACTGGTTCTAAGCTTTCCTCAATATGATAATACGAATTCATGTGACCTGGTGAATTCCTACTCAGACCAACACCATTAGCCTCCAACAGAGTTGGCTCTTACTATCTCGATTGTTTTTTGTTCTTTTTTTGTTTGCCTTCTGCTTTCGCTTACTACTCTTAAAATTTGCCCTTCTCCCTAATTTTCCACCACCGATCAACCTTGGGTAATGGTCGATGTGCTTAGAACAGGCTCTACTTGTTTGATATGACTTATGGATAGTTGCATCGTATTCAATTTCTGTAACACCCTAATCCGATCCGACCCGAGGTCTGGATGATTAGAATGTCACACAGAACCATTAAGTGACTAACCATTTTTTTAAAAACATTAGTTGGTTTTAACGTTCAAACAAAATATATTACATTTACAAAATATAAGTAGTTAAAATATGGGGTGCTCCCAACAATAGTCTCCATAATACATGAGTACAAAATAGAGTTATGACTCAATTAAATAACTTGAATCTATGACAATACATGCCCTCTACAATACTCGAGACGTACTCTGATAGGATGATCGAGTATGGAAATTTGAGATCTGGCAATGAGCTCCTCGATTGGTACCTAAGAACTTGAGCACAAAAAAACATTCCATATGCTTAGCTTTACAAGCTCAGTGTCACACAAATAACTAAACTATACTATATGCATCCAACAAGCAAGCATGCTACAAGTATGGTTATGAACGTTTGTATCCACTAACACACAACAAGAGTAAGCATCATGGTGTAGCTTTGGGTCACTTAGCATCACAGAACTCACACTCATCTTTACTTACTAAGAACCTTAGGTAAGACATGGATCACATAGCATCAGCGCCTCCATATACGTCGGGTTAGGTCCGGGTCACAACATCAACACCTTACCCGGCTAGTCTACTCCTCTAGAGTATTCGGGACATGTAAGGGTCACTTAGCATCGGTACAACATCCAACTAGCATTTTAACTGCCCAAGCACAAGATTAGATATATCCGGATAATCCTCAATCTACCATACAATCGTCATACAAGTGACTTGGGTGTCCTCGTCATTTCCCGAGCATCATACAAAGGCATAAGTTTTATGGAATCCTACATCATTAAGATCTTATTTTATAACATAATTAATTAAGGTGTTCCACTTGTGACTTTATTTGAAGGTTCCTCGCACTAAACCACTGGGTTTCGCCCATCTAGCCTCAGCTAGGCTTATGGCCTAAACAATCACGATGGTATCGATACTGCTCTTTGGGTATTGGTACTCCCCTCTTGTGGTATTAATACTTCCCCGAGTACCGGCACAAAAAATGCATTCCATGTTTTAGAAAAATATCTTTGAGAGTATCGATACTGCCCCACTAGGGTATTGATACTCCCTTGACTATCAGTACAAAAATTACTTTTGATGTTTTGAAAAATACCTCCATATCCCTATGGGAAATATCGATACTCAAGCCTTGGTATGGATACTCCTATGATTACTGATACCAAAATTGACTTCGATGTTTCCACTCAAGCCTTGAGGATTGATACTAGGCTCCGAGTATCGATACTACTTGAGTAGTACCAATACAAATTGATGGGGTATCGATACTCTCCTCACGAACCCTTATAATTTTGCCCTTACACAACCGGTAATATCGGTATTGTTCTTAAATTATCGATACCCACATCCTAAAACACTCTGTTCCACTCATCTAAAATCCTACAATTCGTTTATAAAGTGCCCCCAAGGCCCCCATTTGGTGTTTAAAGCTTATTTAATACTTAAGGAACATAAAAGGTCCTTACTTTACACATGAATAACAACAAATCTCGTTTTCTTGCATTTAGAACCCCAAGTGTACACAAATAGTTCATACACCCAAGCATGCATAAAAACTACACATGATGACCTACAAGTAGTAAAGAAAGGTTAAAAGTTTGTTACCTTACACCTAAAGTCTGATGAAACAACTCAAGGCTCAACCAAACACTCTTTCTTTTTTCCCTTCACTTTAGAGTTTTGTCTAAATTCTCTCACTAACCCAGAGTAAATGAAATGATCACTAACTTGCTTGAAGGCTTATAAAGATTAAAAACATGATTATAAACTCTTTGGGGTGGATTTGGAATAGTCCTAGAATCCAAACCTCTTAAAACCCCCACATGGTCACCATGAACAAACTATGAGAAGCTAGGTTTGAATTGAAGCTCTAGATATAGAGTGTACCTTTCTTACCTTAAGGAATTTGAACTAGGGCTGGAGAACAAGAAAACTTTCACCTTTAGGGTTCTTACTAAACCAAAATAAATAGAGGAAAAGGAGGAAAAACAAGACAAGGAATGAGGTGAAGAAAAAGAGAGACATGCACGTTTACAATATCTATTTAATGAGAAATTAGCCTAAATTGGCTTATGGGTAAATTGTTCTTTTAGTTCTACATTCCCTAACCTTATTCCTAAACGCCTTTTTTTAAACCATAATGGGATCAATCAAGACCAATCCACTACATTAATGGGTTTATGCTTCTATCGTTCTAAATAGATCTTTATAACTCTTTGTCTGGTTTGCCTGAAACTTCTAACTCAGAATTCATGGGGTTACAACTTTCCCCTCTAAGAAGAAATTTCATCCTCAAAATTTAGCTAAGTAGAAAGGGTGCGGACAATGAAGTCGCATATCCTTCTCGGTCTCCAAAGTTGATTCATCAGTCTCATGGTTCCTCCACAAGACCTTCACTAATGGTATCTACTTGTTTCTCAACCCCTTGACCTCTCAGTCAAAAATCCTTATCTGCTCTTCTTCATAGGTCATATATTGACTCACTTCGATTTTATCTAGAGAAATGATATGGGAAAGGTTAGAACGATACCTCTTAAGAATTGATACATGAAACACGTTATGAATGCGTTCAGTCTCTGGAGGTAAGGCTAATCAGTAGGATACGGGTCTGATTCTCTCAAGAATCTCATAAGGTCAAATGAAGTGCAGAGATAACTTGTCTTTGCGTCCAAACCAAGGCACTCTCTTACAAGGTGATACCTTTAGGAAAATATTATTGCCCACTTCAAACTTTTACTTTACGCTTCAAATTTGCATATGATCTCTGGTGGTCAAAAGCTTCTTTTAGTCCACTTTGAATCAAACAGACCTTCTCCTTGGCTTCTCTAATTAGGTTTACACCAACTATCTTTCTTTCACTAAGTTTCATCCAACACAAAGGTGTCCTACACTTCCTCCCACAGAAGGCTTCATAGGGAGTCATCTAAATACTTGACTGGTAGTTGTTGTTGTAAGCAAACTCAACTAACGATAGGTGATCTTCCCAACTACCATCGAGGTCTATCATACAGAACTTAAGTATATCTTCCAATATATGGATCACACGCTTGAACTGGCCATCAATCTATAGGTGGAAAGTGGTACTGATGTGCAACCGGGTACCCAAAGCCTTCTAGAACCTCGATGTAAACTGTAAGTATCGGTCAGAGATAATCGATGTCAGTACTGCATGCAATCTCATTATTGCCTGAACGTACAATCTAGCCAATCTTTCAAGGGTGGAATCCATACAAACTGGTAGAAAATGAGAAAATTTTGTTAATTGATTGACCACTACCCAGATTGTGTCGTGCTTCCTACGCCTCATTGGTAACCTAGTTAAAAAATTCATTGTCACTCTATTCCATTTCCATTACAAAATCTACATAGGCTGAATCAATTCTAACGAAACTTGATGTTCTGCTTTGACTTGCTGACAGGCCAAGCACCTAGACACGATCTCAGTTATATCATTTTTTATTCCTTCCCACCAATACATTTGTCGTAGGTCTTGATACATCTTGTTTCCTTCTAGATAGAACGAAAATAAACTACAGTGTGCCTCTCCAAGGAACTTGGCTTGCAACTTATTGATCGATGGAACACAGAACCGTCCCCAATGTTGATGTTCCTTAGCCAACAAACAGGTGTTGGTTCTATAAAGTTCCTTCACTTCTTTAACCAACTTAGGTTCAACTTGTAACTCTGCTAGTAGCCCACCATTATTGGTTAAACTCAGGCATGTAAGCAAGGCCATAAGATCGAACATTGTCTTTCGCCTCAAAGCATCAGTCATTACCTAGGTGGTATTCGATCACACAATCGTAATCCTTAAACAGCTCCACCCAACGTTGTTGCCTTAAGTTCAACTTCTTTTGTGTGAATAAATACTTCAAACTCTTGTGGCCGGTGACCATGTAGCATTTCTTTCTGGAGAGGTAGTGTCTCCAAATCTTCAAAGAAAAAACTACTCCTACTAGCTCCAAGTCATGAGTAGGGTAGTTGCTTTCATGCAGTTTTAACTGTAGTGATACATACGCCACCACTCGACCTTATTGCATTAGGATGCAACCTAAACCATTTAGCGAAGCATAGCTAAACATGATATAGTCCTTACTCGACTCTAGTTGAGTCAGCATTGGCGTATGAGTCAAAATTTCCTTTAGTTGTTCAAAACTTTGTTGGCGCTTGTCATCGCAAAAAAACAACATTCTTTTTTACAGTAATTTTGTCATTGGAGCAAAAAATATGAGAAAACCCTTTAACAAAATGACGGTAGTAACTAGTAAGTCCTAGAAAACTACACACCTCAGATACATTCTTCGATAGTTTCAACTCAACCACAGCTCGAATCTTTTAGGGGTCAACTCATATACCCTCGATAGGCACCACATGACCCAAGAATGATACTTCTGATAGCCAAAACTCGCACTTATTGAACTTGGTGTACAACTGGTGCTCCCTTAAGGTCTGAAGTACAATACGGAGGTGAGAGTCATGCTCCTCCTCTAAATGCGAGAATACCAAGATGTCATTGATGAACACAACTACGAATTGGTCCAGGTACTGATGAAATATCTTATTCATCAGGTCCATGAATATGGTTGGTGCATTGGTGAGACCAAAGGCATCACCAAGAACTCGTAATGTCCATACTGGGTCCTAAACGCGGTCTTTGCTATATCGTTCTCTTTAACCTTTAGCTGGTAGTAACCCGACCTTAAATCGATCTTAGAGAACACTTTAGCTCCCTTAAGTTGGTCAAATAGATTATCGATCCTCAGAAACAGATATCAATTCTTTACGGTTAGCTTGCTCAATTGCTAATAATCAATGCACAACCTCATTAACCCATCTTTCTTTCTCACTAATAACAAGTGTGCTCTCTACATTGAAATTCTTGGTTGAATTAATCATGGTTTGAGAAGTTATTGGATTTGTGCCTTAAGATCCTTTAACTACATCGGTGTCATGCGGTAGGGAGCAATGGACACCAGAACTGAACCTGACAAGACCTAGATGCCAAACTCTAGTTCTCTATCGAGTGGTAAAACCGATAACTCCTCCAAAAAAATCGAGAAAGTCTCTTATGGTATGGTTCTCCTCTAAAACTGGCCTTGGAACATGAGTATCAACCACGTGAGCTAGAAATAACTCAGAACTCGTGCTTATCAACTTATATGGCTCTAAGGCCAAAACAATCCTTAAAGTACAACTGATTTCCTCACTCGCCATCATGATCTTGGTGTCATCTAACTTACGAAGTTTAAGTTGTCATCACGATAAAGTTTATCGAACTCTAAGAAGGGTAGCTCCATAAAATTTGTAGGGAAGATTTATCTTTGAACCTCTACCGGGCATCTATGGTGGACCTTGTCCACTAACACATCTAATCCTAGAGAACTCAAAACCCGGACCTTGACTTCTATGTCCTTAGTTGGGATACCACTCTATCGGATAAGATCTCAATAAATATAGGAATGGGTTGATCCGGGGACATCAGCTGCCTCACAGTTCTCCTGAGCTCTGACTACGTACTAGAGAGTGACAACCCTAAGCAAGTTTCGAATGACTCAACTATATAAGTGAAACCTCTTTAAGCTAACTGGCTTTGCTCTGAGTAGTCGGCTAAGCTATACTCCCCATCTCAGGATAGTCTCTAACAAGGTACTTGTATCATCCACATCCATAACAAGCCCGGGAAACTCTATGGAACTCCTTTAAGTGTAATTTTGTAATGCATTGCCAATATTATTTTTAGTTATATGTCTGTGTTTAACATAAACTGAAAGATAATAAAGTCCATATAATAACATTATTAAAAGATCCATAGTCAAGTATTATTATGGGCATGGACAATAATAATACGCTTAAGACTAACGTGTTATTGATTGATGACAATAAGTTGTCATTGACACAGAGATGCCAGAATTGATACATGATTATATTGTTAGAGAAAAATATATTGGATTGACCCATCATGAGCATATGTTTTGGATTATTATGTAACAGTCATAACATTGCTCATGGTGATGACTATATGTATGATCCTTAGATTTGAGATCAATGTCATCCTAACATATATTGTTGTATGTTTTGATACAGTTAAACATGCTCCGTAACTGGTTGCACTATAAAGACTGTTATTGAATATATCTTGATATATGTAGTGGGGTGTATATGGTTAAGATAGGATTTGTCCTTCCTACATAATAGGAAATATATCACATGCCACTTGATTGAGTGAGACTAGAGATGCATGGCTATGCTCGAATAAGTTGATATGTGATATCACAAATTATTCGTTAATTATAGTCTACTTTAGATATCAAAAAACAATAGATGGGCTATACAAGTATGACTATTGTGCCTATTCTAAGACTTGTGCCTATTCTAGATATAAATGACAAAAGGATGTAATACATAAAAGAGTTAATCACGAAGATGATATGTCGAATCATAATTTCTTGTAACTTAGGTGACAATGATATATTGCTAGATGTCACTCATTGTATGTAATATTAGAATTGTTCTAATAATTACTACTAACGTTATAAGAACCTACAGGGTAACACCCTAGGATTGAAATGAACAAAGATGTACTCGGGAAATGTTCGGGTAACTTAGCACCGACACAACATCCAAATAGCATTTTAAGTGCCCAAGCAATAGATTGGATATATCCGGATAATTCTCAATCTACCACACAATCGTTATACAAGTGACTCGAGTGTCGTCACTGTTTCTCAAGCATCATACAAAGGCATAAATCTTACAGAATCCTACCTCATTAAGATTTTATGTTATCACACAATAAATTAGTTTCGCGTTGCGATTTTCATTTTCGCATTGCGATTAACTCGTTGCGATTTTCATTTCGCATTGCGATTTTCATTTCGCATTACGATTTTCATTTCGCATTGCGATTTTCATTTCGCATTGCGATTTTCATTTCCGCATTGCGATAGTCTGTTTTGCATTCAACATAATGCAGATTGAAATCAACAAATCAACTATTACATTTCAATCAATTAAACAAGCACAAATATTATGTACACATCAATTAAACAAATCAACATTTACAAATCATCTTTTACAAATCAATTAAACAATCAAAAAATAATAATGAAATCAACTTTTGCACCCATACATCCATTTCACGCAGCTCACTTCAGGATTAACCTGCAGAAACCAAACATTGAATCAACAACACTTTCTACACATATAAAACCTACAAACAGCAAATTATTGAATTCTAGCTAATTAACCAAACATTTTCAAACCAAAAAGAGTAAATATGTTTAACAACACTTGCATTTGACTTACAAATTGTTTATGGACACTTTCATAACGCGGATGCAGGTAGGAAGCGTCTCGCATATATCGCTCTAGCCATAAAATGCTGAAACCACAAGCCTACTGCACCTCTATCGGTGGGAGGTAGAAAATGTGTACTTCTTATCGTCAAACTCTCCAAGAACATGCATACGAGAGGACCACAATCCCCTCTGGCTTCCTTCGTTTGTTGTGGTGCGGTCTCGTCTCTGCTAACTGTAATATTGAGCTTCTTTGGCGTCTTGTTTCCAGAACGAGTCCAATAATTTATCGCGTCCAAGAATTTAGCCAAATGAGAGCTTCATCCCTTAATAATATCTCTTAAATCAGCCAATGATATGTAATTTATCATGTTGTCATATACTATTACCTTAAGGGATGGGAGCTGAAGCTCAACGAGAAGCCAATGTTTACTTTCCAAAACAGGGATAAACACCTACAATCATAAGTAATAATTCATTCATTTGCACACTTATTTATGAATACCTTTAAACTCAATCTAAAATAAATACTAACCTTATCGACCTCCCACCATGCAGGATAAAGTTTAGCTTGTCCATTGCCCAACGCAAATGATTCATCTCGTTGATTCTTCAAGTGAACGGCGTTAAAAGACGTCGGCATAATTGTATATCGTATATTTCTTTTATTTTTCTTAAGTTTCCTAATTATTAGAAGACGTGACACCCACGCATCGATATGATGTTTTACAAAAAAAGACATATATTAGTGACTTACATAAATTTAAAAAAAAATAATCAAATTGAAATATAAGAAAAATATAAGACTTACCCCTCCATCGAAATAGCCATTGTCTTCGACCCCTAATAATACGCCCCACCAAGACCAATCAAGCAACAAATAGATGTCATTGTTGAGCTTGCATATGTCAGTGAAACACCCCTGGCTCCGCTCATGTAGATAAAAATCAACTGCGGTCTTAGCCCAAAGGGTGTTATCCAGAATTGTGTTTGGTAGTTGTCTCCTCTCCACTTTAGATACCGGAATGTTATTGGTCGGTAACTCATACGAGAGCTAACTCTCATCCATCATGTCCGGCACGTCAGAGGGTTTCTCAAGAATCTTACATATGACGCCATGTGAATCGGGCTCTTGAATGGTGGGAGGGACCTCTTCAACAATGACAGTGGCCTCTTGAACGGTGGGAGGGGACTCTCGAGGAATGATAGGGGCCTCTTCAACGATAGGAGTGGACTCTTGAGGGATGACAGGTGAGTCGGGCTTCTTCTTGCGGTGTCTTCGCACTATTGGGGTGTACGGAGACTTAATAGCACATGCACGCCGTCTTATGCGTGAACTCCGTCGTCCAAGAAAAACCCGACGTAAAGCATCCACCTTATCAGGCCGCTAAATAATTAAATACAATAATCAGTAAATAAACAGACATGATATTTAAACAGTGAAAAAAAAGACAAATACTAACTTCACAGTGTTAAAGAATAAACAGTTTAGCAGTATTGGCAGCAACCGAATAAATTTACTAAGCAATCTAAGTGAAATGGTTAATCTAAGTGAAATTACGAGTAAATTTATCATCAAGTTAAATATGGAAAATCTTAAACTTACCTCGTTGCGTAGAGTATGAACCTCATTCTGCAACGATACTACCATCTCACGTAGAGCGGCAACCTCACCACGTAAAGTAGACACCTCCACACGCCATGCACCATCGTTATCGCGTAGAGTACCGATCTCCTCACGCAAGGCATTGACCTCATCACGTAACTCCCTTGACTCATCCCGTGGAGGTGGAGGTGGAGAACAGGGAAATAGAAGTCGTGGCATCTTTGCGGGTCGCCTATCTTGAGGTGATGGTAGAGAAGAGGCTCGATGATGTGACGGGATAGGTGATGGCTCTCGTTGTAGAGGTGTATAGTCGGGTCGATCGGGTGATGGCTCTAGGTGAGGTGATGGCTCTCGAAGTGGAGGAAGTGGAGGTTGCTCATCATTTGTGCCATCAAAAAAGCGCTGACTAGCTTGCCACCAATCAGTGGCAAGCTCAGCCTCCGTGGGTGTCAGTCTCTATAATGGAGTGTTGGCCTCCTAAAAATATAAAAACTCAAACAAAGTTAAATGTCTACTATTAATAACTTGTTTATATATGATAGTATTTGTGTTAACTTACATTATTTATTGTCGCATATGGTATTAAGTCTTCCCAATCCAACAGACGTTTCCTCTTCCAGGAAATAGCCCTAGGAATATCATTTGAAGTTTTTAATGCATATGTCTGCATGCTGGGGAAAGCCTCGAATATCCACATCTACAAACAATATAATAACAAACATTAGTAATTGTTAAATAATTAATTATAATTTTGAAAACATTATATAGAAATTCTTACCTTAAAGGCCCAAACAAAGCCTGCCAAAGTGTATTTCGACCCATCGCCACGCAAACTTTTGCGGTTATCAAAGGAAGACGACAACTTAGTCCAGGTAGCTTTCCATATATACGAACCCCACGGAAACAGATTCCATGCATTTAGGTCCTCTACCAATAATATTAGCTCCTGAGGAATAGGTTGTCTGGCCTCTCTGCCTAAAAAGCCGACATACAAAAGTACTAGAAGGCATACTCGGACAACATCGACGTCATTCATCCGAGTAAAACCATCTTTCTTATTAAACAATTTCTTCAGGTCTTCGACGTGTAAGTTCGGCTTCTCTATTGACTCATCAGGAAAAACCCAGGATAACCATGATGGGCGGGTGATATGACGAGTGTACCGACCTACATCATCGTGTCCGAATCGTAGACCAGTGATTAAGCAGAACTCCTTCCGCCCAAAACAAGTATACGCCGGTGGAAAATGAAACCATATCTCTTCCTCACCACGTTGTATATTGTCGGGTAGATCGCTAGTCATGGTCTGAAGCCACAAATGGGTCAAATTAGCATCTCCACCCGGATGCTGTACTCTCAGCCATGGCCCGAAGCAAGTTTCCTCAAACAAATTTCTTTGTGCATGTGAAAGCTTCGAAGCAATTGTAGTGGCTAGGCTAACTTTATTCCTTAATGTCAATAAAGCCGAAAAAAAATTCTACAAAAGCAATAAACATACCAAGTTAGATATACCAAAAACTACACTGTGAAGATATACCAAAAACAATAAACATAAAGAGTAGTAGTTTATTCTTGAAACTAAAATTTGCAACACTGTTTTGTCTTTTGGTTGAAATGAAAATCGCAACGAGAGAATGACTATCACAACGCGAAAATGACTATCACAACGAGAGAATCGCAACGCGAAATGAAAATCGCAACGAGAGAATCGCAACGCAAAATTAAAATCGCAACGAGAGAATCGCAACGCGAAATGAAAATCGCATTGCGATTTTGGTTTCGCGTTGCGATTTTCATTTCTCTTGTTGCGATAGTCATTTTTGTGTTGCGATTTTCATTTTCATGTTGCAATTTTAAGTTTAGAAACTATTCTTCTTCTGCAAATTGAAACTTGAATGGATTGCATTACTTCAACCAAAAGACAAAACAAAGACAAATATTAACTTCACAGGGTTAAAGGCTAAACAATTTAGCAGTATTGGCAGCAATCGAATGAATTTAATAAGAAATCTAAGTGAAATGGTTAATCTATTATTGAAATTACCAGTAAACTTATCATCAATTTCAATATGAAAAACCTAAAATAATGCAAAAATTTCAAAATAAAAATAATTAAAATAACAAACCCTCGGAGGTTGATTTTCCATTTCTGAATGATTGTGAGGGATTTCTGACCGTGAATGGTTGTGAGGGATTTCGCTGGAGATGGGGACGAAAATCTTCGGAGATGGGGACGGATTTTGCCATAGAGAGTGAGAGATGGAGATGGGACTGAGTTGTGATTTTTTTTAGGTTTTAGGTTATGAGTTGCGATTACGGGATATACTGTGGACGGTTCAGTGTTCCGATAATTAATATTCGTGTTTGGAATTTGAAAATAAAATACGCGTAGCGATTATAATGGCGCTTTAAAAATCGCGTTGCGATTTACGGATACGCGTTGCGATTTTACGTATTTTCGTTGCGGTTTACGGATACGCATTTCGATTTACGTATTCTCGTTGTGATTTACATATACGCGTTGCGATTTACGTATTCTCGTTGCGATTTACGGATACGCGTTGCGATTTTACGTATTGTCGTTGCGATTTACGGATACGCATTGCGATTTTACGGATACTCGTTGCGATAGTCAGAATCGCGTTGCGATTTATATGTTTGCGTTGCGATTTTCATATTCGCGTTGCGATTATGGAAAATCGCAATGTGAATTTGTACTATCGCATTGCGATTCTTCATAATTGCGTTGCGATTCTGGGAACTGATTTGCGATTCTGGAGATCGCGTTGCGATTTTTATTTCGCATTGCGATTTTGTTGGTCATTTTGGCAAATCCAAAAAAATTGATTAAAATCGTATATTATAAGGCATTTTTGGTCACTGAGGCGATTTTCTCTATTAATAAAGCAATTGTCTTTACTCACCGCTTAAACAAAAATCATAATGGGGTGATTAGGAAGAATACTTAGCATTTCACTCATATTTTAAAACCTAGTATTATGTCATATATATAAATTAAAGGTGAGCTTTTTTTATAAACGGGTAAACGGGTTTAGACTCGGTATTTTAGTGTCAAATCCGGACCCGGATCTGTATTTTGATAAGAGGATCCGAATCCGACCCGGATCTGTCGGATCTAAAATTTTAAGATCCATTCCTTATAAAATGGATTTGGATCTACAGATTCGAGTCAGGTCCAAGATCCATTGCCATCCCTAGAAGGGCCTTGTATTGGCAGACCGAGCCTCTCGAATAGACTGCCCTCGGGACGTCGGTACCATCGAATCACAGGCTATTTGTTTCAGCTTCCGTCTCGTTATTGATATGGATTACTCGAAGGTAATTATCGAAAGTGATACTTTTCAGTCATCTCCCAACTTATTAACCATCATTCAGATCTGTCTGCTTTTCGATTTATTCTCTCTGAGACGCGAGGCATTTCGTATCTACACCCGAATTATCAACTTCAAGCCATTCGATGGTCGCCAAATATAACAACGCATATCTTCGTGCAATTTACTTCTTTCTCTTCTGTATAGATATCTTTCACTTATGATGTTCTTTCCTTTTTATCTGATGTAATTTTAACTGAAGTTATTTTCGGTTAATGAATTGATGAATATTTTCGGGAAAAAACCTTAAATCATTGCAATTTTAAAATCTTCAATTAAATAAATTGTAGAAGAATGTATTATTATTTTCTAATTTTTATGCCTGTTTTGCTATTTACGTTCAAAATTTATAACTACATATTTTTTAATAACATTAATTTTAAAATTTTATCTTAAAAAGTATAATGTGTGGTATTAAACTATTAATAGGAATCAAATGTAGGATATTTAAATTATTGCAGCATGCATTGTATTAGTGGTTACCATATCTTCCTGTGCGCCTTGAAAATTCCTTTCGGTGAGATAACAAGAAAGAGACATCATCGTTCTTTTTTTGCTTCCTCTTCCTTTTTTAGAGTAATTTTACTTAATAATCATTCAAAGTTTCTATTTAATAAAGTAATACTCTTTGACCAATATTTATCAAAATATCATTCTTTCGTATAGTATGGCAGTAAGACACTTTCTATAGAACACACTTTGTCGACATGTCATTCCCACTTAGCAAAAGCGATTTGTATAGGGCGCGCTTATGCTGATTTGGCTTGCAACCTGGGAAGTGTTTCCTGTGGAATGCACTTTACGCTAATCTGGCAAAGGCGCTTCCTACAAAAATGTGCCTTTTTGAAAAATTTTCCCACCCCATTCCTCGCCTTCCCCCTCCTACAACCCCGTATATAAGCTCTCATCCCTTCTTACAAACACACCAAACAAAAATTATCTACTTTCTCTATAATTTCTTTCTACTGGGTTCAAAACATTCGATTCAAGGTTAAGGTATAAGTGTTCTTTTTAATAAATGTATTTAAACTTTTTTACTTAATTTTAGTTACTAATTTTTTAAGAAAAAGGGTAACTTTTGTCCTTATAGTAGACTCAATTTATCACTTTTGTCCATATCGTATTTTCGCATCAATTTAACTCTCGAAGTTGCTCAATTGCATCATTCTATACCATATCTCTAACTTAAACCCTAAATTATAAATCTTAAATCCTAAATCATAACCCAATAACCTCTAAACCATAACCCTAAATATTACCTTAAGGTTTTAAGTTAGGGATAAGATATAAAATGGTGCAATTAAACAATTTTGAGGGCCAAATTGATGCGAAAATACAGTAGGGGCGAAAATGATAAATTGGGTCTACTATAGGGGCAAAGGTGACCCTTAAACCTTTTTTTAAAAACGTGTACAGTTAAAAAAATGAAAAGCATGTTACGATTGGATGAAAGTCACACTTCGTCTCATATAGTGAATATGGTAAAAATATATAATTATGTTTATTTAAAAAAAATTGTTTTATTATATATTTCAAATTTTAGCATATTATTTTTTTTATAATTAGGAAAATAATTGTATAATAATTTTTTATGTTAATTTAATTTTTATGTTTATTCATAACAAGATGCAAACATCAAATCATACTTGGAGTTATTTAATTGATACTGGGTTTTTGTACGTATTACAAATAATTGGAGGCTGTAAATTTTGTCCATCCTTATTTCTACACTAATTGAGAGGTGAGACCAATGACACATATTTCATCTTCCATGTGGGGAGTGTATCATTACTCTAAAGGATGTTTCAATGCAGTTGAGACTTCCAATAGATGGTCATGTTCTTACTGGTGTGGCAGATGGTAATTGACATGGTTTGTGACTCGAGTATCTAAGAAAGTCCTCAGAGTCATTCAATGGTGCTCAAATCTCATTAAAGTGTCTTCAAAACAATTTTTGAGATTAGATGAAAATTGTTCTAATGAGGAGGCAAAAGTATTTACTCAGATATATATTTTACGAATCTTAGGAGGAATGATGGTGCATGTTATGTGGTTGTTTCACCTCATAACTTTTGAAGAAACGAGTACATTCAGTTAAGGATCGATAGTTTTAGCATTTCTCTTTAGAGAAATGTGTTGAGTAACAACATATGCCAAAGATGTTATTGGCAATTGTCTCCTTTTTCTCCAATCTTGAGCGTGGTATCACATGACGTTTTTTATGTCTGATTGTGAATGAATAATTTGTCTTTCCTTTATTACTAAGGTAATTTCAATACTTATATTAAATAAGCGGTCATTAATAAAAAATTTATTGCGATATCCCTGATGAATTAAAATATATTAGGTTGTTAATCGAGCAAAAAGTTAGGTTTAGAGGTATGCTTTTTATTATTAATTTTTTTTAAGTATAGTTATAATTATAGTTTCATTTACGTTTTGATAATAAATATTTTTTTCAATTCCAATGGATTCCCTATATGAATTAAGAAAGGAGGGCATGCATCCCACCAGACTTAAGTGATTCATTGAACGTATGGCTTGTAATTATGCCTCTTATCTATTATGCTACTATCGAGTGATATCCTAGTGATCACGTGCTTTGTTAGTTTGGTTTCACATAGTTTATTTCGGAAGCACTCGTAAATATTGACAATATGCATAAACTTGACAGACGAGGTAAGTCTAGTGTTGATTGGAGGGAGAAGCACATCGGGTGGATATCGATGTGGTAGCACCGGTATGAACATATTCTTGTTCGTCATTATATTTCGAAAATTGGTTTTACGATTTCACCTGAATATATTTCATGGTTCAATGAAAATGGAAAGTCATTCATACTTTTTGAGGACACACGAGGCAAATCTATTTGTTGTCACCAAGAAAATATCCACTGACACAATATCATCATCCACTGGCTAATCATGGACGAAGAGCAGATACATTCGGCCCGTCTTCAACAATACCACGAGACACCACAACATTTACCATCTGGATCGATTTTGCGCCTTTCAAGTTATATCCCAAGCCCCCTCGATATGTCGAGTGTTCCGATTTACGTGACGAGCCCACAGGGTTATATCCTAATCCCGCTCGTTACATACTGAGCTCCCCAAAGGATATTCTATGCCTATGAACTCAATGTTTGCTTCATATGCATCTTATCTGGCGGGTGGTGCTCTTCCACCTACACCAACACCACCATGTGCAGTCTAGTCATTGATGTAATCACTTTCACAATTTTTTCAGTTATTAGTAAATAGTGGGATTGTTGATCATACACCTCCACATTCGTTATTCCATGGAGGTCCTTCTTCGACATCGGCTCTAACCTGACAAGATGAATATGATGTCAATGAAGATGATGAGACTGAAGAGGAAGAGCAACCTAGACAAAGAAATCCTACTTGGAATAGTCAACCACCGCAATATGGAATGCATTCATAAAGAACACATCGTTCATATTTATATTATGTTTTTTAATTGAATATTATATTTTTGAATTTAATTTTTATGTTTAATATTATGTTTTAATTGAATTATTTTTACTATATTTACTTTTGATATTATGTTATATTTAATTTTTTGTATTATGTTATATTTATTTTTTTTAATATTTTTATTTTTTTAAATATAAAAGAAAAGAATGCGCTTTCTAGGTTGGTTGTCAAATCAACATAAGGCGCTTCTTGCAGAACACACATTTGATGAGTCGTATGTCATGTGTGTAAAGTGCATCCTACAAAACACATCTTGTTGTCACGTAGTATGAAAAAATTGCCCTTCTCTAGTCTCCTCTTATTTTCTTTTTGTTTTTTAAAATTTTTGTTTGTTTTTAAAATCATTGATTTGTCACAAAGAAATCACATTATAATAGCAATTAAACTTTCAAAAATCAAAGTTCTAAAGTGATTCTCTATTGAACTACATGATGAAGGAAATAATAATATTATAATTAAAGTATATAAAAAAGGTCAATGTAGTTATACAATCAAATCACGTGCTTTTTGAATGAAACCACATTAATGTATACGTGCAAACAAGGAACGAAACCGAGAAACCTTAAATAGTATAATATATCATTTGCTTTAATATAGTCGTTGATAAAAAATAAATGGATTAGGTTAGTTGTTGATGATTTATTTCTTCTGATTTAGATGAAGAGTTGTAGATAATGATTAAACGACGATTAATGGACCTCAAAAACCTTTACTTGAATGATAAAGGAGAGGAGAGTACTTGGTAGAGAATGATTCCAAATCCATCTCTCAATTTTGGTCAAGAGATTTTATAGCAAATCTTAATATTGGTGGCAGGTGTAGGATTATGATGACTATTTATTGGTTGATAGACCTGATAGATATGATCAACTTACACTAGATTTAACTTTATTTATTAGAAACTTTCTCAAGGGGTGTCAAGCGTTTGAGATCTCACCTCATAGGTGCTCATTTAGGACTTCCACCACATAGTGGTTTTGCAGAGGTGTTGCTATGTGAAGGAGATTTATAGAAGGTATAAAATTTGTCTCCCTTGATCGATGGAATGCCATAAGGTGGCTTGACTCGAAACTTGTACACAATAACATTTATGAGAATTGAAACATATAACACTACCTAAAAGGTTTAGCAATTGAATGTGTTAGTTAGGGCTGTAAACAAGTCGAGCTCGAGTATTTTGGAGTTCGACTCGACTTGACTCAAAAACTTTAAAATAGAGCTCGACTCAACTCGAAAGTTCATGAGCCTAAAATTTTCAAGCTCAACTCGAACTCGAAACTATAAATTGAAGCTCAAAAAAGTTTAAAATAAAAAAAATTAAACTTAACTCGATTGAAGCTCAAACTCGAACTTGAACTTTAAGTACATGAAAATCTTATAACGTATTTCAAATAAATGTTGATGTTATTAATAATTTTGTTTTTCTGAAAATAAAATTTGAATATATTATTTTTGAGTTGCTCATGAGTTTTTCGAGTCGAGTATCAAATAACTCATTTCGACTCGTTAAGAATTCAAGTTGAACTCATTTAATTCGAATATTTATCAAACGTTGATCGAATCAATTAGGAGTAGCTCACATTTTATCTCGTCTTATTTATAACTCCAGTGCTAATTGCTTCGTTTTGTCTGCATTCGATTATTTGAAGACCAAGCCATGCCAGAATAGTAGGATATTTTTAAAAAAAAAAGGTTCATAAGAATCGAGAATTGATGGATATCTAGATGATCACAAAATCCTTGAAAAATAAGAGGTGAAGTAAAAAAAATAACCCCACAAACATTCTCTTCCTAAACTAGCTCATCCCAAAACTTGTCAAAGGATATAATCTTTTAAAAATTAAAGAATGATTGATTTATTCGATATTTAGTGATATAACGATTTGCTTCAATAATGAATCTAAAGTAAGTACTATTTTATTTTAAAAATTTATTTATTAAGCTTTACACATTTTAAAAAATGAAACGGAAAAACCTATTTTTAAATAAGACGGTGTCTCTTAAGAATTAAAAATTGTCTTAGAAATTACCAACTAAGGTTGGCTTGAGTGGAAGGGGATCTAGTCGCTTAAGCAAGGGGTCCCTAGTTCGAACCCTTGTGAATGCAGCAAACTTTCTTGGGAGAGGTCCCCACCTTCGTGCCCGATAGTACCTCGGGGGATTAGTCTCATGCAAAGCCTGGGGATACCTAAAAAAATTGTCTTAGAAAATGAAAAGAGTTTTTTCGACTTGAAAGTTCAGAACAAAAAACTAGTCCAAATGGAGAAAAGTAAATCTTGGGGGTAAGCGTTTGAGGGATAAGACAAAATAAATTATTGTGAGTCAAAAATTGTGAAAAAAAATACTATGGTGTGAAAATAAGTGAAGAAGATTTAATCCAGATGAGAATGAAGACTTCCTACGTATCGTGTGATTATCGACCAAGAGAACATACATAAGCATCATAGATATATATATATGTTACATGCATGGACATACACAAGATTTTATATTAAGGGTGGATTTCTAAAATTTTAAAAAGAGATAACTTATTAAATTTAAAGGGTAAAAAGAGATTTTCAATAGAAAATATATAGATAAACTTAAAATATATGATAATTCATAATTTTCAGGGGACAATTGTCTTCTACTTATCTCCCCCCAATCCATCATGGTCACATAAATTTACATTTTTGAAAAAACTTTGTTTTCTCTCTCTTGGAGAATGCTTGAAAAAATTTTCTTCAAAACTATTTTTATCTTTTTTGAGATTATTATAAGGATAAACTATGCAAATAGTTCCCTTTGTTAAATATTTTTATCTTTTTTGAGATTATTTTAAGGGTAAAATATGCAATAGTCATCTTTATTAAATACTTTTATCTTTTCTGATATTATTTTAAGGGTAAACTATGTAAATAGTCCCCTTTATTTTCGGTCTGATCGATTTTGATCATCAATTTTTTAATTAAGCGCATTTGGTGTCTTACGTTATTGATTCATTTTGTTTAAGTCCTTTAGCCGTTAATTTTCGTTAACTCATTAATAGAAATATTACGTGGTCATTTAAAAATAATAAATAAATCCACTTAAATCGCCTGTAAATGACGTGGAAATAAAAGTTTATTAAAAAATTAAAAAAAAAAATCACAAGATTCACGTTTCTTCTTCTTAGGTTATGTACTTCCAATGAGTCAATAACTCATACACTCGACACCACCAAATGAAAACTAGAGGTGATTTTTCAAAAACCATACCCCAGAAATCCTTTTGCTTTCCCTCTTAATTTCCCTATTAAAGAAACAAGCATATAAACAATTATATCTCTTTTCATTCAAGCTTTGGCCCAAAAATTATCTACAGTTGTTTGTGAGTGGATGGACTAGGTAGCAACAAAATTTAAAGAGAAGGTTCGAGAAAGAAAGCCTTTCATGTCGACAAGGGCTAAAAAAGATCATCAATTGTCTGTTTGCTTATACACCCGTTTGTCCCTTAGTGATTGAACAGAAAAACGTAAACAAGCTTTGTTGTTGCATAACTTTTGTTCAAGCTTATATGTAAAAAGCAAGGCTTCAACTCCGTACTTGTGTAAACCAAAGTTGTTTTATTATTGATATCGTTCATTATTAAGGTTATGACAACTTTGCTTTGAATGTTCCTTGAATCTTCTTGGGAATCTAGTAAATACAAAAGAATTAAAAAGTGCTTGCACTGTTTCATGATCAGTATGTGATTTTAATTTTTTAAAAGAATTGATTGTTGCAGAAAAGATTTAGTTTCGGACCTAAGAATTTGATGTTTTTATATATATATTCAAGTGTTTTTTCTTTTATATGTAATTATTTTAAAGAAACTAAAAAGGGGTTATGAAGTTGAGCTTTCTTCGATATCTGTAGATGATATCCTAATGTTGACGAACCTGTTCTCATTTATTGTCTTTGGTGTATTCGAGGGCTTCATCGTGTCAACACACATTTTTCGTCCTACTAGGATTTAAACTCTTAAAAATAGGATAGAATTTTAGGATTCAAACTCCTAAAAATAGGATAACATTTTGCTAGGATTCAAACTCCTAAAAATAGGATAGAGTTCTACTAAGATTTAAATTCCTAAAGATAGGATCCACAAGCACTATAAATAGTCATTGTAACTCACCATTGTAACACACGATTTACACATAAAACATAGAGGAAAGCACGGGAAGATACAAAGGTAAAACTATTGTAAAGGATTTGAAAAGGAAATAAAAGGTAGCATTTTCTTTTTTCTTTCTTTTGCATGTGCACGTTATTTTTCTTGAGATTTGGTTCGAATAACCCAAAACGTGGGTTGCGCCGATGACCAAAATGGGTGGGGTTTCGAAGTTTCGAACCTAGATCTACCCCGAGGCTTATTTTTAAAAACCGGTTTGATTTTCGGTTAAAGGAGGGGAAGAGCTTTTTAAAAAAATCTATATTAGTCCCTTTATTTATTATATGAATATTTTATTCATTTATTTTTATTATTCATGTTATTATTATTATGTATATATATATATAATTATTTTCATTTATTTTTTTACTATATTTTATTATTATTATTATATATATATATATATATTTAATATTTTACTTATAAGTCTAATATTACTATATATATATTATAATTATCTTTATCTAGTCGTATATATTTTTTATACTTTTAATAGTTTATTTATATACCTATTATTAAATATATATATTCTTAATTATTTTTATTTGATTATATCTTTATTTATGTAATATATCTTATAACTTTATAACTTTATATTATTTTTTATTATTTTTGTTTTTTTATTCATTATTATTATATTATTATTTTCTTTAAAAAAAATATTGTGTCTTTATCATTATCATTATTAAACATTATATTATATACTACTAACCTAGATGGTCCATTTTTTTTGTCTTATTTCTTACTAAAGCCCCCCACTTTCGGTGAATTGGGAGGGTAGCTTTTCTATTTTTAAGTATTTAGTGTATATATATAGCTTATTTATTTTATTAATACTTTGATATATATATATATATATTTATATTTTTTTTCTTTTTTCAAATATTACTATATATAATTATTACTTTACTATTATTTTCTTACTTATTTATTTTATTTTTCCCTTGTATCTTATTTGTTTTCTTTACCTTGTTTATCTAACACATTTCTCGATTCTTTTTAAAGGATATTTTCAAATTAATCAAGGGTAAGTAATTAGGATTGAAACTTTACCTTTTAATTTAACTTGTTATTTTTCTTAATTAAGACAACTGGAAATTACGTAGTACCGAAAGGGCGGTTCAAGGGTGCTAATCCTTCCTTAACCGTAACCGACTCCCGAGCCCGACATATTTCTGGTAAGACGCATATCATGTAAGAAATAGGGTATCCGATCAACCCATTTATTTTTAAATAAATGATCGGTGGCGACTCCAATCCACATTTTTCTAAGTAGAAGCCCAATTCCGGGAACCAACCAAAAGACGGTTACGACAGCTTGGCGACTCCGCTGGGGACACAGGTAAGTGAGTCAGGCTAAGGTAATTTCCAGTTGTCTTTTTAACGAAAAGGGTAAGTTTAAATTTTAAGGTAATATTTCGATCCTTTTTACTCACTTTTGATTATATTTTCGATTAAATAGTTGGACTAATCGTTTTCTCATGATTTCAGCCTTCAAAGTTTTTTTTCATCTAAGGCTCTATACCCGAGCTCCAAACCCTATTTTAAGTGGGGGTGAAAGCGACGCCTTCGTGTGAATTTATTCACTGTGCGGGCCTAGCAAGTAGCCTTCGGGATTCATATACCTTATGTCTTCGTGTGAATTTATTCACCGTGCGGGCATAAGGGAATGTGTCCTCTCGAGTTTAACTTAGTCCATACAAGCCTGTGATGGGTTTAGGACTAAGGGTCTGGCAAGCCCAAGGGGGCACCGGCAAGGAGAACTCGGGTACCGTTTTTTTAGAACATAAACCGGGAGATGATGGAGAATTAGAGCCCACCCCAAAACCTCATTCCAAACCTTAGGCTGCTTTGATTTTATTTCCTGCCTTACTTTATGTTCAAAGCATGCGAACTAGACAAATATGCGATTAGGATTTGTTTGTGATTAGCATGCGGGATAGAGATCATGTCCGGGTAGGAATAATAAGCATGTGGGGTAGATATCATGTGGGGTAGGATTTTTCATTTTCATGATCGTTTTTTATTATTTTTCACCTCATTAACTTTTTTCATCTTTCTTTTCTTTTCTTTTATTTTCATCACTTGCATCATTTAAAAGAGGTATTGATCCACTAAAATGTGTTTGTTAAAACTCGAATAATCTGAATCCATGAACAAAGGTGTTGTAATACAAGAGATGAAAATACAAAGGATAGTCTACAAGGCGACTATGTGTCACATTCAATCCAGAAGACGTGGTGCCCACAATTGAAGAGTATATCACTCTGCTGCATTATAAAGGACTCAGAATGAACCGGGTCTACATCAAGCACAATGAAAGCTTATCTTTGAAGAACTGACTGGAAGAGGTTGCAGGGGCAGGATGAAGGTTATGTATCTTGGAAGTCCCTTTGAACACGACAATGGCAAAATGATAGCTGAAATTGGAGACCATTGCTGGCGAATTCAAGAAACAGATTATTGAACTTCACATAGTTCCTATCAATTAAGGGCTCCAATGACGAATTCGTTGGGAACAGGCTCAACAAAAGTAGGTGCTCGAGATGCGATCATTCGAGACTTCTTGGACCAATACGAAAAATAACTCAACATTTTCACGGTTCATCCAGAGAGGCCGGAGCGGTTCGACAGGTTATTCAACCGGTGAAAGACGAAAGCAGAAGACTAGTCAACATGTCAGAAGCTGTTAGGATATTTTTGTCTCTTAAAAGATAAAACATTTTTGTCCCCAATAAGGATTATTCATAATAACAGACACATTTCTTGGATCAATGCCTCGAACATTTCATGCATTCTTGCATTTTTTCATCTTCATCTACATTTTTAAGCATTTTCATAAACATGAAATTTCTTCCTAGATGATTCGATGAAGTGGATTTAACCACATGGAAGCAAGATTGTAACCTTAAAGAACAAAACTGAAAACAATACAGTAGGAGCCTGATCAGCTGATTGTAGGACAAAGCATGCCATGAAGATCTAAAGAATCTCCATATCCTAAGGGCTACGATGTTGAAGCTGTTAGCTGTTACCACATAAGAAACCCCAAACATTCCTCTAAAAACTGTAAGGCACTTGTCGAAGGGGTATACCATTTGCACTTAGAGGATTGTTTTGTTTAAACACGTCTTTGATCTTTCATGTTTACTTAATCTTTTAAAGGATTGAATTTATGCTACTTTCTAAAGTGAAGCAATTGAACAAATTTTAATCTTTAGTTCTTCGAATATTAAATGAATTAAGGATTCTTTTAATTCTTCAAGAATTATAGATTTTTGACATATGGCAAGATTAGACCTTTCTTACCCTATCTCAAACCCCAAAATAAAATACCTCGATTTTTTTTACCCAAAATAACTCATGACCATTACTAAAAAACCAAATTTTTACATTACCTCCCTTTGAAATTCTTGAACATTGCATTTATCTTTTTGATACACCTGTACCTTTCTTTGAGTCAATAAGATCACACCATTATCCTTTTAGACTCAAAATTAACCTTTTCTTACCATTAAAACCCAAGGCATTGAGTTGTTCATTTGAATATGAGCATTCTTCTAAAGACACAACTTGGGGCATCTCGCGGGGAGCCTGAACATTGAGACATGTTGGGAGCAAGGAGCAACAAAAAACAATTCATTCGAAGTAATCCTATCATGCATTAATTACACTGTTTTCATGTGAATAGAATTAATCCTGCAAATCTATCCCCCTGGGGATACCTCTTTTGTGAGGACTTCCATGTATGAAATGATGAACGACTTTCTTTCTTTATCCTTTCACAACAGGAGAAAAAATATATCCATTGTGTCCCCTTTTGAGCCTATAATATTTTTCTTCTGATTCAACCCTAACCAAAGATCACCCTCCACACTGGGAGGAAATATAGAAGAAATCTACTCACATGAGTGAAGACATCAATCCAAAGGAGATACCACGAGGTGGACCAAATGACAAGTGCAAAGATCCAATCAAGAAGAAAAAAGAAAAGAAGCAAAAAAAACAAAGAAAAAACAAAGAAAAAAGAGAAACAAGAACAAAAGGAAAAAAGGAAAAAACAAGAATAAAAAAGAAAGATGAACAAAAAGCACATGCAAATATTCCCTAACGACAAATGGCACATCAATCTTCAAACTATGAGATTGATCAAACACAATCATTCTCGAATCTCTGAATCACTTCACTCGAAGATCATGGAACATCCAGAGAAAATCCAGAGAAACACATATGAGCAGATTCAAATTGAGCAAGATAGGATTGAAGGCATCAGAATGAATTGATCCTTGGTTCAACACCCTGAAACACTTGTTTGGGACTATTTATCATTTTCTTTCATAACCATGAACCCTGGCCTACATTACGTGCCTTAAAAGTCCCTTCTAATCATACATGGATTTTTAAACAGAAGAGACTATCTTCAGATTTCATCCCGCCCATCAGGATTAATCTTTGTTTGCAAAAAACAATGTAATTAATGCATGGTAGAGAAAAATAACAAAGGGGGGTTCAAGACGTACATCCTTAGTAGCGTCTTGAAACCAAAGGAGGGTTCGAGTTGAAAACCTGAAAAGGCGGCTCGAATATAAAAATTGTGCAACTGAGGCGATCACACAAATTCCTTGATAAGGCATCGCACAATCCGAGTGTGACCACAAATACTGGGAGTCAAAGAACACTTCCAGTAGAGGAGCATGCAGGCTATCCCATCAAACATTTGAGCATCAAATGCCAAACCTTTGAGCATCAAATGCCAAACCTTTGACCAAACACAATAACCTGAGACTTTTTATCCTTTCCTTACTTGACTATCTCCCAAAGATAGCTTGGATCTTGGCAGTTGTCGAATAGCTATAATTTATTGAAGGATTAACATTGTAATTAATTCTTTGATATCCGATGAACTCTAGTTTTATGATTCGTCTCAATTGTAAAACCGTGATAGGGGCAATATTTTTAAAACTTGAGATTAAACATTTTTTGAAACTCTTTTAATTGATATTTTCATAAAAGAGAAAGAAAAACATTTTTTTTTCAAACAAGACAGTCTCTCTAGAGTGGATCTTGGTAAATGACATGTGACTCTCAAACACAAACCTCATGCTTAGAATCAATGATGAAACAAGAAATAAGGAACATTTGGGGTATCTTTGAAGATTCAACATCAAATATTGGGGCATTTTTGGATATTGAGGCATCTTTGGGGATTCAACATCCTAATACGAATTATCAGACCTTTTTCAGGAGATAAAATATAACCAATTCATGTTACATGCATCTTATGCATACATTTTAGAGCATCATATCTATCATTTTCTTTCCACGTACATAATTTTTACAGCTTTAGAGTCAAGTTCGACTTCAAGACGAAGGATACTCGATTCAAAAGCACCTTTACAGATTGATGTCGATTGCTTAGCTCAGCAGCAAGAAGCTACACTTCAACCAACTCAACAGATAGAAAGATCGACATTCATTTTCAGATTCGACATTTCCAATATAAATTCGATCTCGCTTGAGACAGTCTCATTTAATGCAGATGATTATCTCACTTGAGATTGCTTTTTTAAAACAAATTTTGTCTCCCTTGAGACAGTTTCTCTTGAAACATAAACATTGAAAACATTTCCCTTGAAATAAATTTCGTCTCTCTTGAGATAGTTTCCCTTGAAACAAAATTTTGTCTCTCTTGAGACAGTTTCCCTTGAAATAAATTTTGTCTCTCTTGATACAATTTCCCTTGAAACAAAATATTTGAATATGTTTTCTTTGAAACAAATTTCGTCTCCCTTGAGACAGTTGCTTTTGGAACTAAGTTTTGTCTCTCTTGAGACAGTTTCTCTTAAAACAAATTTCGTCTATCTTGAGACAGTTTCCCTTGAAACAAAATCTTTGAATTTATTTCCCCTAAAACAAATTTTGTCTCCCTTGAGACAATTACTCTTGAAACACAAAATCTTCAAATTTATTTCCCTTAAAACATAATTTTGTTTCCCTTGAGACCGTTTCTCATGAAACAACAGATATCTTTGAGATCGTTTCCCTTGAAACGAATTATATCTCTTTCAAGACAACTTCTTTTGAAGCATCATCTGAACCGTTACACTCAGCTCAGGCACATACTTGAGATGGTCGAGAAGCATTTCTCAAATCAAAAATAGAATGTGCACATCAGATTTGAACATTTGAAGAATTCAAGATCATGGATCAAAATTTGAAGATTCAAGAATCAAGATTCCAGATAGGCAACTGGTGATCGAGATGTCTCTCAAGAGCCCCAAGATAACATATGTTGCATATGCATTTTAGGCACACCTAAGAGCATTGCATCCATAGCATCACATATATGCATAACTTTTTCAGGTTTTAGCTAGAGTCAATTTCAACTTCGCGGCGAAGGATATTGAACTCAAAGCGACACAATTTTCTCGAGAGTGGATTTCAACTTCACGACGAAGGATATCTAGCTCGAAGCCAAACTTCACAATAAAGGGGTCTCCACGGTTTCAACTTCACGGCGAAGGGAATTGTGTCCACCCGCAACATACAATACTTGGATTTCAACTTCACGACGAAGGATATTCAAGTCAAGGCTCAACTTCACAACGAAGGGGCCATCCGCGATTTTAACTCCATAACGGAGGATATCGTGGCACTCGAGACAACACAAGTTCAACTTCACAACGAAGGGACGGCTGGTTGTCAACAAACAACTTCTCAATTTCAGAGCCAATTTCAACTTCACAACGAAGGATATTGGACTTCAGACAACGCAAGTTCAACTTCACGACGAAGGGACCGCTGCTTGTCAAAAACAACTTCCCAATTTCAGAGCCAATTTCAACTTCACAACGAAGGATATTGGACTCCAGACAATGCAAGTTCAACTTCACGACGAAGGGACCGCTGCTTGTCAACAACAACTTCCCAATCTTAGAGCCAATTTCAACTTCACGACGAAGGATATTGGACTCGAGACAACACAAGTTCAACTTCACAACGAAGGGACGACTGGTTGTCAACAAACAATTTCCCGGTTCCAGAGCCAATTTCAACTTCACGACGGAGGATATTGGACTTGGAACAATGCTACTTACTTGGATTTCAACTTCACGACGAAGGATATCCAACTCAAAGAAGGATTATCTGCCATCAAAATTGTCGAGTTCGACTCCATTCAGCTCGATGACACATCAATCGCACTACTTTCCGGTTGCAGTTGAGGTTTTCAAGTCGAGAAGAGGACCTGGGTTAGCCGTGCCTTAGTGACAAACAACCATTTTCAAACAGCATAGCTTAAGTCAAGAAAAAGCTATCTGTTAATGAAGATTTCTGAGTTCGATTTCGATCCAAGGTCTTTAAACCGAGAAGAAGACCGAAGGGTAACGGGAAGCCACGTGCTGATTCAAATTCCGAACGACGGCTTTAATTTCATATCATTTCAAGATGAACTCGACTTCACGATGGAGGAGTCATCCGTAACTCAATTCGAGAGGGAGTTATTGAAACATCAGAGTTAATTTTCAACTCCACTGAACGAAAAGTGTGTCTTTTAATCTTTGCCCTATCCCCGTTACACGACTATGGGCAAAGAGGGGCAGCTGTCAACACACATTTTTCGTCCTACTAGGATTCAAACTCCTAAAAATAGGATAGAATTTTAGGATTCAAACTCCTAAAAATAGGATAACATTTTGCTAGGATTCAAACTCCTAAAAATAGGATAGAGTTCTACTAAGATTTAAATTCCTAAAGATAGGATCCACAAGCACTATAAATAGCCATTGTAACTCACCATTGTAACACACGATTTACACATAAAACATAGAGGAAAGCACGGGGAGATACAAAGGCAAAACTATTGTAAAGGATTCGAAAAGGAAATAAAAGGTAGCATTTTCTTTTTTCTTTCTTTTGCATGTGCACGTTATTTTTCTTGAGATTTGGTTCGAATAACCCAAAACGTGGGTTGCGCCGATGACCAAAATGGGTGGGGTTTCGAAGTTTCGAACCTAGATCTACCCCGAGGCTTATTTTTAAAAACCGGTTTGATTTTCGGTTAAAGGAGGGGAAGAGCTTTTTAAAAAAATCTATATTAGTCCCTTTATTTATTATATGAATATTTTATTCATTTATTTTTATTATTCATGTTATTATTATTATATGTATATATATATATATAATTATTTTCATTTATTTTTTTACTATATTTTATTATTATTATTATATATATATATATATTTATTTAATATTTTACTTATAAGTCTAATATTACTATATATATATAATTATCTTTATCTAGTCGTATATATTTTTTATACTTTTAATAGTTTATTTATATACCTATTATTAAATATATATTCTTAATTATTTTATTTGATTATTTCATTATTTATGTAATATATCTTATAACTTTATAACTTTATATTATTTTTTATTATTTTTGTTTTTTTATTCATTATTATTATATTATTATTTTCTTTAAAAAAAATATTGTGTCTTTATCATTATCATTATTAAACATTATATTATATACTACTAACCTAGATGGTCCATTTTTTTTGTCTTATTTCTTACTAAAGCCCCCCACTTTCGGTGAATTGGGAGGGTAGCTTTTCTATTTTTAAGTATTTAGTGTATATATAGCTTATTTATTTTATTAATACTTTGATATATATATATATATATTTATATTTTTTTTCTTTTTTCAAATATTACTATATATAATTATTACTTTACTATTATTTTCTTACTTATTTATTTTATTTTTCCCTTGTATCTTATTTGTTTTCTTTACCTTGTTTATCTAACACATTTCTCGATTCTTTTTAAAGGATATTTTCAAATTAATCAAGGGTAAGTAATTAGGATTGAAACTTTACCTTTTAATTTAACTTGTTATTTTTCTTAATTAAGACAACTGGAAATTACGTAGTACCGAAAGGGCGGTTCAAGGGTGCTAATCCTTCCTTAACCGTAACCGACTCCCGAGCCCGACATATTTCTGGTAAGACGCATATCATGTAAAAAATAGGGTATCCGATCAACCCATTTATTTTTAAATAAATGATCGGTGGCGACTCCAATCCACATTTTTCTAAGTAGAAGCCCAATTCCGGGAACCAACCAAAAGACGGTTACGACACATCGACAGAATCAGGCTCGAAGCCGGTAATTATGAAAACGTACAACTTACTATTTCTAAGCGAATCAAATAGCCTGTTTTGACTTTACAGAAATTGAATCTGATACATACCTTTTTTACAGGTTGAAGAAAAAGAGGAGGAGCGGAGTTAATGGTTAAGAGACTAAAATTAAGCAGATCGATAATATAAGTGACCAAACCTACTTAATTAACTTAATTGATCAAAGTGGATCAAACAAAAAGCAAAAGGGATTATTCACAAAGTTTACCTTATTTTAACTATCTTGGTGACGTCTTTAAAATTTTCTCTTCAAAAATTTGTCTTTCTAAATCCAAATCTAAATGGTGTCCGTCAGCATTTCGTGCGGTGCCAATATTTTATTTTTAAAGGAGAGTTAAAACTTGAACGGGTTAGAGCGAGAGGTTACCGAAAACTTTGGCCTTAAATTTCAACGGACTATATATATATATCCATGGACAAAAAAAGACTTGCAAATAGGGGTGTGTAAAAATATTTGATTCGATTGATCTGATCCGTTGATTCGTTGATCTGAACTTAAAAAAATCGGGTAATTTTCTAAACAAATTACCCGATCGGAGAGGATATCTGACCCAAAATTTCCCGAGTCGGGCCCGAGTCACAAAATTAAATTTTTTCGGATAGCTGGTTACCTGAGTACCCGATTAGTTTTTATTTTTATTTTATTATATATATATAATATAATGAATTATTTATATTATGTATTATTAGATTTTGTATTTTAAATTTTTAAATTTTATGTTCGGATGTTTGACTATATAATTCGAAGTTTCAAATATTTAAATTTTGTGTATATTTTTTAAAATTAATAATTTAAAAATAAATAAAAAACCGAATATCGGGTGCCCACAACATCCGAATCAGGACTCAGACCGAAAAATTATCGATCCGGATATTACGAGTACCGGTAATCGATACCCAAAAATCCGATTACCCGGATTTGCACACCCTAGTTGCAAATTAGTCACCATTCTCCCGATTCTGCTTTCGCTTTTACAATTTCTTCCAGGATTATTTCTCTTTCGTTCCCCCTTTTTTTTTCCAATTTTTCCTTTAAGTAAAGGTAATCGGCATCACTCTCTCATCGTCAATCGATATTATTTTCAATCATTCGCTTTATAATTCAATATACTTTGTTATTTTTCAGGTTCCGACTTCTTGGATGAGGTGAAAAATAAAAGAGGAAAAGAGACAGTTGGATTTTGGAGATTTAATCGTAAAATAATTGGTGTAATTTGAAAGAAATAAATTAAAGGGAGTACAGATAGTAAAATAATTAGAAAATGGAGACGGAGTTTGATTACTCGTTCAAGTTGCTGATGATAGGAGATTCAGGCGTCGGAAAGAGTAGTCTTCTTTTAAGTTTTACTGCCGGTACCTTTGATGAACTCTCTCCCACTATCGGTCAGTACTCATCCACGCTATTTTATTGTTAAAATTTGTTTACGACGCATAATTTATTTTTGAATTATCTTGATCTAAATTCTAGGCTTCTTTGGTTAGCTGTTTTGTTATTGAGGAGGGCATATGAATTATGTTTAACATATTTCAATAATTTTCTTTTATCTTCATATCCGTTTTAGATATTATTAGTTGTACGAGTCATGCATGTAAATTCTACATGAATATTTGTTTACGAGTTTTATCAACGAATATTTGCAGTTTTTTTTTCTTTGGAAATAAGATGAAAGAATAGTAAGCATGTTCTGTAGGGGTTGATTTTCAGGTGAAATATGTAAAATCAAGTATGTGCCACTGAGTTTTAACACATGTTCTGCAGTTAGAAACAGTGCCCACATATGATTTTGAGCCTAACTGTTACCACATGTAAAATTTCATTGCCCACTATCGTAAATTCGCGTTGCATTTCACGTTGCGATAGTTGAAAATCGCGTTGCGATTTTCCATTTCGCGTTGCGATAGTTGAAAATCGCGTTGCGATTTTCCATTTCGCGTTGCGATATTCCATTTCGCGTTGCGATAGTTGAAAATCTCGTTGCGATTTTCCATTTCGCGTTGCGATAGTCTACAGTTGTCGTTGCGATTTTCCAAATTCGTTGTGATAGTTAAAAAAAAGATTTTATTTCTTAAGAATTTTCTCTAAAAAGATAGTATCCGCACGGACGTGTCGAAGACACGTATTAACGCGATTTTCAACTATCGCAATGCGAAATGCAACGTGAATTTGCGATAGTGGAGATCACAATGCGAATTAAAGATCGCATTGCGATTTTGTTGGTCATTTTCGCAAATCCAAAAAAAGTTGGTCAAAATCGTATATTATCTAAGATTTTTGGTCACTGAGGTTATTTTCTCTATTTTGAATGGTGGTAGGGAAGCTCTGTAGTCCATCAGTAAAACCATGCGAGCTCTTCCTTGTGCTATATTTTTGTTATCAGATCCACCCCCTTCTTTTTTAACAATGGCAACGGGATCTTACTAATAAGGGAATGAGTCAAAATTACAACGTATCAGAATAAAGAGATAAATTTGGAGACGATAGTCACTAAAATACTCAAACAAAAGTAAATAATAAATCTAAAAATACGAAGAAAATTAAAATCTTGCATAACCTTCATACAAACTCCTTGTCTTTGTTGAATGATACACTTGACGAAGTAATAAAGGAGTGGAGAGCAAACCAAATAATCTCGCAGGTTGCTTCGCTACACAATTAAAAATTACATTAGCAAACAACCTTTTATCAAAATAGGGGATATGATTATATGTGACCACCACTAACCAATCAAAAAATAAACTTTACTATATAGCCATGCCATTATGTGGTCTCTTATTTTTAAGGGTAAAGTACACCAATCATCAATGAACTTTACTCTATCTTATTTCACTCAATGTACTTTAACTCCTTTCAATTTTCTCACTGAATTTAACACAATTATCATTTTTTATCAGTCTGTCGTTAAATATTTAAAGGCGTTAAAACGACGCCGTTATAGAAAAACAAAATTTTCACAAAAAAGACATCGCTTTGCATCTATACAGAAGTTCATTTATAACGTCATTTAGTGAGAAAACGGCTGAGGGACCAAAAATGTTAATTGTGTTAAATTCGGTGAGGAAATTGAACGGATTTAAAGTACAATGAGTGAAATGTGAGAAAGAGTAAAACTCAGTGATGATTGTTGTAATTTACCCTTTTTAAATAACTTTAAAAGTTAAAAACTCTGTGAGGATTTAATAAATACGTTTCATGTCTGATTCATTAAGGATTGAACATGAAAATATAATTAGATTATATATGATCTATGCAATATCAATAAAAGCTTAGGTTGGGATCTAAAACTCAAATGCATGATAAACCCAAAAAAATATTGTTACATAAAATTGTACTATTTACTATATTTTTGAAAAATTGTTGTTGGAATTATTTTTTAGTATCAATAGTTATGAATTTTAAATTTTATATGAAATGGTAAGATAAATTACTATTAAATATTATACTATCAACAATGATTTTAAAAATGTTGTTACTTAAATTAATTTCTTAGATATTAGTTAAAACAATATGATTTATCGTTATGAGTTCTTAATCAAATACGTGACAATAAATTTTGTTTTTTTTTTTGAATGATTAAGAGAGATCAGTATCTTAACAATACTAAGCTACATACCACCTATTTCCGCTTGGGCAATCATCCTCCGGTAACACTTGTATGGACTCAGGTAGGTTTTTTCTTATTAATCTAGACTAAATATAACGCAGTATTTGTTCAAAGATAACACTCAACCATTTGACATTAAACGCTCACATTGTTAGAAACTTTGAAACTAAGAACAAGAACACAAGTTGGATTGAATGACTTGATTTTATTAACAATAACTTTGGCTTAAATAGCCATTCAATACACGATCTTAACAAAAACGAAAAAGCATCCCACTTAGCGAAAATAAAGCTAAGTGGTAACAGAGACTTGAAACAAATCAAATACATTCCCTAAAAACTAGGATTTTATTCTAACAGAAAACAACTGTAAACTCCTTCATTTCCTTCCTTAAACTAAGTGTTGTGAAGCAATTAGTTTATACCAGAAATTTCACATACGCCCGCCCAGCAGCTTTCGAAGCTTCTGAAAAACTTAAAGCTTCAATGGTTTGGTCATTATGTCCGCCACCTGATCCTGACTCCCACAATGAACTAATTCAATTGAACCCTCCTCATTAAGATTCCTTAAGAAATGAAACCTCACATCAATATGCTTGATGCGACCATGCATAATTGGATTTTTAGACAGCTTAATGGTTGAATTGTTATCACACATCACAATAGTACAACCTCCATCAGAATGTCCCAGTTCCTTTAAAATTTTCTTCATCTAGACTCCTTAACAAGCACAGACTGCAGCTGCCGCAAACTCAGCTTCTGTGGTTGATAAATTCACAATAGGTTGTTTTTTAACACCATGAAACAACACTTGAATTCATTAAAAACACATAACCAGATGTACTCTTCCTGTCTTCCATATCTCAAGCGTAGTCGCTATCCGTAAACGCCAACAACTCACAATCTCCTCCTTTCTTATAATGAATTCCATAGTTCATAGTTCCTTTTAAGTATCGAAGTGCTCTCTTAGCTTCCTGTAGATGAATCTCTATTGGTTTTTCCATATATCTACTTATGAGACAAATAACAAACATTATGTCAGGTCTTGTGGCAGTGAGATACATTAAACAACCCACCAGCTGCTTGTAATACGTCTCATCAACAATGTCTCCATTTTGGTCTTTGCTTATTTTAAAACCTGAAACTATTGGACTGCCCACCGAATTACTTTCCATCATACCAAACCTTCTCAAAACCTCTAATGCATATTTCATTTAGCATATATAAATACCATTAGACTATTGTAGCACCTCAATCCCAAGAAAAAACTTCATCTTTCCCAAGATAGACATATCAAACTCTCTTAACATAAAACTTTTAAATTCAGACATCATAACTTCATCATTACCAGTAAAAAAACATAGACACTTACAATGATAATTTTTCCTTCTCTGCTTCTCTTTGTGAATAATGTTTTCTCGTTGTTGCACCTTTTAAATCCTTCACTAATGAAATGTGTTTCGATTCGACCAAACCAAGCTTGTTGAGCTTGTTTTAATCCATACAAGGCTTTGTGCAACTTGTAAACTAGATGTTCACTGCCCTTTTTTCATATCCACTTGGCTGCTCCATATAAACATTTCACTCAACTCACTATGGAGAAAAGCTGACTTGACATCCAGCTGAAAAATCATCCAGTTTTTCTATGCAGCTAGAACAATAATCATCCTTACTGTATCCATCCTTGCCACTGGTGCAAAAACTTCTGTATAGTCCACTCTATACTTCTGAGAGTACCCTTTAGCAACCAAACGACCCTTGTACTTATCGATCTTTCCATGCTCATTGTATTTGGTTTTGTAAACCCACTTCACTCTTATTCTTTTAGCCCTAGCTGACAGCTCAGTGGGTGTCCATGTTTGGTTCTTTTTGATGGATTTGATTTCACTATTCATGGCCAATCTCCATGTTGTACTCTTCACAGCTTCCTCAAAATCTAGTGGACCAGTTGACACCACCAATGCCATATGAACTTCATCCTCAAATAGAACTTCACCACTAACATAATCACCCATCCATGTAGGAGGTCTCCTTTCACAAGATTGCCTCAACACCCTCATTCTCTCTTCACCCTCACTAGAACCATCTTTCTCTTCTCTAACTCTCTCATCACAAGTAGTTCATACCTCTCAATTAGTATTTTATCCATTCCCATTTTCACTCACCCCTTCTTCATTCTCGTCATCTTCACCATCACCCCATTCTAAATCTACTACTATATGTTTTTCATAATTCACATCCCAATCCCATTGCTTTTCTTCTTCAAAAATTATATATATACTCACAACAACGCTCTTAGCAATAGGATTGAATATCCTGTAACCTTTTGATTCCTCACTAACTCCTAATATCACACAAGTAACACTTCTATTATCAAGTTTAGTCCTCCTTTCTTTTGGAACATGAACGTGTGCCATACAACCAAAAACCCTCTACTAAGGGTTTCACTCCACTCCAAGCCTCATCTGGTGTAGCATCCTTGACTGCCAATGTAGGACACTTGTTTAGGACATAAACAGTCCAGTTCACTGTCTCCGGCCAAAAATTGTTGGGAATGTTATTGTCAGATAACATAGAACGAACCATGTTCATCATGGTTCTATTTTTCCTTTCAGCTACACCTTTCTGTTGCGGAGTATAAGCGGTGGTTAGCTGCCTCTTGATCTCACTTTGTTTGCAAAAATCATTGAACTCATTTGAATTGAATTCTCCTTCTCTATCAATACGAAAACACTGAACAAATATTCATGCTTCTTTTTCAACCATAGTCATAAAGCATTTAAAAAAGTGTAAAGCCTCTGACTTCTCTACCAAAAAATACACCCATGCTTTTCTACTATAATCATCAATGAATATCAAAATGTACCTCTTGTTTCTGTTAGATGTAGGAGTGATCGGACCATAAATATCTGCATGAATAAGTTTCAGCTTCTGAGTTTCTCTCTAAGTACTCTTCTTTGAAATAGGGTCACAGTGTTGTTTCCCGTTGATGCAATAAGTGCATGTCACACTTGAGGCATGGAATTGAGGAAGTCCACGTACCATCTTTTTGTATAGAAAGGTTATCAAACCCTTATAACTCAGATGTCCATACTTCCGATGCCAAAGGTTAAACAAGTTTTGAGTTCTTGTGTGAAGGCATTGATCAAATTGTACTTAAAAAGGAACTTGAGACTGAGGCAGCAATATAAACATTTGGCACTCATGTTGGTTTAAATTATCAAACCCTTCTTTGGATGAAATATTTTACACATCATTTCCTTGATCAAAATAGCCCCTTGATCAAAATAGCCAAGCCTTTCTCTTGCAACTGTCATATGCTCAAGAGATTATTTCTCAATTCTGGAATAAACTATACCTCAGTAACAACATGATTTACTCCATTCAGCAGCAACTTCAAACTTCCCTTTCCCATCACATCCATCTTAGTTTTGTTCCCTAATTTTACTGAATGTCAAAAGTTTTCATCAATTTCATTGAACATAGTTCGATCGTCGCTCATGTGATTAGAATACCTTGAATCAATGAACCATGCATCTTCTCTTCTGGTCTTATACAACTCCACATAAGACATCAAAAGCATTTCTTTTTCCTCATCAAACTCTGCAAAATTTGTAATACCCCAAAATTTTGGTTAGTGACCAAAATATAAATTTTGAAAGTTAGATAGCCAAAGTAGAAAATTAGGAAAAATTTAAGGACCTAAGTAGAAATTTTCTCAAAAAGAATTTTTATTCTATAAATGGATTTGATGAGTGACCGAAATTGTAATTTTTAAAAGTATTTTAGCCTGTAAATGAAAAGTTTGGATTAAAACAAATATTTTAGTGGGAAATCAGATTTTGGTATGAGAATTGTGTTAAAAGTTATAAAGCAGTAAAGTTCGGTATTGAAATAGAATATTCAGATCGAATTGGAATTTTACGAAAATTTGAAGGATGTTATAAAATGGTTGGAAATATTATTTTAATATTTTAGATTAGAGAAATTTGGCTCACAAATGTGCAATTTTTCAGATTTGACCGAAACAGTGGAATTTAGTGACTAAAATGCAATTTTTGAAAATTGCATGAAAAATTTCGTAAGTGAAAGTCAAGTTGGTTCATCTTTGACTGTGGAAGATGATAAGGTTTATGTGGCTTGGTATTAATGTAAATATCAAGTTCATTAAGGGTAATTTAGCATTTAATGAATTTTTAATTCATTAAATAATGAAGAAAGATGAAGAATTTTTAAGGATATTTCTTCATCTTCATCAGAATGGTCGTGGGTTCTTGCAAAGGTAAGAAAACATTTTGTTTCTATTTTTGAACAATTTTCTTAGGATTTTGAGTTATGCTGTAAAATAGAAAATTGTTCTACGTGAAATGATCTATCATTTGGTACCAAAATTTCATGGTGAAGATAAATGTGTGATGAGATTTTATGATTTGGGGTTATGAAGAGTTCAGTGATTTTAAAGAATTTGGTTGTAAGAATTGATGAAGAACCTAAGGATACAAATTAAGGAAAATAGTTTAGATTTTTGAATCTGACAGTGAGTTTGAAAATTCACCAGAAATTATATAAAAATGATTTGGATGTTATTTTTATATATTTGTGTTCGTATATCAATCTAGTTTTTTTAAAACAAATGGGGATCAATTTCAAGGTATATAAAAAATATATGAATTTTTAACCGAGGAAAGGTCAGAAAATCGGGGCAGTAGATTCTGCACAAAACATATTTTGTCGGTCAACTTTGAAAATTTACCATAAATTGTAAAATATGAACTAGAAGGAGTTATTTATATGGATAGATTCATATGCGAGTCTAGTTTTCATAGGAAGAAACGGAATTAAATTCCAGTATGTATATAAATACAGAATACTAATTCTTTAAATGTAGTGCGAGTTGTCTAAATATGTAAATTTTAGATTTTAAGTGGAAATGGATTAGAAGCTGAAGAGTAATGTTTAAATGGATGATTATGGAATTTATTTTGGAAATGTATTTATATTAGTACAATACTAAAATATGTATCGATATGAATTTATGATTTTGTACAGATCGTGATTGACTCTGTGTTCAAAGCAAATCGAGTATAAAAAAGACTAAGTTGGAGCATAGTGAGGAAATATCTTTTGAAAATTTTAAAGTGTCAAGGTGAGTGCAATACATGCATGACATTGTACATAGATGTTCTATACATCATGTACATAGATATTTTATACATCATCAGGAAGACTTGTGAAAAGTCTACCTTGTTTTATCAGCATGAAATTTTGACATGAATGTTATTTTGGGTATGAACTGCCCTAATGTTTGTTTCATGGTTATACGTTGCCATGGATGATTTAATTCATGACTAAATGCCCAAGTATATTATTGAGGTTCAGTGGTATTAATGGCATGCCATAGAGTCTAGAAGCTGTGAAAATTTAAGTAGTACTAATGTGTATAGTAAAGACACATAGTAAAAGTTAGGTGGGCAAGACTCGACCTTAGCACTACAGTGCAATTTATTAGGTGAGCATGGCTCGACCTTAGCGTTATTACGTCATCTTTGACTACTATATCGGGCATCTCATAGATAAATAAATTGGGCTATAGTTATTGATTAAATGATTATATTTATAACATGTCATGTTGATTTTGGCATGTAAGAAAATCTTATGGTATTGGATGATGACATTTAAATTTTATGCATGAAATGATTGTTATTATCTTAATTGACTCACTAAGTATATACTTAGTGTGTGATGATTTTCACGCATAGGTAAACGTCAGGAGTAGAAATAAGGAGTACTGAGCAACATCAAGAATCGAGAAGTATAATAAAATATCAGTAAGACATCTTTTGATGTAATTCTTACTTATTTAGTGGCATGTACTTATAAATGTTCTAGTTGATTTATTAACTATTTTGGAAATTGTTGTAATGGCTAAACTAAACTATTTTACTCTATTTCATCATGGATGATATTATTTAGTATTAATTTTATAAATGGACGTATTTGATATTTAAATATTATAAAAAAATTATGTGATTTATTATTTTATATTTTATATTATAATTGGAAGAAAAATAAATTTCAAGCCACTTTTGAATTGGGAAATGTTTTAAGTAAATCATGTGACATCTATAACCTGTATTGGTATAAGTATACGGGTCGTAGGTGTTAAATAATTTGCTTCTTTGTTCCAAGAAGGACATTCATACCGAAAATGTCCAAGTTTATGGCATCGATAACACTCCACAGTTGCCTTGTTGAAGTCTGCTCGACCTCTTCTTCTTCCTCTGTAGGTACCATAACCACGACCTCTTCCTCCTTCAGATGTCATTTTCACAGCCTGTTCCTCACTATTTCGTCTATGAAATTTTGCTTCAGATGTCACTTTCAAAGCCTGTTCCTCACCATTTCATCTTTGAAACTTCTGATGCACTATTAATGAGCTTTATAACTCATCAACAATAAGGACATCAATGTCCTTTTACTTCTCAATACAACATACAACATAGTTGAACTTCTCAATTAAAGAGCATAGAATTTTCTCCACCACTTTAACATCATGTATAACTTCTCCATAAGTTCGCATTTTGTTGGCCACTGTCATGGCCCTAGAGAAGTACTTTGTCACTTTTTAACCGGACCTCATCTCAAGAGTTTCAAATTCTCTACGGAGAACTTGAAGATGAGACCTCTTGATCCTTGTATTTTCTTTGAATTTTTTCTTCATGGAGTCCCATATATCTTTGGCAGTATCCTTCTTGAGAATGGTGTCAAGAACGGTTCAGTCGATTGTCTGGAAGAGATAGTTCTTCACTTTAAGATCCTTCAGCTTCATCTCATCATTCTTCTTTCATTGTGCATCTGTTTGCACTGATTCTTGTTGGCTCAATATAGCCAGACTCCACCAGCCCCCAAAATTCCTTAGATCGTAGGAAATTTTCCATCAACATGCTCCAATGATCATAGTGACCATCAAATCGAGGAATGGTTGGCTGTATAAAACTCCATTCCGTAGTCATCTTCTGTGCTGCTGCAAGAACTTCAAAGACTGCTGCTTTGATTTATCAGGCCCAGTGGGAGCCTCTGATACCATATTATTAGAAACTTTGAAACTAAGAACAAGAACATAACAAGCTGATTGAATGACTTGATTTTATTAACAATAACTTTGGCTTAAATAGCATTCAATACATGATCTTAATAGAAAAGAAAAAGCAACCCACTTACCGAAAACAAAGCTAAGTGGTAATAGAATGGATTAAGATTTAATTTACTTAATTTTGAAATTGAAAAAGGCTTAAAAATATTTAAACAAAAAAATGGCAGGCCAAAACTAAGAAGACCTAAAAGAACAATTGAATCTAAAATTTTAGATTTAACAAAATTTAATTTATTTAATTTTAAAATTAAGAGATCATAAAAATAATTAAACTCATTTGGACACTTAATTTTATATTAATCCTTGCTATTATTAATCCAAACATGATGTTAATGTGAATGGTTTTCTATGAGAAAAAAACAAGAACCGTGTCATAGATAGGCATTTTTTTATTATTTGCCATAGGATCTCATTTGGGTTGGTTTTGTATAGCCTAATTTACAAATGAAAATGAGAGGCGTTAAGTTTTGAGAGCAACATCCAGAATCATTTTTTATTGTTAAAATGGGAATGACGTATTTAAAATAAGTTGCACTTTTTCTTTAAACAAATTCACAATCAACTTTTTTAACTTTGTAGGGGCTCTATTTCTAGCCTCTTCCCTCCGCAAAGATAAGCTGTTACCATGTTTCTAACTCTTAGCACACTACTTTAAAACTTCTCCCAGATTATATTCATAAATAAACTTAAGTTATCTACTCAAATTTTTAATTAAAATTAGTTATAATTCTAAACCAAATCAAAGAATAATCAACTAATTTTTTTAATGTTATCAGTCACATTTAAACTGTCACATTAGTATCGCGGACCTCAATTATCATTATAATAAATCCCAAACCAAAAATAAAAATGATGGAAGAAACCATCCAATGTGGTCGTCGAAAGATTGATTCCTAATTTTTGAAAATGAGAGAAAAATAACATGAGTGATATTTACATATTGGAGTCTCTAAAAACGATAAAAATGTTCAAATAATATATTCGAAAAAAAAGAATCGACCACCACTTAATGTTCTTAGATATTTTTTTCAAATAGGACGATATTTACAATGTTCGGAAAAGTCGGCTGGACTACTAGGCGATTTCTTGAAGACCCGGATTAATGGGAAACTTTCCTACACAGGCAGTGACGGAGATATGTAGGAGCTTGGGGCACTCACTCACCCAAAAAAAATCATTAAAGAATATAGGAACAATTACTTATTTAAGCCTTTAAATTTTGAGTTATTTTAATTTTATCTTTCATTTCTATCGTTAATTATACTTTGTCCCATTGAATTAAAATCTTTCCTCCGTTCTTGCATAAATATGATGCAAGAGAACAAGATTTTTAGTAGAAATTACTATATAATCCTAATTCCTAACGACTACCAGAAATCTCTATATAGTCCTGACGACTTCTACCATGTAATGTAATAAAAAAGCATAACTCAAAAAGTAATTTACATAAATATACAAATGCAAGCAATTTACTGTTATTCTTACAGTAAAGTCAATAGTTAGGCAGAGACAACAGCCAAAATGTTTCACATTTGAGCTTGGAAACGCAAAACGAAAGTTGTCAATCTATTGCGTAGCCGAAAAGTTGGACCGCTTTGGATTTTGTAAAGGGTTGGATTACATTATTTTAACCTTTATTGTTACCAATAGAATTTTTTATCCTTTGAGGCCCTTCATGGGGTCTTTTTAAAGTTTCACATACAAATGAGGGTACGTAGAGAAAGAAAGGAATGCATGTACCAAACTTAAATGTCCCATCAACTTGCATGTCAATAAGATCATGGAGTTGCTGTTACTGTTTGTTTTGTATACTTTTCCCAGAATATTGGTGCCCTTTGCATACAACCAGAAACTTTCTTCCACGTGATCTTTGTGGGTCTAACCCTCTTTTCAATCAAGACTTTAAGGTAGATATAGAATAGTAAAATTTCTTTCCTTTGGGAAACTTTAGAGTTAATTATAGTATACTTTATTAAATTATGATTTTAATTTTAAATTGATCATCAAACTTTTAGATATTTCAATTTCACCCTCAAGTTATGACTCTTATTCTATATGAGTTCATAATTTTTTTAATTTTTCAAATTCTTCCCCAAATTATGACACTATTCGAAAGGCATACTGATACAATTACTCCCAATATTTATACAAATGATCACTTTGCTCCCTACATTTTTAGCATTTTATCCCCCCAACATTTCATTTTTTTTTGTCAAAACAAACCATGTTAGATGAAAACTGCTAGTTTACTAACAAACAGTCAACACATGTTGCTAATGTAATATTTTCACATGTGATCAATAGTTGATGCAACATGTGTCATTTCATTAAAACGATGACATGACATGTCATGTCATCCAAAATAATTATGTGATATGTATTATATCACCCAAAATGATTATATAACATGTGTCATGTCACCCAAAGTGATTACATTGCATGTGCCACATCAATAATTAAACACATGTAAAAATATCACATCAATAATATATGTTGACGGTTAGTCAACTAACGAATTCCATCGAACATGGGTTGTTTTTACAAAAAAAATTTGAAACATTGAGGGTAAATTGCTCTAAAAAAAGAATAGCGGGCAAAGTGACCATTTTTGCAAACGTTAGGGGTAATTGTATCATTATTCCCATTCTAAATGGGTTCTCAAACTTTTGAATGCTTCAATTATATCCTTAAACTTTTGAATGATTTTGGGGTATTAACATCCAGAAGTTTTAGGACTAATTTAGAACTAGTCATAAATTGAAGGTGAATTTAAAATGTTCAAAAGTTTGAGGAGCAATTTAGAATGAAAGTCATAATATGAGAATAAACATAAAATATTTAAAAATTTATAGATCAATTTAAAATGAAAATCTTGGTTTGATGACATATAGTATAATTAACTTGAAATTTTTAAAAAAATATTGTTTTCAGAAACTTGCAGCTCGGGCTGAAACTCTAGGAAGTTCAGGGACTTAACCCTGAATTTTCCTATTTTATGTTAATAAAGAAAAATAAATCTTCCCCCCGACGATCAGAAGCAAAATTCCCCAAATTAATTCTCAATACCCCAACCCTAGCCGTCACCTCTCCACTACGTTTCGCTCCGATCCGGTCGCCATGCCCTGACCCTATCATCGTGATCAACAACCTCCCGCGACTATAACCCCTCGTTTTCCTCATTGAGATCGGCCTCCAATCGTCGTTCAAGAGTCGAAGAAGCATCCTCGAGAAACCTCCTCAGTCGATTCAGTTTTTACTCGATTCTGGTCGATCCGGCTAATATCTCGTCTCACTGCCGACACCAATGTGTTACCCAGTTTGTTCCGCTCAAAACCCGACCGGTGGGTTCCGTCAACGCCGTCGATTTCCCTCCATCTTTAGCATGGCTAAGCCCCAGGTATTTCCGGTTATTTTGGCTTGGTTTGGTTGATGTTTTTGGTCTGGTGTGTAGCTGCTAGTGGAGCAATCGACTAACCACCCTAAGCTCATCGCCGCCATCACATGTCTTTCAGTGCGCATGGGCTTCCTCCCCTGCCCTTGAAACCTTCTAGAACCAGTCCAGTCGGTCTGGACAGGCCCGAACTAGTCAACCTATTCTGAACCGGGTCTTTTAACCCAACCGAGTCAACCTAAATTGAGTCAACTCATTCGAGTCAACCTGAACTGAGTCAACTCGTTCAAGTCAACTCGTTAGAGTCAACTTGTCCGAGACAACCCGTTGACTTTGACCAAAAATTCATAATTTATGTTTTTCGATGTCCTGATTCCAAATCCAAAGTCTGTTTTGCCAAATTCGCACTCAGTAAGCTGTTTTCAATGTTTTACCTTCGGATTCAATTTGGTTTATCAATTAAGTTCAGATTCTAACGTAAATTCGATTGTTATGTATCTGAGGAATTATTGGACATTGAATTCAAGTTCGAGAGTGATCGAATGGAGTTTAAATGTTCAATTGGTGGAGCACGAAAATCGAGATAATACTTTACTACATATTGTATGCTTTTCAGAACTTATTAATAATTGGTTATTGCATCGATGAAATGATTGGTCTTTTGGGTAAAATTAATTATTTTTGGACTCGAACATAATTTCGGTAAAAAGACAGTAAACTGTATAAGACTTAAATGGCTCGCATAAGAAACTAAAAGATCGATTGGAAATAATTATAAGTTCGGTGATTCATTAATAAATGAATTGACTTCAGGATTCGTAAATTTTGATTAATTTCTTTAAAGGTTGAATACCGAGAATAATTGGATAAGAAATTACTAAAATAGCCCTATGGCGTAAAATTACTAGAATGCCCTCGTACTACAAAAAAACCTAGACTTGTCTTTGAAGTGAAAAATAACCACAAAATGACATACTTGACCAAATTACCAGAAAAGCTATATATATTTTGACTGAACAGAATTACCTAAATATTATCGAGAGGTGAAATAACTAAAACAACCTCAAATATTCAAAGGATCAAAATACTCTTGAACCCAAAAAAGACCGAAATACCTTGAACTCTAGACGACCAAGAAACCTCGAGTATGAAAATAACCCAAATAATCTCATGACCTAGAAATAAGTGAATGTTATTGGATAATTCTAGAAACACTGAGAAAACCTAAGTATTGTACCGTCGCTAAAGGTTGTGGAGTACGACTCAAGTGTTGGTCATCTTGGAGACTGTGGCAATATATAAATAAAATAAATAACATCTGAATTCGTATAGTTCCTCAAGATCTGTTCAATGATGGTTCTGAAGATGACCAGTTCGACTAGTATTGTCAGCATTAAAATGTGAATATTCTTGAAGCGCAACGATTGAGTGGTTGACATGTATTACAGTGATGGGATGTGTTTAGTTTGAGTTGACATGATATCCTGATAAATCGACATGAATATTGAACACCATAAATCCTCATTTCACCCTTATTAAATTAAGTTGCTTAAGAATCCACTAGAAATTAAAATGTCTGAAATACCCCTATTTGCCTGAATAATGAAAACACTCATGTTATCTAGATGTTCAAAAATTATGATGTAAAGGATCCTGAGTACATTTTTAATACACTCAAATCTTAAATGATTCTTAAAACATCAATTTCTGAATGTTAATTAGATCTGTTAATGAATAAACCCTTTTTATAGGGACCTCGAATATGAATTTCGACCAATCTACAGAAGTTATACGTTTTTCCTTCCTGGTAATGATCAATTGCTTCCTAGAAATATCCGAATGACGGATGAATATGTTAGTTATCAAACTCCTTTTTATAGGGGTCTCTTTTTTGAAATTTAATCAGTTTACATAAATTTCGTATTTCTCCCACTAGATAATTGCTAAGTACCACCGGAAAATAACTGGATCCTTTAGTGTGTTCCCTATATACTACATGACTATTTTTATCGGTTTTAAAAATGCGTTTCACCAAAGTTTATGATTTACTGATTTACTGGATTATGAACTATGGTTACCTGAAATGTGTTATCTGTTTCCTATTTCCACTGTAAAATATAATCGTTACAGATTTATGGATCATGAAATCTATTGGTTACTACTTGAACTATTTTATTAAGACATTATCTGGGTAAGATACTGGAGTATGGAGGTTCAGGTCGGTCAAACTGGTATTTTCTTATATAGGTTCAGACTGATCGAGCTGGTAATTACTTACGAACCTAAGGTGACCCTTGGGTAGGCTCCAAGGCCCCGAGAAACTTTCTTTGAGGCCCCAAGAAACTTTCTTGGGTAGGCTCTTAGGCCCAAGGCACTCCCTTGGGTAAATCATGAGACTGCATATGGTGTATGGGTGGAGGGCATTTATGTGATTTAAATAATTACATGATTATTTTTACTATATACTACTGGATCATTATTTTGATATTAAAGTTACTGCTTAATCTGATTTCTACTAGGTAATGTATGGGTAGGCTGGAGTATGCAGGTTCAGCTCGGTCAAACTGGTAATTCCTTATATAGGTTCAAACCGATTGAGCTGGTAATTTGTTACGACCTAAGGAGACCCTTGGGTAGGCTCTCAGGCCCCAAGGCACTCCCTTAGGGTGGCTCTTTTGTTGTGTGCTTAGGGTAAGTCCTTATGGATGTAGTTCTGGGGAAATTGCATAAAGGTGTTCCGTTGGAGGCTTTTACTATGGTTTTAAAAATATGTTTTAAACTGTTATTGTTTTAAAACGATATGTACTTTTCACTGGTTTTGTGGGAACACACTAGACACCCTATTTTGATCTCTGAACCTAGTCCTCTGAACGTTTCCTTTGAACGGTAAGCTTAATGTCATTTACTACCTGAAATATTAGTGGAACTATTAACTTATCACAAAAATCTGTAGACGTCTAAATCAATAAGGAAAATTATGCTTGCCCTTTATCTGCATATCCTTCAGCATCACTTGGTAGCTCTGTATTACTGAGTTTCCCAAAGTTCACTCTTTTTAGTTTTCATTTCAGGTTAAAAGATTTGATCCAGTACATCTATCGACATCAATAAATGATTTACATTCAACTTTGCTTGCAGAGTACGATACAAGTGTAGTTAGGGGGCATGTACGTCACATTTGGTTTTTATAATGAGTATGAACATGTATGGTTTTATTATGTCTGTAATATATGAATAGTTTTCTGAACTTGTATTTAAATTATAAATTGTTTTATGATTTTACACATTTTAACAAAAATTTTAAAAGTTTCTAGGAATTTTACCGTGGGTCGCTTCGGTGGCCCTAATGTGGCACCTCAGATTGGAACGGGTCACCCGCATCGGTCTGTGGATGTTACGTTAATGCTCTTTTTTAATAAAACATGCCTCATTAAGAACCCCTTCTAAGGTCTATAAGGGGAAAAGAGTGTCCTAGGACCTTGTATTACCAGAAGAATAATCATTGGATACAACAGACGAAATAATCTTAGGACAAACCAAATCAGAATACAAGGTATTTATAGAACGAAGAGCCCACTTAACCAAAGTATGTGCCACATTATTACAAACTCTAGGAACAAAACACACTTTGCAATTTAAATTAGCATTTGAAATCCTACGAGCTTCCCGAATATGATAACCTAATGTGGGCAAGTGTTCCTCCGGTCGAGACATCTTGTTAACTGCAAGCATTGAGTCCGATTCAAAGATTACATGTATCCACCAATACTCACTCTCAACATCCTGGTGGCGATGTAGTCATGCCGCCAACTGAACCTCGGGTAATAACCCCACATCTTCACATAATCAGGAAGGAGAGATTGCCACTTCGCAGGATCAATACACAAAGTTATTCTTGGAGAAGGTCACAAAGTCCTCGTTCTCCCTAGGGCCTGCTTCCTAGCCAATAGGTAATCGTGCTGAAGGGGGTAACATTGGTGGCCAGTGTCCATAGGGGCTAAATATTGTTATCATGCACCTTGGAATTCCTCCCATTCAAGAGGTTCTAAAGAAATACAAGAAAGAAACCAAGGCCAACTAGATCAAAGTTAGTAATCAAAAAGTCTAACCAATCCAATTGAGAAACATGCTGACTAGACAAGAATGTACCCTGCATACCTGTGCAAAAAAAAAAATTATTAGGCATAAGAGCAATCTTGTAAAATATGAACTACCATATCTTCTTCCAAGCCTCACATTGGGCAAAGACTGTCATTTAAGCCAGCATTACATAACTGCTCACCAATCGGTAATACACCATGCGCCACTCTCTAAGCAAAAATCTTAATCTTAGGCAAGATCTGTAGTTTAACAACTATTTTTCAAACTCTGGAATCAGACGTCGAAGAATGATTAGGACGTTGAACCCACCAGTAACTCTAGCAGACATAGCATATACCAAAATCATGATTACCCCATATGATCGCATCCCTTTGGGTTGGAGCAATGAAGGTTGAAAAAAATCAAGTCAAAGTCAATGGTGTACCTTTGACTCGTTCTAGCTAATCGTTCCATCGTACATGAAATGTCATGCATGTAACTATTGTACGGAAATATATGAGTAATTTTTGGTAAGGGAAACTAACTTTAACCCACCCCATTTTATCCTTGGTCATATGGGCGTAGCTATCATGTCCAGCTCTCCAATACAATTGTAGATACTCATTTTCGTCCGGGGCTTTAATTATTCTCTTTAATTTTATTTTATGATTATAAATAATTGTTATTAAGTATAAATATATATTATTTTAGGTTGTTATTAAATATATCTCATGTGTGTATATATATATATATATATATATATATATATATATATATATATATATATATATATATATATATATATATATATGTGTGCGCGCGCGCGCATCTATATACCATATGTGTGACTAATACGTGTGTTTATATGGTATATGTGTTTATATGATATTATGTGTGTGCTTACTTATATATATATATATATTAATTAATAAATATATTGGTTAAATACAATTAATTATTTTTTATTAATTCTGTTTGCAGATTCAATACAAGAGAGGACATATTACAAAGATTAAAAGCAAGTCCAACTTGGAGCCCAACAGTAATTTAACACATTGTTCTTGTGAGTAAGGGCAATCCTAACCCTAACAAGAAAGGGTGCCGCTGCCGCCAAGCTCCCCAGCAGTCTCACTTGTCGCCACAGCTTGTGCCATGCTCCACGCCAGCTGTGTTGAATTCCAGATGCTTCCTAGAAAACCTCCAACTCACCAAATCAATACATGCAAAACAGAAAACGTGAAAGAAAAATGTAAAAATGGGTTTTTGGGGATTTTTTTGAAATGTATTTTTGGGTTATAAAAACCCAAATCAATATGTACAAAGAGTTCTTCCCCGATTCAAAGAAAAAGCAATATGCAGTAGTCGGTTTCCCTATTTTCTATTCAATACAAGGAACCAATACAAATCTCTCCCTATTTTTATTTTCCAAAGCAATGCAGAGAAAAAGGAGTAGTGCAAAGTTTTCTCCCCTATTTTCCAATCAAGCGATAAAGAAAAACAGGGCAAACCCAGAGTCATTTTCATAGCCATCGAGCATTTGAAACGAGTAAAAAAAAAGGTAGAGCAATTTACCTGGACATTCGAGCTTCTCACCGGAGTTGAAAGGTCATCTTCGCACTTGCAATCATGGGGTTGAGAAATCGAACAGTCAGGGTTAGATTAAGGTCGTCTAGGGGTGGTTTAGCTTCTTAGGATTTGATCGAGAGAGTAAAGAAGAGGGGAGGCCATTTAGGCTCCTGTTTAGGTTTTGGATTAGCCCGAACACCGTTGATGGTGGCTGGAGAAAGAAAAAAATACTGATTTGTGGCAGTTAGGGTTCTCTAAACTCTCAGTGGAAGATGAAATATAGAGGAAGAGAGAAACATCGATGTTTGGGTTCATTTGGGAGTTGTAGACTTCCTCGATCGAAGTCCATAGGTGGTCGGAGTGGCGTATGGCCAGCAGAATGAGGTGGTAGGCGTGAAGAATTTTGGGTTTAGGTAGGGGTGTATTCTGTTTGGTTTTTTTAATAGAGAAAATCGCCTCAGTGACCAAAAAAAAGTTATAATATACGATTTTAACCAACTTTTTTTGGATTTGCCAAAATGACCAACAAAATCGCAACGCGAAATAAAAATCGCAACGCGATCCCCAGAATCGCAAATCAGTTTCCAGAATCGCAACGCGATTCTTGAAAATCGCGATGCGATAGTACAAATTCGCATTGCGATTTTCCATAATCGCAACGCGAATATGAAAATCGCAACGCGAACACATAAATCGCAACGCGTATCCGTAAATCGCAACGTGTATCCGTAAATCGCAACGCGTATGGGTAAATCGCAATGCGTATCCGTATATCGCAACGCGTATCCGTAAATCGCAACGCGTATCCGTAAATCGCAACGCGTATCCGTAAATCGCAATGCGTATCCGTAAATCGCAACGCGTATCCGTAAATCGCAACGATAATCCGTAAATCGCAACGCGTATCCGTAAATCGCAACGATAATCCGTAAATCGCAACGAGAATCTGTAAATCGCAACGATAATCCGTAAATCGCAACGAGAATCTGTAAATCACAACACTGAAATTTTGGGTATATAACACTGAAATCATAAACTAAATCCCTAAATCGCAACTCATTCCATCTCCATCTATTACTCTCTCCGGCGACATCCGTTCCTATATCCAACGACATCCTTCCCCATCCGGCAACAGGTCTTAGTTTCGCATCTCGTTTGTTTAGTTACAACCATGAAATCATCTAATGTTGATCATGTTTGGATAGATTTGTGTTTTGGAGGGTCATGGGATAATGTTAATGGTGTTTTACAATATATGCCTTTACCCATAAATCTTCAACTAAAATTGTCTTTACAAAAGTTAACTTATGAAACTCTAATGCTACGTGTTTCAAATAAATTGAATTTAGAGCCCCTAAGTGGATTTAGGCTATCTTATCAGAGAAATGGTAAAGTTTATTTGTTAACCGACAATGAAGATGTTGAACGATTCATTGCTTACATTAGTGTTTCACAAGATGATGTTACATTGTATGTTGTTGAACCTAGAAGTAGTATTGTTGGGTCAGTAGCGGGTAGTAATCAACTAAGTTTTTCTCAAAACCCACAACCTTTCTCTAATCCAAATCCCAATCAACTTTCAGCACCAAATTCCGGTTTTCGTATTGACCAGTTAGACGATGATGAGCCAACAGAAAAAATTGTGAGTACTAGTCAGTATTCGAAATTTGGTCTTGGTCAATATCCGGACTTTGATATTGGTCAATACACGGATTTTGATGATGTTTCAGAAGAAGAAACAGACCATGCGTGTAATGATATTGATATTGGTCAATACCCGAATTTTGATGATGAAACAGCCGTTGCCGAAGAATGTAATGTTGATGATAATGAGGAGGAAGTTACGACTGTGAATGAACATGTTGAACATCCATTCTGTAATTCATATAATCCTGAAGAAGAAAAAGAAGAAGAAAAAGTCCCCGAAGAAAAGAAAATGCCACGGGCGTATAACTGGAATATGCCAGAATTACTTCAGATACCGGAAGAAGAGTTGATAAAGAAAGCAGTTGATTGTTACACAAAAGTTATTCGTATCAAGAAAGATGATTGTTTTGATACAAAGGAAGACTTGAAGATAGCTTTATATACGAAATGTGTGGAAGATGGCTATCAACTAAAAGTTAACAAATCAAGCAAAGATCGTTTCGAAACAAGGTGTATGATTGACAAAAACTGTACGTGGCGTATGATTGCAAAGAGAATAAAAGATTGCAAAATGTTTCAAGTTAGGACTTTTATTGATAAACATACATGTTCAAGAACCCAAGTTTTTCCTCACCATAGACAGGCAAACAAAAAGGTGTTGGGTGGTTTTCTGGCTGAGTTAATGTTTTTGAATGGCAGGGTATATCGGGGACATGAAATTATGACTGACATGAATGCTCGGTTCAAGATTAGTATATCATATTCTCAAGCTTGGAGAGCCAAATGTTATGCCTTGGAATTGTTGAGGGGGTCGCCAGAAGCATCGTTTGCCCAACTGCCGGCTTATTGTCACAATTTAAAGCTGAAAAATCCTGGGTCGGTAACTCATATCAAAACAGATAGAGATGGACGCTTTGAGTTGCTGTTTATCGCCATTGGTGCTACGGTTAGTAAATCAATATAATTTTGTTGACTCATTTTTGTTAGTTACATGCATTTCACATTTAAATGATTATATTTCTTGTGTATATTATTTTGTAGATTCGTTCGTTTATTACTTGCATGCGCCCAGTTATTATAGTTGACGGAGCACATTTGAAAGGTCGATACCTTGGAGTAAACTTATTAGCAGTAGCCATGGATGCTAACAATGGGATATTGCCAATAGCTTACGGGGTTGGCAAATCTGAAACCTCTGATTCATGGACATGGTTTATGGGGCATCTTAGGGATTGCATAGGTCCTATTAGCAATCTGACAATCATATCCGATAGGGCAAACTCAATTGACAACGCTGTTAGAAGGTGTTTCCCAGATGCTTTTCATGGACTTTGTGGTGTTCATTTGTATAGAAATCTAAAATCAAGGTCTGCTGGTATAAAAAAGCACAAATGGACATACTGGAAGGCTGTAAAAGCTTATCGGGAAGTGGATTTCAATAAGCATATAAATTGTTTAAGACGTGTTTTGCCTCAGTGTGCTCAAACACTAGAAGATGTCGGGTTTGAAAGATGGTCAAGAGTACATCAACTTGGAGCAAGATATGGTTTCATGACGTCTAATAGTGCAGAATCAATCAACGCTCTAAGTCGTCATTCCCGGAAATTACCCATTACTATGTTAATGGAGTTTTTTCGAGCCTCTATTCAACAGTGGTACTACAAGAAAAGAAACCATGCAGGTATTATTTCTTTGAATTCGTAACTTATCATATTTATATTTTACTAAGTATTGTTTATTTAAATTTACAGGAACATTGGAACATCGTGTTACACCATGGACTGAAAAAAAGATAACGAAACGTGTTGTGAAGTCAATGTCATGGAGAGTTGAACCATGTTCAAACACTTTGTTTCAAGTACTGGATAATAACTTAAATGGGCTAGTCGATCTAAATGCAAAGACGTGTAGTTGTATGAAATGGCAAACATCTGGTTATCCGTGTGGCCATGTTATAAAAGTTGCTCTTCATTTAAACCAAGATGATTCAAGCGCATACGCTATGGATTGCTACACTACAGAAGTTTATCGACAGACTTATGCCGAGATTGTCTACCCTATTCCACATCCTTCTGAGTGGGACATACCAGATGACTTACAAACAGTTTTGCCACCAGCCATGGACAGAAGGCTACCTGGCCGACCAAAAAGTCACGATCGTATACCGTCTAAGGGTGAAGAGAAGAAGAGATCGACATGTAGTCGGTGCAAGGAAAGTGGTCATACAAGGATGACATGTGGATCACCAGTGCCATCAAAATCATCTTTTCCTCTACCAAAATATGGATCCTCATCAAAATCCAAAGCTCATATGGTGTCAAGCAAAAGGCAATCATCTTTAAAATCCCAATCACGATTGGCTTCACCTTTTGAGACTGTTAACTTAGGTGATTTTTAAATGCAAACGTTGTATTATGTGGATTTTATGTGTGAACTTTTAACATTTTCAGTTGAATTAATGACTCAGGCCAACCATTTTGACTTAACCAACTCTTGTTATTCAGTTGTTATCACTATTAGGCATGCATTTGACTATCGCAACACGGAAAATACAATCGCAACGCGAAATGAAAATCCCAACATGAAAATCGCAATGCGGAAATGAAAATCGCAACGAGAGAATCGCAATGCGAAATGAAAATCGCAATGCGAAATGAAAATCGCAACGAGAGAATCGCAATGCGAAATGAAAATCGCAACGAGAGAATCGCAATGCGAAATGAACATCGCAATGCGAAATGAAAATCGCAATGCGAAATGGAAATCGCAATGCGAAATGAAAATCGCAATGCGAAATGAAAATCGCAACGAGAGAATCGCAATGCGAAATGAACATCGCAATGCGAAATGAAAATCGCAATGCGAAATGGAAATCGCAATGCGAAATGAAAATCGCAATGCGAAATGAAAATCGCAACGAAAGAATCGCAATGCGAAATGAAAATCGCAATGCGAAATGAAAATCGCAACGAGATAATCGCAATGCGAAATTATAAACGCATTGCGATTTTCATTTCCGCATTGCGATTTTCATTTCGCATTGCGATTCTCTCGTTGCGATTTTCATTTCGCATTGCGATAGTCATTTTTGCCTTCAACATAATGCAGATTGAAATCAACAAAATCAACCATTACATTTCAATCAATTAAACAAGCACAAATAAGAATTATGTTCGCATCAATTACACAAATCAACTTTTACAAATCATCTTTTACAAATCAATTAAACAATCAAAAAATAAGCAATAATTCTTATTTCCGATCATCTACTATTGAATCAACTTTTACAAATCAATTAAACAATCAAAAAACAATCAATTAAACTATTGAATCAACTTTTGCAGCTCGACATCATTTTCACGCAGTTCACTTCTGAGATTAACCTGCAGAAACCAAACATTTGTTCAGACAACACTTTCTACAAATTATTGAATTCTAGTTACTTAACCAAACATTTTCAAACCAAAAGTATATAAACTTACCAATTGTTTATGGAAATTTTTATAACGCGGATGCAGGTAGGCAGCGTCTCGTATATATCGATTTAGCCATATAATGCCGAAACCACAAGCCTACTGCAGCTTTATCTCTATCGGTGGGAGGTAGATACTTGATGCTTCCCGTCGTCAAACGCTCCAACGCCAAGCATACGAGAGGACCACAATCTCCTCTGGCTCCGCTCGTTTGTTGTGGCGCGGTCTCGTCTCTAATAACTGTAATATTGAGCTTCTTTGGCTTCTTGTTTCCAGAACGAGTCCAATAATTGATCGCATCCAAGAATTTAGCCAAATGAGAGCTCCATCCCTTAATAACATCTCTTAAATCAGCCAATGATATGTAATTTATCATGCTGTCATACACTATTGTCTTAAGGGATGGGAGCTGAAGCTCGACGAGAATCCAATGTTTACGTTCCAAAACAGGGATAAACACCTGCAATCATAAGTAATAATTCATTCATTTGCGCACTTATTTCATAAAACCTTTAAACTCAATCTAAAATAAATACTAACCTTATCGACCTCCCACCATGCAGGATAAAGTTTAGCTTGTCCATTGCCCAAATCAAATGATTCATCTCGTGCATTCTTCAAGTGAACGACGTGAAAAGACGTCGGCATTATTGTATATCGTATATTTTTATTTTTCTTAAGTTTTCTTATTATTAGAAGACGTGTCACCCACGCATCGATATGCTGTTTTACAAAAAAAGACATATATTAGTGACTTACATAAATTTAAAAAAAAAATTAATCAAATTGAAATATAAGAAAATATAAGACTTACCCCCCCATCGAAATAGCCATTGTCTTCGACCCCTAATAATACGCCCCACCAAGGCCGTTCAAGCAACAAAAAGATATCATCGGTGAGCTTGCATATGTCAGTGAAACACCCCTTGCTCCGCTCATGTAGATAAAAATCAACTGCGGTCTTAGCCCAAAGGGTGTTATCCAAAATTGTGTCCGGTAGTTGTTCCCTCTCCTCTTCAGATACCGGTATGGTACTGGCCGGTAACTCATACGAGAGCCAACTTGAATCCATCATGTCCGGCACGACAGAGGGTTTCTCAAGAAGCCTACATATGACGCCATGTGAATCGGGCTCTTGAATGGTGGGAGGGACCTCTTCAATGATGACAGTGGCCTCTTGAACGGTGGGAGGGGACTCTCGAGGAATGATATGGGGGGCCTCTTCAACGATAGGAGTGGACTCTTGAGGGATGACAGGCGAGTCGGGCTTCTTCTTGCGGTGTCTTCGCACTATTGGGGTGTACGGAGACTTAATAGCACGTGCACGCTGTCTGATGCGTGAACTCCGTCGTGCAAGCATAACCCGACGTAAAGCATCCACTCTATCGGGCCGCTAAATAATTAAATACAAAAATCAGTAAATAAACAGACATGATATTTAAACAGTGAAAACAAAGACAAATATGTTTCAAACTTGCATTGTATTCACCCAAGTCATTATTCTATCATAGTTCACAAAATGCATCAGATAACAAAGAAAAATATGTTTCAAACTAATACCCTGAAGTTAGTATTTGTTTTGTCTATTGGTTGAAGTAAATTTATCCATTCAAGTTTCAATTTGCAGAAGAAGAAATAGTTTACTTTCGCAACACGAAACTTAAAATCGCAACGCGAAACCAAAATCGCAACGCGAAATGAAAATCGCAACGACAGAATCGCAATGCGAAATGAAAATCGCAACGAAAGAATCGCAACGCGAAATGAAAATCGCAATGCGATTTTGGTTTCGCGTTGCGATCTTGTCGTTGCGATTTTGGTTTCGCGTTGCGATTCTGTCGTTGCGATTTTCATTTCGCGTTGCGATTTTGGTTTCGCGTTGCGATTTTAAGTTTCGTGTTGCGAAAGTAAACTATTTCTTCTTCTGCAAATTGAAACTTGAATGGATAAATTTACTTTCAACCAAAGGACAAAACAAAGACAAATACTATTTCACAGTGTTAAAGAATACACAGTTTAGCAGAATTGGCAGCAACCGAACAAATTTACTTTCAACCAAAAGACAAAACAAAGACAAATATATTTCACAGTGTTAAAGAATACACAGTTTAGCAGAATTGGCAGCAACCGAACAAATTTACTTTCAACCAAAAGACAAAACAAAGACAAATATATTTCACAGTGTTAAAGAATACACAGTTTAGCAGAATTGGCAGCAACCGAACAAATTTACTTTCAACCAAAAGACAAAACAAAGACAAATACTATTTCACAGTGTTAAAGAATACACAGTTTAGCAGAATTGGCAGCAACCGAATAAATTTACTAAGCAATCTAAGTGAAATGGCTAATCTAAGTGAAATTACGAGTAAATTTATCATTAAGTTAAATATGGAAAATCTTAAACTTACCTCGTTGCGTAGAGTATGAACCTCATTCTGCAACGATACTATCATCTCACGTAGAGCGGCAACCTCACCACGTAAAGTTGACACCTCCACACGCCATGCACCATCGTTATCGCGTAGAGTACCGATCTCCTCACGCAAGGCATTGACCTCATCACGTAACTCCCTTGACTCATCCCGTTGAGGTGGAGGTGGAGAACAGGGAGATAGGAGTCGTGGCATCTTTGCCGGTCGCCTATCATGAGGTGATGGTGGAGAAGAGGCTCGATGATGTGACGGGATAGGTGATGGCTCTCGTTCTAGAGGTGTATAGTCGTCACGATCGGGTGATGGCTCTAGGTGAGGTGATGGCTCTCGAATTGGAGGAAGTGGATGCTGCTCATCATCCGTGCCATCAAAAAAACTCTGACTAGCTTGCCACCAATCAGTGGCAAGCTCTTCCTCCGTGGGTGACAGTCTTTGTAATGGAATGTTGGCCTCCTAAAATATAAAAACTCAAACAAAGTTAAACGTCTACTATTAATAACTTGTTTATATATTATATGAAAGTATTTGTGTTAACTTACATTATTTATTGTGGCATATGGTATTAAGTCTTCCCAATCCAACAGAGTTTTCCTCTTCCAGGAAATAGCCCTGGGAATATCATTTGACGTTTTTATTGCATATGTACGCATGCTGGGGAAAGCCTCGAATATCCAAATCTACAAACAATATAATAACAAAATTAGTAATTGTTAAATAATTAATTATAATTTTAGAAACATTATATAGAAATTCTTACCTTAAAGGCCCAAACAAAGCCTGACAAAGTGTATTTGGACCCATCACCCCGCAAACTTTTGCGGTCATCAAAGGCAGACGACAACTTAGTCCAGGTAGCTTTCCATATATACGAACCCCACGGAAACAGATTCCATGCATTCAGGTCCTCTACCAATATTATTAGCTCCCGATGAATAGGTTGTCTGGCCTCTCTGCCTAAAAAGCCGGCATACACAAGTAGTAGAAGGCATACTCGGACAACATCGACGTCTTCCATCCGAGTGAAACCAGCTTTCTTATTAAATAATTTCTTCAGGTCGTCGACATGTAGGTTCGGCTTCTCCATTGACTCATCCGGAAAAACCCGGGATAACCATGATGGGCGGGCGATATGACGAGTGTACCGGCCTACATCATCGTGTCCGAATCGTAGACCAGTGATTAAGCAGAACTCCTTCCGCCCAAAGCAAGTATACGCTGGTGGAAAATGAAACCATATCTCTTCCTCACCACGTTGTATACTGTCGGGTAGATTTGATGTCATGGTCTGAAGCCACAAATGGGTCAAATTAGCATCTCCACCCGGATGCTGTACTCTCAGCCATGGCCCGAAGCAGGTTTCCTCAAACAATTGTCTTTGAGCAGGTGAAAGCTTCTTTGCAATTGTAGTGGCCAGGCTGACTTTATTTCTCAAGGTCAATTGAGCCGAAAAAATTTCTACAAAAACAATAAACATACCAAGTTAGATATACCAAAAACTACACTGTGAAGATATACCAAAAACAATAAACATAAAAAGTAGTAGTTTATTCTTTAAACTAAAATTTGCAACACTGTTTTGTCTTTTGGTTGAAATGAAAATCGCAACGAGAGAATCGCAACGCGAGATGACAATCGCAACGAGAGAATCGCAACGCGAAATGAAAATCGCAACGAGAGAATCGCAACGCGAAATGAAAATCGCAATGCGATTTTGGTTTCGCGTTGCGATTCTCTCGTTGCGATTTCCATTTCGCGTTGCGATTCTCTCGTTGCGACAGTCATTCTCTCGTTGCGATTTTCATTTATCTCGTTGCGACTCTTCTGCAAATTGAAACTTGAATGGATTGCATTACTTCAACCAAAAGACAGAACAAAGACAAAGACAAATACTAACTTGAAAATCGCAACGAGAGAATAGCAACGCGAAATGAAAATCGCAACGACAGAATCGTAACGCGAAATGAAATCTAAGTGAAATGGTTAATCTATTATTGAAATGACCAGTAAACTTATCATCAGTTTCAATATGAAAAACCTACAATAATGCAAACATTTCAAAATAAAAATAATTAAAAAACTAACCCTCGGAGGTTGATTTTCCATTTCTGAATATTGTGAGGGATTTCTGACCGTGAATGGTTGTGAGGGATTTCGCCGGAGATGGGGACGGAAATCTTCGGAGATGGGGACGGATTTCTTCGCCGTAGAGAGTGAGAGATGGAGATGGGACTGAGTTGTGATTTTAGGTTTTAGGTTATGAGTTGCGATTACGGGATTTTGTCTTAATATTCTTTTTGTAATTTGAAAATAAAATACGCGTAGCGATTATAATGGCGCTTTAAATATCGCGTTGCGATTTACGGATACGCGTTGCGATTTTATGTATTATCGTTGCGATTTACGGATACGCGTTGCGATATACGGATACGCATTGCGATTTACCCATACGCGTTGCGATTTACGGATACACGTTGCGATTTACGGATACGCGTTGCGATTTATGTGTTCGCGTTGCGATTTTCATATTCGCGTTGCGATTTTGGAAAATCGCAATGCGAATTTGTACTATCGCATCGCGATTTTCAAGAATCGCGTTGCGATTTTGGAAACTGATTTGCGATTCTGGAAACTGATTTGCGATTCTGGGGATCGCGTTGCGATTTTTATTTCGCGTTGCGATTTTGTTGGTCATTTTGGCAAATCCAAAAAAAGTTGGTTAAAATCGTATATTATAACTTTTTTTTGGTCACTGAGGCGATTTTCTCTTTTTAATAAAAGTTGAATCAAACCGTAATAAATGATTTTTGAAATTTAAAACCGAAACTGAAACTGAAATCAAATTGTATAAAAACTGAAATATGTGAAATCGAATTTTTCAGTTCTAGGTTTTTGATAAACCAAAAATATTTTTGTATTTATTTTAATTAGGCTAAATATTAGGCCATTAGGGGTAAATGGGTAACCGGCTGGACATTAGTTTGAAGTTCAAACTTATTTATTCGGTTTAATATGGAACAAGTGGGTTTCATATGAAAAATCTGAACCGAATCGAATTAAGAAAATTGAGTGTCTAAATCAACCAGAAATCGAACTGTAAAAGGTGAATCCAAACCGAACCGTTTTACTTAGTTCGTGTCTGATTTTCGATTTTCTCGATTTCGTTGCTCAACCCTAGGTTTAGGCGTGCGAAAAGAGAGAAAGGGAGGAGGTTTGAGAGAAAAGAAACAAAGTGGTTTCTAGATGTTGATAAGAAATTCTTTAAAACAAGCTTGATCTTGTCATTTTATGGAAGTCCTAGAATTAGAGTTGATTGTTGTTAATTGTGATGTTTCTAGATGAGTTTAGTTGTTGATATTAGTTTTTCTTGATCAGTTTCCATTGAGGATAAGTATTTTCGTTTGGATCATAAGCTTGGAGAGTTGTTTTGGTAACATTTTCGATAATTTTGGTCTTTTAACTTTGTTTTGGAATAAAAAAATTCTGCTCTATTCTAGATGTTTTCTTTTGCTTTCCAAGGTGTTTAATGTGTTGATAATTGAGGAAATTTGGTGCATCATGTTTTAGTGACCAGTTACTAAGTGTTTGAAAGCAATTTCGGTTAGTGGACAATAAATGTGAATTACTTTCATTCTTAGAGGATAAACGTGTTCAAGGGTAAAAGAATGTGTAGCTTAGGGAACTTCTCTTAGTTGAACTCTAGTATAAATGATCTTATTTTGATTCACATAATTGATATGAATTGTGATATGAAATGTGAATATTGGCATGTGTATTGAATATGTGTGGCAAGTGATGCATAGTGGTTTTGAAAGTGTATTTTTCAAAATGTGTATATATGAATGTGTTAAGGATGAGTGGAACAAATTCACTATCTATGTATGAGTGAGAAACTTGTTGTCCATATAACGATAAGTGTTTTAAAGTGTACTTTGAAAGTGTATATGTGTATAATTGATGCATCATTTGGCAACCACTCTTGTGAACTTGGATTAAATGGCTATTTGTTCTTAATGTGACCTTTGTATATGAAAGATGTGCCTAGGAAAAAGTACTCTATGGTTTTCTATATATTTGTGAACAAGGGTTATATGGGGTAAGGTTGATGTGTTGAGCTATACTTCGAGAAGATTATGGGGTAAAGTTGGTGCTTTGAGCTTTGCTCCAAAATACGTGATTTTGGACCTAAATGAGTCCACAAATAAATGAGAGATGTATTGAGTTCGTTTATCCAATGAGTGAGTTGTGTTTTGAACAAAAGGCCATTGATCTTAATTGGGGAAATGTGTGTTTCATGTGTGTTTGGTGTGTGTGATTTTTTCAAAAAGGTAATTTTGCAAGTGTTTTGTTGCCAATTGCATGATAATGAGAAGCTTGTGTATATTATGGATTTTGTGTACATCTATGATGCATCATATGATTATAAAAGCATGACATGAAGGCATAATTATTGAGGTAAAAATAAGTGAGGAGTGAATGCATATAAGGTTTTCCTTTAGCTTTGATGTGAGCATCACTTTAAATGTTAGTTATTCACTGGGCGTTCAACTCACACTCGATGTTTAATACTTTTTCAGAGGATTAGTGGCTGAGTCGAAGGCAAAGAGCAAGCATCCGGTGTGATCGAGAAAGGCATTTGTTAAATAAAGTGTATGTTGATTTTTTTTTATAAAACGACAACGTGGAACCATTGGGAACTTAGTTGAACTTTGGATGGTTGAATTTAATAAATGTGGCATGTTGCTTGTACTTAAGATTTGCAGTGAAGCATGTTGATGATTTGATGTTGTTGTTGAAGATGTTGAATCTATATACATGTATAGTTTGAATGTCAAATTGGTCAAATGTTGAATTATGCCTTAATGAAATGTTTAGCTTGCTTAGACAAGTGACATTAAGTGTGCCAAATGTGTTAGACTCATAGGATGCATGATTTGACCCAAAATGCATAATTGGACTAGGTGACTTGTGCCAAAAGTGAACTTGTATGCAATGTTTGACTTTTGATGCTAGATCCTTGTATGATGTTGTGAGTTGTGTTATAAGGCATGCATGCTACAAGTGTATTCTGACATGATTGGTGTGGTATGAAGGTGTCCAAGCATGTAAATAGTCCCTAGGAATTATTATGTGGAAGTTTGGTAGTTTATTTATGCATATTCTTAAGAATTATGTACTTTTCCAAAAAAAAATAATCCCTTCGGGGAAAAGATTGATACATTCCTAAAAAGGATCGATCTCTTTCTTCAAAAGATCGATCCCTAACTCACTATTTTTCAAAAGATCAATTCCCCGTGAAAAAGGATTGATCCATTTGTTGTGTGCTTGATAAAAAAATGGAAAAATTTCATTCATTGAAGGTCCTAAGTGTCCCTAAGTCTTTGTTTGACCCTAGGATGTTTGTATAATTTCAAAATGGTTCATAAATTGAATTGTTAATTAATTTCAGACCTTAACTTGGACTTATGTTGTCACACTTAAATATACTTTATTACATAATGAAGGTGTCAATTGCATGGTTGTTGTTTGTATGTGATTTTTGAATTGTTTACGTTTTAGTCCTTAGAGAAACATATCCAATTAGGTCCTTTGTTGATGTCCGGTTAATATGAAATTTTGCATGTCATTAACTAGGGATTAATAATGAATATTAGTAAACTTAATTCAGTATTTCTATGTTGAATTACTTCATGATGTGAATTTATCGAATTACCTTCCTTAGCTAATAACGTACATCTTGCATTGCATTGATTACTATTAAATTGTTGGTTGTTATCCGCTGCCATATGATGCATGATATATGATTTAAATTTTATTTTTTTGCGTAGTACACATGTTCAGGGTTTCTGTTCAGTCTGACAAAGTTCGGGTTCTAATATACACTTAGGTAACCGAGTTTTGCGTAACCAGGTATGATATGTTATAATAAGGCATGGACCTTTAGTGATTAATGAGGAATTCTAATAAGAATCGAGAAGAATTATTCCATCCACCATCAAACATAGTTACACTTCGCATAAGAACATTTTGTTTTGTTTGAATTTTTTTGTCATTTCTTAGCTTTCTTATATGTTTCAAAGATGTTTAAACAAACATATATTACCTTATAAGTTTATAAGCACAAAAACAAATTTATTTTAAATTTTCAATGAATATAATAAAATGTTCTTATAGCTATTGACAAGTGGTAAGATTGAACCCTCGTAAAATAATAACTTTGATCATGCTTGAGAGATTATACTCGAATGGTACATCCATTGCCTTGCAGGATTGAAGATAGCCTTCTCCTCCCACGATACATAATACAAACACAATGCAATGAGGTATGTATAGGAGTTTAAAAATGAAACAACTTTCTTGTAGGAGATTTCAAAACTAATTAGACCACACTTGTATTCAGGACGTTCAATTAGGAATAGCAACATGGCGGGTTCGGGGCGGGTTTTGCTCCCTCCGTCCCCGTCCCCAAAATAAATCCCCATCCCACCCCGTTCCCTGTCGGGTTTTTTATCAAGACGCCCTGTCGGGAATTTTTTTCCCCGTCCTCGAACCCGACCCGATCCTAAGAAAAAACCGAGCAACCGTAGTTTTCATAAAAATAGAATGGAAAATTAGTCTACATGATTTACAATTCAAGCTACAATCACAAATTCAATCCCAATTCTAAATAATTGTCTAAACTCCAAAATAAAACACATACATAATTAAATACAAACTTGTTCCGATATTCAAATCATACAACGAAGATGCATACGTAATATTATGTCAAATAAAGTCATCCAAAATCGTCGTGCCACTATTGTAACTTTCTTTGGTAGCTCCCTACATTGAGAAATTTATCAAAAAATAAACCAAATTTCACTTTAATAATTATAAAAGCTAGTATTTAGGGTTTAAGATTTAAATGTTTAAGGTTTAAGGTTTATATTATATAATTAATATAAAAAATATAAAATATTATATATATATATATATATATATATATATATATATAATCGGGGCGAAGATACCTTACCCCGAACCCGAACCCAAAAAATCCTCGAATTTTACCTGATACCCGACCCGATATTATTCAAACCCGACCCGACTCGAACTTAGCCGAATTTCAGGTTTTCCCGTCGGGTTCGGGTCGTTCTACCATTCCTACGTTCAACGATGAGCATAATCTTTGCAAATGGAATAGTTGAGTATGAATTTAGTTTAGGTCAATTGCTTAGGAATTGAACTCTAAGGATGAAATTTTCCGACTTTCAACGACACTCAAACTATAACTGGTTCTTCTCGATGAGCTTATGAAATTGAATCAGTATACCCATTAGGTCAATAAAGCATTAACGTAAAGTAAATGCAATAAAGAAAAGCTATTCTGCTAAACCAGCTGGTTATATAGGTAACTCAAAAGTCTTGGCTTTATGAATAAGTTACATTCAAAACATGGCATTGATCGGATACCTGTCAATTTGGTGTATGCTCCATTATGGTTGTCATGTCAAAGACTTTGTGATAAGATGAATCATTCAACTACTCCAAATAAAGGCAAACAAATTTAAAGTTGATAATTTTCAAGGAATAAAGGCAATAATTCCTAGAGTTTGAATTAATAAGGAGTATTGGTGAAAATGGACTAAGGGAGCTAAAAAAACACCTGTTATTGTCAAATTCACACAAGTACTCATGAATTTTGTTTTTGGACCGATATTTATGCACTACCTTTGCTAAATGAGTTTATGAAGCATGAACAAATAAAGGATTTCAGAGAACTGAAATGGAAGTGTTCTAAAAGGTCTAACAATTAAATATGCTAGTTGCATCATTTTTCTACACCCAATTGAAATCCTTAGTCGAGATAGAGGGGTAAGCCATGATGCTTACAAGGATTGAGAAAATGATGAAATCTTGATGATTGAACCCCTAGAAAAATAAAAGGCCAACCAAGAGGTCAACCCATTGATCTTGATACTTTTCAAAGGGTTATATTTTTAGAAATAATAATAAAATAAATTTCTTGACTTACTCGATATTCATTGAAATGTTGATTTGTTTCAATTGTGAGCCTGAAGCAAGGGGTATCATTTTTTTATAAAATTATTTCATTCTTTTGAATTCTAAATATTAAAAAGGAGAAAAACAATTTCAAACAGGGCAATCTCTCATGAATAAAGAAGGTCCTTGAAGTTGATGAGGCTTTATATGCCTAAAAAAAACCATAAGTGATACATGAGCAATGAAGATGTTCTCTGATTTTCGAGCAATAATGTTTGAAAAATCAGAAGAGTTAATAAGAAATTTCTCCTTATTAAGAAAGAAAACATGGTTTGTTTTGAGATTATATCAACCCATAGTAAAAATCCAAGTTAAGGGTTCATCAATCGAGAAAACACTTTTTTTAAGATTCTAAAATGAGGAAGTATAAATAGAGGACATGACGACACCAGATGATCAAAATGTTCTTCAGAAAATGGAAGCTCAACTTGACAAGTTGCTACTGACAACAAAATAGGATTTGGACAATGGTATCTCTAACTTGATAACTCAAAATCTGAAACTGAGGCAAAGAAAATTGAAACTTGGGGGTTATTTTATTAGGGGCAAGGGGATCAAGTTACTATAAGCCAAGAATTGATAAGATGCACTCTAGTGTGAAAATGACCAAAGGATATTCAATCAACACAAAACAAGGGTTGCTTGAGCATACATTTGTGTATACTGATAAAAAAAGCATACATCAACATTATTTCATATGAATTTACATATGAGCATTCAAAACTCATCATTGCATTGAAGCATAAAAAAGAGGAAATATTTGTTTTTCCTCTCATGAGGATATTCCCCAAAGATTAAAGATAGTCATGAATAACATTACCACATGAAACGCATTCTGCATTCATTCAATCTTTTTCACCTTTGATGAGGACACTCCCCAATGAGTAAGAATATGCATGAATCTCATTACCGCATTCATTTAGACTCTTTCACCTCTCATGAGGACACTTCCCAAGGAGTAAGAATATGCATGACTAACATTACCACATTCATTTAGACTTTTTCACCTCTCATGAGGACACTCCCCAAGGAGTAAGGATATGCATGAATCGTATTACCGCATTCATGAAAACATTATTCACATAAAAACCATTATACATTCAAGAAAATCATTGTATAGGTTTTTCGAGAAAGCTAAAGATTTATGATAACAAACTTTAAGACAAAAGTTATCCATTCCAAGCCACCAAGATAGAAGGAGTCATGATAATCAAAGTAGACCTTGACTTCTACAAGAGAAATTGATTTGTAAAGATTTATTGAATATTGACCTTTAGGTATGGCATTTTCAAATTTAAGTTTACGTTGATAAGTTGTATCATTTGATTTACAGATCTGACCTACTCTGAAGAACAACAGAGTAGGCCCCCTTTCTTTCTTCTAGATTTTCCCAATGAACCTCCAACTCACCAAATGAATACATGCAAAACAAAAAACGTGAAAGCAAATGTAAAATTGGGTATTAGGGGATTTTTTTGAAATATATTTTTGGGTTATAAAAACCTAAATCAAGATGTACAAAGGTTCTTACTCGATTCCAAGAAAACGCAATATACGTTACTCAATTTTCCTATTTTTTTTTATTCAATACAAGTTATCAATACAAATCTATTCCTATTTTTATTTTCCAATGCAACACAAAAATATGAGTAGTGCAAAATTTTCTCCCCTATTTTTTGAATCAAGCAATAACTAAAAACAAGGGAAACCCAGAGTCCTTTTCATAGCCAACGATCATTTGAAACGAGTAAAAAAACAAAAGAGGGTAAAGCAATTTACCTGGACAGTTCAGCTACTCACTAAATTTGAAAGGTCGTCGTCAGACGTGAAATCGGCGGGGTTGAGAAATCGAACAATCAGGGTTAAATTAAGGTTGTCTAGGGTGTGGTTTAGTTTTTTTATGATTTAATTTAGAGAGTAGAGAAGAGGGGAGGCCGCTTAGGGTCTTGTTTAGGTTTTGGGTTAACCCGACCACCGTTAAGGATGGCCGGAGAGAGAAAAGGTACTAATTTGTGGCAGTTAGGTTATCTAAACTCTTGGTCAAAGAGGAAATATAGAGGAAGGGGGAAACAATGACTTTTGGATTCATTTGGGAGTCATCTCAACTTCCTCGATCAATGTCTAGTGGGGGTCGGAGTGGTGTATAGGCCCCAGCATAAGGTGGTCGGCGTGAAGAGTTTTGGGCTTAGGCTACGACTAGAGCGAAAGGGAGAAGAGGGAAGTGTGAGAGAAAAGAAATAAAGAGGTGGGTTTGGTTTTCAAGATTAGAGTTAGTTTGGATTGGGTTAGTATGAAATTAGAGTTTTATATTAAAGTTTTATGGTTACTTTCGTTTATATCCTTATACTTTTGTCGCGTAATTATGTTATAATCCCTAATCTTGTTTGTTTTTATTTTATTTCAAATTTCATGTATTGATTGCTTAAATTTTCCTTCTTTTTGTTCTTTAATTTATTTAAAGTTTAGTATAAAACTATGCTTATGCCATTGAACTTTAACCATGTTTTTACATTATCGTCTCTAAATCATTTTTTATTTATTTTAATTTAGATGCTTTATTTTTTTTATTTTAATTTGGTCACTACTTTTTCTATTAATTATTTATTTCTTTTTGATCCCTAGATGTTTATTTTGTGTGTGTTTTAGTTCCTAATAAATACTTAGATTTTAAATTAAGTCCTTAAATTTAGTTTCTTTATGATTTAGTCTTAAAACTTTTAAATTATGTCAGTAATTCGATTAGGCCCTCACATTAATGTACGAGGTTCTAAATTGATTATTTGATTGACATAATTAATTCGGATTAATAATTAGAACATCCATTTTAGATTAATTTCACCTTTTAGTCCTTTAATTTAGGAGAATCTTGATTTAGCTCTGGCATTAATGCTCGAGAGTGTGTTTCAAGTATTCTATTAATTAATTGATTAAATTAAATTAGGTTAATATTAGAGCCTATATTTTTAGATTTAGTCCTTTAAGTTATTTAAATTTCATAATTTGACACTCTAAATTAGAAAATTCCTTAATTAAACCACTTAGTGTAATTAGGTTTAATAATAACTTGTTTTATTGTATTTTGATTTTAAAATCAATGAAATGCTAATTTATTAGGTGATTGATTGTAACCCTCCAGACCGATGCGGAGGATCCGATCCGATTCGATTCGGGAAGTCACATTAGGGCCACCGGAGTGACCTACTGTAAAAATAGCGGAAAATTTAAAACTTTTATTGAAACATGTAACTTATAAAATCAGTTGTCACTATTTAAAAATAAAACAGATTTCCAGACTCGTATATAAATCAAAATACAATTACATGCCCCCTAATCACATGTACCATTCTCTACAACAACGCCAGAAAAACTCCCTTACTGAAGTCGATAGATGCACTGGTACAATTCTTTTAACCTGAAAAGGTGAGTAATAGAGTGAGCTTCGAAAAGCTCAGTAATACAAAACTACCAGATGATGATGAAGAACGTGCATATACAGATAAACATACATATCCTTATTATTTCCAAACATTTATAGATTTTTATGCTGAGCAGAGATCCTACTGATATTTCAGATGGTAACGGACAATGAGCTTTCAGTTCAGACAAATATTTCGGATGACTGAGTTCAGGAGATCAGAATAGGTTATCTAGTGTGTCCCCAAAAACCATGTAACTTTTCAAATCTTTTAAAACATATATATATATATATCCCCATCCCAACACATCATAATGTGTAGGTTCCCCAGAACCATACACCCAACCCAACACATCATATAAGGCCCTGAGCACAAAGCCGAGGAACCTGCAAAACTTCTTCCTTCAACAATACCCCCCAATTAAAACATTTTCCGTCCGTAAACGGATATATCAAAAATCAAAACATAAATCAGGTCAAGTATCATATCAGAAATCAGGTCAAGTAACAGATCAGAATCCAAGTCAAGTATCAGATCAGAATCCATGTCAGATATCAGATCAGAATCCATGTCAAGTATCAGATCAGAATTCAAATCGAAAATCAGATAAAATATTCATGTGAGTAGGGAACACACCAGAGTTTACAGGTATTATTTAGAGGTACTGTATCAGGTAGAGAAACACAGTTCTTCAGTATGTCGATAGAATGTTGGAATTTAGAATCACTATTGGAAGATTTCATTAACTGACAGAATCATCAGTTATTAAGAATGTGAATTATCAGGATATTATCTTATTCGGACAGTTTTCAGAAGCTGTATGTAATCAGAAGGGTATTCAGAATCCTATACATCCATGTCAATTGATCGGATAATCGAACAACTTGAGAACAAAGATTCAAAACCTTAACAATCTATGTCTACTGGTCAATTCATTTTCCTTCTAAGGTATTTACTCTTTAATACCACAAATTCTTGTCCGTAGACCATTTTCGGAATCATCGCTGAATAAATCTTCCAATGTCTTTATTTCATTTCCACGTTTCCACAATATCATGGAATGCTGACGTACTTGATTAATTTGTTCATAACCCATTGTAATTGTACACTACGTAAACTCATCAGAGTTTCCAGACTTATCCAAATCACTTATTAAATCCTCATTCATTGAGGTTACCTAGTTCATTTAACAGTCATGTCCATTCCAGTTACTTTAGGATTTTCCAGAGTAATTCAAACGTTCCTGAATTTCAGATACATGTTGTACTTCCATTCCATTCAATTTGGTCTTCGTGGTTGATTTGTCGAACAAACGTCCAATTCTTAGTATTGAATACGATCTAGAGCTGAGCTGAATACTTCCAAAATTTATCATCGAGCCAAACTTGAGAAGACGAATACATGTTCCAGTAATATCTATGCCATTCAGGCATTGACATAGCTTTAGGGTTGATCTACTCACTTAAACTGTTTTCCATTACCTTTAAAGGTAGTCCAATACCTATGCTTACTTGGATTCCTTAATTAATCCAAGACATTTACTTAATATAGGCCATAAGGGTATTTTGGTCATTTTGGTTTTCAGTTTTATTCCAATCATAACAGAGCTCAAGGATATCCCATCATTCTTAAGCTTGGTGATATTCTTGGGTCATTTCCATTACAGGGGTAATTTGGTTATTTTACAGATCCACGGTATTTCAATCATTTTCCTCCATCCGGTCTTATTATTTAATTCCAATTTATCATCTATTCCAGTCCGTTCGAACAATTCTGATAAAAGAGCACCCTCTGATAAATTGTTCTTCAGGTATTTACTCATAACTCGGATATTTCGGGTCAAGTGCCTTCTCGGATTTTACAAACGCAATATTATGAATTTTTCTTTACAAAGACAGAATATTAATAATTAACTTTGTACTTAATCGAGTTAAGTATAAATCCTCAAAGTGCTTTCTCCTTCAGGGTCAACTCTGACTATTTTACCTCTCAAGGGCATTTTCGTAATTTCTTAACCAGATAATTTCGATATTAGCTCTTAACGAAAATAATATAATATAGAGATCTTATGATTAATTGCTTCCTCGAACATTCTTTGATCTTGAAATGATTCCTTAAAAGATTTATAATATCTAGTATAAACCTTCTTGGGGTTAAAAATCGGTTATCCATAATTTCCAAGTAAAACTAACATTTCTTATGCACATCAATAGTTTTAGCAGATCAATAATTCTTTTCAGATTTATTAATCCACTTCCAGGGACAATTCTTGTCATTTTCTAACATAAGGGTAATTTCATAATTTTACCTAATCGAAATATTCTCATAATTTCTCATCTAAGTACCTTTAATGAGATAAATTATAATCTACATATCCATGGTTGATTCTTTTATCACTTAATTCAAGAACTTGCAATTTAATTCCAACTGTCCTCCAATTTCTTATAATAGTAATCTGATCCATATTCAGTTATCTACTTTCTACCGTATTCGTATCTAGTATAGATCTTCATTAATTATACATACGAGATCAAACATTTCCATTCATGAATTTACCAATACCAATATGTTCTATAAAGCATAAAGAGGTAGTAAAGTATTACCTCGATTTCCGTGCAATACTGATCAACCATAAAAATTCCATTCGAATGCCTTTGATCTTCAATTCAACTTCCAATAATTCCTTAGATACATATTAACATAAATTATATCAGAAACGAAGCTTAATTGCGATAAACGAATCGAATCGGGTGATAAATCAGTGAAAGACAGCTTACCGGGTTCGAATTTGGCAAAACGGACTTCGGATTCGGATTCAGGACGTCGAAAGCATAAAATATGACTTTTCGGAAATTTGGAATTTTCGGTCAAAATCAAAGTCAACGGGTTTGATCGGCAATTTCGAGGCCTTCTGGTCTGAATTTCGAAAAACAGATTGCGGAATCGGATTTGGATCGTCAAAAAATATCAGGATAGGTATGCTCGGTCAAAAACAAAGGTCGTTTAATGCCCGGTCAAAGCCCGTCAAAGTTTTGGTCAACAGTGGTCAACGCCGGTCAACGGTCAATGGGTCAACGGGTCAGGTAAACGGATCGGGTCGGGTCAATGGGTCGGGTCAACGGGTAGGGTCGGGTTGTGACAGGTCAAACCGGTCAACTGTGCACCAAAACCGGTCAAACCGGTCAGTTTTGTCTTCCCCACACGCAGTGGCGGCACGCAATAGTGCCCTGATATCGGAAAATTCCCGAAACAATTCTTAAAAATTATTTTAAGCGATTTCGAGATACTTACAAAGCTCGGTTCAAATTTTTGAATGGCGAAGAGCTCGATTTCAACGAATCGGAAACTTTGACCGCTTCACCTCCACACGTGCCGCCACCGTCGGAGAAAAGGGAGGACACCGGTGGACTCGGAACGGCACAAGGAACGCAATGGTGCGGGAGGTGTCGTAAACAGATGACCCGATCTTAGTGAATCGATGAAAAACTAACTAAAACCGAGTTATTACCGACAATACGTCAGACTGAAATTCACGACGAAAGGTTTGAGGGGTTTTGTTCCTCGGTTGACAACGAACACGATGGTGGTTTCGGCTCGTCGATCAGAGGTCGAACGACGAGTAGATCAGAGTTTAAAGAGGGGTTGATGAAGAGGAAAATCTGGAAAAATTTCCAGAAAACATAGGGGGAGAGATTTATAATTCTCTCCAAAATAAAAATGGCTAAATCATGGGTTTAGCCACTGAATTTCCTACACTTCTTAAAATGGTCTGCCAACTTTGAAATCTTATAATGTAATCCCCGATTTCTTCCAAAAATACCAATTAAATTCACCAATTTATATTTTCTTAAATTTAGCCCCTAAATTAGGGTGTTACATTGATGGTGTATCCCCACCATTGCTTGGGGGTGACCGTATTGGTCTTGATAAATCAACATCTTTTTTAAAATTTGCATTCATAGTGAAATTTAACTTAAATAAAATTTCGAACTCAAAATTTCTAATTTTAAAATATAAGGTAATCAAATAGGTACCAATTTTGGACGCCGTGGGGTACTAATCCTTCCTATGAGTAACCGACTCTCGAACCTGATTTTTGATTTCGCAAACCAAAATTGAGAATTTTTGATAAAATAAAATGTTTTTTAATGTTACATTATTTTAGGTGTTCAAACCGTATCTTAAAAAAGATTGGTGGCAACTCCCAATTTTTCATAACCCATTTTCAAAAAATGTTAATAATCGATTTTCTACCCAAGAACCAGTTGCGTTAACAATATATGTTTAAAATATTTCTTAATTATTAATATCATATACACATATTTTATAAATACAATTTCTCAAACCTAAAACTCTTAGGGAAAACAATATTTATTTTGACCATTCAATGAATTCACAACAGATTTATATTTATCATATTTATCTGTACAAATTAAGGAAAAGTGAAATAGTTGTGGGGATTGAGTTTACACCCATTTGCTAACATGTTACCTACCTTCCACTTTCAAATCTATCTTTAACCTTCCATAAAGTTGGGGAGGCTAAGACTGTCATTTGATGAACATAAGTTTCATTTATTTCTAAAAATAAAAATAATATATCAATAAATATGAAATTATACGTTCAGTACAACAAACATTAATTTAAAACAATATTTCAAGATTAAATGGTTTCAAACTTTAATGGTCATAAATGGGTGGACAGATATAGTGGCTTAAATAATAAAAGGATGTTAATTTTCTTAAATTTTTTCAATTCTAATAATTGTGTCTATAAGGTCCTAATATATTATCGATAGGTTAAAAAGTTTCAAAAATATATTAATTTACAATCCTCTTATATTATTAAAAAAAAGATTATTGTCACTACGGGGTTATGCGGTTATGCAGTAATTAAGATGGATAAGACTTGACTAAATGGATGGATTGTTTATTATTATTTCTTTGAACAAAGGGTCGAGTGTTTATGATTGGCAAGCTTGCATAAATTGACATTTTTGTGCATTAAGGGGAAGAAGGAACCTACCCAATACACCACAGGCACATATACATATAAACAAAATACCCCAACACAGATGAATTGTCCAAAAAGAACACATGGTTTGGTCCACATGGATCATAATTCATAGCAGCTTGAGCAATGTAGTGGCCTTTGTTTTGGTCCTACCACTACACTGGCTCTGAAGAAGCAACAACAACTGCGTCAAACCTCCACTCACTATTGCCTTTTCCCTTGCTTCCAACGATCCCTCACACACCTTCATCAATGAGTTTACCGCGCTTTCACTCCCTTCCTCCTCCGACACCCTGAACACCATCTTCACCACTGCTTTCACGCCGTTCGGATTCTTTATCAGCGCCTCTTTCGCACTCTCGCTCCCCAGCACTTGCTCTATTCTGGCCATCGCCATTGCCGCCAAGCTTCTCTCCTTCTTCTCCGAGTTCCAAATGTATGTCACCAGCCCATCGATCAGGCCCTGTTGGACCAGTTTTTCCCTGTTCGATTCCAAGCAACACAACGCTGAAATGGCTTGGATTCCAGCCTCAGATATCTCACTGTTTTGCTTCACAACACAGATGACCATGTTCAACAATCTCTGGTTTTTTCCAATCATTCTACAAAGCTCCCTGGTTGCCGAGGATGATGAAATCAGCCCCACGATATGGCACAAGCTTTGCTTCATCATCATACTGCCACGCTCGAATAGAACCACGAAAGATTCCAAATTTGACCCTTCTTTAAGCATATTCAAACACTCCAATTCTCCCAAAGGAAGAAACCTAAGAACACAAACAAGCCCTTGCTCCACGAAGTTGACGTAGTCTTGGGAGAATCCAGGGTCTACCATTTCGAAAACCAGTTTCAAAAGCAAAGGCAAGAAACCCATTTCGATCAAAAGGGAATCTGTTTCATCGGTTAGGTCCATGACCTTTTGAAGTGCTTGTAGTTTCTCTAGGAAGGTTGATGAAGGAGATGAAAGGGAGTGTTTGAGGGAGACTAAAGGGTCGATTGTTGTGAAGTAATCAGGGTGTAATCGGTGACCCATTTCACGCCATTGTTGAATCAAATGACGAAGATTATGGTTGGGAACAAGAGATGGATCGTGGAGCTTTTGCATTGTAACAGGACATGTGAGATTACCTGCGGCTAACCATTTTTGTATGCTCGATCTGTCGTAGGTTTGGCCAGTACATAGAGTGACAGGATCCGTGAACAAGTCCAGGCTGATTGGACATGTAAATAAATGAGGTATCGTCATTTCACCTTCTTCCATGGAAGAAGAAAGAACCCAAAAGCTTGAGGATTTGCAGTAGCAGACAGTGGGAAAAGAAGAGCCAAATGCAGGCTTAGGTGGAGAAGAGAAGAGAAGAAAGGAGGGGTTATGGTTATGGATGATTAGTTTAGAATAATTGTGGGAGATGGTCCCCTGCTTGCCTCAGGCCCCCCACCTTTCTCATATGGATCGATGCCAGTCAAAGTGGTCCATCTACAAAAGGAAAAAGTAAATAATTATTTTATTATTTGAATTGAAAATTATCCAAAAAAAATAAGTTTGAATTGAATGCACCAGCAGTCGGTTGAAAAATTAAAATGTGGGATACGTCACCACATTTGGGATTTTAATGGGACATAAATTATAACTGATCATCAGTCTAACTATTAATTGAATTGTTTTTGTTGTTATAATATTTTTTATATATTTACTGTCGTTTTGATAAAGTTTTCTAAATTACTTTTAGTTAAAAAGTTTTTTTAATCGTAAAATCAATATCAAATAAGTAAAAAATAAAAAAATTACAGTGAGAATAGTGGTTTCAAACAAATCACAAAATTTAGGATTTTTGGCTTTTTTCATTTTTAATTTTGCGTTTAGAACCAAATTATAATTTTATCCTTACTAATGCATGAGATTCACTCAGTTATGTATTTACATTTTATTTTAATAATTTAATACTAACATTATTTAAAAATAATTTATTACTTTTAATAATTTATTTTAATAATTTAAAATTAAATAAAACTCATGATTTATATATTTAAATATTAATAGTGAGTTATATAAATCTCTTGATTATAATTATTTTTTATTTGTATTTTTTATATTCTTATTAGAGTTTAAATTGATGTAATTCATATATAATAATATTTTTTTAAATTCATTATAGTTTAAATTGATTTGATTCATATATAAGTGTGAATATAATTTAAATGCTATATTTTTAATTTACAACATAATGTCTATAATTGATATTTTATCTTTTCAAACTCACTTTTTAACAGAAATCCTAAACAGTTAAATTTTAATTACACTTTTATACAACACTTTTAAAAGTCCATTTCTACATAGAGGTGGCAAACAGGTCATTCGGATCGGGTAATTCCAGGTCTAGATTATATTCAGTTTAATTTTATTCAAATTAGATCGGATCCGATTTGGATTTAGTTCGTGTGTTTGGTAAATCGTGTCAGGTATTGGGTCAGGCCAATTTTCAGGTTGAATGATTATATGATCATTTATTTTTCAGTTCAGATCAATATCAGATCGGTTGGTTTTTGAGTTTGGTTAATATCAGATCGGATAGATTCCAAGTCAGTTGATTTTCAGTTCGATTAATTTATTATTTAGGTCAACTTTTGGATCATGTCAATTCAAGTTGAATGGATTGTGAGTCTAAATCAAGTATATATAAAATTATTGATATATTCTTATAAAAAATATGTCTTCTTGTTTGTTAATGTTATCATTTAGGGTTAATTATAATTCTCGATCGTTCAATATTTTGCATTAAACTATCATTTAGAAATGATAATTTAACACAAAAAATGATTTTATAACGCGTGTTAGAGCTTGTTACCAAAATTTTATATTGATCTTGTACGAAAAGTTTATAATGAGAACTATTTGATAAAGAAATAATTTTTCATTAGAAAATTTATTTTCAATTAAAAGTTTCAATCAAATATTTAATGTTTTATTAAATTTTAAAAAACTAATACATAAATGTTTTTTTGTTAGGCTTTAGTTGTAACATAAGTAAATTTTCTATTATTTTTATTATAAATCTAATATTGATGTATCATTTCCTTTGTTTTAGTTGTTTCCTATTCTTTTTTATTATAAATCTAATATTTTTATTATAAATAACTAACATAAGTAACTTTATTTGTCAATATTTTCAATCTTATTGTTTGGATTAGTTTTGGTTTAGGTTACTTTCGGATCGAGTTAAATTAAGTTTGGGTTGTTTTCGGTTCTAGTTAAATTTGGTTCGGGTTACTTTTGGTTTAGGTTAATTTCGGTTCGGGTCAAATTGGATAAGGGTCCATATTGGGTCAGCTAAATTTTGGATCAAGTATGATGCGGGTCGGGTATGGTTCGAGTTTCAGATCAAATTGATCATCATGTTCGGGTTAATATCGAGTAAATCGGATCGTATAATCAAGTTTGGTCTAGTTTGCCAGGTGTATTTCTACAACACTTTTAAAAGTCATTTTTCAAAAGTTATACCAAACTGGCCCTTTATCTTACAGTTGATACCACAAGTGTTTATTATTTTTTTTTATATTTTAGAAAATAATAAATTAGTTTTTTTGCAAAATATAAGTCCTTTAATTTATTATAAATGAGAAAACATACAAATTACAATGAAAGTTTACAACCACAACTATAAACTAAAACATATAATAAGAACATTTTTCTATGATCATTAGCACAAAAACTAGACACTTAAGATCACACTAGGACCATACAAGGAAAAGATTAAAAACTTAACCAAATAAAACTGAACAAAAGGTATATACAAATAGATTTGACCACATCAGTAAACAAACCACAAAAAGGGATCAAACTTTTGAAATATCATCAATAAATCGTAAATCAGAATTGAGCAACTTGATAAAACCATCCACGAACGTAAATCATGTATCCAAATCCAATCATAGGATCCAAATCAGGAAAGATCATCATGATAACAAATAAGTGTCATCTTGATCAGTCGCGACGAAATCAAATACAACCTTGAGAAAAAGGATAAATTAAAATAATGATCAAATGACCGAAAACATGTCAAAAAATAGAATAAACATATTATAAAAGTAGGGGAAATGTGCCATAAAGGTAAAGTTATTAAAAATAAGAAAAAAAAGATAGAACATAGTAAAAAAGGAAAAAGAAAAAAAATAATGAATATCGATAGTCGATGGCTAACACTAAAGCTGTAACACCCCAATTTAGGGGATAAATTTAAGAAATTATAAAGTGGTGAATTTAATTGGTATTTTTGGAAGCAATTGAGGATTAAATTGTAAAATAACAAAGTTGGTAGACCATTTTAAGAAGTACAGGAAGTTCAGTGACTAAACTCATGGTTTACCCATTTTTATTAGGAGTTGAATTATAAATCCACCCTCCCCGTATGATTTTCTAGATTTCTTTACAGTTTTTCCTCTCCAACAACCCTTCTTTCAACTCCGATCTACTCGTCGTCCGACCTCCGATCGACGAACTAAAACCACCATCGTGTTCGTTGTCAAACGAGGAACAAAACCCCTCAAACCTTTCATCGTGAATCGTCGCCGTATGTCGTTAATTTTAGTCAGAAGTATGATCGATAATAACTCGATTTAAGTTGGTTTTTCATCGATTCACGACGATCCGACCATTCGTTTACGACACCTCCCACACCAACGTTTTCCTTGCATCGTTCCGAGTCCAGCAGTGTTCTCCGTTTCTCCGTCGTCGCCATCGCGTGGAGGGGTGAGACTGTCAAAGTTTTCGACGTTTCGGAATCGAGCTGTCCGTCGATCAAAATTGTGAACCGAGCTTTGTAAGTGCCTCAAAATTGCTTAAAATAATTTTTAGAAATTTTTTCGGAAATTTTTCGACACCGAGTTACTGTTCACGTGCCACCCCCCGAGAGTGGGTATCGTCTGGGTGTTAATTTTGTAATTAATTTATGTTTGGGTGTTATTTATGTAAAATTCGGGTGTTAGATTGGTAAATATTTACAGAATGTGGCTAATTTGGTAATTAATTTCTGTTAGGGTGATATTTGTGTAAAATGGTCGACTGTTGACCGGCGTTGACCACAGTTGACCAAAACTTTGACCGGGCATTAAACGACCTTTGACTTTGACCAAGTATACCTATCCTGACGTTTTTCGACGTTTCAAATCCGATTCCGCAGTCTGTTTTTCGAAATTCAGACCCAAAGGCCTCAAAATTGTCAGTCAAACCCGTTGACTTTGATATTGACCAAAAATTCTAAATTTTTGAAAAGTCATATTTTATGCTTTCGACGTCCTAAATCCGAAGTCCGTTTTGCTAAATTCGAACCCGATAAGCTATTTTTCATTGATTTATCATCCGATTCGATCCCTTTTTCAGAATTAAGCTCCGTTTTTCAGAATTAAGCTCTGTTTTTCAGAATTAATCTCCGTTTTTTATGTAATTTTTGTTGGTATGGATCCGAGGAAATATTGGAAGATGATTTCAAGATCGAGGGCATTCAAATTGAATTTTTATGGTCGATCAGTATGTCACTGAAATCGAGGTAATACTTTACTACCTCTTTATGCTTTATGAAACATGTGAATATTGGTAAATGCATGAATAAGATAATGTTGGTCTCAATTGTATAGTTAATTAATTTCTACACTCGATCCGAATACAATATAGATTTGGTAACTGATTATGGTTTAGAAGACTTTTATAAGAAATTGAGGAATTGTTAGAATTAAATTTTAAGTTCTGTGTTTAGTAATAAAGAAATCAATCTAGATATATATCTTAAAATTTATTTCATCAAAGGTCAAATGTTAAAGGTACTTGGATGGGAAATTATGAGAATACTCCGGTAAGGTAAAAATTATGAAAATACCCTTATGTTATAAAAAGACAAGATTTGACTCTAGAAGTTGGATAAGAGATTTTTGATCTGATGAAACTACTGATGTGCATAAGAAATGTTAGTTTTGCTTGGAAAATATAGATAATCTGTTTTTAACTATGAGGATTTGAGCAAGAATATAGGAGTCCATTATATTTATCGACAAGAACTGTTAGTATTAAAGAGTGAATACTCTGGAAGGACATTGAATGGAATTGTCCATATGCATTAGTCTGAGAGTTGTGTAACTCGAGTTGTTTGATAATCTGATTGATCAATATAATGGGTATATGTTTTGAATACATGTTTTCTCCCTTATCAGCTCAAATCACTCCGGTAATATCTGATTAGCACAAGTAACTCAGATGAAAATGATTTTGGATACCTCAAATTGGTTGTGTAATGGAATCACTCTCCATAAATCTGAATTTAGAATTCATTCGGCATAAAGGTTCCTGAACATTTTCCTGATGCACATGAATCATAGTGGAATTCTAAGGTATCAACATTAAATGGCTGATCAGATCAGTTAGTAATTTATTCTCTCCAATCAGACTTTGTTCTTGGAATCCGATCAAATTGCACAAGTTCTTGTTATCCATAATGATAACTTCAAAATGCCTCTGAAAAATATGTGGATTCTCTAGTGTGTTCCCTATTTATTAATAAATTATTTTATTGTTTTAACATGAGGTACACTGAAATCTATGGTTACTGTTTCATGGATGCACCAACTTAATGGTGATGGATTATGGAATTGTATTATGGTATAAATTGTATCTTGGAGATACTGATTTGTAAAGTACAGCTCTGATCAAGATGGAAAATCTTTATGGACCTAATATGACTCTTAGGTCTGCGGCCCTGAGATCATTCTCGGGTAGGCCCTACGACCCTAAGATGTGTTCTTAGGTAGGCCTCATGGCCCCAAAACTTTCTTGGGTAGGCTCTCAGGCACTAAGATGTTCCCTTAGGTTAACTCTTTATACGATGGTTTTAAACTACGAGTTTAAAAAGCTCCACTACAGTATGATTTATGAGATTTACAGAACTATCATTTGATTAGTGTACCTATTATGATTTTATTGTATTGTTGGAACACACTAGACATCCTATTAGATCTCCTGAAAATGTCACACTTTGAATGCTTCCTATGAACTGTGATCTTCTTGGCTTCAACTTGATGAACTACTGATGGAACCCTAGATTATTCCGTAACAGGTATACGTCTAATTCAATAAGGAAATTATGGCTTCCCATTTATCTGCATGTCATGTAGCATCATCTGGTAGTTCTGTATTACTGAGCTTTCCGAAGCCCACTCTATTACTCACCATTGCAGGTTAAAAGAATTGTACGAGTATAGCTATCAACATCAGTAAGGGAGTTCTTCCTGCTTGCAGAGTATGGTACATGTGATTAGGGGGCATGTAATTGTATTTTGTTTTATATCTGAGTTTGAAAAAAAACCTATTTTATTTCTGAATAATAATAAATCATTTTATGATTTGATATGTTTTAAGAAAAGTTTTAAAATTTTCGCTATTTTTACGGTGGGTCGCTCCGGTGACCCTAATATGACACTCCAGATCGGATCAGGCTACCCGCATCGGTCTGAGGGGGTTACATTTAGTGGTATCAGAACTATAGTTTGAGTCAAAAATTTTCAAGATAGACCGGCCGGTCGAATGTCAAAATATGTCTGATCAATACATGCCCCTAGACTACAATCGTACCTCTCTGAGTCGGAAATCCAGGGCTGAGTCCCTATCTGTAACGAGTAAACCAAAGTTTCTATCCATTAAGGCTATACTTGTACAAAAGAGTAATACAAGTAACATCTATCTAAACGCTGTGAAGTACCTCACGAGCCATGTGAGAGTTACTCATCTGAGAAATTTTGATCCAACTCCAGAAATGAAATGAGGATATGTTATAGCTTTAGGAGCCTATTCTTGTAACCAAGGCTGAATTGATTATACAAGAATAAATCTGTTTTGATTATTTTATTGGAATGAGGAAGAGCTATGAAGAAAGTGTATACTCAACTGGTTAAGGATTAGTGGAGGATTCGTATTTCTATAAGAGCTACATGAAAGATATGAAAGAACTGATGGAAGTTTCATTTCTGCAATAATGTGACATGAATGAATATCGAGGACGAAACTCTTTTAAGGATGGGAGAATTGTAACACCCCAATTTAGGGTCTAAATTTAAGAAATTATAAAGTGGTGAATTTAATTGGTATTTTTGGAAGAAATTGAGGATTAAATTGTAAAATAACAATGTTGGCAGACAATTTTAAGAAGTGCAAGAAGTTTAGTGACTAAACTCAAGGTTTACCCATTTTTATTATGAGTTGAATTATAAATCCCCCTCCCCGTATGATTTTCCAGATTTCTTCATAGTTTCTCTCTCCAACAACCCTTATTTCAACTCCGATCTACTCGCCGTCCGACCTCCGATCGATGAATCAAAACCACAATCGTGTTCATTTTCGAACGAGGAACAAAACCCTTTAAACCTTTCATGGTGAATCGTCGCCGTACGTCGTTAATTTTAGTCGGAAGTATCGTCGGTAATAACTCGATTTAAGTTGGTTTTTCGTCGATTCACGACTATCTGACCATCCGTTTACGACACCTCCCACACCATCATGTTCCTTGCATCGTTCCGAGTCCAGAAGTGTTCTCCATTTCTCCATCGTCGCCGGCGCGTGAAGGGGTGAGACCGTCAAAGTTTTCGACGTTTTGGAATCGAGCTCTCCTTCGTTCAAAATTATGAACTGAGCTTTGTAAGTGCCTCAAAATCACTTAAAATAATTTTTAGAATTTGTTTCGGGAATTTTCCAACATCGAGTTACTGTTCACGTGCCGCACGCGCCACCCCCCGAGAGTGGCTATCGTCTGGGTGTTAATTTTGTAATTAATTTCTGTTTGGGTGTTATTTATGTAAAATTCGGGTGTTAAATTGGTAAATATTTGCAGAATGTGGCTAATTTGGTAATTAATTTCTATTAGGGTGATATTTGTGTAAAATGGTCAACTGTTGACCACAGTTGACCAAAACTTTGACCGGCTTTGACCGGGCATTAAACGACCTTTGACTTTTACCGAGTATACCTATCCTGACGTTTTTCGACGTTCAAAATCCGATTCCGTAGTCTGTTTTATGAAATTCGGACCGGAAGGCCTCAAAATTTTCAGTCAAATCGGTTGCCTTTGATTTTGACCAAAAATTCTAAATTTTCGAAAAGTCATATTTTATGCTTTCGACGTCCTAAATCTGAATCCGAAGTCCGTTTCGCCAAATTCGAACCCGGAAAGCTATTTTTCACTGATTTATCATCCAATTCGATCCGTTTTTCAGAATTAAGCTCCGTTTTTATGTAATTTCTGTTGGTATGGATCCGAGGAAATATTGGAAGATGATTTCAAGATTGAGGGCATTAGAATGGAATTTTTATGGTCGATCAGTATGTCACATAAATAGATGTAATACTTTACTACCTCTTTATGCTTTATGGAATATGTGAATATTGATAAATGCATGAATAAGATAATGTTGGTCTCAATTGTGAAGTTAATTAATTTATACACTCGATCCGAATACAATATAGATTTGGTAACTGATTATGGTTTAGAGAACTTTTATAAGAAATTGAGGAATTGTTAGAATTAAATTTCAAGTTCTGTGTTTGGTAATAAAGAAATCAATCTAGATCTGTATCTTATAATTTATTTCATCAAAGGTCAAATGTTAAAGGTACTTGGATGGGAAATTATGAGAATACTCTGGTAAGGTAAAAATTATGAAAATACCCTTATGTTATAAAAAGACAAGATTTGACTATGGAAGTTGGATAAGAGATTTTTGATCTGATGAAGCTACTGATGTGCATAAGAAATGTTAGTTTTGCTTGGAAAATATAGATAATCGGTTTTTAACCATGAGGATTTGAGCAAGAATATAGGAGTCTGTTAAGGGAATCATTTCAAGATCAAAGAATGTTTGGGAAAACAATTAATCATAGGATCTCTAAATTATAATTATTTTCGTTAAGAGCTAATATCGAAATTATATGGTTAAGAAATTACTAAAATGCCCTTGAAAGGTAAAATAGTCTGAGTTGACCCTAAATGAGAAAGTACTTTGAGGATTTGTACTTAACTTGATTAAGTACGAATTTAATTGTTAAGATCATGTCTTTGTACAGAAAATTTCATGATATTCCATTTTTAAAATTTGAGAAGGCACTTGACCCGAAAATATCCAAGTTATAAGTAAATACCTGAAGAATGATTTATCAATGGTGCTCTTTTGCCATAATTGTTTGAAAGGACTGAAGAAATGATAAGTTTAAATTTAATAATAAGATCAGATAGAAGAAAATGATTGTAATACAATGGATCTATAAAATGACCAAAATACCCTTATGGCCTATAATTAGTATAAGTATTGGATTAATTAAGGAATCCAAATAAACATGGATGTGGTACTGCTATTAAAAGTTATGGATCACATATTAAGTCGAACAATCAATGCTAGTGTATATGTCAGTACCTGAAATGTATAGATGTTACTTGAATGTGTGTGCGTCTTCTTAAGTATGGTTTGATGATAATTTTGAAAGTACTCAACTCAACTATAGGATGCATTCGATAATAAGAAATGGATATTTGCTAGACAAATCAACCACGAAGACCAAATTAAATTAAACAGAAGTACAATATGTATCTGAAATTCAGAAACGTCTGGATTATCTGGAAAGCTCTGAAGTAACTGGGATAGACTTGACTGATAAACGAAATGAGTAACCTCAATGACTGAGAATTAAATAAGGGATTGGATAAGTCTGGAAACACTGTTGAACTTACAAGATAAAATGTCTTTACGGGTCATAAACCATGAATCAAGTACGTCTATATTTCCTGATATCGTTGAAACATGGAAATGAAATAAGGACCGTTGGAAGATCTATTCATCGATGATTAGGAAGATGGTTTATGGACAAGAACTGATAGTATTAAAGAGTGAATACTCTGGAAGGACATTAAATGGACTTGTCGATATGCATTAGTCTGAGAGTTGTGTAACTCGAGTTGTTTGATAATCTGATTGATCAATATAATGGGTATATGTTTTGAATATGTGTTTTCTCCCTTATCAACTCAAATCACTCCGGTAATATCTGATTAGCATAAGTAACTCTGATGCAAATGATTCTGGATACCTCAGATTGGTTGAGTAATGGAATCACTCCCCATAAATCTGAATTTAATATTCATTCGGTATAAAAGTTCCTGAACATTTTCCTGATGCACATGAATCATAGTGGAATTCTAAGGTATCAACATTAAATGGCTGATCAGATTAGTTAGTAATTTATTCTCTCTAATCAGACTTTGTCTTGGAATCCGATCAAATTGCACAAGTTCTTGTTATCCATAATGATAACTTCAAATTGCCTCTGAAAAATATGTGGATTCTCTAGTGTGTTCCCTATTTATTAATAAATTGTTTTATTATTTTAACATGAGGTACACTGAAATCTATGGTTACTGTTTCATGGATGCACCAACTTAATGGTGATGGATTATGGAATTGTATCATGGTATAAATTATATATTGGAGATACTAATTTGTAAAGTACAGCTCTGATCAAGCTGGAAAATTTTTATGGACCTAATATGACTCTTAGGTAGGCTCTGCAGCCCTGAGATCATTCTCGGGTAGGCCCTACGGCCCTAAAATATGTTCTTAGGTAGGCCCCGTGGCCTCGAAACTTTCTTGGATAGGCTCTCAGGCCCTAAGATGTTCCATTAGGTTAACTCTTTATACGATGGTTTTAAACTACAAATTTAAAAAGCTCCACTACAATATGATTTATGAGATTTTCTGAACTATCATTTGATTAGTGTTCCTATTATGATTTTATTGTATTGTTTGAACACACTAGATATCCCATTCGATCTCCTGAAAATGTCACACTTTGAATGCTTCCTATGAACTGTGATCTTCTTGGCTTCAACTTGATGAACTACTGATGGAACCCCAGATTATTCCGCAACGGGTATACGTCTAATTCAATAAGGAAATTATGGCTTCCCATTTATCTGTATGTCATGTAGCATCATCTGGTAGTTTTGTATTACTGAGTTTTTCGAAGCTCACTATATTACTCACCATTGCAGGTTAAAAGAATTGTACCAATATAACTATCAACATCAGTAAGGGAGTTCTTCCGACGTTGCTTGCAGAGTATGGTACATGTGATTAGAGGGCATGTAATTGTATTTTGTTTTATATCTGAGTTTGAAAAAAACATGTTTTATTTCTGAATAATAATAAATCATTTTATGATTTGATATGTTTTAAGAAAAGTTTTAAAATTTCCGCTATTTTTACTGTGGGTCGTTCCGGTGACCCTAATGTGACACTCCAGATCGGATCAGGCTACCCACATCAGTCTGAGGGGGTTATATTTAGTGGTATCAGAGTTGTGGTTTGAGTCAAAAATTTTCAAGATAGACCGGCCGGTCGAATGTCAAAATATGTCTGATCAATACATGCCCCTAGACTACAATCGTACATCTCTAAGCCGGAACTCTAGGGCTGAGTCCCTATCTGTAACGAGTAAACCAAAGTTTCTATCAGTTAAGGCTATAATTGTACAAAAAAGTAATACCAGTAACATCTACCTAAACGCTGTGAAGTACCTCACGAGCCATGTGAGAGTTACTCATCTGATAAATTTTGATCCAACTCCAGAAATGAAATGGGTATATGTTATAGTTATAGGAGCCTATTCTTGTAACCAAGGCTGAATTGATTATACAAGAATAAATCTGTTTTGATTATTTTATTGGAATGAGGAAGAGCTATGAAGAAAGTGTATACTCAACTGGTTAAGGATTAGTGGAGGATTCGTATTTCTATAAGAGCTACATGAAAGATATGAAAGAACTGATGGAAGTTTCATTTCTGCAGTAATGTGACATGAATAAATTTTGAGGACGAAACTCTTTTAAGGTGGGGAGAATTGTAATACCCCAATTTAGGGGCTAAATTTAATAACTTATAAAGTGGTGAATTTAATTGGTATTTTTGGAAGAAATTGAGGATTAAATTGTAAAATAACAAAGTTGGCAGACCATTTTAAGAAGTGCAGGAAGTTTAGTGACTAAACTCATGGTTTACCCATTTTTATTATGAGTTGAATTATAAATCCCCCCTCCCCGTATGATTTTCCAGATTTCTTCATCGTTTTTCCTCTCCAACAACCCTCCTTTTAACTCCGATCTACTCGCCGTCCGACCTTCGATCGACGAACCAAAACCACCATTGTGTTCGTTGTCGAACGAGGAACAAAACCCCTCAAACCTTTCATCGTGAATAGTCGTCGTACATCGTTAATTTTAGTCGGAAGTATCGTCGGTAATAACTCGATTTAAGTTGGTTTTTCATCGATTCATGGCGATCCGACCATCCGTTTACGACACCTCCCACACCATCGTGTTCCTTGCATCATTCCGAGTCTAGCAGTGTTCTCCGTTTCTCCATCGTTGCTGGCGCGTGAAGGGGTGAGACTGTCAAAGTTTTCGACATTTCAGAATCGAGCTCTCCGTCGTTCAAAATTGTGAACCGAGCTTTGTAAGTGCCTCAAAATCGCTTAAATTTTTTTTAGAAATTTGTTCGGGAATTTTCCGACACCGGGTTACTGTTCACATGCCGCACGCCCCACCCCCCGAGAGTGGGTATCGTATGGGTGTTAATTTTGTAATTAATTTATGTTTGGGTGTTATTTATGTAAAATTCGGGTGTTAGATTGGTAAATATTTGCAAAATGTGGCTAATTTGGTAATTAATTTCTGTTAGGGTGATAATTATGTAAAATGGTCGACTGTTGACCGTTGATCGGCGTTGACCACAATTGACCAAAACTTTGACCGGCTTTGACCGAATATTAAACGACCTTTGACTTTGACCGAGTATACCTATCCTGACGTTTTTCGACGTTCCATATCCAATTCCGCAGTCCGTTTTTTGAAATTCGTACCCGAAGGCCTCGAAATTTTCAGTCAAACTGGTTGACTTGGATTTTGACCAAATAATCTAAATTTTTCGAAATGTCATATTTTATGCTTTCGACGTCCTGAATCTGAATCCGAAGTCCGTTTCACCAAATTCGAACCCAGTAAGCTATTTTTCACTGATTTATCATCCGATTTGATCCGTTTTTCAGAATTAAGCTCTGTTTTTTATGTAATTTCTATTGGTATAGATCCGATGAAATATTGGAAGATGATTTCACGATTGAGAGCATTCGAATGGAATTTTTATGGTCGATCAGTATGTCACGGAAATCGAGGTAATACTTTACTACCTCTTTATGCTTTATGGAATATGCGAATATTGGTAAATGCATGAATAAGATAATGTTGGTCTCAATTGTGTAGTTAATTAATTTCTACACTCGATTCGAATACAATATAGATTTGGTAACTGATTATGGTTTAGAGGACTTTTATAAGAAATTGAGGAATTGTTAGAATTAAATTTCAAGTTCTGTGTTTGGTAATAAAGAAATCAATCTAGATCTGTATCTTATAATTTATTTCATCAAAGGTCAAATGTTAAAGGTACTTGGATGGGAAACTATGAGAATACTCCGGTAAGGTAAAAATTACGAAAATACCCTTATGTTATAAAAAGACAAGATTTGACTATGGAAGTTGGATAAGAGATTTTTGATCTGATGAAACTACTGATGTGCATAAGAAATGTTAGTTTTGCTTGGAAAATATAGATAATCGGTTTTAACCATGAGGATTTGAGCAAGAATAAAGGAGTCTGTTAAGGGAATCATTTCAAGATCAGAGAATGTTTGGGAAAACAATTAATCATAGGATCTCTAAATTATAATTATTTTCGTTAAGAGCTAATATCGAAATTATCTGGTTAAGAAATTACTAAAATGCCCTTGAGAGGTAAAATAGTATGAGTTGACCCTGAATGAGAAAGTACTTTGAGGATTTGTACTTAACTTGATTAAGTACGAATTTAATTGTTAAGATCATGTCTTTGTACAGAAAAATTCATGATATTCCGTTTGTAAAATTTGAGAAGGCAAAAATATCCAAGTTATAAGTAAATACCTGAAGAATGATTTATCAATGGTGCTCTTTTGTCATAATTGTTTGAAAGGACTGAAGTAAATGATAAGTTTGAATTTAATAATAAGATCATATAGAAGAAAATGATTGTAATAAAATGGTTCTATAAAATGACCAAAATACCCTTATGACCTAGAATTAGTATAAGTGTTGGATTAATTAAGGAATCCAAATAAACATGGATATGGTACTGCTCTTAAAAGTTATGGATCACATATTAAGTCGAGCAATCAATCCTAGTGTATATGTTAGTACCTGAAATGTATAGATGTTACTTGAATGCGTGTTCGTCTTCTTAAGTGTGGTTTGATGATAATTTTGAAAGTACTCAACTCAACTCTAGGTCGCATTCGATAATAAGAAATGGATATTTGCTAGACAAATCAACTGTGAAGACTAAATTAAATTAAACAGAAGTACAATATGTATCTGAAATTCAGAAACGTCTGGATTATCTAGAAAGCTCTAAAGTAACCGGGATAGACTTGACTGATAAACGAAATGAGTAACCTCAATGACTGAGGATTAAATAAGGGATTGGATGAGTCTGGAAACACTGTTGAACTTACAAGATGAAATGTCTTTACGGGTCGTAAACCATGAATCAAGTATGTTTGTATTTCCTGATATCGTTGAAACATGGAAATGAAATAAGGACCGTTGGAAGATCTATTCATCGATGATTACGAAGATGGTTTATAGACAAGAACTGATAATATTAAAGAGTGAATACTCTGGAAGGACATTGAATGGACTTGTCGATATGCATTAGTCTGAGAGTTGTGTAACTCGAGTTGTTTGATAATCTAATTGATCAATATAATGGGTATATGTTTTGAATATGTGTTTTCTCCCTTATCAGCTCAAATCACTCCGGTAATATCTGATTAGCATAAGTAACTCAGATGCAAATGATTCTGGATATCTCAGATTGGTTGAATAATGGAATCACTCTCCATAAATCTGAATTTAAAATTCATTCGGTATAAAGGTTCATGAACATTTTCCTGATGCACATGAATCATAGTGGAATTCAAAAGTATCAACATTAAATGGCTGATCAGATCAGTTAGTAATTTATTCTCTCCAATCAGACTTTGTTCTTGGAATCCGATCAAATTGCACAAGTTCTTGTTATCCATAATGATAACTTCAAAATGCCTCTGAAAAATATGTGGATTCTCTAGTGTGTTCCCTATTTATTAATAAATTATTTTATTATTTTAACATGAGGTACATTGAAATCTATGTTTACTGTTTCATGGATGCACCAACTTAATGGTGATGGATTATGGAATTGTATCATGGTATAAATTATATCTTGGAGATACTGATTTGTAAAGTACAACTCTGATCAAGCTGAAAAATCTTTATGAACCTAATATGACTCTTAGGTAGGCTCTGCGGCCTTGAGATCATTCTCGGGTATGCCCTACGGCCCTAAGATGTGTTCTTAGGTAGGCCCCGTGGCCCCGAAACTTTCTTGGGTAGGCTCTCAGGCCCTAAGATGTTCCCTTAGGTTAACTCTTTATAAGATGGTTTTAAACTACGAGTTTAAAAAGCTCCACTATAGTATGATTTATGAGATTTACTGAACTATCATTTGATTAGTGTACCTATTATGATTTTATTGTATTGTTGGAACACACTAGACATCCTATTCGATCTCCTGAAAATGTCACACTTTGAGTGCTTCCTATGAACTATGATCTTCTTGGCTTCAACTTGATGAACTACTGATGGAACCCCAGATTATTCCGCAACGAGTATACGTCTAATTCAATAAGGAAATTATGGTTTCCCATTTATCTGCATGTCATGTAGCATCATCTGGTAGTTCTGTATTACTGAGCTTTCCGAAGCTCACTCTATTACTCACTATTGCAGGTTAAAATAATTGTATCAATATAGCTATCAACATCAGTAAGGGAGTTCTTCCGGCGTTGCTTGCAGAGTATGGTACATGTGATTAGGGGGCATGTAATTGTATTTTGTTTTATATCTGAGTTTGAAAAAAAACCTATTTTATTTCTGAATAATAATAAATCATTTTATGATTTGATATATTTTAAGAAAAGTTTTAAAATTTTTGCTATTTTTACGGTAGGTTGCTCCGGTAACCCTAATATGACACTCCAGGTCAGACCGGGCTGCCCACATCGGTCTGAGGGGGTTACAAAAGCTGATTTCGTTGCTGATCACAAAGATGACGAAAACAAAAGACTAACGACAACACAAGAAAAAGAGACAAAACTAGGGTTATCGAGAAGATATTTTATATATAATGAATTAGTTTTTGTTATAAAATTATACATAAGTATAGAATATAATTTAAGAGTTGATAGTTGTTAGCTTTATCAATCAACCGAATAACGCCAAGAGGGGGTGAATTGGCCTTTTTAAAAATTTGGTGGAAGCAATCGAAAAAAAATAAACTTTTTGCACACCGATTTAGAGTGGTTTGACTTTATCAAACAAAGTCTACATCCACTAACTTAGCATCCACACTAAGGATTTCTCAAATTCACTAGATTTGATTACCTTTTAGAACAAGGTGCAACCTTACAATCACTTCAAGGTTTATACCTAAAAACCTTGAATACACACTCTCTCAAAGAGTAAATACAAATGAAGAAAACAAAGAGAAAACCTCATAAGACAAATATGTTTGCACAATTTAAGCACTAACCTAATACACACTTGAGCAAAATAAACAATGTAGCTCACAAGTGTGATTACAATAAAGAATTTGACAAAATAATCACAAAACAAAAGTTCGATGTTGGTAGGTTGGTTCAAATGTTTCTTGTTGACCTTGGGAAGCTTTGATCTTCAATTTATACCTTATCTATTAATTCTAGTTGTTTAGAGCCGTTAGGGATTATTATAGTTGTTACCTGCAACCAAAAAGCAACATTTAATGCACAATGCGCCGATTCTTTTGTGAAAGGGATATATCATTTTTCAAATAATTCGAGCATTGTAAGAAAGGGATCGATCATTTTTGTGAAGGAATGATCCTTTTACTCGAGGGATCGATCCTTTTTATAAAAGGATTGATCCCAAACCTACTGGAGTCCAAGAGTTTGATCATTTTTCAAGGGGATTGATCCTTTGGTCAAAGGGATCGATTCCTTTTCCAATAGATCGATCCTTTGATCCAGAAAAACTTGGAAACTAGACTTTAAAGCGTAAAAATGATCGAGACTTTAAAGCGTAAAAAAGATCGAGTATGTTTTTGAAAAAGGTTTAACTAAGTTGAAAAACTTTTAAAACATATTTTTTCAAGTAAATTTGGACTTTGAATTATTTTTTTATGAAGTTTTGATCAATTCAATTAAGTCCAAAATCAATTTTACAAATTATTGTTATATCGAAATCTTAATTAAAAAATCTATACCATTTTTGATAAAACAAAACTCTTTGAAAAATTATTTTTGAAAAATTCTCCCCTTATAAAAATAAGAAATTAATTTATGAATTAAAAACTTTAAGCTCCAATTTTAATTAAAAAAATATTTCTCATTTTACACATACTTCTCCCCCTTTTTGTTATATCAAAAATAATTCACAATGTTAGAAACAATATAACAAGGATATAAAGTAATAAAAAATAAAATATATATGAAGCATCAAGGTACTTTAACATAAATAGATAAATACATACAAGGCATAAAGTATAAAAGTCATAAAAATTCATATAACCAAATAAAATAGTCATAAATGTAGCAAAGTGTAAAAATCCAATAAGGAAATGATATGATATGCATGCATAAACTAAGATGATGATGAAAGATGAAAGGAAAATCCGTAAAGCTGACACTGAATCGCTCAAACCTTCTCGATCATACGAGCTTCAAGAGCTTCCTGACGACACTCGATTACATCAAAACGGGAGTCGACATGGACTCGAAGAGAACCAAAATATTGAAGCACCCTCTCCTCAAATCCTTGGAAGATATTTGCGGCAGGTACCATGTCTACATAAGTTTCTCTCTCGGGCTCTTCGCCAACATCATCGTCATTAGCCTCATCCATGCTCTCATCTCCATCACAATCATCATCCATATGCTCGCCGTAACGACTACGAACCTAATGCATGGATCCCTTGGGCTCCTCAAAGTAGTTGATCTTCGTCATGGTGCCGTGACAAATGGTTCTCTCAGTAGAAGGGAAAGTGTCGGGCTCGTAGGAAGTGTCGATGTCAAAAAGCTCGAACAAGTGGAAAAGGTACATCCCATAGACAAGATTCGGTCGATCCTTTGATTTGATCACACTCACTATATCGTTGAAGATCATACTAGCAAGATGAAGGTTACAACTATGTTGGATGTAAAACATCCACCAATAGTCGCTCTCACGAACGGTGGAGAACTTTGTGCCTTGAGCATTGATACAATGGGAGATAATGATATAGAGCAAACAAACATGAAGGGAGAAAAGAGTGGCTCTATTTTTTATAATGCGCATCTCGAGAGAAAAAGGGTCTTTTTCATTGTCATCATATGTAAGAGGAAGGCCAAAAGATTGGGCGATGAAATCAAAAGTAATAATGACGATTTAACCCATAAGATGTGAGACAATAGTCCGATAGATGGTGCCATCATGAGTAGCAGAAGACATACAAGCATTTGAGTAAAAAGATCAAACCAATGTAGGGAAATTTGGGCCATGAAAGTTAAGAAAATTAAAAAGCTTCATGTCTTTCAAATTTTCTCCTAAGGAAAATCTAATTTTTCTAAAATTTTAAAGTTAATTTTTTTGGTTTCCTTGATCGGTTGGTAAAGGGAAAAGGAGTTAAAACGCTCACAAGCTTTGGCACTTTTGAGATATTGTCAATCCAAGAGTCAGTTGAGGATTGTCCCTTTGAAGCCGGAGACTTTCTCTTAGGCATTTAAAAAGAAATATGGAAATTAGGTTTGAGCCAAAAGAGATGTTTGAAAGATGTTAAAAATAATTTTGGGAAGAATTAAAACTAAAATTTGTGGTGAAAATAATGTATGGCCAAATGGTTTGAGGGTGGTTTTTGGTTGGGGACTTCAATCGAACACCTTGTGGGTGTTAAATAGAAAATTTGGGAGTTTTCAAAATTGGTTATGGGTAAAGTTCCCTATAATCAAACAAGTGATACACAATTTAAAATTATTCTTTAACCACCTAATTCATCCCAATTTAACTGAATTTGAAAAATTGAAAAGTTAGGTTTTTGAAAAATTCTTACCCAAATGTGATGATTCCTTCAAAAAGATGTTATGAAACGTTGAAATGATGAAGGAGACTTGATTTTTTGCACAAAGCCCACAAGAAATTGATTCAGATTTGAGAGTTTTTTATGAAAATCAAATTTTTGGGGTTTAGGTTCAAAATTTTGGATTTGTATAGATGAAATGCACCTAAACAAGCTTAAAAGGGCTCCTTGCACGAATTTGGCCTAAAGGGATTGATCATTCGCATAAGCAGAATGATCTTTTTGAAAAAGGGACCGCTCCGTTTTACGAAGGGATCGATCGTTTTCTCAAAGGGATCCATCATTTTTCTGGAAAATTTGCATTTTTATTCCAATGACAAACTTGGATGACACTAAACTCGAATTAGATGCAACCTAAGTCATATTATAGATTTGGAATTAATTTTCGTGACATAGAGGATATTAAATGTGCATGAATGCCAACTTGAAACATCAAATTATGTAAATTTTTATTATTGATCAATTTAGTCCATAATTTTCATAACTAAAGTCCAAATCAAGTCACATAAACATATAATGACTCTAAAGATCCTAAACATGCATATTTTTAATTTTTGCTACATTTAAACATCATATTCTCAAAATCAACATATATGATCAATACAAGGCATGAAGAATATGATTTTACATCAAAAATCAAATATTGCAAATTTAAGGCCAAAATTATCATCACAAGCATATAAGGCCATAAAATTGCAACTCATGCAATAATAACTCTTACTAACTAATTTCAATAAAACACTATGTGGGGACACTGAATCATACATATAAACATTTTAAATCATAAAAAGCACTAAATTGCATGAAATTAAAACTTGTTACAACATGAATTTAGGTTGATTTCTTAGGTCTCCCTTTCTTCAAGTGTCTTTCCTTAATGTGTTTTAGAGCTTCCAAATACATTGTCATTGCTCATCATTTCCCCAACACACCTACATGAGACATTTACTTGATTTTTGGTACCCAAATTGCTTTAGGTCCTTGAGTGTTAGTTTTAATTCCCTTAGTTCCCTTAGGAATCTATACTTGTCTAATTTTATAAAATTTTGTTTTCTTTATAGGACAAGTATTATACTTATGACCATGATAATGGTAATGTGAACATTTTCCATTATTGAATTTGATTAATTGTTAGAAATGATTTCTTTTTCTTTTATTTATCTATCAAGCTTAATTTTTAAATCAACTTTTTTTTTTCAAAATTTTAATTCTTCAATTTTGAAAGCTCTAAGTCCTTTTTCAAAATTTCATTTTTGCTTTCAAAATCAATTTAGTTTTCAAAAGAGAATCATTTTCGTTTTTAAGTTTGGAAATTATTTTTCTTATATTCGGAATTCATGGTCTCAAATTCCAAAATCAATTCATCATAAGCATCTTATAACTCATCAAAAGAATATGAATTTAATTCATTTGAGTTAGAAGATACCTTTGAATCTTCTTGGATGGACATGAGGAAAAGGTTGGCTACTTCATCATCCTCATCATCGATGGAGTCTTCATTACTCCATGTACCCATAAAAACATTATTCTTTGGCTTGCTTGATCCATTCTTCCTCAGTAGTGGACAATCATACTTGATATGCCCCGCTTTTTTACAATTATAGCATATGATGGGATCCTTATCCTTTCTTGATTCATGCTTTCTTTCTTTATCTTTGGATGACATGAATCTTTTGAATCTTTTAAAGAGCTTGGTCATATCTTCATCTTCTTCTCCATCCTTTTTATTGGAATTACATTCTTCCTATGTAGAGGATCTTAAAGCAACACCAACTTTCTTTTTGTTTTCTTTCTTTCTTTCTTCTCTTCTTTCTTTTCTTCTTCCTGCTCCTCCTCTTTTACCATCAACTCATGAGTTAGCAAGGAACCAATAAGTTCATCAAGATTGAGTGACTTTAGGTTTTTTCTTTTATGATTGATGTCTTCTTCGATTGTCAAGATTTTGGAAGAGAGTAAATCATCTTACTCACAAGATTTTCATTAAGGATAATCTCTCAATATCCCTTGAGGCCATTACGAAAAATTTATCCGTCATAGCTTTGATGTCTTTATTTGGTTTTATCTTGAAATTATCATAGCTATGGTTAAGAAGACCGATTTTCATTTCCTTTACTTCATCGGTTCCTTCATGAGTGACTTGGAGCTTGTCCCAAATCTCATTGGCATTTGAACAAGAGGAGACTCTTCCATATTCATCCAGTCCTAATGCACAAAACAAAATGTGCATGGCCTTAGCATTTAGTTGGAACTCTTTCTTCTCTTCTTCACTTTATTCTGTCAGAGGTCTAGTTGGAGAAAAATGATCCTTCATGATATAATCTCAAGCTTCTAAATAATATTCTTGAATGAAGAGAATCATCATATTCTTCCAATAGGCATAATTTGCACTATTAAAATAAGGTGACTTGTTGACCAGTTGAGAATCTTTAACATAATAAAAGCTGGAAGTTGAAGCCATCTTTCTCGGTTGATAGAGGAAATTGACAAATCTCTCCTAATACCTTCTCATGGTTAATAAATCGTTGATACAAACCCACTATGATTCCAATTGTTAGTTTTATCGATCAACCGAATAACGCCAAGATGAGGTGAATTGACTTTTTAAGAATTTGGTGGAAGCAATAGAAAAAATAAAATTTTTGAACGCCAAGAGGGGGTGAATTGACTTTTTAAGAATTTGGTGGAAGCAATAAAAAAATAAACTTTTTTCATGCAAATTTAGAGTGATTTGACTTTCTCAAACAAATTATACATCTATTACCATATCGTCCTCAATAAGGATTTATCAAATCCACTAGATTTGCTTACCTTTAAGGACAAGGTGTAACCTTACAAACACTTCAAGGTTTATACCCAAAACCTTGATTACACACTCTCCTAAAGAGTAAATACAAATGAATCGAACAAAGAGAAAACATCATAAGGAAAATTTCTTTGCACAATTTAAGCACTCACCCAATACACACTTGAGTAAAATAAACAATGTAGCTCACAAGTGTGATTACAATAAATAATTTGACAAAATAGTCACAAAACAAAAGTTTGATGTTGGTAGGTTGGTTCAATATGTTTCTTGTTGACCTTGGGAAGCTTTACCTTCAATTTATACCTTCTCCATTAATTCTAGCCATTTAGAGTCATTGGGGATCATTATAATTGTTACCTATAACCAAAAACAACATTTAATGCACAAGGGGTCAGTCTTTTTGTGAAAGGGATCAAACCTTTTTCAAATATTTTGATTGTTGTAAAAAAGGGATCGATCCTTTTTTATAAAAAGATCAATCCTAAACCTACTAGAATTCAAAGGATCAATCATTTTTCAAGGGGATCGATCCTTTGGTCAAAGGGATTAATCCTTTTTCAAGGGGATCGATCCTTTGGTCAAAGAAAAGCTTGAATTTTAAAGAGCAAAAATGATTGAGTATGTTTTTGAAAAGGTTCGACTAAGTTGGAAAACATTTAAAACATTTTTTCAAGTAAATTTGGACTTTGAATTATTTTTATAAAGTTTTGATCATTTCAATTATGTCCAAAATCTATTTTACAAATTATATTTATATCAAAATCTCAATTCAACAATAATAATATTTTATTACTCATATTTTTAAGGTTTGTACATATCCTTTTTATAGGCTCCAAAATCATAGGTTACTAGAATCATATGTTACAATATTAAACCTGAATCGTTATCATATATTAAGTATGAAAGGTGAAACATTAATGGGATGAACATAACATTCACTTAATAAATGTTATTTATAATAATTTACCTTTGATGTTAATCAGTAAAATATGTCTCGTTAAAATCTTATTAGAAAAACTTTTAGGGACAAAATCCAGTTAAGAAAAAAAAAGTACTCCATCCTTTAATATGCATGGTACGTTGTCTCATTAAAATCATTTATAGAAAAAATCAGTAGAAAAAACTATGGATAAGAAAAAGAAATCATTGCCTATATGTCCCCTTATGAATGCATCAGTAAATATCTCTAAAATGACAGTCTAATATTAAAAATTAACTTCTTAAATGTAGAAGTAGAAAACACCTTCATAAATAGATCTGTCAAATTTTTACTTGAGCAAATCTGTTGGACATTAATGTCTCCAGTATTTTATAGAGCATGAGTGAAAAAGAATTTTGGTGAGATATGTTTTGTTTCATCATCCTTTATGTATCCTTCTGTTGAACCATTTATTTTGATATAACAATTTAGGGTAAAATATTTTTGGACTTTATTAAATTTATTCAAAGTTTTCAAAAATAATTCAAAGTCCACAAAAATAGAATTTGAACACAAAATAATTTTCTAGGTAAACAATATTGATATTGTTCTTACAATATCGATACCTTATAAACAATATTGTTATTGTTCTTGAAGTATCGTTACCATAGGTAAAAGAAGTATCAATACTCTCTTGGTAGTACTGATACTATATGTTGTTTTTCAAAGTGTTCAAATATCAAAATCCAAAATTGGTACATATTCTCTAGGAGTATCGATACTACTTTACATAGTAATATTAATACCATGAAATCCTAGTATCGATATTGATCAAACTCAACGGTCACAAATGGCAAGTTTATTTAAGAATTATAAAGGAAGTACCGATACTCCTTAAGCAGTACTGATACTCCAAGTGATGGACTGCTTTATTTTGCAAAAATGAATTCTCCAATGGCTAGAAACGCCACAAACTCATTCTAACTTATAAAAACAAGTAAACGAAACTTGAGGAAGGTTACAACACATATCCACACAATCTAGATCAAGAAAAAAGTTTGTTCACTTTTTATTTTCCTTTTTTTTGTTTATATAAGTGTTTTGAGTTTAATTGCAAATATCCAAGATTCTTTATTGTGATTTCAATTCTTGTAAACACTTATCTTGTCAGTTTTTTGTTTACATATTTTAGCATTTTGTAAAAGGGAATAATTCTATCTTAAACTTTAAATAGATAGGGTTTTGTAAAGGTTATTCTTGATCCTAGAAAAAGAAAGAATAAATTATTGAATTTCTTAGAAATCCTTAGTGTGGAGCTAAGGTAATGGATGTAGACTTTGTTCGATAAAGTTGAACCACTATAAATCTTTATGCAATTTTTTCTATATTTATTCTTTTCACACCCAATTTTTCAATAGGTCAATTCACCCTATATTAGCACATTTTCAATTGATCATTAGAGCCTTAATAACCCTAACAATTGGTATTTAGAAGGTATAACAATGTTGAGATGATCCTTGAAGAAACTCTATCTATTTCCTTTCAATCAAGAAGATAACTTTGACATTTGACTCATACTATCTCCAGGATCCTCACTCTATCACAAGGCTATCCTACTTCAATGGTGCTAACTAATCATATTAGAAGAATAGGATGATGTTGTTCGCCCAATCCACCAACTTTTTTGGTTTAGGATATGATCATCGACGATATTCTTACCCCTCCAAAGAATCAGTTAGAGTAAAGATAAAAAGCTATCCCAATCCAATGCCAAAGCCATGCATATCCTCTTTTATGCCCTTGGCCTAAACATATATAGTATAATATCTTTATGATCTAATGCTAAGGAGATTTGAGACAAGTTAAAGGTAACTTGTGAAAGAGTAAGCCAAGTGAATAAGTCTAAGATTGTCATTCTTACTTTCAACTATGAAAACTTCAAGATGAAGCCCGATGAAGACATAAAGATGATGTTTGATCGATTCACTTTTATCATCAATAAACTTAAGAGTTTTGAGAAAGTTTATCCCAATCAAGAAGTAATGATAAAGATGCTTTCTTCCCTATCAATGTCATGGGAAGGAAATACTACCACCATTGAAGAAGCCAAGGACTTGGAGATGCTCAGTCTTTATGAACTCATCAAGTCTTTGCTCACTCATGAGATGGGACTCAAAAGAAAATAAGAAGAAAGATAAGAAAACAAGGATAATAAAAATGAGGTAGAAATCATCATAAAAGCCACTACTGAGAGTAATCAAGACTTAAGTGAAAAGGTGGATAAAGAAAAAGAGATAGTCAACCTCTTCAAAAGATTCAAGTGGTTCATGACATCAAAAAATAAAGATGTGAGCATGAATCAAGCAAGAAGGATGGTCCTCCGATGTGCTTTGAGTGTCAAATAACGAGACATGAAAAGTATGATTTTGCCCACTTAAAGAATAATAAATCAAGCAAAAAAAGAAAGCTCTTGTGGCTTCTTGGAGTGATGAAGATAACTCCAATAATGAGGATGGAGTAGCCAACTTATGCCTCATGACCATCGAAGAAGATTCAATAGTAACTTCTAAATCTAGTGAATTAAATTTTTATTCTTTTAAATAGTTACAAGATGCTTATGATGAATTATATTTGGAATTTGAGACCATGAATTCCAAATATAAGAAATTGGTTTTTAAAATTCAAAAAATAAAATTATTTTGTTTTGAAAAAAAGATTTTAAAAACAAAATGAAACTTTGAAAATTGATTTTGAGCTTTCAAAAATAAAAAAATTGAAGATTTTTAAAAAGAAAATCATAATTTAAAAGTTAAGCTTGAATGTTTAACAAGAGAAAAGAAATCATTTTAAATAATTGATCTCATTTAATAATGGAAAAATGTTCATATCACCATTATCATGGTCATAGTCCACATACTTGTCCTATTAAAAATAAAAAAATATTTTAAAATTAGACAAGTATGAGTTTCTAAGGGAACTAGAGACATTGAAACTAATCCTCTAGGATCTAAAATAATTTGGGTTCCAAAATCCAAATAAATGTCTCTTGTAGGTGAGTTGGAGAAATGGTGATTAAGGTAAAGAAATTTAAATGCTTTAGTTACACAAAAAAGAAGGGTGAGTAACCTGTAACCTTAAAGTTTTTTGATTTTGTATATTGGTTGCCTATTGATTTTTATGCATGCATGAGAGTTGAGCATGAATGATTACTTGTTGGTTGTTATCTCATGTGTGATGAAAATATGTTATGATGAACATGTTTTTAAAGTTAAATGTTTTTATCAATGTTTTAGTTCATCATAATGATTTTGGTCAAGTTATATTTTTATATTTTAAATGATATTTTTTTAATCTTGACCTCTATTTAGATGTTTATGCGTATGTTCTTTATTGCCTTTGATATCTCTCTAACAATCGATATCTATGTTGAATGCATAACATTATGTAATGTTTTATGCATTTGTTTTTTAATGACTTGTTTCTAATTAATGCACAAAGCATGATAGATTTGGATTTATTGAATTTTACGTGTTACTAACATGTTTGTCAACCATTGTTGAAATTCAATATTCTTTAATTGTTAAAGTTTTTGTGTAAAAACTTTTACATGGAATGTTTTTATTGAGGATGAGCTTTGATTTTTCGAATTATTTTTCATTAAATTTTTTCCTTAATTTACATTGTTATTTTGAACCAAAAAGTTTGAATTATTTTTTTATATAAGAAAAAGGGGAAGAAGTAAAGGTTTGAAAAATTCAATTTCGAAAAAGAAAAAGGGGAGTTTAAATATTTTCTAAAAATATTTATCTTTTTCATGAAATGTTCTATTAAGGAGGATTTTTCCAAAAACTACTTTTTAAAAGTTTTTTTATATCAAAAAGGGGAGATTGTTAAACTATTTATTTTGATATAACAATTTAGGCAAAATGTTTCTAGACTTAATTGAATTTATTAAAAGTTTTTAACAATAAATCAAAATCCACAAAACTAGAATTTGAGCACAAAATAGTTTTTTTGGTAAATAGTATCAATATTGTTCTTACAGTATCGATATCTTATGAACAATATCGATACTTTTCTTGAGGTATCTATACCATAGGTAAGAGAAGTATAGATACTCTCTTGGTAATACCAATATTACCTGTTGTTTTTTAAAGTGTTCAAATTTCAAAATACAAAATTGGTTCCAATACTCTAGGAGTAGTGATTCTACTTTACACAGTAGTATCAATATCGTAAAACCCTATTATCGATACTGGTCAAGCACAATAGTTATCAATGGTTAGTTTATTTAAGAATTATAAAGGAAGTACCAATAATCCCTTAGGTAGCATTGATACTCCATGTGTTAGGCTATTTTGTTTAGCATAAATTAATTATGCAACAACACTAAATCATCCCTAATGACTAGAAACAACCATAATAAACTCATTTCAACTTATAACAATAGGTAAATGCCACTTGAAGAAGGTTACAACACCTATCTATGCAATCTAGATCAATAGAAAAGCTCTTTCACTCTTTATTTTGCTTTTTCTCTTGTATATAAGTTTTTTGAGTTTAATTGTAAATCTTTACATCAATTATTGTAAACATCTACATTGTTAGATTTTCTTGTTTACATCTTTTATCCTTTTGTAAAAGGGAAGTAGTTCTATTTAGCCTTTGAAAATTTTGTAAAGGTTACTCTTGAGACTTAAAAAAGAAAGAACAAACTGTTGAGTTAATCGATTGACGAATATAGCCAAGAGGGGGGTGAATTGGCAATTTAAAATTTCGGTGGAAGGTTTTGTAGAAAATTGAAAGTAATTGCACAACAATTTAGAGTGGTTTGACTTTCTCAACCAAAGTCTACGTCCACTACCTTAGCTATCCACACTAAGGATTTTCCACAAATTCACTAATTTGTCTTTCTTTTGAGGACAAAGAGTAACTTACAAATCCCTCAAGAATTATACCCCAAATTCTCGAGAACACTCTCTCCCAAAGAGAACAATACAAATTTTGCAAACTTACAAGAAAATCCTCACAAGGCAAGATGTTTGCACAATTCTAGAACAAAGAAAAAACACTCAAGAATAATACAATTGAGCAAATAAGTGTTCTTGAAAGCAAAAATGAATATTGAAAGAAATAGGCTTGAAAATGCTCAAACTTAAGGTTTGATGCTTTCTCTTTGATTCTTTCTTCATTCTTGTTGATTGTTGTTTCTTGTTATTGATAAATGGTTTCTAAGCTTGTTTAAATACTCCTTGAATCACTTCTGAACGTTGGGGATCTTTAATGAAGTCATTAGAGCCGTTATTGTGTGAAAACAATTAATAAAATCAGTTGGGAGCGTGTGTGCATCGATGCATAGGGCTAGTGCATCGATACACTATGTGTAAAATTCAAATATTTTGACTGTTGGAACACTTAGTGCATCGGTGCACTAAGGGTGCATCGATGTATAAAATGCATTCGATGTTTTAAAATAGCATGAGTGCATCGATGCATGGCTTGTACATCGATGTATAAAATGCATTCGATGTTTTCATAAAAACCGGAGTGCATCGATGCATGGTATGTGCATCGATGCATATTATGTGCATCGATGCATAAAATGCATTCGATGTTCAATTTATTCAATGGTACATCGATGCATGGATTGGTGCATCGGTACACTCTTTTGAAATATTGATTTTAGGCTTGTTTTTGGTTCGAAATACTTTGTGAGAATTGTTTCAAAAATATTTTAAAATTAAAACACAATTTTACACTTTAGTAAGGATTGAAATTGATCTTTGAAAGACTTGGAGTAATATTTTGATATTCGAGTAATTAAATCGAATATACTTAGAAAATCATTTGTAAAATCTTAAAATTCATTTAATTTAATTTGTTATATTGAAACATCAAAATGTTTTCAACATAAACTAATGAATTTGTTTGACATCTTTAATGTGGAGCTAAGGTAGTGGATGTAGACTTTGGTTGATAAAGTCAAACCACTCTAAATCTTATTTAGTTTTTTTCTATCTTTTTTCCTTCCACGCTTAATATTTCAAAAGGTCAATTCACCCTTTATTGGCACATTTTAGGTTGATCATTAGAGCCTCAATAATCCTAACACCTTCTCTAAATTAAGCAACGTATGTTGTATTATCTTTCTATAAAACTGTCAGAGTTATTCTTCCAAAGTATAAACTATAATCTTCACGAATGTGATGATTTACAAAATTGATTCATGACTAACCTCATAAATAGCCAAAATCTCAACATGATTAGTGGAAATAGAAACAATTGTTTGTTTCATAGAACATCAAGAAATTAAAAAACATTAAACTTAAATGACTAAAATATAAGTGAAAAGATAATTGAGTGATTAATGATATAATTTATTCAATAAAACTATGAAATTAATCCCACTACGAAAGCACGGTTTCCAAGTTTAAATCTCCTCCCTTTTAAAACTGGTCAAGAAATTTTTTTTAAAAATATTTATCAGAAATATATATTTGAAGTGTTTATTTAAGTTCTTTAATGTAGTATAAAATGAGTAATTATAAAAAAAAATAATTGCTGTCTAATGATAATAATCAAATTTAAACAAGTTTTTTCAAGGAAATAATAATTAAATGGTTCATAGCTCTAAATCCTAGTGTATAATCATGTGGGAGTGGTGGCTAATAGCCATCGGCGTTTGGTCGTTGCGTATAGTCAAAGACTTTGGACTGTTCAATCTAATTTTCCACTCAGCTTTACTCAACCAATGGCAGCTACTTTGCTTCATAGTACTCCCTTGTTCATCATAATTACACACTCAATCGGACACAAACCAGCAAATCCAGAAGCGCGAGTGGAACAATAGTTCCTTAATTTTTTTTTAATTTTATATATATTTTAATATTTTTCATTAACAATCTATTTTTATTTTTCCTAAAAATTTATAAATCTTTAACTCTTAAAATTTTATAAATTATAAACTAGCTTACCCTATTCTCATATGTAATGGGGTGAGGGGGAGGTAAGGTAGTAAGCTACCCCAGCGTCAGATTGAGAGCAGCTCCGTGGAAGACCTCCGACAGTCAGAACTATGAATTGCCCACCGTGGGACTCGATCCCACGATCACAAGGTTAAGAGCCTTGCGCTCTACCAACTGAGCTGGACGGACAATTCTTAAAATTATAAGAATTCTTCTCTGTAAATAAAATTATACTCACGTTTAATGCAAACACTGCTCAATTACGCCATTATCGCCCCAACCATGTTGAATCAGTTCAACTTATAGTGTTTTGTTCAATTGATATAATTAATTAGAGGCTCGGTTTAATTATTATTATTAAAAATTTTAGTATCTAATTCAAATAAAAATAAAAAAGTTAACAATTAACCATAATACATATGGATTAATATCATTATATTTCATATAATTCAAATAAATTAAAAAAAGTTCAAAGGTTTGGATTTCTTAAAAAAATTAAAATGTAGAAAAATATAATTAATTTTGTTCTTTTTTTACTAGTAGAATAGGTTTTTGATTAGTTCAACCATTTTTTCCTGAAAGATCAATGGCTTCAAGTTTAGTCCATTCTATAAATGATTTCACTTATAATTCTTTTATTACAATATTAAAATCTTTTAATTATATTCAAAATTATGTACGAATTTAAAGATATATGTGACATTTAAATTTGACGAGTTTAGATTCGATTTTATAGTTATAATATCAATATTCTCACACTTCACGATCACAATAAAATGGTGCAATCAAAAGGAAACATTGTTATATCATTTAACTTAGTCCTGCATTTTTTACTCAAGGTGTCATGTTCAAGAAGTGTTGATTGAAAGCCTTCCTAAGTGCTATTTTCCCATTAATAGATTGTGAAAAGAGTTTTTATGATCTTTTATACTTGAAATTTTTAGGGTAAACGACGCTTTTAGTACTTAAACTATCAATTTTAGTCTGTTTTAGTATCTAAACTTTTATTTTTTTTAAATCATACATAGCATTTAGTTTTTGTTTTATTTTAGTATCCCACCACTAAAAACTTAATGGACAGACTGACTTGGCATAGTTTCGGTGGACGAAATTACCAATCCAAACGGTGGATCACGAGAAAATGATGAGTCGACCAACATAGTTCAGTTTCATGTCCATCGGGCGATGGACCATGGGGATAGGAGGATGAAGAAATCGAAGAATTTATCGTCGATTTGGGAAGATTGATGCATTTCCCGATGAAACGAAGGCCGAAATCTCGTTCAAGGGGTTAAAAAGGGTGGACTAGAAAGTTTGGTCTTAAGTAGCCGACGTATGCGGTGGCCCTCGACTATAGACGCGGCGCGACGGCCAACGAGTCCGTCCGTGATGTTTTTAACGGTGGGTTACTAAAACAAAACAAAAACTAAACGCTAGGTATGATTATTTTTTAAAAATGAAAATTTGATCAAAACTGATAGTTTAAGTACTAAACACGTAGTTTAGCAAATATTTCATGATAGTATAATTTGCTAAGGGTATTTGGTTCACGGTGTTTTTCTCACTTAAGATTTCACAATAATCATAGGCTCTCTTTCCACTTCAAACTGTCTTTTCTTATGATATAATTTGATGAACAAAGGGATACAAAGTAAATTGTTTTGATTGAATATACAACTTGTTAAACAATGGCATGCACTTGATTTTTGGTTAGCCTTCCCCTGGTAAAAAATCGATCAGATGCATGTGGCTCTTCAAATGAAACAAAATTGTGACGGTTCAATCTCTCGACACAAAGTAAGACTAGTAGCAATAGTGTTTTCTAAAGTACCGAGTCACGGTTTTCTAGAAAATTCTAGCCTTATTTTCAAGACAAAAAATTAACTTGTTGATATCACTAGTAGTTTTTTTTTATAAAATTAATGTAAGAAATTAAAATTTTTAATTTGTACATTTTGATCGAAAAGTGTTTTTTTAAATGTAATTTATATTAATTTCCGGTTAACTTTTATTCAAAAAGAAATAACATGTAATTTATATTAATTTAAGTGACTATTTTATAACTTTTCATAGTCGATATACAACGAAAAAATATTTTGGAATTAAGGATTGTCTATGTAGTTTACCCTAAACCAAAACGAAATAGTACAATCAATAAAGATTCAATTTAATGTATTTTTTTACTCATCTATTCTAGGACCTCATCATTCTATATACTTTAATTATGTCACCCTTGCTCACCTAATTACTTAAAATACAAATCTAATCCATAATTTATTAGATTATGTAAATCCCCAAATACAAAATTGTGAGGGAAAAGACAAATTCTTATGTAAACTAATGTCTATGAACACCCATTTTTGTATGCATGCGTGTATATATAAATATATATGGAACGAGCTGGCTACCAAAATTTGTGTTAGATGAGAGAGAAAGGAAAATGGGGAGCTCCATGATACAATTGAGAGGGACAATTGACAATAGCATAAAACAAAAGTCCCAAAATAAAACTCTACAAGGCGGATTGATACGAAGAAAATTATTTATTTTGTTTCGGCCTGCTATTCCAAAATCTTATTTATTTTTGGACTTTGAACACTATCTTTGTCTCTCATTGGAACTATTTAGTTTCCCACTAGTTTAATTTGAATATATTAATTTATGACAAAACTTATAGTGTAAGAACATGCTGATCAATCATAGCTTTTCCCCCATGTTTCATAAAGTAGCAGCTTTGGTAAGGGTAATGTGGTCTACAACTTTATGTATATCTTTTTATTTTGTTATTGTAAATTCCAATAGTTCAATCATAGCATTTACGGTCTAATTTTTTTTACAAGTTATTTTTTAAACTTTTAACTTCAAAATATAAATATTTAAAATATTTTTTATAAATATTAGTATAATACTCTAGTATTATTTTAGTAACATATTAGTGATTAAAATATTTAAATATATTTATTAATATTCATAATAATATAATATAATATTTTTAATATTATAAATAATATATTCAATTATATTATAATAATATATGACATTATAATCTTATTTTAATAATATGTAATAAAATATGAATAAAATTCATATAATATATTAATTTTCTAAAAATAATATTATTTAATATTAATAATATTATATTTTACAATAATACATTCAATTATATTATTTATTTAATATTAATATAATAGTCTAATAATAGTTTTATAAAAATACTTAAAACATATTTATTATTAATTTTATTTAATAAATAATTAATATAATTTTATAATACTTTTATTTCATTAGAATATACTAAAATTAATATATTTTTATTTATAAAGTTGTAGAAATAAGATTTTAATAATAAAATTGACATAAATAATATTAAATAAATTATTCTAATATTTTAAAAATAATAAAATTAAAATTATTATAATAAATAATATTTTTTATTATATATTTGATATTTGTAATAAATAATTACTAAAAGATTTACTAAACAGCAGAAAATGATTTACTCAACATATTTCAAACACCATAAAATGTTTTCCAAATAATATTTTCTAAAAGATGTAATTAATGTTATAAAAAATATTTTTCGAAAAATGTTTATAGTGAAATATCCAAACCCTAAAGCTATAAGCTATTTAATAAAAGGAATAGGTTATGATTTACTTATCCAATGAAAATTTTGATTTTACATTATTTTTTTATCATGCATCATTATTTTTGTTTGTACATGGTCTCCAATCGTGATTTATCTCTTCATTATTCATTTTTTTTTGTAATTTTCTCAAAATAGAGATATAATATATTCTTTAAAATAGTTTTTCGAACATCTTTTACGAATTTTGTTATTGTTGCATACTTTTTTGTAAAATAAGTAGGATTGTTTAAATAAATTTTAAAAAAAAATTATTTTAGGTAGAATTAATAGAATTTACGTATTAATTAGTTAGGTCCTTTAATCCCAAAGGAGTTAGCCAAAATCAACTTTGCTAAATATATATAAAATAAAAGTTTACTTTTCTGATATATACCAACTTCATTACTGATTTACACAAAGTTTATTATAGTATCAGAGAATTCAGACTTTTCGAATTCGACGGATTCAAATTGTTTTTTCAAGAGCAATGATCCTAGCAGCGAGTATTATATACATCCTAATGAAAATCCTTCATTAGTCTTGACTTCTGCTTTATTGAGTGGGAGCAACTATCATAGTTTAGCATGATCTATGAGAATGTTATTGATTTTCAAAAACAATTTGCACTTTATTAAGGCAAATTTTTTTCTATAGGGCGTAAAAAATTATTGGTTCCTATAAGGTCTCGTCAAAATTATTTTATGAGATAGAGTAAATGATACAGTGTCAAGGAATACATCGAAAACAAAATGTGTCATCCCCATTGTTAATCCAGTTGGAACACCAAGACTTCCAAAATAAAAAGGTAAGAGACGCAATGCAATCTTTGCCTCATCCCGAAGATGCATCATGTTTTTATCGTCCTCCGACGAGTACTATAGCATTCACCCCATCTCTAAAAATAATTTTGGCAAGACCCTATAAGAGCCAATAATTCTTTTCAATGCCCCCATAAGAAAAATTTTGCCCTTTATATGAGTGTAAAGGATCGTTTAGTAGACAATAATAGAAGTTTACTTTTCTGGTTTATACCAAGTTCATCGTTGGTTTATACGAAATTTGTTATGGTATCAAAAAATTTAGACTCTTTGAATTCGACAGATTCAAGTAATCTTTTCAAGAACGATAATCCTAACAATGAATATTATATATATCCTAATGAAAATTCTTCATTAGTTTTAACTTTTGTTTTATCGAGGGTGAGCAACTATCATAGTTGTAGACACCCGTTTTTGTCCGGGTTGAAAATATTAAAACTTAATATTATTATATTATATTATATTATATTATTATTATTATTATTATTATTATTATTATTATTAAGTGTGTTTACATATTTTGCAGGTCCAAATTACAAGTTTCTCCCAAGACCCAATTACAACATCCAACCAAGCCCAATACAAGATCCAGCAACCAAGACCCAGATTTGGCCCAAACTCGAACTGGCCCACTATGGTAACCCGTTTGAAGTTAGGGTTTTTAACCCTAAACTAAAACTACCACTGTCTCCAACAAATAAAGAAGTTGCTGCCGTCAGTGACCATCCAAATCTCAATCGCCGTAATAGCGAACGCCGAGCAACCTCCGTGCCTTCACGGCCGATCATCGAAGACACCATTGTCATCACCTACGCCAAATATCACTCAAACAAGCCACTGAATGCATCATCACATATGTCAGAAGTCACCATATCAATAAAACGTTATCATCTACTCAAAAATCCACTGAGCATATTTTTAATCAAACCAAATCTTGGAAATTTGGTGTTGATATCTACTCTACCACTACTCGGAAAAATCAGTGAAAAATGCACCAACAAAATCCATTATAAATGGATGCATGCAACCATTGGAAGAGGGGGAGGAAAAACACAAAAAAAACACAGAGTCTCGAACAGAGAAAGAACCGGAAAAAAACATTCGAATCACAAGGAAAAGCAAAGGAGAAACTCACCAAGCAGCACGCTCGTCGGTGGAACACCAAAGGATGCAAAGTTTTAACATTTCTTCAAGAGGGTTTCCACCATTACGACAATGTGTAAGCGAAACAATACCAATTTTGGGCACTGTGGGGGTGCTAATCCTTCCCCACGCGTAACCGACTCCCGAACCTGTTTTAATATAATCTTTGGTAAACGCAAACCATCTTTTGTCTTTAAAAAATGATTTTTTTTAAATTTGTTTTTTAAAAGCATTTTTTTAGGTATTCTACCTACCTAATCCAAAGGTTGATGACAACTCTTTTCAATTTAAATCAAATTAATCTAGAATCACTAATTTTCCAAAATTAAAGTCGTAACCGTTTAAAAACAATAAACAATTGTGCCAAACCGAAAAACGGTTACGACAACTTGGCGACTCCACTGGAGACCTTTTTTTAGAGAGTCAGACTGTAAGTTGCTTATACATTGTTGTTGTGGTGGAAATTATGAGTTTGAATCTTTGGTTAACTTATGATCCTTTTATTGAAGTTTTTAATTGCTTCATTTTATTATTGTCTTATTAACATTTGAATTTTTTGCTTTCAAATCTGTCCAAGTTTTTATCAAGTGGTGTCATTTTCCTTTTGAGTCAAAGGGTTGAATGTTCCTCCTCACACATATCACGAGCATTTGAATAACATAAGCTCTATACCCGAGCTCCGAACCTTTTTAAGTGGGGGCGAAAGTGATGCCTTCGTGAGAATTTATTCTCCGATAGGCCTAGCAAGTAACCTTCAGGATTCATATACCTTATGTCTTCGAGGGAATTTATTCTCCGCATAGGCATAAGGGAATGTATCCTCTCGAATTGAACTCGTTCCACTCGAAACCTGTAATGGTGAGGATCGAGGGTTTGGCAGCCCAAGGGGGCACTGACATCAAGGAAAATTCGAGTACCTTTTCTTGATAGAGCCGAAACCATGCATATAGTGAACCATAGAACGGTTACCGAATCTCTGTCCATCAGTAGGTAGCCAAATAGGTGTACACAAAGGAGAAGTATTTCTGAACCTTTTCTTTTTTCTTTAAATACTATTTAATAACAACATGTGAACTAGATACCATGTGGTTAGGATTATTTTCTTGTAAATACATCATTGTGGGAAGAAAGCATGTCTGGGTAGGAATGTTATTAAAGCATGTCTGAGTAGGAATGTTATTAAAGCATGTCTGGGTAGGAATGTTATTAAAGCATGTTTGGGTAGATATAATGATGGGGTAGGTGTTTTATTCATCTTTGAATAACATTTTTATTTGTATTGATTATCTTACCTGTACTAACTAATTTCTTTTCTTTTGTTTGTGTACACTAACTTCTATATTTTGTTTGTGTACACTAACTTCTATCTTTTGTTTGTGTCATTTTTTCATCTTTATTTGCATTGTATTACATCTTTATAACATAATACGAAAATGTTGATCCGCAAGGGGATATTCATTAGAAAATCTTCACAAAAAGAGATAAAAAAATTTCAATCAAGCAGTCGCATACACAGACATGTACCGAGGGCTAAGAGAAGTACAGAGTACCAGAATGAGACTTGTTCGAAGATCATGCAGCATTTGAGATTGGAAAGCTGATCCTTTGATCCAAGAAGTAATCCAACAATAGATTCTTATCTACGATCATCTCATAACTAGCATTCAAGGAGCGACGTACTGACTTCAACATCACCAAAGCATTAATGGAGTTAGTTTACAGAGCATTGAGGGGTATCAATTCCAAAAATAAAGATCCAAGACGAAGTAGTGAACTCAAAAATCGTACAACATTCAAGACTGAAATGATAATCCCCTGATCCAAGGAATAATCCAACAATAGATTCTTATCTATTATCATTTCATCGTTAACCATCAAGGAGTAATGCACTTCAGCATCACCAGAGAATTATTAGAGTTAGGTTACAAATCTCTTAAAGGGCATCATTTTCAAGGAGGAAGATTCAAGATAAAGCAGTAATCAACTTCAGACTCAACTATATAAGCGAAGGCATGTCTGTAAAGTGGATTGTTTAATAATGTGAAAGTTTTTATCACTGGTGAAAATTGTTCTACGATATCCATCGTTGGGATCAACATTTTTGTATATGTATTTCCATTTTTACATCTTTGCATTTTGTATCTACATTTGCATCTTTGCATTTACATTTCATTTTTAAGCATTTTCATAAAAAAAATGGAGCTCATTCATGAAGGATTTTATAAAGTGGTCCTAACCACGTGACACCATATAGAAGCAAGAAGTTGAAATCAATACAGTGGGAGCTCATTCAGCTGGTTGTAAGACTAAGCCTTTCAGGATGATCTAAGAAAATAGTCCTCATATCCTGAGGGTTACGATGTTGATTTCCTGTACAACGACCACATAGGAAGCTCCAGATATTCAGCTGAGAACTGTAAAACACTAAGGTGCAAGATCCATAACTTGATGGATTCAGGGGCATGAACAATCGAAGAAGGATAGGGGCATGTCATTTTCCACATTGCAATGAGAGCATTGTTTTGTTTGAACACTTTTTTGTTCTGTCTTTCATAAAAATGTTTAATCTTTTATGACTGAACTTATGGTACCTTCTAAGGTTGAATAATTGAGAAAATTTTAATCTTTAGTTTTTCGAATATCGAATGAATTAAGGATTCTTTTAATTCTTCAAGAATTATAGATTTTTGACATATGGCAAAATTAGACCTTTCTTATCCTGTCCCAAAAATAATCCCTCGATTTTTACCTAGAATAATTAATGGAGATACAAAGAGTCATAACGATACCTTTGAGTCAATAAAGTCACACCATCGTCTTTTTAGAAGCAATACTGACATCTTTATACCAATAAAACCTAAGGCATTGAGTTGTTCACTTGAGCATAAACCTACTATCAGAAGATACAATGTGGGGCATCTCGCATCAACTTCCTGAAGATGAACCTAAATAATTGAGACATACTGGGAGCAAGAAGCAGAAAGGAGAATTAATTTGAAATAATTCTATCATGCATTAATTACATTTTTTTCATGTGAATAGAATTAATCCTGAAAATCTATCCCCTGGGGATACCTCTTTTCAAGGATTTTTGTGTATGAGATGATGAACGACTTTGTTTCATTTATCCATATATGTATATATATATATATATCCCTGGTTGTCCCCTTTTGAGCCTATAGTATTTTTCTTCTGATTCAACCCTAACCAAGGATCACCCTCCACACTAGGGGGCAAGGTGGAAGAAATCTGTTCACATGAGTGAAGACATCAATCTAGAGGAGATACCAAAAGGTGAACCAAATGCCAAGTACGAAGATCCAATCAGAAAAAAAAGAAGAAACAAAGAGCAAAAAGAAAAGAAAAAAAAGAAAAGGAAAAAAATATTAAAGCAAAGAAAAAAAAGCAACAAAGTGCAAAAAAAGAAAAAGAAAAAAAGAAACATAGAGCAAAAAAAAGAAATAAAGAGCAGAAAAAGAAAAGAAAAGAAAAAGAAACAAAGAAAAAGGGGACGAGAATCAACTCAAATGGCGCATCAAACTTTAAACCATGAGATTAATCAAGCACAATCATTCCATAACCACTTCACTCGAAGATCATGGAGCATCCATAGAGCATCAAGAGAAGAACATTCGAGCAGATTCAAGTCGAACAAGATAGGATTGAAGGCATTAAAAGGAATTGATCCTTGGTTCAATACCATGAAACACTTGTTTAGGTCTATTTATCATTTTCTTTCATAACCGTGAACCATGACCTACGTTACGTGCCTTAAAAAGTTCCTTCTAATCATACATGGATTTCTAAACAGAAAAGACTATCTTCAGATTTCATCGCGCCCATCAGGATAAATTTTTATTTGCAAAAGATTTTCTAAAATCTTTAATGCATGATAGGAAAAATAACAAAGGGGGGTTCAAGACGTAAATTTTGAATGACATTTTGAAACCAAAGGAAGATTCGAGTTGAAAACCTAAAAAGGCGACTCGAATATAAAAATGGTGCAGTTGAGGTGATCACACAAATTCCTTGATAAGACATTGCACAATCCGAGTGGGACTATAAGAGTTGGGAGTCGGAGAACACTTCCAGTAGAGGAGCATACACGTTACCCCTATCAAATCAGTGAACATCAAAGAAATAAGAAGGCCAAACCATTAACCAAAAATAACCTGAGACATTCAAACCATTGACCAAAAACAACCTGAGACATTCAAACCATTGACCAAACACAATAACCTGAACCATTTTCCAAAGATAGCTTTGATTTTGACACTTGTCAAAAAATTATAATTTATTGAAGGATTAACAGTGTAATTAATTCTTTGATATCCAATGAACTCTAGTTTTTTGATTTGTTACAATTATAAAACTTAGAGAGGGGCAATATTTTCAAAACTTTTGATTAAACATTTTTCGAAACTCTTCTAATTGATATTTTCAAAACTTTTGAAAATAAAAGAAGAAGAAAAACACTTTTTAAACAAGACAATCTCTCTAGAGTGGATCTTGGTATTTGACATGTGACTCTCAGACACAAAGCTCATGCTTAGAATCAGTTTTGGAGCAATAGAGGGCATCTTTGAAGATTCAACATCAAATGTTGGGGCATCTTTGGAGATTCAATATCAAAATGTTGGGGCATCTTTGGAGATTCAACATCAAAATGTTGGGACATCTTTGGATATTCAATATTAAATATTGGAGCTTTCAATATCTGATGCGAACGATCAGATCTTCTGAAGGCATTTCCTCCACCAGCAGGAACAATGGGGCATCTTTGGAGATTCAATATCAAAATGTTGGGGCATCTTTGGAGATTCAACATCAAAATGTTGGGACATCTTTGGATATTCAATATTAAATATTGGAGCTTTCAATATCCTGATGCGAACGATCAGATCTTCTGAAGGCATTTCCTCCACCAGCAGGAACAAGCAAATTATCAGTATCCTCTGATGTTGTTTCTCTTAAAATTTTTTTTATCTCACTTGAGATAATTTCTCAAAACAAATTTTGTCTCACTTGAGACAATTTATCAAAACAAATTTCGTCTTGCTTGAGACAATTTCTCAAAAAAAAAATTGTCTCGCTTGATACAATTTTTCTCTGAGATACAAATTTCGAGTCTGTTTCACTTGAAACAAATTTTATAATCTTTGAGTCAATTTCTTTTGAAACACCCATCTGTAAGATCGTTTCTTTTTAAACGAATTTTGTCTCTCTTGAGATAATTTTTTTACAAAAAAAATCTTTGAGTCTGTTTCATTTGAAACAAAGTTGTCTCACTTGAGACTGTTTTGCTTGAAAGAAGACATTTCATTTGACTCAAGATTGTTTTTCTTAAAACAAGATTTGTCTCGCTTGAGACAGGTTTTATTCAAAACAAGGCATTTCATTTCACTACATGTTGTTTTTCTTAAAACAAGATTTGTCTCGCTTGAGACATTTTTTACTCGAAATAAGAAGAATCATTTCACTTAAGATTGCTTTTCTTAAAACAAGATTTGTCTCACTTGAGACGATATTTACTCGAAAGTAGGCATTTCACTTCACTCAAGATTGTTTTTAAAGAAGATTTCATCTCGCTTGAGATAGTTTCCCTCGAAGCAGTCGAAGCAGAAGATTTTATCTCGCTTGAGATAGTTTCCCTCGAAACAGAATGTTTTGTTTCCCTTGAGACAGTTTCCCTTGAAACAAAATTTTGTCTCCCTTGAGACAGTTTCTCTTGAAACATAAACTTTGAAAAGTTTCCCTTGAAACGAATTTTGTCTCTCTTGAGACAGTTTCCTTTGAAATGAGTTTTGTCTCTCTTGAGACAGTTTCTCTTGAAACAAAGTTTTATCTCTCTTGAGACGGTTTTCTTAAAACCAACTTCGTCTCGCTTGAGATAGTTTCCCTTGAAACAGAATATTTTATCTCGCTTGAGATAGTTTCCCTTGAAACATAAGATTTTGTCTCTCTTGAGATAGTTTCCATCGAAACAGAAGATTTTGTCTCTCTTGAGATAGTTTTACTCGAAACAGAAGATTTTGTCTCTCTTGAGATAGTTTTACTCGAAACAGAAGATTTTGTCTCTCTTGAGATAGTTTCCCTCGAAACAGAAGATTTTATAAGAAACTAAACTTGAAGGACCGTCGTGATATGTAGGGGTTCCTTGATGACAAGCTATAAGGACCATCGTGATATGTAGGGGTTCTTTGATGACAAGCTTGAAAAACCATCGTGATATATATGGGTTTCTTGATGAAATGTTTGAGGGACCATCATGATATGTAGGGGTTCCTTGGTGACAATTAAGAAACTGAGCTTGATTTTCAAAAGTTTCTTTATGAATAAGTTCTTCGGGCCATCAGTAAGTCTTTCGAGTATGATGCGTAAGTCCTTTGGGCCATCTATAAATCTTTCGAGCAAGATGATAAGTCTTTCGGGCCATCCATAAGACCTTCAGTGCAGGATGTTTTCAAATGAGATTTTAGAAACTAAGCCTTCGGGGGTTTCTTGATTTGTAAGTCCTTCGGGCCATCCATAAGACCATCAGTGCATGATGTTTTCAAATGAGATCTAAGAAACTAAGCCTTCGGGGGTTTCTTGATTTTTAAGTCCTTCAGGCCATCCATAAAGACCTTCAGTGCAAGATGTTTTCAAATGAGATTTAAGAAATTGAGCCTTCAGGGGTTTCTTGATTTTTAAGTCCTTCGGGCCACCATAAGACCTTCAGGCAAGATGCTCTCAACATTTTCTTTGCTTGATTCACAATACTTCGAATCAGCAACGTATCACTCGAAGGATCAACATTTTACAATGAAGGATATCCAAATCAAATGCTAAACAAAAAAAAGAAGACCGAACAAAAACTAGTTGTCTTTTTCATCTTTGCTCTATTCTTGTTAACACAAGAATGTGCAAAGAGGGGCAGCTGTAGACACCCATTTTTGTCCGGGTTGAAAATATTAAAACTTAATATTATTATATTATATTATATATTATTATTATATATTATATTATTATTATTTATTATTATTATTATTAAGTGTGTTTACATATTTTGCAGGTCCAAATTACAAGTTTCTCCCAAGACCCAATTACAACATCCAACCAAGCCCAATACAAGATCCAACAACCAAGACCCGGATCTGGCCCAAACCCCAACTAGCCCACTATGGTAACCTATTTGAAGTTAGGGTTTTTAACCCTAAATTAAAAATATCGTCATCTCCAACAAATGAAGAAGCTGTTGTCGCCAGTGACCATCCAAATCCCAACCGCCGCAATAGTGAACGCCGAGCAACCTCCGAGCCTTCACAGCCGATCATCGAAGACACCATCTTCATCACCTACGCCAGATATCACTCAAACAAGCCACTGAATGCATCATCACACATGTCAGAAGTCACCATATCAATAAAACGTTATCATCTACTCAAAAATCCACTGAGCATATTTTTAATCAAACCAAATCTTGGAAAATTCGGTGTTGATATCTACTCTACCACTACTCGGAAAAAACTGTGGAAAACGCACCAACAAAATCCATTATAAATGGATGCATGCAACCATTGGAAGAGGGGGAGAAAAAACACAGAGATTCGAACAGAGAAAGAACCGAAAAAAAAACATTCGAATCACAAGGAAAAGCAAAGGAGAAACTCACCAAGAAGCACACTCGTCGGTGGAACACCAAAGGACGCAAAGTTTTAACATTTCTTCGAGAGGGTTTCCACCATTACGACAATGTGTAAACGAAACAGTACCAATTTTGGGCACTGTGGGGGTGCTAATCCTTCCCCACGCGTAACCGACTCCCGAACCTGTTTTAATATAATCTTTGGTAAACGCAGACCAACTTTTGTCTTTAAAAAATGATTTTTCTTAAAATTGTATTTTAAAAGACATTTTTTTAGGTATTCGACCTACCTAATCCAAAGGTTGATGGCGACTCTTTTCAATTTAAATCAAATTAATCCAAAATCACCAATTTTCCAAAATTAAAGTCGTAACCGTTTAAAAACAATAAACAATTGTTCCAAACCGAAAATGGTTACGACAATAGTTGGACAAGATTTTTGTGAGAGTGTCCTTGATCTTCAAAAACAAGTTTATATTTCGTTGATGGTTCGATCAAAGCATAGAGAGAGGAAGATCTGAAGTATCGTGCATGGTTGAAATGTAATAATCCAGTGCTTTCTTGGTTACAAAGAATGTTGAGTTCTGAGATTTGGCAGAACGTGATGTGAATACACTATGCATATGACCTTTGGAGAAATATTTTTAACAGATTTTCTCAAAGTGACTTAATGAGAATCTCGAATCTTCAATAAGATTTTTTTTCTTTATAACAAGATATTCTTACGGCAACTGTTAATTCTACTCAGATGAAAATATTGTAGGATGAGATTTACAATTTAAGACCCCTAAATGGTTGTGATTCTTCTGCAAATGAGTGTAGAAAGTAAGATTTTACTCTTAAGTTTTTAAAAGGATTAAATGAGAATTTTCCTGTTATAAAATCTCAGATTCTGATGGGGAAACTTATGCCTACTGTTAATGAAATATATGCTATTGTTGTTCATGAAGGATCTATTAGTAATGTTGTTTCTACAAGTGAGCTCAACATTTTGCTTGTTGAAAAATATATTCCTAATAGTAGAAATAATGTGTATAAATAAAATACACAGTTGTTTAATATTGAGCAAAGCTCAAAAAATATTTTAATTCTGACAAGAAACTTACATGTATAGATTGTGGAATTTACGAACATTCATTAGATAAGTGTTATAGAAAATATGGTTTTCCATCAGGATATAAAAGCTTCAATCGAAGTCATGTTGGTAAAGCAAGATATGTTTCTAGCTCCCGTCGATAACCAAGATTTAATGATTTCTGTTGATCTAAATACAAAGGGAAATTCCTTTAGTCTCATTAAGAACAATATAATAATCTAAAATGTTCAACATCTCAAGTTAATGCTGTTTCTTCAGTTTTTTTTTATGCAACTTCAGCAATTGATTCAGATATGTTCTTTATTTGTTATAATCAAACTTTAAAGTTTAAATGGATTATAGACTCTGGAACCACAAATTATATTATAGAATCAATTAATTACTTTAAAAGTTATTGTTCGGTTAGCAACAAGTTTGTTAAACTATCAAATGAATTAGTTAAAGTTACACATATAAGAACAGTTGAGATTTCACCAAATTTAATCTTTAAAAATGTATTTTTATACCATATATTGCTTTTAATCTATTCTCTACTCCTCAGTTGACAAAAGATGGTATTGTTGTTTAATTATTATTTTTCTTTAAATTATTGTTTTATGTAGGATTTGAAACTTTGGAACAATAGTGGATCCAGAAAATAATTTAAGGGTGGGCACACATAATAATATTTTAATTAAAATAATATTTGAATGAGAAAATAACCTCAGTGACCAAAAATGCCTTATAATATATGATTTTAACCAACTTTTTTTGGATTTGCCAAAATGAGCAACTAAATCGCAATGCGATCGATAATTCGCAACGCGATCTCCGGTATCGCAAATCAGTTTCCAGATTCGCAACGCGATTCTGATTATCGCATTGCGATTTCCCAAATTCGCATTGCGATTTCCCAAATTCGCATTGCGATTTCCCAAATTCGCATTGCGATTTTCCTAATTCGCAATGCGAATACGTAAATCGTAACGCGAATTTGGAAAATCGCAATGTGATTACGTAAATCGCAATTTGATATGATATGTATGAATGTCCAATGTAACTATGTGCAGCTCGATCTTGGAATTTAGGACTTCATATGTTCTTGGTGGATAAATCTTGATCGTGCCATGCAAAATTTTGTGTTGCCATTGCCTGGGCTTGGACTGTTGCCACATTCCTAACCTCTTGCCAAATATTGCTAGACTTGGTTTCCTTGTAAAGTCAGAGAAATAGGTTAGCTTCCTTTGTTGACTTTTTGACCAAAGGTTGACTTTCTCTTTGAGAAAATTTGATTTGACTGGAAACTCAACTGCTCAATTTCCCGATTAGGATTTCTTTTATCTCTTTGTTTGGGAAGGTTGAGTTAGGCTAAGACTAATTCTTTGATTGGGACAAACTCATTTCAACAATCTACTCAATTATTCAAGGAGATGTTTATTTTGCTTGTGCTTCCTGGTGAACACCTGTTTTTAAATCCCTATTCTCTAAACTTTTCAGAGTAAGGCATAATAATCGATATTATTATTGATTAGTTGTCGAAATGGTTTTTTTTCGAAGGGGGAAAAGGAGGAGGTCCCATTTCGAAATAATTGTTGATGATGATCGGTTAATGATAAAATGTGGTTCAAGGAGTCACCACCAATACTTGATTAGGGTGTGATTGGGCACCCAAAAATATATTTTCCATTTTAATAAAATATTAATTTTAATTAAAACAAAAAACTTGCGGTCTGGGTTACCAAAATTTGAGTTTGGGAGTCTGTTACGTGTGGGGAAGGATTAATACCCCCACAACCCCCTAAATCGGTACCTAGTTGATCAATTAATTGTCTTTGCAATAAAATTTACAAGTTTGTGTCTAATTTAATTTAAGATCCCCTAAAAATAACATTCTTTGAATTTTTGGATGAAACATAATAATATTTAATTATATGCTATCGAGAAGACTCCATATCTCATTCCTTGAAGCAATCAATTCTTACTCCAATCGAAATAAAGAAATATTAAAATTCCATTATAAAGTTCACTATTAATTAAAAATAACAATACCTAAAATAATTTTAAGGATGAAAATGATAATATCTAATTATTTCCAATCAAGAATAAATGACCTTTCGTGCATTAAAACAATCATTTATTACCCCAATTGAAATAAAGAGATATTACTATTTCGTCTTAAAATTCAACATCGATTCAAGTGAAATGATCATATCTAAGGATTTACAATCGAGACTAAATGACCTCTCATACCTTAAAGAAATCATTTATTGCTTCAATCGAAATGAAGAGATATCATTATTCCAACTTAAAAATCGATATTAATTCGAGAGAAAATGACAATATCAAATTACTTCAAATCAAGAATAAATGATCTCTCATACTTTAAAGCAATCATTTATTACTATGACCGAAATGAAAAGATATTACTATTCTCAATATCGAATCGAATGTGTTTTTATTTTGAAGACCTATCAGGAAAACGCATACAAAACTAAAGCGAATTAAAAGCATATATCAAGCAAGTATAATTAATTAATTATTTTACTGATATTTAATGAGAATACAGATGTTCAATTATTTAAATATCTCGAGATGAGACCTTATATTCAATCTAACAGTCTTTTCTCGATGAACTTAATTAAAAGAACATGATCTTTTTATCAATCCCAAAATTTTAAAATGAATTCAATTTAATTCCTGTCACTAAATGGGATAGAATTTAATTTAAAATCATCGAAAGTAACTTTCTTATACGTTAAGACAGTCACTTTACGATAATATTAAAATGATCGAATATTACCCTTAGTCAATTTATTTTGATTCGAGTCAAGTGAGGCTTATGAGGGCATCATGCAAAATTAATTAGGACTGAAATTAACTAACATGCAAGCAACATCCAAAAATTAAAATAAAAATAAATATAGGACTAAAACATAAACAATCAAACCATCATGCCAAACTTAAAAAAAATAAAGTTTACAAGTGACTAAAATGAGCATTTTCAATAGTAAGTGCTAAAATTACAAATAAAAAAAAATAGGGACTAAATTAAATTAAATTAAAATTGCATGGGCAAATTAAAATAAATAAAAAACAAATTAGGAGTTTGAAATATACACATACAGAAACTTCAGGAACTATTTCCTAAATATTCCATTTATTTTGGCCTAAAATAGACATTCAAAATAAAAAGGGGAAATTATTAAATCAATACCTAAATATTTTTAAATAAAAATCCACTACACATGACCAAAATGAAAAACAGTCATAAACATATAAGGACTGAAATAAAAATTCCTCTAAAAATAAATATCATGCATAAAGTGGATAAATTACAAAAATAGCCCCTATAGGTGACCAACATGTACAAACACGACTAAACTAGGGGGACTAAATAGAAATTAAACCCAAAATTACAAAGAATAAACATAAATGAGTAAATTATGAAACATGTCCCTACTTATGACTATTTTGCAAAAAAACACTAAAAGTCATGGGACCTACACGTAATTTCCTTTGAAACTTTTTCTATAAATACAACTTAATTGTTGTTTTCATTTCAACTGATTTTCTAAAAAAATATTCTCTCTCGTTTTCTTTTAAAGTTTCTCGGCCGGCCCACATCCCCTTGCCTCAACTCGCCCCTGGCCACCGCACACGATGGTTGAAATTCCCAAATCAACCCAAAACTTCCCCCGTGTCTCGATCTACCAACCTAGACACTCCTCTAAGCCTAAAAATAAGTTAAACGTCCTCTAAACAACACAAAATGAGCCAGAAAAGCCCTGACATTTTGGTTTCCTATACACTCCGGCCACCGTGAAGACCCCTTCTCCCACAACTCAAGTATTACTCAACCCCTCTTCTCTTTTTTTTCCTTACATGCAAGGTACAATATTTTTTTTCTATTTTTCTTATTTCAAACATACAAGAAAACGAGATATTAAAAATTGAATACCTTTTAACTTTTTTTCTTTGTATTGCTTTCAAAATCGAAGGGTGAGAACCCTTTTTACAAATTTTGTTCAGGGATTTATAAGCCCCGGATTTACATATTTTTTATCCTATTTTTTGCTTTGAAATCATTACAAATGATGTGATTTTTACGTGTGGTGTTGTATTTGGTTGCTTGTTGATATGTTATGGGTTTTCTAACACTGCAGGGCTTTGGATTGGCAGAGGTAAAGGTGGTCGGGGAGTATGTGAAGTGGACGGCTGTAGAGACTTGATTTGAACCGTTAGATGGGTCCATATTTAGCGGTTCTCGTGAGTGGCGACTAGAGTTAAGGGTAAAACCCTAATCAGCTTCTGATTTGGACCATTAGATCTCTTCCAGATCTAACGACTGAGGGTAAGCAGTGCTAGATGCTAAGGATGAAACCCTAGCAGGCTTGGGTCTCATCTAGGCTAGGTGGTTGGGCTCTGGTTTGTTAGCCCAGATGTTTGGGTTATTTAATTGGGTCAGATTGCTTTTGGGCTTGTACAAGCATGCATACAATAAAAATGTATTTATTAATAATAATAAAGATAATAATATAATAATAGCGGGACGAAATCGAGTGTCGATAGTTGCCCCTATTTTCCCATTCTTGTGTCAACAAGAATAGGGAAAAGATGATGATTTTCGTCTGGTCAACTTCATGCTTTGAAATATGATGAGGGATCTGCTCCATTGTTCCTTCAAAGTAAATTAGATCAAGAAATGTTGACTCATTCCCTTGTCACTTAGGAAAGAATGAATCGATGCAGACTTGTTCCACTGTTACTCAGGGAATATCAAATATTGAAAGAGAGAGAGATTTGTTCCACTTCTTCTTGAGGGGAAATCAGATCTGAGGACGTTGATTCATTCTATTGTAGCTTAGGGAAGATTGAATCAAGGCAGACTTGTTCCATTGTTACTCAGGGAATATCAAATCTTGAAAGAGAGGGATCTGTTCCACTTCTTCTTATGTGAAAATCAGATCTAGGGACGTTGATTCATTCCACTGTCACTCAGGGAAGATTGAATCGAGGAAGACTTGTTCCACTGTTACTCAGGGAATATCAAATCTTGAAAAAGATGGATCTATTTCGCTTCTTCTTGAAGAAAAATTAGATCTTGGGATGTTGATTCATTCCACTTTTACTAAGGGAAGATTGAATCGAGGCAGACTTATTCCACTGTTACTCAGGGAATATCAAATCTTGAAAAAGAGGGATATGTTCCACTACTTTTTTAGGGAAAATTAGATATGGGGACATTGATTCATTCCACTTTCACTTCAGGGAAGATTGAATCAAGTTTGATTCACTTTTTCTTGTCTTCAAGAATATCAAATCTGAAAATTAAACATTGACCTTTGTTAGTATGTGTTTGAGGATTTGAAAACATCATACCTGAAAGTCTTGGGAGGATAATCTTTGGAAAGTGATTTCTCTTGTGGAAACTTTTCTTGCAGTCACCAAACATGGAAATCTGAATTGGTTACTTTTATGTTGGGTCCTTACTTCTCCAGTCTTTCCTTTTTGGAGAACATGTAAGTGCTCAATTGCATTTATCATTATCATATATTTTATGTCATGATCCTTTTTATGCCTAAATTGTGTTCAATGGTGCTGTTCTTTTTAGGGTATTTTCTTTTCAAACGAGAACTTTCTCTTGTCGATGGCCTGTAATTCAGTCGGATTTAGGGTGCAAAAAATCAACAGTAGTTCACCCTGACTGATAACTCTGGTTGGACACTCTTTGGTTGAATGTGACTCTGATTCTCTTCACTCTTAAACCCAGGCGCTTTCCATGACCAGCTACTTGATCGATGATAAAACCTCTTGGATTATCCCACCTTGCTGAGCTTTTACGCGTATCCCAAGTTTTTAATTTCCTGAAGCCCAACATCACATAAGCCTAATGCTAAAGCCATTTTCAGCTTCGGAATACCTACACTTTTCCAAAACTTTTTTGTTAATAATACACGATGATCTCATGTTTTCTGAGTTAATCTACATGTCTTTATTTTCAATTAGGATGCTTACAACATGGTTTTAATCAAGAAAAAGAGCTCTTTTTATTTATAAATAAAGAGTTTTTGGGTAAATACATGGCAAACTTTTAACTGGAATAATCAAAAGAAAAGACAGTAGGCGTCATAAGATATCAATAATACGAATGTTTTTAAACTGGCACACCGCAAAATGAATCGAGTGTAGCTTCTGTCAAAGAGATCTTGAGGATTGTGACAATGCGCAAGGGTGTGAAGTTCCCCATGTACTACCAAATTTCTAGAATGTTGGATGTCATAAACTAGTATTTGAATCTCATTTACTTTTTGGTTATCCAAGCCTTTTCGATTTCCAGTCCTAACCTTGACCACCATTTCAAGTCTTCAAACCCAATTCAGAACCTCCACCATGCACGGATTATGAATTTACACAATTATCTGGCCGCCCTTTGCCTGTTTTCAACTTAAGACCTCATCTTGTTTATTCTCTTTTCTTTTGTTTTTCATTCTTTCATTCTTTTTTCATTCATTCTTTCATTCTTTTTTCATTCATTCATTCATTCTTTTTTCATTTTTTTCTTTTTCTCATTTTACTTTTTTCTTCCTCTTTTTTCATTTTCTTTTTATTTTCCTTTTATTTCCTTTACTTCTTTTCTTCTTCTTTTTCATTAATTTTTTCTTCAGGTGAAGTACTTTTTGGACCACGTTAGTATTTATAGGGTTAGGTAACTCTGGTCCATCCATCTTGGTGAGGATCAAATCTCCTCCAGAAAATGCCTTCTCTACAACATAAAGTCCCTCCCAATTCGACATCTATTTACCTCGAAAGTTTTTCTGAATTGGCAAAATATTTCTCAGTACCAGATCTCCTTCCTAAAACTCTCGTGGGTGAATCTTTTTGTTATGCACCCTCATCATATGTTTCTGGTATATTTGCCCATGGCAGATAACTTTTAACATTTTCTCAATTAGATTCAACTGGTCATACCTAGCTTGTACCTATTCTTCTTCATCTAGCTTAACCTCTGACAACACCTGAAGTGACGAAATTTTAACCTCGATGGGTAACAAAGCTTCCATCCCATAGGCTAAAGAAAACTGAGTTTCCCTAATTGACGTCCTCACTGATGTTCGATAGGCAAACAGAGAAAATGGTAGCTTCTCATGCCAGTCTTTATAAGTCTTAGTCATTTTCTCTATGAGCCTTTTGATGTTCGTATTGGCTGCCTCTACTTCCCCATTCATATTTGGACGATAAGTGGTGAAATTATGATGTTTTATCTAGAACTGTTTACATACCGATTACATCATCTTATTTTTTAAATTCTAGACATTTTCAGTGATGATCTTTTCAGGTGACCTATGCTGGCAGATAATCTCTTTCTTTAAGAACTTACAGACTGTTGACTAAATGACATTTTCCTAGGAAGCCACTTCTACCCACTTAGTGAAGTAGTCTATTGCCACCAATATGAAACGATAGCCATTGGAAGCTTTTGGTGATATTTGCCCAATAACATCCATGCCCCACATAGAGATGGCCACAGAGTAATCATTACATGTAATGGATAAGGAGGGGTATGGAGCTTGTCTCCATAAATCTGGCACTTGTTACATTTTTTTGGCATAATAGATACAATCAGTTTCCAGGGTCGACCAATAATACTCAAATCTCATTATTTGTTTAACCATTACATGTCCATTAGCATGAGTATCGTATACGCTCTAATACAATTCTTCAATGATTATTTTAGATTCTTTGGCATCCACACATCTTAACAAAACCTGACATGACTTTTCTTGTACAAGATTTCACCATCAATCATATATCATGAATCCATTCTTCAAATAGTTCTTTTGTCATTCTCAGTTACCTACTCAGGGTAGCTTTGATATATGATGTATTGCAGGATGTCATAATACCAGGGATTCTCATCCTCTTACTCTTCTATGCTATAACAATGTGATGGATACTCATAAGCTTGCATCTGAATAGTCATCATACTTGAACGTTCATTGACTTTGAAGGTTGTTGCCAAAGTGGCTAGATCATCCGTCATTTGATTCTCTTCTCTAGAGAGGTAATGGAATGTCACTTTCTCAAACTCTTTGATGAGTTCAAAGACCAACTTACGGTATTCCACCAACTTGGTATCTTTCGTTTCACATTTACCTCTAAGTTGATAAATCACCAGGCTTGAATCCCCATATACTTTGAGTGTTTTTACTTTACGCTCAATGGAAGCTCTAAGACCCAGAATACATGCTTCATACTCAGCCATGTTGTTTGCGCAATCAAAATTCAATCGGATGGTGAAAGGATAGTGTTCTCCACAAGGTGAGACTAAAATTGCCCCAATCCCGTGCCTCAAGGCATTTGAGCCAACATCAGAATTCATCTTCTAATGTTCATCATTAGAGGAAGCTATCTCTTCAGTTGAAATAACCATCAAATCTTCGTTTAGAAAATCGAATTTCAGTGGTTCATACTCTTCAGAAGTCCTACTTGCAATGAAATCGGCTACAACATTCCCTTTAACTACTTTTTATTTTACATATTGGACGTCAAAATCAGATAATAAAATTTGCCAATGAGCCAATCTTCCAGATAACGCAGGAATACCCATTAGATATTTTAGAGGATCAAGCATAGAGATAAGCCAAGTAGTGTGATACATCATATATTGTTTGAGCCTTTGAGTAGTCCAAACTAAAGTACATCGCAACTTTTATATTGGTGAGTACCTTTGCTCGCAATCGATAAACTTTTTATTGAGGTAGTAGATTGCTCTCTCTTTTTTCTCGGTTTGGTTATGCTGTCCTAATACACACCCTATTGAATTCTCAAAGATTGACAAGTAAATAATTAATGGTTTGCCTGAGATTGGTGGCACTAAGATCAGAGCATTCAAAAATATCCTTTTACTACTTCAAAAGCTCCTTGGCAATCATCGTTCCATACCAATGGGTTATTTTTGCAGAGAAGGCGAAAAATGGGATCACACTTCCGGTTAATTGTGAAATAAACTGAGTGATGTAGTCTACTATTCCCAGGAATCCTCGAACTTCTTTTTATGTTTGTGGGGATGGTAAATCTTAAATAGCCTTAACTTTGTCTGGAAATACTTCAATCCCTTTTTTTCTTGCTATAAACCCCAAGAGTTTCTCATATGTTACCCCGAAGGTACACTTGCTTGGATTGAGTTTCAGATGGCACTTTCTTAATCTTTGTAAGAGTTACCTTAAATTCTTGATGTGTTCTTTCTCTGTATTGGCCTTAACAATCATATCGTCGACATAGACCTCTATTTCTTTATGCATCATGTCATGAATAGGGTTACTATGGCTCTTTGGTAGGTTTCCCTTATATTCTTTAGCCCAAACGGTATCACCTTGTAGTAAAACATGCCTCACATGCTGACAAACGTAGTCTTTTCCATAACTTCAAGATGCATCTTTATTTGATTGTATCACCCATCCATGAATGAAAATAGGGATTCTTCAACAGTATTATCCACCAGGGTGTCTATGTGTGGCAAAGGGAAGTTATCTTTCGGGCTGGCCCGGTTAAGATCTCTGTAGTAAACACACATATGAACTTTCCCATCTTTCTTGGGTAATGGAACAATGTTTGCTACCCATTCCGGATACTTGGCTAGTTTCAGGAATCCAACATCAAATTGCTTATTTACTTCATCTTTGATTTTCAGCAGCATTTCGGGTCACATCCTTTTGAGTTTTAGTTGTACCAGTTTATATTATGACTTTATCGATAGTTTATGTACCACTAACTCAGTATCTAAACCTGACATGTCCTCATATAAACAAGCAAACACGTATTTGTACTCTTGAAGCAACTCAATCAGACTTTGTTGTCCCTCAGCAGATAGGGTGATGCTAATTTTTATTTATTTCTTATTTTCTATGATCCCAGATTCAAGATTTCAATGGGCTCTTCATGAGGTAGAATATGTTTATTTTCTCTCTCCAATATTTTTAGCAGTTCGGAAGATAAGTCACATTCGTCATAATTATCATAACCCTCAACTTCCCCCTGACATATGGGCAGCTCGAAATCTATCTCCGGGTAAGAGTCATCAAAATTTATACTATTGATACCGGAGGTCCTGAAAGAATAACAAACGAGAGGATATATATATATACAAATATAGAAGAATCTATACCATATAAAAATTAGAATTAAATAATAATATATAATAAATAAAGAATGAAAAAAATATGCACGAGAGAATGTTTGCAATTATGTGAGTTAACAAGAAAGCATCTTTCATTAAATATAAAAAAAAAAGTTGATTAACCCCTTACAAAAGATCACCTATTGCCCCGAGGTTTAGATAATAGGGAAAGTTTTTGTGCATTACTCATAAAAAGTTTTGTAAACTACAGGTAATTCTTCTGCAGTCCAATTATTTAGCACAAATCCTGGCGGTACTGGATAGATGCCCATGGCTCTTCCTTCTTCAATCCCTCATATGATATCATATTTATGCCCAATTCCCTCAAGGAATTCTAAAAAACTGGCTCTTTAGATAACTGGCACCCTGAAACATATGGCCCCGAATATAAAGGTGTCACACGGTAGTGGAAAAATCAAAGGCTTCCACTTAATATCATCCCTGATCAGTCTGACTTCCTTCTCTCCTATCTCTTATGAATACCTTTCAGCTTTTCTTTCAAGGTCGGGTGATATCCTAGGCCAAAATGGTCTCTCTTGATGATGAGAAAAACTAGACTGATGTATCATTGTAGGTGGCTCCCCATCCATCTTCCAACCTTGGCTCCCATTCCAGAGTAAGTTTTACTTCCATTTTGGTACAATTGGATAGCATGATCCTTGAAATGTTCTTCCCTTCACCCACGAAGATGGCATTAACGAATTCTAGGGACATGAAATAGAATTTGACGGAATCTTCATCTACCACCACGTAAAGAGCAATATTGGAAACAAAAGCGATAGTCTCCTCTTCGATATTGATACATATCAACCTCCCTTCGATTACAAACTTAAGCTTCTAATGCAATATAGATGGCACGCCCCCGCTTGGTGGATCCACAACCTTCATAATAGGTAGTTATAGGTCGATATGATATCCATGATAAGAAATTTGACCTTGTAAGTTAATGGGCCAATGGTCAAAGGGATGTCAATCTTCCCTAGTACCTCTCTTTTTGTTCCATCAAAAGCTCGAACGATAGTTTAGAAATTTCTCATGTGCGTATTGTCAATCGGAAGCTTCTTCAGGGTCAGTAATGGTATCACATTCAAGGATGAGCCATTGTCGATTAGCACTCATGATAACACACGCCCCTTGTACCTAATGATAATGTGCAGGTCTTTGGGATTACCCATCATCCCATATGGGATCTCGTCATCGGAGAAAAATATGAAATTGTCGGCTTGGATATTTGCAACCAGTCGGTCTATCATTTCTACTGGCACATCCTTTGGTACGAAAGTCTGATTCAAGACTTTCAACAAGGCATTCCAGTGTACTTCGGAGCTTAATAGAAGAGCCAGGATCGAGATAAGAGCCAGGATCAAAATGCTAGCCGACAGCTTGTGTAGTTGTTCCACTATGCTATACTCGGTATGCTTCAAAAATTTCAGAAACTCTACAACCTCATTCTCTGTTACGGGCTCATTAATGACCGACTTATCATCCTTCAACAATATTTCGACCCTTTTCCCTTTATCAATAGTAGCTCTTTTCTTAGGTTCATTGGTCTGATTGGGAGAATAACATCTACCACTTCTGGTGAAATGATCTACCTTATCCACTTCTTCTTTGGCAACCTCTAAAATACCCACATTATCCAACTAGCACTCATATCTCTAGCGTGCCTATTTATTGTCCTTGTAAGGGAAAGAAGAAGAGGGTGTGATTACCACTTTGGGGTTACCCTCTTTGCTACAGGGGTTTTTGGCATGATTATCAGAGGACAGTTGGCATTGTAGACTCCATTAGATGAACCATTGGATACGCAAATCTCTACTTCTTCCTCTTCAACAACTTCTTGGTAAAATTTCATTTCCTTTCTATCCATCATCCTTTGCACTAAGGATCGAAACTTAGCACAATCCTGAACGGCATGACTCTCACAACTGTGGTATGGGTAATCACGCTTACTCTTATGAATCGTGTTAGATACCAGTAAGCCTGCCTTAACCATCTGCCCCTATACCTAATGCATGGGTGACTTCGCTTCATCCACCTCGGTTATAACCTTTTTTCCTCTTTCCTCGATTATTGCATTGACACCGGCCTCTGTATGGTTCGACAACGAGTTCTATGCAACACTGGGTTGCTCACTGTCACCAAAGTTGACAAGGTTCCTCTGCCTTAATCTTTGTACAATCTTTTTAAAGGCAAGGTAATTTTTAATTGAATGCCCTGAAGCCCCCGCGTGATACTCACATTGAGCATTGACGTCAAACCACTTTGGGTAGAGAGGATGCATCGGTGAAGTATGGTAAGGCAACACCACATGCTTCTCATACAAGATCTGAAATAATTCTTTATAGGTCATAGGGATCGAGTCAATTTGAAGCCTTTCCCTCTCTTGTCTTGGTTCTCTTGCCCCTTTTCTGATAAGGTTCTATGTAGATGACCTAGTGGCTTGAAGTCAGGATACAATAATGTTGTTAGAGTCATACTTCCTCATATTACTGACCTCGTTATCCTTCATTTTCACTGGTAGAATCTTGCTAGATTATCCTCTATAAAGCTTCCCACTCTTGATCGCCATCTCGATCATCTCTCCTGCTGTGACCACATCAGCAAAATTCTTGAATGAATTTCCTATGAGGTGGCCAAAGAACGGGACTTTCAGAGTGTTCATGAAGAGTATGTTAGTTTTTTCTTCCTCAAATGGTGAATGAACTTGTACAACCAAATCCCTCCACGTTTGGGCATATTGCCTGAAGCTTTCGTTGGACCTCTTCTCAATGCTCTGTAACAGGATTCAATTAGGCCTCACATCTTTCACGTACTTATACTACTATAGAAAAGATTTGGCCAAGTCCTTACAAGATTTAATTTGAGCCTGGCTTAACTGATTGTACCAACGGATGGTTGATCTTGTCATGCTCTCTTGAAAGTAGTAGATTAATAATTAATCATCTGCCATGTAGCTGATCATTTTTCTACAGAACATAGTAATGTGTGCAGAAGGACATATTGTGCCATCTAACTTTTCAAAATTTGAAATTTTTAACTTAGGTGGATGTACCGAATCAGGAACAAAACTTAGCTCATTGGCATCGATCCATACATGCTAGCATCTTCCTTAATAGCTCGGAACGCATGTTTCATTTGTTCCCATTCTTCCTTAATTTGCTTATTCTACTCTTTCTTATCATTCTCATCGAGATCATGGACGTCTTCAACTGGGTGTGGGTTTACAAAAGAGCAAGGTAGATTTATGTGTATTCTTTATGGCTGAGCAATCGTTGCTTGTTGTGCTCGAAGAGGAACCAATAACTAGGGCCTTTCCATGATTATCTTGGAGGATATACGGGTTCCTCGACAGTAACACTAACAACCGGGGTCTTTTCTCAACTTGTGTTCTTTCCTTGCAACATACTTGCAAGCTTTTCCATCATATCATTTTGTGCCTTCAACATTTGATCTTGCATCTCGTCTTGAGCTTTCTTGAAACTTTCTTGGATCTCGAGTTGAGTATTCTCGATTTGAGCAATTCTCTCATCCATTGCCTTTTTTCGAGTATGGTACGGATGCTTAGAAGTGTCCAGTATTCTGTCATACAATCTTTATATTAATATTAGTGTTTGTTAATGAATGTGAAAAAAATATGATTATTAATTAATAAAATGCAATACGAAAAAGTAAATGCAATGTGGATACAATGTAAATGCAATGTAATGTGTTGATTCTAGAATGATTCCTTAGAACAACTTTTTATATTAGACACGAAGTTCGGTTACAGGGCTTAAACATATCACAAATAAATCTGAGCTATCTCTCCTAATTGCTAGATGTGCCCCAGTAAATCTAAAATCCTATAAGCTTCTTCAGTCTTGGGCTCCAATCCTTCGCTTACAATATCAGCTTCATGTGATAAGTCAACCATGTACTGAGCCACTCCTTGAGCATTTTGCAGGTAGCTGGCGATGAGGTCATCCCTCTGCTTAACTCTCCACTGAGCATGTTCCCAACGATGACGCCACTATACAACTCCTTCATAGGGGACTATCGGTAGTTCACTTGCTCTTCTTTGAAAATCTTGAATCATGGCCTCGAGTTCATTCACATGTTTCTTTAGGTTTTCAATTTATGTACTGTTTGAACTACTTTCTTGACTTTGGTACCGTCACAAGGTTTTCTCTACACTCAAGATGTTTCCTTTCAATTTCTCATTTTGGGCCTAACTCTCTTATTGTTGTTGTTGCTCTAGTGCACTCTTTTCTTTTGAAAGTAGCTTCGCCTGATGCATGCTCTGCTTAATCTCTTCACTTCTTTCCCCAACTTCTCTTTTTAAACTTGCCACCTCCTATCTCCACTTAGCCGGAGACTTACTCGAGCTAGTGGCCACCTAATCTTTGATTATCCGTTGGTAATAAAATTGGAGGTAATCGAAGTCCAATATGAGTTTTTTCTACTTTTTCAATCCGGTTAGCTCGACCCTTTTGGATATCGATTTCTAAGCTTCTTTGGTATGACTCATCCTCCAACCTCTGTAACGTCTCCTTCAACTGTTTCATTTTGGCCTCAAAATCAAGCCTGACTTGTTCCAGTGGATATGGTATCACTCTGAGATGTTCTTCCAAAGGCTGACCATCGGGATATTATCATTAACTTTGTTTCTCTACTCATCGTACTCTTATGATAACCTTAAGTTGAAGGTAAAGAGATTTACCCTATGGTTGTGCTTCCAAGCATCGACAATCCCTTTGACTTTATTCTTGTATTGCTCTCCTCTAAATGCGAACTCAGACCCGAAAAAATATTAAGTTGTCGGAATGAACAATCTCGACCCATATTGTCTGGAAACCAATAACGGAGCATATCCCACAGAACCCATATGCCTGGTAATGGAACCCCATCTCTTTCTCCACATTTTTACAATATATTTGAGGAGACGTTCCACGAAGCACGCAACAAAATATCATTGTCTCAGATGTCTTTGAAAATGACCATCCACTTCTCCTCAGTGAAACCCCCAGGCCACTCTCAAGAAAGGAAATATTTCAAAGGTGAAAAACCTTCTAAGAAAACTCGACCGGGTGCCTTCTCGATGTATTTGAAGTGACTGAGGATCCATACTAACAACAGGGGTGCGCACCCTATGTAGCTTCCTTCTCCTTATCGTCTGCAAGAGTGCACATATTGAAACGTTTCTGCTAAGATAGCCAGAGCGAGATCCACATGCATGTCTAGTCTCTCAAACATGTCTACCACTGATATATCCATGTGCCCCATAACATTCGGGAAAATGACTAACCCATAAATACCTAGAGCGAACATGTCAATTTTCTTTCGTTTATTAAGATGATGGTCGATCACTTCTCTCAAGGAGGTCCAGGTAATGCACTCTCTTTCTCTCTTCTTTTTGATGCCTCTTACAAACCACTCTTAAGTTATGACAGTCATCAGAAGTAGTTTCTTATTGAAGGAATGAGTATTTGGCAGCTTGGTGCACATCTTATATGTGTAATACCACAAATATCAGGTCATTGACTTTATTAAAAATATTTAAAATTTGAGGATTAAATTGAATAAATGATAAAGGATAAGAAATGATTTAGAAATAATGTTTAACACCAATTAGTAACAATGGAAGAATAAAGAGGGCATTTTGGTCCTTTAAGGAGGAAATGAATTATGGTATTAAAGTAAAGTAAAGGGCAAAAGGGAGAGTGTTAATACCTTGGCTATGTTTCTTCTTCTTTCCCGTTTTTCACATGGCCTTCTCCTTAGATAAGGTAAGCTTCATCAAACTTGTTTTCCTTTAGATTCTGGTTTGTTCTTACAACCTTTAGTGATATGTAAGCTTAAGCAAGGATTAAATAAGATTAAAACTAGGAAATGGATGAAATATTTGAGATTAAATGAAATGGGTTTTTGAATGATATGTTAGAATATGAGTTTTTATTGATGTTTATTAGTATATTTGACTTGTCAAAGAAGTAAATAAGAGATTAGAAACATTGAATATGATTAAAAACATGTTAGAAAAAGTGGTATGATTCTTAGATGGAAATGTTCTTGGGAGATTTTAGATATTTTAAGAAGCTAAATGAAGGAAAGTTAGTAGGGATAAGTAAAGACGAGTTTAATAGTTTTGTTGGGGGTAAACATAAGGGAATTTGACCAAATTTTGGTAAGAATCAGGTTGAAAAATGGAAAATCTGGGTAAGTGTGTCCGTACTAATAGAATAGTACCGACACTATATGTTTAAATGGGTAGAAATATGATGAACATTATCATACTAATGCAATTAGTATCGATACTGATTGGGTATCGATACTAAAAGGAAAATATCAATACCATGGATTCCAGAATGCTGAAATGGTATTGATAATGAAAGGGAGTATCGGTACCATGGTATAAAAGTATCGATACCATGGTATGGGTACCGATATTATTGAGCCAAGAATTATAAGATAGGGTGAAATTGTTAGAGAAACTGAAAATAATAGTATCGATACCATGGTACCGGTATGATTTGTGTTCTAAATGGGTGATTGTGTAGATTATAACCAAGCTCCCGAGTCAAGCATGAAAAAGGGAAAGGACAAAGTTTTCGAGTAGTTGGATATTACTATAGCATATTAGGTGAGTGCATATAATGTAAATATATGGGTTGAGGGAGACTCACAATAAGTCCACCTCAAATGTTTAAATTCATGTATATTTACTTTATATTATATATGTTTATAATGTGTGTGGAGTTGATATTATGAATGATTTTTAGAGTAAGATCTATTTAAAAAAAGAGTAATCACCTAGATGTGCATTTGACAGAAATATGTCAATTATGCTAGTTAGAGGAAAGGTTAAATACCTTTGAGTAAAAGATTAATTGCCTAGTTGTGCATTTGACAGAAAGGTCTCAATTATGCTAGTTAAATAAAAAAAATAGCTGACCCTATTCCCATGTGTAATGGGGTAAGGAGGAGATAGGATAGTAGGCTGCCCCCAACGCCAGGTTCAGAGCAGCTTCCTTGGGACACCTCCGGTGGTTAGAATTATGAATTGTACACCGTGGGACTCGATCCCACGATCACAAGGTTAAGAGCCTTGAGCTCTAACCAACTGAGCTGGACAGGCAATTCTAATTATGCTAGTTAAATGAAAGGTTAAATACCTTTGAGTAAAAGATTAATTGCCTAGCTATGCATTTGACAGAAATGTGTAAATTATGCCAGTTAGATGAAATGTTAAATTCCTTTGAGTAAAAGATTAATTCCCTAGATGTGCATTTGACAGAAAAGTGTCGATTAGGCCAGTTCGATGAAAGGTTAAATACCTTTGAGTAAAAGATTAATTGCTTGGTTGTGCATTTGACAAAAAGGTGTTACCTATGACTTGTGTACGAAACACATATGGAAACGAGTATTACATTTTATTGGTATCAGAGCTACGGGTTTAGCCGATTCTCGGTTGAAACTGGGTTTAAATTGAATTGAGAAAGAGGATTACATGCCATGCATTAAGATTGTCAAAGTTACTGATATGGTGTCAATTAGATTGTGATTGATGTCACTCCTTATTAACTTGAGTGTTATTATTATGCATATCCTAATAGATGTTAGAAACTAAGGATAAAGATAAGAAAGTAGATAATATTGAAAAGAAGGTCGAGATCAAAATCGACCCAATAGAAGTTGAATTAGATGAGGATCCAAAGGAGATTTCTAAATTTATTGAAGGATAAAGATAAGAAAGTAGATAATATTGAAAAGAAGGTCGAGATCAAAATCGACCCAATAGAAGTTGAATTAGATGAGGATCCAAAGGAGATTTCTAAATTTATTGATGATTCTGAGGTTTCTTCAGGCAAGCTTAAATAATTGAAAAATATTTAAGTGAAGCGTTAAATTATTTAAAGTATTGTTAATTTGAGTAAGAGGAAATGAGTAAGCGGTAAATGTATTGACCGCTAAATGCTTATAGAAAGATAAGTTATTAGTGGATCAACTGATTATTAGTTTGTTTAAGAATAAATGTTAAGTTTTATGGACCTAATAGAGTTACTTTTAGAAGGTAATTTGTGAAAATGGATTTTATACCCATTTCATACTTCAATGAATTATTATTTAAAAATCGAGATTAATTCTCGAGAACTTGGATAAGTGTCAAGTTCGTAATGATAGGAAAAAGAGTAAAATTTGGTTGCTATTGTAATTTTAGTATTAACTACTATGAGGTTATTGTTACAAAGTTGTCAAGTCTTCTTATTAAATGATTTGGATAATTAGACTTTCATAGTTGAGATAGAAAATGTTTCAATTACTCGAGAATATTTTAAATGGATCCGAATAAGTTACATGAATTACTTCAAGAAGGAAATGAAAGATTTTAAAATAAAAGTATTCTATTCAAATTAATCTCGAGTGAGACGATAGCGGTAAACCTTAGTGGGTCATGGTACAAGTGTGAGTTAGATAGGTAGTAAACATTTAATAAAGATTTCATGGACTATGTTCCCGGTGAATCTGATGGAATTATCATTATATGAGTTAAGATCATATTGGGTATAGGTTGTTTGTCTCTAGAGACGATTAGTTTAGAAAGGTGCAGAGGGTATGAAAATTATAGTTTTTGGAGAAAAAGTAAAATCATCGCTCAATGTGATATCGATAATGATTGTGAAGAAAATTATGTCAGAAAGATATATAGCTTTTATGGCTAATGTGATAGATACTCAAATAATTAAAGTAGAATTGTTTGATAACCTCACAAAATTAGGAATTTATAGATGTCTTTTTAGGTAAATTTATTAAGTTACCTCCAGATCGAGAGGTGAAATACAAGGTTGATGGTTATTAAAGTATTGAACATGTTTCTATGATTTAGTATCAAATAAGTTAAGTGGGTCAAGAGAATTAGAGGCTCAATTATAAGAGTTAATTAATCAAAGTTTTATCAGCCCATGTATTTCATCTTGGGAAGTATTTGTGTTATTAGCAAAAAGAAAGATAAATCTATATGGTTATATATAGATTTTGACAGTTAAATAAGATTCTTCAAGAGAAAAACTTGTATGCCAAACTATTCCAATGTGAAATTTTGGTTAGCAAAGATGACTTTCTTTGCCCAAGTTGTTTCGGAATAAGGTATAAGAGTAGATTCTAAGACAAAACTCATGTTGTAGTAAATTGGAAACTCACAAAGAATGATCATGAATTTCAAATTTCTTTGGGGCTTGCTGGTTACTATTAAAGGTTAGTGAAGAACTTGTCGACGTTAGCTTTTCTGCTAACCAAGTTTTTAAAGAAAGATGTGTCTTTTGTAGATCGGAGAAGAGTCAAGAGAGTTTTGAAATGCTAAAAAGGATTTTAATAGAGACACCAGTGTTTATACAACTTGAGTAGGGTAAGGATTATGTGGTTTTTGATAATGCATATCCCAACGGCTTAGGAAGTGTGCTTATGCAAAAAGGTAAGGTTGTGGCATATGCCTCGATAAAGTTAAAGACGCATAAGAGGAATTACCTTATACATGATTTAGAGTTGGCAATAATCGAGTTTGCCTTAAAAGATTTGACGTCATTATCTGTATGGTGAGCAGTGATATAGTTGTGCTAATTAGAAAAGCCTAAAGTACTTATTGAATTAAAGAGAGTTGAACCTAAGACAGAAAAGATTGACAGAACCTTTAAAGAATTATGAAGTGATCATTGATTATATTCCAAGAAAGGCCAATGTTGTTACAGAGGTACTTGGTCAGAAACCTTTTGCAGTTTTACGAGCTATGGACGTGCGATTAGTGTTGAATAAAAATGGCACAGTGGTCTGAATTAAAGATGAAGTCGATGTTTTTATTTGATCTGATAAGATAATTATAATGGAAAGACGAAAATTTCTTAATAAGAATTTTATAAGTATAAAATAAAGAGATTAAAGACTTTTGAGGTTAGGTTTGACAGATGTTTATACTATCGTGCGAGACTTTGTATTCCCAATGATTAAGAATTTAGAAATATATTCTTTTTGAGGCATTAAGTCTGTTGACTATGCATTCAGGTGGAAAAAGAGGTACCAAGATTTAAAGAGTCGGTTGTGTGGCCTCGTTTAAAAAGATCCATCACAAAAATTTTAGTAAAATCTCTTACGTACTATTAAAGGAAAAGTTGAACATCAAGTATCTTCTATATTGTTTCAATCAATCTCAATTCATGAATAAATCATGGGAAAAATATTTATTTTTAGAAGAATTTACTTGCAATAACAGATATTAATCGAACATCAAGATGGTTGTATACGAAGCTTTATATGGGAGAAAAGGTTAAACGCCATTAAATTGGTTTGAGTTAAAAGATAGAAACCTAGTTGGACCTGAATTAATGAAAGAAATTGAATATATTACCCAAGATAATTCTTAAGATCGCTTCCCAGTGAAAAAAGTCCTATATTTATCTAAGAGAAAAGAGATTGAAAAACAAGAAGGTGATAAAGTTTTTCTGAAAGTATCGCCCTGGAATGAAGTGTTGAGGTTTGGACTAAGTCTGAGAATTTTTGAACTTTATGAGATTTTATCTGTTAGCTTTTACCTTCCGAAATAGACAAGACCTATATTGTTTTCATGTATTGTTATTAATCTATCAGGGAGAATAAAGAGGGCATTTTGGTCCTTTAAGGAGGAAATGAATTATGGTATTAAAGTTAAGTAAAGGGGAAAAGGGACAGTGTTAATACCTTGGCTATCTTTCTTCTTCTTTCTCATTTTTCACGTGGCCTTCTCCATAGATAAGGTAAGCTGCATCAAACTAGTTTTTCCTTTAGATTCTGATTTGTTCTTGCAACCTTAAGTGATATAAAAGCTTAAGGAAGGGTTAAATAAGATTAAAACTAGGAGATGGATGAAATATTTGAGATTAAAGGAAATGGGTTTTTGAATGATATGTTAGAATATGAGTTTTTATTGATGTTTATTAGTATATATGACCTGTCAAAGAAGTAAAAAAGAGATTAGAATCATTGAATGAGATTAAAAACATGTTAGAAAAATTAGTATGATTCTTAGATAGAAATGTTCTTGGGAGATTTTAGATGTTGTAAGAAGCTAAATGAAGGAAAGTTAGTAGGGATATGTAAAAAAAAGTTTAATAGTATTGTTGGGGGTAAACATAAGAGAATTGGACCAAATTTGGGTAAGAATCGGGCTGAAAAATGGAAAATCTATGTATGGGTATCGGTACTGATAGAACAGTACCGATACTATATTTTAAATGGGTAGAAATATGATGAACAATATCGATACTAATGCAATTAGTATCGATACTGATGGGTTATCAATACTAAAAGGAAATTATTGATACCATGGTTTCCAGACTGCAGAAATGGTATCGATACTAAAAGGGAGTATCGGTACCATAGTTAGGGGTGTGCAAATCCATGTACCCAAATTTTCGGGTACCCGCAACATCCGAGTTAGTGATTTCTCGACCCCTGTCTCGACCCGGATGTTGCGGGTACCCAGTAATCGGGTACCCATGTTTTTTCATTTTCAAATTATTAATTTTAAAAAATAAACACAAATTTAAATGTTCAAAACTTCAAATTACCTACTCCAACATCTGAACTTAAAATTTAAAATTTTGAAATACAAAATCTAATAATCCATAATATAAATAATTTGTGACTCAGGCCCGACCCGGGAAATGTCGGGCCGGGTACTCAACCCGGCCGAGTAATTTTTTTAAGAAAATTACCCGATTTTTTTAAGTTCGGGTCAGCAGGTCGGCGGGTCGGGTTAACCAGGTTGGGTATTTTTACATACCCCTAACCATAGTATAGATGTATCGATACCATGGTATGGGTACCGATACTATTGATCCAGGAATTATAAGATAGGCTGAAATTGTTAGAGAAATTGAAAATAATAGTACTTTTGAGTATTTTTAAAGTACAAATGTTAGATAATATACTAACATCGATATGGTATGTGTACTAAATGGGTGGTTGTGTAGATTATAACCAAGCTCCCGAGTTAAGCAAGAAATAGGGCAAGGACAAAGTTGCCGAGTAGTTGGACATCACTAGAGAATATCAGGTGAGTGCATATAATGTAATTATATGGGTTGAGGGAGACTCACAATAAGTTCACCTCAAATGTTTAAATTAATGTATGTTTACTTTATATTATATATGTTTATAAAGTGTGTGGAACTGATATTATGAATTATTTTTAGAGTAAGAATTGTTTTAAATAAAAGATTAATTGTCTAGCTATGCATTTGATAGAAAGGAGTTAATTATGCTAGTTAGATGAAAAGTTAAATACCTTTGAGTATAAGATTAATTGCCTAGCTGTGCATTTGATATAAAGGTCTCAATTATGCTAGTTAAATGAAAGGTTAAATGCCTTTGAGTAGAATATTAATTACCTAGTTGTGCATTTAACAGAAAGATGTCAATTATGCTAGTTAGATGAAAGGTTAAATACCTTTGAGTAAAAGATTAATTGTCAAGATGTGCATATGACATAAATGTGTCAGTTATGCCAGTTAGATGAAAGGTTAAATACCTTTGAGTAAAAGATTAATTGCCTAGTTGTGCATTTGACAGAAAGGTGTCAATTATGACAGTTAGAAGAAAGGTTAATTACCTTTGAGTAAAAGATTAATTGCTTAGCTGTGCATTTGGAAGAAAGGTGTCAAACATGTGGGTTAGGTGAAGGGCTAAATTCCTTTGAGTTAAAGATTAAATGCCTAGCTATGCATTATCGACATGAAATGATGCCATAAATGAAAATACATAACGGTACATTATAGGCATGAAAGGATACCATAAATGAAAATGAATAAAGGTGCATTATAGGCATGAAAGGATGCCATAAATGAAAATGCATAACGGTGCATTATAGGCACAAAAGGATGCCATAAATGAAAATGCATAACGGTGCATTATAGGCATGAAAGGATGCTATAAATGAAAATGAATAATGGTGCATTATCAGAATGAAAGAATGTCATAAATGAAAATGCATAACGGTGCATTATAGGCATGAAATGATGCCATAAATGAAAATGCTTAACGGTGCATAATTGGCATGAGAGGATGCCACCAAAGAAAATATATAATGGTACATTAACGGCATATAAGGTGACACTCATGGTGATCATAGAAGATAAATGACCATTTGGCACTTTGATGTAATACATGTACATTACTTTCTCGTTTAACATACATATAACAAACAAAGAATAATTTGGAAAAATATACAGAAGGATAGGTATGATGGGCATACTAAGAAAAATTCCGATAAGTGTATGAAAGAAATCTAGTTTAACTGAGAAAGATTTATCTGATCCTTAGAGAGAATGTGATTTAATTCTTCATTAAATAGCCATGATATACTTATGTATAAATTTCAGTTTCTTTATAACATTATGTCTCACTAAGTAAATACTTAATGTGTGTTGATTTCACGCTTAGATAAAAGCAAAGACTAACCGATTAAAAGGTGCAATATCAACTATTATCAATCTAAGGTTGACTCTCATCAGTAACAGTATGACAATCATAATTATTTTGAAAATTTTCTGGCATGTAATCAAAATTAAGAAAAATGTAATGTAATGTATTCAAGGTGATAATTTTGATAATATGTTTCAACGTCTGTTTTATTGTTGTACTAAAATGTTTTGTTTTAAATTTTCGAAACAAAATTTTATGGGTTTTACAAATGGGTGAATGTTTAAAAAAGTCATGGAAAACCTATGACTTGTGTACGGAACATATATAGGAAATGGGTGTTACAGTATACTTGGAATCTTGAACAACGAATCAAGTCTTGGTACTCCTCTATGGTAGGTGTCAGGTCCACTCGACCAAAGGTAAAATGACTATAAACGGGGTTCTAAAACTGTGCGAGAGATCTAAATAGATTTCAGTCAATCGGAATGTCTAGGAGATACGAAAAAATGTCACCATAAAGTTGATAAAATAACTGCTTATCAGATGCTTCCCATTTTCCCCAAATCTCTTTCAACTCGTACAAATCATTTTGATGGACATTGATGTGAGTGTACCCAATCAGATCTGACACATTCCTAGGCTACAAACTGTTTCCATTTGTTAGTTGTGATTGTTCGGACGATCTAAGAACATGTGCGTTCTCTTCTACCTCATTTTGAATCCTTCATTCCATATTACTAGCCTTCTATATGGATATCGATCACGAATAAACACCAATGGGATAAATAGTGCAATGCAAAAATGAGAACAAAATAAAACAAAAGGACAAGAGAAAATTAGTCAGTAGTCATAAAGGAATTAATCAAACATAATATAATTTATCGATAAAACCTACCCTACATGTTAGCTACCCAATCTTGCTTTAGTAGATACTACCCAAACAGGATTTCTACCCGCATGCTTCGTTTATAGAAAATCCTAACCTCGTACCATCTAGTTCGCATGCTTATTCAAAAAAAATAAACCTAATTGCAAGATCTCTAGTTCGTATATATTTATTCGACAATTAAAATTACACTACAAAAATTAAAAGGCTTTTCCTTGTGTACTCTCCTCATGCGATTCTTATGATCTAGGTAAGGCAATATCTGGGCTTTAAGTTTACTACATGTTGGGTTGGGTTCTAAAGTAATAGGTCCTCGAATTGTCCTTGTAGGTGCCCCTTGGGCTATCGAACTCTCAATCCTAGCCCATCGCAGGCTTTCAGATCGAGTTCAATTCGAGGGGACACACCTCCTTATGTTTATACGGAGGTGAAAACCATCACGAGGACTATAACAGGTGAAGCCCATAAGCGATTCACTATCCCATACGGAGGTGAAAACTACACGAAGGAGTAGCTTCTCACTCCTACATAATTAGGACGGAGCGGGGTTTTAGCTCATGTTATGCAAACGCAACTGTGCAGCGTGTGAGGAAAAACGAAAACAAAACAAACAACACCAATAGAAAACTCAAAACCCTGAATAATTATTTACTCTAAAAACATTAGATAACAAATCAGTACAACTATTTAGTGGTTAATTAAATTATAAGTGAAAATTATTCAAACAATACAAGGGATCAAAAATCAAGTTAGAGCGAACTTGTAATTTTCATTTGAAAAGACAAATAATTAGTCGACTAATGGCTTGACTCTCTAAAAAAGTCCCCAGCAGAGTCGACAAGTTGTTGAAATGATTTTTACTAAAGGGGAAAGGGCGAAGGTCTCGTTTCAAAATAATTTTTGATAATGATCATTTAATGATAAAACGTGGTTCGAAGAGTCACCATCAATCCTTGATTACAGTGTGATTGGGCACCCAAAAAAATATTTTCCATTATAATAAAATATTAATTTTAATTAAAACAATCAACTTAGGGTCTCTGTTACCAAAATTTGAGTTCGAGAGTCGGATACGTGTGGGGAAGGATTAGTACCCCCACAGTGCCCTAAATCGGTATCTATTCGATTAATTAATTGTCTTTGCAATAAAACTTATAAGTTTGAGTTTAATTTGATTTAATATCCCTAAAATAACATTCTTTGAATTTTTGGACGAAACATAATAATATTTAATTATTTCTTATCGAGAAGAATCAGTATCTCATACCTTGAAGCAATCAATTCTTACTCCAATCGAAATAAAGAAATATTAAAATTCCAATCTAAATTTCACTATTAATTCAAAATAACAACACCCAAAATAATTTTAAGAATGAAAACGATAATATCTAATTATTTCTAATCGAGAATAAATGACCTTTCGTGCATTAAAACAATCATTATTACCCCAATTGAAATAAAGAGATATTACTAGTTTGCCTTAAAATTCAATATCAATTCAAGTGAAAATGATAATATCTAAGGATTTCCAATCGAGAATAAATGACTTCTCATACCTTAAAGCAGTCATTTATTGCTTCAATCGAAATGAAGAGATATCACTATTCCACCTTAAAAATTGATATTAATTCGAGAGAAAACGACAATATCAAATTACTTTCAATCAAGAATAAATGACCTCTCATACCTTAAAGAAATCATTTATTACTCAGACCAAATGAAAAGATATTACTATTCACAATATCAAATCAAATGTTTTTTTTTTAATTTGAAGACCTATCGGGAAAACACATGCAAAAATAAAGAGAATTGAAAGCATATATCAAGCAAGTATATTTATTTATTTTCAAATGTTTTTTTTTTAATTTTGAAGACCTATTGGGAAAACACATGCAAAAATAAAGAGAATTAAAAGCATATATCAAGCAAGTATAATTAATTAATTATTTTACTGATATTTAATGAGAATAGGGATGTTCAATTATTTAAATATCTTGAGTCAAGACCTTAGATTCAATCTAGCAGACCTCTCTCGATGAATTTAATTAAAAGAACATGATTTTTCTCAATCCCTGAATTTTAGAATGAATTTGATTTAATTGGTGTCACTAAATGGGATAGACTTTCATTTTAAAATCATCGAAAGTATCTTTCTTATATGTTAAGACAATAACTTTAAGACAATCACTTTACAACAATCACTTTACGACAATTATTATATTAAAATGAATGGCTGGGGAGTGGGTGAAGCGGGCGGTAGTAAAGACTCGATCTGGACCGTTAGATGGGTCCATATCCGACAATTCTCATGAATGGCAGTTGGATTTAAGGGTAAAACCCTAATCAGCTTTTGATATGGACTGTTGGATCTCTCCTAGATCCAATGGTGAGTGGTGCCATATGCTAAGGATGAAATCCTAGCAAGCTTGGGTCTCATATAGGCCAGGTGGTTGGGCTCTGGTTTGTTGGGTCGGATGTTTGGGTTATGTAATTGGGTCAAACTGCTTTTAGGCTTAGGACTTGTACAAGTCTGTAGAAAATAAAAAATGTATTTATTAATAATAATACTAATAATAATAATGATATTAATAATAATAAAAATAATAATATAATAATAGGCAGGATGAAATAGAAAAACATGTTAGCTTGCTTGGTTGACTTTTTAACCAAAGGTTGGCTTTCTCTTTGACAAAATTTGATTTGAATGGAAACTCAGCTGTTACATTTCCCGATTAGAATTTCTTTGATCTCTTTGTTTGGGAAGGTTGAGTTAGGCTAAGATTGGTTTCTTTGATTGGGACAAACTCCTTTCAACAATCTGCTCAATTATTCAAGAAGATGTTTCTTTTGCTTGTGCTTCCTAATGAAAACCTGTTTTGAAATCCCTATACTCTAAACTTTTCATAGTAAGGCATAATAATCGATATTATTATTGATTATTGTTTTGAAGCTTATGTAAAAAGATAATGAAACATATTTAACTGATTTCATTAAAGAGTGATAAAGAGAAGTATAATATTTTAGGGCAAATGTTTCTTTAGAAAGAAAAAGAATAATACTATAGAAAGAATAACGAATGGGAACACCTGATATCAAGTGTTGAGTCCTTCCATTTTCTCACCACAAGTCTTTTCTGAAAAAGATTCAGATCGTACGAAGGATGTCTGAGTATGAGTGCCTCTCCCTTAACTCTAGGTTTCCGAGGGAATCCACCATTTCCAGTCCTGAATATTTGAGTCGTCCATTATGGATTTTCAACTCGAATGCTCCTTTGGTTTCAATACGCCCATTTCGAGTTTTCATCTTGAATCCCTTTTATTTCATTCATTTTCATTTTGTTCTCTTATTTTTTTTTTCTCATTTTTTCATCATTTTTTAGGTGTAATATTGCTTTACTGAATCAAATTAATGGGATTAGGTAGTTTTTCTCCATCCATTTCAGTCAAAACCAAAGATCCTTTTGAGAAGGCATTTTTTACAATATAGGGACCTTCCCAATTTGGTATGAATTTCCCTCGAAAGTCTTTTTGCATTGGAAGGTTCTTTTCCAGCACTAGATCCCCTTCATGAAATTCTCGAGGTTTAACCTTCTTGTCATAGGATCGTATCATCCTTTTTCGATACATCTGGCCATGGGAGATAGCTCTCAGCCTTTTCCTTTTAATTAAATTTAATTGATGAAACCTATTCTAAATCCAATCAGTCTCGTTTAGTTTCACCTTCATCAATACTCTCAGAGAGGGGATTTCTACTTCAACAGGAAAAATTGCTTCCATCCATATACTAGAGAGAACGGTGTTACCCTAGTCGATGTGTGAACAGATGTATGATAAGCAAGCAGAGAGAAAGATAATTTCTCATGTCAATCTTTATATGTTTCAGTTGTTTTTATGATGATCGTTTTGATATTTTTATTGGTCGCCTCCACTGCCCCATTCATTTTTGGGCGATAAGGAGCCAAGTTATGATGTTTGATCTTGAACTTCGTTCATACTTCCTTTATTAAGTTGTTATTTAGGTTCAACGCATTATCTGAAATGATCATTTTTTGTGTTCCATATCTACAAATGATTTCCCTTTTAGGAATTTGCAAACTACGCATTTTTTTATATTAGCCTATGAGGCAACTTCAACCCATTTGGTGATGTAATCAATGACCACTAGGATGAAATGATGTCCATTTCAAGTCTTCGGTGAAATTTCCCCAATGACATTGATGCCCCCATATTGAAAACGGCCAAGGTACGGTCATTACATGGAGCAGAAATGAAAGAACATGCATTTGGTTACCATGGAGCTAGCATTTATGACATTTTTGAGAAAATCTGATGCAATCTCCTTCCATTGTTAACCACTAGTACCCAAACCTCATGATTTGTTTGGCCATTATGAAGCCCTTAGCGTGTGTTCTAAAAATCCCTTTATGGACTTCTTCAAGTATTTTATTGGCCTCAACCTTGTACACACATCTCAAGAGAACTTGATCTCTGCCCTTTTATACAAGATATATCCATCGAGGAAGTACCTATAGGTAATCTTCTTAAAGCTCGTTTATCATTTTCAGTTGCTTCGGTAGGGTAAGCTCGATACTTCACATATTGGAGAATGTAATAATACCATGGGAGACCATCATCTTCTTCCTCCTCAATATTGTAAAAATGAGCTGACATTTCTCTTATACTCATTCGAATGGGCATCATTCGAGCATGTTCGTTAGCTTTGAACATGGAAGCCAATGTAGCTAAGGCATCCGCCATCTGATTTTCTTCATATGTGAGATAGGTAAAAGTAATCTATTCAAATTCTTTTATCAAATCCATCACTATATTATTAAATTCTATCAACTTGGAATCTCGAGTCATCTATTCTAAGCGATAATGGCAAATAACTAGAGCAGAATCACCAAAAACCTCTAAGATTTTAATCTTGCGCTCAATTGTAGCTTGGAATCCCATAATACATGCTTTATAATCATCCATGTTGTTTTTACATTCGAAGGTGATCCAACTAGTAAAGGGATAATGATCTCCTTCAGGTGAAACAAGTATTGCCCCAATTCCATGTCCCACAACATTTGAGGCACCATTAAACTTCATTTTCCAAACTTCATCCTATGGAGCCTCTTCTTCTTCTGTAGCAAATATGCACATTAATTCCTCATTTGGAAACTCAAATTTTACTGGTTCATAGTCTGCCAATGCTCTTATTGCTAGAAAATCAGCAATGGTGCTTCCTTTCACCACTTTTTGATTCATGTAGACTATGTAAAACTTGAACAACAACATTTTCCATATTGTCATTCTTCCCGTTATAAGTAATGATTCCATCATGTACTTTGATGGCTCAATCCTTGATATTAACCAAGTAGTGTGGTACAATAAATATTACCTCAATCTCTTAGTGGCCCATGCCAAAGCACAACACAACTTCTCGATTGAAGAATATCGAGTTTCACAGTCAGTGATTTTCTTACTGAGGTAATAAATTGCACGTTCTCTTCTCCTATTTTCATCATGTTGTGCCAATACACATCCCATTGAATTTTCAAAGACAATCAAGTATAAGATCAATGGCTTATATAGGATTGGTGGCATTAAGACTATAACGTTTGTCAAGAAACGTTTGATTTTATCAAAACCTTCTTGAAAGTTTTCATCCTATACTCTCGTGTTTTTTCTCAGTAAACGGAAGATTGGATCACATTTCTCGGTTAACTAAGAGATGAATCTATCAATATTGTTTAACCTCCCTAGAAATCTGCGTACTTCTTTTTATGTTCTAAGTGATGGTAGTTCCAATATTACTTTTTTATCGGGATCTATTTCTATCCTTTTTTTCACTGACTACAAACCCCAATAGCTTTCCTGAAATAGCTCTAAAAGTACATTTGGTTGGGTTAAGTTTTAGCTGATATTTTCTCAATCTTAGAAACATCTTCTTTAAGACCACCACATGTTCTTCTTCAGTTTTTGATTTGGAAATCATATCATCCACGTATATATTTATCTCTTTATGCATCATATCGTGGAACAAGGTAAGCATGGCTCGTTGATACGTTGCCCCTGCTTTCTTTAGTCCGAAGGGCATCACATTGTAACAAAATGTGCCCCACATGGTCATAAACGTCATCTTTTTCATATCTTTGGGGTTTATCTTGATTTGGTTGTACCTTGATAATCCATCCATGATGGAGAATAGAGCATGACTAGTAGTGTTGTTGACCATGGTATCAATGTGTGAGAGTGGGAAATTATCTTTGGGATTTGCTCAATTGAGATCTCTATAGTTAACACACATCTGAACCTTGCCATCTTTTTTTTTTGAACTTGCACTATGTTTGCTACCCATTCAGGGTATTTGGCTACCTATAGGAAGCTATCTCAAATTGTTTCTTCACATTTTCCTTTATTTTTAACAGCATATTATTCTCATCCTTCTAAGCTTTTGTTGCACATGCTTGCATTCTGGCTTTATTGGCAACTTGTGTATAACAATGTCAGTCTCCAACCCTGGCATGTCCTGACAAGACCAAGCAAACACATCTTTTCATTCTTGTAGAAGGTTTATGAGATCCTGTCTTGTTTTTTTATTAGAGTGACGTGTCGATCTCGACTCATCTCTATCCTCATCTGTCCCTAATTTATTGTCTCAATTTTCTCTTATGGGGTGAAATCTACTTGTTTTCCTGTTCCATCATTCTAACAAGTTCAGGTTCAGCTCGCTTTCCTCATCATCCTTATATCCCTCATATTCTTCTAGACACACTTCATTTTCAAAATCAATTTTGGCTCAAAAATATAGTTATTATAACAATTGATATCTGAAAACTTGTGAATGGAAAAGAATATATTCGACCATGGACAAAAACATTGTAACACCCATCTCCCGTATATCTTTCTGTACACGAGATACAGATGTCACATCACTTTCAAAACATTTCCTCTTTTAAAAACCCATAAAATTTTGTTCCCAGATTTCTTAAAAAATAATATTTTTAAGATAAAGAAAAACATTAATTGAAATATATTAAGAGGTTCTACGTAAATAAAATTCAGAGCATTTTTCGTACTTTAATTACATGCCAACTATATTTTTCTAAAACAAACCAGATTGTCTTTTTGTTACTGACGAGTCAACCTTAATTGATGATAGTTGTTGCTACTGTTGCACTCCTTACTCAACTAATGTCTTTGCCTTTACCTACTCGTGAAATCAGCACACGTTAAATACTTATTTAGTGATACATATTATTGTAAAAAAACATTTCTATATACATAAGTATATCAGGTTTATTTGGTTTTGAACTACTTCGTATCATTCATAAGGATTATATAAGTCCCTCTTATTTAAACCAAATTTATTTCATACTATCATCGTAAACATTCTTAGTATGTCCAAAATACTTTTCTTTCTGTACATTTTCCCCATTATTATTTAGTAATTATTCATGAATCGCATTTAGGACATCCTTTCATGCCTTTAATGTACCGTTATGCATTTCATTTATGTCAAATTACACTGTTAAACATTTAGAATTTTACCCAGAGGCATATAGCCTTTCATCTAACTTTCATGATTGACACCTTCTTGTCAAATGCACAGCTAGGCCATTAATATTTTAATCAATGGTATTTAACCTTTCATCTAACTGGCATAATTGACACCTTTTTGTCAAATGCACAGCTAGGCCATTAATTTTTTACTCAAATGTATTTAACATTTCATCTAACTGGCATAATTGACACATTTCTGTCAAATGCACAACTAGGCCATTAATATTTTACTCAAAGATATTTAACCTTTCATCTAACTGGCATAATTGACACATTTTTGTCAAATGCACATCTAGGCCATTAATCTTTTACTCAAAGGTATTTAACCTTTCATCTAATTGGCATAATTGACACCTTTCTGTCAAATGCACAGCTATTCCATTAATCTTTTACTCAATGGTATTTAACCTTTCATCTAACTTGCATAATTGACACATTTCTGTCAAATGCACAACTAGTCCATTAATATTTTATTTTGGAATAGTTTATACTCTAATAATTATTTATAATATCAATTAACTCTTTCAACTCATTATAAACTCTATAGTTTGTACACATAGTGCCAATTACAATAAATTCACAAACTTATTATGAATTTATTATTTTTTCTCACAAGATGCCCATATGGAAATTCATAAACTTATTATGAATTGCTTAGTTTCGCACACATAGTGTCATTTGGTAATCACTATACATATAGTAATCAACATGTATCTATAACTATTATAACATATAAGTACATAATAAATGCATTCACCTTGCTTGCCTCATTATTATATCCAAAACGCAAATTTGATTAATCAGCTACTTTGCCTTTGCCTTTCGTTTTGCTTGACTCGGGAGCTTGATTTCGATCTACTCAAGCATCCATTAACGACACGTATAATATGAATTGTTAGTATATTCTCTAACATTAATACTTAAACAATACTCAAAAGTACTATTATTAAATTTCTATAACCATCTCATCCTATCTTTAAATTTCTGGCTCAATAGAACCGATACCCCTACCATGGTATTGATACTACTTTACTATGGTACCGATACCTTTCTCTCAGTATTGATACTACTACACTGTGGTACCAATGCTTCCCTTTCGGTATCGATACCATTTTGGCATTTTGTTATCAATGGTATCGATACCTTCCCTTTTTGTATCGATACCCCATCAGTACCGATACTACTTGAATAGGTACCGATATTGTTCGTCACATTTCTACCCATTTAAGCCTATAGTATCGGTATTGTTCTATCAGTACTGATACCCTTACCCAAATTTACCATTATTCAGCCCGATTTTTACTATATTTTCCCCTCTAATCTCTTACTTTTACCTCCTTAATACTATTAAACTCTTCTTTACTTATCTCTACACATTTTCCTTTATTTAGCTTTTTAAAATAACTCAAATATCCCTAGAACATTTAAATCTAGGAATCACTCCAATTTTTCTAACTTGTTTTTAAACCCATCCAATGCTTTTAATCTCCCATTTACTACTTTGACAAGTCAAATATACTAGTAAACATCAATAAACACTCATATCTTAACATATCATTTCAAAACTCATTTCCTTAAATCTCCAATATTTCATTCATCTCTTAGTTTAATACCTTACCAAAAATGAAAGAATAAATTAATCAAATAAAACCTTACATTTTCTATGGGGGAGAGTTTTTTCCACGGGAAAGAATAAAAGAAAAATAGCTTTTTGGCTATCTTATCTTCCCCTTTCCCTTACTTTAATACCTTATTAAAGAAAAAATAATTTTTTAAACGACCAAAATGCCCTATTTATTCATCTATTGTTACAAATTAGTCTTAAACATTGTTCCAAATCATTTCCTCATCTTTTACCATTTATTCAAATAAATCTTCAAATTTCAAATCTTTTTCAATAAAGCCCCTGACCTAATATTTGGGGTATTACAAACATTGTTTAATATTTTCAAAAAATAACTATTATAAATAGATAAAGAAATCAAGAAATAAGATATTTTCTATGGAGAAAATGAAGAGAATGCGTCATTTCATTAAAGTAAGGACGTAAAACAAATGTCTTTAAAAAAAGAACCCTACTATATTTGGGTAAAAAAGAGACATGTTTGTTATTATGCATTACTTTGAAGAGTGCTTATAGAATACGAGGAGTTCTTCAACAGTGTAGTTGTTCAAAATATAACCAGGAAGGCACGGGTGAATCGATGCCAATGAGCATTCTTCAATAAAATCATCTGTGATGGCATTAATGCTCAAGCTTCCCGTCAAAGCTTCAATTAATGTCGCTTCTTCACCACCCCACGGTTGCTTTAGTATGTCAGTGATAAATCCTCCAGATACAAAAGTCTTAGAGAGTGCTGGTACGACCATAGGCCCCCAAACAACGTCTTCTCCTTGTGCTCTTGCCTTTCTTCTTTCCCTGAGCTTTTGTGTATCATTGACTCTATTGTGATAGGTCGGCCTATATTAGATACCAAAGTAATTCCTCTTGGGAACTGGGGCTAACCCTTCAGTGATGCCTTGCAATCTCTTGCCTAAACTTTTCCCAATTTTTGCTCATCGAGCTAGCGTCTCCTTCAATTACATTTTTTTGTTTTTTGATAGTTGGGGTGAGGGAATTCTTTTTCCTTCAGGTATGAAAGTGGCGTTGACAAATTCCAATGACTAGATTGATGACTCTGGTACATTATCATCTACCCCTACATATGGTGCATCAGTAGTGATAGAAGCAATAAGATCTTCTTCTGCCTTGATGGTCACTAGAGTTCCATTAGTGATAAATAGAAGCTTTTGGTGAAGGGAAGAAGGAATTACCCTAGCCATGTCAATCCACAGCCTCCCCGAGCAAGAAATTATAGCTCGAATGGATGTTCATGAAAACAAAATCCACCTCGAACATTACAGGGCCAATTTTGAGAGGTATTATCATTTTTCCCATGATGTTTCACTCAGTCCCATCAAATTCTCGCACGACATTGCCACAAACCCTTATTTGGGTGGTATCAACTGGGAGCCTATTTAGTGTGGTAAATGGCATGGTATTTAGGGTTGATCCATTGTCAACTAATACCCCAGAAATATAACTCCTTTGTAGTGGATAGTAATGTGTAATGCCTTCCATCTACCTTTACTTTCCTTGGCTATCTCGTAATCATAAAAATAGATAGAATTATTTGTATTGATGTGATTCACCATTCTGTCCACACGTTCCAATGGTATGTCTTTTCCTACAAAGGTTTCGTTCAAAACCTTTATCAGTGTATTTCGATGTACCTCAGAATGCAATAGAAAAGATAAATAAAATTAAAATTTGTGCCGGAGTCCTATGGAGTTGTTCTACAATATTGTACTCGCTGTGTTTCAAAAATTTTAGAAATTCTTCAGTTTCCTCAATCTTGACAGGTTCGTTCAACCAGTCCTTAAGCTCATCGAATAAAACAAATCTTATTTTTCAGTTGTGCCAAGGGTGTAGCATCTCCCACTCCTGGTGAAGTTCTCAGGAGTGTTAATTTGGCACATATTATTCCAAGGGACACTTTTATCACTTTTGTAGGCAAAAGGCTTCGGTGTCTTGATCACAACTTTGGATGTGGTACTTCCTTTGCTTGCCTCGTAGTTTGGTGTTGATATAACCAAAATTGGTTTTCTTAATTTTCCTTCGACCTCTTTTGAACTTTCTTTAGAAGCACAAATATATCCTTCATTCTTTATTGTCCATTCCTCGAAGAATTGCAAGTTTTGTTTGTCCATCAACTCTTGGACCATCTACTTAAAATCTTGACAATCTTAGATTTGATGACCATATTCGCAATGGTATTCACAAAAGCTATTTGATTTCTCAGCTACACACTTCTTTATAGGACTCAATACACCTCTTTTCTTCATTTGTTCATATACCCATTTCAATGGTGTTCTTCTTAATTCTTCAATCATTCTCTTATTTCGTCAGTTTTCCTCAACAACATTAACTCCTTGGTTTTGGCGGTTTGGAAGTGGATTTGAAGCAACACATGGTGCCTCTAAGTCATTAATGACACTACTTTTCTTTTGATCAGATCCTCTACTACCTTTTTTAAAGAAAGTCATTTTTCAATAGTATGCCCTCGAATATTTGCATGATATTCATAGGTCTCGTTTTCATTGTGCCATTTCGGAAAGGGCAATTTGATCGGATCTACGAACTTTGGTGATACCATGTTGGCTTTGAATAATCCTTGGAACGGTTCACTGTAAGTCATCAGACTTGGAGTAAACGACACCCTTTCAGTATTATTCTCAAGTTTATATGCTCCAATTTGAAGGGACTAATAGAATATATGAGTTAATTAATTAGAAAGGATCTAGTTAAGAAGGAGTTAACTAAAACCAATTTTGTTATATATATATATATATATATATATATATATATATATATATATATATGTTCATTATTTTCAAGTTGCATTCAAAATTTGTATTCTCCAACTTGAGGGGCTAATAGAATACATGAGTTAATTAATTAAAAAGGAGTTAGTAAGAAAAGAGTTAACTAAAACTAACTTTGTTAAAGCTATATATATATATATATATATATATATATGAGTGCAAAAGATCGTTTAGTAGGCAATAATAAAAGTTTATTTTTCTAGTTTATACCAAGTTCATTGTTAGTTTATAAAAAATGGGTTAACATTTTAGTGAAAATTTAAAAAAAATATTATTTAAATATTTTATTTCTTAAAATATTTATTATTGTTTATGAATTATATGATTATTGCATACATATAATTTTTGGACGCATAACTTTTTAAAAGCTATTGTATAATTTATCTATGCTTACATTTAATAACTGAATATAATTTATATTTTTCTTATTCATGTAGGAAAATTGTCAATTTATCGAAATGAAAATGTCATGTTCTTTTTTATATCAATTTTTTAACATATTTTGAGAATCTCTTTTGTTTTTCCAAACTTTTTGTAAAATTATTGAGATTACTTAAAAGTAAACTTTTTAAAATTAATAATCTTGTGTATAATTTAGTGAAAATTTTAGAACTTTAAGTTTTAGAATGAGTATTTTTCTCAATTTAGGATGCTTGGACGTGGGCTATGTCATAAGAAAATTTGAGTCATTTATAATAGAAACTAGCCCTTAAGTTGGTCATGCTCTGTATCAAAAATGAAAACGATCTAATTGTTTAAGTACAATGTTCATAAAAAAAAATAAGGTTTCTCCTCATATTTGTAGCTCAATTGATCATTATAAGAATGTTCAAGGTTATTAATGACTATTAACGAGCAGTTTAAGACTTCTAAAAAAAATTATTTACCATCCTATTCAGAAGTTGACATCTATGAAGTTCACTATCATGAAAGGAATATGTAATCACATCAACAAGAAGAGATTTAATAGTTTGACTTAAAATAATTGAGGTTGAAATATATATTTTTTTCTTGGAACGCTTTATATTTAACATTTTTTCATCTTAGTAGGATTCATTTAAGACCCCTATAACACATATAACGATAAGTGATTATTGATGAGATTTTGAGCATGTATGATAATAAGAGATTAAACTCGTACTACAATGAGAAAGTGCATTAACAATTACTCAAGAAGTTATCAATTCATCAGGTCTGACAAATTTTCTGTTCCTTTTTGAATAGAGAAGAATAATCTAATTAAGTTCCAACTTCATTTTTAAAGTATAAGGAATAAAAAACATTGTGTTAATATGAAGGGACGTAATTTTTTTGATATATCAGTTAAGATGGATTCACTTCTAGGACAATGACCTATCACGATATAGTAACATTTATTTTGATTTTATTATTTTATTAGTTTATATTTCTCAATGCTAATTCATTCATTTTGTGTAGTATTATTCTTACAAGTAGAGAGAACAATTCTTGAATTCGACTTGTTTTGATATGGCCAAATCCATTTAACGCAAGGTTACATATGAATCCTTACATAAAAACAGCTACTTAATTTTGAAGTCCAGCATGAAAAACTATACGTTTTCATCATCTTCAACCTGTTAATCAGGATCAGTAGAATTGTTTCTGGGGGCACGATGCAGTTGGTCCACCATACATTTCTGATAAGAATATCAAATATGAGTACAGTAGAGGGACCAAATCCATAATTCGACATATTTTTCACCTTAAAGTTTGATGTATAATGCGTATGTGTTTTGGATGCTAAAAAATAGTTATCAAAATGCCAAATAGAAATAATAAGAGTATAAAACAGGCATTCATATCTTACAAAGTCATTTATTTTTTGTCTATATGCCCTTGCAAAAGCTACTTGTCATTTAAATCTAGTAGATATAATACCATTAAGTCATTTGGATCAAAGAAAGCTTGCTTGCTTTCTAATATATATAGGGTCTGCTTCATATTACCCTGATTAATTTGCAGGATCACAAGTTCAAGCTTATACAGAGAATAAATTACAGCGTGCAAGTATACGGTTCACTTAAACCGGAACATCTGCAGGGTAATCTTTGGGGTGTCTATTGATGGTTCCCCTCAGCCATTTTTCTTGCTCGTGCAGGTTGGATGGAATATTATCGTATACGTCCGTGAATAAGTCATTCACTGGAGGTTTCTCAGCTCTCTCTGCTATCTGAATTGCCTGCAATAACTGTCATGAAGAGTGACTGCTGGTAAGAGACTTCCGAATTTAGTTTCGAAGAAGCAGTATACAATAATTTAACCAAAGGGATAAAGGGGACATAAAACCAACATGAACAAACGAAAAACCGAGCAATGACTTCGAACAGCCTTCAAACTTTCACAGTTCTGATGAGTGATGGCTCATCATGTCACATACATTGCACCTTGAAAAGCATACAACACAATGTGTTTTTACCTGATTCCGAATGCTGCTTCGGAGCTGTGACTCAGTCTCACTACCCCACCAACCATTTGCTTCAATCCACTTCCTAAATCTTGTTACAGGATCTCTCGCCATTTTCCACCATTCGATCTCATCTGCAGGACGGTACTTGGTGGAATCATCTGATGTGGAGTGGTGTCCAACTCGATATGTAACAGCCTTGAGCGAAACGACAGAAGAAAAGATGAAGGAACAATCCATTAGGTTTTAGCTTTATGAATATGCCTCTTGGTTGCTGAAAAGCCACTGATGGAAAAGACTTAAAAAAAGAAGACTTACTTCAACCAAAATGGGTCTGTGTTCGTTTATCGCCATTTCACGAGCAGCATGAACTGCGCTGTACATGGCAAGTGCATCGTTACCATCTACACGAATACTCCTGACTCCATAAGCTTGCCCTCTAACAGCAATCCCCTCACCTGCACCATGTGCAAAACTAAAATATATGCTGGGAAACATATATAAATTGTTGATAGATTCTGAGACTGTTAAAATTTAAGAATGAACATCAAAAAAGGAAGATAGAACATTACTTCGGAACTGGTCTGAAGTGGGTGTACTAATTGCCCAACCATTGTTCCGGCAGATAAAAATGACTGGAGACTCTGTCACGGCCGCGAAATTCAAAGCAGCATGGAAATCTCCCTACCATTATTTTGTCGTGTTAGAAACAAAGCACTAGAAGATGAAATTCGGTGATACTTGGCAGGTAGGCAACGAACTCGTGCATATATAGTTACAATAAGCATCTGAAGCAATCTATAGATTTTAGAAACCCTTCCAAATGTAAAAAAAGCAAATATTTTTCTCAATCGACATACTTACCTCGCTTGTGCCGCCATCGCCAAAGTAAGTGACAGCACATGCGTCTTTTTTGTCCATCTTCAGAGAATACGCAGCACCAACTGCGTGGGGAATTTGTGTGCTGCAACACAGAGGGGAATAGTTATAGCCCTGATTAACATAATTAGATCTTAAGGTTTTAAGAAAGTTCTATCAGGCAAACTCCTCCAAAGACAAGTTTAATCTCATACGCAATTGTCGATGCTACAGTAAAGTAGTTAAGCTTGTTAGATCCATAATGAACAGGCATTTGTCTGCCTTTCCCATAATCAGCTTTGTTTCCAAAACACTGGTTTGCAAATTCTTGAAGGGTGAAACCGCGCCATAGTAAAACTCCCGGCTCCCTGTACTGAAGACCACATCATTTAATTTTCAACCATGACGGCCACATCTAACTTCTCAAGTGTTATGATTTAACGAAATATGCTGCCCTTATCTTTTAGCATGTACATGAGAAACTGTATGCTTTGAACATAGGGTTATAAAATAAAACAAGATGTAGATTTGGAAAATGAAGCTCGAAGGAATCGTAAAGGGATGCATATATGTCCATGTATTTTCTTCTAACCTGAGGGAAAACAATGTCATCTGATTTAAGTGCTGCTGCCGATGCGATGTTGATGGCCTCTTCTCCAATGGTGGTCACATAGAAGGAAATTCTTCCTTGCCTTTGAGCTTCATAGAATATGGTATCCAAAATTTGAAGGGTGGCCATGTTGCTATACATTTTAACAGCAATTTCCTCACTGACCTAAATTAGCAAATAGTAAGTACTTCGTAAGATACTTTTGTGCCAAATGATGCATTCGAAGGAAAACGAAAATGAAATGATTGTTTCATGCAGGTGAATCTACCTGTACAAAGTTGCTGTTACTAATTAGCTGACCATTATCATCGAGAACTCGGTAGCAGTGGTTATACACACAGGGAGATTCGGATAAAAACTGCATTTCGGGAGAGAGTACAACTTTTCCTCCTGGGAAATCCAATTCCTTCAATGAAAAGAAAGTGTTGGTGAGGATTAATATATATATATAACTTGTAACTGGTCAATTGGAATTGGATTGAAGAAATCATCGTCATTGTTAGAAGACGAAAAGCTCTATTCCATCCATAAAACCGACATCTTCTAATCTTTAAAACCATTCAAAGTTGTGAAGACACTCAAGAACCAAAGGTAAAAAATCAGAGTCCTACTCTGTCATCTATAAGGGCTTATAAAGCTTTAGTACAAAACTGTCCACACGATTAGTATCTTGCTGTACCATCTCCATATTTAATACGTAAAACCGGTTTCCGTACATGAGACTTCTGTAGAACTCTTTGACAGTTGAGACCTCGGGAGAACATCTCCAGGAAATAAGAAACCACGACCTACGACATATGATATGACCTCTGTCAGACCCATGTGATCTATCAGCCAAGATAAATTGACAGTTAACCGTATTTACTAGGGCTGCCAACCTATGAGTAGCTATCATAATCTATGCATTTTACTATAAAACCTCTCAATCAAAACTAAAAAGAAGGATCTAGAACCATTCTCTCCACTCCTCACTCATGAAGACAGAAAATCCAAACATAGGCCAATTACCATATAACGATCGGCTGCGACTCTCCTACCAAATAAGAAAAGTAGTACATCAACAGCCGTCACAACTCACAACCATTTTGTTCACATCAATATATCCTTTACCGTTTGGGCATTCCAGAAGCAAAGCAAGTGATATTCTCATAATTTGTATACCAACGAAATCCAAGAAACTTAAACAGCATAATTATTTAGTAATATCCAACCAAAACACCCATTTGCACTATCAGTGAACACGAAAGGCTCCAGAGCAAAACATATAAGTTAATCTAGATCAAGCCAAAATCATTGTTGCATACCACAGATAAAGGGAACTTCCTAACGGTTTCATAAAGATATAACCTTTGTTGCAGTATCAAAATGATCATTGAAGCATGTAAGAGAAAAACATAAACTTGAAGAAATTCTAGAAACAACCCTTACTATTTATGGTAAAAAAATAAAATACATTTCAAACCTGATTGTGTTCACCGTTAGGGAGAGAAGCAAACTGTTGTTCACTTGTGGTGGATTGAAATCGCTGAAAACAGAACAAGAAACCTTTTTTATGGGAATATGAATCTGGGTTTCTGAGTTGTGGTATAGTAGTTAATGGGATGAAGCGGCAACAATTAGTGTTATTCAGGCAAGACATGGAACAACAATTACGGCTCTGTTTCATTAATCTCGATAAACCCGCCTTTGATTTAAGGTTGTTGATTATGGTTCTTGAATTTTTGGAGAAGAAAGCCATGGGAAGGAGAGAATAAACTAAGCCAAAAAATGATATAAGTTCGATGAACACTACAGAAATAGATTGTAAAAAAATGAAAATTAAAAATTCGTGGGACAAATCAAGAAGGAAGCTTTTTTAGATGGATAAAATGCTGACGTGGATTGATATTATTGTATTGTTTTAAACGAGACCGGATGGACTTCATAGATTTATCGCTTTTGCGTGTAGGAGAATGCAGTCCAAAAGAATTTCCTTGTTACTTTTTAAAACTTTATGCTATTTACTTGAACAATATGATTTTATTACTTCACGACTCACGAGATCACTTTTTTCCAAGTAAATGGTAACCAATTTAAAAGAGGGTAAAATATACAAATTGTCAATAATGTTTGAATGAGTTTTCATTTTTCCTACTACAATTTCAAAATCAATGAATTAGTCATTAATGTTATTGATTTCTAACAAATCGGTCACTCATTTGTTAACAATTATTGTGCTACCGATGACATGGCATCGTTTTTCCACACAAAACGATCACACATTTGACTTCTCAAAACTATTGAATGTAGGGTTGTAAAATCGGGTAATCGTTCAAGTTTCAGTCGGATCCTGGCAGGTCGGGTAAAATCGGATACAGGTCAAGTCAGGTAAATTTGACACCAGATCCAGATCGGGTTCAGGTTAGGTCAAATCAGTTCGGGTTATTTTCAGGTTGATTTAACACCAGATTCAGATCGGGTTCAGGTCAGGTCATTTTCAGTTCGGATCGTTTCGAGTTCAGGTCAAAACAATTCAGGTCCGAAGCAGTTAAAAAGTAGGTTAATTCAGGTTCGGATGGACTTCAGGCGGATCTCGTTCAGATCAGGTCACATCATTGGCAGATAAAATTCAGGTCGGATCTCTATCAGATACAGATTGAGTTCAAATTGGGTTAATTTTTATTTTTGATTAATTATTTTCGTCTTTCGCGAACTTTGAATTGTAATTTGTAATTGTATATGATTTAGAGTAAATTACTAAGAATATAAATAATCATGGTTCAATTTTATGAAAAATACAAATTTAAGAATTAAATTGAACAAATATGAAATTTCAAATAAAAATTTAAATAAATTAAACAACACACATTGATGAGGGATCAAATCGAAATAATTTTAAATTGTGAGGTTGAAATTAATACAAAAAATACTAAATTATACCCATTTAAAAAGTTATGGGCCAATTAAAAAATATAATTAAGTAATAAGCATGGATCAATTTCATATGCAAATAAAATTTGGAGGACTAAATTGAACAAATACGAAATTAAAAATAAAAATTTAAATAAATTAAATAACACACATTGATGAGGGATCAAATCGAAATAATTTTAAATTGTGATGTTGAAATTAATACAAAAAAGTACTAAATTATAACCATTTAAAAAGTTATGGGCCAATTTAAAAATAGAAATAAGTAATAAGTATGAGTCAATTTCATATGCAAATAAAATTTGGAGGACTAAATTGAACAAATATGAAATTACAAATAAAATTTTAAATATTTTAAACAACACAAAAGGGATCAAATAGAAATAATTTTAAATTTTGAGGTTGAAATTAATACAAAAAAGTACTAAATTATACCCATTTAAAAAGTTATGGGCCAATTTAAAAATAGAAATAAGTAATAAATATGAGTCAATTTTAGGTGCAAATAAAATTTGGAGGACTAAATTGAACAAATATGAAATTACAAATAAAAATTTAAATATATTAAACAACACAAAATGGATCAAATCGAAATAATTTTAAATTTTAAGGTTGAAATTAATACAAAAATGTACTAAATTATACTCATTTAAAAAGTTATGGGCCAATTAATAAATAAAAATAAGTAATAAGTTGAGAGAGAAAATTAAAACAACTAATATATATATATATATATATATATATATATAATATAAACTATATAGTTTATATATAAAGTATATGTATTATATATAAAAACTATATAGTTTATATATATATATATTATGTATAAAGTATAAACTATATATACCATGTATAAAATATATACTATAGTTTATACATTAACTATTTAACTATAAGAAACTACATAGTTTATATATAAATTATATATGAATTATATATAAACTATACAATTTATATTTATATATTATGTATACTTATAAATAATGTATATTGTATAAATTATATAGTTTATTAATATAAATTATATAGTTTATATATATAGTATATATGGTTTAGGGTTTATATTTTATAATTATATAAACTACATATTATAATTTATATTTATATACTATTTTTATACTATTTATAAACCATTTTTATATTATATACTATATATGAACTATAGTTTACATATGAACTATATATATAAAAATATATATATATACTAAGGTTGATATTTATATATTAACTATAGTTTACATATAAACTATAGTTTATATTTACATATAAACTATAGTTTACATGTGAACTATATATATAAACTATATAGTTTACATATGACCTATATATATATATACTATAGTTGATATTTATATACTATATGTCGTAACCGGTTTTCGTCCGGGCACGAAATATTAAATTGGGCGAGGAAATTGATGTGAATAAATAATTTTGAAAATAATTTAAGAGTCGCCATCGGCCTTTTGGGTCAGGTAGGTCGAATACCTAAAAAATATCTTTTAAAAGAGTTTTAAGAAAACATCAATTAAAAAAAATTAAACTGATCTGCGTTTATAACCAAAAATTCGTTCTTTTTAGTAATAAAAAGGGATTCGTGGTCGGTTACGTTTAGGGAAGGATTAGCACCCCTACAACGCCCAAAATTGGTACTTTGCAATTATAAATTGTCTCTATTATTAAAATTTAAAAATTCAAAAATATATTTAATTCTATTATTTTCAAAATTATATATATAAAATATTTATTTATTTAAAAATATCCAAAAAGAACTTCTAGGTGCCTTAAGACAGCTCTTTTTCTTTGATATTGATAAATAATATTATTTAATTTTTAATTTTAAAATATCAGAATAGGACATCCAGTTGTATTAAGACTGTCCTTTTCTTCGATTTATTAAGATAAATATTTAAAAATTACTATTATATATATTTTATGAATATATAAAAATATTTCATTCATAAAAATAAAAATACTATTAAAACAATATATTTAAAAACAATAAAATAAAAGAAAACATATAAAATAAATGACTAAATTACAGTAAAAATAAAATTAAAAGTCTAATTCATAATTAATCAAAATTATAGGGATCAAATATGTTATTTTCTGATTTAATGATTTAGTGACTAAAATAAAATTATCTAAAATTCGAATTTTATAATGAAATAAATTAAAATATAAACTAGGGATTAAAAAATTATTTATAGAAATTAATGGATCAAATCTGTAATTTATCCTAAATATTATTTTAATATGAAGGACTAAAATAAATTAAATTAAAATTCGAAGACCAAATTAAGAATATTATAAATTTAATTTAGTGACTAAAATGTAAATTTTACAAATCCGGAGGACTGCGGACGGGGTTTAACTTTTTCATAATTACGCGTATAGTCCTTCCCGAAACGACGTCGTTCGGGAAGGACTATAAATGGTCCAAACCGGCTGGCCCGAAGGGCCAGCCATTTCATTTCTTTTTTTTTCTCTCTCTAGCAGAGAGAGTTTTAAAACTCTCTGCCTTCTCTCTAGCTTCCCTCACCGGAGGGAAGCCGGTCACCGGACGGCAACCGTCTGCCGCCGTGACCATCACCGCCGGCCACCGCATCCGGTGGCCGGAAAAATTTTTCTTTACACTAATATATAGATCGGACCGTCCTAAGGACGGTTCCGGTGTTATTTCTTCCTAAAAGGCTCCCAATCGGAGCAAATCTACAAAAGTACCTTCGTTGTTTCGAAGGTTCCGGTGAGATCTGGTAGTCGGAGCTTCCTCGGTAAGTCTCTTCTTCCTTTTTCTTTTTCTTTTTTTCCCTTCTGGTTCTTTGCTGCTACTGAGATCGTTGGTATTAGTTTATTTTTTCTTTTCTCTGTTTTTTTTTTCGGTTCTGTCTCTGTCTCTGTCTCTGTCTCTCTTTGTCTTCTCTTTTTTTTTTCGCAGATGGGGTGGTGGCTTTTATAGCCACCACCGTTGTAGCCGTCGGACCGGTCCGAAGAAGGGCTCTCGGTGAGTCACCGGACTACCAGTGGTGACTCACCGAGTAGCCATGGCGTGGACGGCTGGTATGATCTTCTGGAGCCTTCATTCGGGACGTGGCAGCGGCGGAGGCGGCGAGAGGACTGTCGGCAGCCGCGTGGAAGCTGGGGCGGCGCCGCGTGGCCCTAGGGTATCAAACCCTAGGGTTCCTCTCTGGAGCTATGTGGATCGTGCCAGATCCAACGGTTGTGATGAGGCGGCTGAGGATGATTAGGGTTAGGAAACCCTAACTGGAAACCCAAATATTTAGGGTTTCTGGTTGGATTTGGACCGGTTTCAGTTGGTTTGTAACTGGGCCGGTTGAATTGTAATTGGTTTGTAATTTATATGTATTAATATATTTAATAATAAATAATAAATAATAAAAAATAAAATAATATAATAATATTAATAATGATAATAATATATAATAATAATAATAATAATATGGATAAAAAATAGTATCTTCACTATATAGTTTACATATGACCTATATATATATATATACTATAGTTTATATTTATATACTATATATTATATATATAAACTATATATACTATATAGTATAATTTACATATGAACTATATATAAAAATCCAAAACCCTAAACCCTAAACTATACATTACATAGTTTATTAGTATATATAAACTATATAACATATATAGACTATATGGTATATATAAACTATACATTATATAGTTCATTAGTATATAAAACTATATATTATAGTTCATTAGTATATATAAACTATATAGTATATAAAACTATATATTATATAGTTCATTAGTATATATAACCTATATAGTATATGGTATATACAAACTATATATTATATAGTTCATTAGTATATATAAACTATATAGTATATATAAACTATATATTAATTTATTAATATAAACATATATATTAATTGAAAGAATTAGAAAATATATAAGATCAAATTGAATAAATTTTAAATATGAAGCTTAAATTAATAAATTGTAACATTAAATTTGGATTAAATTAAAAAAAGTTAAAATATGAAGCTTAAATTAATATATTACATCATTAAATTTGGACTAAATGGAATAAATTTAAAACTAAGAGACAACGCTACAATATTATATGAAGTTAAAAAATACGAGGGTTTTCTCCCTCGCTTGAGTCCCAGAAAAAATTTCCCTACCTTTTCTCCAACGAGGGTTTTCTCATCGTTTTCATCCAAATTATATCTATTCGCGCTCTTAATTCATAATTGTTATTCGATCTTTGTTTATTTCTTACTGTATCTACAGAAAAGAATTGATAGGCATTTTGGGGATAGGGAACTGTAAAACTTGCGTTTATTCGAATGGCGTGTATAAAAGGGGTGAATAGATCGGCGTCCGTGGCACCGGCGCCGGATGCGCCGTACATGGCGGCTGGGACGATGGCTGGGGCCGTGGATCTATCCTTCAGTTCATCAACGAATCTCGAGATCTTCAAGTTTGATTTTTCCTCGTTAAGCTAAATTTTGTTTTGTAGCTGAGAAAAAAAGGATCATGTTTTTGGTACATTAAATTGAACAAAAAGTGGGATTTTCCAGTTCAAATGTAAAAACATGATGAACTCTGTGAATTTCCTTTTACTTCTTTAAATTACGAATTAGAGTCATTCTCTAATTGTATTAGATTTAATATTGCATTTCTTGCTGAAGGTGATTTTTGAGATTGAATTGGAACATTGGGGCTTTTTTGTTTAGTTTTACTAGTATAAGACATATTTATTGATCTAGGTTTAGATAGCATATCCAAGTAATTCATGGATTTGTGGTATCTTGTAGTCGAGGAGAAAGGTCCGAGAGCCGAAGGAGGAGAACACTGCCCTTGGGCCTGCCGTACGAGAAGGCGAGCATGTTTTTGGTGTGGCTCATATTTTTGCTTCGTTTAACGACACATTCATAGTAAGCTATTTGGCTCTGTTTACATTGGTCTTCTTTTTTTTTTCCTTGTTCTTTATGTTTAAAGTGCCATCACTGAATTTACAGCATGTGACTGATTTATCGGGAAGGGAAACCTTGGTTCGCATCACAGGTAAGGTTTTACGCTGAGAACGTTTGTTGCCATTTTTGAATTTGTTTTGTCAACTGCCTAACTCCAATGATTTTCCAACGTACACTGACTAATAATTCAAAATGCATTTGGAACTCTATGAATTATTAATTAAGCTGTGCAACATACTTTCATGTTCATGTGCCGGTCTAGAGTTATTTTAGCGGGGAGTAATTCTTCAACTTATTTATTCCATAGGTGGTATGAAGGTGAAAGCCGATAGAGATGAGTCATCCCCTTATGCAGCCATGCTTGCAGCACAAGATGTTTCTCAACGCTGCAAGGTTTTATTAGCTTACCCTGGAAATTCTTGTGAAATATACTGTTAAGTGCAGTGAAAATATTTGTATTCATTTTTTCTATCTGCAGGAATTGGGTATTACTGCCCTTCATATAAAGCTCTGAGCTACAGGAGGTAACAAGACAAAAACACCTGGTCCTGGTGCCCAGTCTGCACTTAGAGCTCTAGCTCGTTCTGGCATGAAAATTGGTCGCATAGGTACAGTTCTATCATCTTATTTCTCTCACTTTATCACGTCGATTCGTTTCAATTCTTGTAAACTGACATTTAGCGTTTTCTTTACCGTAGAGGATGTTACCCCTATTCCAACAGACAGTACCCGAAGAAAGGGTGGTAGACGTGGAAGACGACTGTGAATTGTTGCTTCATATCTATGTTACTCGGCAGCTGCCCTTGTCTGTTGCAGTGCCTGGAGTTCGCTTTCTTTGTTGAACAATTTTGATTTGAGATTCTAGCTTCGTTCAATAATTCTCAACTTGTTGGTTTTGTTTTTGAATTTCCTTTTTGTAGTACTAGTTTTTGATATTGCTTGTTTCTACTTGATATTTGTAAGGGTTTTGGTAAAGTCAGAAATGTTTGGCACTGTTGGCCATCGAATTCCCTTTGGCTTTACCACTGATTGTATGTTTTCTTAATGCATGATGCTCGCTGAATCGATCCAACGATGCTTGCTGAATTGGTACATTGATGCTTGTCGGTTGCTGTTGTCTATTACTCACTGATGCCTTGTAAATTGTTGTTGGTCTGACTTAAATCAATTTTAGAACCTTATAAATTCTTATCTAAATAGTTACTCATGTTTAATTATGTTCTTTTAAAGCTAGAAAGTTGCCCATAATTAAACATGTTGGCATCATTTAGGTATATGCTTGATGATGATATTTCTGGTAGTATAATTAGGCTTTTAGTATTGTAAACATTAGCTATAAGATCTGAGAGCATTTATTTCAACATACATTTATTTTGTTTAGTTGATTTTATTGTAATTTTAGTGTTTTTAAGTGTAATAAAATTACCTTCATTTATAAATATTTTTTTAATATTTATAATGTTATTCAAGTTTTTAATAATTAATAAGTATATTTCAATTAATATATTTTGATTTTAAAATATCAAGTTAAGTTTACTCAAATTATTATTCAATTTTCACATTAAATGTAAAGTAGATTTATGAATATTTTAACTTAGTTAATATAATTTAATACAATCAAGTTTAATAAGATAATATTTAAATTTAGTTTAGTGATTTTAAATAAAATTTATAATATAAGAAATATAAAGAAATTTATGAATTGGAATTAACATAAAAAATTAAATTTATAATATTTAAATTATAAATAATATAAAACTAAATTTCAAAAAAGTAATCATATTATTTTGATTATCATAATAATTTATGATAAAATTTCAAAAAGTAATCATATTAATTTAATTATCATAATAATTTAATTATCATAAGTTTATTATAAATTTAAAATAATATAATTATATTAATTGTAACTTCACTTATAAGTCAGGATAATATTATATCACTTAACAACATGTCGGATCATTCACAGGTTGAGTCAATTACAGGTCAGGTTCATAACAGGTCAAGTTGAAAACAGGTCGGGTAATACCAGTTATTTACCAGGTCAATCTCGAGTTCTGGTTCATATCAGTCGGATGCAGTTCGGGTTCGGGTATCATATTTTCGGTTCAATTCGGATTCAGGTCATTCTCAGGTCGGATGCAGGTCGGGTTCAGATATACAATTTCCAGGTCCAACTCGGGTTCAGGTCAACACCAGTTCCGACTCAAGTCGGTTTCGGATCGTCACAGCGCAGGTCAAAAACAGTTTTAACTCGAGTCGGTTTCAGTCAGTTTTACAGGTCGGGTTAGCTTTTTACACCCTTAGTTGAATGGTGTTTAAGAAAATAGTTGAGAAAATTTCTCTTCTTATTTATTCTTCTCCATCATGAATCGAAGAGTGTTACAAAACTCACCATTGCAATATTTGATGTTCAGAAATCACCATAAACATGTGACCCCAATTAACTATATCTCTCTTTGTATGTATGTAGGAGTTGATTCATGAGATAAATTAAAATGCTAAATTAAAATGCTAGTCGAAAGTAAATGCATAAAGGAAAGAAGTGATATCAATGAAGGTTTTTCATAAATGTCATTCAAATTGTTTTTTAATAGTTTATGGTGATTATAAGGTAGCATTTGTTCATAATTTTTTTAGTCATTAACAACGCACAAACCAACATATATAATTGCTTGAACCCAATACCTCTATTAAAAAACAACATCTCATTTAACCACTGAAACTACTTGATGGATTCAGTAATACGTAAGCTAACTTCCAAGAAAATTGCTATATCACAACTTCATTCCATATTTTCTTCCTATCTTGTAGTATATCTGATAAGGGACCAAGATCAAGATTTAGAATGTAACCTAACATGTAACACCCTAATCTGATACGACACACAGTCAACATATTAGAACGTCACATGGGACCACCGGAGCAGCTAACCTAAAAATTTTCCCTTTTTAAAACTATCATAAAATGTTATTGAATAATAATCCAAGTTCCATAAATTGAGAAACATAATAATTATATGTTTAAAATATAGGGGAGCTCTTAAAATAGTATATCAAAACAGTACAACTGAATATCATAGTAAGTTATGACTTAGATACATGAAGGTCTATAAATATTACATGCCCACTAAAATAAGACTCGAGACATACTTGGACCACTCGACTGTCTAGAACGTCTGCGATTGACTGGCTCTTCGAATGCTCCACCTAAAGACTTGTGAACGAAAACACAATTCCAAACGTTGAGCTCATTAGCCCAGTTTCACACTAACAACGATATATATTGAAAGTGTTCACCAATGTATATGTTGTCAAGTATGAAAACATAAAGTGAGTATGCACGCATGCCCATGCTACTCTAAGATAGACATCATGGTATGGTTGAGGAATTACTACATCTCAGAGCTCGCATACCCTCTAGTCTACATAGGATACGGATCCATAATCACTATATCGGATCTAATACCCAATTAACCCACCCCTTGTGAGTTTTGAGGCCTAGCGCCATAATTAGTCTCAAATACCTTGCGCACTACCTAAGGATATCCAGACAATTTATACTTCGAGGCTATCATCATTAACTAAAGTAACTCGGGTTTCCTTGTCATTTTCCCTTGTGTCAAACAAGGCAAGTTTTATTTCCTCATATTTAATAGTGTTTCTAGATGTAATTGATCATTAATGAGTGTTCTCGCTTATTCGTGGTTATTAAGGCGTTCCTTTGTGCCTCAATTATCCTTCTAAAATCATTTGGGTTTCTTACCAAAAATGTTTGTGGGTATCGGTACTCACCCTTGAGTATTGATATTATGGAGTCAAACTAGGCTAATTCTTGAGAGATTGTATCGATACTGACTCGGGTATCGATATCAATTTTTTCTTCGATGTTTCAAAAATTTCCTTAGTATTGATACTCTACATCTTGGTATCGATACTCCCTTGAGTATTGCTACAAAAATGGCCTACTACCATCGGCTAGGGTTGCTCGGTATCTAGAATGCCTTTTGTGTCTTGATATCAGGCCAACATATCGATATCCCTTGATGAAGTATGGATATTTCCCTTCCCAAACCCTTTTTTTAGTGAATTAAAGAACAATATCGGTACTATTGTTCCAGTAGTGATACTCGGGGCCAAAGATAACTTATTTAGGAACAAATTTTTCTCTCTAAACTTCTCTAAAGGACTTATTGAGTTTCCCAAGTGTTCTTAAAGTCTTATTTGAGTTATTATGAGTCATAAAAGGTCTTTAAACATGTTAATAACATCAAATAAAAGAATCTTCCATTAAAGCTCATTCATGCTCAATAACTTCAACTTTCTAGCTATATATATCTCAATGACTCACAAATGATATGAGGAAGTTGTAAATGTGTTAACTTCATAGCTTATGAGAACTCTCCAAAATCAATAGAGGGCCAACTTCTCATTCCCTTTTACCTTGAAACCTTCTTCTACTTCTTTCACTTGGAATTCTGATGTAGGATTGCAAAAACTAGAAAGCCTAAACAATTGCTATGACTTAGAGAAGAAGAAGGTGTAAAAAGGAAGAGATGAAGAACACAAGAACTTGTGGTGAAAAAGAGAGGGTGGCACAGACAGTGATGTCACCTAAATTAATAAGTGTTTAGCCTTTGTTTCAAAATTTGGTCTAATATCACTTTTAGTCCTCTCACTTTCTTGCTAAGGTTAAAAACACCCTCTTTAACTCATGTTGGGCCAAATCCAAGTCCAAACCCAATAAATTTTACATTAAGGCTTCCTTACAACTAATGAGTTTATTTTAATTTATTCTCGGGTTAGCCCAAAACTCCTAACCTGAAATTTGGGGAGTTGCAGCTCTCCCCTCCTAATAGTAAATTTTATCCTAGAAATTTACCTAAATAAAAGAGATGTGGATACTGGAGTTGCATACTTTCCTCGATCTCCCAAGTTACTTCCTTGACTCTGTGGTTTCTCCATATAATCTTTACTAAGGGAACATTCTTGTTCCTCAACTCCTTTACCTCCAATTCTAAGACTCTTATCAATTCTTCTTCATACGTCAGATCTTGGCTCACCTTGATTTGTTCCAAGGGTATGGCGTGAGAAGGGTCAGAACGCTACCTCCCAAGCATGGAAACATGGAACACATTGTGAATGCACTCCAACTCCTAGGGTAGGGCCAACCGATATGTTAGTGGTCCAACTCTTTCAAGAATCTCATAAGGTCCTATGAAACATGGAGTCAACTTTCCCTTGCGCCCAAACCAAAGTACTTTTCTTCCATGGAGATACCTTGAGGAATACTTTATCTCCCACGATAAACTTGATATCCTTGCGCTTCAAGTCCGTATACAATCTTTGCCTATCAGAATCTTCTTTCAAATGACCTTGAATCAATCGAACCTTCTCTTCGATTTCTCTAACCAACTATCTTTCCTTCGCTAAGCTCGATCCAACAAAGCGGAGTCCTACACTTGCGCCCATAAAAAGCCTCGTACAGAGCCATTTAGATGCTAGACTAAATATTGTTGTAGGCGAACTCGACTAGAGATTAGTAGTCCTCCTAACTAACCTCAAAGTCCATAATGGTACACCTAAGCATGTCCTATAGAATCTAAATAGTATGCTCAAATTGGTCGTCGGTCTGAGGATGAAACGTGATACTAAACTGAAGTGTGGTGCCTAAGGATTCGTGAAGAGCTTTTCAGACTCGGGAAGTGAAACGAAGGTCTCTAATAGAAATGATTAATGATGAAACTCCATTCAGTCTCACTATCTCACGGATATAGAGTTGCACTAATATTTCTAACGCGTAATCCATCATAACCGAAAGAAAATGAGCCGATTCGGTCAACCGATCCACTATGACCCAAACTGCATCTGCCTCTTCCTATTAATCGGTAACCTTGACAAGAAATTTATAGTCACCCTGTTCCATTTCCGTTATGGTATATGAATTGGATGAAGCAACCTTGAAGGAACATGGTATTCTGCCTTTACTTGTTAACATACTAAGCACTTTAGAATGAACTCAGACACTTCCTTCTTCATCCCCGACCACCAATACAATGACCAAATCTCTTGGCACATCTTATTACTACCCAGATGAACTAAAAGTGGGCTACAATAGGCTTCTTTAAGGATATTCTTTCGCAACTGTTCATCAAAAGAAACACACAACCAACCTCTAAAGAAAAGCACATCTTCCTCATGCAACTTCAAATCCAGGCTGTGAACTTACTCTACGCGAGCCCTAAGGAAACTATCATAACTCTTCAACCTTCTTACCCCATTCATTATCTCAGGCTCTACTCGTAACTCATCTAACAATACACCATCACTGGACAAACTCAAACATGCTAACAAAGCCCTCAGCTTTGACATCGACTTTCTACTTAATTCGTCGACAACTACATTCTCCTTCCCTGGGTGATAGACAATCACACAGTTGTAGTATCTTAATAATTCAACCCATCTACAATGTCTCAGATTCAACTCTTTTTGAGTTAGTAGGTATTTGAGGCTTTTTATGATTAGTGAAGATGTGACACTTATCGCCAAAAAGATAGTGTCTCGAAATCTTGAGCGCAAAAACTATGACTCTTAACTCCAAATCATGGGTGGGGTAGTTTCACTCATGAGGCTTGAGTTATGGGATGCATAAGCTACAACATTGCCTTATCGCATAAGAACACACCCAAGACCATTTAATAAAGTGTCGGTAAATATGGTGAAGTCATTTCCTGACTCGAGTTGGGTTAAGATGAGAGCTTGGGTCAAGATGGTCTTTAATTGTTCAGAAATTTGTTGTTGCTTTTCATCTCACACAAATTTGGACAATGACCAAAATGAAAATTTGGAAAGTTTGATGGTTAAAGTATATTTGAGGAATTAAGTGATAAATTTCTTAAAAGAAATTTTATTCCATAAAAAGATGGTTTACTCTTGAGAGTGGAGTTTTATAGAAATCATATTTTTTGGATTTGGAATTTTAATAAAGAAAAATTAGAAAAGGGTTAAAGTCCGATAAGGAATCGGTAATTCGGATTGAATTGGAATTTTACAAAAATTTGAAGGATGTTATGAAATGGTTGGAAATATTATTTTAATATTTTAGATCAGAGAAATTTGGTTTGTAAATGTGCAATTTTTCAGATTTAATCGAAACAGTGGGATTTAGTGACTAAAACGCGATTTTTGAAAATTCAAGGGGAATTTCGGAAATAAAAGTCAAATTAATTCATATTTGACTTTGTAATATGATATGGATCAGGTGGCTTGGTTTTATGGTGAATAGGAAGATTCATTAAGGACAAAAATGGAATTTCTTGTTGAATGGAATAAAAAAATGCCATTATAAATATATATTGCCATGTGATATATTTATTTATCATTAAATATCAATCATGGATGAGCATTTCCAACTTCTACTTCCTCCAAGGGCCGAAACTTTCAAGCAAGAAAGGTAAACATTTTTAGTTTGAATTTTGAAGCTATTTCTTGAGAATTAGACTAGGTGTTGTTAGGAAAAATGTTATACGTTCAATTCTCTACATTTTGACATGAATATTACTAGGGTTCATGTTCAAGTTCATCTTGAGTTGATGAATGGGATTTTGATTCTTGTGTTTTATGGGTTTTGAAGAGTTAAGTGATTTTAAAGAATTGGTTGTAAGAATTGATGAAGAACCTAAGGATGAAGTTAAAGAAAACAGTTTATATTTTGAATTTAGCAGTGGATTTGAAAATTCACCAGAAATTATATAGAAATAATTTGGAGGTTATTTTTATATATTATGTTCATATATTTATCTATTTCTGTTTAAAATAAACGTGGATCAATTTCAAGGTGTGTACAAAAAGATATGACATTTAACCAAGGAAAGGTCAGAAAAATCGGATAGCAGATTCTGCAAAACAGATTCTGTTGGTCAACTTTGAAAATTCATCATAAATTGTACATAATCAATTAGAAGGATTTCTTTATATGAATAGATTCGTATTCGAGTATAGTTTTCAACGGAAGAAAATTAACTGAATTCCAGTGTGTATATCAAAACAGAATACTGATTCTTTAAAGGTAGTGTGAATTGTCTAAATATGGAATTTTAGAAATTAAGTGGAAAGGGATTAGAAGATGAAGAGTAATGTTTACATGTTGAATATATTTTTGGATGCTTGGAATTGAAGTTAAATGGTAAGAAACCATTTTGTGTAAAATAGAAAAGTTGTTTCCAATATTAAAAAAGAATTAATAAGTGTTAAAGTATTTGGTGGTGAATAGTTCAAGTATGATTATGGAGTTATTTTGGGGTATGTTTATGTTAATACAATACTAACATATGTATCATTATGAATTTTTGATTTATACAGATCATGATTGATTTGCGATTAAAGCAAGTCAAGTATAAAAAGCGTTTAGTGTGGAACAATAGTGAGGCTTATATTTTGGAAAATTATAAAGTGTCAAGGTGAGTGCAATACATGCATGAAATTATACATGGATGTTTTATACATCATCAGGAAGACTTGCAATAAGTCAGCCTTGCTTATAGCAACATGATATTATGTCATTTATCATATATTTGACATATTCTAAATATGTCAAAGGTGGAATATAAAATGCATTGATCACTGATTTTTGCATATGATGTTATCATGAACATATATGATTTTTATCATGAATGATATTGTGGGTATGAACTGCCCAATGATAAATGGAATTGATATACTTTGCCATGGATGGATCAAATAAAATTGACTATATGCCCAAGTATGTTATTGAGGTTCAGTGGTATTAATGGCATGCCATAGAGTCTAGCATATGCATATTAGGTAGCACTAGAGTGTCTAGAGAAGGCATATAGTGCAGGCCTTAGTGTCTAGTAAAGACACGGTACAAACACTATGGTGTACTAGGTGGGTAAATCCCGACCTCAGCACTATGATGCATTATTAGGTGAGCAAAACTCGACCTCAGCACTTCGGTGCAATATTTAACTCCTATACTGGGTTCCTCATACAGTTATACTATGGGCTATGATTTATGGTTTATTGGTTAATAAATGATAAACTGTCAAATAAGCTTACGAGCTTATGGAATAATGGCAAGTATATTGGTAAAATAAGCTTACGAGCTTATGGATAAATGGTAAGTATATTGGTAAAATAAGCTTACGAGCTTATGGATAAATGGTAAATATATTGGTAAAATAAGCTTACGAGCTTATGGGATTAAATGGTAAGTATTTTGGTAAAATAAGCTTACGAGCTTATGGGATAAATGGTAAGAGATATTATCTTATTTTGATCATGGAAAAATATTGGATATGTTGGTAACATGATTTTATGGCATATTGAATTTGACATTGAAATTCATGCATGAATTGTATTGCATTGTATAATGTTTTAATTGCCTCACTAAGTTTATACTTAGCGTGTGATGATTTTCACGCGTAGGTAAAAAGTCAGTAATGGAATAAAGAGTTCAACTTGACATCAAGAATCGAGGAGTATATTTCAATATCAGTAAGACATCCTATGATGTAATTTGATTTAGATAGTGACATGTAATTTAATAATGTTAAATTTGTTTTGTTAAATTAATTTGGAAACAAATTGGTAAATTGATAATGATGAAAGGTTAATTTTATGATTTTTATGTTAAATTTGTTATAATGAAACACAATTCATATGATATGATATTTATATAATATCATTTACCATTTTAAGAAAATAAATTTTAAATCACTTTTGTATTGAAAATGGTTTTAGAAATTCAGGTGGCATTTATAATCGGTATAGGTATAATTATACGGGTTATGAGTGTTATATTTATTGTCATCAGAGCTACAGGTTTAGTCGATTCTAGGACTAAAACGAGTTTGTTTTGAGTTAAAAAGTGTATACATGCCACTAGGATGTCAAAAGTTACTGATAGTTGTATATATACTGTGATGATGCTTATTGAGAGTAAAGTTACTCTTTAATAATGTATGATGATTCTGACTATGTTCAGATGTTGGAAATGAGAGATAAAGGTAGAAAGTCGAAAATGTTGAAAAGAAGGTTGAGATTGAAATCGACGAAAAAGTAACCGGACACGATTTTTGTAAAACACCTCAGAAGGGTGGATGTTATAAAGGATTTTTCTCCATTTTGTAGAAGAAATGCCCCAGCTTTTAATAGAGTTTTTGAATAGGAAGAATCGATTAAAAAAGGTTTGAATGACTTACAAGAAAAGTCGAATTGGATGGGGATCCAAAGGAGATTTCTGAATCTAGTAATGATTTTGAGGTTCTCCATGTAAGCTTAAATAAGTGATAAATATTTAAGCCAAGCATTAAATTGTTTAAATCATTGTTGATTGAGTAAGAGGAAATAAATAAGCGGTAATGAGTTGTCCTCTGAAAGTTTACAGAAAATTGAGTTAATAATGAAACAAATGGTTATAAGTTGGATTGAGAATAAATATCAAGTCCATAAAACTGGATAGAGTTACCTTGTGAAGGTAAATATGCGAAAATGGATTGTCTAGCCTTTCATGCTACAATGAATTATTGTTTAGATTGAGATGGATTCTCAAGAACTTGAAAAGTGTTAAGTTCGTAATAATAAGAAAAAGGGAGTAAATTTGTTTACTAGTGTGATTTTAGAATTAATTGCTATGAAGTTATTGCTACAATTTATCAAGTTTTCTTATTGAACGATGTGAACATTGAGATTTTCATTTGAGATGGAAAATGTTTCAACTGTTCAAAAATATTATTTTGGATCTGGAAAAGTTATACAGATTTCGTTAAAAATGAAGTAAGGAATTTCAAAGTAGAAATATTCAATTCTACTTGATATCGAGTGATATTATAGTGGAAGACCCATAGGTCACGGTCATGACAAGTGTTAGTCGGACCAATAGTAAGGGTTCGATAAAGATTCAGGAGTTTATGTTAATGGTGAATCTTATGGGATTATGATTAATGAGTTTTAGATCATTTTGATCATGAGTTGATTGTCTTTGCTTTAAGGTTGGGTTAATGGTCGTAAGAAGCGATTAATTTAGAAAAATGCAGAGAAATTAAAAATTTTAAAGATTTGATGAAAGGTGAAATCATCAATAAGTGATATCAGCAATGGTTGTGATTAATGGTTGCAATTAAGATGATGTAAAAAAGATGCATAGCTTTTGTAGCTAAGTTGATAGATACTCAAGTATCTGAAGTAAGATCATATGATATTTTCATAACTTGGGAATTTCCATATGTATTTTTAGATTTATTATTTGGATTATCTCCAGATTGAGAGGTGCAATTTAATATTGATGGTTATTAAGGCATTAATCCTATATCTATGGGTTCGTATCGAATGGTTGCGATTGAGTTAAGAAAATAAATAACCAATTGCAAGAGATGATAAATTGAGGATGCATTTGACCGAGTATTTTACCTTGGGGTGAACTGGTATTGTTTATAAAAAAATGGATATATGCGATTATGCATAGATTAGCGATAGTTAAACAAAGTAACTATCAAGAACAAATATCCTATTTTGAGGATTGATGATTTGTTTGATCAGCTTAAAAGGAGCATCAATTTTCTTTAAAATTGATATTCGAATGGGATATCACCAGTTAAATATTAAAGAGAAAGATGTTACAAAGATAGTTTTTAGAACACGGTACAGACACTACGAGTTCGTAGTAATGTCGTTTGATTTGAAAAATGCTCTTGCAACATTCATGGATTTGATGAATTGAGAATTTCAATTTTACTTTGATTAATTTGAGGTGTTCAGTGTTGATGACATTCGGGTATACTCGAATACAAAGATAAAGCATGATGTTCATATTCGTATTGCACTCGAAATAATTAAGGGGTAAAAAGTTATATGCCAAAATGTCAAAGAGTGGGTTTTGGCCATCAGAAGTTGATTTTATTGGTTATGTTGTCTCGATAGAAGGTATAAGAAAAAAATAAAAATAAAAATTCAAGCAATATTGGAGTGGAAACCTCCAAAGAATGTTCAGAGGTCCGAGGTTTTTGGGACTTGCTGGTTATTATCGAAGGTTTGTGAAAAACTTTTCGATGGTTGCTTCTCCTTTGACCAAGCTTTTGAGAAATGATGTTTCATTTGCTTGGAAAATATTTCAGTGGTGGAAAAAATGAGACTAAAGACTTTGAAGTCAACTCTGATGGGTGTGTATTTTATCGAGGAATAATTTGTATTCCTCATGATGATGAGTTGAAGAAAGATATTTTTCTGAGGCACATTATAGTCCACTGACTATGCATCCAGGTGAAGAAAAAAAATGTATCAAAATGTAAAGAGTCATTTCGGTGGCCAGATATGAAAATAAACATTACTAAGTTTGTTGCTACATGTTTGACATGTCAACAAGTAAAAGTTGAGCATAAAGAGCTTTTGGAATTGTTACAACTAATTTCTATTCCAGAGTGGATATAGTAAAGAGTCACTATGGATTTTATTATAGGGTTACCTTTGATATCAAATAAAAAGGATTCAATTTTGGATGACAGTAACCAGTTAATTAAATCGGCACATTTCATTCCGATGTGAATGAACTATCCATTGGATAAATATACAGAGTTGTATATCAAGAAGATAGTTCGATTACAAGGAGTATCAGTATCCATTATATCGGACAAATATCCAAAGTTCACTTAAAAATTTTGGAAATAATTGCATAAAGTTTTGGGTACTTGATTGAATTTCAGTACGATTTTTCATCCATAATCGGATGGTAAGTCAAAAAGTAATATTGAAATATTAGAAGATATGTTGAGTACATGTGTGATGGATTCGAAGGAATCTTGGGAAAGAAAAGTATTTGATTTTAGTAGAATTTTCCTACAATAACAATTATAAATTGAGTATCAAGATGGCTCGTTACGAAGCTTTATAAGGGAGAAAATGTCGAACACCATTAAATTGGTTTGGGTTGAAAGATCGAAATCTTGTTGGCCAGATTTATTGAAAGAGATTGATGATAAAGTAAAGATAATTCAAGATAATTGCAAAATGGTATTTGATCGACAAAAGTCTTATGTAGACTTGAAGTGTAAAGAGATTGAATTTTTTTTAAAGGTGATAAAGTTTTTCATAAATTATCGCCTTGGAAAACAAAATTATATATCGATGCTTAGAAAGTATCGATTGGATCTTTCACATATCATTTCATCAAAGAAAATTAAGATCTGACCAGATTTGACTTATGAAGAAGAATCGGTTCGGGTCTTAGTTCGAGAAATCAAAGAACTGTGTGACAAGATGACTCCTCTAGTCAAAGTGATTTAGAAAAATCATAATGTCGAGGATGCTACTTGGGAAAGAGAAGATAATATGATAATGTGTAGATATCTTCATATCAGGTTAAAGATTTGGATTAAATAGCTTCCAAATTTAATGATTAGCATGATCTTCACAAAATTCTCAAATTAAGGAGGAAAAATCGGAATTCAAGAAATTGGCAGGACAAGAAGAGGTTTTCGCATAAGGAATAAGCAAGGCTAATTCATCCTAAACTATTGCAAAAAAGTCCACAGTTAAGGCGTGAATACGTCTTACCAGTCCGTACAACCCTAAATTAGGGTTACAAATTTACAATGGAAAGTGCAATCTTTATAAAAGGGAATTGGGGTTTATATAGAAATTTTTAAAATTCGTGGACGAATTTTTCTTAAGGAGGGGAGAATTGTAATAACCTAAAAATTTAGACAATGACCAAAATGAAAATTTGGAAAGTTTGATGGTCAAAGTATATTTGAGGAATTAAGTGATAAATTTCTTAAAAGAAATTTTATTCCATAAATAGATGGTTTACTCTTGAGAGTGGAGTTTTATAGAAATCATATTTTTTTGGATTTGAAATTTTAGTAAAGAAAAATTAGAAAGGGTTAAAGTCCGATAAGGAATCGGTCATTCGGATTGAATTGGAATTTTACAAAAAATTGAATGATGTTATGAAATGGTTGGAAATATTATTTTAATATTTTAGATCATAGAAATTTGGTTTGAAAATGTGCAATTTTTTAGATTTAATCGAAACAGTGGGATTTAGTGACTAAAATGCAATTTTTGAAAATTCAAGGGGAATTTTGGAAATAAAAGTCAAATTAATTCATATTTGACTTTGTAATATGATATGGATAAGGTGGCTTGGTTTTATGGTGAATAGGAAGATTCATTAAGGGCAAAAATGGAATTTATTGTACAAAATAAATTAATCATAAATTGTACATAATGAATTAGGATTTCTTTATATGGATAGATTCGAATTCGAGTCTACTTTTCAACGGAAGAAACGGAATTGAATTCCAGTGTGTATATCAATACAGAATAATGATTCTTTAAAGGTAGTGTGAATTGTCTGAATATGGAAATTTTAGAATTTAAGTGGAAAGGGATTAGAAGACGAAGAGTAATGTTTACATGTGGAATATATTTTTGGATGCTTGGAATTGAAGTTAAATGGTAAGAGACCATTTTCTGTAAATTGGAAAAGTTGTTTCCAATATTAAAAAGAATTAATAAGTGTTAAAGTATTTGGTGGTGAATAGTTTAAGTATAATTATGGAGTTATTTTGGGGTATGTTTATGTTAGTACAATACTAACATATGTATCATTATGAATTTGTGATTTATACAGATTGTGATAGATTTGCGATTGAAGCAAGTCAAGTATAAAAAGGTTTATTGTGGAACAATAGCGAGGCTCATATTTTGGAAAATTATAACGTGTCAAGGTGAGTGCAATACATGCATGAAATTATACATGGATGGTTTATACATCATCATGAAGACTTGCAATAAGTCAACCTTGCTTATAGCAACATGATATTATGTCATTTATCATATATTTGACATATTCTAAATATGTCAAAGGTAGAATATAAAATGCATTGATCACTGTTTTTTGCATATGATGTTATCATGAACATATATGATTTTTATCATGAATGATATTGTGGGTATGAACTACCCAATGTTAAATGGAATTGATATACTTTTCCATAGATGGATCAAATAAAATTGACTATATGCCCAAGTATGTTATTGAGGTTCAGTGGTATTAATGGCATTCCATAGAGTCTAGCAGCTGCATATTAGGTAGCACTAGAGTGTCTAGAGAAGACACATAGTACAGGCCTTAGTGTCTAGTGAAGACATGGTACAAACACTACGGTGTAATAGGTGGGTAAATCCCGACCTCAGCACTATAATGCATTATTAGATGAGCAAAGCTCGACCTCAGCATTTCGGTGCGATATTTGACTCCTATACCGGGTTCCTCATACAGTTATACTATAGGCTATGGTTTATGGTTTATTGGTTAATAAATGGTAAACTGGAAAATAAGCTTACGAGCTTATGGAATAATGGCAAGTATATTGGTAAAATAAGCTTACGAGTTTATGGATAAATGGTAAGTATATTGGTAAATTAAACTTACGAGCTTATGGATAAATGGTAAGTATATTGGTAAAATAAACTTACGAGCTTATGGATAAATGGTAAGTATATTGGTAAAATAAGCTTACGAGCTTATGGGAATAAATGGTAAGTATTTTGGTAAAATAAACTTACGAGCTTATGGGATAAATTGTAAGAGATTTTATCTTATTTTGATCATGGAAAAATATTGGATATGTTGGTAACATGATTTTATGGCATATTGAATTTGACATTGAAATTCATGCATGAATTGTATTGTATTGTATATTGTTTTAATTGCCTCACTAAGTTTATATTTAGCATGTGACGATTTTCATGCGTATGTAAAAAGTCAGTAATAGAATAAAGAGTTCAACGTGCCATCAAACATCAAGGAGTATATTTCAATATCAATAAGACATCCTATGATGGAATTTGATTTAGATAGTGGCATGTAATTTGATAATGTTAAATTTGTTTTGTTAAATTAATTTGGAAACAAATTGGTAAATTGATAGTGATGAAAGGTTAATTTTTATGAGTTTTATGTGTAATTTTCGGAAGTTACTGTAGCAGTGAATAGTAATGAACAGTAACCACGCTTGTTAAAATTTTTCCAATATATTAAAGGGGAACCGATTCCCTGCTACAGGGGTATTGATACCCCACTGTTTACTATTACTATTACTATTCACTATTCACTATTCACAAAAAAATCTTTTGTTTTAAATTTGTTATAATGAAACACAATTCATATGATATGATATTTATATAATATCATTTACCATTTTAAGAAAATAAATTTTAAATCACTTTTGGATTGAAAATGGTTTTAGAAATTCGAGTGACATTTATAATCTATATAGGTATAATTATACACGTTATGGGTGTTGTACATGCGGTAAGGAGCAATTGACACCGAAGCATAACCTGGTAAAACCTCAATGCCAAACACTAACTTTTGATCGGGTGGTAATCTTGGCAATTCCTTGGGAAAGACATCTGGGAAATCTCACATGGTTTAAATATCCTTGAGCCTCAAGATAGTAATTTAGGTGTCGATTATGTGAGCCAAGAAGGCTTCACAACCTCGATCTTTCATTATTTGTGCCTTGATGGCTAACATAATTCTTGTACACTTTGGCTTCTCACCAACCATCACAACTTTGGTTCTATCCACTTTCCTCAGTTTAAGTTATCCAGCCTTACACTTCAAACTAGCGTCATGCTCTGAGAGACAATCCATTCCCAAAATTAAATTGAATTCTCTGGAGGGAAGCTCCATTAGACTAGCTAAGAAGGTTTCACCTTGAATTTTCATTGGACAACAGTGGTGGACCTTGTCTACTAGGACGTCCAACCCTATAGGACTGTACACTCGGACCCCTATCTCTAGATCCTCGGCTACTAGGTTTTTTTCTCGGGATTAGTCGTAGCATATATATGAGTGAGTGGATCCTGAGTCTACTAATGTTGTAGCTGGAATAGAAAACATAGTGAATGTACCTGAGATCACACCCATTACGAGTGTTGAGGCCTTGTGCCATAGTTAGTCTTAAATGCCTTGCACACTTCCTAAGGATATATGGAAAATCTATACTTCGAGGCTATAATCATTAACTAAAGTAACACAGGTGTCCTTGTCGTTTTCTCAAGTGTCAAACAAGGCTAGTTTTATGTCCTCATATTCAATAATATTTCTAGATGTAATTGATTATTAATGAGTGTTCTCGTTTGAATTCTTATTCATGGTTATTAAGGAATTCTTGGGTCTCTCAATTATCTGTCTAAAATTATTTGGGGTTTTTGCCCAAAAATATCTGTGGGTATCGATAATCACTCTTGTGTATCAATACTATAGAGTAAAACCAGGCTAAAATTTAAGAGGTAGTATCGATACTACTGGGCCAGTATCAATACTTTTTATCTTGGGTATCGATATTGACTTGTGTATCGATACCAATTTTTGCTTTGAAATTTCTAAAATTTCCTCAATATCACTACCCTAAAGGAAGTATCAATATTGTACCCCTTGGTAGCGATACTCCCCTAAGTATTTGTACCAAAATGGCCTATTGCCATCGGCCAGGGTTGCTCGATATCGAGACTGCCCTGTGGGTCTCGATACTGTGCCAAACATATTGATACCCCTTGATGAAGTATCGATATTTCCCTTCCTAAACCCCTTTGGTTTTAGTGAATTGAAGAACAATATCGATATTGTTCTTCTAGTACCAATACTCGGGGTAAGAAATGCCTTATTTAGGCACGCATTTTGCTCTCTAAACTCCTCTAAAGGCCCTATTGAGGTTTCTAAGTGTTCTTAAAGTCTTATATGAGTTATTAGGAGGTATAAAAGGTCTTTTAAACATGCTAATAACATCAAATACAAGAATCTTTCATGAAAGCTCATTCATGCTCAATAAGTTCAACTTCCTAGCTAGATGCATCCTAATGACTCATAAATGATAAGGAAGTTTCAAATGTGTTACCTTAACTTTATAGTTGACGATAACTCTCCAAAATCAACGAAGGGTCAACTTCTCCTTCCCTTTTGCCTTGAAACCTTCTCTCACTTGGATTTCTGATGTAGGCTTGCAAAATCTAAAAAGCTTGAACCTTTTCTATGACATAGAGAGTAAGAAGGTGTAAAAGGAAAAGATGAAGAAGATAAACATTTGTGGAGAAAAAGAGGTGGAGGCACAGACGATGATATCACCCAAATTAATGGGTGTTCAGCTTTTGTTTCAAAATTTGATCTAATATCACTTTTAGTCCTCCCACTTTCTTGCTACAGTTAAAAACACTCTCTTTAACTCATATTGGGCCATAGTAAGCCCAAACCCAACAACTCTTGGACTAAGGCCCCTTTACAACTAATGGGTTTATTTTAATTTATTCTCATATTAGCCTAAAACTCTTAACCTAGAATTTGGGGCATTACATAACCATTTATAAAAAAATAACATAAAGAATAAATTGTAGGAGATTGAAAGTTAAAAGAAAAATACTAGAGCAAAAATGGCAGTCAATCTTTGACCACCAATCAAAATGTCTTATCATTTAAAAAAGGTATTTGCAAGAGATCAAATGAAAGAAGAACGGGCAAAGGAAAACCCATAAATTATTGAATCGATGAACTTTGCAACACTCTTTAGTTTATGATGGAGAAGAAAAGAGAAGAATAGATATTTTTTTCCAATTTGTTCTCTTAAGTGTCGAATTTTTTTGGTAAGTCAAGCAACTAGTATGTGTGATCGCCTCATGTGAAAAAAAATAAACGATGTTAGATCACCATTTTAACATGACACAACAATATTTGTTTATCCCAATAACAATTGTTAATGGCGAATAACTGATTTGTTATAAATAGTTAATAATAGTGACCAATTTTTTTATTTTGAAATTTTAGTGTTAAGAATAAAAAATTACTTAAACACTAGTAATCATGTGTATAATTTACCCTTTTAAAGAAAACATAGGATAAACTTCATTGGTATTCTCTTTTTTTATTTTGTTTTTTTTATCATCAATTTTGAAAAAAGTGTAAATTTGATTATTTAAGTTATCAGTCTATTTTGTTTTGCTATCACTAAGACATTAACCCCTTAGTTTAATGACATAATATATTGGAAAATTCTGCAACACTTGGCGAACACCGTTGAGTACTATTAATTTAGTTTATAAAAATTTAAAATTTTAAATAACTTAATTATAATTATAAGTTAACAAAAATATAAATGTAAATTATTTAAACAAGGAAAAATATTTAGAGTTTTTTAATTTAGGGATTGATAATTGATCCAATTATTTTTAAAAAATATTATGGAAAATAATGTAATTAATATTTTATTTTAAATAATTTACCTTTAAAATTTTAACTATTTGTTAATTATACGCTGAGTCTATTAGAATTTTAAATTTTTATAATTTAAATTAATAGTTCTTACCGGTGTTAATCATCAGTGGCGCTAAGCAGTGCTCATCGAGCATAATAGAATCATCCTTGTATATTAATAATAAATAATAATTTTTAATTTAAACTTCGAGCTTTTAAAATTTAGTTTTTTTCACTATTAAAAAAAACTCCAAAAACTCATTTTCTCCCGAGATGTGTCTCCTTAATTCTAGCCATCATCCTTATTGGGATTGTTTTCATCTTCATCCATCGCATGACTAGGGATGAGCACAAGATATGAACCCGGCAAGTTTCTACCCGACAAATTTTGATCCGACTTAACCCTATTAGGTTGATTTTTAATTATGGGGACAAATTTAAGTTTAAGTTAAAAAATATCTAACCCCGACTTGATTTAAAAAAAAATAATTTTACCTTATATATTTAGGGTTAATTGTAATAATACCTCTTTACATATTATTTTTTAATTAAATCTCCATCTTCAATAAATGAAAATAATATTTTCTATAAATATATTGTTTCGAGTTATATTCGAGTTTATCTCAAAAGGTGGATCAAGTTGAGATCGAGTGAAGGGTGTTTATTTTTTTAGTGAATTCGGGAGGGTGTATAATTGTTTGGTCATGACCCTTGTTCAAACCCCAATTTTCTCGCATTATTATAATTGTGTATCGTGTCAGTAATAGTGTCTTTATACTAAATCCCTAGCCTTTGTCATTGCGTTCACCTTCAATGTCAGTGAAAGTGCAAGTAATGAGAAATATAAAAGTTTTATAAAAATTTAATGAATTTTAATATATTTTTTCAAAATTTAAAGTTTTAATATTTTTTTTATAATTTTAAAAATAAATTATATTTTTTGTATATTTTACTTTCAATGTCAGTGAAAGTGCAAGTAATGAGAAATATAAAAGTTTTATAAAACTTTAATGAATTTTAATATATTTTTTCAAAATTTAAAGTTTTAATATTTTTTAAAATTTTAAAAATAAATTATATTTTTTTATATTTTAAAAAATTTAAAGTTTTCTAATTTTTTTAAAAACATTACTCAAAATATTAAGAGAGTACCAAAATAAAATTTTAATTACATTTCATGATAAGAAAGCGGAAATTTGGACCAAGATAAACCTTTGATAATTTTTAGTAATATAAAACTATAAATCAAGAGTTATCTATCTAGAAATTTTCCATATAAGTCAAACAAGAACAAGACATACATATAATAAAAAAAAGCATATAAACAATGAAGAGAGGAAAAGAATTCAACTGAGGGTTTAGGATGGATTAGACGATCATCCTTTATATTTTTTTCCCTTGATTGAAATTTGAAAAGAATAACAATGAAAGTTTAAAATAATTTAAAAAAATAACTAAAAGAAATTAACTCAATATGACGATACCCATTCTAGGATGTTGTCTTAGACAAACATGCACTTGGATTGAAAATGCCCAACTCTCTAAGGATCTTGTCCTTAACAACCTAGACAATGGAAACACAACAAATATGTTATGAACAAAGTCTAAATTTGGGGAAAGTATAGGGATTTTAGATGATGAATTAGGGATTGAGAAGAGCCAGATTGGGAATTTGGGAATAGGAGTATATATGCAAAAAGACAAAGTGAAGAGAGAAAAATAAGGTCAATTGGGCTTCAAACTCATTGAGCTACAGAGAAAGGCTGTGTATTGTTACACAAGGAAGAAGACAAGTTAGGCGAAGTGAGTCATATCAAGGAGTTTGGGCCTATTGAAAGATGATCTAATGGATCCAAGTGAATCATCAATAGAGTCAACAACGTCTTTGACGGTTCCTACAACAGTGAAGAAATAATAGTATTGTTAGTATATAACATAATTGTAGTAAAGGAAATATCTTATCTTTTGAATGGATGAAAATTTGCAATCTTTTCTGAAATCTCTACTCTCATTTTCTTGTGCCATCTTCTTTATACTCTGGTCATAACAATTGGTAATCAAGAGCTTGATTTTGGGTATCCAAATCTAACAAGTTGGGTCAACCAAAGAAGAATCATAATATGTCAAAACAAGCGAAAATTGCTACTAAGCAAAAGCAGATGAAAGATATTCAAAGCAAGCCTAGTAACTTGGAGGACGAAACTGGTGGGAGCAGCCAAAAAAAAAAAAAAAATCAGATGAAAGAGTGGTTCCAGAGTTTAGAAAATAACTATGGAGAGACTAAAGGATATATTGAGAGAACCTTGAGGATACTGAATGGGAAGGCCAAAGAAAATGAGCCAGCAGTCGGTGAAGGTAAACAACCTATTCATATAATAATACTAGATAAACATGAAAGATATACTTACAAACAAGATGAAAATGGAATATTACCCTCTTTTAGGAATTTTTAGGCTCTATCAACAATAAAACTATTGTCAATACGGGCTCAATTGACCTTTTGAAAATTTTGGGATTGAAGGAAAAATAATAGAAAATTTTGGGATTGAAGGAAAAATAATAGAAAATTTTGCCCAATAATTTATAGTGGTTCAACTTCCTCAATGAAATATACATCTACTATCTTAGTTCCACACTAAGGATTTCAAATAAATTCACTAATTTGTTCTTTCTTTTTCTAAGATTAAAGAGTATTTTTTTTATTAATTCTCTAATTATTCAAAGACTAAACTAGAACCACTCCTTTTTTAGAAAGGATAATAAATGTAAACAAAAAAAGCCTCACAAATGTAGGTGTTTACAAGAATTGAGCTCACAAGAAAGAATCTTAAAGATATATAATTAAGCTCAAACACTTATGTACAAAAGAAAATAGAAAATTATGAGTGAAAGAGTTTTTCTCTTGATGTAGATTGTTTGGATACTTATTGTCACATTTTTCAAGTGTTCTTATGTTGTTTTTATAAGTTGGAATGAGTTTGTGGTGGTTTCTAGCCTATGGAGAATTAATTTCTACAAAACAAAACTACCCAGAATAGGGAGTATCGGTACTTCGACATAGAGTATTGATACTTCTTTTATGATTTTTATATAAACTAGCCATTAGTGACCTTTGGACTTCACCAGTATCGATAATAGGGTTTCATAATATCGATACTACTATGTAAAGTAGTATCAATACCCCTAGAATATCGATACCAATTTTGTATTATAGAATTTGAACACTTTGGAAAAAATAGGTAATATCGATACTACCATGAGAACATCGGTACTTTTCTTATCTTTGGTATTGATAATGTTTAAGCAATATCGATACTGTAAGAACAATATCAGTACTACTTACCTACAAAATTGTTGTGATTAAATTCTTGTTTGATTGGCTTTGAATTATTTTTTGAAAAATTTGAACAAATTCAATTAAGTCAAAAAATATTTGGCCCTTAAATTTTTATATCAAAATAGGTTCAACAATCACTATCTTTTTATATAACAAAACATTTGAAAAATTGTTTTTGGAAAAACTAACCTTTAATAAAACATTTCATGAAAAAATAAGGATATTTTAGTAAAAATATTTAAGCTGCCATTTTTCATTTTTGAAATTGAATTTTTCAAACTATACTTTCTCACCCTTTTTTTTATAGAAAAATAATTCAAATTTTTATATTCAAAATAATAGTGAAGAGTGAGTAAAAAAATCTAAAACTCCCCTTAATAAAAGTATTCCAAAAATATTAACATAAAAACTTTGACACTTACAGAATATTGAATTTCAACAAAGATGAGCAAACATGTTAATAACACATGAAATTCAATATATATCCAAGTGTATCATACTTTATGTAAAATCAAGAATTTAAACATTATAACTTTCATGCATAAAGCATTCTACCAATGCTATGCATTCAACATATATATCAATTGTATATCATAGATAATGGAGAACATATGCATAAAAATCCATTTCAAGGTCAAGAAAAAATTATTATTAAAATATAAATACATAACTTGACCAAAATCATTATGCTGAACTAAAGCATTAATAAAAACTTTTAACTTTAAAAACATGTTCATCATAATACATTTTCAACATACATGAGACAACAACCAATAAGTAATCATTCATGCTCAAACTCACGCATGCATAAAACAAATATATAACCAATATACAAAATAAAAAAGCTTTAAGTTTAGAGATTACTCATCATTTTTCTTATGTGACTAGAGCAATAGAAATTCTTTATGTTTATCACCATTGCTCCAACACCCCTACAAGAGAAATTCATTTGGATTTTGGTACCCAAATTGCTTTGGGTCCTTGAGGGTTAGTACCAATGTCTCTAGTTCTCTTAGGAACTCATACTTGTATAATTTTAAAGTGTTTTCTATTTTTAATATGACAAGTATGTAGACTATGACAACGTAAATGATTTTGTGAGCATTTTTCCATTTTAGACAAGAATAATTATTTAAAATGATTTTCTTTTCTTTTGTTAAGCATTCAAGCTTAACTTTTAAATCAAGATTTTTCTAAATTTTTAATTTTGATTTTTAAAATATCAAAATGATTTTTCAAAACCTCATTTTATTTTTCAAAATCTAATTTTGTTTTGAAAAGAAAATCATTTTAAACTTTAAGTATATAAATCAATTTCTTATATTTGGAATTAACGGTCTCAAATTCCAAATATAATTCATCATACACATCTTGTAACTATTTAAAGGAATAATAATTTAAATTAAAAGAGATAAAAGTTACCATTGAATTTTCTTCGATGACCATTAGACATAGATTGATTGTTTTGTCTTCATCATTGAAGTTGTATTTATCACTCTAAGCATCCATAAATGCTTTATTTTGCTTTGATCCATTCTTCTTTAAGAGGGGACAATCACACTTGACATGTCCCATTCTTTTGTGCTTAAAGCACACTACCCTTTTTATTGTTCGATTCATGTTTCACATCTTTCTCATTTGATGTCATGAACCGCTTGAATCTTTTAAAGAACTTGACCATCTCTTTATCTTCATCCACATCTTTACTTGAGTATTGATTACTCTTATTCGTGGAATTGATGGTGATTCCTACCTCATTTTTCTTATTGTTCTTCTATTATTCTTGCTTCCTTTAAAGTCTAATTGCATGGGTAAGTAGAGATCTGATAAACTCATCAAGAGTGAGAAACTCCAAATCATTGACTTCTTCGATGACAATTGTTTTCTTTTCCAAGACCTTGGTAAGGAAGAAAGCATATTTCTCACTACTTCTTCGTTGAGATAAACTTTCCCTAAACTCTTAACTTCGTTGATAATTAAAGTGAACCGATTAGACACTGTCTTTATGTTTTCATTAGGCTTCATCTTGAAGTTTTTATAGTTGAGAGTGAGAATATAAATCTTGAATTTCTTATAGTAGAGAATGGTTTTGGTGTTAAGTTGGGCTAGCTTCCTATGTTTACTTGTTAACGATTCCTTGGAGGGGGTAGGAGAACCTTCGATGATCAATCCCGAACCAAAACGTCAGTGGCTTGAATGAACAACATCATCATATTCTTCCAATATGAGTAGTTGACACCAAGGATTCAAATTGCGATTGTGTCACGGAATAGCATTCGCGGTGCCGTCCGATACTGGTATTGTCCAAAATAGCGGTGTGACGTGGAATTAAACCAATAACAGTCGATCGTGGCCGCAACTTAATGGGTAACGGTTGATCGCAACCATAACGACATGCTATTCCAGTTATTTCATGTTACACTAAGTCAGTAGCACAACAACATTAAAAAATATATATTGATGATTGATTAAATTAAATAATAGTAAAGGAGAATATATTCTTTTGTGAAATTCATATAACTTTCAATCAGAAAAAGAAAAAGTAAACTAAAAAAAAGAAAAAAAAGAAAAAAAGAAAGTTAAGAACTGGGATTCAATAATTCAAAACAAAAGAAAAAAAAAACAACTAAAGTTTCAAATCTCTTTCTTCAAATTTAAAATTTTCTCTCAAAATTCATTGCCCAAGCCTCAAACTAAAAATCAAACAAAATCAAAAAAACTCTTTCACTTTGAAGAGAAGTTTATATATTCAAGTAAGTACTACTTACTTTATTTCTTTAATTGTTTCATACTTCTTTCTTTTCTTTTGGTGTAAAATGCAGCAACATCTGAACAAAGTAAGGGTTGTTTTTGGTATTTTTGGTAGGGATAAAGGTAGAAAGCAAAGTAAGTTTAAGAACATGAAAAAAATAAAGAAGAAACAAATGAATTTTAACAAAAAACCCCCTATTTTTCTCTGATTTTGCCCTGCATTTATGCCTCTTCCTTCCCTCTTTACTAACACACGATATAGAAGAAGAAAGAAAAAAGGATTTAATAATTTGTATTATAGTTATGTTTTAGGTTTTAAATAATTACTTTTTTACTTTTAATGTTTTGGGTTTGGACTAAAATAGACCCAAAAAGTTCATTAGATTTGGGTTACAAACATAACTAATAAGTTAATTAGATATAATAATAGAAGTAATGCATTGTTTATATTTCTAAATTCTAATTCTAATTTTATGTTTCTTGTATGTAAATAAAAATGAAGCATGCCACCATGTGAGAGTTTCCAACAAAAGGATTAGAGGGTGCACCAAGTAATGATATAGGTTGGTACTTTGGAACTCCAATGCCAAATATGAAAGGAAGCGTTGCATGTAAACTTTGTGGTAAAGTTGTGAAAGGAGTAATAACACAATTAAAAAAACACATTGCTCGTAAAATCGAAAATGTTACACCATGCCATAATGTTACTGGTATGTGATAAATTAAATTTTATTATAAATTTATCAATATAGATTATATCTAATTGATAATAAGATGAAACATAAATTATTTTTTATTTTATTAACAAGTTTCATTAAGGAGAGTATTATGAATATATTGAAAGAAGACAAAACAAATAAAGTAGACAAAAAGAGGAGAACAAATGAGTTCTTGTCCCAGTTAAGAGAAGAGTGAGATGAAAATGAGGGATTCATTGATGATATTGATGCTATAAGGAAAGAAACTCGAGAAAGTATCCAATCACAACATGAGTGGCACAGAAGGGAAGAATTCGGACGAAGTACTGGTGGCTGGAGTAATATTTATGAAGAAGGGTGATCTTCTCTTGGATTAACTAAAGGATCTCATAGAGTAAAAATAAGTGAGTCCGGGTTTACCTTACGAGGAGCTATACTTGAATTGGTTAGAAGTAAGAGCTCAAAACAACCAAAGGTCACTAGTTATCCTTTAAAGACTTTACGAACGAATATGGGTGAAGCGATATCTAAATTTTTAATATATGAACATCTACCTTTTCAATTAGCAAGCTCTCCATGGTTATATAATTTAATTCAAGTGTCGATAGAAGTTGGACAAGGTGTAAATCTCCCAACACCTTATGAGGTTTCAGATGTGTATTTGGAGTCAGAGTTTCAATAAGTTTTTGATTAGGTAAATGGACTGAAGACTCATTAGAAAGATTTAGGTGCAACTCTAATGTGTAATGATTGGACTAACAGTTTGAACTAAATGCACATCATTAATTTCCTTGTTTATTGCAGTAAAGGAACCGTTTTTTTTGGAAATTTGTGGATGTTTCAAGTGTTCGTAGAACATATGCTGAGTTCTACTACAACTTGTTAGATTCAATTATAGAAGAAATTGGACAAATCTACATTGTCCAAATAGTGATTGATAATGAAGCAACAATAAAAACCACTGGAAAAAAGATATTGAAAAGAAAACATCTATAGTGGACCTCATGTGCAGCTTGTTGTTTAGATTTATGCCTTTAAGATATTAGGAAAAGGCCTAGTGTAGCAAAACTGATAGATGATGTTAAGAAAGTGACTTGCTTCATATAAAATCACATTTGGACTGTTGATTTAATGAAGAAGTATACTCATGAGAAGAAAATACTTCGGCATGCTCTTACTTGATTCACAACTCATTTCTTACAGCTTGAAGAGGTCACACGACAAAAGCAAGGTATAAGAGAAATGTTTTAATTCAAAGGTAAGCATTTTCGGATTAGTTATATTGTAATACCCCAAATATTAGGTCAAGGACTAAATTAAAAAGAATTAAAATTTGACGATTTAATTGAATAATTGGTAAAAGATGAGCAAAAGATTTGAAATAGTATATTGAACTAAATTATAACAATAAAGGAGTTAAGAGGGTATTTTGGTCTTTTAAGAGAGAAATGAAATTTAAAAGTAGTTAGGGATTTTAAATAGGAAAGAAAGAGGAAAGTAAAGTGTATTTTCTACACTTCTTTTTTTCTTCTTCACGTGGGTGCCCTCTTCTCCCTAATATAAGGTAAATTCTTCTTAGCTAGTGTTTTCTTTAAATTATTGGTTGCTTTGGTTATGTTAAGTGATATATGTGCATAATAAAGGATTAATGGAGATAAAAGTCATGAAATGGAGAAAATATTGGTGATTTTAGAAAATGTGTTTTGAAATGAACTGTTAGTATATTGGTGTTTATTGAGGTTTATTGGTAGATTTGACTTACTAAAGAGATAAATGAGAGATTAAAAGTATTAGATGGGTTAAAGAACATATTAGAAAAAGTTGTTTGATTATAAAAAATTGAATGTTCTTGAATGATTTTAGATGTTCTAAGAGGCTAAATGAGGGAATGTTAGTATGGATAGTTAAAGAGGAGTTTAATGGTATTTTTAGGGGTAAATGAGAGGAAAATTGGCCAAAGTTGGGTAAATTTTGGGTTAAAAACTGGAAACTCTGGGCAGGGGTATCAATACCTTATGAAGTGGTACCAAGACCATAGGCAGACATTAGGCTAAATTATATGAGAGGTATCGATACTGATTCAATCAGTATCGGTACCCGAGCAATGTGGTATCAATACCATGGTAAGGGTATCGATACTAGTAAACATCGAATCTAATTAGGGTATCGATACCTAAAGGGGTATCAGTACCATAGCCTAGTGGTATCGATACCATAGTGAGAGTATCGATACCAGACTACATTGAAGCTAATTTTGGTATTGATACTGGAAGGGGGTATCAATACCATAGTAGAGTAGTATCGATACCATGGTAGGGGTTTCGATACTGAAAGGCCAAAAATGTTAAGTTGGGCTGATATTGTTGTAGAAAGGTTAATAATAAGTATTTTGATTAATGTTTAAGTTAAAATTTTCAGGAAATACACTAACAATTGATATTATGCATGGATGTAATGAATGTGGGATAGATCGAAACCAAGGGTAAAGGCAAAATACCAGAGCAATCAGCCTTACGTTTTGGATACATAACAAGGAAAGTCAGGTGAGTACATTCATTGTATAAAATCAATACAATTAAAATGTTTAAATTGTAAAGTATGTTTTAAAAAATTTACTAAGTTTTATTTAAGGTACAAAAAGAATTTTATTAATAAGTGTTAGAGTATGAAATGCTCTAAAACTAATGAATAAAAGAATAAAAGAATAACACATATGAGTGCATTAGTGGCATGAAAGGATTCCTTATCTGATATGTATATGGGTACATTATCAACCTAATAGAATAATGCATACGGGTGCATTAATGGCATGAAAGGATGCCTTAGCTGATATGTATATGGGTACATTATCGGAATAATAGAATAATGCATATGGGTGCATTATTGGCATAAAGGATTCCAGAGTTGAAATGCATATGGGTGCATTATCAACAGAAAAATATACTAGAGTTGAAATGCATATGTGTTCATTATCAACAAAAAAGTATGCTAGAGTTAAAATATATATGGATACATTATCAACAGAAAAGTACACTATGGTTGAGATGTGTATGGGTCCATTATCAACATGAAAGTATACTATAGTTGAAATGCATATGGGTGCATTATCAACAGAAAAGATGTTAGAGTTTAAAATGCATAATGATGTATTATAAACACAAATGGAGGTTACAAAAAAAGAAAGAAAGAATCATGGCAATAATTTCAATATATTAAGTGTATGAATTTTCGTATAAGAAATATATCTATAGAAACATAAGAATTTTATAATAAGAAAAATGGATCTTTATATTGGTAATGGGTATACCAACCACATAGATTATAGAATGGTTGAGGAATAACGGTATAAGCACTACATGTGCATCTTAATAAATGAACAGAAATAAAAAGCTGGTAGATTACCATGTGAGCACTAAGGGTGCGAATGTATAAGGTTTATAATAAATTAAAAGAGAGTTAATTGATATTAAAAGTAAGTATTAGAATAAAAACTATTCCAAATAAAAGATGTAATGGCCTAACTGTGCAATTGACAGAAAGGTGTCAATTATGCCAGTTAGATGAAAGACTAAGTGTCTTTAAAGCCTAACTGTGAAATTGGCAAAAAGGTGTCAATTATGCCAATTAGCGGAAGGGTTAAACACTGTTGAGTAAAAGAATAAAGGAATTTTAATTTATTGTGATAAGAATGGTGCATAAGTGATATGAAGGGATGATATATATAATGTACACCAATGCATAATTAGTATGAATGGATGTTATAAAGGAAAACACAAACAAAACATAAAAGGCATGAAAGGATGCCATAAATGAAATGTATAATAGTGTATAAAAGCATGAATGAATGCCGTAATGAAAATGGTATAAGGGTGTATTATAAGCATGTTGGGATGCTATCAATGAAAATAAAGGTTTAGGACTAAAGAGATAAATGATTGAAGAAAAATATAGAAAAAGATAAGTATGCTAGGCATACTATAATACTTAAGATAATTATGAATGGAATACAATTTAAATTAAATGAGGAGGATCATAGAATCTTTAAGGAATATATGATTTAGTTCAAAATAAATGAAAATGACATACTTAAATATATACAAAAAGGTTACTTTATAATATTATGTCTCTCTAAGTAAATACTTAATGTGTGTTGTTTCCACGCGTAGGTAAAAAATGTGATATCGAGTAAGGAGTGCAGCAGTAGAAGTGGGTATCTTGAGTTAAGGTTGACTCTCATCAGTATCAGTAGGACAATCTTATTCAATTTAAGAACTTAGTTGGCATGTAATTAAACTATGGTAAACATTTTGTAATGCAATTAAGTGAAGATTTTAGTATGTTGCTTTCACAAAATATCCTATTTTGTGTTTAATCGAATTGAAACAAAATTTTGCGGGTTTTCAAATGAAAAACATTATTTTTAAAGTAATGTAACATCCATATCTCGTGTACGGAAGGGCATACGGGAGATGGGTGTTACATATATAATTACTTAAATATAGCAATTTAAATTGTATTATTTTTTTTTGCTATGAGTATATAGAAATTTAAAGTATCAAAATGGGACAACAAAAAACCAAGCTTGCTTATGAAGATAAAAAGATTGTTTTGGGAAAAAGATTTTTGGAAAAAGGTAAATGACCTCATAAAAGTTTATGAGCCCCTAGTCAAAGTATTGAGACTTGTGGATAGTGATGAAAAACCAACATTGGGCTTTATTTATAAGGTTGTTGATAGAGATAAATGAACAATTTTACGAGTATGAAAAGCTTATTGATAATAGGTGGAATTTTATTCATTCCAACTTGCATTCAACTAGTAAGATAAAACGTTTTATATAATTACGAATTATTTTTATATTTTATTATAGAGAGAGTTTTATTATTTTAATTTTTAGGTTATTATTGTTTGATGATATTCTTATAAATTATTCTTAGGTTATTTTCTCATCATTCAATTTCAATTTAGGGTGTAGCATTCTCAGAATGTTTTGATAGAAACATTAGAAGGTATATGATCGGTAATTTAAAGATTAGAACCTTATCTTGATACTCAAGTCAGGATGGTTAATTAGGTTAGATTCAAATATTATTATTTGTAACTTAGATACATAATTTTGAGATGAATTTTTTCTTTATTTTTTACCTTTATATTTTATTTATGCAGTTGTTATTATTTTGAGATAAACATGAGACATTCAATACTCCACAAGCGCAAAGAGCTTGGAGGCAAATGAATCTGAGTAAATGGTTAACTAAATTATATAATTTATATTATTTAGTTATATTGTACATTTGTAAGTTATTTTGAAATTTAAATACTATTTTGTAGTTGAGTGGTGGATAATATACGACACATATGTTTCTGAGTTGCAAAGATTAGCAATTAAAGTGCTTAGTCAAACAACTTCTGCATCAAACTGCAAACAAAATTGGAGCACATTATATTCACATTAATGCAAGAAACATGTTGAAGTATAAAAGACTTGAGAAACTATTGTTCACCTACTATTAAACGAGGCTCCATATAAGACATCAGAAAAGAATGAGCATCGATGATATAAACACTAGTTTTAATCCTATCAACCTTGATCATATATTTGAAGATGTTGATCCATTATTAGAATGGCTTCAAGAAAAAGAGAATCCATTGTTAGATGGTGAAATTGATGGTGTGTTACCTATGGATACCTCAGATGATGAAATGAATGTTGATGATCAATCTCAACAACAAAATTTATCTCATTCAAGTTCCAGTGCAACGCCAAGTCTAAGTGGTGATGGGCCCGATGGTGGTGGTTTAAGTCTAATTGATGAAGATGATGGACAGAGTGGTGATAGAGGTGAAAGTAAATCTCCTGGTCAGTATGGAGAAGAATATGTTTATACCGGTAGTGGACATTTTCGAGATAGATCAGAGATTGGAGGAAATATGTATGTTTCATCTAGACGAGAAAGAATTGAACCCAGAGATCGATCAAAAGTAAAAGTGTAATACCCCAAACTTTGGTTAGTGACCAAAATGTAAATTTTGAAAGTTTGATGGCCAAAGTATAAAGATTGGAAAAGTTTAGAGACCAAAAAGTAATTTTTCAAAAGTTCAATGACCAAAAGTGTAATTTTAAAAAGTTATGTATTTTGGTCTGTATATGAATAATTCACCCCCAAGAATGGTGTTTGACTAGAAATCAGATTCTTGATCCGAAAATTGTGTTAAAAGCTATAATATGTTAAAGTTCGGTAAAAATTCGGTAAATCAGATTGAATAGAAATTCCAATAAAAAATGAAGGGCATTAAATCAAGCTTAAAATAATATTTCCACATGTTAAAATGTTGGAAAATAATATGGATCATTAGATTTGAGGATTTATTTCCATGTTGAATTTGGATCGTTCGATTAAAATGGAAAGATTGAAATTTTTGGAAAGTTGCATGGATAAAATGGTAAAGGATGAAATATTTTGTCCATCTTTGACTTTGGAAAGATGATAAGGGTTATGTGGCTTGATATGGATATAAATATAAGGATTCATTAATGGCAAAATTGTTATTTCTTAATTAAATGAATTTTAAATTCATTTAAGCTTAGATACATGATAAATTAACATGAAATTAAGGATAAATTTAGTGAAAGTTGGGTAGTTTTCACCCCCTTAGCCGTGAGCTTCATGTAACAAGGTGAGAAATATTGTTTTACATTTTCAAGCAATTTCCTTTTTATTTTGGATTGAGATGTGAAATAGAAAATTGTTCTACTCGAAAAACGCTATCATTTGGTACCATTATTGCATGCTAATCTTGTTTTTGTTCAAAGTTACCAAATTCTCAGGTTTATGTTCATGTTAGGGTTTTAAGAAATGACGATGGATTTTGATGTTATTATGGCTGTAGAATTAGTTACAAGCTTGATTGATCATTAAAAACACTTATACAAGACTATTCATGCTCATGTTGATTTTGGGCTAACCCTAAATTTAGGGAAATATTGTTATTTGGAAAAATTAAGTTAGGGGTTTGATTGTAGAGGTCTTGAAATATTGAATCAAGGTTGAATTCATTCTCGAATAAAGTGAAAACCTTGAAACCATAACCCCTAAAGTGTTCGGCCCTAAGGAAAAAAACTTAGGGAAAAATTGTGAAAAGTTTACCTAAGCTTTGAAATGATATTTGGAAGGTTATACAAGCTTTAGAAAAATATTCGAGGCATATTTATAATTTTATGAAAGTTAGGGGACCTATTTGATAATTATGAAAAGTTATGGGGCTAATGTGTAATTGTTAAATAGTTGTTGTACTATGCTAGACATTTATGTTAGAGTGTTGCAATTGATGTTAGAATGTGAAATTGGTTCATTTTGGGAAGTTGAGGCTAAAATCATAAATATGGAAACGTTGGGAATTTAAATGAAAGTGTTATGTGAAATTTGGATAAATTAGATAAAAAGAAGTTGGAATGGTCAACTTGAAGTGATAAAGTCAACATTTATGCTGTGACATGGAAATTTTTTTGAATGGGTATTGTATTTTTTTAGGAATTTATTTCCCATTATGGGCCTATGTTAGTGAGATTCTAATATGTAGTTTGAAAAGTATATGTTTTTATAATGATGTTCATTTAGATTATGATTAAAGTCAAGATCAAGAAAAAGTAGAGCTAAGGATGAATGTGAATTTCTAAGGAAGGTTTGCAAGCTAAAGACGCTAGGTGAGTGCATATTTAATTTGTATTTATGTTATCGTACAAACATTGGCTTACGATGAGCCAGTGATGGAGTTAAAATTGTAATAAGTGACTCCTAAATTGTATTTGATATGTGGCTCAAGCATGCATGTTCATTTGGTGATCTATAGAATTAGTGAATAAGCTAAAAATGTAAGTTGGTGAAACCTGCCTAGAAATTATGTTTTGAATAGTATGTTTAGAAAATCACCATAAATTATAAAAAAATGATTAGAGGATTAATATTATACCATTGGATTCATATACCAGTATAGTTTTGTTTAAAATAAATGGAAACTAATTTCGAGGAGTATAAAAAAAGATATGAATTTTTAATCGAGGATAGGTCATAAAATAGGGCAGAGGATTCTGTTCAAAACAACTTCTATAAGTCAACTTTGAAAATTTACTATAAATTGTACAATTTGAATTAGAAGAAGGGCCTTATATGGTTCAATTTTTATTGGAGTATAGTTTATAGTGGTATAAACAAAATAATTTCTTACGAGTATATTAATACAAAATAATATTTCTTTAAAGGTAGTGCAAACTGCCATAATATGAAATTGTGATGAGCTTCTTAATAGAAGTGAATTTACATTAGTGAGTCAAGCTTAAAGCTTCGTGAGGCTTATATTTTGACTTGTATAAATAGTGTTTGTAATACCCCAAATATTAAATTAGGGACTTCATTAAAAGGATTTAAAAATATGAGGATGTATTCGAGTAAATAATAAAAGATGAGAATGATTTGTAATAGTGTTTAGACTAAAGTGTATCACTTGATAAAGTAAGAGGACATTTTGGTCTTTTAATAAGATATTGGAAATTAAAAATATATCACAGTTAGGGTTTTTAAATAAGGGATAAAAACAAAGTAAAGCATTTCTTTTCTTCTTCTTCTCCTTCACGTGAGTGGTGCTATCCTCCATAATATAAGGTAAACTTCCATTAGATAGTTCTTTCTTTAAATTATGGGTTGCTTTGGTAATATTAAGTGATATGTAATCTTAATGAAGGATTAAAGAAGGCTAAACTAAGAAATGAAAGAAATATGGGAAATTTTAGAAAATTGGTTTTGAAGTGATATGTTAAAATATAAGTGTTTATTGAGGTTTATTGGTAAAATTGACTTGTCATAAAGGTAAATAAGAGATTAGAAGTATTACATGGTAATAAGAACATATTATAAAAAAATGGTTTGATTCTTGGAATTGAATGTTCTTGAATGCTTTTAGATGTTTTAAGAGGATAAATGAAGGAATGTTAGTATGGATAGTTAAGGAAGAGTTTAATACTATTGTGTGGGATAAATATAACGAGAATTGACCACTATGGGATGAAAATTATTGAGTTAATCGAATGACGAAATTGGCCAAGAGGGGGGTGAATTGGCAATAAAAATTTTGTGGAAGCTTTTGCAGAAAATTGAAAGTAATTGCACAGCGATTTACAGTGGTTCGACTTTCTCAAACAAAGTCTACATCCACTACCTTAGCTATCCACACTAAGGATTTTCCAAAAAATTCACTAATTTGTTCTTTCTTTTGAGGCCAAAGAGATAACCTTACAATTCCCTCAAGAGTATACCCCAACTCTTGAGAACACTCTTTTCTCAAAGAGAAGATTACAAATTTGCAAACTTACAAGAAAACCTCACAAGGTAAGATGTTTGCACAATTCTAGAACAAAGAAAAGAACACTCAAAGATGAATACAATTGAGCACAAAAAGTGTTCTTGAAAGCAAAATGAATATTGAATGAAAATAGGCTTTGAAATGCTCAAACTTGAGGTTTGATGCTTTCTCTTTGATTCTCTCTTGATTCTAGTTGCTTGATGTTTCTTGTTTTTGATCAATGGCTTCTAAGGTTTCTTAAATACACCTTGGATCACTTCTGAACGTTGGGGATGATTAGAGAAGATATTATAGCCGTTTTAGTGTGAAAACATTTAATAAAACAGCTTGGAGCGTGGGGGGAATCGGTTCCCCTCATAGGGAATCGGTTCCCCTCATAGGGAATTGGTTCCCTAAGTGTAAAATTCAAATATTTCGACCGTTGTACAAGGGGGGAATCGGTACCCCCTTGGGGGGAATCGGTTCCCTCCGAGCATTCTGGAAATCTCGGAGCCAAACCATTCAGGGGGGAATCGGTTCCTCCTATGGGGGGGAATCGGTTCCCTCTGAGCAATCTGTAATTTTTGGCTTTGAATAGGTTCGAAATACTTTGTAAAATTATTTTGAAATTGTTTTATGATTAAAACTTAATTTTACACTTAAGTAAGGATTAAAAATGATTTTTGAAATATTTGGAGTAATGTTTTGATATTCGAATAGTTATATCGAATATACTTAGAAAATCATTTGGAAAATCTTAAAATCCATTATACTTAATTTGTTATATCGAAATATTAAAATGTTTCAACAATCTCCCCCTTTTTGATATAACAAAACATTTTAGTAATTTTAAGATTTTTGAAATCAAGTTTTGAAATTACTCCCCCTTACTTTAACACTTCTTCAATTTATCATGTAAAACATTTAACACCTATTCTTCTCCCCCTTTTTGTTAAATCAAAAAGACATTGTAAAACAAGGTTTTGAAATCATTTAGCCAATTGATTTATTAATTATAAGCTTTAGCTGCTAAGATCACAATCAAAAGAGATTAGCCATTAGTTTCATAAATCAATATTCATAAATAATGTGATATGGAAAAATTGGTCATATTGCTAATGATGATGTAAATGATGCAAAAACGAATAAAACACACCAAACATATAAGTTCACACTATCCATAAATCCAAAATCCAACAATCCACAAAATCAAACAATTCAAAATGTTGAAACAATATTCATTTTGTTCAAAGTTTTAAAGCTAAACATAAAATCAAGCATCCGGATCGGTAGGAGGAAAACGGGCTCGCATAGCAGCCATTTCATGAGTTAGTTCATTGATACGAGCGTTGGTAGATTCATTGTTTTCACGCATCTCCTGAAGAATCTCTAATTATTGAGCTCCCATTGTGGATAAATGAGACTCTATAGAGGAAAAGCGCGAGTCCATGGTAGCGTATCGGAAATCGAATGTCTCCATAAAGGATTGAAAATATAGAGGCATTTGATGCATTTGTTGTGCTTGCTCCTCGGGCTGCTCTTCGGGCTGATCAGGCTCATCTTCGGCTTCATCAATATCTTGCATTAATTGCTCAAGCTCGGGATCTTCGTCAGCTTCGGGTGGAGCTTGTGAAGAACTAGCTCCCGGAGTAGAAGATCGAACCCATTCACCGGTTTCTTTGTTCTTTACCCATCCCGCTCTCGTTAAGGAAAGAAGATTTATTTGTTTCTTAAGAGGAAAAACGGCATCTAGACTGACTCTAAGCCCAGCTTTGGAAAACAGATTACTCAAAAAGCAACCGTAAACTAGAGATGAACAGTGTTTCTTGTTAGGAACAAGATTTACGGTTTCAACAATTTCAGCAAAAATAATCTGAGGTAGGTTAATTTTAATACGGTTTTCGAAACAATGTAACCACCAAAGATCCAAAGCTCTAAGAGTAGAATAACGACCTCCGGATGGTCGAAACCACCAAGAAATCATTAGATGAAGAAAACGCTCATGTAGGTCTAAGACACTCGCACTATCTCTTCTTTTATAACGAGAACCTAAAATTTGTTTTTCATTCGAAATACCATCATTATCTAATCCAAATGTATTGGCTATATATGCAGGATCAATATATAAGAATTGTCCTAGGAGGTAGGAACGAATTCCTATGGTTTCGGTTTCAGCTTGGTTTTTAACACATACGGCATTAGAGTAGAATATACGAACAAGTTGATGGTAAACGATGGGTTCAAGATCAAATAGTTTATCAAATTTCCATTCTTGTAAAATGGGAAGATATTTAAAATCGATAGCTAACATAGCTTGACGAGAAGGAATACGTTCTTCCCGGATTTTGTAAGAATCGAAATATTGATAATACCAAAATCGGTGATTTCTAGACCCAGGATGATTAAAACACGAATTTTGAATAGTCAAGTTAGGATCAGTGGGATTGAGATTAGAAATTGGAATAGAAGGAGGATTTGGAGGTGGATTTGGTTGACGACTAGAACGACTAGATGAAGACATAGGACGTTTAGGATTTGACATGGTGAAGGAAATCGGAATAGATAGAATAACCTGCAATTTTAAAACAAATGTATGCAACTCAATTAATCCCAAAACTCAATTGAGTCCTCAATATTTCAAGGTTCTCTAAATCAATCCTAATGGGCAAAGTTTTTGAGAAACTTTTGAAAAATATGGTTTTGAGAAACAATATATGTATAGTTTTCATATTAACAACATAATTTAATCAAAACACAATAATTTGAAAAATAACATTTTTTTTATTTCGAAAATTAAAAAATTTGAAAAATTCTTGTGTGTTTTGATGAAATTAGTTGTAACATCTAGTTTCTAATCACTAAATAATCAATGCCCGATCACTATTTCAACCTAGAACTAATTGAAACTAATCCTATGTTCAAAAATAATGAAATAAAGAGTTTAGAAAAATTTACCTTGAAAGATTAAGATTGAGGGGATTTAGATGTTGTTTGCACGACTTTAATGATTTCAACAGGTTTAGAAGATGATATTTGAAGTAAATTCCGATTAATATCGTTGATTTGAGACAAAATGGAGATTTGAGGGTGTAGGAGATGAAGAACGGCGGAAGAGAAAAGAAAATGAGGGTTTTGGGGTTTTGGGGTATTCTGTTCGATTTTAACAGAACCCCAGGGGGTATCGATTCCCCTGTGGGGGGAATCGGTTCCCCTTCAAAGGGGGAATCGGTTCCCTCAGGGGGGGATCGATTCCCTCTGTACCAAAATGCTAAAATCCGATTTTTTTAAGCACAAAATGCTAAATTAATCTTTTCTAGTGGTATTGGCAACTCATATATCAAAAATTAATTATGTTCAAACAATTAAATTAATCTTTAATCGATTTTTGAACATAAAATTAATTTTCACTAAGAATCACAAACTCCCCCTAACTAATAGCAAGAATGCAATCAAAAATTATTATTATAAGCATTTTTCAAGATTTATTAAAAGTGCTAAAATTATTTTAAACACTAAGTGAAGATAGGTTGGTCAAACCTAATTCTCTCCTAAGTGTCCAAAATCTTTCCTTGTCTAAGGGTTTTGTAAAGATATCCGCTAATTGGTGCAAAGTATCAACAAATTCTAGAACTACATCTTCCTTAGTGACATGGTCTCTAATGAAGTGATCTCTTATTTCAATGTGTTTAGTTCTAGAGTGTTGGATGGGATTTTTAGTGAGACAAATAGCACTAGTATTGTCACACTTGATAGGAATGGTACCTACTTCAATTCCATAATCAAAAAGTTGTTGTTTCATCCATAAAACTTGTGCACAGCAACTACCAGCTGAAATGTATTCGGCTTCAGTGGTAGATAATGCAACACAATTTTGTTTCTTTGAAAACCAAGAAATCAACACATTTCCAAGGAATTGGCAAGTACCGGAGGTGCTTTTCCTATCTAATTTGCATCCTCCATAATCCGCATCAGAAAAAGCATGCAAGCTAAAGCTAGAGTCTCTAGGATACCAAAGTCCTAAACTAGGAGTGTCCTTAAGGTATCTAAAGATTCTCTTAACAGCTAGTAAATGTGATTCCTTAGGACATGATTGAAATCTAGCACATAAGCAAACACTAAACATAATGTCCGGTCTACTTGCAGTTAGATAAAGTAAAGAGCCAATCATTGACCTATATAATTTAACATCTACACATTTACCTCCTTCATCTAAGTCAAGCTTTGTTGAAGAGCTCATTGGAGTGTTATGAGGTTTCCAATTTTCCAGTCCAAACTTCTTGAGCATATCTTTGACGTACTTAGCTTGATTGATGAAGATACCATCTTTTCTTTGCTTGATTTGGAGCCCCAAGAAATATGAGAGCTCCCCCATCATGCTCATCTCGAACTCACTTTGCATTAGCTTAGAAAATTCTTGGCAAAGAACATCATTAGTAGAACCAAATATTATATCATCAACATAAATTTGTACTACTAATAAATCTTTACCTTTATGTTTTAAAAATAATGTAGTGTCAACCTTTCCTTTTGAAAACCCCTTTTCAATTAAAAAGTTTGACAATCTTTCATACCATGCTCTAGGAGCTTGTTTTAAACCATAAAGAGCTTTTGTCAATTTAAAAACATAATCCGGAAAGATTGAATCTTCAAAACCTGGAGGTTGTTCCACATACACTTCTTCTTTTATAAAACCATTTAAAAATGCACTTTTAACATCCATTTGATATAATTTAAATTCATTGAAACATGCAAATGCTAATAACATTCTAATTGCTTCCATCCTAGCTACGGGAGCGTATGTTTCATCATAGTCTATGCCTTCTTCTTGAGTATAGCCTTGAGCAACAAGTCTAGCCTTGTTCCTCACTATATTACCACTTTCATCAAGTTTATTTCTAAAAACCCATCTAGTACCTACAGTAGATTTATTACTAGGCCTTTCAACTAATGTCCATACTTTACTTCTCTCAAATTGATTTAATTCTTCTTGCATAGCCATAATCCAATGTTCATCTTTTAATGCTTCTTTGATGTTCTTAGGCTCTATGCATGAAATAAATGCAACATAATTACAGATATTTCTAAGAGAAGATCGAGTCGTTATCCCTTTTGATGGATCACCTATAATTTCACCATCCTTGACATAGTTGTACTCTCTTGGAAAAGATACTTCCCTTTCTTCAATGGTTGGATTCTCGAGGGGATCATGAGTTTCCTCATCTTTTGTTTCTTCCTTTGATGATGATTCTCCAACGTTATGTCTAACGTCATTTGCTTGTACAATACCTACATCATCATTAACAGAAGAATCCTTCCTCGGAAGGGGATTATCATCGAAAACAACATGTATAGACTCTTCTACAACTAAAGTTCTTTTATTAAATACACGATAAGCTTTAGAATTTAAGGAATAACCCAGAAAAATTCCTTCATCACTTTTAGCATCAAATTTACCTAGATTTTCTTTACCATTGTTTAAAACAAAACATTTACATCCAAAAGGATGAAAATAGCTAATGTTAGGCTTTTTATTTTTGAGAATTTCATATGGAGTTTTCTTTAAAATTGGCCTAATCATTACTCGATTTACAACATAACAAGCGGTATTTGTGGCTTCCGCCCAAAAATATTTTGGCAAATTATTTTCACAAAGCATGGTTCTAGCCATTTCTTCTAAAGTTCGATTTTTCCTCTCAATAACTCCATTTTGTTGAGGGGTTCTAGGTGCTGAAAAATTGTGGCTAATACCATTAGAATTACAAAACTCAATAAATCCAAGATTTTCAAATTCAGTTCCATGATCACTTCTAACACTAGTGATAGAGTAACCTTTTTCATTTTGGATTATTTTTGAAAATGTGATGAAATTTTCTAATGCTTCATCTTTAGTACTTAAGAATAGAACCCAAGTGTATCTAGAATAGTCATCTACCAAGACAAATGCATATTGTTTTCCTCCCAAGCTAGTAGTTCTAGTTGGCCCAAAAAGATCTAAATGGATCAATTGTAATACTCTACTAGTTGATACATCATTAATAGATTTAAAAGAAACTCGTTTTTGTTTTCCTTTAGCACAAGCATCACAGATTTTATCATTATCAAATTTAAGCTTAGGCAACCCTCTTACTAAGTCTCCTTGAATTAGCCGTTGCAAAACACTCATACTAGCATGACCTAGTCTCATATGCCATAACCAACTATCATGCTCATCCTTAGTAACTAGGCATAAATTAGTCATATCAATAGAATCTAAATGCACCATGTAAATGTTTCCTATTCTATGACCAATAAGCATAATCCGATTAGATGCAATGTCAATAACTTTACAACCATTAATTTCAAATAAGACATTGAATCCTTTATCGCATAATTGACTAATACTCAATAGATTATTCTTTAATCCATTCACATATAAAACATTTTTAATTTGTATGGAAGAGGTATTACCTATTGTACCAATACCTTCAATGTGACCTTTTGAATTATCACCAAAAGTCACTTCTCCTCCATTTTTGACGTTAAGCTCTATGAACCGGCTTTTGTCTCCGGTCATGTGTCTTGAGCATCCACTATCAAGGTACCATGAATTTGAATTTGTTTCCCGTGCCTTGTAGCAATGCTCCTTTCCCTACAAACATAGATTAATTTTTGATTTTTGGTACCCAAATTCTTTTGGGTCCATATTCATTAGTTTCCAAAATCCTAGTTCCCTTAGGTATCCATTTGTGTAGGATATCTTTATCTTTAGTAGTAATGAGTCCTTTAGGAACCCATATACTTCTAAAGATTTTACCATTTAAGGTTCGTTGAGGATATCTATGATTGTAGTTTCTAAAATCTTTTCTAACAAAGTTGGATTTTGAATTTTCTCCTTTTTCAAAACGTTTAGTTCCAACTTTATCAAAAGAAGTTTTAAGATCATCAATTTTCTTTTGATGATCATCATTGACCTTTGAAAGTAAATTTTGCAAATCTAAATTTTTCTTTTCAAACTCTTCTAGTTTGATTTGAAAATCTTTGATTTTACTTTCAAGATCATTGTTGGTTTTGGATATGAGTTTATTTTCATTTTTCAACTTTGAAACATCATTTTTATATTTTAAAAATAATTTCTCATAATCCGAAGCCAACCCATTATATTCCTCTAATAGCTCATCATAAGATAAATCATCAAAATCAGATGAGTTAGAGGTTACCTTAGAATCTTCCCCAAATGCCATTAAGCACAAGTTTGCTACTTCTTGTTCTTATTCATCGGAACCTTCTTCATCGCTCCATGTAGCCACATGAGCCTTGTGCTTATTCTTTGATTGACCCTTCTTCTTCAATTGTGGGCAATCATATTTGACATGCCCTAGCTTTTTGCATTCATAGCAAATGATCGGGTCCTTCTCTTTTGGTTCATCTTTGAGGCCTTCATTTCGTTTGAATTTTCTTCCTCGGTAAGGTCTCATCATTTTTCTGAACCGTTTGGCAAATAATGCCATTTCCTCGTCATCATCATCATCATTAGAATCACTCTCATCTTTTGTGGATTTGAGAGCAACTCCAATGTTTTTCTTCTTCTCCTTCTCCTTTGGTGTCTCTTCAACTTTATCAAGGTCCACCTCATCTTCAAGCATCATCTCATGAGTGAGGAGTGAACCGATAAGTTCTTCAAGAGTTAAGGACGATAGGTCCTTAGACTCGATGATTGCCGTCTTCTTTGATTGCCATGATTTTGGGAGGGAGTAGACTAACTTCCTCACAAGCTTTTCATTTGAGATGATCTCTCCATATGATTTGAGACCATTGACAATCGTTGAAAATCTATCCGTCATAGCTTTGATGTCTTCATTTGGTTTCATCCTGAAATTTTCATAGTTATGCGTTAGAATACTAATTTTTGATTTCTTTACCTCATTGGTACCTTCATGTGTGACTTGAAGCTTGTCCCATATTTCTTTGGCGGTTGTACACGATGAAACTCTTCCGTATTCATCTGGTCCAAGAGCACAAAAGATAATATGGATGGCTTTGGAGTTGAGCTGGAACATTTTTGTATCTCCTTCACTCCACAACCTTGGATGAGTGATAGGCTTAATGTATCCTTCTTCTACGGCATTCCATGCTCCCATGTCACTTGCTTGAATGAAGTACATCATTCTATTCTTCCAATAGGCGTAGTTAGCTCCATTGAAGAAAAGAGGCTTGTTGACGGGCATCGAATCGAGACCGGAGTCGAAGTTTGAAGCGGAGGCCATTGATGACTTTAATAATCGATATAACTCTTCCCGAATCGACTCAAGAGGCGATAAAACCTTCAAATGAGTTAGGCTCTGATGCCAATTGTTGAGTTAATCGAATGACGAAATTGGCCAAGAGGGGGGTGAATTGGCAATAAAAATTTTGTGGAAGCTTTTGCAGAAAATTGAAAGTAATTGCACAGCGATTTATAGTGGTTCGACTTTCTCAAACAAAGTCTACGTCCACAACCTTAGCTATCCACACTAAGGATTTTCCAACAAATTCACTAATTTGTTCTTTCTTTTGAGGCCAAAGAGATAACCTTACAATTCCCTCAAGAGTATACCCCAACTCTTGAGAACACTCTTTTCTCAAAGAGAAGATTACAAATTTGCAAACTTACAAGAAAACCTCACAAGGTAAGATGTTTGCACAATTCTAGAACAAAGAAAAGAACACTCAAAGATGAATACAATTGAGCACAAAAAGTGTTCTTGAAAGCAAAATGAATATTGAATGAAAATAGGCTTTGAAATGCTCAAACTTGAGGTTTGATGCTTTCTCTTTGATTCTCTCTTGATTCTAGTTGCTTGATGTTTCTTCTTTTTGATCAATGGCTTCTAAGCTTTCTTAAATACACCTTGGATCACTTTTGAACGTTGGGGATGATTAGAGAAGATATTATAGCCGTTTTAGTGTGAAAACATTTAATAAAACAACTTGGAGCGTGGGGGGAATCGGTTCCCCTCATAGGGAATCGGTTCCCTAAGTGTAAAATTCAAATATTTCGACCGTTGTACAAGGGGGGAATCGGTACCCCCTTGGGGGGAATCGGTTCCCTTCGAGCATTCTGGAAATCTCGGAGCCAAACCATTCAGGGGGAATCGTTTCCTCCTATGGGGGGGAATCGGTTCCCTCTGAGCAATCTGTAATTTTTGGCTTTGAATTGGTTCGAAATACTTTGTAAAATTATTTTGAAATTGTTTTATAATTAAAACTTAATTTTACACTTAAGTAAGGATTAAAAATGATTTTTGAAATATTTGGAGTAATGTTTTGATATTCGAATAGTTATATCGAATATACTTAGAAAATCATTTGGAAAATCTTAAAATCCATTTAACTTAATTTGTTATATCGAAATATTAAAATGTTTCAACAAAAATCAAGTTGAAAATTGGAAATTCTAGGCAGGGGTATCGGTACTGCTAAGAACAGTACCGATACTATAAGCTAAAATGGGATGAAATACCTGAGTTGTATTGATATTGTTTGAATCAGTATCTATACCGAAAAGGTAATATCGATACCATGGTAAGGGTATCAATACCAGTTTACATCGAATCTAAAATGGGTATCGATACCGGAAGGGGTATTAGTACCATAATATATAGTAGTATCGATACCATGTTAAGGGTATTGATACCAAGCAACATCGAATTAAAAATTGGTATCGATACCAGAAGGGGGTATCGGTACCATAATATAGTAGTATCGATACCATGATAGGGGTATCGATACTATAGAGCCAGAAAGGTTAAAAATAGGCTGATATTGTTATAGAAAGTTAATGATATGTCATTTTTAATATTGTTTAAGTATAATGCTTAGAAAATATACTAAATTTGGGTATGGTACAAGTTTTAATGAATCCTTGAGTCAGATCGAAACCAAGCTTCCAAGTCAAGCAAAACAAAGGGAAAACGTAAAGTACCAGAGTAATCTGCCTTATGCTTTGGATGCTAAGCAAGGAAAGTCAGGTGAAAACCTTTAAATATGTACGTATATGTTACGATAAACCTATTTGTATGACTTATTAATGTAAATTGGTGATTTCCAAAGGGCACTATGTGTGTAAAATATAAGAAATCATACTAAGTGTATGAATTTCAGAGAAGGCGTTTCGTACGCTAAAATGTTAAGAAATCTTACTAAGTGTATGAATTTCAGATAGGGCATTTCGTACGCTAAAATGTTAAGAAATCATACTAAGTGTATGAATTTCAGATAGGGCATTTAGTACGCTAGAATGTTAAGAAATCATACTAAGTGTATGAATTTCAGATAGTGCGTTTCGTATGCTAAAATGCTAAGAAATCATACTAAGTGTATGAATTTCAGATAGGGCGTTCCATACGCTAAAATGTTAAGAAATCATACTAAGTGTATGAATTTCAGATAGGGCGTTTAGTACGCTAAAATGTTAAGAAATCATATTAAGTGTATGAATTTCAGATAGGGCGTTTCGTACGCTAAATTGTTAAGAAATCATACTAAGTGTATGAATTTCAGATAGGGTGTTCCGTACGCTAAAATGTTAAGAAATCATACTAAGTGTATGAATTTCAGATAGGGCGTTTAGTACGCTATAATGTTAAGAAATCATACTAAGTGTATGAATTTCAGATAGGGCATTTCGTACGCTAAAATGCTAAGAAATCATACTAAATGTATGAATTTCAGATAGGGCGTTTCATACGCTAAAATGTTAAGAAATCATACTAAGTGTATGAATTTCAGATAGACCGTTTTGTACGCTATAATGTTAAGAAATCATACTAAGTGAATGAATTTCTGTATTGGACATCTTGGGTGCTAAAGGACAAAAAATTCATACTGTGTATGAATTTTCATATGGTAAACATATGGGTATACACATAAGAACTACATAATAAGGAAATGGATCTTTTATTAGTAATGGGTATGCAAACCACATAGGTTTTAGAAATGGTTGATAAATGATGATATTATCACTAATGAAGTAGATTATAGAATACTTACTGAATTGACAGATTCCTTGAAAGATGAAATTGTTAGAAGTTCATAATAAAAGGGTGAATTGTCGTAATTGCATGGGATGAGTAATTCATGTAAATTATAGAAAGAAAATTGAGGTATTATTGCACTGACAGTATGAGTATAAACCATAGAATATATAATGATGGAAAAGGTTAATTGATATAATGAATGATTAATATAGTAGAGACTGATATAAAATAAAAGATGAAGTTGCCTAACTGTGCATATGACATAAAGGTGTCATTTATGCCAGTTAAATGAAAGACTAAGTGTCTTTGAGGCCTAGCTGGGCATTTGACAGAAAGGTGTTAATTTTGCCAGTTAGATGGACGGTTAAGTACCATTGAGTAAAAGAATAATGACCTAGTTGTGCATTTGGCAGAAAGTTGTCAATTATGCTAGTTAGACGAAAGTTAAACACTGATGAATATGAGAATAAATGAATTTTAATGTATTGCGCTATGAAGGGATGATATATTTATATATTGTACAACAATGCATAATTGTATTAAAAGGATGCCGTAAATGAAAGGTATAATAGTGTATAAAAGACATGTAAGGATGAAATAATTGAAATGTATATAGGTGCATTATAATCATGAATGGATACTATCAATGAAAATAAAGAATATACGATTTAGTATGAAATAAATAAATGTGACATATTTATGTATATTTAAAGGTTACATTACGATATTATGTTCCACTAAGTAATTACTTAACGTGTGTTTAATTCACGCGTAGGATAAGTACGTAAGGAGTGTAATAGTAGCAACAACTTTCATCATTAAAGGTTGACTCATCAGTAATATTACGACAATCTTATTCAATTTAAGGACTTAGTTGGCATGTAATTAAACTATGGTAAACATTTTATAATGAAATTAAGGTTTTTCAAACAGAATTTTATGGTTAATCAAACTAAATTTTTTTTAAAGGTTTTTTCAAATGATAAACATTATTCTAAAAGTGATGTGACATCCATATCTCGTGTACGGAAGGGTATACAGAAGATGGGTGTTACAGTGTTTGAGTGAGTGCATTTATTATGTACTTATATGATATGACGAATACTTACGATAAGTCAACCTCTAGTGTTTTTACTAAGAAAGTTTTTAATGCATTTTCAATTTTTTTCATAAAGTTTATGAAAATGATTTTATTGAAGGATTTTAGGATATGAACTTCCCTAAAACAACTAGATGTATTTTACTCTATTTAACATCTAATGGTGTTTTAGAATAAATGTTTAATCTTCATTTTGGTGATATAACAACCAATTGTATGTACATTGAGAGTCATAGGTACATTTCGACATACTATCAGTATGATGGTTATCGATCGATTTTTGTTTAATGCATTACTGCATTTTCGTACCAGTACTTTATGTACTTGGAGTAGTACTTTGTGTACTATGACACTATATGTGCAATGCTGGTGTTAGTAATGAACACTTGTTAATACCTTAAATAAGGTGGTTATCGATTATGTAACACCCTAAATTACGGGTTAGTAGTTTTGGGTTTAATTGAGAGGTAAGTGGACCATGTGAAATTATAAATTAAGTTGTTGGCCTTAATTGGGTTGGCTTCGGGGCCCAATTAGATATAAAAAAGGGGATTTTTTTAATATGAGACAAAATATAAAGTATCAAAAGTGCAATTAGACCATTGAGGAATATGAAAGTTGATTTTAGGGTTTTATATCAAGCTTTCACGTACGGTTCTCTCATTTTCTCTTATATTCCTCATTTATTCTTTTTTTCTCTATTTTCTTCCTCCATAGCAAGTGCTTAGCTTAAGGTGAGTGATTGAGGTTTCTTCCTTTCCTTCTTAAGCTTCAATTCGTTCCTAATCTTCATCATTTCCATCTTATGCTAAGAATATTTGGCTTCATTTTGGTTTGAGGAAAAATAGTGGAAAAATTAACCAAAGTAAAAAAGAAGGGTGCTTGATAGAAAAAGTATCATTATTTCGGGTTTCTAAATTCAAGATAGTGTATTTCTAATCTTTTGGAGTATTAAAGTTTCATAAATTCTTGGTGTTTGCTAATATTTGGATGATTGAGCATTTTAGGGGTCCTCTTTGATTTCTTAATAGAATGACATTTAGGGTTTTAATAACATGCTTTAATGATGCCTAATAACCCTAAATAACTTACTAAAGCTTTTGAATAAGTTTAGAAACCAACCTATGCCGTTTGGGGTGATTTTTGAGTGATTCTCGATCTTAAGCAAGTCATTCCCAACAAAAGGATCAATCCCTCGACCAAAGGGATCGATCCCAAACTTTTTACCCAGAAAAGGATCGAACCCTTTTCGAAAGGATCGATCAATCGGGAGAAAGGATTTATCACTTTCAAAAGGATTGATCCCTTGGAGAAAAGAATTGATCTCTAGGAAGAAATGATTGATCCCTTCTCTATTTTGCTCGATGAACAAGGATGGATTTGCATTCATTAAAGGTACTAAGTGTTGTTGAATGTTCTTTTGACCCGTTTAAGGTCCGTAAGATCTAAACACAATCTGTAATAGTAAGACTTAGTACGTGTCGAACATAAATGACCTAACATACCTAAAAAGCACTCGTAGGAGTATGTTACATCAGGTGTAATAATATTAAGAGCAATACATTAAAGTATCTTCAATTGAGGACGTATATCGATAGTTTGGATTAAGGGTAAGTACATGAGATACCCGATGAGCGGTACAATAAACATGCCAGATTCAGTATCGACGAAGAGCGTAGTGCTTCGAGAATGTCAGTGAACCAAAAATGTATAAGCCGTTCCAGTACTTCAAGGGGTATTGGGATAAGTACAATAAGAGAATTATGAGTGTTGTTACCCAGTAATGAGACCGAGTCAAGTATCAAGCTAACTAGTGAATAAATTAGTGTACTGCAAGCACCATAATCACTAGGAAATTGTGAAACGCTTAGAGACATCTCCGGAGGTATAATTGAGTAAAATACCCCATAAGTATTAATACCCCTCCCATAACGTCCTAGGGGTGAGGATAAGTGAGATAGTCTTAGATGAAGGGGATATGGCCTTACCTGACTTCAATGAGTTTAGTAGCGAGTGATTGAGCTACTTTGCCTGCTGCAATGTGGCATCAGTTGACGTTTGTTAAGGTGTAACTTTAGATTTGAGTCTTATAATGATAATGATATAATAACATTAATTGTTTGATAGCCATAAAAGCCTTATGAGGTAAGATTCGAAAAGACTTATACCTTTGTGTGTCACTCGGGAAACGGTGAGGAAACCTGAGTTACTTTAGAAGTAAGACAATCATCTTGTGCGCATGGAATATCCAGATATATCCAGTTAGTGAAAGATGCACTTTAGTCGCTAGTTTAACATGGTACTGATGTTATGTAACCCAAACATGTTTCGAATATTCAAGAGGAGTAAACTAGCCAGGCAAGGTGTTGATGCTGTGTGACCCAAGCCTAGCCTAAGGTATTGGGAGGTGCCGATGCTATGTGACCTGGACATAGCTTGAGATACTTGGGAGATGGTGATGCTGTGTGACCCAGGTCTACCCAAGGTACCTATATTAAGCAAACAGAGGTGTAAGTTTAGTGATGCTATGTGACCCCAAGCTACAACACGATGCTTACTTATTATTGAGTTATTTTACCATCATCTATGTGATACAGGGTATCATCATTGTGTTTGACATGGTTATGCATTATAGGGTTATAATGAGGTTAGAGACTTATTACTTGTATACTCATGGCGGGGCCCTTAGCGAAGACTAAGGAAAACATGAGATATAGATTCTAGAGATAGAACTGGAGGACCTTACGTAGGTAGCTCTGATTGGAATCATGTTTGTACCTACTACTTAATACTATATCTGTAGTATGCTTTAGTTTATGGAATTCTTATGTTGCTATAGATTAGCGATTATACTGTTGAGCTATGTAAGCTCACCCATCGGATGTTTTCCGTTGGCAAATGTGTAGCTTGAGTAGTTCTAGAGAACCATCGCCGCAGGACTTCTAGCATCTCTGACAGAGTACTATATTGTAGCTTTAATGGTCATGTATATTCATAGAACCTTACTTATGTATTTGAGTTGCAAACTTCAAGATGTATTATTTTGATTTAAATCATTCATGTCAGAGCTCTGCTTTTGTAAAATTGTTTTTATAGCATTTGTTTATCTTTTATTATGATACCATTCAGTACATTTGAAAATAAAATGATCAGATTTTAAGGATTATGGGTTGCCTCAGCAGCCAGTGTGGCACTTTAGGCCCAATTGGGTTTAGGGTGTTACATTTAGTAGTATCAGAGTGTCAGGTTGAGTCGGTCCTAGGATCTAGTGGTCTTTTTAGTAAGGTGTCAGTGAATACATGCCCCTAGGTGCTCAACGTAATTGTATAAGTCTGGAATCCTGATGATGCCTCACATTATAAGTTTGTGTTATAAAAATTATAATGGTTGATAGTTCCAAGTGTGGTATCGAGGATAGAATGGAGAGCCGAGCCTCTCATCCTGATAATATTAACAAGGATTTCTTAGTTAGTGCTAAAGAACTTTGGTTTCTAATTGGGTGAGATGCCCCACGTACCCTCAAGGAGTAAGTTAGCCAAGTGTATGTTTTGATACAATAGTTCCAAGATTTCCTCTGATTTCGTAGTGTACTTTCGTGCACGATCGGTAAGTTAGTTAGCTAAGTGAGCCAAGCCTTGATAGTAGTGTCCTTATGTGGTATGTGAGCGTGAGCTATATATCACATTCAGTAGCATGCAACCTTTCTTAATACTGCATATTTTGGGTACTTTGGGTTATAGAAACCCAAGTTCCTTAAGCATCATATGACTAGAGTCAACTGTCTTCGTTAGCTCAACGGTGATAAGTGTTAGCGTATATAAGATATAAAATCTAAGAACCCCTAAGTCAGAGTTTGACCTTAGGAGATCTCCGCTTTGAGATGTGTGCTCTCCAGTAGAGCCAAATGGCATTAGTTTTGCTCAGCAAGTGGTCAATTTTCAGTTGTGAGTACCTTAGATGTTCGATCAGCTGAGCAATGTGTATGTGAGTCACAAGAGTTATTAGAAATAGTGAGGTATTGTAGTTGAGTATTGAATCAGAGTTGCACGTCAGAAGCATATAGATTGACATTAATCTAGGATTACTATCGTATCTTCAGTAGTCGGTATAGAAGCGATGTTGGCAAGTACCGTAAGATCTTAAGGTAGAGCACGTTGAGTTGCTTATGTTCGAAAACTAATAGAGGTTATCGGATCAGACAGCGAGTTAACTCGATTGAGTAAGATTTTTCAGAGAATGTCTTATGTTCAACAAGCATAAAGGTTTTCGCTTAAATTTCAGCGTCAGTAATGCCCTCAAGAAATTATAAATCAATTTTGTGATTTTTGAGCTGCATGTCAGAGTGTAATGATTTCTTCCTTCAGAATCAGTTTTGATATATATTAGGTACTTCAAGTTTCCTAAGTGTTTGACTTAAGGATAAATCGTTCATTGGACCGAGTAAATTTTGAGGATGAAATTTCTTTTAAGGATGGGAGAGTTGTAATACCCCAAATTATGGGTTAGTAGTTTTGAGTTTACCCGAGAGGTAAATGGACCATTTAAAATTATAAATTAAGTTGTTGAGCTTAATTGAGTTGGCTATGGGTCCCAATTAGCTATATAAAGGGTGATTTTTGAATATGAGACAAAATAGGATGAACCAAAATTGTGATTACACCATTGAGGAATTTAGAAGTGATTTTAGGGTTTTATATCAAGCTTTCACGTGGAGTTCTCTCATTTTTTCTTATCTTCCTCATTTCTTCTTTCTTTCTCCATTTTCTTCGTCCATATCAAGTACGTTTCTCAAGGTGACTGATTGAGGTTTCTTTCTTTCATTCTTAGGCTTTAAATCAATTCTTAATCTCTATTGTCTTCATTTTGGTTTGAGGAAAATAGTGGAAAATCAACCAAAGTCAAAAAAGAGGGTGCTTGATAGAAAAAAGAGCTTCATTTTGGGTTTCTAAATTCAAGGTAGCGTATTTCTAGTCTTTTGGATTATTAAAGTTTCATAAATTATTGGTATTTGCTAAGATTTGAATGATTGAGCATTTTAGGGTTTTTATTTGATTTATCAACTAAATCACGTTTAGGGTATTAATATCATGTTTTAATGATGCCTAATAACCCTAAATAACTTACTAAAGCTTTTGAACAAGTTTAGAAACAAACATATGTTGTTTGGGGTGATTTTTGAGCGATTCTCGAGCTTAAGCATGTCATTCCCAGAAAAAGGATCGATCCCTCGAAAGAAAGGATTGATCCTTTCTCGGTTTTTCTCGATGAACAAGGATGTATTTGTATTCATTAAAGGTCCAAAGTGTTGTTTAATTTTCTTTTGACTCATTTAAGGTTTGTAACATCTAAGGATGATCCGTAATAGTAAGACTTAGTCTGTCAGGAACATAAATGGCCCAACGAGCGATATATACAAGTAAGGGACACTCTTAGGAGTATGTTACATCGAGTGTAACCATATTAAGCATAATAAACTAAAGTATCTTCAATCGAGGATGCATACCAATAGTTGGGATTGAGTATCAGTAAATGAGATACCCAATAAGCGGTAAGATAAATATGTCAAATTTAGTATCGATGAAGAGCATGGTGCTTTGAGAATGTCAGTGAACCAAAAATGGATAAGATGTTAAACTACTTCAAGGGGTATTAAGAGATGTACGATAATAGCATTAGGAGTGTTGTTACCCAGTTACGAGACCGTGTCACATATTAGGCTAACTGGTGAATCAATCAATGTACTACAAGAACCATAATCACCGAGAAATTATGAAATGCTTATAAACCTCTCTATCGGTAGAAATGAGTAAAATAACCCATAAGTATTAATACCCTCCCATAACATCCTAGCAGTGAGGAAGAGCGGGATAGTCTCGGGTGAAGGGGATATGACCTCACCCGACTTTAATGAGTTTAGTAACAAGTGATCAAGCTACTTCACCTACTACAGTGTAGATTTGTTGACGTATGTTAAGGCGTAGATCTAGATGTTAGCCTTATAATAATAATGAGATAATAACATTAATTGTGTAATAGCCATAAAATCCTTATGAGGTAAGATTTCATAAGACTTATACCTTTGTGTTTTGCTCGGGAAATGGTGAGGACATCCGAGTTACTTTAGCAGTAGGACAATCATCTTGTGTGCATAGAATATCCAGATATATCCAGGTCAGTGCAAGATGTACTTTAGTCACTAGTTAAACATGGTACTTATGCTATGTGACCCAGACACATTCTGAGTACTCAAGAGGAGTAGACTAGCTAGGCAAGTTGTCGATGCTGTGTGACATGGACCTAGCTTATAGTATTAGAAGGTGCCAATGCTATATGACCCAGAATGCTCCTGAGATACTTGGGAGATGCTGATGTCGTGTGACCCAAGTCTACCCAAGGTACCTCTATTAAGCAAACAGAGGTGTGAGTTCTATGTTGCTATGTGACCCCGAACTACACCATAATGCTTACTTATTATTGTGTGATAGTATCAACCTCTTTGTGATACCAGGTACCATCATTGTGTTTGTCATGATGATGCATTATAGGATGATAATGAGGTTAGAGACTTAGTACTTGTATACTCATGGCGGGGCCCTTAGCGAAGACTAAGGGAAACATGAGACATAGTTTCGAGAAATAGAACTGGAGGACCTTATGTATATAGCTCTAATTGGAATCATGTTTGTACCTACTACTTAGTTCTATGTCTTTAGTTTATGGAATTCTTATGCTTCTCTAGATTAGCGATTATACTGCTGAGCTTTGTAAGCTCAGCCTTCGGATGTTTTTTGTTGGCATGTTCGTTGCTTGAGCGGTTCGTAGAGCACATCGTCGCAGGACTTCTAGCTTCTCCGATATAGTACTGTATTGTAGCTTTAGTGGGCATGTGTATTCATAGAATCTTACTTATGTATTTGAGTTGTAAATTTTAAGATGTATTATTTTGATTAATGAACAGGTTTTGAGGATCATTGGTTGGATCAGCAGCCTAGTGTAGCACTTTAGGCCTAATCGGGTTTTGGCTATTATAGATCGATTTTGTTTAATGCATTTGTTGCAATTTCGTTTTAGTACCTTTGCGTACTTTCGGCACTATGTGTGTATTGATGGTGTTCATAATGAGTTTTTGAATTAGCATTTCGATATATTAGTAAGGAGCTGAGCTTGGAATCAGTAATGACATACTATTGTTGCTTTAAATTTCTAGTTGGCATGTATACTGTAAAAAGAGTTCATATTGTTTTAATATGGGTTTTGACACATGTTAAAGTAGAAGTATATTTATTTATTAAATCGTTTTACTTAAAGAAACCAATTTTTATCAGTTTTCAAGTACAATAATGTTTTAAAAGTCATGTAACACCTACGACTTGTGTACATGGAAGTGTACGGTAAATGGGTGTTACAAAAGGGAAATAAACAAAAAAAAACATACTTCTGACGGTTCTTCTTCCAGTAGGAGATGGACTTGTAATAACCCTGGGTATAGTGATTTATATACTTGCCCTCGTGGTTTTTATCCATCAAGACAATCTTCAAATTTTCAACCTCCACATAGTTATTACCCATAATTTCCTAATTATGGTGTGCCATATCAGCCTAAAATGTACCCTCCGCCACCAATGTATCACCCATCTCCATCTCACATGTATACTCCTCATCAAATATATCCTTCATCTCAATTATTTGAAAATTAAGGTAAAAATATTACATTTTTTGGATATATTTTTGGATAAAGACCATAGAGATCAAGTGAAGATCACTATCAAGGTGAAAGTGAAGGATCTGATCTTCCTCGTCATTCAACTAATTGGTGAAACTACTACTACCCCATTTCTAAGGTATGTTTTTCCTACCACAAGAATCTATTTCTCTATGTCATTTAGTTAGTTGACATTTTTTTTTGGATTTTAATTTACTCAATTCGATTGGTTTTAGATTAAAAGAGACATCCATAATGAAGATTATTAAACATCTTATCATAGCTAGGTTGCATGAGGTATGTGTTATTTTAATTATTACACGTCATTCTTTTATGTTTTTGCTTTAATAAAGATTGTTTTCTTTTGATAATTCTGTGATTGGTTTTTTGATTTGTAGGTCTTATTATCAAGAAGGTATAATCTTGGTTTACATTATATTTTTGATGTGGTTTCTTTTTGTTTCTTCGTTAAGGACAATTCTAATCCTTGTGCCACTGTTTAGAGTTTTTGTTGTGTTGATAGTCTTATTTCTAGTAAACAATAATGCATTCACAATGGCATCAATAATTAATTATATTATAGTCTTATTTCTATTAAATAATAATGCATTCACAATTGCATCATTAATTAATTATATTATCCTATCACCGGGTGTTTAAAGTCTTCTATTTGGTTAAACTATATTATAAGTATGTCATTTTCACTTAGAAAACATTCTAAAGGTCATTAAAAATGGCTCTTTATAATTATAATTACAATTATTATGGTTTAGGATAAGTTGTACATAATTTAAAAAATTCACGACTATGTCAACCATAACGACCGCGATAACGTCTATTATGTCTGCAACAACGATAGGTGCGACGCGACTAAAAATACTGCCATGAACGCTATTTGAATCCCTAGTTGGTACTATTGAAGTAGGGAGGATTTGTGATGGAGTGAGTTATCATTATAAAAATTTTGGAAATAAAGGAAAAAGAATAGTAAAATTTGCACAATAATTTATAGTGGTTCAACTCCCTCAATGAAGTCTACATTCACTAAATTTACTCCATACTAAGGATTTCTAACCAATTCACTACTTTGTTCTTTCTTTTTCTAAGATGAAGAGAAACTTTTACAAATTCCCTAATTTTTCAAAGGCTAAACTAGAACCACCTTGATATGATCCTGTCGAGCACCAAGTTCAAACAAAACATATCCACAACTTTGAAGTTCTTCCAAGATGATTATAAGGGAGTTATTCCTTATTTCATTGCTTACTTACTCATTTATAAATTATATGTGACATAAGTTTTCTTTAGAAAAATTATACTATGCTGAATATTCATATGTTATCCATACTTTCATACTTTATGATATTCATTCTAGCTGAATTCAGGCATACACATTATATACTTAGCTCATTTTCATTCAAACATGGGTAGCAGGATGCATTCATCATTGTACTATCTCAAATACTATCTAATTTACTATTTTCATGATTTTCATACATAATTGGAAGCTAGGGCAACTTATGCCAGCTCATGGATTGAAAATGCAAGCTTTGGGAGCTCATGTTAGCTCATAAAGGTGCCATGCTAGCTCACTTAGCTCAGAGAAGCTTAATGGAGCTAAAACATTAGCTGAATGAACTGAAGGAGAGCTTACCTTAGCTAGAGATAAGTTAAAAATACGAAAGGCAACTGAACACATTCAAGGTGCACAATGTGAACACATTAATCCAGGGGACAATTCACATCAGTCATATTACGAGCAATTTTTGAGCTAGTTCCAAGCTTTTTTGGGTTATGAATTCTTCTTGACTTTTAATCCACTATCTCTTATCTTTCTATCTCACTTTTAATCAAATCATTCTGACATCGAGAACTTGAGTTATACATAGATGGCTAAACACTGTACATGCTGGAAATTAATATGGGATTTACAACCATTCATCTTCTTCAAAGAACTCTTGCATTGGAGGCATTAATGGAGACATGTATGTACCAGAAAAGACTGTAAATGAATCAACATATTTATGATAAGGTTCAAGGTTTCATTCAAAGGCTTTTAAGTTCATCCATTCATGCATATTCATGAAAGAAGCTGAATGGTCTTGTTCACACAAGGGGAGCTGAATTTCAGCCAAGATACATTCATGAATATTCATCCAAGAAAATGAACCAACGTGTTCACAACGAAGGAGGATGAATTCAGCCTAAAGAAGATTAATTTTCATATAAGGATGAATATCCAATCATCCAAGGCTTTATCTTGTTCGCACTAGGCGTACATTGTATCTACATTTAGAATAAACATTCATCCATGAATGTTCTCTCCTTAAATCTTTATATTCATACCAAACATGCATCCTAAGCATCCTTAGGCCTATAAATTGTTTGAAATTTATTTTTTAATTAAACAATCAACTTTTTATCAATGAAAATATTTTTGAGATTATTCTCTCTTTCATAGTTGTTTTAGAACTTTATCGACTTATCAAGTGCGATTGTGCTTGTGGCGTCACCTATCCTTCTATACACCCTGAAAGTTCTGGCTCCTATCGCTTTTATAGATAGTGGGTCCATACATACCACTCCTCAAAGAAGCTTATAAAGTGTGATTCTTTGTTCTTTAACATTGATTCTTCTTTAAGTCTTCTTTGTGATACTACTTTCAAACATATCATGCTATTCATTTATTCCGCTACATTTCTATCTATCCCATATTATTCATTCATACTTAACCATTTTCTTGAAGTATTCTTATCTCAATTACACTTGTTGTCTTCCTAGTTCCTATAATCAAAGTGCAAGTCTTATCTCACAAAGTGGAGTAGGGCATGCTTGTACAATATTGTATCAGAGCTAAGGCAGAGGTAAGAAAATATTGAAATTCTATTCGACCAAAGCCAAAAAACAAAAGAAAGAATAAAAAAAAAGAGAAAAAAATTAGAAAAGCAAAAGTTTTATCGTCTTGAAAGTGAAAGAAAAAGAATTTCAAAAGAAAAGAAAAAGCAAGTGAAAGTAGCTTGTTCATACAATAATAATTACAAGCAAGCCTAAAGTCATTTTCAAGACTTTGATTGTGTCTAGGGAATGTTGTAAGTGTCTTGTATTAATAACCCCTTTCCTTTTATCATCTTTCTTTCGTTCTAAGCCAACCTTTTACCATCTATTTGTTCTTTTCTTCGTACCTAACACCATTTTGTAGCAAACACCTAAGCACTTTATTTGAAGGTCGTGAGTTAGTTCTTTTAGAACTTAATAAGAGAGAAATTAGTAGAAAATTCCATAAAGAGTGTGTGAGATCAGAAGGGGAATCACAAAAGCCTATTCATATTCTCAAGTGCAAACATTAGCGTTTGAGTGTCATTAATTTTTTTTTAAAGTGTTCATGAGTTTTTAATTGTGTGAATTTGGTAAGGTCCTATTTTCATATTTATTTCCTTTTAATCACTAGTCATGTCACTTGATATTTCGTATTCTCAATCAATAAAGTACGAGCAACAAAGGGAAAGTAAATTTCACACGAGATTCCACGTGTATGGTAAAGTTTGCCATGTGATCATTGAAAGTGGAAGTTACACTAACCTTGCAAGTACACTCATGGTGAACAAATTAGGCTTAAATATGATGCAACATCCGGATCCATAAGAAATACAATGGCCTAATAAAGAAGATATTTCTATTACTCAACAAGTGTTAGTTTCGTTTTCTATTGGCAAGTGTGAGGATGAGGTTTATTCTGATGTAGTCCCGATGAGCACAACTCATTTGCTACTTGAAAGCCTGTGGCAATTTGAAAAAAAGCCATTCATGATGGGTTCTTAAATCAATATTCATTCACCTATGGGAGAAGAATAGTCATATTAGTACCAATTCCGACACACCAAGCGCTTCAAGATCAACAACACATAAAGAATAGCTTTGATGATATGTAAGAAGAACTTTTTTGAGGAAACATAAGTATTTGAAGTTGAAAATGAGAGTGTTGGAGTCATTGAAAATGAGAATGAGAACATTGAGAATGAAGATGAGCATGAGTATTAGAGTGGAATTCAAAAAGTACAAGAGTTTCAAGACAACATTCGGGAGGAGTGTGAGATTAATATGAAAACAAACATGAGAGTGAGAAAGAAGAATGTTAGGAGAAATAAGTTTTGCTTTCTACTAACACATTCGAGATGTGTTCCTTAAGATTACAAAAATCATGTTCATGAATCTTCCAAGTACATCCACCTCATATTCCATATTCAATGAACTTTTTGAAAGGGAAGTTTCAATGAACCTAAACTTCAAGTGTCCAAATTAATTCATTAATGAACTTGATCCTTTCGATTTCTTTGAATTAAAATTATCTACTTCTAAGTTTGCTTTATTTTTCAGATTGATGATTCAAAGACAAATGATACAACATTTGAAGCATTTGAGCATAGAAATTGGAACAAGATAAGAATAAAAGAATTTTTTATCCAAATAAGAGTAAAGTTGTTCCCTTATGTACTAAGAATTGATTTGGGGATAATTTGCCTTAAAGAAGGGGGGATGATATGATCTTGTTGAGCACCAAGTTCAAACAAAACATGCTCGCAACTTTGATGTTCTTCCAAGATGATTCTAAGGGAATTCTTTCTTATTTCATTGTTTGCTTACTCATTTATGTATTATATGTGATATAAGTATGCTTTAAACACATTATACTATGATGAATATTCATATGTTATCCATACTTTCATACTTTATGATATTCATGCTTAAGCATATGTCATGGTTATGTTAATTTATGTATTCATTCTAGCTCAATTCATGCATACACATTCTATACTTAGCTCATTTATATTCAAACATGGGAAATAATAGCATGCATTCATCATCTTCCTAGCTCAAATCCTATCTAATTTATTATTTCCATGCTTTGCATAGGTACATTGGAAGCTAAGGAAACTTATAGTAACTCATGGATTGAAAATGTAAGCTTTGGCAGCTCATGTTAGCTCACAAAGGTGTTATGCTAGATCACTTAACTTAAGGGAGCTTAAATATTAGCTGAATGACCTGAAGGGGAGCTTACCTTTGTTGGAGAGTAGTTGGAAAGACTAAAGGAAGCTGAACACATTCAAGGTGCATAATATGAATACATTAATCTAGGGACAATTCACATCATTCATATTATGAGCCATTTTTGAGTTAGTTCCAAGCAAATTTGGGTTATGAAATCTTTTTGACTTTTAATCCCCTAACTCTTATATATTTAAATCACTTTGAATCAAATCAACCTGACAGCGAGAGCTCGAGATATAAATAAATTAATGAAGACAATGCAAGATGGAAATTAATATGGGATTTACAACCATTCATCTTCTTCAAAGAACTCTTGCATGGGAGGCAATAATGGAGACATTCATGTACCAAAAAAGTCTATGAAAATGAATAAACATATTTAAGAGAGGGTTCAAGGTTTCATTCAAAGGCTTTTAAGTTCTTCGATTCATGCATATTCATGGAAGAATCTGAATGGTCTTGTTTACACAAGGGGAGATAAATTTCAGCTAATATATATTCATGAACATTCATCCAAGGAAATAAACCAACATGTTCACAACAAGGGAGGATAAATTCGGCCTAAAGAAGATCCATTTCATTTAAGGATGAACATGCACTTTTACAAGGTTGTATCTTGTTCACACTAGGCTGCATTATATCTATAGGAAGGATGAACATTCATCCATGAATGTTCACTCATTAAATCTTTGTATTCATACCAAACATGCATCCTAGGTATCCTTAGGCCTATAAATAGTTTGGCATTTAATTTAAAATTCAACAATCAACTTTTTATCAATGAAAATATTTGTGAGATTATTCTATCTTTCATAGTTCTTTTAGAACTTTATCGACTTATCTAGTACGATTGTTCTTGTGGCGTCACCTATCTTTCTATCCACCCTAATACTTCTGTTTCCTATTTGTTTTATAGATAACGTATCAAATTTTGTTCATACCACCCCTTCAAGAAGCATATAAAGTCCGGGTCTTTGTTCTTTAGCATTAGTTCTTCTTTGAGTATTCTATGAGATACTACTTACAAACATATCATCATCTTCATTTATTCCACTGCCATTTCTATCTTCTCCATATTATTAATTAATATTTAACCATTTTCTTGAAGCATTCTTCTTTTAGGTACACTTGCTACCTTTCTAGTTCCTACAATCAAAATGTAAATCGTATCTCACCAAGTGGAGTAGGGTGTGCTTATATCACACCCCTTTTAAAATAATATGAAATATAATCAAGAAAACCTCATAAAGATAGGTGTTTACAAGAATTAAGCTCGCAAGAGAGAATCCTAAAGATTTATAATTAACGTCAAACACTTATATACAATACAAAAAGGTAAATTAAGAGTGAAAGAGATTTTCTCTAGATGTAGATTACTTGGATATGTGTTGTAACCTTATTCAAGTGTTATTGTGTTGTTTTTATAAGTTGGAATAAGTTTTTTCTCATTTCTAGTCATTGAAGATGTTTTGGAGTTGTTAGGGAATTAAATTTTACAAAACATAACTGTCCAGAACAAGGAGTATCGATACTCGGGCTTAGAGTATCAACACTTCCTTTATAAATTTTAAATAAACTAGCCATTAGTAACCATTGGGCTTGACCAACATCAATACTAGAGTTTTACAATATCAGTTTTACTATGTAAACTAGTATTGGTACCAATTTTATATTTTTAAATTTGAAAACTTTGGAAAACAACAAGTAATATCGATACTACCATGGGAGTATTGATACTCTCATAAGTACCGATACCAAAAAGGGCTACTACAATCTGTTACCGAAACTTGGTGTCGTACTCCACCCCTAGGTATCGTATTCCACCCCTAGGTATCGATACCCGCATTCTAAAAACTCCTTGTTTTTAGGTTATTAAAGGAACAATATTGGTACTATTCTTCTAGTACCCTAATGAAGCCTAGAAATGAACTATTTGGGTACCAAAATGACTTCTCGAATCTCTCAAAAGCCCCACCGAGAATCCTAAGTATTATTTAAGTCTTATGGATAATAGTAGGGGTCATGATAAGAAAATAATCACCTTGATTAACACCTTCAACCAAAATTTACCATGGATGTTCGTTCATACTTCATGAACTCAATACCTACTAGCTAGATGCATTATAAAGACTCACAAATGGTATGAATGAGTTGTGAATGTGTTACCTTAAATCCCTAGCTGCTGGAATGACCCAAGTTTTATCCAAGAGTTAGTTTCTCTTTGCCTTTGGCCTTAGAGCTCCCTCAACCTCTTTCACTAATCAACAACAAGGAACATGAGTTACCAACTCATTTAGGAACTTAGAATGAAGTTAAAAAATGCTTCCTAGAGTTTAAATCTGTAAAAAATGAGCTATTATATAAAGTTTTCCTAAACCCTCACAAAAACTTCTCACATGGCTTCCATTATTAAAATAGGGAGAAAGTATGCTTGATTTAAAGCCTTGGTGGAGTAGATTATGATTCTTACATTTAGAATTTTGAATGAGACCTGAAAGGCACTAAAGTTTTCTCCTTTTCTCAAGACACAAAAGAAAACTAGGAAGTGTTTGAATGAAGAAGAAAACAATGGTGAGGAAAGAAAAGAAGTAAATAAATTTAAAATTTTCCCATCTCTTGTCGTTTACATCATCATTCATTAAGAAAATTTAGCCTTTGAATTCCTAAATGGTAGATTTACTCTATTGGCCCATTAAATTTATTCTTAATTTAAAAATATCACATTTTGTATCATCATTTGGGCTTAATCCAAGCTTAAACCGCACAACTTGGGTCAAGTTTTCCTACAAGGCTGATAGGTCATCCTACAATCTCTCTTGGGATAGCCTGAAACTAATTTGGGTGTTACAAGTCTCCTCTCCTAATAAGAAATTTTGTCATTGAAATTTACCTAGATAGAAAAGATGTGGATACTAAAGTTGCATGTCCTCCTCGATTTCTTACATCACTTCCTCGGTACCATCATTCCTCCATAGAACCTTCACAAGAGGATTTTTTTTGTTCCATAGCTCCTTTACTTCTAATACCAAGATTCTTATAGGTTCATCCTCATAGGTCATGTCCTGGCTCACTTTGGTATGCTCCAAGGGTATAACGTGGGAAGGATCATAATGATACTTCTTAAGGATAGATATGTAGAACACGTTATGGATATGCTCTAACTCTGGAGATGATGTCAACAAGTAAGATACGGATCCAACCCTCTTGAGTATCTTGTAAGGTCCTATGAAATGCAGGGTTAACTCTCTTTTATGCCCAAATCAAAGAACCTTCTTCCACTGTGACACCTTTAGAAACACCTTTTTCCCCACGACAAACTAGATATCCTTGTGTTATAAGTCCATATATGACCTCTACCTACCAGACGCTTCTTTGAGCCAATCCTTAATCAACCAAATCTTCTCCTTTATATCTATAATCAAATTAAGATCCACTATATTTCCTTCACTGAGTTTCTTCTAACAAAGTGGAGTTCTACACTTGTTTCCATACAAAGCATCATATGGAACCATCTGAATAGTAGACTGGTGACTATTGTTATAAGAAAACTCTAACAGTCGTAAATGGTCTTCCCAACTACCTTTGAGGTATATGATGATACACATAAGCATATCTTCTATAATCTGAATAACACGCTCGAACTGACTATATATCTGAGGATGGAAAGAGGTGCTAAAGTAGAGTTTGATACCAAGAGATTCATGAAGGGCTTTCCAAAATTGGGAAGTGAAATAAGGGTCTTTATCTAAAATAATCAAATTTGGGACGCCATGCAACCTCACTATCTCACGGATGTGTAACTATGCTGACCTCTTTAAGGATTAATCCATCTGAGCTGGTAGAAAGTAAGTTGTCTTGGTTAAACGGTCTACCATAACCCACACTACATCGTGCCTATGACTAGTTATCTGTAACCCAGTCAGGAAGTCCATAATCACTTTATCCTACTTCTAATGTGGTATTTGAATCAGCTGAAGCAACCTAAAGGAACATAGTGTTTTACATTAACTTGCTGGCACACTAAGCATTTAACAACAAACTCAGATGCATCTCTTTTCATGCCCGACTACCAATATAACAATAGGAGCTCTTGGTATATTCTGTTGCTACCTAGATAAACTGAGAGTGGGCTATAATTTTATTATTGAAGGATCTTTATATGCAACTACTAAATTACACGTACGCATAACTGACCCCAAAAAAGTATATTTTCATCGCATAACTCAAACCCTGGAGCCTCACCTCGTTGGGCTTTCTCTATGCGAACTCTTAGGTGACTATCAAAAATCTGCAACCACCTAACTTCGTTTACTAACTCGAGTTTTACTCTCAGTTTCACCAATAAACCACCATATCTAGGTAAACTCAAGCTTCCTAACAAAGTCCATAACTCTGACTTCAACTTTGTGCACATCGCATCAACAATGATGTTTGCCTTTCTGGGGTGCTAATCGAACATACAATCACACTCATTTAACAATTCAACCCATATACACTCTCTCAAATTCAAATCCTTTTATGTAAGTAGGTACTTAAGAATTTTATGGTCAGTGAAGATGTGACACTTCTCACCAAATAGATAATGCCTCAAAATCTTAAGTACGAAAACCATTGTCGCAATCTCTAGGTTATGAGTGGGGTAGTTACGCTTATGTGGTTTGAGTTGAGGAGATTTATAGTGACAAGCGTTGTTTTATTGTCAAATAATACTCCTTAATATCAAATAAAAGAAATAAAAATAGCGTAGTAAAGTGAAGAAGGGTCGATCCACTGGGACTTTGGTGTTGCTGATATAAAAGGCTTTTGATTGTGGTCTTGGTGATATTATAAATAAAAATAGGGGAATTTGTTTGAAAGTGTAAATAAAAGTAAATCTAGGAAATTGAAGTAAGGTAAAAATGTAGAAAAAAATTCAATTTAAGAAAGCAACCTCAGCCCTTGCTTTGTCTCAATTCCAATTGATCCTTGAATAAGATTTTTTTTCTCTTGACCAAATCAAGAAAACAAGTTATTGAATCACTAAAAATGTTACTGGAAGGTTTAAGTATTGATTTTAAGCCTAAGGAAGCATGAAAGACTCTAAAAGATCTTACCTTCAAACTAAGGAAGCTTGAGGAATGAATAAATATGGGGAAAATGATGAAGGATGGAAGAAATAAAAGCTTTCAGCTTGTACTCCCAAAACCCATGTCCAAGCATGTGATAAATTCTAAAGAATCAGCCTTTTTTTCAAAAATGATATAATTACACTTTTAGTTCCTTATATTTTACCTTATATACAAAAACCCCATTTTCATAACCTTTTGGGATCTCAATTAATCCCAAATTTAGGACATCGACTTTAATTACAAACTCCACGAGGTTCACATACATCTTTAGTCAACATGAAACTATTGACCCAAAAATTTAGGGTATTATAACTCTCCCATCCTTAAAAGAAATTTCATCATTTAAATTTACCTGAATAGAATATCGGTGTAACCTTAGGTCAACCACTTAGAATTCTTGAAGTACCCAATCTCTAATCAAGTATGATTCTCAGGGAATAAGTTTTCACAACATGGCATACAATTCAGAATCTTTCAAACTCAATTTATGATCTTTTAAAGGGTGTTACCTACGAAAAACCCCAAGCAAAACCTTCGAGAATAGAGAAACCACTAAGTCTCATTCTGGTGGTTTTATTTTAGAATATTTATAACATTTCACGAGGGTAATGTTAAACCATGGTTGTAACTGCTACCGTAAAACCCTTTTTGTTATCTAACTCAACACAATCAATACATCATCTATTTGAAATCTATAATTCTCTCTCATTGAACATAGGCAACTCACCATATGACACTTTGAGATCTTATGGACACTTTCCATTTATGATCTCTACATTATCCACTAAAGGTATGGCGAAAATTCTCGACTACTAAGTGTCGATCTATACGTTTTTATGCGTAAATATGATTCAATATTTATCCATACTACTATATTGTTTTTTTTTCTTGTAGTTCACACACACTCTAATTACCATATCGTGCATTAAGGAAACCACAACTGAAAATCAATTACTTGCTTAGTGAACTAGCTACCTCTAGCCCTCCAAGAGAGCACGCAACTCATAATAGAAATATTTCACAACTACAATATGACTTAAGGGTTTTATGATTCTACGTACGTACCCATAATTTCTTGCTATAACTAAGCTATTTGAGGTCAGCTAACGCTAGTCAACCAACACTTAAGGTACTTGATCACCTTTAGCCTCAAGTACTAAAATCCATCAAACTATTCGATATCGCATAAGTCTAGGCTTGCATAGATATCACACTATTATAACAACATGAAGAAAAAAAAATGAAGGATGAGGTTGAAAACTTAGACTATTACTTAACCATACAAGTAAACTTTACGGTGTAGTCTAGGGTCATACAGCTTCGCAGGACTTACATCCTACAAGTCTTCTAAAAAAGTTACTTTGGATGAGACCTAGACACACTCATGTAAGGAATATCCATTCTTTAACCCCACACAGTTAGCACCTCAGCTCGACTCTTAGAAGTTTTAAGTAATCCATCACACATGATCAACGATTGTAATGCACACTACTCAATCTCACAAATGCATTTTCTTGGGGATATATACTACTAGCTTGGGATTACTCAATCCATATGAAGATGGTCGAACGCACCATCAAATCTCAAGGCAGACACACTCTATAACCTTATTCATATCCCTGAATAGCCACCTAGATGTTCTCTCATGGAACCACTCGAGTGAAGGATTCTATCAACAAACGTCTCTTTAGAGTCGACCATCGGCCTCACTAGAAATGATAAACATTTCTCTGTGCCTCGAGACTCGTAACTCACTATCTTGCCCATAATACCCTTAGTACATAAGGTGATATCCAAAACTGATTCATTGAAACATACATCCAACTAACTTACTCCTCGTGAGTACAAAGGACATTTGTGCTTAGTTAGCAAATGAAGTGCCTTGGAACCAGCTAAGTTATATCCTGATATTTTTTGGTAAACTCGATAATCTCTAACTAGATAATGTAATTTGGACATTCTTAACACCGTCAAGTATATCTTTACCTCGAAGGTTGAATTTGTGATTTCTAAAACTCTATGAGATCGGTCACATGTACCCTCAACTAATGATACAAAAACGTCCTCAGAGTCTCATATCTAACTTGACAGCCTAAAAGGATGCTTACTTATGAATTTGCAACCTTGAGGTCCAATCAACTTCTAAGTTAACAACTTCACTTAGGTCGATTACCGAGCCTGACCTAACCACTCAAAGAATATCTAAGATAAATTTTTCTATTCTACTAAGACCTACTAACTAGGAAATTGGATCCTCTCACTAGGATCTCTTAATCGAATACTTTTCTCACTTAGTTCACTTAGATTAAAAAAAAATAATGCATAGACTCGTGCATACTGATGCAACGTGATCAATTGAAACCATTCAAACTTGACTTCCAAACCACTATGTTAACATCCTCTATATACCTCACAGATCTGACGAGATAGGATTTTTTGCAAATATATTGGAAACATGTCAACCTAATCTTTCACTTTCTTGTTAGATCATAGCGTTACACTTCTTGAGCAGACCCTTTGGCACACTAGACTACTGAGATCATTTTTTTCAGTTTAGGGTAGTCTCTCACAAGATGTTCTAAGGATCTATCTTTAAAATACATATTGGAGAGTCTCAAGCATCTCTTTTGATGCCACTTTCTACAATTTTTTCACCTTGGACACATTAAAACTTTATCAGAACCATTTACGCATGTCACATACCATGGAACTATCAGTATCCTACGAGACCCTACTTTCAACCTTTTTTGCTCACAAAAATATTTGGCTCTTTTGGCCAATCGATAGAGATAGGTTTACCAACACTGAATTCCTCATATTCAACCTATCGATATCTTCTATGAAACTTATCCTTATGTCTTACACACATTTCACTACCTAACCCATCGTGTCAGCTAAGAGAATATTGTAGGAAGATATTCCATCATTGTGCTCGATTAATTATATGAAACCCTTCAAGGGAACTTCTCCACCTTAAAGACTTAGTTTAAACTAATTCCAAAGCATATCGAGTCAACTAAAGAAAATATCTCTTATACTTAAGCATCGTACAATCTCGTTAAATGAGTCAAAGGATTGCATCCTCAAGACATCCATCTACACTTCACCAATAAACTTGCCTCTAAACTTGCTCAAAAACTAACCCCACTTAGACACCTTTGGGTGTAGATCTATCTCTGTAATCTCCCATGAATCGATAACATCACCTTTGAGCAATGCAGTGATTCACTTTAGTTTATCCTTAGGGTAAGGTAAAGGTGTTTTAAAATTCTCATCACCTCTATTAACAATTTATCGACCCAAAATCAAATCATCATCACCTAAACAATAAAATTCAATTATCTTACACTTATTTGGTCCCTCTTCTAGAGACTCTGATAATTTTATCAGACTCGAAATAATTGGTTGAGTTATTTATGCTTTACAAAAATGTCCACTAACTCTTAGAGTGAGGAAGCCAAAACCTCAAAAGAATGTCATCTTAGTGACTCTAAAAAAAATCAGAACATTGCGATCCTCTACCCAAGGTAAGAACTCCATACTAAAATTTATCGGATAAGAGACACTACTCTCCATCCTACCAACGAGACTATGGTCAGAGCCCAAAATAATTATCACTTTCGCAACCAAAGTTACAAAGAGGAAGCACCATCAGGATTCCAGTCTTATAAGATTATTTCAATACCTATGGGCATGTATTCATTGACACCTAACTATAAATGACCACTTGGTCCTAGGACTGACTAAACTTGACGCTCTAATAGCACTAAATGTAACACCCTAAGCCCAAATGGGCCTAAAGTGTAACATTGGACCATCGAGTAAACTCTTGATTTTTAAAACCTGTTCATTTTCCTTTTTGAAACACACTATGGTATTAAGAATAAGAATATTGGTGGAGGTTTGCTTGATTTATGCCTAGATGACATTTTTTTGTAAAAAAGGTAGTGTTTTTATAGTGCTAAATAACCATAATTAACTCCCTTAAGCTTTAGAAGTTGATTTGGTACCAAACTATAGGGTTTGGGAGAATTCCTGAGTGTTTCTCGAGCTTATTTATGGGTTTTTTGGGTTATGGTATTGATATTGTATGAACAGTATCAATACTAGAAGAACAATATTGATACCAGATGAACTATGTCGATTTTTGGGCATTTTATAAGGGGGTATCGATGCTCTAGGAAGGAGTATTGATACTGTAACCCTAGTATCGATACTGAGGGTAACAATATTGATACTAAGGATACATTTTGTAATCCATTAGCCATTTTTGGTATTGATACTCAAAGGGGTATCAATAATGACCTAAGAGTATCGATATTGCATGTAAGATATCGATACTACTCATTTTGGATTATTATATTCAACTTCGTTAAGGCCCGTAAGAGTTAAAGATAACCCAATATGGTGGGACTTAGTCCATGAGGAACTTAAATGGCCAAAGGAGCCAAGAAACACTCATAAGAGTGGGTTACAACTGAAAAACTATACCAAGCGTAATACCTTGGACTTTCTTCAATTGAACACATAATGAGTAATAGTGAATGAATGATCATTTCAAAAGATGTGTCAGTGAGTGAGATAATGAACAATGTGACTAGAGTGATAGTGGAAGGCGAGTACTATGTGGATATCTATAATCAAAGATATGTAAGTTATGCTATCAATTCAAGGGAGAACCGATGGGAAGTGTGATGGAAACGATTAAGGAGTTGTTGTCAATGAACTATCCCTGAATCAAGTGTTAGGCTAGTTATGATATATCAAGTTTGACCAATAAACCACCATATCTAGGTAAACTCTAGCTTGCTAACAAAGCCCACAACTCTGACATCAACTTTGTGCACATCGCATCAACAATGATGTTTACCTTTCTTGGGTGGTAATCGATCATACAATCGTACTCTTTTAACAATTCAACCCATATACACTCTCTCAAATTCAAATTATTCTATGTAAGTAGGTACTTAAGAATTTTATGGTCAGTGAAGATGTGACACTTCTCACCAAATAGATAGTGCCTCAAAATCTTAAGTGCAAAAACCAGTGCCACAATCTCTAGGTACTGAGTGGAGTAGTTACGCTTATGTGGTTTGAGTTGAGGAGATGTATAGTGACAGGTGTTGTTTTATTGTTAAATAATACTCCTTAATATCAAATAAAAGAAATAAAAATATAGTAGTAGAGTGAAGAACAATCGATCCACTGGGACTTGGTGTTGCTTATATAGAAGGATTTTGATTATGGTCTAGGAGATATTATAAGTAAAAATGGGGGAATTTGTTTGAAAGAGTAAATAAAAGTAAATCTAGGAAATTTAACTAAGGTAAAAATGTAGAAAAAAATTCAATTTAAGAAAGCAACCTCAGGCCTCGCTTTGTCTCAATTCCAATTGATCCTTGAATAAGATTTTTTTTTCTCTTGCCAAAATCAAGAAAACAAGTTGTTGAATCACTAAAAATGTTACTAGAAGGTTTAAGGATTGATTTTAAGCCTGAGGAAGCATGAAAGTCTCTAAAAGATCTTACCTTCAAACTAAGGAAGCTTGAGGAAGGAAGAAAGATGAAGAAAATGGGGAAAATGAAGAAGGATGAGAAATAAAAGCTCTCAGCTTTTACTCCCAAAACCCATGTCCAAGCATGTGATAAATTCCCAAAGAATCAGCCTTGTTTTCAAAAATGATATAATTACACTTTTAGTTCCATATATTTTACCTTATATACAAAAACCCTATTTTCATAACCTTTTGGGTTCTCAATTAAGCCCAAATTTAGGACAAAGACTTTAATCACAAACTCCATGAGGTTTACATACATCTTTAGTCAACATGAAACTATCGACCCAAAAATTTAGGGTATTACAACTCTCCCCTCCTTAAAAGAAATTTCAACATTTATATTTACTTGGATAAAATATCAGTGTAACCTTAGGTCAACCACTTAGAATTCTTGAAGTACCTAATCTCTTATCAAGTATGATTCTCAGGAAATAAGTTTTCACAACATGGCATACAATTCATAATCTTTCAAACTTGATTTATGATTTTTTAAAGGGCGTTACCTACGTCAAAACCTAACCAAAACCTTCAAGAAGAGAGAAACCACTAAGTCTCATTCTGGTGGTTTTATTACGAAATATTTATAACACGAGGGCAATGTTAAACCATGGTTGTAATTGCTACCGTAAAACCCTTTTTTATCTAACTCAACACAATCAATACATCATCTATTTGAAATCTATAATTCTCTCTCATTGAACATAGGCAACTCACCATATGACACGTCGAGATCTTATGGATGTTTGCCATTTACGATCTCTATGTTATCCACTGAAGGTATGGCGATAATTCTCAACTCCTAAGTGTCGATCTATACGGTTTTGATGCGTAAATCTGATTCAATATTTATCCATACTACTCTATTGATTTTCATTTTCCCTGTAGTTCACACACACTCTAATTACCATATCGTTCATTAAGGTAACCACAACTGAAAATCAATTACTTGCTTAGTAAACTAGCTACCTTTAGCCCTTCAAGAGAGCATGCAACTTATAATAGAGATATTTCACATCGCATGAGTCTACGCATGTATAGATATCACACTTTTATACCAACGTGAAGAAAACAAGAATAAAGGATGGGGTTGAAAACTTAAACTCTTACTTAACCATACAAGTAGACTTTACAGTGTAGTCTAGGGTCATATAGCTTTGCATGACTTACATTATACAAGTCTTCTAACAAAGTTACTTTCGATGAAACCTAGACACACTCACGTTAGGAATGTCCATTCTTTAACCCTACACTGTTAGCACCTCAGTTTGACTCTTAGAAGTTTCAAGTAATCCATCACACTTGATCAACGATTGTAATGCACACTACTCAATGTCACAAATGCATTTTCTTGGGGATATGCACCTCTAAATACTAGCTTAGGATTACTCAATCCATATGGAGATGGTCAATCGAACCATCAAATCTCAAGGTAGATACGCTCTATAACCTTATTGTTATCCTTGAATAGCCACCTAGATTTTCTCTCATGGAACCACTCGAGTGAATGATTCTATCAATAAACGTCTCCTTAGAGTCGACCATCAACCTCACTATAAATGATAAAAAGTTCTCTGTACCTCAAGACTCGTAACTCACTATCTTACCCATAATACCCTTAGTACATAAGGTGAGATCCAAAACTGCTGCATTAAAATATACATCCAACTAACTTACTCCTCGTGAGTACAAAGGACATTTGTGCCTAGTTAGCAAATGAAGTGCCTTGGAACTAGCTGAGTTATATCCTAATATTTTTTTGGTAAACTCGATGATCTCTATACTAGATAATGTAATTTGGACATTCTTAACACCATCACGTAGATCTTTACCTCGAAGGTTGAACTTGGGATTTCTAAAACTCTATGGGATTGGTAACATGTACCCTCAACTAATGATACAAAAACGTCCTCATAGTCTCATATCTAACTTGACAGTCTAAAAGGACCCTCCCTTCTGAATCTACAACCTTGAGGTCCAATCATCTTCTAAGTTAACAACTTCACTTAGGTTGACTACCGAGCCTGACCGAAGCAGTCAGAGAATATCTAAGACCTACAACTAGACACTTGGATCCTCGCATTAGGATCTCTTAATCGAATACTTTTCTCACTTAGTTCACTTAGATTAAATGAAATAATGCATAGACTCGTGTATATTGATGCAACTTGATCAATTGAAATCATTCATACTTGACTTCCAAACCACTATATTAACATCCTCTATATACCTTACAGATTTGACAAGGTAGGATTTTTTGCAAATTTATTGGAAACATGTCAACTGAATCTTTCACTTTCTTGTTAGATCATAGCGTTTACACTTCTTGAGCAGACCCTTTGGCTCTCTAGACTACTGGGATCATTTTTTTAGTTTAGGGTAGTCTCTCACAAGATATTCTAAGGATCTATCTTTAAAATACATATTGGAGAGTCTCAAGCATCTCTTTTGATGCCACTTTCTACAATTATTTCACCATTAACACATTAAAACTTTATCATAACCATTTACGCTTATCATATACCATGGAACTAGAAGTCTCCTACGAGACCCTACTTTCAACCTTTTTTTCTCACAAAAATATTTGGCTCTTTTGGCCAATAGATAGAGATAGGTTTACCAACACTAAAGTCCTCCTATTCAACCTATCGATATCTTCTACTAAACTTATCCTTATGTCTTACACACTTTTCACTACCTAACACATCGTGTCAACTCAGAGAATATTGTAGGAAGACATTCCATCATTGTGCTTGATTAATTATATGAAACCCTTCAAGGGAACTTCTCTACCTTAAGGACTTAGTTTAAACTAATTCCAAAGTATATCGAGTCAACCAAAGAAAATATCTCTTATACTCAAGCATCGTACAATCACGTTAAATGATTTAAAGGATTGCATCCTCAAGACATCAATCTACGCTTCACTAATAAGCTTGCCTCTAAACTTGCTCAGAAACTAACCCCACTTAGACACCTTTGGATGTAGATCTATCTCTGTAATCTCCCATGAATCAATAACATCACCTTTGAGTAATGCAATGATGCACTTTAGTTTATCCTCAAGGTAAGATAAAACTGTTTTAAAATCCTCATCACCTCTATTAACAATTGATCGACCCAAAATCAAATCATCATCACCTAAACAATAAAATTCAATTATCTTACACTTCTTTGGTGCCTCTTCTAGAGACTCTGACGATTCTATCAGACTAGAAATAGTTAGTTGAGCAATTTATACTCTACAAAAATGTCCACTAACTCTCTAAGTGAGGAGGCCAAAACCTTAAAAGAAGGTAATCTTAATGACTCTAAAAAACATCAGAACATTGTGATCCTCTACCCTAGGTAGGAACTCCATACTAAAATTTTTCGGATAAGAGATCTACTCTCCATCCTACCAACGAGACTATGGTTGAAGCCCAAAATAATTATCACTTTCACAACCATAGTTACAAAGAGGAAGAACCATCAGGATTCCAGTCTTATGAGATTATTTCAATACCTATGGGCATGTATTCATTGACACCTAACTATAAATGACCACTTGGTCCTAGGACCGACTCAACTTGACACTTTAATAGCACTAAATGTAACACCCTAAACCCAAATGGGCCTAAAGTGTAAAATTGGACCATCGAGTAAACTCTTAATTTTTCAAAACCTGTTCATTTTCATTTTTGAAACACACTATGGTATTAAGAATAAGCATATTGGTGGGGGTTTTCTTGATTTATGCCTAGATGACATTTTTATAATAAAAAAAGTAGTGTTTTTATGGTGCTAAATAACCATAAATAACTCCTTATAAGCTTCAAGAGTTGATTTGGGACCAAACTATAGTGTTTGGGAGGATTTTTGAGTGTTTCTTGAGCTTATTTCTGGATTTTTTGGGTTATGCTATTGATAATGTACGAACAATATCGATACTGGATGAACAATATTGATACCAGATGAACTGGGTCAATTTTTTGGCATTTTATAAGGAGTATCGATGCTCTAGGCAGGAGTATTGATACTGTAACCCTAGTATTGATACTGAGGGTAACAATATTGATACTAGTGATTTATTTTGTAATCCATTAGTTGTTTTTGGTATCGATACTCAAAGGGGTATCAATATTGACCCAAGAGTATCGATACTGCATGTAGAATATCGATACTACTCATTTTGGATTATTATATTCAACTTTGTTGAGGCTCATAAGAGTTAAGCATAACCCAATATGGTGAGACTTAGTCCATGAGGAACTTAAATGGCCAAAGGGGCCAAGAAACACTCATAAGAGTGGGTTACAACTGAGAAAACTATACCAAGCGTAATACCTTCGATTTTCTTCAATTGAACACATATTGTGTAATCATAAATGAATGATCATTTCAAAAGATGTGTCAGTGAGTGAGATAATGAACGATGTGACTAGAGTGATAGTGGAAGGCAAGTACTGTGTGGATACCTATAATCAAATATATGTAAGTTATGCTATCAATTCAAGGGCGAACCGATGGGAAGTGTGATGAGAAGGATTAAGGAGTTGTTGTCAATGAGCTATCCCTGAATAAAGTGTTGGGCTAGTTATGATATATCAAGTAGGTGGCAATGAATATGGATTGCCTTAAGGGCATAAAACACTAAAATATTATTAAGCTATTTCATAACATTCTAGAATAGAGAACGAATGAGATAGTAGTAAGTGAGGGACTGACCTACTTGTGTTGTAATTAGTAATAATGAGAAGGTAACCGAGTGATAATAATTCTACATGTGAGATAACAATAATAACCTTATGAGGTAAGATTCCATAAGACTTATTCCTTTGTTTACCACTTAGGAAACGATGAGGACACCTGAATTATTTGTGTGTGTGAGTGTGTGGCAATCGTCCAATTGTTTGAGAAATATTTGGATAGATCCAATTCAATTTAGTCGCTAGTTAAACGTTATACTAATATTAAGTGACCCAGACATGTTCTGTGTATTCTAGAGGAGTAGACTAGCCTGACAAGGTGTCGATGCGATGTGACCCAAACCTAGCTTGAGGTAATAGGGAGATGTTGATGTTGTGTGACTCATATCTCTCCTAAGTTTCTAGTAGTACGCAAATATAGGTGTGAGTTTTGTGATACTATATGACCCCGAGCTACACCATGATGCTTAGTTATTGTTGTATGATTGTACATGGTGTCTTTGTAATATTGGGTACTATAATTGTGTGTTGCATGATGATGCATTGCAGGATGATAATGAGGTTAGAGACCTAGTACACGTTTACTCATAGAGAGACCCTTAGTTGAGGCTAAGGAAAGTGTGAAACTTACACTAAAGAGGTAGAACTACTGAACCATAAGTGTAATACCCCAAATATCAAGTCAAGAACTTTATTAAAAAGATTTGAAAATTTAAGATTTATTTAAATAAGTGGTAAAAGACGAGGAAATGATTTGGAATAGTGCTTAGACTAATTTGGAACAATAAATAAATTAAGAGGGCAATTTGGTCTTTTAAGAGGGAAAATGAATTTTTAATATATTCCCTATTAGGGATTTTAAAAGGGGAAAAGAGGAAAGTAATCCATTTTCTACTCTTCTTCTTCTTCTTCACGTGGGTAGTGCTCTCCTCCATAGTATAAGGTAAACTTCTATTAGTTAGTTCTTCCTTTAAATTTTGGGTTTCTCTTGTAACATTAAGTGATATGTAAGTTTAAGGAAGGATTAAAGAATATTAAAACTACGTGGGGGATGTTTTATATGAAATTTAAGGAAATGGGTTTTTGAATTATATGTTGATATATGAGTTTTTATTGAGGTTTATTAGTAGAATTACCTTGTCAAATGATTGAATAAGAGATTAGAAGCATGAGATATGATTAAAAACATGGTTAGAAAAATGATATGATTTTTGAGTTGAAGTGTTCTATCAAGATTCTAAATGTTATAACAGGTTAAATGAAGGAATGTTAGTGGGATTAAGTAAAGAAAAGTTTAATAGTATTGTTGGAGGTAAAAGTAAGAGATTAGAGGGGTAAATTTAGTAAAAATCAGCCTGAAAAATGGTAAATCTAGGTAAGGATATCGCTTCTGATAGAACAGTACCGATACTATGGTGTAAATAGGTAGAAATGTGATGAACAGTATCGGTACTGGTGCAACTTGTATCGATACTGATGGGGTATCGATACTAACAAGGGGAAGTATTGATAATATGGATCCAGAATGTCAAAATGGTATCGATACTGAAAGGGAGTGTCGGTATCATAGTATAGTAGTATCGATACCATGCAACACAAAATATATAAATGGTATCGGTACTAAAAGGGGGTATCGGTACTAAAAGGGGGTATCGGTACCTTATTATAGAAGTATCAATACCAGGGTATTAGTATCGATACTATTGAGCTTGGAACTACAAGATAGGTTGAAATTGTTATAAAAATTGAAATAATGGTACTTTTGAAAATTATTAAAGTATAATGTTAAGGAGTATACTAACATTGGTATGTTATGTGTACTTAATGGATGCTTGTGTAGATAGTAACCAAGCTCCTGAATCTAGAAAGAAAAAGGGGAAGGATAAAGTTGTTAATTAACCAGACATCTCTACATATTTTAGTTGGGATTACCAGTTGAGTGCATTCATTATGTACTTACGTGTTATGATAGTTATAAATGTATAATGATTACTATATGTATGGTAATTACCAAATGGCACTATGTGTGCAAAATTAATAAATTCATAACAAGTTTATGAATTTTTTTATTGGTAGTGTGTGTGAAACCCAAGTAAATTATAATAAGAATATGAATTACTGTATTGGTACTACGTGTACAAATTATAGAATTTATAATGAATTGAAAGAGAAAAGCAATATTATGAATAATTATTAGAGTAAAAAATAGTTCTAAAATAAAAGATTAATGGCCTAGCTGTGCATTTGGTAGAAATATGTCAATTATGCCAGTAAGATAAAAGGTTAAATATCTTTGAGAAAATGATTAATGGCCTAGTTGTGCATTTGATAGAAATATGTCAATAATGCTAGTTAGATGAAAGGTTTAATACCTTTGAATAAAAGATTAATGGCCTAGTTGGGCATTTGGTAGAAAGGTGTCAATTATGCCAGTTAGATGAAATGTTAAATACCTTTGAGTAAAAGATTAATAGCCTAGCTGTGCATTTGGCAGAAATGTGTCAATTATGCTAGTTAGATGAAAGGTTAAATACCTTTGAGTAAAAGATTAATGGCCTAGTAGTGCATTAGGCAAAAAGGTGTTAATTATGTCAGTTAGATGAAAGGTTAAATACCTTTGAGTAAAATATTAATGGCCTAGCTGTGCATTTGGCAGAAAGGTGTCAATTATGCCAGTTAGATGAAAGGTTAAATACCTTTGAGTTAAATATTAATGGCCTAGCTTTGCATTTGGCAGAAAGGTGTCAATTATGCCAGTTAGATGAAAGGTTAAATACCGTTGAGTAAAAGATTAATGGCCTAGGTGTGCATTTGGAAAAAAAGTGTCAATTATTCTAGTTAGATGAAAGGTTAAATACCTTTGAGTAAAATATTAATGTCCTAGTTGTGCATTTGGCAAAGAAATGTCAATCATGCAAGTTAGATGAAAGGATAAATGCCTTTGGGTAAAAGACTAAAGGATTTATAATGCATTTTGATATAAATGGTGCATAAGTGGTATGAAATAGTGCCATATATATAAAATGTACAGTAATTCATAATTGGTATGAATTGATGTCAGAAAGGAACAATACATAATGGGCATGAAAGGATGTCCCAAATGAAAATACAAAACGGTGTATTAACAGTACTTAAGGTACTGTCCATGATGATTATAAAAGATACATGATCAATTGGCACGTTGGTACAATAAATGTATAGTTTTTTTCTCATTTAATGTACACAGGGCAATAAAGAATAATGAGGAAAAATAGACAAAATGATAGGTATGCTAGGCTTACTAAGAATAATTTCGATAATTGTATGAAAGAATTATGGTTTAACTGAGAAAGGCTTATCTAGTACTTATGGATTATGAAATTTAATTCGTCATTCGATAGTCATAAAATACTTATGTATACATTATGATATCTTTACAGCGTTATGTCTCACAAAGTAAATAAATAATGTGTGTTGGTTTCGAGCGTAGGGAACAATAAAGGTTTTGCCGAGCAAGGAGTGCAACAATAATAACTTTCATCAATTAAAGGTTAACTCGTCAGTAATATTGGGACAATCTTATTCATTTTGAAAACTTATTTGGCATGTAATGGAACTATAGTAAATATTTTGTAATGTATTTAAAGTGATAATTTTAGTATTTTTCTTCTATTAATATCATTCTTTATGGTTGTTAAAATTGAAACAAAATTTTAAGGGTTTTCAAATGACAAACTATTTTAAAAAGTGATGTGACATTCGTATCTCATTTACTAAAAGGTATATGGGAGATGAGTGTTACATTTATTGGTATCAGAGCTACAGTTTTAGTCGATTTTTGGCTAAAACTGATTTCAATTGAAATGTGAAAAATGATTACATGCAATTAAGATTGTCTAGGTTACTGATATTGTATTATTAGAGTGTAATTGATGACACTCCTTACTAATTGTAATGTTATTACTATGCATATTCTAATAGATGTCAGAATCCTCGAACTCGCGTAGAGCGGGGGAATAATGGGTGAGAGAAGGGACTTGTAGCGAAATTTACGAGGCTAATAGTGAGCAACTGGTTCCATCTGAAAATGCTAGTGTGTCTGCACATCAAAAGATGCTGGTACCAGAGTTAGAGCTTTTATGCAAGCTCTCGACGCTATATTGACCCGTTTTCAGCCTCCACCACCTCCCCCTACTCTTTCAGCATCGGGAATATTGATCCCAAAAGAGCTGAAGAGCTTGGGAGCTCTAGAGTTCTGGGGAGAAGAGGGTGAAGGTCCTATGAAGGCTGACTTATGGTTAAATGATGTTATAATAATGCTCGAAAGTCTTCACTGTGCGGATATGGAAAAGTTGGATGGAGCTGTATCTTTACTTAGAGGATCAACTTGAGTTTGGTGGTCAAATACTACAATGTATGTGCCACTGGAGCAAGTGATCTGGCAATTCTTCCTGGAAGAATTCAAGAACAAGTATGTGGGTGAACAATTCAAACGGGCAATGTTGTTAAAGTTCCTAAATTTGAAACAAGGTGATCGAGCAGTACATGAGTACGAGGCTGAATATAATAAGTTGAGCCATTTTGCTACGGAGGTGGACCCAAATGACAAGGCCAAACACGATTGGTTTATTGAGATGTTGAGTACAAAAATGAAAGAAATGATATTGGATTTGAGTTTCCCCATCTACAAACCCTTTTCCCAGTCAAAGCTATCGATAGAGCTCAAGAGGACACATTAACAATGGAACAGAGTTTATAGATGGGGAAAAGGGTTGAAACGCCTTCAACTCCCCATTATGATAGAAGAAGCAAGGGCTTAAGTTCTAGATATACGGATAGAGATGATTTTGTTGCAGCTTCACAAAAAACAAAATAGTCCCAGTCAGTTACTGCTAGCTCGGCTAGATCAGTGGGAGAAAGAAATTTATATCAGACATGTGGTAGAGTGCACCGGGGAGTATGCAGACTTATCAGTAGAGTTTGCTTCCAATGTGGCGAGACTGGTCACTTTGTCTAAAACTGTCCACAGAAATATGGGGACCATTTTGTGTAAACTGAAATATCTGAGGCATCCTCTAATAGTAGCAGAGGAAGGGGAAGATCAAGGGAAAAAACTGAATCCATGCAGCTACAAGAGAATCGAGGAGTCGTCAAAATATATAACATTAATACCAATGAGGATCGGGATGAACCAGAGATCATAACAGGTACTTTTCTTCTTTTGATGAGCCTGTAATTGTAGTAGTTGACCCTGTTTCTGCACACTCATACATTAGTACAAAGTTGGTTAGAGCTAAAGGAATCCCTTTAGAACTAATCTTTAGTGAAATGATAACGGTAAACCCTAGTGGGTCATGGTACAAGTGTGAGTAGACATGTAGTAAGCATTTAATAAAGATTCCAGGGGCTATATTTCTCGTGAATTTGATGGAATTACTAATTGTTGAGCTAAGATCATATTGGGGATAGTTTGTTTATCTCCAGAGACGATTAGTTCATAAAGATGCAGAGGGTATGGAAATTATAGTTTTTGGAGAGAAAGAAAAATCATTATTTAAGGTAACATCGATAATGATTGTGAAGAAAATGATGTCAGAAAGATATATATTGATTTTATAGCTAATGTGATAGATACTCAAATAATTAAAGTATAATTTTTTTATAATTTCACGAAATTAGGAATTTATAGACGTCTTTTTAGGTAAATTTATTGAGTATCTCCAAATCGAGAGGTTGAATTCAAGGTTGATTGTTGTTAAGGTATTGAACATATTTCTATTATTTAGTATCAAATGATTCAAGTGGGTCAAGAGAATTAGGGGCTTAATTATAAGAGTTAATTGATCAAAGTTTTATGAGCCCAAGTATTTCATCTTGGGAACTATTTGTGTGATTAGCGAAAAGAAAGATAAACCTATGTTGTTATGCATAGATTTTGGCAGTTAAATAAGACTCTTCGAGAGAATAACTTGTATGCCAAACTATACCAAGGTGATATTCTGGTTAGCAGAGATGGTTTTCTTTGGCCAAGTTGTTTTAGCATACGGTATAAGATTAGATCCTAAGAAAAACTCATGTTGTAGTAATTGGAAACTCCCAAAGAATGATCTTGAAGTTTGGATTTCTTTGAGGACTTACTAGTTACTATTGAAGGTTAGGGAAAAACTTTTCGATGTTAGCTTTGCTGCTAACCAGGTTGTTAAAGAAAGATATGTCTTTTGTAGAATGGAAAAGAGGCCAAAAGAGTTTTGAAATGCTAAAGAGGATTGTAATAGAGATATCAGTGTTTATATATCTTGAGTAGGTTAAAGGATTATGATGTGATCATTGATTATCTTCCAGGAAAGGCCAAGGTTGTTGCAGAGGTACTTGGCCAGAAACCTTTGGCAATTTTGCGAGCTATGGATGTGCGATTAGTATTGAATGAAAAGGGCACTGCAAGCTGAATTAAAGATGAAGCTGATGTTTTTGTTAGATCGAAATATAGTTGGCCCTAAGTTAAAGAAAGAATTGATTATAAAATGAAAGTTACATAATATAATTTGTTAAGATCGCTTCCAATAGACAAAAGTCTTTTGCAGATCTGGACTCGATAAATCCATAAACCCTGTAACCGAATAATTCCTCTAGTTAAATTGCGGTGGTAAAAGCATAAAGTCTTTAAATTCAAGGATGATTTTTTCTTAAGGGGAGAGTTGTAATACCCCAAATATCATGTCAAACACTTTATTGAAAAGATTTGAAAATTTAAGATTTATTTGAATAAGTGGTAAAAGATAAGAAATTGATTTGGAATAGTATTTAGACTAATTTGTAACAATAAATAAATTAAGAGGGCACTTTGGTCTTTTAAGAGGGAAAATGAATTTTTAATATATTCCCAATTAGGGATTTTAAAAAGGGGGAAAAGAGGAAATTAAGCCATTTTCTACTATTCTTCTTGTTCTTCTTCACGTGGGTAGTGCTCTCCTCCATAGTATAAGGTAAACTTCAATTAGTTAGTTACTCCTTTAAATTTTGGGTTGCTCTTGTAACATTAAGTGATATGTAAGCTTAAGGAAGGATTAAAGAAGATAAAATTAAGTGGGAGATATTTTATATGAGATTTAAGGAAATGGGTTTTTGAATGATATGTTGATCTATAATTTTTTATTGAGGTTTATTAGTAGAATTGACTTGTCAAAATAAGAGATTTGAAGCATGAGATATGATTAAAAACATGTTTAGAAAAATGATATGATTTTTGAGTTGAAGTGTTCTATGAAGATTCTAAATGTTATAAGAGGTTAAATGAAGGAATGTTAGTGGGGTTAAGTAAATAAAAGTTTAATAGTATTGTTGGAGGTAAAAGTACGAGATTATAGGGGAAAATTTAGTAAAAACCGAGCTGAAAATGATAAATCTGAGTAAGGGTATCGGTACTGATAGAACAATACCAATACTATAGGTGTAAATAGGTAGAAATGTAATGAAGAGTATCGGTACCGATGCAAGTGGTATTGATACTAATTTGGTATCGATACTAACAAAGGGAAGTATCGATACCATGGATCCAAAATGTCAAAATGGTATCGATACAAAAAAGGAGTATCGATACCATAGTATAGTAGTATCGATACTGAAAGAAATGTATTGATACCATGCAACACAAAATATAGAAATAGTATCGATACTGAAAGGGGGTATCAGTACCTTAGTATAGAAGTATCGATACCAGGGTAGTAGTACTGATACTATTAAGCTTGGAACTACAAGACATGTTGAAATTGTTATAAAAATTGAAATAATGGTACTTTTGAAAATTATTAAAGTGTAATGTTAAGGAGTATACTAACATTGGTATGTAATGTGTACTTAATGGATTCTTGAGTAGATAGTAACCAAGCTCTTGAATATCGCAAGAAAAAGGGGAAGGATAAAGTTGTTGATTAACCAAACATCTTTACATCTTATTAGTTGGGATTACCAGGTGAGTGCATTCATTATGTACTTATGTGTTATAATAGTTATAAATGTATGTTGATTACTATTTTTATGGTGATTACCAAATGGCACTATGTGTGCAAAAATAATAAATTCATAATAAGTTTATGAATTTCTGTATTGGTAGTGTGTGTGTAACCCAAGTAAATTATAATAAGAATGTGAATTGTTGTATTGGTACTACGTGCTCAAATTATAGAATTTATAATGAATTGAAAGAGCTAAGTGATATTATGAATAATTATTAGAGTAAAAACAGTTCTAAAATAAAAGATTAATGGCTTAGTTGTGCATTTGGCAGAAATGTGTCAATTATGTCAGGTTGATGAAAGGTTAAATACCTTTGAGTAAAAGATTAATGGCCTAGCTATGTATTTGGCAGAAATGTGTCAATTATGCAAGTTAGATGAAATGTTAAATACCTTTGAGTAAAAGATTAATGGACTAGTTGTGCATTTGGCAGAAAGGTGTCAATTATGCCAGTTAGATGAAAGGTTAAATACATTTGAGTAAAAGGTTAATGACCTAGATGTGCATTTGGCAGAAATATGTCAATTATGTCAGTTAGATTAAAGGTTAAATACCTTTGAGTAAAAGATTAATGTCCTAGTTGTTCATTTGGCAGAAAGGTGTCAATTATGTCAGTTAGTTGAAAGGTTAAATACCTTTGAGTAAAAGATTAATGGCCTAGCTGTGCATTTGGTAGAAAGGTGTCAAGTATGCCAGTTAGATGAAAGGTTAAATACCTTTGAGTAAAAGATTAATGGCCTAGCTGTGCGTCTGGAAAAAAGGTGTCAATTATTCCAGTTAGATGAAAGGTTAAATACCTTTGAGGAAAAGATTAATGACCTAGTTGTGCATTTGACAGAAGGTTTCAATTATGCCAGTTATATGAAAGGTTAAATACCTTTAAGTAAAATATTAATGGTCTAGATGTGCATTTGGCAGAAAGGTTTCAATTATGCCAGTTAGATGGAAGGTTAAATACCTTTCAGTAAAAGATTAATGGCCTAGTTGTGCATTTGGAAGAAATGTGTCAATTATGCCAGTTAGATGAAAGGTTAAATACCTATGAGTAAAATTTTAATTGCCTATATGCTCATTTGGCAGAAAATTATCAGTAATGCAAGTTAGATGAAAGGCTAAATGATTTGGGTAAAAGACTAAAGGAATTCTAATGCATTTTGATATATAAATGGTGCATAAGTGGTATGAAATGATGCCATATATATAAAATGTACAACAATGCATAATTGGTATCAATGGATGTCATAAAGGAAAACGTAAACAATACATAATGGGCATGAAAGGATGCCTCAAATGAAAATACAAAACTGTGTATTAAAAGTATTTAAGGTTCGGCCCATGATGATTATAAAAGGTACATGATCAATTGGCACGTTGGTATAATACATTTATAATATTTTCTTATTTAATGTACACAGAGAAATAAATAATAATGGGGAAAATATACAGAATGATAGGTATGATGGGTGTTAAGTTAATCGATCGACGGAATCGACCAAGAAGGGGGTGAATTGGAAATTAAAAATTTGGTGGAAGCTTTTGCAGAAAATTGAAAGTAATTGCACGACGATTTAGAGTGGTTCGACTTTCTCAACCAAAGTTTACGTCCACTACCTTAGCTATCCACACTAAGGATTTTCCAACAAATTCACTAATTTGTTCTTTCTTTTGAGGACAAAGAGTAACATTACAACTCTCTCAAGAATTATACCCCAATTCTTGAGCACACTCTTTTTCAAAGAGAAAAACACAAATTTGCAAACTTACAAGGAAAACCTCAAGAGGCAATATGTTTGCACAATTCTAGAACAAGATAAGAATACTCAAAGATAATTATAAATGAGCACAAATTGTGTTCTTGAAAGCAAAATAAATATTAAAAGGAAATTTGGCTTGAATTGCACAAACTTGATGTTTGATGCTTTCTCTCTTGTTTCTCTATGATTTCTTCTTGATTGTTGTTGATCAAGGGCTTTATAACTTGTTTAAATACTCTTTCAAATGATTCTGAACGTTGGGGATGGTTAGTGGAGTCAATATAGCCATTTAAGTGTGAAAACAATTAAAAATATCAGTTGAGAGCGTTAGTGAATCGATGCATACACTAGGTGCATCGGTGCATCAAGTGTAAAATTCAAATATTTTGACCGTTGGACCCTTAGTGCATCGGTGCACTAAGAGTGCATCGATGCATGAAATGCATTCGATGTTTCAAAATAGCCAGAGTGCATCGATGCATGGCTGGTACATCGATGCATCAAATGCATTCGATGTTTTCATAAAACTCTGAGTGCATCGATGCATAGTATGTGTATCGGTGCATGAAATGCATTCGATGTTCAATTTATTCCATGGTGCATCGGTGCATCACTTTGAAAAATTGATTTTAGGCTTGATTTTGGTTCAAAATACTTTGTAAAAATTATTTCAAAAATATATTAAGTATAACACACAATTTTACACATTTAGGAAGGTTTGAAATTGATCTTGAAGACTTACAGTAATAATTTGATATTCGAGTAATTAAATCGAATATACTTAGAAAATCATTTGTAAATCTTAAAATTTATTTATACTTAATTTGTTATATCGAAAAATCAAAATGTTTTCAACAATCTCCCCCTTTTTGATATAACAAAACATGTGCGTAATTTTAAGATTTTCTTTGAAAATAAATTTTGAAAAATTAAGTATTTTCTTTGAAAATAAATTTTGAAAAATTAAGTTTGAAATTACTCCCCCTTACTTACTTCTCCCCTTTAAAACATTTTAACACTTTAACGTTTCTCCCCCTTTTTGTTAAATCAAAAAGACTTAAAATCGATTTAAACAAGGTTTTGAAAAACATAGTCAATCAATATATATATAGCTTAAGCTGCTAAGATCAAAGATCAAAAGAGAGATTAGCCATTAGTTTCATAATCAATATTCATAATCAAATGTGAAATGGCATAATTGGTCATAATTAACTAATATGATGCAAAAATTAAGAAACTTTAAGCTCAAAATAATAAAGTTAAAATCAAACCAAATACATATAATAAGTTCAATCAGCCAAGCATCCAAATCATAACTCCTAACAAATTCAAACATTTAAGGATCCAAAATAAACAATCCAGAAACATCAAAATCAATCCAAGTTTTAGAAAACCAAGAAAGCATAACAAGGAAACAAATCTACTCCACCGGAGGATCGGGAGGAGGAGGATAATGAGCTCGAACTTCAAGAGTAAGAGCATCCATTCGTTCACGCATCTCCTGCTGAAACTCAGTAATTTGAGACTCCATGGAGGCAAACCTCAGATCAAACAACTCTAAGAAAGATCGAAAATATGGTGGCGTTTGATCTTCTTTTCGTGCTGGTTCCAGTGCAGGCTCATCGCCTGGTACGTGATTGTTGATATCTCGCATGAGCTGCTGAAATTCTGGATCATCGTCAGCAGCCGATGTCAGAGGAGGAGGAGGAGGAGCACGAGAAGAGCTAGGAGCAGCTCGTGAAGAACTCACTCCCGGAGTTTACTTACCGGGTCGAAAGACCCAAAGACTGGTTACCTCGTCTTGTTTCCAATTGGCTTTCTTCAACGAGATGAGATTGATTAGGTTTTGGAGAGGAATTGGATTATCAAGAGAGACGTTTAGACCAAGTTTGATAAAAAGGTTACTAATAAGACATTAATAAACTAATGTTTTGACATGTTTTGAAGGAGCAATGTTTATGATATCCACTAGTTGACTAAAAATAATGTGGGGCAGATTTATTTTGTTTTTATTCTTGAGTCAGTGCATCCACCATAAATCCCTAGCACGAAGAGTGGAGTACCTACCTCCGGATGGTCTAAACCACCAAGAGATCATCAAATGAAGAAAACGATCGTGATGAGAACGTAGAGTACTAACACTAGCGTTTGGAACATAGGGATAATCCACAGTTTCATTCTCATTAAATAAACCTTCGTCATCTATTCGAAAACGAAAAGCTATAGTCTCAAGGTCAATATTAATATATTGTCCTAAAAGGTAGGATCTGATTGCTATCGTTCCACACTGAGTCTGGTTTTGAATGCATACCATATTACAGTAGAAAATATGGACTAACTGATGGTATACGATAGGTTTGAGGTGAAACATTTTATCAAACTTCCATGTTTTAAGAATCGGAAGGTATTCGAAGTCAATATCTATCATGGCCTGAAGAGAAGGAATACGCTCTTCCCTGGATTCTATAAGATTGGAAAGAATTTATATACCTATAGTACAAGTCATCTCTACGACGTTCAGGCATATTAAAACAAGATCCTATAATAGATGTAGGTGGTGGAGGAACGGGATTAGGAGGTTGGTTTGAACAAGAACAACTCGATGAAGTTTTAGGGTGTTTGGGATTAGACATGGTTTAGGAATCGAAAAAGGAATATGACCTACAAATTGAAACACATGTATGCAATTTAATCAATCCCAAAACTCAATTGAGTCTGCAATAATTCAAGGTTCTCTAAATCGAATCATAATGGGCATAGTTTTGAAAAACTATTTAGAAAACAATGTTTGAAAATTATAATATGTATAGTTTTTCATGAAAACAACATAATTAAATCAAAAACATCAAATTTAGAAATCAAATTTAGATTTTTTTTATTATTTTTTAATTTCGAAAATTCAAAAATTATTTGAAAATTTGTGAGTTTTTTGATGAAATTGGTTGTAAAATCTAGTTTGAAATCATCAAACAATCAATGCCCGATATAATGTTCATCCTAGAACTAGTTTTGAGATCAAAATATGATAAACTAGAAGTTTTTAGAAAAATACCTTGAAAATTTTTAGATTGAAGAGAATGAGATGTTGTGTTGCATAATTTAATGATAGTAGCAGGATATAGAGATGAAAAGCTCGAAGATTCCGACAAAGTTTCGTTTATTTTGAGAAAATGGATGAATTAGAGAGAGGAAGAGAGGCGTATGACAAGAAAGAGTTTAGTTTTAGGGTTTGAAACAAATAAGAAAATATGCCTTTTAAACCCAAAACCCGACGGATGCATCGATGCATGGCCTTGTGCATCGATGCACATTCAAGGCGTGCATCGGTGCACCTTCATGGTGTATCGATGCACATTCAAAGGGATGCATCGATGTACTGTTAAGTGTATCGATGCATGAAGCACAAAAATGACAAAAATCCATTTTAAACACTCAAAAATGCTAAATTAATTAGCTCTACTGGTATTGGCAACTCATATATTGAAATTTAATCATGTTCAATCAATCAAATTAATCCTTAAACAAGATTTGAACATAAAATTAATTTTCACCAAAGAACATAAACTCCCCCTAACTAATAGCAATGAATGCAATAAAAAATTACTATTATAATTATTTTTCATTTATTCTTAAAAATGTTAAAATTATTTTAAACACTAAGTGAAGACAGATCAGTTAAACCTAATTTTCTCCTAAGTGTCCAAAATCTTTCTTTGTCTAAAGGTTTTGTAAAGATATCTGCTAATTGATACAAAGTATCAACAAATTCTAGAACTACATCTTCCTTAGCGACATGGTCTCTAATGAAGTGATGTCTTATTTCAATATGTTTAGTTCTAGAGTGTTGGATGGGATTTTTATTGAGACAAATAGCACTAGTATTGTCACACTTGATAGGAATGGTACTTACTTCAATTCCATAATCAAAAAGTTGTTGTTTCATCCCTAAAACTTGTGCACAACAACTACCGGCTGAAATATATTCCGCTTCAGTGGTAGATAACGCAACATAATTTTGTTTCTTTGAAAACCAAGAAATCAACATATTTCCAAGGAATTGGCAAGTACTGGAGGTGTTTTTCCTATCTAATTTGCATCCTCCATAATGCGTATCAGAGAAGGCATGCAGACTAAAACTAGAGTCTCTAGGATACCAAAGTCCTAAATTAGGAGTGTCCTTAAGGTATCTAAAGATTCTCTTAACAGCTAGTAAATGTGATTCCTTAGGGCATGATCGAAATCTAGCACATAAACAAACATTAAACATAATATTCGGTCTACTTGCAGTTAGATAAAGCAAAGAACCAATCATTGACCTATATAATTTAACATCAACATATTTACCTCCTTCATCTATGTTAGCTTTGTTGATGAGCTCATTGGAGTGTCACGCGGTTTCCCATTTTCCAGTCCAAACTTCTTGAGCATGTCTTTGATGTACTTAGCTTGATTGATGAAGATGCCATCTTTTCTTTGCTTGATTTGGAGTCCCAAGAAAAATGAGAGTTCCCCCATCATGCTCATCTCAAATTCACTTTGCATTAGCTTAGAAAATTATTGGCCAAGAACATCATTAGTAGAACCAAATATTATATCATCGATATAAATTTGAACTACTAATAAATCTTTACCTTTATGCTTTAAAACAATATAGTGTTAACCTTCCCTTTTGAAAAACCTTTTTCAATTAAAAAGTTTGACAATCTTTCATACCAAGCTCTAGGAGCTTGTTTTAAATCGTAAAGCGCTTTTGTCAATTTAAGAACATGATTTGGAAATTTTGAATCTTCAAAACCTGGAGGTTGTTCCACATACACTTCTTCTTTTATAAAACCATTTAAAATGCACTTTTAACATCCATTTGATATAATTTAAATTCATGAAAGTATGCAATTCATGAAAGCATACAAATGCTAATAACATTCTAATTACTTCCATCCTAGCTACGGGAGCGTATGTTTCATCATAGTCTATGCCCTCTTCTTGAGTATATCCTTGAGCAACAAGTCTAGCCTTGTTTCTCACTATATTACCACTTTTATCAAGCTTATTCCTAAATACTCATCTAGTACCTACAGTAGATTTATTACTAGGCCTTTCAACTAATGTCCATTCTTCACTTCTCTCAAATTGATTTAACTCTTCTTGCATATCCATAATCCAATCTTCATCATTTAATGCTTCTTTAATATTCTTAGGCTTTATGCATGAGATAAATGCAACATAATTACAAATATTTCTAAGAGAAGATCGAATTGTTACCCCTTTGGATGGATCACCTATAATTTCACCATCCTTGACATAGTTGTACTCTCTTGGGTAAGATACTTCCCTTTCTTCAATGGTTGGATTCTCGAGAGGATCATGAGTTTCCTCATCTTTCGTTTATTCCTTTGATGATGGTTCTCCAACGTCATGTCTAACGTCATTTGTATTTATAAAACCTACATCATCATTCACACAAGAATCCTTCCTCGGAAGGAGATTATCATCGAAAACAACATGTATAGACTCTTCTACAATCAAAGTTCTTTTATTAAATACTCGATAAGCTTTAGAATTTAAGGAATAACCCAGAAAAATTCCTTCACTTTTAGCATCAAATTTGCCAAGATTGTCTTTACCGTTGTTTAAAACAAAACATTTACATCCAAAAGGATGAAAATAGCTAATGTTAGGCTTTTTATTTTTTAAAAAGTTCATATGGAGTTTTCTTTAAAATAGGCCTAATCATTACTCGATTAATAACATAACAAGCAGTATTTGTGGCTTCCGCCCAAAATTATTTTGGCAAATTGTTTTCATAAAGCATGGTTCTAGCCATTTCTTCTAAAGTTCGATTTTTCCTCTCAACAACTCCATTTTGTTGAGGGGTTCTAGGTGTTGAAAAATAATGGCTAATACCATTTGAATTACAAAATTCAGTAAATCCAAGATTTTCAAATTTAGTTCCATGATCACTCCTAACACTAGTTATAGAGTAACCTTTTTTGTTTTGCGTTACTTTTGAAAATGTGATGAATTTTTCTAATGCTTCATCTTTAGTACTTAAGAATAGAACCCAAGTATATCTAGACTAGTCATCTACCAAGACAAATGCATATCATTTTCCACCCAAGCTAGTAGTTCTAGATGGCCCAAAAAGATCTAAGTGGATCAATTGTAATACTCTACTAGTGGACACGTCATTAATGGATTTAAAAGAAATTCACTTTTGTTTTCCTTTAGTACAAGCATCGTAGATTTTTTCATTATCAAATTTTAGTGTAGGCAACCCTCGAACTAAATCACCTTGAATTAGCCGTTGCAAAACACTCATACTAGCATGTCCTAGTGTCCTACGCCATAACCAACTATCATGCTCATCCTTAACAACTAGGCATAAATTACTCATATCAATAGAGTCTAAATGCACCATGTAAATGTTTCCTATTCTATGACCAACAAGCATAATCAAAATAGATGCAATGTCAATCAATTTTGCAAACACTTAATTTAAAAATAAGACATTGTATCTTTTGTCAAATTCATCTAATCGGATTATGCTTTAATCCATTCTCATACAAAACATTATGCAATGTTGATTATCGAGATTAAGAGCACATGCATAAAATTTTTGAAAATGTTATGCATTAAATCTTTATAATATTTTAAAAATCTATGCATAATCATTAAGAAAAATTTAAGGTCAAAAATTTGCAAAACCAAAGTTCTTGAAAAAAAATCGATATCAATTGTTAAAGAGATATCAATTATATTTTAAAAATAATTTTGACAAAAAATTAATATGATGAACAAGATTTTATAAAACATTACCAAAAATTACTATGTTCATCACACAATATCTTTCAACATACATGAGATAACACATAATCATTTAGAACATTTAAAACCTCATGCATGCATAAACTAAATGAGCAACCAAATAAAATAAATACATTAAGTTTAGAGGTTACCCATTCCTTTTCCATGTATGGCTAGAGCATATTGAATATCATAATCTTCATCACCATTGCTCCCACACACCTACAAGAGACATTTAAGTAGATTTTGGTATTCAAATTGCTTTGGATCCGTGAATGTTAGTTTCAATGCCCCTTGTTCCTTTTGGAACCCATACTTGTCTAATTTTAAATTTTTTTTCATTTCTTTAAAGGAAAAGTATGTTCCTTATGACCATGATAATGAAAATGTGAACATATTGTCATTATTGAACTAGATGAATTATTTAAAATGATCTCATTTTCTTTTGTTAAGCAATCAAGCTTAACTTTCAAATCAAAATTTTCTTATTCAATACTTTCAAATTTCATTTTTGAAATCTCTAAATCCTTCTTCAAGAGTTTATTTTGATTTTCAAAATCCATTTTTTGTTTCTAGAAGAAGTTCGTTTAATTTGAAAATCCCTTTTTCAAAGTTTTCAGATTTTAGTTTTGAAAGGTCTAACTCCTTTTTCAACATTTTATTTTGTATTTCCAATCTGTTTTAGCTTTCAAAAGAATATCATTTTTAGCTATAAATTTAGAAATCAAATTCCTATATTTGGAGTTCATGGTCTCAAACTTCAAAAATAATTCATCATAAGCATCTTGTAACTCATTAAAAGATTTTGAATTTAATTTATTTGAGTTAGAAGATACCTTTGGCTCTGTGAGAGCTAATAGAGACATTACCTTTATTGGTTCTTCTTCTTCCTTGTCTCCATAGATCTTTTCAAGCTTATCCCACATTACCTTGTCACTTGAACAAAAAAAACTCCTTTATACACATTAGGATCAATTGCACAACATAACATGTGCATAGCCTTTGTGCTTTGTTGAGCTTTCTTCCGTTCTTGATCACTCTTCTTCTTTGCCTTTTTTGTAGGAGAGGAATACCCTTTCTCGATTATCATCCAAGCTGTCATATAAAATATTTGGATAAATATCATCATAAACCTCTTCCAATGACGATAATTAGTTCCATTGAAGTGTGGAGGCTCGTCAATTGGTCTGGATTCTTCCATGGAGAATGAACCGAGAGTGGACATCATCTTTATCGATTTAACTCTTCTCGGATCTACTCAAGAGGTGGTTAAACCTTCAAATGAGTCAAGCTCTTATACCAATTATTGAGTTAATCGATCGACAAAATCAGCCAAGAGGGGGTGAATTGGCAATTAAAAATTTGGTGGAAGCTTTTGCAGAAAATTGAAAGTAATTGCACAGCGATATAGAATGGTTCGACTTTCTCAACCAAAGTCTACGTCCACTACCTTAGCTATCCACACTAAGGATTTTCCAAAAAATTCACTAATTTGTTCTTTCTTTTGAGGACAAAGAGTAACCTTACAACTCCCTCAAGAATTATACCCCAATTCTTGAGCACACTCTTTTTCAAAGAGAAATACACAAATTTGCAAACTTATAAGGAAAACCTCACAAGGCAATATGTTTGCACAATTCTAGAACAAGATAAGAACACTCAAAGATAATTATAAATGAGCACAAATTGTGTTCTTGAAAGAAAAATGAATATTGAAAGGAAATTTGGCTTGAATTGCACAAACTTGATGTTTGATGCTTTCTCTCTTGTTTCTCTATGATTTCTTCTTGATTGTTGTTGATCAATGGCTTCAGAACTTGTTTAAATACTCCTTCAAATGATTCTGAACGTTGGGGATGGTTAGTGGAGTCAATATAACCGTTTAAGTGTGAAAACAATTAATAAAATCAGTTGGGAGAGTCGGTGCATCGATGCATACACTAGGTGCATCGGTGCATCAAGTGTAAAATTCAAATATTTTGACTGTTGGACCCTTAGTGCATCGGTGCACTAAGAGTGCAACGATGCATGAAATGCATTCGATGTTTCAAAATAGCGAGAGTGCATCGATGCATGGCTGGTGCATCGATTCATCAAATGCATTCGATGTTTTCATAAAACTCTGAGTGCATCGATGCATAGTATGTGCATCGGTGCATGAAATGCATTTGATGTTTAATTTATTCCATGGTGCATCAGTGCATGAAATGCATTCGATGTTTAATTTATTCCATGGTGCATCGATGCATGGATTGGTGCTTCACTTTGAAAATTTGATTTTAGGCTTGATTTTGGTTCAAAACACTTTGTAAAAATTGTTTCAAAAATATATTAAGTATAAAACACAATTTTACACATTTAGTAAGGTTTGAAGTTGATCTTGAAGACTTGGAGTAATAATTTGATATTCGAGTAATTAAATCGAATATAATTAAAAAAATCATTTTTTAAATCTTAAAATTAATTTATACTTAATTTGTTATATCAAAACCTCAAAATGTTTTCAACACTGGGCCTACTAAGAATAATTTCGATAATTGTATGAAGGAATTATGGTTTAACTGAGAAAGGCTTATATGGTACTTATGGATTATGAAATTTAATTCATCATTCAATAGTCATAAAAATACTTATGTATACATTGTGATATCTTTACAGTGTTATGTCTCACTAAGTAAATACTTAACGTGTATTGATTTCACGCGTAGGGAACAATCAAGGTTTTGCCGAGTAAAGAGTGCAGCAGTAACAACTTTCATCAATTAAAGGTTGACTCGTCAGTAACATTGGGACAATCTTATTCATTTTGAAAACTTATTTAGCATGTAATGGAACTAAAGTAAATATTTTGTAATACATTTAAAGTGATAGTTTTAGTATTTTTCTTATATGAATATCATACTTTGTGGTTGTTAAAATTGAAACAAAATTTTATGGGTTTTCAAATGACAAAATGTTTTAAAAAGTTATGTGACATTTATATCTCGTGTACGAAAAGGTATACGGGAGATGGGTGTTACAATAAGTAGGTAGCACTTGATTATGATCTTGCATGTACCTATTGCTTATTACAATTTCTTCTAACAAGCTTATGATTATGAGATTTACATGCTGCTCTAGATTAGTTAACATACTACTAGGCTTTGTAAGCTCAACGTTCGGATGTTTCCGTTTGTAGGTTAGTATATTGAGCTATTCAATGAGCACTATAGCTGCAGGATTTCCAGTATTCATCTCATAGTACTGATGGGTTACTTGTAGTGGGCATGTGTATTCATAGGACTCTTACTTATGTATTGGGAATCGTAAACTTTGATTTGTATTATTTGGTTTAAATTATGTGTCATGGAGCTTCAGTTTATAAAATTGTTATATTATTGTTTTAAACTACTGATTTTTAATTGATGATCATGAGTATTGATTTCAAAAATGAAAAAAATGGTTAGATAATTTGGTGGCTTTATGTAATATTCTAATCATTTGAATTTTAGGTCAGATCGAATTATGTGTTACAAATGGATTCCTCAAATAACCCTAAGAATCCCTGACCCTCTTGGTCGATGATTAGGAAGATCTCAAAGGCTATGCAGCTCTCCTGCTCTATCCAAATGTAGTACCCAATACGCTTTCGATCACTTTTGCCTGACAAGTCAACTCAACAAAAACCCACGGTGGGTTGGTGGCTAGATGAGTTAGAATGTCGAGATGAAGACCCTTCTTAAACCTCCTATATTTGTGGTACTCAAACACTACCAACTCTGGTACATACCGGTTCAAACAGAGTAACTTTCTCTCATATTCGGACACAGACTGGTATCCTTGAGTTAGGTGCAGAAATTTATTCCTCAAGTCATTGATGTGGGCCTCCCCTATATATTGTTTGTAGAACTCCACTAAGAAGTGCTCCTAGGTGGGTATCTTAGGATTTATCACCATCTTGAAGGTCTCTCACCAGTATATAACGTTACCATTTATTAAGGCAATGACTTACTCCAGCATACCTTCTAGGGCGAGGTATAGCTGACGGAGTGTCTGAAGGGTCTCTCTCAACCACTGGTCTGCCGCTATTGGGTCATCATCTCTAGAGACAAAGAAGTTGAAGCCTCTTAACTAGGGACTTCTACGGTGCTACAACAGGAAGGGCTGATAGAGCTACCTGGTTAGGCGGTGTAGCATGTGTCCTAGGAATGGCTCCAACTATATGCCTAAGTGTTGTGGTCAAATCCAAGAAAAATACCACCTTGTCAACTCTTACATCTCTTGAGATCTCAAACTTTGAGTTTGGTACAAACTCGTCACTAGTATCACCAGCAAGGGAGGTAAAACTCTAATCCTTACCCTCATGACTATGACTTGTGCTATCGTCCATGGTTTACTTTGAAATTTGGAACAGAATGAGGAGTTATTATCGCTATTACATACACTAAAGAACTTGACATGAAAACAAATTCTGAACGCTGAGCTCACTAGGTTAGTGTTACACTAACAACTAAACCATACTATATGTGTTCATTAAATACTCATGCCAACGAGTAAAATAAAGTAAATGAGTATACACGTATACTACACACGATAATAGGGTAGGCATCATGGTGTGGTTGGAGGGTTTGTAGCATCTCAAGACACATACACCCTCTAACCTACCTAAGGTAAGCTCTAGAATTTTTTTTGCTTTGGAAACAACGCCCGACTAATTAATTTAACTAGATCTATCAATTTAACTGATAATTAGTTATTATTAGAAAAACAGACAATTATTTGATTCAGTTATTTAATTAGTAGAACAAAATTGATCCAGTTTATATAATGATTTGGGCCTTTTTCTTTTCTTCTCAATTTTTTTGATTTAATTCTAGCTCGTACCCTTTGGTTAAGTGAAATGGTTCAATCCATCAATACTTAACTCAAAAGTTTTGTATGTTTTTATAAAAGAATATTGCTAATAAAATTAAAGTGTTATTGGATAAATTGTAAGGCATTATATACGTTGAACATAGTCAACGAAATAGAGAAATACTAAACTATTGTTACCACAAGCAGAAGACGAAAGAGGATCAATGTGATGATTAAAAGTTATGTATCAGGTGCTTATCGAACAAATCAATCATTAGTTAGGTGATACTTAATTTATGCTCATTAAAATAATTTGTTATTCGACTCAAATTGTTACTCTCAATAAGCACATTAAAATTTTGCTAGACTTGTGCTCGTTAAAAACTTATTACTCAACTTGAGTAGCTGCTCGCTAAACTCACTAGAAATTTTAATTTATCTTTTAAATATAGATAAAATGTAATAATACTATATAGAGCTTAATATAAACTTAAATTAACAAATTTAACTAAAAGATATCAAAAGAGTGTATGAAGCAATTTTGAAGTCTAAATTTCAAAGTAACAATCCACAAATAAACCAAACTAAGGTAAAAATCCACAAATACATCAAACTAAAATATTAAAAACATTCTTGAAAAGAAAAAAATGTTCAACAATACATATACTAAAAAAGAAAATCAATATCTCTTTACTCTATTTATTGTTGCTTGCAATCACTATATTATTAAAAAAATCAACAAGGTTCTTGTGAACTTATCGATTCGAGTTGGACTTTACTCGACCCAACTCATTAAGGTGTCGAGTTGAGCTCGAGTTCGAATTGACTCAACCCAAATCGAGCTTTAACCTAGTCAAGTTTGAACAACTCACGAACTGCTCAACTCAGTATGCACGTCAAATTCTACTAATAGTTTCTATAAATAGTGATATTTTTCAATTTAATTTTTATATTATTATTATTATTGTTGTTGTTTTTGTTTGTGATTTATTAATTTTTAGTTCTAATAGTTTAAAATTATTTTTATATTTATTGATTTATTTATTTTTCATCTGATTATAAAATTGAATTATATTTTAACAAGTTGAATTAAAAAATGACAATATGACATACTTGATAACTAAATCAAATGTCAAACATACCTTTAATCATTGAAAGTATCTATAATTTTATCCAAGGCTCCTGAACTTTCCAAAAAAAAAAACAATGTGGCCTTTCTCTTATTTTTTAAATTAATATGGCCCTCCAACTCAAAAAAGAATCTATTATGCCCCTTTGACCAACGTTTTTTGTCATTAACCAATGGTTCTGTTAATTTATGTAGTTATAAATTGGGGAAATTACACCTTTCATCACTCAACTGTCCACCTCAAAATAGGGTTTAGATTTTTTAATTTTAATTATGAGGATTAAATTGGAATTTAAGTTTAATTCAGGGACAAAAATTATTTTTAATCAAATTTGGGTCCAAATCAGAAAGTTCTAAAACGTGACGAACCTAGGGCATGATTTTACCAATTTCCAATTTTGGAAGCTCCAGCAAGTTTCAATTTTTGGAAATTCTTTTTCTCTCTCTTTTCAAACTTTTTTTTTTTGAAATTTTCCCGGGAAATCTTTTATCGATGTTTTGTTGCCATTTGTAGCTCTGTTTTAGACACCTTCTATATCATCATTTCCTTTCATCGTCCCAAGTCCAGCGGTGGTCGATTTGTTATCTGCGTCATCGACGTGTGTAGGGGTGGGGCGAATTAATTTTCCAATGTTACCGAACCGAGCTCTCCTTCGTTCACCATGGTGAACCAAACTAGGTAAGTCCCCTATAATGTTACAGAAATAATTTTTAGAACTTTTTCCATTGCAAAATGTCGCCAAACACGCCGTCGTTGCGGGTCAACCACCTGGAAATAGTCAAACCAACCCGTACCCGCATCCGACCCAAACCGTTTATCATTTGGCCCAAACCCAAAATCCCGACCAACCCATTCCTAAACTGGACTAAACCGATACAACTGAACAAAACCACACTGAGTTGAGCCACGACAAACTGTTGACCGTTGACTGACGATGAGTTTGACCGTTGACTGGTGTTGACCTTTTCCGAGACCACCTATCCTGATGATTTTAACGTTTTGAGTTTGATTTTATGATCCTTTTTGCAAAATTCTAACCTAAAACCCCTAAATCGAGCCCGTTAATCTGAAAATGCTTACCATTTTTAGTTTTTCTACTTATTTATTTGGGTTTTGATTATAGAATTAATCTAGGAATATATTTTCATAAAGGTACTAATTACTCCTCTGATCGAGGGTCGACTAGATCCGATGCATCCCATCTAATTAATCAGTACGGTTTGCGTTCTTCGAGAGCTATTCGTAGGTTTTCGTAAATCGCTTAATTAGAGTTTATTATTGTTTTCACTATGATGTTGATTCAGTTATTATGATTCATAGGATCTAGCACCACCATTGATCATGATACACATACCCTGTAACACCCCAAAATTTTGGTTAGTGACCAAAATGTAAATTTTAAAAGTTTGGTGCCAAAGTAGAAAATTAGGAAAAGTTTAGGGACTGAAGTGGTAATTTTCCTAAAAATAATTTTTATTCCATAAATGGATAGTTTACTCTTTATAGTGGGGTTTTATTGAAATCAGATTCTTAATCTGGAAATTATGTTAAAAACTAGAAATTGTTAAAGTCCGGTAAAAATTCGATAAATCAAGAATTTAACATAATTTTCTGAAAATTCACTGGACTTTAACACTATGGTTTCATCCTTGAACATATAAAGTTTTGGTCAAACCCTATAATTAGAGGAATGAAGTGTTTTGATGAAAGTAAGTTAGGGCTTTCATTGTAGAGATTTTATAAGATTGAATCGAAGTTGATTTCGTGCTTGAATCGATTCAAAACTAAGCAAAATCATGAAAACCCTAGTCTTGGAACTTTGAAGTATTCGACATTGGCTTAAATGAATAAGAAAAATTTTGAAAAAATTATGTAAGGCCTGGAAATTATGTATGAAGTATTCTATAAGCCTTAGAAAAATTTAAGGACCACTCTATATCTTTTAAAAGTTGGGGGACCAAATCAGTAATTTTGGAAAAGTTGTGAATTGTTGTGTAATTGTTCAGTATTTGATGTACTATGATTTAAATTAATGTTTGAGTGTCGAAATTACAGTTAGGATGCGAAATTGGATTATTTTGGAAAGCTTGTAAAAAGTTGAGGTTTAAATCACAAAATATGGAAAGGCTAGGAGCTTAAGTGAAAATGTTATGTGAAGTTGGGATAAAAAGGAACCTGAATGGTCAATTGGGAGTATTAAGGTCAACATTTATGTTGTGACATGAAAATTATATCGAATAGGCATTGGAAAAATTGTTACGAATTTATTTTCAAAAGTATGTCTATGTTAGTAAGTTTCTAACATTTGGTTTGAATTTGTATATGTTTGGTAATGATGCTTAATTAGATTGTGTGCTTGAAATCAAGATCAAGCAATATCAAAGCTAAGGAAAAGCTTAAGGATGAAATGTGAAATCCTAAGGGAAGTTTGCAAGCTAAGGACACCAGGTAGGTGCATATTTAATTTGTACTTATGTTATCAAACAGACATTGGCTTACAATGAGCCAGTGACAGAGTTACTATGGTAATAAGTGACTCCTAAATGGTTATGTGATTTGTGATGCATGCATATATGTGCATTTGGTGAGCTAATAGAATTAGTGAACAAGTTAAAAATGCAAATTGGTGAAACCTGCTTAGAATTTATGTTCTGGACAGTAAGTTTAGAAAATTGCCATAAATTTTAAAAATGTTATTAGAGAATATTTTTATACTGTTGGACTATTATACTAGTCTAGTTTTCTTTAGAACAAACAGAAACTAATTTCTAGGTCTATACCAAAAGATAAGAATTTTTAACCGTTGATAGGTCAGAAAACGGGGAAGTAGATTAGGCTCAAAACATATTTTTTCGGTCAACCTTGAAAATTTACTATAAATTATACAAATTGAACTAGAATGAGTTCCTTATATGGATAGATTCCTATTTGGTTCTAGTTTCCTTTGGTATAAACAGAATAATTTCTGAGTGTGTATATTAATACAAAATAATATTTCTTTAAATGTAGTGCAAACTGCCAGAATATGATATTATAACAAATTTTTGGATTTAACCAACTTAGAAGCAAATGATAAAGTTAAAGCTTAGCGTGTCTTATATTTTGACTTTTATATAATGTAAAAGTGAGTGCAATTCATACATAACATTATACATGGATGTTTTATACATCATTGGGTAGGACTTGCGATAAGTCTACCTTGTTTATATTAGCATGATATTTATTTCATATATCATATATTTGACATATTCTAAATATGTCAAAGGTTAAATATAAAATGCATTGATCAATGATCATTACATATGATGTTTATCATGAACATATATGATAATTATCATGAATGATATTTTGGGTATGAACTGCCCAATGTTAAATTATGATAATATAATTTGCCATGGATTGAAAAAATAGACTATATACCCAAGTCATTAAGTGACAGGGTATAGTTGGCATGACATAAAGTTTAGCAGTACCTGCATATCGATTAAGCAATTCAGTGCATATGGTGGACACGACCTTATGTGAAATGCACTTCAGTGCATATGGTGGGCACAATCATATGTGTAATGCACTTCGGTGCATATGGTGGGCACGGCCTTATGTGTAAGCGCTACGGTGCATATATTTGACTCGAATACATAGGGTCCTCAGGGTGTAAATTGGTCTATGGTTTATTGGTTAATAAATGATAAACAAGCAAATAAGCTTACGAGCATATGGGATAAATGGCAAGTATATTGGTAAGAAACTTTATATTCGGTTATATCATGTTAAATAATGGTAACATGGTTGGAATGCAGGTAAAGTGATCACATTGCAATGAATATTATTACTCATTTATATTTACATGTTGCATTGCTTTGAATATTTATATGATTGTCTTACTAAGTGTATACCTAGCGTGTGATGATTTTCACGCATAGGAAAAATGAATAAAATGAGCAAGAATATGAGTTTGGCATCAATCACCAAGGAAATATTTATAGGTAACAATGATGACATCCTACTGTGTTCTAAAAGTTCTGGCTGACATGTGTACGAGAATGAAATGTCTGCAATTTCTTAATATAGTTAGTATTAAATATAATTAATAGTATGAATAAATATTATGATATTAAACTATGCTTAGCAAAAATTAATTTGGGTTATAAATCAAACGTGGTGGACAGTCGTATTTATTTTATGAAACATAACATAATTTTTTATCACTGCTTGAAACTAGTTTTAAATTAGTAACCATAAATATTATATTATGATTTTTCTCTCAATAATATTTTTATAATAATTGTTCATGTTATGAAACTAGAGATGTTTGAATGAAACAAAACTTTACTCAGTTCAATTAAGGAAATGTTTCAAATTTTTGATGTGACATCTATAAATCGTATTGGTTCATGTATATGGGTTATGGTCTTACATTTATTGGTATCAGAGCTACATGTTTAGCCAATTCTAGGACTAAATTGAGCTTTTTTTTAGTTAAAAACTGTATACAGGCCACTAGGATGTCATTGTTATTGATTTGGTGATTATAAGGTTCAATTTATGTCACTCCTTACTTATAGAGGTGAATAAATATAGTGTATAAAAAAGATGTGTTTATTCGAGCGTTTGAAGTACATGATTGAGCAAGAGGTTCAAAAATAAGCTAATAATGATAGTGATGATGTTAACCATCATTCGACTGTTTAGTCTAGTAAGATGATGTATTGGCACAATAGAAAGTGCCAATGTTGGTTTAAGGAAAACCCTCATTTATGAATAAGTAGATTATTAATGAAGGAATGAAACATTCTGCTACAATTGATCCTAAATGATGTGTGTAATTAACCTTTTTGGTATGAGTGCGAGGATGAATCATATTTGTATGCAGTAATTGCCTGGTAAGGATTCAACGTGTTGATTTATAATAGATTTGATAGAATTACATTTCAAAGGTAAATTTTTAGAAGAAAAAATGGATTGATTTCTCCTACCACGTCATGATGAATTATCGCTTAAAGCGATTGATTTTAAAAAAATCAAAAATTTTTGATATATTAGTGGTAGACAAAGAGAGTAAACCCATTCCCTACTGGGATTTTGGCAGTAACTATTATGAGTTATTTCTATAAGGTTTTTAAGCCTTTTTAGCAGATGAGGTAGACACTTAAACTTTCATAGTTAAGTTGGAATATATTCCAACTGTTCAAGGGTATCCAAATGTGTATTTGTAGAAGTTACCTGGATTACCTCTAGATTGAGATGTAGAATGTAAAATAAAGATGCTTCTCGGTATTACCATTTTTTTATATATTCGTATCGAATTGCTTCAATTGAGCTTAGAGAATTAAAGGCATAGTTAGTAAAATTGTTAAGACAGGGGATTTTGAACACTAAGCATGTCATCTGGGATGCACCAGTGCTATTATGAAAAAGAAAGATAAGTCTATGCAATTATGCATGGATTATCGTCCGTTAAATAAGGTAACAAATAAGAATAAGTATCCTCTTCCGAGGATTGATAATCTTTTGATCAGTTACAAGGGTGCATTGGTGTCTCTTAAGTTGAATCTTCCTAAGACATTTTTCAGAATTCTATATGAATACTACGAGTTGTTATAATGTCATTTGGTTTAATGAATGTTCCTACGACACTTATAGATTGGATAAAGCGAGTATTTTAGTTATACTTGGATTAATTGGTGGTAGTGTTCATTGATGTTATTGTGATATGTTGTATAACTAGGGAAGAATACGATGTATGTTTTTGTATAGCTCTCCCAACTATTCAAGAGAAATATTGCATGCTGAGTTAACCAAGTGTAAATTATGGTTGTCTAAGGTTGTATTCCTTGGCCATGTAGACTCAACTAAGAGGATAAGAATAAATATCAAGGAAGCATGAGATATAGTCGAAAGAAAAATTCCAAAGAATGTTTTGGAATTTCAAAGTTTCTTGGGATTTGTTGGTTACTATCGAAGGTTCATAAAGAATTTTTAGATGATTATATTCTCTCTGACCAAGTTATTGAAGAAAGACATGTTATTCATTTAGATTGTTAAGTGCCAAGAAAACTTCGAGATATTAAAAAGATTACTCACATAAGCTCCAAGATCAGTATAATTAGAATACGAAAAAGATTATGTGAATTATAGTAAAGCGTCTCATAATGGTTTGGGTTGTGTGTTCGTACAAGAGGAAAAATTTTGGTTTATGCTTCAAAGTAACTATAGAATCATGAAATAAATTATCTGACTCACGATCTCGAGTTGGCAATAGTTGTGTTTACTTTGTTGATATAACACCACTATTTACATGGTGAGTGATGCTATATATATACGGATCTCAGAAGCCAAAAGTATGTGTTGACTTGAAGGAGTGAAAAGAAATTAAATGGATTGAATTCCTTAAAGATTGATGACGTACTTATCAATTGTAAATATGAAAGGCTAATGTGGTGGTTGATACGATAAAGTCGAAAGACATTTCTATTCTAAGAGTTTTGAATATGTGAATGTATTTAAAAAAAAGATGGTGTTTTGATTGTATAATTAAATTTAAAGCCTATGTTGTTAGATCGAATAAAGGGTCATCAGAGAAAAGATGAAAATTGACGTTCTTGTCAAAGATAAAATAGGTAGAAAAATGTGAAACTAAAGACTTTAAGGTTAAGTCTGATGAATGTTTATATTATCGAGGAAAGAGTTTCAAAGCAGGTATGAAAAAAAGTTATCATCGATCTTGTTTCTAAATGGATGACATGTTAATGAGTTAAAGTAAAGCATCAAGTGCCTTCTGAATTATTGTAACTAATTTATATCCCTTAATGGGAATAGTAACAAGTTACAATATACCTTGTAATGGGAAAATATAATTTAAGATAATCTTAAGATAGTTATTGATCGACAAAAGTCTTGTGCATAATTGAAATGAAAAGAGATTGAATACCATGAAGTTGATAAAGAAGTATTCCTTAAATTATCACCTTGGGAAAAAGTATTGTAGTTCGGACGCAATGGGTAGTTGAGTTCGAGATTTATTGGACCTTATAATATTATTAAAAAAAGGAAAAGAAAGTTGGATCAATGACTTATTAGCTAAAATTTACTCCGGTAATGGACAAGATCCATAATGTTTTTAATGTGTCGATGCTCAAGAAGTATCAATCAAATCATTCGCATGTTATCACCCAATAGGAAATAGAGATTCAGCCATATTTGACTTATGAAAAAGAACGAGTACTTATTATAATTCAACAGAGAAATCAAAGGTCCAAAAAGCTAATCGAAAAAAAAGAATATGGTAAGAAAAAGCAATATCCTTATTTATTTACGTCAAGTACATATTGAAAATTCAAGGATGAATTTTCTTAAGAGGAAGAATTATAATAACCCAAAATTTTGGTTAGTGACCAAAATGTAAATTTTGAAAATTGATGGCCAAAATAGAAAATTAGGAGAAGTTTAGTGACCTAAGTGATAATTTTATCAAAAAGAATTTTTATTCCATAAATGGATAGTTTACTCTTAAGAGTGGGGTTTTATTGAAATCAGATTCTTGATCTAGAAATTTTGTTAAAAACTAGAAAGTATTAAAGTCTGGTAAAAATTCGGTAGATCAGATCGAATAGAAATTTTGAAAAAAATTGAAGGATGATAAATTAAGCTTAGAAAATATTATTTCCATATTTTAAAATTATGAAAAATAATATGGATCATTATATTTGAAGATTTATTTCCATGTTTAATTGGACTGTTAGATCAAAGCGGCAAGATTGCAATTTTTGGAAAGTAGCTTGGTAAAATTGGAAAAGGGTAAAATATTTTGTTCATCTTTGACTTTGGAAAGATGATAAGGTTATATGGCTTGGTATTATTGTAAATATCAAGTTTCATTATTGGAAAAATAGACATTTCTCATTAAATGAATATTTTATTCATTTAAGCTTAAATAAATGTTTAATTAACATGAAATTCATTAGCAATTTCATGAAAACATAGCCATTTTCAGCCAACATTTCGTGCTCCCCATAAAAAAGGTAAGAGAATTTTTATTTTTCATTTTTAAGCAATTTCTTTTGGATTTTGGATCATGTCGTGAAATAGAAAATTGTTCTATTAAAAAAACGCTATCATTTGGTACCATTATTATTTACTAATTTGGTTTGTTTTCAAATATCCCAAATTCTAGGGTTTATGTTCACATTAGGGTGTATGAAATTGATGAAGAATTTTGATTTATTGAGGTTGTAGAATCATTTCCAAGCATGATTGATGATTAAAATCACTTGTACAAAATCATATGAACATATAAAAGTTTCGGCGAAACCCTAGCTTTAGCGGAATGATGTGTTTTGATGAAATTAAGTTAGGTATTTGATTTAAGATATTGTTTAAGGTTGAATCAAAGTTGATTTAATGCTTGAATCAAATCAAAACCGAGCAAAATCATGGAAACCCTAGTCTTGGAACTTTGAAGTATTCGACCTTGGCTTTAATGGATGAGAAATTTTTTTGGAAAAATTATATAAGGACTTTAATGATGTAGGAAGTATTCTAAAAGCCTTAGAAAAATTTGGAGACCATTTTATAATTTTTGAAAAGTTGGATGATCAAATTGTTAATTTTAGAAAAGTTATGGATTGTTGTGTAATTGTTAAATATTTTATGTACTATGCTGTAAATTAATGTTTGAGTGTTGAAATTGAAGTTAGGATGTGAAATTGGATTATTTTGGAAAGCCTGTAAAAGTTGAGGTTTAAATCACAAATATAGAAAGGTTGGGAGCTTAAGAGAAAATGTTATGTGAAGTCAGGATAAAAAGGAACTTGAATGGTCAATTGGAAGTATTAAGGTCAACATTTATGTTGTGACATGGAAATTATATCGAATAAGAATCAAAAACATTGTTAGGAATTTATTTTCCAAAGTATGTCTATGTTAGTAAGATTCTAACATTTGGTTTGAATTTGTATATGTTTGGTAATGATGCTTATTTAGATTATGTGCTTGAAATCAAGATCAAGAAATATCAAAGCTAAGGAAAAGCTTAAGGATGAAATGTGAAATCCTAAGGGAAGTTTACAAGCTAAGGACACCAAGTGGGTGCATATTTAATTTGTATTTATGTTATTGAAGAAACATTGGCTTGCGATGAGCCGGTGACGGAGTTACTATGGTAATAAGTGACTCCTAAAATGTTATGTGATTTTTTATATGCATGCATATATGTGCATTTGGTGAGCTAATAGAATTAGTGAACAAGTTGAAAATGCAAATTGTTGAAACCTGCTTAGAATTTATGTTCTGGACAATAAGTTTAGAAAATTTCCATAAATTTTAAAAAGGTTATTAGAGAATGATTTTTATACTGTTGGACTAGTATATCAGTCTAGTTTTGTTTAGAACAAACAGAAACTAATTTCGAGGTGTATACCAAAAGATAAGAATTTTTAACCGTTGATAGGCCAGAAAACGGGGTAGCAGATTCAACTCAAAACAGATTATGTCGGTCAACTTTGAAATTTTAACATAAATTGTACAAATTGAACTAGAATGAGTTCCTTATATGGATAGATTCATATCTAAGTCTAGTTTTCATTGGTATAAACGGAATAATGTTTTAGTATGTATATTAATATAGAATAATATTTCTTTAAAGGTAGTGCAAACTTCCAGAATATGATATTATGACAAATTTTTGGATTTAACCAAATTAGAAGAAAATGATCAAGTTAAAGCTTAGTGAGGCTTATATTTTAACTTTGATATAATGAAAAATTGAGTTCAATTCATACATAACATTATACATGGATGTTTTATACATCATTGGGCAGGACTTGCGATAAGTCTACCATGTTTATATTGGCATGATATTTATGTCATATATCATATATTTGACATATTCTAAATATGTCAAAGGTTGGATATAAAATGCATTGATCACTGATCGTTACATATGATGTTTATCATGAACATATATGCTATTTATCATGAATGATATTTTGGGTATTAATTGCCCAATGTTAAATTATGATAATATACTTTGCCATTGATTGAAAAAAATAGACTATATGCCCAAGTAAGTCATTGAGTGATAGGGTATAGTTGAATGCCATAGAGTCTAGCAGTAGTTGTATATCGATTAAGCACTTAGGTGCATATGGTGGGCACGACCCTAAGTGTAAGAAAGGGGATTTACAAGACTAAGCATGTCATATGGGATGCACTTGTGTTATTATTAAAAAGAAAGACAAGTATTTGCAATTATGCATATATTTTCCGTTAAATAAGGTAACAAAGAAGAACAAGTATCTGTTTTATAGGATTGATAATCTTTTGATCAGTTAAAAGGGTGCATTTGTGTCTCTTCAGTTGGATCTTCCTAAGATAGTTTTCAGAATTCGATATGAACACTACGAGTTGCGATAATGTCGTTTGGTTTAATGAATGTTTCTACGACACTTATGGATTGGATAAACCGAGTATTTTAGTTATACTTGTATTACTTGGTGGTAGTATTCATTGATTTTATTGTGATATATTGTAAGACTAAGGAAGAATACGATGTATGTTTTTTGTATAGCTTTCCCAACTATTCAGGAGAAAAATTGCATGCTAAGTTGACAAAGTGTAAATGATGGTTGTCTAAGGTTGTATTTCGTAGCCTTGTGGACACAACTAAGGGGGATAAGAATAAATATCAAGGAAGCATGAGATATAGACGAATGATAAATTCCAAAGAATGTTTTGAAATTTTAAAGTTTCTTGGGATTTGTTGGTTACTATCGAAGGTTCACAAAGAACTTTTCGATGATTATATTCCCCTTGATCAAGTTATTGAGGAAAGACATGTTATTCATTTGGATTATTAAGTGCCAAGAAAACTTTGAGATATTAAAAAGAATATTGATATAAGCTCCTAGATCAGTATAATTAGAATCTAAAAAAGATTATGTTCATCATAGTAAAGCGTCTCATAATAGTTTAGGATGTGTGATCGTACAAGAGGAAAAGTTTTGGTTTATGCTTCAAAGCAACTATAGAATCATGAAAGAAATTATCTGACTCACAATTTTGAGTTGGCAATAGTTGTGTTTACTTTGTTGATATAACACCACTATCTGCATGGTGAGTGACGCTATATATACGGGTCTCAAAAGTCAAAACTATGTGTTAGCTTGAATGAGTGAAAAGAAAGGAAATGGATTGAATTCCTTAAAGATTGATGACGTACTTATCAACTACAAATAGGAAAGACTAATGTGGTGGCTGATACGATAAAGTTGAAAGACATTTCAATTCTGAGATTTTTGAATGTGTGATTGTCTTTAAAGAAAGATGGTGTTTTTATTCTAGAATTAAATTTAAAGCCTATGTTGCTAGATCGAATAAAGGGTCATCAGAGAAAAGATGAAAATTGTCGTGCTTGTCAAAGATAGAACCAGCAGAAAAAGGTGAAACTAAAGAGTTTAAGGTTACGTCTGATGAATGTTTATATTATTGAGGAAAGAGTTTCGAAGTAGGTATGAAAAAAGTTATCATAGAGCTTGTTTCTAAATGGTTGACATGTTAGTGACTTAAAGTAAAGCATCAAATGCCTTCTGCATTATTGTAACTGATTTCTATCCCATAATGGGAATAGTAACAAGTTACAATGGACCTTGTAATGGAAAAATATCATTTAAGATAATCTTAAGATAGTTATTGATCGACAAAAGTCAAACTTGAAAAGAAAAAAGATTAAATTCCATGAATGTGATAAAAATGTATTTCATAAATTATCACCTTCGAAAAAAAGTATTGTAGTTCGGACGAAAAGGGAAGTTGAGTCTGAGATTTATTAGACCTTATAATATTATTAAAAAATGAAAGAAAGTATGATCAATGACTTATTAGCTAAAATTTCCTCCGGTAATGGATAAGATCCATAATGTTTTTAATGTGTCGATGCTCAGGAAGTATCAATCAGATCATTCACATATTATCACCCCATAGGAAATAGAGATTCGACCAGATTTGACTTATGAAAAAGAACAAGTATTTATTATAATTTGGCAGAGAAATCAAAGGTCAAAAAAGCTAATCGAAAGAAAAAAAATAATAGGGTAAGAAAAAGCAATATCCTTATATATTTCATCAAGTACGTATTAAAATTCGAGGATGAATTTTCCTAAGCGAAGAATTGTAATACCCCAAAATTTTGGTTAGTCACAGAAATATAAATTTTGAAAGTTTGGTGGCCAAAGTAGAAAATTAGGAGAAGTTCAGGTACCTAAGTGATAATTGTCCCAAACAATTATTCCATAAATGGATAGGTTACTCTTAAGAGTGGGGTTTTATTGAAATCATATTCTTGATGAGGAAATTTTGTTAAAAACTAGAAAGTGTTAAAGTCTGGTAAAAATTTGGTATATCGGATCGAATAGAAAATTTGAGAAAATTTGAAGGATGATAAATTAAGCTTAGAAATATTATTTCCACATTTTAAAATTATGGAAAATAATATGGATCATTGGATTTGAAAATTTATTTCCATGTCTAATTTGGACAGTTAGATCAAAGTGGCAAGACTGCAATTTTTGAAAAATTGCTTGGTAAAATTGGAAAAGGGTAAAATATTTTGTTCATCTTTGACTTTGGAAAGATGATAAGGTTATATGGCTTGGTATTATTGTAAATATCAAATTTTATTAAACTTAAATAAAGTTTAAATTAACATTAAATTCATTAGAAATTTCATGAAAACTTAGTCATTTTCAGCCAAAATTTCATACTACCCATAAACAAGGTAAGAGAATTTTTATTTTTCATTTTTGGGCAATTTTTTTGGATTTTGGATCATGCCGTTAAATAGAAAAGTGTTTTATTCAAAAAAAAACTATCATTTCGAACCATTATTGTTTACTAATTTAGTTTGTGTTCAAAGATCTCAAATTTTAGGGTTTATGTTAACATTAGGGTTTATGGAATTCTTGAAGGATTTTGATATTATTGAAGTTGTAGAATCATTTTTAAGCATGACTGATAATTAAAATCACTTGTACTTGATCATATAAACATATAAAGTTTCGACCAAACCCTAGCTTTAGCGGATTGATGTGTTTTAATGAAATTAAGTTAGGGATTTAATTGTAGAGATTGTCTAAGGTTGAATCGAAGTTGATTTCATGCTTGAATCGAATCAAAACCGAGCAAAATCATGGAAACCCTAGTCTTGGAACTTTGAAGTATTCGACCTTGGCTTAAATGGATGAGAAACAATTTGCAAAAATTATGTAAGGACTGTAAATGATGCAGGAAGTATTCTAAAAGCCTTAGAAAAATTTAAGGATAATTCTATAATTTTTGAAAAGTTAAGGGACCAAATAGGAAATTTTGGAAAAGTTGTGGATTACTGTGTAATTGTTTTATATTTTATGTAATATTCTTTACATTAATGTTTGAGTGTTGAAATTGGACGTTAAATTGGATTATTTTGGAAAACTTGTAAAAGTTGAGGTTTAAAACACAAAAATGGAAAGGTTGGGAGCTTAAGTGAAAATGTTATGTGAAGTTGGGATAAAAAGGAACTTGAATGGTCAATTGGAAGTATTAAGGTCAACATTTATGTTGTGACATTGAAATTATATCGAATAAGCATCGAAAAATTGTTAGGAATTTATTTTCCAATGTATGCCAATGTAGTAAGGTTATAGCATTTGGTTTGAATTTGTATATGTTTGGTAATGATGCTTATTTAGATTGTGTGCTTCAAATCAAGATCAAGAAATATCAAAGATAAGGAAAAGCTTAAGGATGAAATGTGAAATCCTAAGGAAGTTTGCAAGCTAAGGACACCAGGTGTGTGCATATTTAATTTGTACTTATGTTATCGAACAAACATTGGCTTGCGATGAGCCAGTGACGAAGTTACTATGGTAATAAGTGACTCCTAAAATGTTATGTGATTTGTGATGCATGCATATATGTGCAATTGGTGAGCTAATAGAATTAGTGAACAAGTTAAAAATGCAAATTGGCGAAACCTGTTTAGAATTTATGTTATGGACAATAAGTTTAGAAAATTGCCATAAATTTTAAAACAAATATTATAGAATGATTTTTATACTGTTGGACTAGTATACCAGTCTAGTTTTGTTTAGAACAAACAGAAACAAGTTATATACCAAAAGATACGAATTTTTAACTGATGATAGGTCAGAAAATAAAGCAGCAGATTCTGCTCAAAACAGATTTTGTCGGTCAAATTTGAAAATTTACCATAAATTGTACAAATTTAACTAGAATGAGTTCATTATATGGATATATTCCTATATTAGTCTAGTTTCCGTTAGTATAAATGGGATAATGTTTTAGTGTTTATAATAATATATAATGAAATTTCTTTAAAAGTACTGCAAACTGACAGAATATGAAATTATGACAAATTTTTTTATTTAACCGAATTAGAAGCAAATGATCAAGTTAAAGCTCAGTAAGGCTTATATTTTGACTTTTATACAATGTAAAAGTGATTGCAATTCATACATAACATTATACATGGATGTTATATACATCATTGGGTAGGACTAGCGATAACTCAACCTTGTTTATATTGGCATGATATTTATGTCATATATCATATATTTGACATATTATAAATATGTCAAAGGTTGAATATAAAATGCATTGATCACTGATCGTTACATATGATGTTTATCATGAACATATATGATATTTATCATTAATGATATTTCGAGTATAAACTGCCCAATGTTATATTATGATAATATACTTTATCATGGATTGAAAAAAATAGACTATATGCCCAAGTAATTCATTGAGTAACAAGGTATAGTTGCCATGCCATAGAGTCTAGCAGTAGCTGCATATCGATTAAGCACTTTGGTGAATATGGTTGGTACAACCTTATGTGTAAGCACTACGGTGCATATATTTGACTCGAATACCCAGGGTTCTCAGGGTTTAAATTGGGATATGGTTTATTGGTTACTAAATGATAGACAGGCAAATAAGCTTACGAGCTTATGGGATAAATGGAAATTATATTGGTAAGAAACTTTATATTTGGTTATATTATGTTAAATTTTGGTAACATGGTTGGATTGCAGGTAAAGTGATCACATTACATTGAATATTATTACTCATTTATATTTATATGTTGCATTGCTTTGAATATTTATATGATTAACACACTAATTGTATACTTAGCATGTGATGATTTTCACGCATAGAAAAAAAGAATAAAAGGAGTAAGGAGCTAAGTTTGGCATCAATCACCAAGAAAATATTTATAGGTAACAATGATGACATCCTACTGTGTTCTAAAAGTTCTAGTTGGCATGTGTATGAGAATGAAATGTCTGCAATTTCTTAATATAGTTAGTATTAAATATAATTAATAGTATGAATATATATTATGATATTAAATTATGCTTAGCAAAGATTAATTTGGGTTTTAAATCAAATGTGGTGGACAATAGTATTTATTTTATGAAACAGAATATAATTGTCTATCACTACTTGAGACTGGTTTTAAATTATTAACCAGAAATATTATATTATGATTTTTCTATAAATAAATACTTTATAATAATTATTCAAGTTATGAAACTAGAGATGTTTGAATGAAACAAAATTTTATTAATGGCAAAATGGACTTTGGAAAGATGAAAAGTTATGATATTTCGGGCATCAACTACCCGATGTTAAATTATGATAATATACTTTGCCATGGATTGCAAAATATAGTCTAGATGCCCAAGTAATTCATTGAGTAACAAGGTATAGTTGCCATGCCATAGAGTCTAGCAGTAGCTGCATATCGATTAAGCACTTTGGTGAATATGGTTGGTACAACCTTATGTGTAAGCACTACGGTGCATATATTTGACTCGAATACCCAGGGTTCTCAGGGTTTAAATTGGGATATGGTTTATTGGTTACTAAATGATAGACAGGCAAATAAGCTTACGAGCTTATGGGATAAATGGAAATTATATTGGTAAGAAACTTTATATTTGGTTATATTATGTTAAATTTTGGTAACATGGTTGGATTGCAGGTAAAGTGATCACATTACATTGAATATTATTACTCATTTATATTTATATGTTGCATTGCTTTGAATATTTATATGATTAACACACTAATTGTATACTTAGCATGTGATGATTTTCACGCATAGAAAAAAAGAATAAAAGGAGTAAGGAGCTAAGTTTGGCATCAATCACCAAGAAAATATTTATAGGTAACAATGATGACATCCTACTGTGTTCTAAAAGTTCTAGTTGGCATGTGTATGAGAATGAAATGTCTGCAATTTCTTAATATAGTTAGTATTAAATATAATTAATAGTATGAATATATATTATGATATTAAATTATGCTTAGCAAAGATTAATTTGGGTTTTAAATCAAATGTGGTGGACAATAGTATTTATTTTATGAAACAGAATATAATTGTCTATCACTACTTGAGACTGGTTTTAAATTATTAACCAGAAATATTATATTATGATTTTTCTATAAATAAATACTTTATAATAATTATTCAAGTTATGAAACTAGAGATGTTTGAATGAAACAAAATTTTATTAATGGCAAAATGGACTTTGGAAAGATGAAAAGTTATGATATTTCGGGCATCAACTACCCGATGTTAAATTATGATAATATACTTTGCCATGGATTGCAAAATATAGTCTAGATGCCCAAGTAATTCATTGAGTGACAGGTTATAGTTGGCATGACATAGAGTCTAACAGTAGTTGCATATCAATTAAACACTTCGGTACATATGGTGGGCACGCCTTTATGTGTATTGCACTTCGGTGCATATGGTGGGCAAGACCTTATGTGTAATGCACTTCGATGCATATCGTGGGCATGACCTTATGTGTAAACACTACGGTGCATATATTTTACTCGAATACCCAGGGTCCTCAGGGTTTAAGTTAGGTTATGGTTTATTGGTTAATAAATGATAAACAGGCAAATAAGCTGACAAGCTTATGGGATAAGTGGCAAGTATATAGTATATTGGTAAGAAACTTTATATTCGATTATATCATGTTAAATTGTGGTAACATGGTTGGAATGCAGGTAAAGTGATCACATTACATTGAATATTATTACTCATTTATATTTATATGTTGCATTGCTTTGAATATTTATATGATTGCCTCACTAAGTGTATATTTAACGTGTGATGAGCTGAGCTTGACATCAATCACAAAGGAAATATTTATAGGTAACAATGATAACATCCTAATGTGTTCTAAAAGTTCTAGCTTGCATGTGTACGATAATGAAATTTATGTAATTCCTTAATATAGTTAGTATTAAATATAATTAATAATGTGAATAAATGTTATGGTATTAAACTATGCTTAGCAAAAATTAATTTGGGTTTTAAATCAAACGTGGTGGACAATCGTATTTATTTTATGAAACAGAACATAATTTCTATCACTTATTGAAACTGGTTTAAAATTAGTAACCAGAAATATTATATTACGATTTTTCTCTGAATAATTATTTTATAATAATTGTTCAAGATATGAAACTAGAGATGTTTGAATGAAACAAAATTTTACTCAATTCAATTAAAGAAATATTTTGAATTTTTGATGTGACATTTGTATCTCGTATTGATTCATGTATATGGGTTATGGGTGTTACATTTATCGGTATCAGAGCTACAGGTTTAGCAAATTCTAGGACTAAATCGAGCTTGTTTTGAGTTAAAAATATATATATACCATTGGGATGTCATTGCTACTGATTTGGTGATTATAAGGTTCGATTGAAGCCACTCCTTTCGTATAGAGGTGACTAAATATAGTGTATGAAAAAATGTGCGTATTCAAGGGTTTCAAGTACGTGATCGAGCAATAGGTTCAAAAATAAGCTAATAGTGATAGTGATGATGTTAACCATCATTCTACTGTTTAGTCTAGTAAGATGATGTATTAGCACAATAGAAAGTGCCAATGTTGGATTAAAGAAACCCCTCATTTATGCAGAAGTAGATTATTGATGAAAGAATGAAACATTCTGCTACAATTGATCCTAAGTTATATGTGTCTGATTAACCTTTTTGGTCTGACTCCAAGGGTGAATCGTATTTGTAGGCAGTAATTGCCTGGTAAGGATTCAACGTGTTGATTTATAATAGACTTGATAGAATTACATTTCAAATGTAAATTTTTAGAAGAAAAAATGGATTGATTTCTTTTAACACCCATCTCCCGTATACCTTTCAGTACACGAGATACGGATGTCACATCACTTTTTAAAAAAAAATTCATTTGAAAACCCGTAAAATTTTTTTTTAACTTTAACAACCACAAAGTATGGTATTCATATAAGAAAAATACTAAAACTATCACTTTAAATACATTACAGAATATTTACTTTAGTTCCATTATATGCCAACTAAGTTTTCAAAATGAATAAGATTGTCCCAATGTTACAGACGAGTCAACCTTTAATTGATGAAAGTTGTTACTGCTGCACTTCTTACTCAGCAAAACCTTGATTGTTCCCTACGCGTGAAATCAACACAATTTATAAATAAGTATTTTATGACTATTGAATGACGAATTAAATTTCATAATCCATAAGGACCAAATAATCCTTTCTTAGTTAAACCATAATTCTTTCATACAATTATCGAAATTATTCTTAGTAGGCCCAGCATACCGATCCTTCTGTATATTTTCCCCATTATTCTTTATTTTCCCTATGTATATTAAATGGGAAAAATAATATACATGTATTGTACCAAAGTTCCAATTGATCATGTATCTTTTATAATCATCCTGGGTGGCATCTTAAATACTATTAATACACCTTTTTGTATTTTCATTTGGGCTATCCTTTCATGCCCATTATGCACTATTTACGTTTTCCTTTCTGACATCCATTCATACCAACTATGCATTGTGGTACATTTTATATATATGTCATCCTTTCATACCACTTATGCACCGTTTATATCAAAATGCATTATAAATCCTTTAATATTTTACCCAAAGGCATTTAGCCATTCATCTAACTTGCATGATTGACACCTTTCTGTCAAATGCATAGCTAGGCCATTAATCTTTTACTCAAAGGTATTTAATCTTTCATGTAACTAACATTATTGACATCTTTTTGCCAAATGCACAGCTAGGTCATTAGTCTTTTACTTAAAGGTATTTAACCTTTCATTTAACTGGCATTATTGACACCTTTCTGCCAAATGCACAGCTAGGCCATTAATCTTTTACTCAAAGGTATTTAACCTTTCATCTATTTGGTATTATTGACACCTTTCTTCCAAATGCACAACTAGGCCATTAATCTTTTACTCAAAGGTATTTAACCTTTCATGTAACTAGCATCATTGAAACATTTCTCCCAAATGCACAGCTAAGCCATTAATCTTTTACTCAAAGGTATTTAACCTTTCATCTAACTGGCATTATTGACACTTTTCTGCCAAATGAACAGCTAGGCCACTAATCTTTTACTCAAATGTATTTAACCTTTCATCTAACTGATATTATTAACACCTTTCTTAAGCTTACATATCACTTAATGTTACAAGAGCAACCCAAAATTTAAAGGAAGAACTAACTAATTGAAGCTTACCTTATACTATAGAAGAGAGTAGTACCCACGTGAAGAAGAAGAAGAACAAGAGTGGAAAATGGCTTACTTTCCTCTTTTCCCCTTTTAAAATCCCTAATAGGGAATATATTTAAAAATTTATTTTCCCGCTTAAAAGACCAAACTGCCCTCTTAATTTATCTATTGTTACAAATTAATCTAAACACTATTCCAAATCATTTCTTCATCTTTTACCACTTATTCAAATAAATATTAAATTTTTGAATCTTTTCATTAAAGTTCCTGACATGATATTTGGGGTATTATAATTCTCCCCCTTAAGAAAAATTCATCCTCGAATTTAAAGACTTTATGATTTTACCACCACAATTCAGCTAGAGGAATTGTTTGGTTACAAGGTTTCTAGATTTCTCGAATCCAGATCTGCATAAGACTTTTATCAACCAAATGTGATCTTAACAAATTATATTGTGTACCTTTCATCATATAATCAATTTCTTTCATTAACTTAGGGCCAACTAGATTTTGATTTAATAAAAACATTGGCTTCATCTTTGATTCAGCTTACAGTGCCCTTTTCATTCAATACTAATTGCATATACATAGCTCATAAAATTGCCAAAGGTTTCTAACCAAGTACCTTTGCAACAACCTTGGCCTTTCCTGGAAGATAATCAATGATCACATCCTAATCCTTTACCGTATTCAATATGTATAACCACTGGTGTCTCTATTATAATCATCTTTAGCATTTCAAAACTCTATTGACCTCTTTTCCATTCTACAAAAGACATATCTTTCTTTAATAACTTGGTTAGCAGCAAAACTAACATCAAAAAGTTTTTCACTAACCTTCGATAGTAACCAGTAAGTCCTCAAAGAAATCCAAACTTCAGGATCATTCTTTGGGAGTTTCCAATTACTACAGCATGAGTTTCCTTAGGATCTATTCTTATATCGTATGCTAAAATAACCTGGCTAAACAAAACCATCTCTGCTAACCATAATTTCACATTGGTATAGTTTGGCATACAAGTTCTTCTCTCGAATAGTCTTATTTAACTGCCAAAATCTATGCATAACAGCATAGGTGTATCTTTCTTTTCACTAATCACACAAATACTTACCAAGATGAAATACTTGGGCTGATAAAACTTTGATCAATTAACTCTTATAATTGAGCCCCTAATTCTCTTGACTCAATTAAATCATTTGATACTAAATCATAGAAATATGTTCAATACCTTAATAACCATCAACCTTGAATTAAACCTCTCGATCTGGAGATACTCAGTAAATTTACCTAAAAGACATCTATAAATTCCCAATTTTATGAAATTATCAAACAATTATACTTTAATTATTTGAGTATCTATCATATTAGCTATAAAAGCTATATATATCTTTCTAAACTAATCGTCTCTAGAGACAAACAACCTATACCCAATATGATATTAACTCATCAATTGGTAATTCCATCAGATTCACCAGAAACATAGCCCCTGGAATCTTTATTAAAATGCTTACTACCTGTCTAATCACAATTGTACCATGACCCACTAGGGTTTACCATTATCATTTCACTAAAGATTGGTTCTAAAGTTATTCATTAGCTCTAACCAACTTTGTACTAATGTATGAGTGTGTAGAACCAAAGTCAACTAATAAAATTACAGGCTCATCAAAAGATGAAAAGTACCTGTTATGATCTCCGGTTCATCCCTATATATTCTGGAGACTCCCCGAGTCTCTTGTAGCTGCATAGATTCAGCTTGTCCCCTTGATATTGCCCTTCATCTACTTCTATTAGAGGCTTCCTCAGATCTTTCAGTTTGCGCCAAATGGTCCCCAATTTTCTTTGAATAGTTTCGGGCAAAGTGATTAGTCTCACCACATTGGAAGCAAGCTCCACTGATAATTCTACACACTCCCCGGTGCACTCCACCACATGTCTGACATACATTTCATTCTCCCATTTCTCTACCCGAGCTAGCAATAACCGACTGGGACTGTTTTGTTTTCTGTGAAGCTACAACAGAACCCTCTCTGTCTGTATATCTAGAACTTGAGCCCTTGTCTCTCTTAACATAATGGGGAGTTGAAGGTGTTCCAACCTTTTTCCCCAACTACAAACTCTGTTTCGTTGCTAATGTCTCCGTTTGAGCTTTCTCGATAGTTTTTCCTTGGTTAATAAGTTCTGGTAAGTTAGGCAAACTCAAAACCAACATCATTTCTTTTAATTTTGGCCTCAATCTCTCAATAAATCAATCACTCTAGGTCTTATCATTTGGGACCACCTCCATAAAAAAATGGCTCAACTTATCATACTCAGCCTCGTACTCATGTATTGCTCGATCACCTTGTTTCAAATTTAGGAACTTTAACAGCATTGCCCGTTTGAACTGTTCACCCACATACTTGTTTTTAAATTCTTCCAGGAAGAATTGTCAGGTTACTTGCTCCGGTGGTGCATACATCGTACTATTTGACCACCAAACTCGAGCTAAACATCTATGTAAAGATACAACTCCATCCAACTTTTCCCGATCCAAACAGTGAAGACTTTTGAGCATTATTATAACATCATTTAACCATAAGTCGGTCTCCATAGAACTTTCACCCTCTTCTCCCCGAAACTCTAGAGCTCCCAAACTCTTCAGCTTTTTTGGGATCAACATTCTCGGTGCTGGAGGAGCAGGGGGAGGCGGAGGAGGTTAAAAACGGGTCAATATAGCATCGAGAGCTTGTATAAAAGCTCCAAACTCTAATACCAGCATCCCTTTATGTGCAAGCACACTAGCATTTTTAGATGGGAATGGATGTTCACTATTAGTCTCGTAACTTTCACTACCAGTCCCTTCTCTCATCTCTTATTCCCCCGCTCTAAGCGAGTTCAAGGATTCTAACATCTATTAGAACATGCATAGTAATAACATTACAGTCAGTAAGGAGTGTCATCAATTACACTCTAATGACACCATATTAGTAACCTTAACAATCTTAATAGCATGTAATCTCTTTTTCTCATTTCAATTGAACTCAGTTTCGACCATGAATCGACTAAACTTATAGCTCTGATACCAATAAATATAACACCCATCTCCCATAAATCTTTCTGTACACGAGATACGGATATCACGTCACTTTTTAAAACATTTTGTCATTTAAAACCCCATAAAATTTTGTTTTAACTTTAACAACCACAAAGTATGATATTCATAGAAGCAAAATACTAAAACAATCACTTTAAATACATTACAAAATATTTACTTTAGTTTTATTACATGCCAACTATGTTTTCAAAATGAATAAGATTGTCCCAATGTTACTGACGACTCAACCTTTAATTGATGAAAGTTGTTATTGTTGCACTCCTTACTCGGCAAAACCTTGATTGTTCCCTACGCGTGAAATCAACACATGTTAAGTATTTACTTAGTGAGACATAATACTATAAAGATATCATAATTTATACATATGTATTTTATGACTATTTAATGACGAATTAAATTCCATAATCCATAAGGACCAGATAAGCATTTCTCAGTTAAACCATAATTATTTCATACAATTATCAAAATTATTCCTAGTAGGCCCGACATATCCATCCTTCTGTATATTTTCCCCATTATTCTTTATTTGCCCTGTGTACATTAAATGGGAAAAATACTATACCTGTATTGCACCAAAGTGAAAATTTATCATATATCTTTTATAATCATCCTGGGTGGCACCTTAAATATTGTTAATACACCTTTTTGTATTTTCATTTGGGGCATCCTTTCATGACCATTATGCACTGTTTACGTTTTCCTTTCTGACATCTATTCATACCAATTATGCATTGTTGTACATTTTATATATATGTCATCCTTTCATACCACTTATGCACCATTTATATCAAAATGCATTATAAATCCTTTAATATTTTACCCAAAGGCATTTAGCCTTTCATCTAACTTGCATGATTGACACCTTTCTGCCAAATGCATAGCTAGGCCATTAATCTTTTACTCAAAGGTATTTAACCTTTCATCTAACTGGCATTATTGGCACCTTTCTGCCAAATGCATAGCTGGGACATTAATCTTTTCTTTGAAAGGTACTTAACATTTCATCTAACTGGCATTATTGACACCTTTTTGCCAAATGCACAGCTAGGCCATTAATCTTTTACTCAAAGGTATTTATCCTTTCACCTAACTGGCATTATTGACACGTTTCTAGCAAATACACATCTAGGCCATTAATCGTTTACTCAAAGGTATTTAACCTTTCATCTAATTTGCATTATTGACACCTTTCTGCCAAATGCACAGCTAGGACATTAATCTTTTACTCAAAGGTATTTAACCTTTCATCTAACTGGCACTATTGACACATTTTTGCCAAATGCACAACTAGGCCATTAATCTTTTACTCAAAGGTATTTAACTTTTCATCTAACTGGCATTATTGACACATTTTTGCCAAATGCATAACTAGGCCATTAATCTTTTACTCAAAGGTATTTAACTTTTCATCTAACTGGCATTATTGATACATTTCTACCAAATGCACAACTAGGGCATTAATCTTGTACTCAAAGGTAATTAACCTTTCATCTAACTGGCATTATTGACATATTTCTTAAACTTACATATCACTTAATGTTACAAGAGCAACCCAAAATTTAAAGAAAGAACTAACTAATTGAAGTTTACCTTATACTATAGAGGAGAGCACTACCCACATGAAGAAGAAGATGAAGACGAGTGGAAAATGGCTTACTTTCTTCTTTTCCTCCTTTTAAAATCCCTAATAGAGAATATATTAAAAATTCATTTTCCCTCTTAAAACACCAAAGTGTCCTCTTAATTTATCTATTGTTACAAATTAGTCTAAACATTGTTCCAAATCATTTAGTCATCTTTTACCACTTTTTCAAGTAAATCTTAAATTTTCAAATCTTTTCAATAAAGTCCCTGACCTGATATTTGGTGTATTACATTTCTCCTATCATTTCATGGTGAATTACTCCTTAAAGCGATTGATTTTAAAGAATTCAAAAAGTTTTGAGATATTAGTGGTAGAGAAAGAGAGTAAGCTTGTTCCCTACTGGGATTTTGGTAGTAAATATTATGAGTTATTGCTATAAGGTTGTTAAGCCTTTTTAACGGATGAGGTGGACACTAAAACTTTCATAGTTAAGTTGGAAGATATTCCAACTGTTCGAGGGTATCTAAATGTGTATTTACAAAAGTTACATGGATTACCTCTAGATTGAGATGTAGAATGTAAAATAAATATGCTTCTCGGTATTACCATTTTTTTATATAGTCGTATCGAATGGCTTCGATTAAGCTTAGAGAATTAAAGGCATAGTTAGTAAAATTGTTAAGACAGGGTATTTATAGGACTAAGCATGTCATCTGGGATGCACCAGCGTTATTATGAAAAATAAAGACAAGTTTATGCAATTATGCATGGATTATCGTCTGTTACATTAGGTAAAAAAGAAGAACAAGTATCCTGTTCCGATGATTGATAATATTTTGATCGGTTAAAAGGGTGCATTGTTATCTCCTAAGTTGGATCTTCCTAAGATAGTTTTTAGAATTCGATATGAACACTATGAGTTATGATAATGTAATTTGGTTTAACGAATATTCCTGCGACACTTATGGATTGGATAAACCAAGTATTTTAGTTATACTTGGATTAATTAGTTGTAGTATTCATTGATGTTATTTTTATATGTTGTATGTTGTAAGACTAGGGAAGAATACGATGTATGTTTTTTTATAGCTCTCCCAACTATTCGGGAGAAAAATTCCATGCTAAGTTGACCAAGTGTAAATGATGGTTGTCTTAGGTTGTATTCATTGTCCATGTGGAATCAACTAAGGGGATAAGAATAAATATCAAGGAAGCACGAGATATCATCGAATAATAAATTCCAAAGAATGTTTTGGAATTTCAAAGTTTCTTGGAATTTGTTGGTTACTATCAAAGGTTCATAAAGAACTTTTCTATGATTATATTCCCTTTTACCAAGTTATTAAGGAAAGACATGTTATTCATTTGGACTTTTAAGTGCCAAGAAAAATTCAAGATATTTAAAAGAATACTAACATAAGCTCAAAGATTGGTATAATTAGAATCTGAAAAAATATTATGTGAATTATAGTAAAGCGTCTCATAATGGTTTGGGATGTGTGTTCGTACAAGAGGAAAAGTTTTAGTTCATGCTTAAAAGCAACTATAGAATCATGAAATAAATTATCTGACTCATGATCTCGAGTTGGCAATAGTTGTGTTTACTTTGTTGATATAACATCACTATCTACATGGTGAGTGACACTATATATATACGAATCTCAAAAGTCAAAAGTATGTGTTGGCTTGAACGAGTGAAAAGAAAGGAAATGGATTGAATTCCTTACAGATTGACGACGTACATATCAACTGTAAATAGGAAAGGCTAATGTGGTGGCTGATACGATAAAGTATAAAGACATTTCTATTCTGAGAGTTTTGAATGCGTGATTGTCTTTAAAGAAAAATAGTGTTTTGATTGTATAATTAAATTTAAAGCCTATGTTTCTAGATCGAATAAAGGGTCATCAGAGAAAAGATGAAAATTGTCGTGCTTGTCAAAGATAGAACAAGCAGAAAAAGGTGAAACTAAAGAATTTAAGGTTAAGTCTGATGAATGTTTATATTATAGAGGAAAGAGTTTTGACGCATGTATGAAAAAAAGTTACCATCGAGCTTGTTTCTAAATGGCTGACATATCAGTGAGTTAAAGTAAAGCATCAAGTGCCTTCTGAATTATTGTAAATAATTTTTATCCCTTAGTGGGAATAGTAACGAGTTACAATGGACCTTGTAATGGGAAAATATCATTTAATATAATCTTAAGATAGTTATTGATCGACAAAAGTCTTGTGCAAACTTGAAAAGAAAAGAGATTGAATACCATGAAGGTGATAAAGAAGTATTTCTTAAATTATCACCTTGGAAAAAAAGTATTATAGTTTAGACGCAAAGGGAAGTTGAGACCGAGATTTATTGGACCTTATAATATAATTAAAAAAAAGAAAAGAAAGTTGGATCAATGACTTACTAGCTAAAATTTCCTTCGGTAATGGACAAGATCCATAATGTTTTTCATGTGTCGATGCTCAGGAAGCATCAATCAGATCATTGGCGTATTATCATCCCACAAGAAATAGAGATTCTGTAAGATTTGAATTATGAAAAAGAACCAGTACTTATTATAATTCGACAGAGAAATCAAAGGTCGAGAAAGCTAATAAAAAAAAGAATAGGGTAAGAAAAAGCAATATCCTTATTTATTTACATCAAGTACGTAATGAAAATTAGAGGATAAATTTTCTTAAGGGGGATATTGTAATATCCTAAAATTTTGGTTAGTGACCAAAATGTAAATTTTGAATGTTTGGTGGTCAAAGTAGACAATTAGTAAAATATTAAGGACCTAAGAGATAATTTTCCCAAAAAGAATTTTTATTCCATGAATGGATAGTTTACTCTTGAGAGTGGGGTTTTATTGAAATCAGATTCTTGATCTGAAAATTGTGTTATAAATTAGAAAATGATAAAGTACGGTAAAAATTCTGTAGATCGGATAGAATAGAAATTTTGAGAAATTTTAAAGGATGATAAATTAAGCTTAGAAATATTATTTCCACATTTTAAAATTATGAAAAATAATATGGATCATTTGATTTGAAGATTTATTTACATGTTTAATTTGAATCATTGGATCAAAGTTGCAAGATTGCAATTTTTGGAAAATTACTTGGTAAAATTGGAAAAGGATAAAACATTTTGTTCATATTTGACTTTGGAAAGATGATAAGGTTTTGTGGCTTGGTATTATTGTAAATATCAAGTTCCATTAATGGCAAAATGGACATTTCTCATTAAATGAATTTTTTATTAATTTAAGCTTAAATAAAGGTTAAATTAACATGAAATTCATTAGAAATTTCATGAAAACTTAGTCATTTTCAGCCAACATTTCGTGCTTCCCATTAACAAGGTAAGAGAATTTTTATTTTTCATTTTTGAGCAATTTCTTTTAGATTTTGGATCATGTCGTGAAATAAAAATTTGTTCTATTCAAAAAATGTTAACATTTGGTACCATTATTGTTTACTAATTTGGTTTGTGTTCAAATATTTCAAATTCTAGGGTTTATGGAATTGACGAAGGATTTTGATGTTATTGAGGTTGTAGAATCATTTCCAGGAATAATTGATGATTAAAATCACTTGTACATGATCATATGAACATATAAAGTTTCGGACAAAACCTAGCCTTAGCGAAATGATGTGTTTTGATGAAATTAAGTTAAGGCTTTGATTGTAGAGATTGTATAAGGTTGAATCGAAGTTGATTTCATGCTTGAATCGAATCAAAATCGAGCAAAATCATGAAAACCCTAGTGTTGGAACTTTGAAGTATTCGTCCTTGGCTTAAATGGAAGATAAAAATTTTGGAAAAATTATTCAAGGACTGAAAATGATGTAAGAAGTATTCTACAAGCCTTAGAAAATTTTAGGGACTATTTTGTAATTTTTTAAAAGTTGGGGGACCAAAATGACAATTTTAGAAAAGTTATGGATTGTTATGTAATTGTTCAATATTTGATGTACTATTCTGTAAATTAATGTTTGAATGTTGAAATTGAATTTAGGATGTGAAATTGGATTATCTTGGAAAACTTGTAAAAGTTTAGGTTTAAATCACAAATATGAAAAGGTTGGGAGCTTAAGTGAAAATGTTATGTGAAGTTGGGATAAAATTGAACTTGAATGGTCAATTGAAAGTATCAAGGTCAAAATTTATGTTGTGACAGGGAAATTATATCGAATAATAGTCGAACAAATTGTTAGGAATTTATTTTCCAAAGTAAGTCTATGTTTGTAAGATTCTAAGATTTGGTTTGAATTTGTATATTTTTTGTAATGATGCTTATTTAGATTTTGTGCTTGAAATCAAGATCAAGCAATATCAAAGCTAATGAAAATCTTAAGGATGGAATGTGAAATCCTAAGGGATGTTTGCAAGCTAAGGACACCAGGTGAGTGCATATTCAATTTGTACTTCTGTTATCGAACAATCATTGGCTTGCGATGAGCCAGTGACGGAGTTACTATGGTAATAAGTGACTCCTAAAATGTTATGTGATTTGTGACACATGCATATATGTTCATTTGGTGAGCTAATAGAATTAGTAAACAAGTTGAAAATGCAAATTGGGGAAACCTGCTTAGAATTTTTTTCTATATTGTAAGTTTAGAAAATTACCATAAATTCTAAAATATATTATTAGAGAATGATTTTTATACCTTTGGAGTAGCATACAAGTCTAATTTTGTTTAGAACAAACATAAATGGATTTCGAAGTGTATACCAAAATATATGAATTTTTAACCAATGATATGACAGAAAACGGGCCAACAAATTCTGCTCAAAACAGATTATGTCGGTCAACTTTGAAAATTTACCATAAATTGTACAAATCGAACTAGAAGGATTTCCTTATATGGATAGATTTGTATTTGAGTTATTTTATGTTGGTATAAACAAAATAATTTTTAGTGTGTATATTAATACAAAATAATATTTCTTTAAAGGTAGTACAAACTGCCAGAAATGATATTATGACAAATTTTTGGATTTAACCAAATTAAAAGAAAATGATCAAGTTAAAACTTAGTGAGGATTATATTTTGACTTTTCTATAATTTCAAAGTGAGTACAATTCATAAATAAAATTATACATGGATGTTTTATACATCATTGGGTATGACTTGCGATAAGTCTACCTTGTTTATATTGGCATGATGTTTATTTCATATCTCATATATTTGACATATTCTAAATATGTCAGAGGTTGAATATAAAATGCATTGATCACTGATCGTTACATATGATGTTTATCATGAACATATATGATATTTATCATGAATGATATTTCGAGTATGAACTTTGCCATGGGTGGAAAAAATAGACTATTGAGGGACAAGGTATAGTTGGCATGCCATAGAGTCTAGCAATAGTTGCATATCGATTAAGCACTTTGGTGCATATGTAGGGCACGACCTTATGTGTAATGCACTTCGGTCCATATGGTGAGCTCAACCTTATGTGTAATGCACTTTAGTGCATATGGTGGGTACGACCTTATGTGTAAGCACTACAGTGCATATATTTGACTCAAATACCTAGGGTTCTCAGGGTTTTAATTGGGCTATGGTTTATTGGTTAATAAATGATAAACATGCAAATAAGCTTACGAGGATAAATGGCAAGTATATTGATAAGAAAGTTTATATCCGGATATATGATGTTAAATTATGGTAACATGGTTAGAATGCAAGTAAAGTGATCACATTGCATTGAATATTATTACTCATTTATATTTATATGTTGCATTGCTTTGAATATTTATATGATTACCTCACTAAGTGTATACTTAACGTGTGATGATTTTCACGTGTAGGAAAAAGAAAGAAAAGGAGTAAGGAGTTGAGTTTGGCATCAATCACCAAGGAAATATTTATAGGTAACAATGATGACATCCTACTGCGTTCTAAAATTTCTAGGTGCCATGTATACGAGAATGAAATGTTTGTAATTTATTAATATAGTATGTATTAAATATAATTAGTAGTATGAATAAATATTATGATATTAAACTATGCTTAAAAAATTAATTTGGGTTTTAAATCAAACATGGTGGATAGTCGTATTTATTTTATGAAAGAGAACATAATTGTCTATCACTACTTGAAACAAGTTTTAAATTAGTAACCAGAAATATTATATTATGATTTTTCTCTAAATAATTATTTTATAATAATTGTTCAAGTTATGAAACTAGAGATGTTTGAATGAAACAAAATTTTACTCAGTTTAATTAAAGAAATGTTTTAAATTTCTGATGTGACATTTGTAACTTGTATTGGTTCAATGTGACATATGCAACTCGTATTGGTTCACGTATATGGGTTATGGGTGTTACATACCCGAGGGTAGGCTATTGGCCTACACTTCTCATGTTTGTACAAGTGTGTTCCTACTGGTGTTATAGTATTGTTTTAAAAATATGTCTAAAACCTTTTAAATTTATGATTTTTATTAAATATTCTGATTTCATAACATCTATTTTACCACATACTTTGATATATGATATTTGATTTACTGTATATTTCTAGCATGATCTCTGGTTATCGTATTCTACATCTAATTCTGAAAAATGTAATGTTTTCATGTTTTAAAGAATTAAACCACTATTTTCACTAAGATACATGCATGTTTACTATCATTGGGGGTATGATTGAAGGAAGTATTTCAATCTAAGTCTATGACTTGTAAGACCTTACCGTATGTTTATTTGTTTTCTTCACATGGTAAATCCTTACTGTAGGCCCTTATGCTATCAGTATAAGGTCCTTACCAGGTGTACATGTGGGTATATAGTTCATGTGAATCTACATGTTTTGGTGTTTGGATAGGGGTAATGTACATGTTTTCAAAACCTATTTTATATTTCATTTTTACCGAATATTTTATCTTTACGTTTTATACACCACAAGGAGCACACTGGGCTTTTTAGCTCATTCCTTCATTGTAATACCCCGAAATTTGAGTCAGTAGTTTGGGTCAACCCGAGATCTTTAAGTCAAGCCAATTAGACATCCCAAGGTAGTTGGACCAAGTTATATAGGTATTAGGCTTAAGTAAGGCCCAAGAGTTAAGCGTAAAGTGATGGTTTTAAGTATAGGTAAAAAGGAGAGGGACCAAAAATGTAGTTTGCCCATAATTGGTTTTAAGGGTTATAAACCCCATTATTTAGCTAGATTTCACAGGAACATTCCACCAAAAATATCTCTTATTTTTCCTATTCTATTCTCCTTTCTTTTTCATTCCCAATATAAAACAAAAAGATAGAAGTTTCTTGAATCCCAAACCTAGTTTGAAGAAACCAAGGTAAGAATCATATTCCTCATCCCATAAGCTTCATTTCAAGCCCTTAATCGTTCATTTTGCGTAAGCTTTTAGAAAATGAGTTTTTGGGAGTTGAGAAAAATCAAGTGTTTTAATCTTGTTTTTGGATAGATTTGAGTTGTAGGATTTGTATTTAAGCTTAATCTAACCTCTAGTTGAGTATTAATCTGTTTCTTTGCTTGGTTTAGTTAAAGAGGTGAAAAAGAGTCTCAAAGAAAATGATGAAGGTAAGGCAAATCCTAGTTGATTCAATAGGAGTTTTGCATCCAAAAAGGCCAGGTACACACTTATAGCTTTCTCATACCAAATATATATCATGTAAAGTTAAGTTTAAAGCATTTTTAGCAATTTCCATGGTAGATTGTTCTTTTGATGTTATAAGCATATTAATAAGCCTATATTATGACCCTTTTTGATCAAATAAAACTTTAAGCATATTTGGGGACCTTACTAAGGTCTTTGGGATTGAGAAATAGAGTTTTTCGTACTTGTTTTATGACTTCTGCAGGTAGAGTATCGATACTATAAGGATAATATCAATACTTTTTATTCGTTTTGGGCAAATTTGTGAGTTTCTGGGCAAGAGTATCGATACTCTTTCAAGAGTATTGAAACTTTGAGTCATAGTTTCGAAACTCTCAGAAACCTTCGAAACTGGGAAGAACATAATGTTTAAAAGTATTGGTACTTATATAAAGTATCAAAAAAATTTCAGAAGTATCGATACCCTTGGGCTAGTATCGATACTTTCAGTTTGTTTTGGGGAAAATGTTCCTTTTTTAGGGAATTAGACTCGAGGAACCCCAACACTTCCTTTTATCATCAAATAAGACTACAAGTGATAATGATAAGAAAGTTTAATTCAAACATAGAAATAGGAATAGAGTAAGATCAAATAATACTAGCCTTTTTTGAATGCTTGAAAAACGACCAGGACACCCGAGTTCGGATATATCCATAGGGAGTATGCAAGGCACTAAGCTAACTAGTTAGGGCGCAAGTTCCGACAGTGAATGAGTAGGCTAGTCGAGAGTCTAGTGTCTGATGCAGAGATTCCAGGGGCCACATTCTCGATAGGTAGAGGAGTGTATGAGCTCTGAGATGCATAACCCTCAACCACACCATGATGACTACCATAGATTAAAGAGTGAGTATACAAGTATACTTACTAAAGCAATACAGAAAAGACTAGCAGCCAGATAGCAGTAGACTTGATAGCTTGAGCATTTTAGTGATGAACTTTTAGTTGTTAGTGTGGTGTTGAGCTAGTTAGCTCAGCCTTCGGATGATTCCTGGGCATGTTAGTAGATCCAGCAGTTGAGAAGCTTTAGAGAGACCGGGTTCCAAATCCAGTGCAGAGCAGAGTACGTCACAAGTTTCTTAAATGGCATGTATATTCATGAATTCAGTTGTATTGAGTTGTAAAGTCAGTTAAGAGTTAGTATGTAGGTATCTATATATTTTAAGAGCTCTCCGTTATAACAAGTTTTTATTATATTATTTTATGGTGGGTTTTATTAAAATGGTTTCCTTAATGTAAGAGAAGTGGAACAGAATAAGTTGGTTAGCCACTTTGGTGGTTCTGTGTGGCATCCTACATCGGTCGACTGTGTGTCATATTAGTCTAGGGTGTTACATTTAATGGTATTAGAGTAGAGGTTTAGGCATTTCTAGGACCCGCGGGTTAGTGTCCATAAAGAGTTTATGAGTATACATGCCCTAAAGAGTTATGTTGTACTTCTGCATCTGTAATAGTATAGAGCCTGCCATAGTAGAGAGGGTAGACATGAGTTTAGAGTTTTCCTAGAAGATATTTTAGCGATGAGAGTTCCAAGAGTTTTGATGGGTTAAGCTTAGAAAGAAAGATAAGAATAAGATAGTAAAGTTTAATGAGAAGTCAAAAGTTTAATGTTTATATCGGCCATTAGGGCACAGAAGGTTTTCTCTAGTGTAGGTTTCATAGAGAAACAATAAGGTCGAGAAACCATTTGGTTAGTGTAGATGAGTATTAGATTAGAGTTGCGCAGCAGAAGCATAGAAGTTGATTTTAGTATAAGTTTTGGCAAGTGCCATCAGGTGTCAAAGTTCTCTTTTCCCAGTAGATAACGAGGTTAGTAAAGAAATTTTGGCGTTAACAGTGAGTTATGGAGTGTTTTAAGGACTCTTCTATCCGTTATGACCTAGTTCAAGAGAGAGAGTTTCAGTCGATGCTTTTAAAATAGGAGTTTAAGTGTTCAGCCCTCAGAGTTAGATGTTCTAGTGGTCAAGACCTATCATAGATGCCCAGTAGAGTTTCAAAGTAAAACGTTTCTCTAGGAAAATTTCGATGATGAAATTTCTTGTAGGAGGGGGAGTTGTAATACCCCAAAACCCAAGTCAGTAGTTTGGGTCAACCCGATACCTTTAATTCAAGCCAATTAGACTTCCCAAGGTAGTTGGACCAAGTTATATATGTATTGGGCTTAAGTAAGGCCCAAGAGTTAAGGGTAAGTTATGGTTTTAAGTAGAGGTAAAAAGGAGAGGGAACAAAAATGTAGTTTACCCATAATTGGTTTTAAAGGTTATAAACCCCATTATTTAGCTAGATTTCATGGGAACCTTCCACCAAAAATATCTCCCATCTTTCCTCTCCTCTTTTTCTTTCTTCTTCCATCCCAAGAGAAAACAAAAAGATATAAGTTTCTTGAATCCCAAACCTAGTTTGAAGAAACCAATGTAAGAATCATATTCCTCATCCCTTAAGCTTCCTTTCAAGCCCTTAATCTTTAGTTTTGGGTAAGATTTTAGAAAATGGATTTTTGGAAGTTGAGAGAAGTCAAGTGTTTTAAGCTTGTTTTTGGATAGATTTGAGTTGTAGGATTTTTATTTAAGCTTAATCTAGCCTCTAGTTGAGTACTAATCCATTTCCTTGCTTGGTTTAGTTAAAAATGTTAAAAAGATTTTCAAAGCAAATGATGAAGGTAAGGTAAATCCAAGTTGATTCAAGAGGAATTTAGCAACCAAGAAGGCCATGTAACACGCTCATAGCTTTCTCATACCAAGTGTATATCATGGAAAGTTAAGATATATTAGAAAGTTAAGTTTAAAGCATGTTTAGCAATTTCCATGGTAGATTGTTCTTTTGATGTTATAAGCATGTTAATAAGCTTCTATTATGACCATGTTGCTCAATTAAAAGTTTAAGCATGTTTGGTGACCTCACTAAGGTCTTTGGGATTGAGAAATAGAGTTTTTCATAATTGTTTTATGACTTCTGCAGGTAGAGTATCGAAACCATAAGGATAGTATTGATACTTGTTCTTTATTTTAGGCAAATTTACTAGTTTCTAGGCAAGAGTATCGAAACTTTGGGTCATAGTTTCGAAACTCCCATAAATTTTCGATATTGTGCAAAACAGAATGTTTGAAATATCGATACTTATATAAAGTATCAAAATATTTGTAGGAGTGTCAATACTATTGGGATAGTATCAATAATTTCAGTCTGTTTTGGGCAAAAAAGTCAGATTTTAAGAGAATTAGACTCGAGGTACCCCAACACTTCTTTTATCATCAAATAAGACTACAAGTGAGAAAGATAAGCAAGTTTAATTCAAATGTAGAAACAAGAATAGAGTAAGATCAAATAATACGATCTTTGTTTGAATGATTAGGAAACGGCCAAGACACCCGAGTTCCTTTAGAAAAGATAGCAGATTCGAAATTATATATTCAACTCGAATATATCCTTAGAGAGTACGCAAGGCATTTTAAGCTGACTAGTTTGGGAGCAAGGTCCAATACTCAAGGAATGGGCTAGTCGAGAGTGTGGTGTCCGATGCAGAGATTCTAGGGGCCATATTCTCGGTAGACTAGAGGGTTGTGCGAGCTCCAAGATGTAGAACCCTCTGTCGCACCATAATTCCTACCATAGATTAGATAGTGTATACAAGTATACTCAATAAAGCAGTACAAAACATACCAATAGACCATATAGCAGTAGACTTGATAGCTTGAACATTTCAGTGATAAACTTTTAGTATATTGTAGTTGTTAGTGAGGCGTTGAGCTAGTTAACTCAGCCTTCAGATGTTTTTGTGGGCAAATTAGTAGATCCAGTAGCTGATAAGCTTTAGAGAGACTGAGGTCCAAATCCATTGCAGAAAAAAGTACATCACAAGTTTCTAAAATGGCATATATATTCATAAATCCATTTGTATTGAGTTGTAAAGTCAGTTAAGAGTTAGTATGTAGGTATCTATATATTTTGAGAGTTTTTCGTTGTAACAAGTTTTTATTATATCATTTTATGGTTGGTTTTGTTAAAATAATTGCCTTAAAGTCATAGAAGTATAAGAGAATAAGTTGATTAACCACTTCGGTGGTTCCGTGTGGCATCCTACATCGATCGACTGTGTGTCCTACTGGTCTAGGGTGTTACATTAATTTTCAACTTTTCAGATATTATCCGACAGTAGACTAGCAGACTTGGCATCAAAAGGATCGATCATTCTCCATTTTTGTACTACTGTACATTTTCTTATGCCTATCTATGTTATATTTTGGTGACACGTGTTTTACTACTGCTTATGTATTTGTATTACCAATATTTTGTTCTGAACATTTTTCATACTAACCTCTGATTATATATATAGTTTCACCCTATGTATTTATGTATTTCATCGTTATTCGTATTTTATTCACTGAAATGAATTTTAAGTGTATTTTGAATACGGAAATGATTTTTGTATACGACATATGATCGTCTAGATTCGGTCAAAACTTCCAGGTCGGGTCTAGGGGTTACTATTTTCTTCTCTTCTATTTTGGTCACTAAACTCTAAAAATTTTAACTTTCGTAAATCCTGAAGACTTTAGGGACTAAGGTTGTAGTTAACCCATTTTATTTTAAGGGTAAACTACATAAATGATCACTTTTGTTTCGGAGATAAATTAGTAATCATAGATAAAATATCAATTTACCCTTTTTTCCATATGTTTTCTTCACCAAAACCTATATTCTCTGTCGCAGTGGTTCCACTACTTCTTATGCTTCATCTCTAAACCATTGCTTCAACAATTAATAGTTGATAGTTTCAAGTCAAGATTTTTCATCTCTAAACCATCGCCAATTGAGTCGTCACCGGTATCGATGAGATCCAAGTTAGTGTTATTGGCAACAGAGCATTGAAAATAACTAGAAATGTCGACATATATAGGAAATGAATCCTGTAAAATCTTCACAAGAGATAAGTAAAACACCCTTGGAACAATGTGAGCTTCACAATGGCTAATAATACACTTATGACCACGTGATCGAGAACTTGAGCACATTGGTTTCGGGTCGATTTCAAAATTGGTAACATTCCTAGAACATGATCCATTACCCCTTGAATCCAAAGTGATCAGATAATACAAAAGCCATAAAAACACCATTAGTTCGAATATGAAGTTCACCAATCCAGTTGCACCTGAAACGATGAGGATTAACATGAAAAACAATATATTTACATTGGCTGCCAACACCGTTAAACAACTTGAAAGAAGCCTCTTCGTTGAATCCAAGCTTTGAAGCATAAACTCTTTGATTTTGGCTAACAAATCGTTATTAACCATCAAAGACCTGAGTTTCCTATATATGCCATTGATGTCTCTATAAATGGATTTCCAGTCTCTTATTTTCACTTTTGATTGAATGCTATGAAGGGTCTCGTACACATGTCTTTTGCAATAGACTTTTTCATTATTAATGGCGGAAATTGTTAATGTAAGCACGAAATACATCTTGAAACCATCGACAATCTCTATCACGAGTGAGAAAATGCGACAGCGACTCTGTTGAAGTTAGCTTGCTACGGAGGCGAGAATGAGAGGAAAAAAGTTAGAGAAATGGGGTAAAATGGGTTAACTACGACTTTAGTCCCTGAAGTCTCTAAGATTTTCATTACTGAAGACTTTTAGAGTTTTATAATCAAAATAGAAGAGAAGAAAATAGTTGAGTGATGAATGGTGTAATTTACTAGGTTTATAATAGTTGGAATTATCGGAGCCATTGGTCATTGACGGAAACAGTTGGTCAAAAGATCACATTGGGTTCTTTTTTCAAGTTGGATAGTCACATTGATCCAAAAAATAAGATGAGGCCACATTGGCTTTTTTTGGAAAGTCCATTGACCTCATGTTCCTTTTTGCCATCTTTTTATTATATATATTTACACACACAAAATTATCTTGCATGATTACAAGATTGTATATGTTCAAAAAAATTTAGTCTATTAATTACATGCAAACACAACCATTCAAACTCAAATCAACAACATTTTTTTATCATTAAAATCACTCAATAACTTCTATACTATACAAATTTGGATGAATTAATATTCTACTTTTAGAAAAATATATATTCAATCCAAAGGAAATCTTTTTATACCATCCTTTAAATGATTTGACATATTTTTAATTAAAAATTATATTAAATCTGCTAAATTGGATCAATATTAAAATTTTAAATTAAATATTGATAAAATCAAATTTTATTAAGATTGTATGAAGCTTAATCCGCTTTTATCTTCGGGGACTAACACATAGTTTTAAGTGAATTTTTTATCATTAAAATACTCAATAACTTATATAGTATACAAATTTTGATGACTTAATATTCTACTTTTATAAAATTATATTTTCAATCCAAAGGAAATCTTTTTATATTATCCTTTAAATGATTTGACATATTTTTAATTAAAAATTATATTAAATCTGATATATTAGATCAATATTAAAATTTTATTAAGATTGTATGAAGTTTAATCCACTTTTATCTTTAGGGACAAACACATAGTTTTATATTAAGGGATAAATTTCTAAATTTTGAAAAGGTGACGAAGTTATAAAATTCTAGAAGAACGAAAATATATTGTCAATAAAAAATATAAAATTTATGATAATTTAAACTTTTCCAAAAGACCACTATCCTCAACTATCTCCCTTCTATCCATCTCTACTTATCTCCTTGGATATAAGGGTCTATTTTTTTTTTGTATAACCACTGGTATCCGATCTATTAATCGACTAATCTGGATCGGATATTATAGAGGCAATGGTAACCCTCACAACTCAGTTTGTTCTATTTGGTATGGCCAAAATTCGAACCCCTAATTTTGCTTAACGGATCTAGGGTCTCGTCCCATAAAACCAACTAGTTGTTGGTATATAATGGTCTATTTAATAAGGGTAAAAAAAACTTAAGAATTTGATTTTTTATTTTTCCGTGTTTAATAAGTGTAAAATATGTGAGTCAACGTACTTTGTTTTTAAGTCAAACTTTTGCCTTAATATACTTGGTAGTTACCATCTCATTTTTGGTAAACATTAATTTTATCATCTTCTTCAGTCCTAAACTGCTCCAGTTTCTTCAACTTTGAGCTGTCAATCTTTCTGATATCGCTTATGACATTAATATAGACGTCTTCCAATGTGAGCATATTATCTGTTTATTTTTTTGTAACAATTTTTCTTCTTTTCTAGTTCACTCATACTCTGCAAAGTTTTAAAATTTATTTTGTTTTCTTACATTTTCGTACTCTCCGATTGAAAATTTTTGTATAAGGAAAATGAAAAAATAATAATAAAAAACTGGAATGCCTACTTACCAAGATGTGGCTTGAAATCAACAAATGTACACGAAAGGAATGGTGTCTACAGAAACACACGGGCGCAGGTAGGCCTGGGCCTACCTAGGCCTTGGTCTATGCTCAATAGAATTTATTTTATATTTTTATTATATTTAATTTTAAATTTTAATTTTATTAAATCAAAATTAAGTTAATAAGAGTCCTATTTTATTTCAAGTTTAACTAAAATTTTACCTCTTTAAAATCTTAAATAAAGAGTTGTTTGCTTCTAATTTATATGATATGATGCTATCTTTGTCTTATTTTTTTATTTTTAGTATGTACTTTTTAAATTTAAAGAATTCTTTTAAAATCACGAAAGTAGTCGAATATTTTTACTTGACATTTTGAGTTTTTTTATCTTATTCTACAGTTTTTTTTAATTTTTTTTGGTTTATTTATATTTTGTTCTTTAACTACTTATGAACTTGTGATTTTATTAGTTGTTTGTTTAACAATTTTTTAATATTAACTACAAGATTATAATAAAAATTTAAAAGATACTTCTAGTATCCTATTTTATTCAATTAAAATTATTTAGTATATTTTATCTCGGTCGTAAATGAAATATTATATTTTAAAATATGTATTTCTTACATAAATTTTAAAGTTTTTTTTAGAACTTTTAGTTATACTAGTTTTAATTATTATTAAAATTTTAAATTGAAAGATTAATATGTAATTGGCCCAGTCAATAATATTTTTTTGGATTTGTCACGTAAGATTCAGTTGAGAGAATTGATGATTCCATATTTAAGAAAATAAGCTTCGCTTGATACCCACCATGAATGGGAAGAAGCCGAAGAGGTATTTTTCAAAGGGGTTTCAGCTATGTCAAGCGAACTGGCCAACCTAACTAGATCGTCAGAAGAAAGAGTTTACTATATGATTTTAGAACAGACAAATTTGGTTAATCAACAAAAGGGGAAAAGAGCTTTGACTTTGGAGATGGAAAAACTGATTGATTCGCTAATTGAGATCTCTTGAACGAAGCTTACGATCGTTGTAATGATGTTTGTGCTGAGTATACTAAGAGTTTCTGTTTGCGTACTTTGCTTCCGCTTCTATTTTGCCCACTTTTTCCAGTTTCAACTTGGGATTTACTTGTTTTTGATTGTCAAGTTGATGATTACAATTTTATTATTATATAATTTTTATAAGTTCATACATATTTGACCCTTGTTTTATTTATTTAGTGATTCCCTTCTTCTTTTTGAAATATATATAAACCTTTGTTTTACCCCTAGGAATTTGATTGTTTGATTACCGAGAAAAGGGTGAGAGAACTGAAATGAAAATTCATATTTATCAACCTCTGTAACACCTTAGAAATAATTTTAATATGAAACAAGAGAGTTGGAGAGTCGTGCAGTTTTTCAGTATGTATGGTGGTTGGCTTTCCAAGTACATTACTTATTATCCTAAAGATACGAGACCAAAATACAAATGCTACGATTCGATGTAATTTCCATGTTGTTGTTATCCTAAAGAGATGCAGTTTTCAACGTTTGATCAAACAAAGAATAATCTTAAACAAAAAAGATAACTTTAAGTAGTAATTATCAAACACTCTGTAACACTCAACCTAAGATACGAGAACAAAATACAAATGCTACGATTCGATGTAATTTCCATGTTCATGTTATCCTAAAGAGATGCAGTTTTCAACGTTTGATCAAACAAAGAATAATCTTAAACAAAAACGATAACTTTAAGGTGTTTTTATATGTTGGTCGACTCATTGATTCGAGTCACCTGCATCGCTTCTGTCTTTCAAGTTCAACATTTAGAAAGATAGTGTAGTAACATTCAGGTGTTTTTATATGTCTAATCTGGTTGATACATGCAGCCACCCTCAAGTAAGCCCAGGGTCTAAGTCTTAGCTTTTGGACTTATCTTATTCTCTGACTGTAGCCTCATTTGCATTGAAAAGAAAACCATTTGTGTCCTATATTATTTTGTCTCTTCCTTGTTCTTCAAGCATTTTTGTCTGACACTCTTCAAACATTTGCATGAGTATATGACCCTCAAAGTACATGAAAAACACATGTTGGAGACATATAGTTAAATAATATTGTTGTTTAAGATCGTGTATTACTAGTTATATTTTAGTTTGTCGATCAAGTTTACACATTATAATATTATATTTAAATTTTATCTGATATAATTTTATAGCAATCAATTAACTTAAAAATTATAATAATAAAATAATAAAATTTAGTTTTATAAAAGATAGAATCTAAAAATTTATTTTCAAGAAAATTTATCAAATATTGAAAAAAATATTTACATAACATGATTCAAACATAGAAAAATAATTTTCAAATTTTATTTTTTAAAAATATGATTTACTTTTTATAATTCATTTTTTAAAAATATTTTCAACCTATCAAACATACACTAAGCGAAAGCGTAGCACTAAAAGACAAAGTAGAAATAGAGGTCTGCAACTTGGGAAAGAAGGAAAAATAAATAAAATAAAATAATAAGTATGGAATTAAGAAGGTGGGAAGAAATTAAATGAGGGCAAATCCTACATATTATGAATTCAGTGACAATGATGTTTTCTAGTCATATTCATGTTCCATCTCTTTTTTCCTAATCGTTTTATTGCTAAGGACGGCGGTGACTACTTGATGAATGTATTTGTATCATTAATTTCAAGACCATTTAATTTTAGAACTTTTATATTTGACGAAACGATTTGCCACATCTTATTAGAAAAGGGACTTGTAATATTAATGTATAAAGTAGGTTAGTTCATTATTCCACTCCAACCACAACTCACTGTTCAACTCATTAACTACTGTTAGTTTTGATCTTCTCTTACGTATTTGAAAATTAAGGGTTAACTATCTGATTGATCACTCAACTTTAAAGGTGTTAATGTTTTGGTCACCCAAAGTAAAATCCTTTCAACTTAGTCATTATCATTAAAAAAAATTATCATTTTAATCTCCCAAGCATTTCCAAAAAGATGTTAACATTTTGATCACCCAACTTTTGAACACTAACATTTTGTTCATTCAAATAAATGTTTTTGATATTTTAACTATTCAACTATAAAATATCTTAATAAACATTGACATGGCAGAAATCAAATTACTTTAGTGGATAAAGGAAATTTGTTATTCCTAAAGGTTCGAAACTACTTTACTGCAGAGTATTTAAAGTGTTCATTGTCAAATAATTGAAAGTTTTTAGAACAAATATTGTCACTTGTAAACACACTAGATTAATAAATTAAAAAAAAGACCGTCCGTTACTCATCATTATTACTTTATAACCCTCAAAAGACTAAAAGGGTTCAAGTTTTTTATACCCTCAACATTTGGGCCAGAATTGAGTTTGGAAAATATCTTGGTTTTCTTATGTATGCTCAACAATTGTATGAAATATTCATATTTTCATTGTATTATTGACAAGGCAAAGACTAAACTTAGAGGATGAAAGGCTTCACTCCTCTCGTCTTCAGGTAGTATAGCCCTTATCCACTCTACCATGGCCTCATTTCCAAATTACCATATACAATATCGGCTTCTACCTGTAGGCACAAAGAACAACTCACCTTTATCAACGAGCTCTAAGTTTATGGAAGGAAAGGGGAACTAACACCTTTTTCTTTGTGCTACCATATGAATAATTTGATAGTTTTTGCAGTATTCCCTTTAAAATAATATTGCCAATATCATTATCAAACTTGATGCGTTTGTTGTTATCAGCCTTTTTTTAATTAAAAAATGAGCCAAAGTGATTACATTAGGCATGTCCCAGACAGAAATATGGGAACTCGCATAAGAAGAGCAGCAACAGATGGAGTTACGGAGTCCTGCATAGTCAGCAAGTCAGAGCTATAGCCTTCGACCTTCGCCAAAGAATCTGCTATTATCTCACGAACAAGGGAGAGATGGGAAGATTCTTTATATACCCTTCCTAAGGGATGTTCCCTCTGAGAGTGGGATTCAATGCCCTTATCTCGTCTTCACTCCCATTCACGACTGCATGACTGTCCTAGAACGATTAACCCACTACAAGATTCAGCAAAGATTAGGGAAGACAATTCGATGTGTGCATGCTCTGGCGGAGTGATTTAGTTTATCCTTTTGATATGGATACTACAATTTTTGTAATATTCTTGTTAAATGTAACCATCATTCGAGCTGATGCTGATGGAGAAATTCTGCATCGCAACACTTACGATGGTTGATGCTTACTTTTTCTCTTTTGTTGATAAAAATAGAGAAATGCATTAAATGTAAAAAAAAGATAGAATTACGTTAGAGGTCACTAAACCACGTTTAAATGATAATTTTGGTCATTGAATTTAATACATTGTTATAAAATAAAGATTAAATTCAACAAATTATTATAAAGTATTATTAAATTAATCAATTTTTTTACAAAATGATCATTAAATTTATTAATTTTTTACAACAATTATAAAGTTATAATGATTATTTTATTATAATTGAATACGTTTAATAATTAATTTATAAATTTTAAAAGTTTGGTGATAAAACAATTATTTGAATATATTACATTGAGTGTATTTTTCTTTAAAATATTACTTGGGTAAATTACATGTTTAGTACTTAAATTATTAGTTTGGTCTGTTTTAGTACCTAATCTTTTAATTTTCTCAAAAACATACCAAAAGTTTAGTTTTTGTTTCATTTTAGTATATGCTGTAAAAAACTTTAGTTTTTGTTTCATTTTAGTACCCCTATCAAAATTTAATGTTAAGTTTTGAAAAATTGAAAGTTAAGGTACTAAAATAAGTTAAAATTGATAGTTTAGGTGCTAAACGCGTTAAATTTTTAACAGATGGTACTAAAATGAAATGAAAACTAAATGTTAGGCATGATTTTTAAAAAAAATTAAAATTTAGATACTAAAATGAATCAAAATTTATAATTAGATATTGAATGCGTAGTTCACCCAAATTACTTTTATGGTTGGTCAAAGTAGGTCGACTGGGAGTGCGAGGCAAGAAATACGATGCTGTCAACCTACACATTCACTCACATGAAACGACGATCAACGAGGCTGACGACTATAGGAAAGGTCATCTGCCCGCCATGGACTGTGACGGAAGCCATGACACAAACATAATAATCATTCATTGGTAGCATTCCTCTAGTGTTAAAGGGATGCGTCACCTACAAAATGACAACCTCACCTGCTTAGGGTCGGATACACACGACATCCCCGCGTGCCATTTCTCCTATAAAACCTCTGCTCTTACTTCTCTACCAACACAATGTTAAAAGTAACTTTCAAAGTTTGGCAACCAACTTTGAAAAATGTTTTTCAAAGTTTGGTAAATGTTTCTTTGAAAAATGTTTTTCAAAGTTTGGTAGATGTTTGTTGAAAATAGGAATGGGTAAATTCATTTTAGTCATTGCACTTTAGGTTATTTTCAAAGATTAGTCCCTAAGTTCAACTATAAATACCCTAGCTCATTTAGCTTCAAAATCATCCCAAAAATCATTTCTTTCTCCCAATACTAGAGAGTTTTCTTGTGACTAGTGAGTGTTTTGTAAACACCTGTAAATTTTCTCTCTTAGTAAAAGATCTGCAGCAGTCCGGAGACGTAAGCAAATTGGCTAAACTCCGTTATCAATTTCGGGTATTATTTTTCCGCTTTTATTTCGCATTCTCACTAATCTGGTTATAGGGAAATTACTCGTACTCTGTTTAATTCCCAACAACTGGTAATCAAAACTTTTGGTGGTGAATTTTGTCAATTTTTACGAGGTTACTATTCATTACTATTCATGTGAATAGTGAATTTCGTGAATAGTGAATTTCGTGAATAGTAAAAATTTTGTCGGCGATACGAGTTTATCGACGGAGGTGTTATAATACACAGTGGTTCGCACAAATTGTCAGAAACGATCTGAAGAAGCCAGATTCGAGTGGGAGCGATGGCTGCAAACGAAGGGAATGTGAAAATTGAAAAGTTCGATGGTGCAGACTTTGGCTTTTGAAAGATGCAGATTGAAGATTTTATGTACCAGAAAAATCTATATCAACCTCTCTTAGGAAAACAACCAGAGGGCTTGAAGAATGAAGACTGGGCTCTTCTCGACAGACAAGCCCTCGGAGTTATCCGACTGACGTTGTCCCGAAATGTTGCTTTCAACATAGAAAAGGAAAAGACCACGACGGGTCTTATGGCGGCTCTCTCCAGTATGTATGAGAAGCCATTGACCTCAAACAAAGTTCATTTGATGAGGCGATTATTCAATTTGCGGATGGCGGAAAGGGCATCAGTGGCTCAACACCTAAATGAACTCAACACAATCACAACGCAGTTGAGTTCAGTGGAAATTGAATTTGATGATGAAGTTCGAGCTTTAATTCTCTTATCATCTCTACCAGATAGTTGGAATGTCACTGTTACAGCAATCAGCAACTCGTCGGGAAACAGTAAATTAAAATTCGATGATGTTATAGATCTGGTATTGAGTGAAGAAATTCGACGGAGAGAATCGGGTGAAGCATCAAGCTCCTCAGCCTCGCACACGGAGTCTAGAGGGAGAACTTCATAAAGGAATCCAAATCATGGTAGATCTAAATCCAGAAGGGGAAAATCAAGAATAGGAAATAAAGATTTTACCTGTTATAATTGCGGCAAGAAGAGTCACTTCAAAAGAGATTGCCGAGCACCGAAGAAAAATATCGGCGCACAGGAATCTACCAACATGACGGAGGAGACATGCCATGATTCTAAGCGTCAACAGTCCGATTGAATCATGGATCTTGGATTCAGGGGCATATTTCCACTCCACCCCATGCCAAGAAATCATGGAGAACTATGTCAGTGGTGATTTAGGGAAGATTCATCTAGCTGATGATGAAACCTTGAAGATCTTCGGAAGAGGAGACATCCGACTAAAGCTGCCAAACCAGACCACCTGAACGCTGAAGGGAGTAAGACATATTCCTGGCCTCAAAAGAAATTTGATTTCTGTAGGACAACTTGATGGAGAAGGATATAGCACAACCTTTTCAGGCTATAAATGGAAGATTACCAAAAGAGTACTCGTCATTGCTCGTGGTAAGAAGATGGGTACTCTCTATGTAACATCAAATTTAGAGAATATCATTGCTACAGCAGATGCTGATGGAAAATCAAACCTATGGCACCAAAGGCTTGGTCATATGAGCGAGAAAGGGATGAAGACACTTTTTTCAAAAGGGAAGTTGTCGGATCTAAAGACTGTAGATGTCGGACTATACGAGGATTACATCTTTGGAAAACAAAAGAAAGTCAGTTTAGCAAAGATTGACAAGACACCCAAGGCAGAAAAGTTAGAGTTGGTCCATACTGATATATGGGGACCATCTCTAGTTCCATCTCTTGCAGGCTCACTATATTATGTCACCTTCATCGATGATTTTACAAGTAAGGTGTGGGTTTTTTTCTGAAGAAGAAATCATAAGTCTTTGATACCTTTAGAAAATGGAAGGCCGTGGTGGAAAATGAGACTGGTTTGAAAGTCAAGTGGCTAAGGTCTGACAATGGAGGAGAGTACAGAAACAACAAATTTAGAGAATTTTATGCAAGCAATGGGATCAAGATGAAGACAACAGTTCCCATGACACCACAACAAAATGGTTTAGCAGAGCGCATGAATAGAACTCTGAATAACGTGCCAGAAGCATGAGGATACATGTCGGATTGCCCAAATTTATATGGGCTGAAGCTATCAACACTGCAACTTACCTGATCAACCGTGGGCCTTCAGTTCCTTTGGTTGGAAGAGTACCAGAGGAAGTTTGGAGCAAGAAAGAAATAAACTTTTCACACTTAAGAGTGTTTGGTTATGTTTCTTATGTACACATATATTCTGCTGAAAGAAGTAAACTTGATACCAAGTCCAACAAATGTGCCTTTGTTGGTTATGGCAGTGATGAGTTCGGTTACCGGTTTTGGGACTATGAAAATCGGAAGATCATCAGAAGCATAGACGTCATTTTCAATGAGAATGTGATGTACAAAGACAGGTCAACCATAGAATCAAGTAGCTCCAATACCGAAGCTGAAACAAAGGAATTTGCTGATTTCAAGGAGATTTCTGGAAATGATGTTCAGATCAATCCTGAAGCAGTTCAAGAAGAACCACATACACCATAACTGAGATGCTCCTCCAGAATTCCTAAACCAACCCAACGGTATTCGCCTTCTTTGCACTACTTGTTGCTGACTGACAATGGTGAACAAGAGTGATATGATGAAGCAATGCAGGTGGAGGATTCAGTCAAGTGGGAGTCTTCAATGAAATATGAGATGGACTCACTTATATCAAATCAGACATAGGAATTAGCTGAATTACCACCAGGCAAGAGACCGCTCCATAACAAGTGGATTTACAGGATCAAAGAAGAGCACGATGGGAGCAAACGCTATAAAGCAAGATTGGTTGTCAAAAGTTTTCAACAAAAAGAAGGTATTGACTACAATGAAATTTTCTCTCTAGTCGTGAAGCTGTCTATAATCAGACTGTTATTAAAAATTGTAGTTGCAGAGAATTTACATCTTGAGCAGTTAGATGTAAAGACAAGAAAAACCTGGCATGCATGTTGAAGAAGAGCTTGTATGGTTTAAAACAAGCTCCTAGACAATGGTACAAGAAGTTCGATAGCTTCATGGGTAGCAGTGGTTTTACCAGATACCAAGCAGATCATTGTTGCTACATCAAGAGGTTCGACAATAGCTTCATTATTTTATTGTTGTACGTTGATGACATGCTCGTTTCAGGCTCAAACATGCAAGAGATTATACACTTGAAGAAAAAATTGTCGAAGCAGTTTGCTATGAAGGATCTGGGCACTGCAAAGCAGATTCTTGGGATGAGGATCAAGAGAGACAAAAAGTCGGGGACTTTGATGTTATCACATGCTGAGTACATCAACAAAGTACTTTCCAGGTTCAACATGCAAGATGTTAAACCAGTAAGTACACCTTTAGGTGTTCATTTTAGACTCTCCAAAGAACATTGACCAAAGACGGAGGAAGAATGTGCACACATGGTGAAGGTGTCGTATGCCTCAATAATTGGAAGTCTAATGTATGCCATGGTTTGTACCAGACCATATATTGCTCAAGCAGTGGGAGCTATTAGCAGGTACATGAATAATCCGGGCAAGGTACACTGGGAAGCAGTCAAATGGATCCTCAGATATCTGCGGGGTACTACAAACAAAGCACTTTGTTTCAAAGGTGGAGATACGATACTGACAGGCTATGTAGATGCTGACTTAGCCGGAAATATTGACATCAGAAGGAGCACTACAGGGTATGTCTATACTCTAGGAGGAACTGTAGTGAGTTGGGTTTCTCAACTACAGAAGATAGTTGCTCTCTCCACAACTAAAGCAGAATATGTCACTGTACAGAAGCCAACAAGGAGATGGTTTGGCTCCAAAGTTTCTTGGAAGAGTTAGGCAAGAAACAAGAAAACAATGTCTTGTATTACGACAGTCAAAGTGCTATCCATCTAGCAAAGAATCCGTCTTTTCATTCCAGGACGAAGCACATACAATTGAGATATCATTTTATCCGATCTCTTCTGAAAGATGGGATTTTGAAACTTGAAAATATTAGTGGAGCTCAAAATCCGGCAGACATGTTGACAAAGACGGTGACTACGAACAAACTGAAGTTGTGTTCAGCTTCAGTTGGCATGCTAGAATAACAAGACCAAAAATATTGCTGCATTAATCGAGGTGTGAAGACAGATTAAAATCAGTCTTCAAGTGGGAGATTGTTAAAAGTTAGTTTCAAAGTTTGGCAACCAACTTTGAAAAATGTTTTTCAAAGTTTGGTAGATGTTTGTTGAAAATAGGAATGGGTAAATTCACTTTAGTAATTGCACTTTAGGGTATTTTCAAAGATTAGTCCCTAAGTTTCAACAATAAATACCCTAGCTCATTTAGCTTCAAAATCATCCCAAAAATCATTTCTTTCTCCTAATACTAGAGAGTTTTCTTGTGAGTAGTGAGTGTTTCGTAAACACCTGTAAATTTTCTCTCTTAGTAAAAGATTTGCAACAGTCCGGAGACGTAAGCAAATTGGTTGAACTTCGTTATCAATTTCGGGTATTATTTTTCTGCTTTTATTTCTCATTCTCACTAATCTAGTTATAGGGAAATTACTCATACTCTGTTTAATTCCCAACACACAACGCACCCAAAGTCCCATATACTATCAGTTAAGTTAGGGTTAGAGAATGAATAGAGAATTTGAGTTGCCCCTGGGTTTCAGGTTCCATCCCACGGATGACGAGCTGGTCAACCACTATTTGTGTAGGAAATGTTCATCTTTGCCTATTTTTGTGCCTGTCATTGCCGAGATTGATCTCTACAGATTCGATCCATGGCAGCTTCCAGGTTAGTGTATGTGTTTGATTCCCATTTTATTCCAATTTTCATGGAATGTGATTAATTAATTTGATATCTATTTGGTGTAGATATGGCGTTGTACGGTGAAAAAGAGTGGTATTTCTTTTCTCCAAGGGACCGAAAATACCCCAATGGATGTCGACTGAAAAGGGCGATGGGAAGCGGGTATTGGAAGGCGACTGGAGCTGATAAGCCCATCGGAAAACCCAGGGCGGTCGGCATAAAAAAGAACTCGTTTTCTACGTCAGTAAAGCTCCACGCGGTGTCAAAACCAATTGGATCATGCACGAATATCAGCTGGCCAATGTTGATAGGTCGGCCGGCAAGAACAACAACAACTTGAGGGAAAGTCCATATCTTATTACTTTTTTCAAAATTGTCAACTTTGACATCTTCTAATTGGTGGGTCTATGTGTTTTTTTCTCACAGCTTGATGATTGGGTGCTATGTCAAATATACAACAAAAAGGGGAGCATATAGAAGCATTTGGCGTCCAGTTACCCAGAGATGGAAGATGAGAAACCGGACATTAGAAACGTGGAACAACCACCTTGGTCGATGTCCGTGACGAATGATCTCATGGTGTTGCCTGAAATCAGGTGGAATGGGGTTGATTTTGAGTTGGATTTCATTCACGACGAGCCATTTGAGTATCAGATGACCCAGCTGTCACCGTTGCACGACTTGTATACGTACCTACCCAATTCTTTTTAGGATAAACTAGTATTTAATCACATAACTATCATTTTGGTTTCGTTTTGATCATTCAACTATTGTTTGTTTTTTCTAAATTAAACCTAATGTTACGTTTAGATCACCTATAATTAAAAATAAACAAAACTATTAACGTGATAATCTTTCATTTTTTAAATGATAACGTGATATTATCATATAATGACACATCAACATAACCATTCATTTTTTTAACGGTAGATAATCAAAACAAAATTAAAATATAATTTTAGGTATGATCTTTTAAAAAAATAATAGTTGGTGACCAAAACAAAATCAAAATGATAAGACTGACTAAATATGTAATTTACCCTTTCTTTAAGTCACGTACACCGAAAATCCTCTTATTAGGTTCACGCACATGCAAAATGACAACCTCTATGTCCTAGGAGATTCTTCTAAGATATTTGTAGAAGATATTTTTTAATTGGAATTGGGTTATCATCAACATTTAAAAACTCTCGAGGGTGATTCATTAGAATTGAACTGTTTCCAGCAAGAAGATACGTATACTTTCCATCGATACAGATATCAGACGGTCAATTAAATTGGATTAATATGAATTTTTAAAAAGTCTATTCATTTTACAATATGATCCTTCACATCTCAATACATTATAAAATAATAATTAAATTTAAAATTTATCAAAATAACAGATTATATAGAGAATAACAAAACATACTAATGCCATCTTTAATTGTGATACCATATTTAATTATCATCTCGCATGACATCTACTACTCTCTCATAAATGTAAACATGCAGAAGATGTTTTTAATTTCATGCCAACCTACCAACCGACACTATATATATAACATTCTCATTGAACGGATATGTCAACTACTATTTAACATCCGTACACATCATAATGTTTCAAGTTAACCAAATCCACATCAAATAACACTTTCAGATAAGAGAAAACACATTTGACATGTTGATCAAATTTTTCATATTTATTCTCTCATATTTTCTTAAGTCATTGGTTCTAGACCCATTAAAAGCTCTTCTCTTCCTTCTAGAATCTATATTCCCTCTCCTTTAAATATGTATAAGATTAAATATAAATTTTTTGAAAAAAATAAATAATAGTTTCAAACAATTATTAAAGGACTATTTGCAAACCCGGACATGATGACTAGAAAAATAACGTATAAAGCACACTAACTAAACTCTAAGGTATAGAATTAGAAAACGAGACTTGTAGAATCTTCACTCGTTCATCTTCCATTTCTCTTTAGAACTCCTTCCTTTGAACGCTTGTTTAAGAGCTTCAAAACAATAGTATAAACAAAAAATGAAAAATCATGAAGTATTAAGAGTTCACATTCAAGCTTTGCCAAACATAACTCTAACTAAAAAGATTAAAAGACTATTTTACCTTTCTTTTTAAATGTCTCTAGTTCACCCTTGGGCATGCAGGCTCAATAAAACTTGAAACAATAACAAATCTGGATTTTTCCTTTAATCTTCTTACTATTCCAATGAGGAACAAAAGCATAGAGAAGATTACAGATCTTATATAATTTTCTTTTTGGTGGAAGAGAATGTAGTTGATAACTGATACTTGGGCAACTTATTACCACTTGATTGGTACATAAATTGGTGTGTTTTGTAACATGACTGTTTTTATTTGTCACAAATCCAGCAGATACCAGTCTGGCAGTGATGGTTTCACTCATTTCTTATTATTAATATACAATTAAGGACTTTGACTGCTTCAAAATCCTAGCCTTGGCCCTTCCCATAAAATTATTGCTTCCTTAGAGGCGAATACTCAAGATTAAAAGAGTTCAAATACTGGTTCCACAATATAATTCTGGCATGATCCATGATATACTAGATAAATTTACAAAACTACTTCAAACTAAGCTGCACTCCTAGTGAGGATGGAATAGAAATGCCAAATAAATCATTTCACGTAAAAGTTTGCAACCTTACATTATTCCAAATTCTTTTGTGATAATTAGCCTCTAACCATACTAGCAATATCAAACAATTTTCATCTGTTGTACAAAAACACACAATTTTATTACCTGTCGATACTTATTTGATCAGAAAAGTAAACAATTTGAAAACTGCAACACAATCAAGTGACTGTTAAAATGTTGTAAAATTAAATTGATTCACTTTTAAATTTTAATAATTCAAACTCTTATGTACTTGAACCAAGATAATCCAACTCATTCCATCCATTCACTTCCCTAAATAATAAAATTATTTTCTAACGTATCTTTAAGAAAATTATTTGTGACAAAAATGTATTAGAGATCTCTATACTTTTTTTAAAAAAACTAATTTGGCCCTCATATTATTTTTTCTCAATGTGACCCTCCAACTTAGAAAATAAACTTAATGTGGCTCTTTGACCAACATTTTTCATCGCTGACCGTTATTGTGCTAATGTGGTAGCTCATTGTACTGATGTGGCGATCCACGATGGTTGATAACATGGCAGATGACATGAAAAATGGGATAAATTAGTAACTCAAACATGACAGATGGACTTCCACTTCACGACCATGGACCACCATGTCAACACTGTGAACTATCATGCCAGTATCGTAACGGTCAATGACAGAAAAACGTCACTCAAAAGGCCACATTGAGTTTATTTTATGAGTTGGAATGCCACACTGAGAGAAAATAATACGAAGGGTCACACTGATTTTTTTTCTTCAAAAATACAAGGACCTCTGATGCCTTTTTGTCATTATTTTCACTAAAGCGTATACAACACCATATGGTGCACTACATTAAGATTTTTTAGTGACCATTTAATTATGAAAATAAGGAATTTCGTCACAAAAAAACGTTATTTATGACAAAAATTATTTTTGTCACTTTTGAAAATTGTCACTTTTGAAAAGAGTAATTGCAATTTATTTTTATTTGGTCACTCTTTAGATAATAATTGTGACAACTTTAAAGTTCATCACAAGTAATTCGTCACTAATAATTTTTTATTGTGACCAAAGCAAGTTGTCATTTAACAATTAGTCACTAATAGAATGATCGAATTGACACAACCTTATTTTTTGATGGGAAAACTATAATAGTGACAATATATTACATAGTCACTATTATTATTCATAATTGTGACGAAAATATTTTGTCACTAGTCTTAGTTGGTGATTTGTGATGATAATTGTTTTTGTTACTAGTCTTATTTGGTGATTTGTGACGATAATTATTTGTCACCATTAAAGTGAATAGTTGTATCCTACTTCTATTTGATCACCAATAAATTTTTTGAATTGGCATCAACGTTTTAACAGGAACTGATATAGTGTTATAATATATTAAGTGGTCACTATTATTATTCATAATTGTGATAATAACATTTTTTCACTAGTAAGTTTACCATTTTATAATGATATACCTGTGACAGTCTTACATTACATCACAAGTATCACTACAAGAGTAAATATTTTTATTTGCAAATTGATAGTGACTATTAGTAATTTTGTCACAAATATTAAACTTTTGGTGTTAAAAATTTTGACATTATTAATAAAAAATAAATATGATGTATTTTTAATTTCGTCACTATTATATAATAACTATGATGAATATATTTTTTCTCACAATTAAATTCTCACTATAAGTATATAATTGTGACACAAATTTCATCATCACAAAAATGTTGACACAAATTTCATCATCACAAAAATTTTGACACTATGAAAATACGCAAATTGGTGCCAATTATTTCCGTGACGAGAAATGGTATTACAGTGACAACATGTAAGTGATCACCATTATTTGATATTTGTTACAATAAAGTTGTTTGTCACTTAAAATTTTACTTTTTTGTGATAAATATTGACATTAGTAATAATTAAAATATTTATTAAGATAAACTAGTTTGTCAAAAGGTAAAATTTTGTTATTAGTCTCTATATTTTGTACCAATTGTTGTTTTAGTTATTATGTTCATTTTAAATTTTCAATTTCAATAGCCATATAAATTGTCAACGATTATATGTCTAATAAATGACTAATAAAATTATCTTAACCTTTTAAATATATTGTTTTATATTATTATGAATTTTTATTTTTATTAACGAAATAAATGACTAACGATGCTATAAGTTTTGATAGTGCCATTTAATATTCAATTATGATTATTTTGAATAAAAAATGAGTAGTTTTATATATAATTTATTATCTTTATTGAGATATATACGAATTTTGTAAACACCAATTAATTATTAATACTTTATTTTTAAATTTAGGACTCACCACAAAGGGTTAATACATTGTCAACTTTTTTATTTTACTTTATTTTTTAAATGAGTAATGGGTATTATTTTATATTTAAATCTTAATATTTATATGATTATATTTTTAAAAATAAACCTAATTTTTTTATATTTATCATTCACGAACATATTTCATACGAGATATTATAAAAAAATTATTAAATAATAATAATAATAATAATAATAATAATAATAATAATTGAGATTATATATATTAAATCAAAATAAATAAAATTAATTCTAACAATAGTTTAACATAATAATTAATATTTTTTGTTAACAACAAATATTTCTTTCTTAGAATAGTGGTTAGGCGTTGCACTCTTTCTATGAAGATCCCAGGTTCGATCATTTTATAAACATGCATTGTATTAATTTATAAGAAAATAACATGTGAAACCAACAAACAGTTGGTCCAATTGGTCTAGCGGGATGAGACGTTAGATCTCTTAAGTAAATTAGGTTGGGAGGGTCGCCCTTTCCTACGTAGTACCTGGTCTGAATTAGCGATTAATAAATTGAATATTGATGGTTATACAAAAAATAAATATACGGAGATGTCGCAACATCTATTGTTAACAAATAACTAACTGATGATAATTGCAATGCAAGTTCCTAAAGAAAATGAATACAACTAAAAATATAATATCTACTATAATTGATTTCATAATGAATTTTTTAATTAATTAATTAATTTAGTTATGTAGTAGTGATAAAATATTTGTCACCAATAATGATAATATTAGTGTCTAGATTTTTGTCACTATTACTAATATTTCCGTGTAAAAAAGCGTAGTCACGAAAAGTACAAGTAATTGTGACAAAATTCATTAAAGTTGTCACTAATATAATAGTGACATAGTTATTGCTAATAGTATCGAACATTTGGTCACTAAAAAAAACACTTAGTGTGACAATATTGGTGGTCACAAAATATACTTTCAGTGTCCAACACATTTATTACAATTTCTATTGACAGTAATATTGAACATTTGGTCACTATAACAATACTTAGTGTGACAATATTTATGGCCACACAATATATTTTTAATGTCAAACAAATTCATCACAATTTACATTGATAATTGTGATAAATAAATGGTCACAAAAAATAATTGTGACAAATTTTAGAATAATTGGCATTGATATAATAGTGACAAAGTTATTAACAACAGAAGTGACAATTTAAAAATGTTGTCACTATATGTATTTTATCTAAATTTAATGTCTTTAGAGATCATCTGTATCTATATATATATATGAAATGAGCCTAATATAGGTTAGGTTGGTGGGTGATTCATTGAAGAGTTAGTAAAATGTTGTGGAAAGCCCAGCATTTGTAACTGTAACACCAGGCCTGAACCTTAGTTCAGTACGTAGCTTAGCTACTGCAGAAATGGCGACGGAGAATGATATGTTGCGGTACAATTCAATCAACAAACCTTCTTAATCCAACTACTAAACGCCTAGAGCCAATCCAGTTTTATATTAAAGATTTGAACCTTTAAAAGTTTCAAGACATCGAGTTTGTAAAACTTTTAAAGTAGAAAACATATTATTAATAAAAATATTTAACTATTAATTATTTTAGATTAAGTTTTATAAAAATTCATTATGAAGATGATCTTTTTAATTCAGTTTGTTGAACTATATTTTATAATATTTTGATATAACAAATTAAAGAAAAATGTTTTTGGACTTGATTGAATTTATTCAAAGTTTACAAAAATAATTTAAAGTCCAATAAACTAGAATTTGAGCAAAAATAGTTTTTCACTACGTAGTACCAATATTGTTCTTATAGTATCGATACTATATGAATAATACCGAAATTGTTCATGTGGTATCGATACCAAGGGTAAGAGAAATATCGAAACTCTATAGGTAGTATTGATACTACCAGTATTTTCCAAATAGCTCAAATTCCAGAATGCAAAATAGGTACAAATACCTAAATGGGTATTGGTATTACTTTACATAGTAGTATCGATACCATGGTCACAGTATCGATACCGTCAGGCCCAACGGTTAGTAACGACTAGTTTTATTTGAAATTAACAAAGGAAGTACTGATACCCATTAAAGGAGTGTCGATACTCCCTGTCCCGGGCAGTTTACTTTTGCAGAGAAAACATCTCCAAACGGCTATATATCATCCCCAACTGCTAGAAACAACCAAAAACACATTCCAACTTATAAATACAAGTTCAAGACACTTGAAGAAGATTGGAACACCTATCCAAGCAATCAAACACAAGAGAAAAGCTTTTTCACTCTTTATTTTCTTTCTTTTGTAAATAGTTGTGTTTTGTGAGATTTAATTTGTAAACACCTACCTTGTAGAGGTTTTATTGTTTACTTCTTTTATCCTTTTGAAAAGGGGTATTGGTTCTAGTTTAGTCAAGTGAAAAAGATAGGGAGTGTAAAGGTTATCTCTTGATCATGTAAAAAGAAAGAACAAATTAGTGAATTTGTTGGAAAATCCTTAGTGAGAAGCTAAGGTAGTGGATGTAGACTTTGCTTGAGAAAGTCGAACCACTATAAATCCTTGTGCAACAATTTTCTATCCCTTTAAATCTCATTACTCCCTAAAATTATCAAAAACCCAATTCACCCCCTCTTGGCAATATTTTCGGATGTTCAATTAAGCTTCTTCTAAATCTTAACAATTGGTATCACAACTTGACTCATTAGAAGGTTTAACAACCTTAAGACAATCCTTGAAGAAGTTCAACCAATTCCCGACGCAACCGAGAAGATGGATTCAACCTCTGGCTCTTACTACATTGAGACTCTCAACCGGTCAACAAGCTACCTTATTTTAATGGAGAAAATTATGCCTATTGGAATAATAGGATGATGCTCTTCATTCAAGCTAATGATCTAGGAGCTTGGAACTCAATCATGAAGGGATACTTTATTCCACCCGGTGATATGGATGAGTGGAGTGATGGAGAGAAAAAGAAGTTCCAACTCAATTCAAAGGCTATGCATATTCTATTTTGTGCATTAGGCCCGGATGAATATGGAAGAGTCTCATTTTATTCTAATGCCAAGGAGATTTGGGACAAGCTCCAAGTCACTCATGAAGGAACCAGTAAAGTGAGAGAAACCAAAATCAGTCTTCTCAACTATAGCTATGAGAATTTCAAGATGAAACCGGATGAAGACATTAAAGCTATGACATATAGATTTTCCATGATCGTCAATGGTCTTAAGGGATTTGGAGAAGTGATCCCAAATGAGAAGCTTGTGAGGAAGACGATCTACTCTCTTCCAAAGTATTTGCAATAGAAGAAGACGATGATCATTGAAGCTAAGAACCTAAAGACTCTCACTATTGATAAGCTTATTGGTTGTATTCTCACTCATGAGTTGATGGTGAAGGAATAAGAATAAGATAAAGAAAAGAAAAACAAGAAAAAGGTGGTAGGCATTGCCTTCAAATCCACTAATGAGAGCAATCAAGACTTAAGTGAAGAGGTGGATGAAGATGATGATGAAGAATAAGAGATGGCCAAGCTCTTCAAAAGATTTAAGAGATTCATGGCTTCTAAGGAAGTGAAACATGAATCAAGCAAAAACAAGGGTCCCCCGGTATGCTTCGAATGTCAAAGAACATGACATGTCAAGTATGATTGTCCCCTACTAAAGAAGAAGGGATCAAGTAAGAAAAAGGCATTTTTGGCGGCTTGGAGTGATGAAGATGACTCCAATGATGAGGATGAAGTAGCCAACCTATGCCTCATGGCCATCGAAGAAGATTCAAAGGTATCTTCTAACTCAAATAAATTAAATTCATATTCTTTTGATGAGTTACAAGATGCTTATAATGAGTTGTATTTGGAATTTGAGACCATGAATTCCAAATATAAGAAATTAAATTCAAAATTTAAAGTTGAAAATGATTTGATTTTGAAAGCCAAAGTTGATTTTGAAAATCAAAATGAAACTTTGAAAAATGATTTAGAGATTTCAAAAATCAAAATCATTGATTTAGAAAAAAAATTGATTTGAAAGTTAAGCTTGAAAGTTTAACAAAAGAAAAATAATTAATTTCTAGTAACAACTCATTATGTTTAAAAATTGTAAAATGTTCACATTATCATTTTCATGGTCATTTGGAACATACTTGTTCTTTAAAGAAAGGAAAACGTTTTAAAATTAAACATGTATGAGTTCCAAAAGGAACAAGGGGCATTGAAACCAACGTTCAAGTATCCAAAGCAATTTGGATACCAAAATCTACTTAAATGTCTCTTATAGTTGTGTGGGAGTAATGGTGACGAGAGTGAAGATATTCAAATGCTCTAGCCACACTTGAAAAGGAATGGGTAACCTCTAAGAGTAATGCTTTTGTTTTGATTAATTGGTTGTCTATTTGTTTTAAGCATGCATGAGTTTTGATCTTAAGTGATTATACATTGTTTTTCATCTTATGTATGTTGAAAAGTGTATTATAATGGACATTTTAAAGCTTTAATAATTTTTCATAATTTTTAGTTCACCATAATGAAATTATGTTCAAAATTAATTTTAAATGTAAATGATATCTCTCTGACAATTGATATCAATTTTTTTAAATGCTTTGTTTTTACAAATTTTAAATATTTAACCTTAATTTAAATGATTATGCATGTGATTCATTGCAAATGATATCTCTCTAACAATTGATATCAACTTTTCAAATGCATAACATTTTTGGAAAACTTTATGCATATGCACTTAATTTCAACAATTAGTATTGCATAAAGTATGACTTAGATATATTGAATTTCATGTGCTACTAACATGTTTGTTCATCGTTGTTGAAATTCGTTTTTTTAATGTCAAGCTTTTAAAGTCAAATTTTTTGTTTGGAATGCATTTATTGAGGGGGAGCGTTTGATTTTTAAAATTATTTTATGATAAAATTTACCACTTACTCTCCATTGTTATTTTTTAACCTTAAAGTTGAATTATTTTTGATATAACAAAAGGGGGGAGAAATTAGGTTTGAAAAATTCAGTTTCAAGAATAAAAAGGGGGCAGTTTTAATGTTTTTCCAAAATATGTCTATTTTTCATTAAATGTTTTTATTAAGGGGGAGTTTTGCTAAAAACAATTTTCAAATGTTTTGTTATATCAAAAAAGGGGAAGATTGTTGAATCATGTTTTATAAAATTTTAATATAACAAATTAAGGTAAAATATTTTTGGACTTGATTAAATTTATTCAAAGTTTAAAAAAATAATTCAAAGTCTAATAAACTAGAATTTGAGCAAAAACAGTTCACGTATGTATATTGTTCTTACAGTATAGATACTATATGAACAATACTGATACTGTTCATGTGGTATCGATAGAAAGGGTAAGAGAAGTATCGATACTCTATATGTAGTATCGATACTACCGATATTATCCAAATAGCTCAAATTACATAATGCAAAATAAGTACCGATACCCAAAGGGGTATCAATACTACTTTACATAGTAGTATCAATATCATGGTCACAATATCGATACCGTCAGGCCCAACGGCTAGTTTTATGTAAAATTAATAAAGGAAGTATCGATACCCATTAAAGGAGTATTGATACTCCCTGTCCTAGGCAATTTACTTTTTGTTGAAAACACTTTGATATTTTGATATACCAAACAAAATTGTTAATTAAATTTTTTTACAAATTTTAAGATTATATTCGATTCAATCATTCGAATATATATAATTGTTCTTTAAAGTTAAAACGTCAATTTTTACTCTTCACTCTATTGAAAATTGAGTCCTATACTGGAAATATTTTTGAAATAATTTTTACTAAGGGTTTCGAACTTTATTCGAGTCAAAAGCAATTTTTAAGCATAGTAGTACTGATACCCTTGTGACAGTATCGATAACGACTCTATTCATTCACACAATAACTCAAACTGTTGGAATTGATTGAGGGAGTATATAAACAAGAATCCAAGTCATTTGTGAAGATAAGAGACCAAAGAGAAAGCCATAAACAACAAATTTGAGCCAAATCAAGTCAACATTCTTCAATATTCATTTTACTTTCAAAGAACACTTCTTGTACTAATTTGTATTCATTTCTCAAGTGTTCTTATTTGTTATTAAATTGCTCAAACACATTCGTTGTGAGGTTTTTTTAAGTTTGCAATTTGTAATTTTCTCTTTGAGATAATGTCAAGAATTTGGGGTATAATTATTGAGGGAGTTGTAAGGTTACACCTTATCCTCAAAGGTAGATACAAATTAGTGAATTTATGGAAAACCTTAGTATGAATATCTAAGGTAGTGGATGTAGACTTTGGTTGATAAAGTCGAACCACTCTAAATTCTTGTGTTTATTTGTTTAATTTTTCCTCTTAAGCTTCCACCAATTTTTTATTGCCAATTCACCCCTTTTTGGCTATTTCATCCTTTCGACTGACTCAACAATTGATATCAGATCTAGAATCATTGGAAGATTTAACCACCTCTTAAGAAGATCCTAAAGGAGTTCAAGCATCATCAAAGTCATCCATGGCATCTACATCAAATTTCGAGATTGTTTATGACTCTCAACCCTTCAACAAGCCTCCATACTTCAATGGAGCCAACTATGCCTATTAGAAGAATATGATGAAACTCTTTATTCAAGCAAGTGATTTGGTAGCATAGAGCATCATGATGAAAGCTTACTCTACTCCAGTTAGAGATATAGAGATGTGGAGTGAAAAAGAGAAGAGATTGTTCCAGCTTAACGCAAAGGCAATGCACATTTTATTTTTTGCACTTGGGCCCAATGAATATGGGAGAGTATCATCTTGTTCTAATACCAAGGAGATATAGGATAAACTTGAAGTTACTCATGAAGGAACAAATGAGGTAAGATAAACTAAAATTAGTCTTCTCAATCATAACTACGAAAACTTCAAGATGAGACAAGATGAAGACATAAAATCCATGACCGATCGATTTTCGATTATTATCAATGGTCTCAAAGGCTTTGGAGAAGATATTCCAAGTGAGAAGCTAGTTAGAAAGATGATATATAGCCTTCCCAAGTCATGGCAATTCAAGAAGACCGCTATAGTTGAAGCAAAGAATCTAAAGACTCTTACCTTGGATGAGTTCATTGGATCCTTGCTTACTCATGAAATTATGGTAAAGAAAGAAGAATATCAAGAAAAGAAAGATGAAGAAAAAAAGGAAATGGATAAGAAGAAAAAGATTGATGTTGCTCTCAAATCCACCAAAGATAAGAGTGACTCAAATGGTAAAGATGATGATGAAAAAATGGCAATGTTTGCCAAAATATTCAAAAGATTCATGAATTCCAGCAAAGGAAGAAGATTCCAAAGTAAATAAGGCTTTAAGAATGAATCCAAGGAGAATGACCCCATAATTTGCTATGAGTGCAAAAAGTCGGGGCATGTTAAATTTGGTTGCCCATAATTAAAGAAGAAGTAATCCTCCAAGAAGAAGCACAAGGTAAATGTAGCTACATGGAGTGATGATAAGTCATCCAATGAAGAGGAGAAAGATGTAGCAAACTTATGTCTCATGGCCACCGAGGGAGAATCTAAGGTAACCTCTAACTCATCTACATTAAATTAATATTCTTTTGATGAGTTACAAGAGGCTTATGGTGAGTTGGCCTCGGAATTTGATATCATGATTTCAAAATATAATAAGAAAAATATTTCAAAATTGAAAAAAAATGAAAATGATCTCTTATCCAAGACGAATAATGAACTTGAAAGTAAGGTCAAGGATATGCAAGGAAAACTAGAGAAGTTTGAAAAGAAAAATCATGACTTGCACAACCTACTTTCAAAGGTTCATAATGATCATAAAAAAAAACTTGATGATCTTAAAGTTTCTTTTAACAAAGTTGGAACAAATCGTTTTATAAAAGGACAAAATTCTAAATCTATGTTAGAAATAGCTTTAGACCATACAATCATAGAGGTCCCCAAAGAACATCAAATGGGAAAGTTGTTAGAAATATATGGGTCCCTAAAGGACTCATTACTACTGAAGACAAGGATATCCTAGAAAAATATATACCTATGGGGAATAGATTATTGGGAACTAATGCCTATGGACCCAAAAGAATTTGGGCACCAAAAATCAAAATTTAATCTTTGTTTGTAGGTGGATGAGAATTGCTACAAGGCACAAAACAAAAGCTCAAACTCATGGTACCTTGATAGTGGATGCTCCAGACACATGACCAGTGATAAAAGCCGGTTCTTGGAGCTTAATGCTAAAAGTGGAGGAGTAGTAACCTTTGGTGACAACTCAAAAGGTCACATTGAAGGAATAGTTAATTATGTGACAATGGATACAATGTCTTATTCGAGTCTAATGGTTGCAAAATTATTGACATTGCATCTAATATGATTATGCTTGTTGTTCATAGAATAGGAAATATTTACATGATGCATCTAGATAATATTGACATGTCTATTGTATGTTTAGTTTCTAAAGATGAGCATGATTATTGGTCGTGGCGTAGGAAACTTGGACATACTAGCATGAGTGTTTTACTAAAACTTGTTCAAAGCAATCTTGCAAGAGGCTTGACAAAGTTAAAATTTAATTTTGATAAAATTTGTGATATATGTGCTAAAGGTAAACACAAAAAAACTTCCTTTAAACCTATTAATGATGTATCATCTTGTAGAGCATTAAAATTGATCCATATAGATCTTTTTGGGCATATTAGAACTACTAGCTTGGGTGGGAAACAATATGCATTTGTATTGGTTGATGATTACTATAGATTTACTTGGGTTCTTTTCTTAAATACAAAAGATGAAGCTCTAGAAAATTTCATCTCTTTCTCTAAAATAATCAAACATGAAAACGGTTACTCTATTTCAAGTGTTAGGAGTGACCATTGAACCGAATTTGAAAATCTTGGGTTTGGGTATTTTTGTAATTCAAATGGAATTAGCCATAATTTTTCAGCCCCTATAACCCCTCAACAAAATGGAGTTGTTGAGAGGAAAAATAGAACTTTATAAGAAATGGCTAGGACCATGCTTTGTGAAAATAATTTGTCAAAATATTTTTGGGCGGAAGCCACAAATACCGTTTGTTATGTGATTAATAGAGTAATGATTATGCCTATTTTAAAGAAAACTCCATATGAACTTTTCAAAAATAAAAAGCCTAACATTAATTATTTTCATCCTTTTGGATGCAAGTGTTTTGTTTTAAATAATAGAAAAGATAATCTTGGAAAATTTGATGCAAAAAGTGATGAAGAGATTTTTCTTGGTTACTCTTTAAAGTCTAAAGCTTATCGATTCTTTAATAAAAGAACTTTAGTGGTAGAAGAGTCAATACATGTTTTTTTTATGATAATCCCCTTTCGAGGAAGGATTCTTGTGTTGATGATGATGTATATGTATCTTAAATCTAAATAAATTTGGTGAATCATCATCGAAAGAAGTGAAGAATGAGGAAATTCAAGATTTTTTCAAGAATCTAACTCTAGAGGAAAGGGAAGTCACATACCCAATGGAGTACAACTATGCCAAGGATGGTGAGAGTTTGGGTGATCCATCCAAAAGGGTAACCACTAGATCTTCTCTTAAAAATATTTGTAATTATGCCGCATTTATCTCATGCATAGAGCCTAAGAATATCAAAGAAGCATTAAATGATGAACATTAGATTATGACTATGCAAGATGAGTTAAATCAATTTGAGAGAAGTCAAGTATAGACATTAGTAATAAGTCTACTATAGGTACTAATTGGGTATTTAGGAATAAATTAGATGAAAGTGGTAATATAGTGAGAAACAAGGCTAGACTTGTTGCTCAAGCGTACACTCAAGAAGAGGGAATAAATTTTGATGAAACTTATGCTCTCGTAGCTAGGATGGAGGCTATTAGAATGTTATTAGGAATTGCATGTTATGATAGATATACTTTATTTTAGATGGATGTTAAACGTGCATTTTTAAATGGTTTTATAAAAGAAGAAGTTTATGTGGAATAACCTACTAGTTTTGAGGATTCAAAATTTCCTAATCATGTTTTTAAATTGACAAAAGCTTTGTATGGTTTAAAACAAGCTCCTAGAGCTTGGTATGAAATATTGTCAAATTTTCTTATTGAAAAAGGTTTTTCAAAAGGGAAGGTTGACACTACATTGTTTATAAAATGTAAAGGTAAAGATTTATCAGTAGTTCAAATTTATGCCAATGATATAAGTTTTGGTTCTACTAATTATTTTCTTTGCCAATAATTTGCTAAGCTAATGCAAAGTGAATTTGAGATGAGCATGATGGGGGAGCTTTCATTTTTCTTGGGACTCCAAATCAAGCAAAGAAAAGATGACATCTTCATCAATCAAGCAAAATACATCAAATATATGCTCAAGAAGTTTTGATTGGAAAATGTGAAACCACAAGCCACTCATATGAGCTCATATACAAATCTTGATAAAGATGAAGAAGATAAGTGTGTAGATGTTAAGTTTTATAGGTCTATGATTGGATCTTTGCTTTATAATACCACAAGTATACCAGACATTATGTTTAGTGTTTGCTTATGTGCTAGATTTTAATCATGTCCTACGAAGTCTCACTTACAAACCATTAAGAGAATATTTAAATACCTTAATGACACTCCTAACATAGGACTTTGGTATCCTAGAGACTCTAGCTTTAGCTTGCATGCCTTCTCAGATGCGAATTATGGAGGTTGTAAATTAGATAGGAAAAGCACCTCCGGTACTTGTCAATTCCTAGGAAATATGTTAATTTCTTGGTTTTCAAATAAGCAAAATAGTGTAGCACTATCTACCACCGAAGCGAAATATATTTCATATGGTAGTTGTTGTTCACTAGTTTTATGGATGAAAAAACAACTTTTAAACTATGAAATTGATGTAGATACCATTTCTATCAAGTGTGACAATACTAGTTCTATATGTCTCACTAAAAATTGCATCCAACATTCTATAACTAAGCACATAGAAATTAGACATCATTTCATCAGAGATCATGTCTCAAAAGAATATATAGTTCTAATATGTAGATACTTTGCATCAAGTAGCTGATATTTTTACAAAACCCTTAGACAAAGAAAGATTTTGGGCACTTAGGAGAGAATTAGGTCTAACTAACCTACCTTGATTTTGTGTTTAAAATAACTTTTGCACTTTTATGTTTAAAGAAAAATGCATTTAAAATGACCTCTTTAATGCATTCTATGCTATTAGTTAGGGGGCGTTTATGATTTTTCATGAAAATTAACAATATGTTTAAATTATGCTTAAGTGTACATTTGTTTTCTTGAACATACTTACTTTTCCCAATTAGAGTTGCCTAAACCACTATTTATGCTTTGAAATTTGCATCCTATTTATTTTTGTTGCAATTTTTGAACCATTCTGTGCACTTAATACTGGTACTGTTCATCAAGTACCGATATTGTTCTTGCTCAGTATCGATATTGTTCTTGCTTAGTATCGATATTGTTCATCCAGTACCGATACTGTTCTTGCAGCCTTGATAGGGTATAGATACTCGGTATCGATACCATCTAATTTTTGCTTTGAAGTATCGATACTCCCATTGGAGAACCAATACTACCCATCGGGGTCAACTTATAAAACCCTAAATTATCATATTTTTCTTCCACAATCTCTAAAACACTCAGTTACACCTCCCAAAACCCTTTCTTAAAATTGCCCCATTCTATCATTTTGGAGTCGGATTTACGTTGTTTTTCAACTTTCCAACCTGCTAGCGTCATCAAAATCATGAATTCATCATCAAGTTCCATCTTAATCCTAATATTTCAAGGTAATATTTTAGACCTTAATTTTTTCTTTTTGAGTTTAGGGCGAGTTTTAGTTAGTTTTTGCTTAAATTAGTGAATGGGCTTTACTTATGTTGTATTTCTATACTGGAATCTATAATTTTTAACACAAATTTTCAAATTTGAAATATCACAAAATAAAAAATAATAATTAATTTAGTTCTAGAATACCTTAAATTGTGGACTCATATTGAGTTTTGGGATTAATTGATTGCATACATATGTATTGTTTTTCTTTGCAGGTTTTATCTTTATTCTGATTCTCTTTAACATGTCTCACAAACATCCTAGATCATCTTCCTCTCGTGCAAATCTACATCCTAACCCTCCACCAAATCCTCCCAATCCAACTGAAATGACCATCGTGAATTCATGTTTTAGTGAACCGAATCATCGAAATCTCTATTCACGATATCTAAACCATTTTGAGTCTTATGCTATTAGGGGTGAGCGTCTTCCTTCTATTTCAGAAATAAATGAAATGAGTTTTAAATACCTACCCCTTCTCAAAGCTTGGAAATTTGACAACACATTCAAAGTCAAACTCGTTGCCTATCACTAACTAGTCCGCATTTTCTATTATAATGCGATTTGCATCCAAAAAGAAGCTCGTACTCAGACTGAAAGTATTCTTTCCTATCTCTTGGGTGAATATATTACCATTGATTCTGACTCTATTGCCCATTTTTTTGTCTCAAAAACATCGGGATTGATAATGAGTGAGACACCGTCCCTTTTTCCTTAAAAGTAGGAAAGAGCGCAAGTATCCTTGACTTTCATGAGAGGTTTCTTCACTTGATGATCTCTTGGTGGTTTCGACCATCTGGAGAAGTATTCCTCTTTCCGAAGTATCGAAATATGGTGGATCCAGTGTTTTCAAAACAATAAAAGAATTAATCTAGCTCAAATCATCTTCGGTGAACTAGTGGACACCGTGAACCGTATTTTTTCTAAGAGGGTTAAGTCTTTGGTTTATGGTTATCTTCTTAGTAATTTCTTTATAAAAGTCAGTCTTAAAGTCGAACTCGATGTTGTTATCCCCTTGGGTACCCCAATCGATCTTACCTCTATTCGCAAGTTATGATGGACTAAAGTTAGAACAAATTGGGAAAGGTCACATAAAAAGACCCCCAGTGCTAGTTCTTCTCAAGCAGCTCCGGCTCTGGCTCCTCCTCAGGCCGATGATGTTTTACAAGATGTTGATGATCCCGTAAATCGCGTACCTGACGAGCCTCCTAGCGCTAGTAGTGTGATGCCTCCCTATTTTCAATCCCTGGTGGAGACATTAGATCTGAGGTTTGAATCTATGGAGTCCCACATTACTCCATTGGGGACTCAAGTGTCCGAGTTGCAAGCAATTCATTTGGCTTTCCAACGTGACACCCTAACTCGATTTGACACCATAACGAATAGGCTCGATGCTCTTTCTCAAGACTTTTCCTCTTTTCGTACACCCTGTTTGGATCCTGATCCTCAATCGAATGCTTAATGATGATTTTGCTTTGCTAGTTGTTCTTCTGTTAGTGTTACAAAAGTCATACTTTGAACTTTCAATTTCCTTTGAATTTCTTCGCATTTGATATTTTGGATTTGGTAATCCTTTATGTTTTGTATGATCGGATTTATATTTATCATATTTTGCATATTTTTATTGCCATGTTACCTCTAATTATGTTTATGACCATACCCACTATTTTTTGGATATTATTTATGTTGACTGGCTTATTTTGGCACATTTGTCTTCACAACTATATTCTATATCTTATTTATTCTTTATTGAATCTTTTTTATTTAACAAAAAGGGGGAGAAATGTTAAAGTAAAGGGGAGTATTTAAATTTTTTTTAAAGTAAATCCTATTTTTTAAATGTTTTGTTATATCAAAAAGGGGATATTGTTGAAAACACTGTGATATTTTGATATACCAAACAAAATTGTTAATTAGTTTTTTTACAAATTTTAAGATTATATTTGATTCAACTATTCGGATATATATAATTATTCTTTAAAGTTAAAACGTCAATTTTTACACCTCACTCTATTGAAAATTTGACTCCTATACTAGAAATATTTTTGAAATAATTTTTACTAAGGGTTTCAAACTTTAATCGAGTCAAAAAAGAATTTTAAGCATAGTAGTACCGATACGAGTATAACAATACCGATAATGTTCAAGAAGTATCGATACAAATATCGATATTGAAACCCAAAACAATGAAATAATACCGATACTGCTTAGGTAGTACCGATACTATCAAAACATAATGCTAAAATCGTACCGATACCATATACGGTATCGATACTACTTAGTGTAGTAGTACTTATACTCTTAGTTATGGTATTGATACTACTCCTTTTGGTTTTGAGTCTGTGAAATTCTAGTATACTAAAATGGTACCGATACTATGTATAGTATTGATACTACTGAATATTGTAGTACCGATACCCTTATGACAATATCGATAACAACGTTTCCCAACGGTCGAAATTTTTGTATTTAATGCATGGAGTATCTATGCAAGCATTTATTGTGGGAATCTTCCCCCAACGACTCTATTCACTCCCATAACAACTCAAACGGCTGAAATTGATTGATGGCATATATAAACAAGATCCCAAGTTATTTATGAAGATAAGAGACAAAAGAGAAAGCCATAAACAACAAATTTGAGCCAAATCAAGTCAACATTCTTCAATATTCTTTTTTCTTTCAAAGAACACTTCTTGTACTAATTTGTATTCATTTCTCAAGTGTTCTTATTTGTTATTAAATTGCTCAAACACATTCGTTGTGAGGTTTTTATAAGTTTGCAATTTGTAATTTTCTCTTTGAGATAGTGTCAAGAATTTGGGGTATAATTATTGAGGGAGTTGTAAGGTTACACCTTATCCTCAAAGGTAGATACAAAATTAGTGAATTTATGGAAACCCTTAGTATGAATATCTAAGGTAGTGGATGTAGACTTTGGTTGATAAAGTCGAACCACTCTAAATTTGAATACCCTAAACATCGGGTCACTTACTATATTGAAAGGATTTAAAATTTAGAGGATTAAATTTAATAAAATGTAAAAATACAAGAAATGAATTGGGAAAATTGTGTTTAAGAACTATTAGTAAAATGGAAGAATGAAAGGGCATTTTGGTCCTTTAGGGGAAATGGATTTAAAATTTTATTTATTAGGGATATTTAATAAGAGAAAAATGGGAAAAGTTGAAAAAACTAAGTTATATTCTTTTTCTTTTTCTCTTTCTTCTCGTCCCATGCTCTCCCGCTTAGCCAAAGGTAAGATTTCTTCAAGTTGGTTTTTTCTTTAGTTTATAGGCTGGTTTTGAAACCTTAAGTGATATAGAGGCTTAAGGAAAGTTCAAGGATGAATAAAACTAAGTAAATTTAATTTAAGAAAATGGGTTTTTGAGTGGTATGATGAAATATGAATTTTTATTGAGGTTTTTGACTTGTCAAAAAAGTAAATGATAGATTAGAAGCCTTGGATGAGATTAAAAACATGTATGAAAAAGTATAGTGATTATTGGGTTGGAGTGTTCTTTGAAGATTCTAGATGTTATAGGAAGATTAATGAAGGAAAGTTAGTTGGGTTTGGTAAGTATGAGTTTAATGGTATTGTTGGAGGTAAAATTAAGAGAATGAAATGAAATTTGGGTAAAAATTGAAATGGAAAATGGAAAATCTGGGTAAGGGTATCGGTACTCGAAAAACAATACTGATATTATAGGTTTAAATTTGAGGAAATAGGATTAACAATATCGATTCTGATGCAATTAGTATAGATACTGCTGTGGGTATTGATACTAAGAGAAAAGTATTGATAGTATTGATTCCAGAATGCAGAAATGGTATTGATACTAAAGGGAGTATCAGTACCATAGTATAGAAGTATCGATACCATAGTAGGGTACCGATACTATTGAGCTTGGAATTTTTAGATAGGATGAAAAAATAATAGTACTTTTGAGTATTATTAAAAATATAAATGTTAGAAAGTATACTAACATTTGTATGGTATGTGTAAATAATGGATGCTTGTATAGATCGTAACCAAGCTCCATAATCAAACAAGAAAAAGGGCAGGATAAAGTTGTCGAATAGTCAGACATCATTTCGACATACGAGTGAGGCATATCAGGTGAGTGCATTTATTGTACTTATATTAAATGAGGGAGACTTACGACAATTCAATCTCAAATGTTTTAATAAAGCATGTTTTACAATACTTTGATATGTTTTCATAATATTTATGGAATGATATTATGAATAAGTTTTAGAGTATAAAATGCTCTAAAATGAATAGATGAACGTTGATGTTGTTAAATGGTTATCGATATTGCAGAAATAAATGTTTAAATATGTGAATTTGACTTAAAAGCCCATTGTATGTGCATTGAGAGTCATAGTTGCATTTCGACATACTTCGCGTATGATGGTATCGATCGATTTTGTTTAATACATAGCGGTGCATTTTCATATCAGTACTATGTGTACTTTTGACACTATATGTGAAATCATGATATTCATAATGAGTTTGTGAATTACCATTTCGATATACAATTATGTATATAAGTTATTGATCGATTTTGTTTAATGCATAACGGTGCATTTTTGGCACTAAATGTATAACTCATGGTATTCATAATGTGTTTATGAATGTCCATTTCAACATTTTGTGTGCAATCCAAGGAATTCATAATAAATTTGTGAATTTCCATTTCGGCACTTCAGTGCAATGCATGTACCTTGTATTCTCATTTAACATACATTGGGCAAAGTAAAGGATAATTGGAAAAATACTGATAGATAGGTATGATGGGAATACTAAAATGGTTTCAATGACTATGTGAAGGAAAACTTAGGTTACTAGAATAGTTTGTTTCATACAAATTATACGATTTAGTTTGGATTTTGATAGTCATGATGTGCTTGTGTATGAATTTCACTTCATTAATATTTTTATGCCTCACTAAGTAAATACTTAACATGTGTTGATTTCACATGTAAGTATTAGCATAGACTAGCAGAGTAAGGAGTGCAGTAGAGATCATTTATCCAAGGTTGACTCATAAGTAACAGTAGGACAATTATGTCTACTTTTGATGAATTAGATGGCATGTATTGGACTTATAAAAATGCTCTGGAATGTATTTTTCTTATGGTTATTGAAATATGATATAACCTTAAGATTATTTTATCTACTGAAAGTTAACAAGCTTTTATTTTTTTATTTACACTAAAATGTTTTATTAATGGAACAAAATTTTATGGGTTTACAAATAAAGAAATTTTTTAAAAGTCATGTGACACCTGTGACTTGTGTGTGGAAACGTATATGGGAAATGGGTGTTATATTTATTGGTATCATAGCTACATGTGTAACTGATTCTCGTCCGAAACCGAGTTTAGTTGACGTTAAAATGGGTTTACATGCCAATAAGATTTTCAAGGTTACTAATATTGTGTTATTAGAGTGTGCTTGATGTCACTCCTTGCTAACTTGAGTGTTATTATTATGTATGTCTTATTAGATGTCAGAATCTTGAAACTTGCTAAGAGCGGCTGAATAAGAAATTAGAGAAGGATCGACTAGCGAAAGCTATGAGGCTAATAGTGAACATCTGATCCCATTCGAGAACGCTAGCGCACCGATACAACAGGGTAAATGATGTTATGGTAATGCTTGAAAGTCTTCACTACTCGGATTCTAAAAAACTGGGTGGAGTTGTACCTTTACTTAGAGGATAACTCGAGTGTGGTGGTCAAATACTATGATTATGGACTACCGAAGCAAGTAACCTGGCAATTCTTTCAGGAGGAATTCAAGAACAAGTATATTGGTGAGTAGGTTAGGCAGAATGTAACCCCCTCAGATTGATGCAGATAGTCCGATCCGATCTGGGGCGTCACATTAGGGCCACCGGAGCGACCTACCGTAAAAATAGCGGAAAATTTAAAACTTTTCTTAAAACATGTAAACTCATAAAATCTTTTATGAGTACAAAATAAAAGTTATCAGTGTTCGAAATAAAACAGATTTTCAGACTCGTATATAAAACAAAATACAATTATATGCCCCCTTATTGTTGTCGATAGCTGTACCGGTACAATTCTTTTAACCTGCAATGGTGAGTAATAGAGTGAGCTTCAGAAAGCTCAGTAATATAGAACTATCAGATGATGCTGCAAGACATGCCGATAAATAGAAAGCCGTATAATTTCCTTATTGATTCAGACGTATACAAATTTTTAGTATAATCTGGGGTTTCATTGGTAGTTCATCGAATAGAAGCCATGAATATCTCAATTCATAGGAAGTATTCATAGTATCACGTTTTCAGGAGATCGAATAGAATTTCTAGTGTGTTCCAACAATACAATAAAATCATAATAGGTACACTAATCAAATGATAGTTCAGTCAATCTCATAAATAATACCGTAGTGGAGCTTTTTAAACTAGTAGTTTAAAACCATCATATAAAGAGTTAACCTAAGGGAACATATTAGGGCCTGAGAGCCTACCCAAGAAAGTTTCAGGGCCATGGGGCCTACCTAAGAATACATCTTAGGGCCGCAGGGCCTACCCGAGAATGATCTCAGGGCCGTAGAGCCTACCTAAGATTTACATTAGGTCTATAAATATTTTCCAGCTTGATCAGAGCTGTACTTTACAAATCAGTATCTCCAAGATACAATTCCATAAGCCATCACCATTAAGTTGATGCATCCATAAAACAATAACCATAGATTTTAGTATACCACATGTTAAAACAATAAAAACAATTTATTAATATATAGGGAACACACTAGAGAATCCAAGTATTTTTCAGAGGCATTTTATAGTTATCAGTATGGATAACATGAAACTTGTGCAATTTGATCGGATTCCAGGAACAAGGTCCTATTGAAGGGAGTCAATCACTAACCGATCAAATTAGACATTTAAGGTTGATACTTTAGAATTCCGCTATGATTCATGTGCATCAAGAAAGTGTTCAGGGACCTTTATACAGAATAATTATAGATTCAAATTTACTGAGAGTGATTTCATTACCCAAACAATCAGGGGTATTCAGGAATATACTTTGAATTCATAGGATTTCAGCCCAATTGATCCACATGGGATATGACCGAAGTGATTTGAGATGAAAATATATAATCGAAGATTCAAGACATTTACAATTTATGTTGATCGATCGGATTATCAAACAACTCGAGTTACACAACTCCCAGACTAATGCATGTCGACAAGTCCATTCAATGCTCTTCCAGGGTATTCGTTCTTTAATACTAATAATTCTTGTCCATCAATCACCTTTAGAATTATCACCGAATAGATCTTAAGGAGACGAACAGATATTTTATTGGTCTTTATTTCATTTCTATGTTTCAACTATATCAGGAAATATTGGTGTACTGAATTTATGGTTTATAACCCATAAGAATAATATATCATGTAAGTTCATTTGAGTTTCCAGACTTATCCCAATCTCTTACTTAATCCTTAGTCATTGAGGTTACTTAGTTGATTTAGTAATCAAGTATATACAGGTTATTTCAAGGTTTTCCAGAGTAATTTAGATGTTTCTGAATTTTATATACATATCATACTTCCTTTCAGTTCAATTTAATCATACAATAAAGTCATTCATGTATTCGTGGTAGATTTGTCTCACAAATATCCACTTCTTAGTACCGAAGGCGCTCTAAAGTTGAGCTGAGCCAAGTACTTCCAGAATTATCATCGATCCAAACTTGAGAAGAAAAACACGCATTCAAGTGATATTTATGCCATTCAGGTATCGACATAGCATTAGGGTTGATATACTCACTTAAATTATGTTCCATTACTTTTAAGGGTAGTACAACACCCATGTTTATTTGGATTCCTTAATTAATCCAATACATTTACTTAGTCTAGTCCATAAGGGCATTTTGGTGCATAATGTTTTTCATTCATTTCAAAGCTTGAGGATAACCATTTATTATTGGGCTTGGAGATATTCTTGAGTCATTTCCATTACAGGGGTAATTTGGTTATTTTACAGATCCATCATATTTTAATCATTTCCTTCCGTCTGAACTTATTATTTAATTCAAACTTATCATGTATTCCATTCCATTCGAACAATTCTGACAGAAGAGCACCCTCGATAAATTTATTCTTCAGTTATTTACTCATAACACAGTGATTTCAGGTTAAAAGTCCTTCCATATATTATTGACAATTATCAATAATTTTCCATACAAAGGTTGGATTCCAACAATTAAATCAGTAATTTATCGGTTTAAATACAAATTCTCAGGTTACTATCTCATTCAGCGTCAACTTGGACTATTTTTACCTCTCAAGGGCATTTTCATAATTTCATAACCAGATAATTTCGGTATTGTCTCTTAACGAAAATAATTATAATTTCGAGATCCTATGGTTAATTGCTTTCTCGAACATTCATTGATCTTGAAATGATTCCTTAACAGACTTCTAGTATCTTGCACAAACCCTCTTGGGGTTAAAAATCAGTTATTCAAATTTTCTAATCAAAACTAGCATTTTTATGCTCATATGTAGTTTCATCAGATCAATATGTATTTTTAGAGTTATTAATCAATTTTCAAGGACAATTCTTGTCATTTTACTACATAAGGGCATTTTCATAATTTTACCAAACCGAAGTATTCTCATAATTTCTCATCCAAGTACCTTTAACATTTAACCTTTGATGATATAAATTATAAGTCATATCTAGGGCTGATTCCTTTATCACTAATCATAGAAATTGTAATTTAATTCTAACAATCCCTCAATTTCTTATACTAGTCATCTGAGCCATATTTAGTTACCGAATTTTTACAACATTCATATCGATTGTATGAATCAATTAACTACCCAGATGAGACTAAACATGTTCATTCACGCATTTACCAATACCAATATGTTCCATAAAGCATAAAAAGGTAGTAATGTATTACCTCGATTTCCATGCCATATTGATCGACCATATAAATTCCATTTCAATGCCCTCGATCTTTAATTCAAGTTCCAATAATTCCTCAAATACATATCAATAGAAATTGCATAAAAAACGGAGCTTAATTTCGACAAAACGAATCGAAATGGGTGATTAATCAGTGAAAAATAGCTTATCGGGTTCGAATTTGGCGAAACGGACCTAAAAAATAGACTCAAGATGTTAAAAACCCCAAAATATGCCTTTATAAAAAATAGTCAACTATGCTACCATAAACTCCTTATTCTCTAATTCGAGCTTATTAACTTTGATTTCAAGCTTCCAGTCTTCTCATAAACTCGAACAATCTCTATTACGAAATCGAATCCAAATAATTTCCCTTGCCATAATAATAATTTATTAAAATCTAAATAATAATTTAGTGGCCCAATTTAATATTTAGCTACCAAGGTTAGGGACAAAATTAATCTTATTGAAACTATTAATACATAAACATAACTACATGAAAACTAGAAAACAAGGTTAAGTTCTTACCATTCCTTGAGGACTACCTTGATGATTTCCCCCTTTTTCCCATTTCATATTTTCTTCTCCAATAAATACTCGTTAATCTATTTGCAGGGGTTTAACTGTCAATAACTGGGTCGAGGCGCGATGAGGAGTAGATTTCAATTGCACCGGCGATGGAAGTCATGACTGTCCAGCTGGTGACGAATCGGTGAAAAAAATGAAAAAGACGGCTTGAATTCCGATGAACTTTTGAGACCTCTTCCACGGCTAAAGATAACACTTTATGATGAGAGTAAGGTTGGGTTTGGGTCGTGAAACGATGATGATCTCGCTGATAGAGACGGTACACGCCCCAACTGACCGGAGATGAACTTACCGGTGAAAAATGAGGGTGAAGTTCATGGCTTTTGGGTACTGTTTTTGTTCCCCTCATGGCTTTGTTTATAAAATAAATTTTAATAATATAGTCTTAAATAGTACCCAAGACTAGTTGACAAAGGCATGGCTCCATTATTGCAGGACACAGGTTCAATCCTACCATACACTTATTTTATTTTCATTATTATCACTAAAAGGAAGGGACAATCTCATGCTTGGGTCTTAGAAGTTTCAAGAATTTAAAAAATTACCAAAAAATTTTGAGAATCATACAATTTTCTCTCTAAACAAATATTTACCCAAACTTTAGGGTGTGTCATGGAAGGTGCTACTGAAGTTCCTTAATTTGAAACAAGGTGATCGAGCAGTACGTGAGTACAACAAGCTGGGCCGTTTTGCTACTATGGTAGTTCCCAATGACAAAGCTCGACGTGATTGGTTCATCGAGGGTTTGAGGCCAAATTTGAAAGAGATGATGTTGGCTTTAAACTTGCCTAGCCTGCAAGATGTTATAAACCAAGCTAAGGCTATTAAAAGAGCTCTAGAGGAGACTCTAGCAGCAGAGCAGAGTATGCAGACGTGAAAAAGAGTTAGAATGTCTTGAACTTCCTATTATGCTAAGAGAGGCAAGGGCTCGAGTTCCTGATATACTGATAGAGATGGTTCTGCTGCAGCTTCACAGAAAACAAAACAATCACAGACTTTTTTTGTTAGCTCAGGTAAATCATTTGAAGAGAAAACTACTCCATGTTAGACATGTGGAAAATTTCACCGTGGAGTATGTAGATTTCTCAGTGGAGCTTGTTTCCAGTGTGGTGAAACTGGTCACTATGCCCGAAATTGTCCTAAGAAATCTGGGATAATTCAGCACAATATGAGAGATCAGTGGCTGCTTATAATAGAAGTAGAGGAAGGGGTAGATCCAGAGGACAATCTGAGTCATTGCTGTGACAAGAGACTCGAGGAGTACCTAGAATTTACAATATTAAGACTAATGAAGATCAGGATGACCCGGAGATCTTAATAGGTACATTCCATCTTTTTGATGAACCTGTATTTGTTTTGGTTGACCCTGGTTCTACACACTCGTACACTAGTACAAAGTTCGTTAGAGCTAGAGGAATTCCTTTAGAACTAATTTTTAGTGAGCTGATAACGGTAAACCCTATGGGTCACAGTGCGAGAGTAACGCGTGTATGTAGAAAATGCCCGATAAAGATTCAAGGGGTTGTGTTCCCAGAAAACTTGATGGAGTTGCCTTTCGATGAGTTTGAAATCATTTTGGGAATGGATTGGTTATCTACATTTCATGGATGGGTTGCTTGTCGTAAGAAGTGATTATTTTTTAAGGATGCGGAAGGCTCAGAAATCATATTGATTGGCAAAATAGAGAAATTACCATCCAATGTGATATCAGTCATGAATGCAAAGAAAATGATGTCAAAAAGGTATATATATTTTTCATAGCTAAAATGGTAGACACTCGAATTTTAGAAGCGAGACTAGTTGATGTTCCAACAGTTAGGGAGTTTTCAGGTGTTTTTCCGAAAGAGTTACCAGGATTACCTCCAGATCGTGAGGTGGAATTCTAGATTGAGGCTTATATGGGTACCGAACCGTTTTTGTGACTCCATATCGAATGGCTCCAACGGAGTTAAGAGAATTAAAATCCCAATTGTAAGAGCTACTCGATAAGGGATTTGTTAGACCTAGTGTTTACCCTTGGGGAGAACATATGCTTTTTGTGAAAAAAAATGATGGGTCTATGTGATTATGCATCAACTACCGTCAATTAAATAAAGTAACGATAAAGAATAAGTATCCTCTTTCGAGGATTGATGATCTATTCGATAAATTGAAAGGTGCAACAGTGTTCTCTAAGTTAGACCTGAGGTCGGGATACCACCAATTAAAGATTAAAGAGGATAATATTTCAAAAACAACTTTTCAGACTCGGTATGGACATTACAAATTTATGGTAATGCCATTCGATTTGACTATTCTCCTGCATCATTTATGGACTTGATGAACCGAGTATTCCAACCTCACTTGGATCAATTCTTGGTGGTATTTATCGATGATATTTTGGTGTATTCCAAGTTAAGAAAGGAGCATAATGTTCATCTTCGTGTTGTTCTTCAGACACTTCGAGAGAAGAAGTTGTTTGCCAAATTATCCAAGTGTGAATTTTGGTTAGCTGAGATTACTTTCGTTGGCCATGTAGTCTCCGCATAAGGCATCAGAGTAGATCCAAAAAAAGATTCAAGTTATAGTGGATTGGCAACCCCAAAGAGTGTTCTTAAAGTTTGAAGTTTCTAGGGGCTTGTTGGTTATTATAGATGATTTGTGAAGAACTTCTCAATGTTAGCTTCACCGCTAACTAAGTTGTTACGAAAAGATGTGCCTTTTTATGGTTGGAGAAATGCCAAGAAAGTTTTGAAATACTAAAGAGGATTTTAATAGAGGCACTAGTGCTTGTACAACCTGTGTCGGGTAAAGACTATGTAGTCTTGGGTTGGAGTGTTCTTTGAAGATTTTATATGTTATAAGAAGATTAATGAAGGAAAGTTAGTTGGGTTTAGTAAGGACGAGTTTAATGGTATTATTGGAGGTAAAAGTAAGAGAATGAAATGAAATTTGGGTAAAAATCGAAATGAAAAATGAAAAATCTGGATAAGGGTATCTGTAGTTGAAGAACAGTACCGATACTATAGTTTTAAATTTGAGGAAATAGGATGAACAGTATCGATACTGATGCAAATAGTATCGATATTGTTGTGGGTATCGCTACTAAGTGGAAAGTATCGATACTATGGATTCCAGAATACAAAAATGGTATCGATACTGAAGGGAGTATTGGTACCATAATATGGAAGTATCAATACCATAGTAGATGCACCGATACTATTGAGCCTAGAATTTTAAGATAGGATGAATTTCAATCGAAATTGAAAATAATAGTACTTTTGAGTATTATTAAAAGTATAAATGTTAGAAAGTATACTAACATTCGTATGGTACGTGTAAATAATGGATGCTTGTGTAGATCGTAACCAAGCTCCAGAGTCAAGCAAGAAAAAGGGCAAGGATAAAGTTGCCGAATAGTCAGACATCATTACAACATACGAGTCAGACATATCAGGTGAGTTCATTTATTGTACTTCTATGAAATGAGGGAGACTTGCGACGAGTCAACCTCAAATATTTTGATAAAGCATGTTTTACAACACTTTGATATGTTTTCATAATGTTTATGGGAATGATATTATGAATAAGTTTTATAGCATGAACTGCTCTAAAATGAATAGATGAACGTTGATGTTGTTCAATGGTTATCGATATTGCAGAAATAAATGTTTAAATATGTGAATTTGACTTAAAATCCCATTGTATGTGCATTGAGAGTCGTAGGTGCATTTTGACATACTTCGTGTATGATGGTATCAATCGATTTTGTTTAATGCATAACAATGCATTTTCGTATCAGTACTATGTGTACTTTTGGCAATACATGTGCAATCATGGTATTCATAATGAGTTTGTGAATTCCCATTTCGATATACAATTATGTATATAAGTTATCTATCGATTTTGTTTAAAGCATAACGGTGCATTTTCGACACTAAAAGTGCAACTCATGGTATTCATAATGTGTTTATGAATGACCATTTCGGTATTATGTGTGCAATCCATGGAATTCATAATAAGTTTGTGAATTTCCATTTCGACACTACGGTGTAATGCATGTACCTTGTGTATGAATTTCACTTCATTAATATTTTTATGCCTTACTAAGTAAATACATAGTGTGTTTTGATTTCACGCGTAGGTATTAGCAAAGAATAGCTAAGTAAGGAGTGCAGTAGAGATCATCAATCCAAGGTTGACTCATCAGTAATAGTAGGACAATTATGTCTACTTTTGATGAATTAGATGGCATGTATTGGACTTATAAAAATGCTCTGGAATGTATTTGTCTTACGGTTATTGTAATATGTTATAACCTTAAGATTATTTTATCTACTGAAAGTTAACAAGCTTTTTTTTACACTAAAATGTTTTACTAATGGGACAAAATTTTATGGTTTACAAATAAAAAAATGTTTTAAAAGTCATGTGACACCTGTGACTTGTGTACGACAACGTATACGGGAAATGGGTGTTACAAAATTCTTGTGTTCATTTTTTTAATTTTTCCTCTTAAGCTTCCACCAATTTTTTATTGCCAATTCACCCCCTCTTGGTTATTTCATCTTTTCGATTGACTCAACACAATTACGGAGAAAACATCCCCAAACGGCTAGAAATCATCCTCAACTTCTAAAAACGACCACAAACACATTCCAACTTATAAATACAAGTTCAAGACACTTGAAGAAGGTTGGAACACCTATCCAAACAATCAAACATAAGAGAAATTTTTTTCCACTCTTTATTTTATTTCTCTTGTAAATAGTTGTGTTTTGTGAGCATTAATTTGTAAACACTATACTCTGTAGAGGTTTTATTATTTACTTCTTTTATCCTTTTGAAAATGGGTTTTGGTTCTAGTTCAGCCAAGTGAAAAGCTAGGTAATGTAAATGTTATCTCTTGATCATGTAAAAAGAAAGAACAAATTAGTGAATTTGTTAAAAAATTCTTAGCGAGTAGCTAAGGTAGTGGATGTAGACTTTGGTTGAGAAAGTCGAACTACTATAAATCCTTATGCAACAATTTTCTATCCCTTTAAATCTCCTTTACTCCCTAAAATTCTCAAAAAGCCCATTCAGCCCCTCTTGACAATATTTTTGGTTGTTCAATTAAGCTTCTTCTAAATGTTTACTAGCAAATATTAGAATTTAAATTCCTATTTTCATTCTACTTAAATCAAATTGTTAGTAAATAACATTATTACAAAATTAATAAAAAATAATGTCAAAACAAAATTAAAATATATATATTTTAAAAAACTTAACCAAAGGGGACATCAAGAGTTGTTAGTCAAAGTATCCGAACCGGATCATGCTGTTGTTTAAGTTAAAGACTTCAAAATAAAGAATATAATGAAGGAATTGATCCCCCTATTTATCACATATGAATTGCAAATCTCAAAAAGAAAAAGAAAACAAAAGCAAAGCAAAGCAAAACAAAGATGCTCCCTCTCCCACTAAAGTTGGTACGACAAGCCCTTACCCATCACCCATTCCTCCTCTCCCAAAACACCCACCACCGTTGCCGTCGCCTCTATCGCCATCATCACCATTACAACGGCCATGATATCGAAGATGAAGAGGACGAAGACGAAAATGATTATCATGAAGACGATGTCTGCAATTCAAAATCCAGCTTTTACAATTTTCATTGCCATTCCTCAAAGCCGCCGAAACCCAAATCCGAAACCAAAACCAAAACCCCATTGCTTCTTTTTCTCCCTACGAGAGAAATCATCGGCGACACATACAGTTTAGCCAACATAGCCAGAGAAATGGGCATGGATTTGCACCCTACGCCTTCCCTTTCTCACATCATTTTCTCTTTCTCTTCTTCATCTCCCTCTCCTTCTTCCTCTTCCTCTTCCTCTGCTTCTTCCTCCGCCTTGTCTCTCTCTTCTTCCTTCTCCATGCCTTTACCCACCGGTGCAGTTTTGATTTCCTTCCCTACACTCTCTTCCTCTTCCCTCTCCCATCTTCGATCCTTCGTTTCCCTCTCTAAAGGCCTTTTCAAGCTGGTATTTCTCACTACCGATGACTCGGATTGCGATGCGAAACTCGATGATGCGCGTAACTGGGATTACTAGTCCGTTTCTCTGTTTTCGAAGCGGACAGGCGATCGGATCGATTCCATTCAGTCGTTTCAAGGGCTTTAGCTGGAATGGGATGGACCCTTTTCAGTACGAGGAAAAACCCATCTCTGGATTCTCTTAGCACCGCTTCCAAATCTGTTTAATTGTTCAGGAAAGTGGATTCGGGTCGGGTTCGTGGAGGGAGAGGCAATGGGGAACGCATGATAAGAGAGCTGAGATTGCCTTCGTTGGATTTCAGGAATGCTCCTTTGAAGATCCATCTCTGGATTCTCTTAGCACCGCTTCCAAATCTGTTTACTTGTTCAGGAAAGTGGATTCGGGTCGGGTTCGTGGAGGGAGAGGCAATGGGGAACGCAGGATAAGAGAGCTGAGATTGCCTTCGTTGGATTTCAGGAATGCTCCTTTGAAACTTTTGCAGTATGTTGTTCTCCTTCCTTCCTTCCGTCCGTCCGTCCGTACGTACGTAGAATTTATTGTTACATGTTTGCAATGTGCTATTTAAATTGAATGACTTTTATAGGTAAAATTTATTTCTTGAGAAGTATTTCAATGAATGTTTTATTGAGGATACATTCTACGGAAAACTGATACTAAAGAGTGATGAAAATAGCTAAATTCTTGTGCTGAAATGTTGATGGGAAATTTTATCTTTTTGAACAGAAATATTGACTGGAATAGTTGGCATGCATACTACTTGTAAGATACACATAATAAGATGCCATTTACAGTTGTAAATGAAGCATATGCTTGAAAGTTTTTTAAAAAATAAGCAGTAATAACAGCTTTATTTTGAGATGAGCTTGTTTGCTTATAGCTTGTAACCTAGTTAGGCATAATTTAGAGACTGGTGTTTTTTGAAGTTTGTAGGTGAAGTTGTCCTTTACTGTCACTACAAACTTGCATGATAAATTTTAAGTGTGTGCTATATCTAATGCAGCAAATCGAATGATAAGCATGAAAAGGAATAACAGCCTATGGAGGAAAATTTTCATGAAATTGCTGTATATATGGAAACGGAAACACTTGATTACCCCTTAGTACATCAATGAGTTGAGAAATACTTGTGTGCTTGGAACTTTAGCAAGGCAAACCATGCAGATTTAGGCTGGAAATATCTTATTTGTATTCCTAAGCCGGTGTCTGCAGGTATAGTTCTTGCATCATGTGAGGAAATGCATATTAGTTTCCTTGTATATATATGGAAACGGAAACACTTAATTATCCCTTAGTACATCAATGAGTTGAGAGATACTTGTGTGCTTGGAACTTTAGCAAGGCAAACCATGCAGATTTAGGCTGGAAGTATCTTATTTATATGCCTAAGCCGGTGTCTGCTGGTATAGTTCTTGCATCATGCGAGGAAATGCCATATTAGTTTCCTTGTGGACTTGGGAGGAAATATTGGATTTATTTCTTTTTATAGGGACCCTTTCTTTCCTATGCCATATTAGTTTCCCTGTTCTTATTTCCACGAAGGGAGTACGAGTTTCCTATGCAGCTTTAGACTATCTTGTGATCGTGGCAGATCCACTAAGGCACGAGGGCGGACAAATGTCAACCTTCAAATTCAAATTTTCTCATAGTGAAACTCTATTTGTTTCTATCAGTACAAAAAATTTATGTGATTAATGTGTACTCATGTATGAAAATATTTCTCAATTCGCCATTGCCTGAAATAGAAATCATCGGATACAACACAAGTAATGCACTTGTTTGCTTGTTGTACGTATTACATTTTGTCTTTGCTGTAATACTTAATTCTCAATTTCCCTATCGACTCTACTTTAAGGTCATACTCTTGGTGATGCGTATCTATAAAGCCTTGGAACATTGATTTTCAGAAATGAAACCAGAAAGTATGAAGGTCAAAATGTCAAAACCGACCCCACAAAAAAATGCACATTCCCTTAAAGGGTCAATTATCGCAACATGATTGTACGCATAAATGTTACCCCCGTCAACATCTCATATCTCAAATATCAACACTATCAATTGGCTGCCATTTATGAAGTATTCAATAAAGCCCCCATATTTTTCCACTTCCACTACTATTATGTAGGACAAGCGGTAAAAAAAGAATACAGAAAATTTATATGTATGCATCACGCATCATATATCAACAAATCATGTTGTATGAGCACTATGCGTTCTTGAGGCCCATATACCAAACACAAGAAACCAGAACACAAACAAGATTGCCCAGTAGCGTGTGGGCCCATACTTGATCCTTGTCAGCACAATCTGCAATTACCACCAATTTCATACAAAACATAATCTCAACTGAAATTATATCATACTGAATCAAACAAACCATATGACTTAAATTCAGAATGCAACTGAAATACTTAACCCGAAATTGATATATTACTTTGGTTTACAATAGCCTGAAAGGATGAAAATTGTTTACTGAACAACATATATGGAACTATAGGTGCATAAAAAACATGGCATTCCCATTCTGAAGATATAGCAAGAGTACAGTAAAGTTTATCAAGATAGTTGTTATTAGTTTGTCAAGGAACAAAAACATAAACAAAATATCATATATCAACAAAATCCAAATATATTCAACATTTACTCAAATCAAATGCAGATGAGTTTAGAAAACAACGACTACAGATATGGGATCCAAGTTACTTACAAAGCGAAAGAAGACCACAACTGTTAAAGCACATATGCCTCCCAAGAGAATATGAAGACCACTCCTAGCCGTTTTCTACAAAACAAAGAGTGGCACATAACCGTTATAATCCCTGATGACTAAATGCATCACAAGTTAACTGCAACTGAATAAACCTAATAAATACGTAACATATATATTTAACTAGATAATGTCTTCTTGAAGTTTTTATGGACAAAAATGCATGATGCAGAAGCTATTACTATTATGTATTTTATTATTTCAGTCTTTTATTTATTAATTACTAGACACATAGATATAGAGCTACTGTTATAAGTTATCTCTAGGGTTCAAATCTAGGGATAGAATTTAAACTTTATTAGTAACCCTAGTATAAATAAGTTGGAAAATATATTTACAACCTACTTCACTATATAACTAGGATTATAAGTTTTCTCTAGTGTTGAACTATGAAAGTTAGAACTTATTGGTAACCCTAGTATTAAAAAGTTGTAAACTAGATTTACAACCAACTTCATTATATTCTCTTCATTACTAGAGTTTAGAAACCAAAGGTCTTTATAACATATCGTTTTCCTAGAATACCAACTTCTTACTCTTTTTTCAGCCTAGTTCTCTCTATTTGCTGCTGTTTTCTCTCTAATCCACAACAATACGTGACCACCAGGAGAATAATGATGCTGCACAAATGCACATGTAATTGAGAAAAATTATTGTTCCATTCAATCAATGGATAAGGAAAGGATGATTAAAATAAAATTGTTTTCCTCATTCAAGATTTTGGTCACCAAGAAAACATATGGGTCTCTACATACAATTAGGTTGATCCCGAAAATTCCTCTCATGAACTCAAAAACTCACAATTCACAACACTTTCAGACTCGAGTCAAGTTGAAAAAGGATAACTGACTTACTGCTAACCAACACCCAAAAGTTTCAAGGTCCAACAGTTAATGGCTCCTTTTACAAAAAATGTGGCAAACTTTTTCAGATAATGTGATGAGGAATTTTTTTTCCATCTAGGGTCTCAATGGAATTATTTTCTGATCTAGGATGGTTGCTACAGTACCCGCTGTAAGATGCCCGGACCACACAATATCTTCAGGAAGACGCCCAGACGATAGGGCATCTTTGGCAAGGCTGTAGCATTACAAACTTTCAAGTACGCATGCAGTTAGGGTGAAGACACCGTGTCATCAATATTTATTGGGAGGGGGAGGATCATAGATAAACATTTTTTTTGAAACCATGTTTAATAGGCCAAATTCTTACCTAAGGATGAGCAAAACTCGACTCGACTCAAAAACCCGATGTTTTCGACTCAACTCGAATTGACTTAGAGTTGTAATGTCATAAACTCGACCAAACACGAAAATTTTTTAAGTTCAAATCAAGTTATAAATACAACTTGAATAACTCGAAATTTTTAGTAATTAGCAAGTTTGAGTTGAATCTCTCGACGCTACATGATATATGTATATCATATATGAAAAAAATATGAATAAATATATATGTATTGTATGTGGTTATAGAAAACCGTTTAAATTGAAATCAAATAGTATTATAATATTATAAATATTTAAGATTAAATTTAAATAGAAACTCAAATAAATTGACTCGAATCGAATTTTATAAACTCGATTTGATTCAAAAAAAATTAAGTCAAATTCGAGTTATAAAATAGGATTCGTCAACTAGAATAACTCGAAATTTTTTGACTCGACTCAACTTGATCGAACTTTCACCACTATTCTTACCTGGTTCACATGGTTTTACTTGAAGAAAATGAGATAAAGAACCAATGAATACCACAATTAATATTTCCAGATTGCAACCTATGCATTCAGCCTAATTCGAATAAAAAAATAAATTTTTCTAAGAAATCTGATTAGTTGCAAATTACTTTTGAAGATATAAAGGAGCTTAATGATGTGTATCAGACCCAACACTCTCATTGTGGCAGATATGATTCTCACTAGAACAGGGGGATAATACAGAAAACATAATACAGACAACAATATGCAGTGCGACAGAAAGATACAGTAGGCATACATGTATGGAAAATGTTCATAAAGAACTCAGTATGGGAAGAGATTGATTAATTATTCGATAGAGATCTTTCCTCTATTACAGGAAAGAACTTTTTCATTCTAATTAGGCATTTTCCATCAATTAATTAGTATGATCATCTTTTCTCACAATTGGAAAAATATTTAAGTTTCTGTAAATCTTCATGCACAAGCATATGATTAAAAGTTTTCATTTATTAAATTTCTTTGTTGGCAGGAAAAACAAAACGAACTCCTTAGCTTGTTAGATGAGCATTTATCAGAAAATACCTTTCCAACGCGAGGAGCAATGAGCCATGCAAGCGTAACAGTAAGTAGACCTGTAGCAAGCAGAATTCCGGTACCTTCCACAGCCCACTGGGTTGCAGGATTTTCAGTGGGAGCTACTTCAGTGACAATATTTGAGGGCTGTTCAGACACAACCTGTGAAAGTGCAGAAGAACTATTGTTGTTGTTATTACTATGCGGACTGAACCACAACGAAATCTCACTTTGTCGTTGCCTCCGAATAGCAGCAACAGCATCAGGGTCTACACCTGAATTTGTGTGAATTTGGGCAGGATTAGGATCTCCACTAGAAGTCCTTTCTCTCAACGCTTCATAATCTTTCAAAGAAACCACAATTTTCTTAAAATCAGAAGTCCTGATATTTTTTGCAGGATTTCCACAGATCTCACAAACAGTAGATCCATGACTAACAAACCATTTGAGAGCACAAGCATAATGCACTAGAGCAAGATCATTTTTACAAGAACAACCAAGTTCAATTAATGCATCTTGATGATGACATGAGCCTATTTCTAAATCAGTGCTACATATGAAAACCTCTCCTTCAGGGCTTATGAACTCAACAAACCCGGATTCTCTCCTATGACTCTTAGCATGAGACTCATCACCTTCAACATCCTTTTGAACTCCTTCAATAACTGGCTTATCTTCACCCTTGGTTTTAACTGCTACTGCTAAGGGAGGAGAGATCCCAAAAATGCCAAAGCAGCATCCCCTCTTTTGTCAGATTCTGAACACTGGAAAACGCGACAAGAAGGCAAACCAGCCTCTTTGTCTAGACAATATCGCGAGTAGGCTCCTGAATCATCAATGTCAGCATTTAAGCAGCTATCATTGCTGACACCTCCATTAGCTGCTAGTGGCAAGTTTTCTTTACCCATCATGAATCCAATATAATTAAATAAGATCAGTTCAACTAAAGCAGAATATTATTTCTTAGATGCAGAATCTTAATATTCCAAGAAGCCAATCACCCCATTGCAAATTGCTAACGAGCTGAAATGCAGCAACACTATCTTTACACAAATGGACAGCTCACATCCACTTCCACTCCTTTGAAAAAAGGTGTTTTATTGTTTCAGCACGATCCAGGGCCTTAATGAACGATAGAAACAAAAGAACAATTGCTGCAATCAGGAAAGTTGATAAAATCACCTATAAAACACAAGATTTTGTTTCAAAAATAGTAAAACATCGTACCTTTTTTAACAAATATAAAAACATAAAAGGGCACACAAGAGAGAAGGAACCCTAAAAAGTAAAAAACATATCCCTGGCCAAACATGAGAAATACATAAGAACAATTGTAACTAAGAATGGGAGGCAGTAAATAGATTATCTTCTTCACCATCTGAAAGGATTTAAAACAATCAATATAATAACATAAATTTTCAAATAAAATCAATTAAAAACACATGATTTCCACACAACTTGAATAAACACTCAAATGGTCGAATCTTAATTATTTTTAAAATATTGAGTGGGTAGTAAGAAAGAAGAAAAATATATAAATAGTTAAAGGCATAGGAAAGGAACACCAATAATTAAAAATGTGGGAAGTCAATAGAGTCAAACTCAAAACTGCAATTCAACTAATTAATATGCAGCTATTAAAAAAATGAAAAGAATCAAAAGCAAAGCAATAGAATCACAAACTTAACAGGCAGCTCAAACTCTGTAGAGAAAACTGGTTAGTAATAAATGAAATAACAAACAGACGAACCAAAGAAAACCCATAAATCCTACATAAAAAAAATAGAGAAAACAAGAGAAGTATTAAAAAAAACCCAAACCTATTGGAAATTGGGATGGATCGGGGAAATTGTTCGCAAGAACGAAAAAGGGGGAGGGGATAGTAGATATACGGTGGTAATGTGGGGCTGCCGGCTCGGCTCCGATGGTTCTTTAGTTGTATTACTCCGATGTTTCGTAGGTTTCACATTTGATCTACTTTTTTGGTTTTGGACTGTAACTTTGCTTGCAGAGAGTCGACTCCTTGGAGGATTTCGAGTGTCTTCCTCTCCGTTTACTTTGGAATTATTTTGAGTTGTATGTGACATCAGTTTGTTTCGAATAACTTCAACTATAAAAATGTTATTTTTTTTATTAATATAAGATGTTTATAAATAATAGTATTTCTCTAAAAAAAAATTTAACCATTTGATAATTAATTTTTAAATAATTTATACAAATTTTTATGTTCAAATCTAAAATCTTTAAAAATAGTAATTATTGCTTTATTTTTTTGGATAATTAAAAATTATTGAAATATTGAGTTTGAAAGGATATATCATTACTTTAATCATGCCACGTAATTTAGTTCATACGTTTTTTCCTTTTTAAATATCGAGATTTCAAAAAATATATTTTTCAAAAATTATGTAAGTTTTTATGAAATATATAGATATTTTTATGTTTAGTTACTTTAGCAATTTTTTTTCAATATCTATTGAATATAGTTTAATTATGAAAGTTTTTAAGAACTATAGATACTTGGATAAAATATACAAACGGACCATTATAAAATGTTTTATTATGTTTTATGATTTTTAAAAGTTATAAAATGATCACCTGACTATAAAATATTTAGACTTATGTTTTTTTTTCCTCAACTTTAACTGAAAATGACTTCTTATGAACATAGACAAGAAAATTGTTTCAACCAAGTAATAACAATTGAATTCAAGACTACACTCCCAAAGCCATGTGTTTTTTTTTATTAAATTATGGTGACTACAAAATAATATATGTTCTAAATACAAAACCTTTATAAATAAGATCCATTCCTTTAACTACTTAAGTAATTTGGTTCATGCACTCCAAAAGCCGTGTTTTACTAGAATAATCATACGATTTGCCTTATTACCACTCATTGTTAACCACTCTAATTTTAACATATACTTACAATGCAAGGTGTAAAGCTCCTCCTATGGTTGGAGTTTTGGTTAAAATATTTTTTACACCTCTCATGGCTGGAGTCCTGATGCTATGTAAATGCTATAACAAAGTGCAAGCATACACTATCGTATAAAATAATAAAATGATAATAATAAAGTTACCAGTGTTGATTCCCAACAGGAGCAACACTTGTTAAAAAAGAGTCTATATGCGAGGAAGAGATTGATTTGACGATTAACAAACAAATAGCAAAATAAAAATATCAAGATGATGAAAGTATGGGAATACTGCAACAAACAATGAAGAAATAAAACCAATGAACCTAAGATGATGTCATCTTGAGCTGCTAACCAAATGATAATGCTGCAGTAATATATTCATAAGTTATACAAAAATTAATTTACAACCTATTAAATTTATAATTCTCATTAAAAATTTGATAAGTTCATAATCGAGCATAACATAGGCATCCTATATCTCTATATTGATATGTTACTCTCGTAATTACCTATGCTGTAACAAAACTAGCATGACATCTTAATTAATTTCATCTCTAAACATAATTAAAAATTACATGCTTAAGATGCCATTATCTCTAATCAACATCATATTAAAACCATAACTCATAAATATAGTTCAAGCAACAAAAACCATCATATAAGAATTTAATCGAACACTTAATGTTCGATACCCAAAAATAGTAATAAACATTCAACATTCACAATAAAGTTTTTCCTCTCTCAAGTTCGAAAGATGAAAGTAAAGCTAAACCCCAATCGGTCACAGTTGCTGTTGCACTCCCCGACGAGTGGATTAGGATACCATCGTGGCTAAAAGTTGTGGAGAAAGATGTAGGAGATGAAGAAATTGGTTATTAAATGATGATGGGATTACTCCTATTTATAGGTTGAGGGAATGGACCTTCAACCAATGGTTTTTCGCCATAATTCAGGTGATTCTAGAGCCTTGACAACTACCCTCTTTTAATTGTACCTTCTAGAAGGTTCTCCATTATTCACTTGATTAGTCATCATATGCTACAAAATCGCTCAGCAATCCAACACAATATCACCTACAGCTTCAAATAATGCCTCCAGTATCAGCGTACCCAATTCCAACATAAAACATAAAAATTAAACCAACAATGACCAACTTTTTCATTACGCAAATGATAGAAAATATATAAAAAAATGATGCCAAAAATGTTCCTAACAATACTTAAGTTCAATCTCAACCTAGGTAAAAGATACTAAAAAGATAACTCTTTTGGAGAGTTATCACACCCCAAACCTAAGTGTTTGCTTGTCCTCAAGAAACTATTACACTACAACTAAAAGCAATGCTACAGGAAAATATCAGGAAACCTTTCAGAAAATTTCTCTCATTTTATTTTTTAGCCATCAGATAAGGCTACAACAAAGCATGCTGCATATATGTTTTTAAAATATCGAAGAATACAATTTCAACTTAGTAGTCTCAAAAATCATAGTGTGTAATTTAGGTGTATTCAATCAGTTCTTAGCTAAGTTAGAAAAGCTTGCACCTACTTAGTTAATAGTTTTCAATGCTAAAAAAATTTGCCTTTGTCTATATTGGAGCTATTACCAGCATTTCCAACTTATTTCCTAGGACTAAGTTGAAGCTATTACCAGTATCTCTAACTTATTTCCTAATTTTTATAAGCAAGATTAAATGTAGCATCTAATAAAATATATGAGATTTATAGTTTAAAATTTTCTAACTTCTGTAAGTATTGAGAGCATACACTTATAGTGTTTAAAAGTTCTATGAATCCTAATTCCACTAATTCTCTACAACATTCTTCTACCATTTCACAGCATTAAGATTTTCATCATCAGACATCATTAAAAATTTCCTAAAAGAATATCTTTCATTGGTTTCCTAACACTAATTCTAAAGCATTATTAATCTCATTCCTATATGTTGTAACAATTTATGCAAGAAAAACATGCAAACAAAACTAACATGTAATCCTAAACACAACACATACAAAATTTAAAATCAACAATCTAAATAACACACCCCTAAACTTAAAGGTTGCATTGTCTTTAATGTATGCTAAAAAGAAAAGTAAAAAGTACAATGATATAGGGAGAACAAAACACCCCTAAGTTGGCTTGTGTGGACTCTTCCTCGGGCTGACATTGTTGGGATAGACTCTTTTGGCAGTAACTTTGGCTTTTGAAGAATTATTCCTCTTTTGGCTCTTCGATATTGTCGTGGCCTTGGCTGAAGTAACATAAAGAATGTGAGTAGTAGTTGTTGTTGTAGCATCATTCAGTTTAGGAGCAGGGGCTTTAATTTGAGGGTCCTTATAATTCTTGGCGTCACTAACGAGATTAGTGGACGAGCTCTTTGGCAGATTGGCTTCAACTAGGGCTACGACTTAAGTAATAACTTTCCTAAGTATTTGAGTGACATCATGGTCTTGCTGCTTTGGTGTTGTGGCATCTTTCACTATCACTTCAGCATTTAGGTCCAACAATTCTTGAGTGGCTTCACCTTCCTCACTTGTCTTATCTTGGTGGCTAATTTCCTCATCGCCAATTTTCTCCTCATTGACGTCCTCAAAGTCGGCAGTAATGATATCGGTAGATGCCATCGAATCAAGCATGCTTTCTACCTCTTTCCCTTTCTTCTCGTCGGAATCACTATCTTCTTCCTCGTCCTTCGTTTCTACATCTTTATCATCAACATGGTCTTTATTCTCATTCTCAGAGTTTGCAGAGCAGGCTACAACATCTGACATTGGTGATGGAGCTATGTCATTTAGCACAAGCATTGGGACGACAGGAAACGATACATCTATCTTCTTGAATTGCTTGCTGATAATTTGTTAAATGACTGCATCGTAATCCTTGGTGTATTGCTAATATTTCACCTGGGCATTGTGCATTTGAGACTAGTTTTACAATGCATGACTCAGCATCGACTGGGTGTTTTCGTGTTTTACTGACATTGATACCATGGCTTGCTGTAGTTCCAACAAAACATGATTTGATGGGGGCTTTTCTTCCTTGGCAGCATCAACAACAGGTTCACTAAATGTCTCTTCTTCATGTTGCTTTCAATTTGGCCCTTAATCGAACTTGGTCGAATTGGAGATCGGTTGGCATAAACTTGGTCAGAAGTCAATAGTGGCACTTGTGCTTGTTTGCACAATGAGGTGATTAGGGAAGGAAAGAGCAAGTAACCAAAGGTTTTCTGGGTGCATCTAAAAATTTCAATGGAGATGATTTTACCAACATCTATATGTCCTCTAGCCAATATCGAATGAAGCAGTAGAATTCTATCTTTAATAATATAAGAGTAATGCATGGTAGGCATCAATCGGGTTCGGATAAAAGTAAACCATACCCTTGTTGCTTTGTTGAGATGCAACCACTTTATTGTGTCTACTTTCATGGGTGATATATCCCATGATTTTCCTGGAATACAGACATTAATGCCGACTTGGGTCAGCTGGGCAGTGGTCAAGGTTTCAACAATTGCTAAATGATCGCATGCATCATCATGTACACCCAGCAATGAGTTTATCGACTTAGCTCACCAATGAACCATCTTCTCTCAAGCATACACCAAAGGTTTCTCTTCATCCGTTAGGTTGCTATAAAACTCTCATATGCGCTCTTGAGCAATGTCTCCTGGATACTCACAAAACTTTTCCAATTGGAGAGTGGAAATGGTATCTATGATGTAATCCACTTGCTGTAAATTGAGGAAAGATCGAACCCTGTTCAAAATATAAATCTCGATCAGAGAGTTCTTCCTTATATCGGTGCTGATGTTTGGGTTCGAAAAATCTCATAGGACCCTCGTGGAAATCACCATCGGTTATGGCTTACGTGGTAGTACTGTAGGTGGCCGACGAGAACTCTTGGTCATGTTTTTCTTTTTCAGCGCCATGTAAGTAGCTTGAAAGAGTGAAGAGAAATACAAAAAAAAAAAAAATGAAGAATTAAAATGGGAGCTTCAAGGTTTTGGGAGAAAATGGCCAAGGAAAATTTTTAATTGGGGTAAAAATGCATAAAGGTTGCGTGTGAAAAGAGAGGTAATAAATGATAGAAGAAAAAAAATTAAATGGGAGGAAATGATAAGGATAATAGTTTTTGAATGTAGGGTTTTAATTAGATGTGATAGACGATTATGATTGAAGGGGTGACAAAGTGAGGTACAACTCACATATTTTTATTTCCCAAAATTTTACCCTAGCCAGTTGTTAGATGCTGCAACAATGTACAAACTAATTAACACCCTATATTGAACTGAATGTTGAGCAGCATACGCTAAAGAAAAACAGTGAAGTTGAATGTCAATCTACAACAAAGACTTGCGCATAAAACAAACAAAATAAAAAATTAATGAAAGGAAAAAAACTAACTAATATCAAAATTGACTTATTAAATGCTATAAGGAATTAAAGATTAGGAGGTTCTCTTAGTGTGATGGAAGAAATATGTAGGCTTTGTTGTTGGCAATAAGGCTTTAAACGCTTCCCATTAACTTTGAATGTACTTCCATCTGCTAAGTTCATAATTAGCATAGCAGTGTGAGGAAAAACTTCAACCACTTCAAATGGATTAGACTATCTCGATTTTAGCTTCCCAGGAAATATCTTTAGGTGAGAGTTGAATAACAAGACATGCTATCCAACATTGAATTACTTTGGAAAGATGTGTTTGTCATGCCTTCTTTTACTCTTGTCCTTGTAAATTCTTGCACTCTCATAAGCATTGTTTCCCAGTTCCTCTAACTCATTGATGTCCAACATCCATTTTTCACCAGTTCTATCCAAATTGAAATTTAATTGCTTCAGCGCCCATATGTCTTTATGCTCCAGCTCTACGGGTAAATGGTAAGCTTTGCCATACACCATACGATAAGGAGACATGCATAGTTGTGTTTTATATGTTGTCTTATAAACCCATAATGCATCCTCAAAATGTAGGGATCAATCCTTTTGAGAATGATTGACAACTTTTTGAGAACTTTCTTGATCTCACGGTTAGAGAATTCAGCTTGGCCATTAGTCTGTGAATGATATGCTGTAGCAATATTATGCTTTTCCCCATATCGATTCAATGCTCTAGCAACTTGATTACCAATGAAATTGGATCCTTCATCATTTATGAAAGCATGCAGTATTCCAAAAGTGAAAATGTTTTTGTGAAGAAACTTTAGAACCGCCTTAGCAATGCTGGTGGGCAATGCTACAGCTTCCACCCATTTAAAAACGTAGTCCACAACTACCAAGATAAAAAGGTTTCCATATGATGAAGGATATAGTCCCATGAAATCTAGCACCCATACATTAAATAACTCAATCTTTAAAATATGTTGCATTGGCATTCCGTTGTGACGAGAAATGCTATATGTTCACTGGCAGCGATCACATTGCTTAACATAGTCATTAACATCCTTGAACATAGAATGCCAAAAATAACCACATTACAAGACCTTTGTTGTAGTTCTCATGCCACCAAAATGACCTCTATAAGGAGCATTGTGACAATGGTGAAGAATATTGTTTTGTTCGCTTCGGGGTCACATCTTCTCAAAATTTGATCATTGCATTGCTTGAAAAGGTATGTTTCTTCCCAATGGTATGCTCTAACATCTCTCAAAAATTTCTTTCGACCTTGGTAATTGAGATCAAGTGAAATCATTCTGATCACCAAATAGTTGATAAAATCCACGTACCAAGGCAATGATGTGGCAACGAATAGTAGCTTATCGAGGAAAGTGTTCAAAATCACCAATACATTTCCATATTCACTACCATATTCCAATCTAGATAAATGATCAACCACTTGATTTTTAAACCCTTTCTTGTCTCGAATTTCTATATCAAACTCTTGAAGTATAAGCACCCATCGAATCAATCTTGGTTTAGTTTCATTTTTAGCAAATAAATGCTTACGAGCCGAGTGATAGGTGTAAATGATTACCTTGGTGCACACTAGGTAAGTAAAAAACTTATTAAAGGACAACAAGTAGTTCTTTTTTTTCATTGTGGTGTAATTTACATGGGCATCATTCAACGTCTTGCTGGCATAATGTATGCCATGAAACACTTTTTTTCTTTCGTTGGCCAGCAATGCTCTAGTAGCAAAGTCAATAGCAACACACATTAGTTCAAAGGGTAAGCTTCAATATGGTGCTACTATGATGGGCACACTAACTAACTTCAACTTATTTTTTTCAAAGGACTTCATTACTTTATCATCAACCATAATTTTTTGATTTTGCTCTAGCAATAAGCATAAAGGCCTACCGATTTTTGAAAAGTCCTTGATGAATCTTTGATAAAAACCAATATATCCTAAGAAACTCCTAACAACTTTCACATTGAAATGAGGTGGCATCTTCTCAATAACCTCTACTTTGGATTTGTCAACTTCAATGTTACAACTGAAGATGTGGTGCCCCATCACTATAACTTTAGTCATCATAAAGTGGCATTTTTTCCAATTTAAAACCAAATTGGTTTCTTTACATCATTTTAACATAAGAACCAAATGAGTGAGGCATTGATCAAAATCTTACCCAGAAATAGAAAAATAATCCATAAATACCTCCAAGTAGTCTTCAATCATGTCGGAGAATTACTCAAACAAAATGACATTCTTCAGAAAGAAAAAGTACCATAGGGCAGGTGAAAGCTGTAATACCCCAAACATCGGGTCAGTGACTAAAATGTAAGGATTTAAAAGTTGGTAGTTTAATTTGAATAAATTGAAAAGTACAAGGACTGATTTTGAAAATTGTGATTAAGACTTATTTTTAAGAATGAAAGAATGGAAGGGCATTATGGTCTTTTAGAAGGGCATTATGGTCTTTTAGCAGGAAATGAATTTAATATTCATTTTTTATAGATATTTATTAAGTGATGAATATGGGAAAAATAATGGAACTTTGGTTCTCTATTCTTCTTCTTCTTATTCTCTTCCTCGTAACTCCATTGCTAAGGTAAGATATGTTTCAAATTGGTTATTCTTTTCATTTTTGGGTTGGTGTTAAAGCCTTGAGTGATATAGAAGCTTAAGGATGAATAAAACTAAGAGATTAGTGAATTGTTAGTGAATTAGTAAAATGGGTTTTTAGTGAATTGATGAAATTTGGTCAGTAAATGGATTTTAAAAGCATATGTAACTTGTCAAATATGTAAATAAGAAATTTGGAGCCTTAGAAGTGATTGAAAACATGTTTGAATATTTGATGTGATTTCTAGTTTTAAGTGTTATTTGGAGAATTTGGATGTTATAAGGAGATTTATGAATGTAAGTTAGTTGGGATAAGTGATAATGAGTTTGATGGCATGCATGGTTGGAGATAAGAGTAAGAGATTTAGGCGAAATTTAGGTAAGAATTGAAGTGAAATGAGTAAAATATGGGTCAGGGTATCAGTACTGGAAGAACAGTACCGATACTATAAGGTTAAATTGAAGGAAAGAGTATGAATACGATTAACATTATCGATATTGATTGAAGTAGTATCGATATTGATGTGGAGGTATCGATACCAAGAGGAAGGTATCAATACTTTAATTTAAAATTGGATTTCCAGAATGCAAAAATGGTATCGATATTGAAGTGGGTATTGATACCACATGAGAGAATTATCGATATTGTAGGAGGGGTACCGATACTATTCAGTCTGAAATTTTAAGTGGATGGTTTATTTTGTTTATGTAAATGCGAATTTATTAATATTTGATGTATACTATTGGAAATTACTGGTTGAGGGCTGAAATTGAAGTTAGAATGTGAAATTAAGCCATTTTGGAATGTTGGTAAAGTTTAAGTACAAATGGTGAACATTTAGAAAGTTAATGGCTTAAGTGGTAATTTTGGTATTGTTGAGATTTTGGGCTGTAAGTTTAATGCAGGAAAATTTTTGGGCTTATGTGGGATATAATTTAAGAATTTATGACAAGGGCCCTTTATGAATAAAAAGGAAAAATTAGTATGAATTTGAAAAGAATTAGAAAATAATAGTACTTCTGAGTATTATTATTTTGTATAGATGTTAGAAAGTATACTAACATTGTATTTTATATTGTATGTGTAATTATGGTTGCTTGTCTATATCGTAATCAAATTCTTTAGACAAGCAAACAAAAAGGCAATAATAAAGTTACAGAATAGTCAGACTACATTAAGGCATAATATTGAGGCATACCAGGTGAGTGCATTTATTATGTACTTATATGATATGAGGATGACTTGCGATGAGTCAACCTTGAATGTTTTGATAAAAGTATGTTTTATCGTATTTTAAAATATTTTCATAAAGTTTATTAAAATTATTTTACAAATAATTCTAGAGTATGAACTACTCTAAAATAGGTAGATGACCTTTTATATTATTTTAACAACTAACGATGTTTTAGAATAAATGTTTCATCTGCAAATTTGATTTAAAGACATATTGTATGTGCATTGAGAGTCGTAGGTGCATTTCGACATACTTTGTGTATGATGGTTATCGATCGATTTTTTTAATGCATATTTTGTATTTTTGTATCAGTACTATGTGTACTTTTGACACTATGTGTGCATTCATGGTCTTCATAATGCGTTTGTGAATTATCATTTCATTACCTTAGTATAGTGTTCCTGACACTACAGAACATATGCTTTCGTTTAGCCCTTATGTGCAACTATTGTACCTTGCATTTTCATTTTCATTCAACATACATTGGGCAAATAAATGGATACTTTGGAAAAATACTGATTGATAGGTATGCTGGGCATACTAAATATTGTTTCGTAGGTTATGTGAAAGAAATTTGGTTTACCAAGTCAGTTTTATGCATTACTATATTTTATATGATTAAATTCGTATTTTAATATTTTATGATATGCTTATGTTTGGTTATGCTTCTTTTATATTATTATGCCTCACTAAGTGAATACTTAGCGTGTGATGGTTTCACGTGTAGGTAATAGCATATGAGCGGAGAAAGGAGTGCAGGTGATATCATAAATCAAAGGTTGCCTCATCAGTAACTGTATGACATTTATGTTTTCTTTTGATATTACTAGATGACATGTAATAGATTTATGATGATAATCTGTAATGTATTGGACTTATGATGTTGTAGTATTTAATATGTTAGAACTTTAAGATTTTTTTACATATTAATAGTTAATGAACGTTTTTATTATTACATTAAAATATTATATTTATAGAAACAAAATTTTAATGGTTTTCAAATATGGAAATGTTTTAAAAGTCATTTGACATCTGTGACATCGTGTATGAGAACATATACGAGAAATGAGTGTTACATTTATTAGTATCAGAGCTACAGGTTTAACTAATTCTTAGCCGAAACTAGGTGTATTTTACTTTAAAAAGGGTTTACATGCCACTAAGATGTCAAAGTTACTGATATGGTGTCGATAGGATATTATTGATGTCACTCCTTACTAACTTTAATTGTTATTATTATGTATGTCGTATAAGATATCGGAATCTGAAAATTCATGGAGAGAAACTGAACAAGAAGTTCAAGAAGGGTCGGGTAGTGAGAGCAATGAAGCTAATAGTGAGCATCCGATCCAGTCTGAAAACAGTAGCGCACCGATACATCAGGGTATGCCAATGCCAGAGTATGGAGCTTTTATGCAAGCTATCGATGAAATCTTAGCTCGATTTCAACCTCCTCTACCTCCCCTATTCCTCCAGCACTACAGATGTTAATCCCAAAAGAGCTGAAAAGTTTGGGAGCACTTGAGTACAGGGGAGAAGAGGATGAAGGTACTATAGATGCTGACTTATGGTTAAACAACATTAAGGTGATGCTTGAAAATCTTTAATGCTAAGATTCTGAGAAGCTGTATCTTTATTTCAAGGATCAACTCGAGTGTGGTGGACAAACACTACAATGTATGCACCACTTGGACAAGTGACCTGACAGTTTTATCAGAGTGAATTTTAGAACAATTACATCGATGAATCGTTTATGCGGGCAATGCTGCTGAAGTTTCTTAATCTGAAACAAGGTGATCGAGCAATACATGAGTATGAGGATGAGTATAACAAGCTATGTAACACCCATAACCCGTACAATTATATCTATACATATTATAGATGTCACCCGAATTTCTAAAAACATTTTCCAATTCAAAAGCGATTTAAAATTTATTTTCTTAAAATGGTGACTGATATTATTAAAATATCATATCATATGAATTATGTTTCGTTATAAAAAATTTAATTCAAAAGATTATTATTTTTTATGAATAGTACTGTGAACAGTGAACAATGAGGGTATCGATAAACTGTAGTAGGATATCGGTACCCCTGTAGCGTTCTGGAAATTTTTAACGTCAGTACTGTTCATCACTATTTACTGCTATAGTAACTTCAGCAAAATATATATATAAAAAACTCATAAAAACTTAACCTTTCATCACTATAAAATTTCCATTTTGTTTTCAAATTTGTTCAACAAAATAAATAAAACATTAATAAGTACATGCCACTAACAAAGTCAACATTACATCATAGGATGTCTTACTGATATTGAAATATACTTCCCGATGGTTGATGTCACATTGAAATCTTTATTCCACTACTGACTTTTTACCTACGCATTAAAATCATCACACGCTATGTATATACTTAGTGAAGCAATTTAAAACAATAAACAATGCAATACAATTAATGCATGAATATCAATGTCAAAATCAAATGACATAAAATCATGTTACCAACATATCCAATATTTTACCATGATGCAAATAATATAACTGAGTATAAAACTTTTTACCAATATACTTGCCATTTATTCCATAAGCTCGTAAGTTAATTTCATGCTTACCATTTATTAACCAATAATCTATAAACCATAGACAATAGCCCATTATAAAACCCTGAGGACCCTGGGTATTCGAGTAAAATACCTGCACCGTAGGGATAAACCTGCACCGTAGGGATAAACCTGCACTAAGCTTACGCCATAGTGCTAATTCGAATAATACACATAAGGTCGTGCCCACCACCTACACTAAGCTTGCGGAATAGTGCTAATCTGGACTTGATACATAAGGTCGCATCCACCTTTCCTGCACTTAGTGCCCTTACACACTATAGTGCTATTATAAACCTGCAACTGCTATACTCTATGGCATGCCAACTATACCCTGTCCCTCATTGACTTACTTGGCCATATAGTCTATTTTATTCAATCTATTCATGGAAAAGTATATTATTAATATTTAACATTCGGCAGTTCATACCCGAAATAACATTCATGGTAAAATATCACATTTCCCATAATCAATGCATTATAATTTCATACTGTGACGTACCAATGTCACGTCAATTTATAAAAATATGATATAATATCATGCTGATATAAACAAGGTCGACTTATCACAAGTCTTACTGATGATGTATAAAACATCCATGTATAATTTCATGCATGTATTGCACTCACCTTGACACTTTATTTCTTTCAAAATATATGTGCCTCACTATTGTCCACAATAAACCCTTTTCTATTTGACTTATTTCGATCACAAATCAATCACGAGCTGTATATATCACAAATTCATAACGATACATATGTTAGTATTGTACTAACATAAACTTATCCCCTAATAACTCCATAATATACTTGAAACTATTCACCACCAAATACTTTAACACTTATTATTTTTTTAATTTTAGCACCAAATTTTCCAACTTATATAAAATGGTCTTTCACCATTTTACCACTTAAAATTTCAATACAAAAATTCCCAAACAAAAATTTCCAGCATAGTACATCCATTATATAACACTTACACAATAACCTATCAATTTTCCAAAAATGCTAAATTGATCCCTAACTTTTCAAAATTTACAAAACGGTCCCCAAATTTTTCTAAGGCTTGTAAAATAATTCATTCATCATTTCCATCCCTTATATAATTTTTCCATAATTTTTCTCACTCAAACAATCCATGGTCAAAACTTAAAGAACAAGTTCTAGAAAGATTAAACATGTTCCAATCATCATACATGCTTGAATATGAATCAACTACCTCACTAATATCAATATCATCATTAATTTCATGATCCCTTATATGAACACAAACTTTAGAATTTGGGATCTTTGAACACTAACAAGATTATCATGCAATATTGATACCAAATGATAGCGTTTTTTACGTATAACAATTTTTTATTTACGGCATAATCAAAATCCAAAGGAAAATACTTAAAAATTGAATTGAAACTTTCTCTCACCTTTGGAGAAACCCACGGCAGCTTGGAGAAGAAGATAAGAAAGTTAGATGAAATGTTGGGTGCATTTCATATTAGTTTACATTTAATTATAGTACAAATGAATAAAATATTCATTTAATTGAGATAAGACCAAAACACCCTTAATGAATCTTCCTATTCACCATAAAACTAAACCACCTCATCCTTATCATCTTTCAAAGTCAAAGATGAATTAATTTGACTTTGATTTACGAAATTCCCCATGAATTTTCAAAAATTGTGTTTTAGTCACTAAATTCAACTATTTCGGTTAAATATGAAAAATTGCACATTTCCAAACCAAATTTCTCTGATCTAAATTATTAAAATAATATTTCCAACCATTTTATAAAAAGCCTTCAAATTTTTGTAAAATTCCAATTCAAGCTGAATTACCGATTTCTTACCGGACTTTAACCCTTTCTAATTTTTATTTACTAAAATTTCAAATCCAAAAATATGATTTCTATAAAACCCCATTCTCAAGAGTAAACTATCTATTTATGGAATAGAATTCTTTTTAAGAAATTTATCACTTAATTCCCTAAATTTTTCCAAGTTTATACTTTGACCATCAAACTTTCAAAAGTTACATTTTGGTCACTAACTAAAATTTGGGGTATTACAAGCTAAGTCGTTTTGCTACTGAAGTAGTTCCCAATGATATGGATCGACGTGATTGGTTCATCGAGGGATTGAGGCCTAAGTTGAAAGAGATGATGTTGGCTATAAACTTGCCTACCCTACAAGAAGTCATAAACCGAGCTAATGCCATCGAAAGAGCTCAAGAGAAGACTTTAGCAGCGGAGGAGGGTATGCAGACGGGAAAAAGAGTTGTAACATCTTCAACTTCTTATCATGCTAAGAGAGGCAAGGGTTCGAGATCCCGATACAATAATAGAGATGGTTCCGTTGCAGTTTCACAGAAGAATAAACAATCACAGTCTTTTGCTGCTAGCTTGGGTAGAGCATACGGAGAATAAACAACTCCATGTCAGACGTGTGGTAAATTTCACCGTGGAGCATGTAGATTGCTCAGTGGCACTTGTTTCCACTGTGGTCAGACTGGTCACTATGCTCGATATTATCCTAAGAGATATGGGGATAAATCAGTACAAACTGAGACATCAACAGCAACATATCATAGAGGTTTTAATATTAGTACAAAGCTGATTAGAGATATGGGGAGTACTCATAATTTATAATATTAAGACTAATGAAGATCAGGATAACCTAGATATTTTAACAGGTACATTCCATCTTTTTGATGAACTTGTATTTGTTTTACGCACTCTTATATTAGTACAAAGTTGATTAGAGCTAGAGGAATTCCATTAGAACCAATCTTTAGTGAGATGATAGCGGTAAACCCTATGGGTCATAGTGCAAGGGTAACTCGGATATGTAGAAAATGCCCGATAAAGATTCAAGGGGTTGTGTTCTCAACAAACTTGATGGAATTACCTTTCGACATGTTTAAAATTATTTTAGGCATGGGTCGGTTGTCTCCATATCATGGATGGGTTGATTATCACAAGAAGCTATTATTTTTAAAGGATGTGGAAGGCTCATAAATCATAGTAATCGGTGAAAATGCGAAAGCACCATCCAATATGATATCAGCAATGACTGCAAAGAAAATGATGTTGAAAAGTGTATAGCTTTTCTAGCTAATGTGATAGACACTCAAATAATGAAAGTGAGATTAGATGATATTCAAGTAGTTTGGAAGTTTCTAGATGTTTTTCTGAAAGAATTATCGGGTTTACCTCCAGACCGTGAGGTGAAATTCAAGATTGAAGTTTACCCGGGTATTGAATCTATTTCTATGTCCCCAGATCAAATGGCCCCAATTGAGTTAAGAGAATTAAAGGTCCAATTACAAGAATTATTCGATAGGGGATTCATCAGACCCAATGTTTCACCTTGGGGAGAACATGTACTTTTTGTGAAAAAGAATGACGGGTCTATGCGATTATGCATAGATTATAGATAATTAAATAAGGTAACAATAAAGAATAAATATCCTCTTCCGAGAATTTATGATATGTTTGATCAACTAAAAGGTGCAACAATGTTCTCTAAGATAGACCTTCAATCATGATACAACCAATTAAAGATTAAAGAGGAGGATATTCCAAAGACAACTTTTTAGACTCGGTATGGACATTATGAATTTTTGTTGACTCCCTTCAGTTTGACTAATGCTCCTGCAACATTTATGGATTTGATGAACAAAGAATTTCAACCATACCTAGATTAGTTTGTGGTGGTATTTATTGATGATATTTTGGTGTATTCAAAGTCAAGAGAGGAGCATGATGTTTTTCTTTGGATTGTTCTTCAAAATCTTCGAGAGAAGAAGTTGTATGCCAAACTGTCCAAATGTGAATTCTAGTTAGCAGAGGTTCCTTTTCTTTGCCATATAGTCTCCACAGAAGGCGTAAGAGTAGATCCCAAAAAGATTCAAGCTATATTGGATTGGAAACCCCCAAAGAATATTTCTGAGCTTCAGAGTTTTTTGGGACTTACTGGTTATTATCAAAGGTTTGTGAAGAACGTTTCGATATTAGCTTCACCGCTAACTAAATTGTTATGGAAAGATATGCCTTTTTTTTGGACAAAAAAAGGCCAAGAGAGTTTTGAAATGCTAAAGAGGATTTTAACAGAGGCACTAGTGCATGGACAACCTAAGTCGGGTAAAGACTATATGGTTTTTAGTGCTGCATCTCATAACAGATTGGGACGTGTGCTTATGTAAGAAGGGAAAGTTGTGGCCTATGCCTCGAGGCAGCTGAATACTCACGAGAAGAATTACCCGACCCATGACTTAGAATTGGCAGTAGTCATGTTTACTTTAAAGATTTGGAGTCATTATCTGTATAGTGAGCGGTGCTATATTTATACAAATCACAAAAGTCTAAAGTACTTGTTGACTAAAAAAGAACTGAACTTGAGGCAGAGAAGATGGATCGAGCATTTAAAAGATTATGATTTGATCATCGATTATCATCCAGGGAAGGCTAATGTGGTAGCTGATGCACTTAACCGAAAGACTTTTACAGCTTTACGAGCTTTGGATGAACGTTTATCATTAAAGAAAGATGGCTCCTTGATTGCTGAGATTAAGTTAAAGCTGATGCTATTGGATCGGATAAAAGAGCTGCAAGGAAAAGATGGAAAATGTTTGACAATAATTGCACTAGTAGAAAAAGACGGGACTAAAGATTTCGAAATCAGGACTGATGGATATTTATATTATCGTGGAATACTTTGCAATCCAGATAATTAAGAACTGAAGAATGATATTCTCTCTGAGGCACATTATAGTCCATTTACTATGCATCCAGGCAGGAATAATATGTATTAGGATATAAAGAGTCGTTATTGGTGGCCTGACATGAAAAGAGCTATTACAGAGTTTGTTGCAAAATGCCTAACATGTCAGCAAGTAAAAGCTGAGCATCAAGTGCCTTCTGAATTGTTAAAACCGATATATATTCCTGAGTGGAAGTGGGAATGAGTTACTATGGATTTTTTTACAGGGCTACCTTTGACACCCAGTAAAAGGACTCAATATGGGTAATTGTGGATAGATTGACCAATACAATTAACTTTATTCCAGTTCGGATATATTACTCGATGGATAAATATACAGAGTTGTATATAAAAGAGATAGTTCGGCTGCATGGAGTGTTTATTTTGATAGAATTTGACCGAGATCCAAGGTTTACTTCAATATTATTGAATTCTTTGCATGAGGCAAGATGACTCCATATGAAGCCTTGTATGGGAGGAAGTGTCAAACACCATTAAATTGGTTTGAGCTAAAAGATCGAGATCTAGTTGACCCTGATTTAATGAACGAAATGGAAGATAAAAAGAAAATTATCCTTGATAATCTTAAGATAGCTTCCGATCGAAAAAATTCTTATGCTGATCTAAAGAGAAAATAGATTAAATATTAAGTATGAGATAAGGTATTTATGAAAGCATCACTTTGGAAAAAAATATTGAGGTTTAGGCGCAAATAAAAGTTGAGTCCGAGATTTATTGGATCTTATGAGATTTTAAAAAGAGTCAGACCAATAGCTTATTAGTTAGCTTTGCTTCCCGAAATAGACAATATCCATAATGTGTAGATGCTCAGGAAGTGTCGATCAGATCCTTCGCATATTATCACACAAAAGGAAATAGAGATCCTACCATATTTGACTTACAAAGAAGAACTAGTACGAATCATGCCTTGAGAAATCAAAGAACAACATAGCAAGATGATTCCTCTAGTTAAAGTGCTTTGGCAAAATCATAAACTCGAGGACGCTACTTAGGAAAGAGATGAGGACATGAGGAAGTAATATCCACACCTCTTCACATCAGTTACATTTTAAAATTCGAGGATGAATTTTCTTAAGGGATAATTATAATACCCCAAATATCAAGTCAGTGACTAAAATTTAAGGATTTAAAAGTTGGTGGTTTAATTTGAATAAATTGAAAAGTACAAGGAATGATTTTGGAAATTGTGATTAAGACTTATTTTTAAGAATGAAATAATGGAGGGGCATTATGGTCTTTTAGCAGGAAATAAATTTAATATTCATTTTTAGAGATATTTATTAAGTGATGAATAGGAGAAAAAGAGAAGGCTGGAACTTTGGTTCTCTATTCTTCTTCTTCTTCTTCTTCTTCTTCTTCTTCTTCTTCTTCTTATCTTCCCCGTAACTCCATTGTTAAGGTAAGATATGTTTCAAGTTGGTTATTCCTTTCATTTTTGGGTTGGTTTTGAAGCCTTGAGTGATATAGAAGCTTAAGGAAAGGTTAAGGATGAATAAAACTAAGATATTAGTGAATTGTTAATGAATTAGTAAAATGGGGTTTTTAGTGAATTGGTGAAATTTGGTCAGTAATTGGATTTTAAAAGCATATTTGACTTGTCAAAGATGTAAATAAGAAATTTGGAGCCTTAGAAGTGATTGAAAACATGTTTGAATATTTGGTGTGATTTATAGTTTTAAGTGTTCTTTGGAGAATTTAGATGTTATAAGGAGATCTATGAATGTAAGTTAGCTAGGATAAGTGATAATGAGTTTGATGGCATGGTTGGAGATAAGAGTAAGAGATTTAGGTGAAATTTGGGTAAAAACCGAAGTGAAATAAGTAAAGTCTAGGTAAAGATACCAGTATTGGAAGAACAGTACCAATACTATAAGGTTAAATTGAAAGAAATATTATGAATACGATGAACAATATCGATACTGATTGAAGTAGTATCGATACTGATGTGGAGGTATCGATATCAAGAGGAAGGTATCGATACAGTAATTGAAAATTGGATTTCCATAATGTAAAAATGGTATCGATGCTGAAGTGGGTATCGATACGATAGGAGAGAAGTATCGATACTGTAGGAGGCGTACCGATACTATTCAGTCTGAAAGTTTAAGTGGATGGTTTATTTTTTTTATATAAATGCGAATTTATTAATATTTGATGTATACTACTAGAAATTAATGGCTGAGGGCTGAAATTGAAGTTAAAATGTGAAATTAAGCCATTTTGGAAAGTTGGTAAAGTTTAAGTACAAATGGTGAACATTTAGAAAGTTAATGGCTTAAGTGGTAATTTTGGTATTGCTGAGATTTTGGGTTGTAAGTTTAATGCTGGAAAATTTTTGGGCTTATGGGGGCTTTAATTTAAGAATTTATGACAATGGCCCTTTATGAATAAAAAGGAAAAATTAGGATGAATTTGAAAAGAATTTGAAAAGAATTTGAAAAGAATTTGAAAATAATAATACTTTTGAGTATTATTATTTTGTATAAATATTAGAAAGTGTACTAACATTGTATTTTATATTGTATGTGTGATTATGGATGCTTGTGTAGATCGTAATCAAATTCCTCAAACAAGCAAACAAAAAGGCAAGGATAAAGTTACATAATAGTCGGACTACATTAAAGTATAATATTGAGGTATACCAAGTGAGTGCATTTATTATGTACTTATATGATATGAGGATGCCTGCGATGAGTCAACCTCGAATGTTTTGATAAAAGTATGTTTTACTATATTTTAAAATATTTTTATAAAGTTTATGAAAATGATTTTACGAATAATTTTAGAGTATGAATTGTTCTAAAATAAATGGATGAACTTTTATATTATTTTAACAACTAACGATGTTTCAGAATAAATGTTTAATCTGCGAATTTAATTTAAAGGTCTATTGTATGTGCATTGAGAATCGTAGGTGCATTTCTACATACTTTGTGTATGATGGTTATCGATCGATTTTTTAATGCATATGTTGCATTTTTGTATCAGTACTATGTGTACTTTTGGCACTATGTGTGCATTTATGGTATTCATAATGAGTTTGTGAATTACCATTTCGTTACCTTAGTATAGTGTTGTTGTAACTATAGAACCTATGCTTTCGTTTATCACTTATGTGCAACTCATGTACCTTGCATTCTCATTCAACATATATTGGGCAAATAAATGGATACTTTGGAAGAATACTGATTGATAGGTATATTGGGCATACTAAATATTGTTTCGCAGGTTATGTGAAATAAATTTGGTTTAGCAAGTCAGTTTTATGTATTACTATTATTTTTTTGATTAAATTCATATTACTAGATGTCTCATCAGTAAGGAGTAAGAAGTGCAACTGACATTATAAATCAAAGGATGCCTCATCAGTAGCTGTATGACATTTATGTCTACTTTTGATATTACTAGATGTCATGTAATAGATTTACGATGTTGCTCTGGAATGTTTTGGACTTATGATGTTGTAGTATTAAATATGTTAGAACTTTAAGATTTTTTTACATAATAATAGTTAATAAATGTTTTTATTATTACATTAAAATATTTATTTATAGAAACAAAATTTTACTAGTTTTCAAATACGAAAATGTTTTAAAAGTCATGTGACTTCTGTGACTTGTGTACGGGAATGTATACGGGAAATGAGTGTTACATAAGAAATTTTCTCCTGTTCTTCATGTGCTATAGCAATTTGGTTGTATCCATTACACCAGTCTAGGAAAAAGTAGGAAGCTGTACCGACAAGACGATCCAATATTTGATCTATAAATGGTAATGAGATGTGATCATTACTTGTTACCTTGTTGAGCTTTCTATAATCCATGGAGATTCTTCAACCAGTAGTTGTCCTTGTCGGCACTAACTCATTCTTATCATTTTCCACCACAATAATTCTTTCTTTCTTTGGAACACACTTGATAGGGCTGACTCAATTTCTATTTGAAATAAGGTATATAATGCCAACATCCAACAATTTTATGATGTCCTTTCTAACCACTTTTTTCATGATTGGATTTAGCTTTTTTTTATGCTCAATCAAACTACTATTAGGGTCTTCTAGTAGAATTTTATGCATACAGAATGCTAGATTGACACCTTTAATATCGACAATACTCCAAGCAATGGCACTCTTGTGCTGCTTTAGAACAACAATCAACTTATCTTTATGTTTTGCTTAAAGTTGTGCTACCATAATGACTAATATAGCATCCTTATCTCCAAGGTAGGTATACTTCAAATGCTTAGGAAAAGTCTTCAAATCGAGCATGGATGACTCTTCAATGGATGGTTTAGGAGCTTGAATGGATCAGTCAGGGAATTCAAGAGACTTAAAGTTTTGCATGTAATTTCTATAACATTATACTTCCTCGTCTCTATTTAACTCCTCAATTGTTGCTATAGTGTTGGTAGAATCATGGATGTTGTGGCATTCATTCCAATGCTCCTGCGTAAATACATCAAAAAAATTAATAGAAAAAACATTCAACTATATTATCAATATATGAAACATTATTCAAAACATTAAAAGTAATGTATTCATTATTCAAAACATTAAAAGTAATGTATTCATCATTCAAGTGCATAGTAAGTTCCCCTTTTTTCCTTATCAATCAAAGCTCAACCTGTAGCAAGAAATGGGCAACCAAGTATGATACGAACATCTTTGTCGGCTTTGCAATCCAAAATGATGAAATCAATAGGAATGATGAACTTGTCTACTCGAACCAACATATTATTCATAATTGCACAAGGATGCACGGTGGAACGATCATCAAGTTGTAAAGTAACAGCGGTATGCCTTACTTCTCCACTTCTAAATTCCTAAAATTTGACAATGGCATTAGATTAACGTTAGCACCCAAATTACATAAATCTTTACCTACAAATTGATAACCAATAATACAAGGAATAGTGAAACCCCTTGGGTCTTTAAGTTTAGGTGGTAATCGACTTGTAGCCATAGTACTATATCCTTCGGTAAGAGCAACAATCTCGAACCCTCCAAGCTTTCTCTTCTTGGAAAGAACTTCCTTCATGAACTTGATGTAGTTGGGATTTGCACTAACGCCTCAATCAATGAAATGTTGATTTTTAGTTGTTGAAGAACATCAATAAAGGCTCTATATTATTCACCCTCTTTTGTCTTCTTGAAGTATTTAGAAAATGGTGGAGGCATCTTTGGTTGTGGTTGCTGTGGAATAGGGGCTGGAGAAACATCGAGTAGTGTAGGCATTGCTACCAACAATGGTTTAGGATTACTACACATTCCCACTTTTCTCACTATGGCATTCTCAATGGGCATCCCAGGATCAAAATCTGTGTTTTTTCCCTTATCATCCTTGCCCCCTTCATCACTCTTCTTTGGCTCTTCAACATGCTTCCCAATATGGATTCAATTTTGAGTGGTAATAGCCTTGCAATGCTCTTTCCTTTGCTTCTTGGTATTTTTCAGTATCACTAATAAGCGTCCCTTGCAATCGATTACTTAAAGCATTCACCATTTGGCCCACTTAACTCTCTAGAGCCCTCAATGAAGATGATAGGCTTGACATGTATTATTTCAGTAATGCTTTGAGTGATGATAGATTGGAAGGCTATGTTGAATATTTTCCTTTATAGTTTTGCCTTTGTTGATACTGTATAGTCAAGTAATGTACTTAAGGTTGTGGCATCCCTTGCTAGTTGTACTGATATGGTTGTTGGTAATGTTGTTGTTGAGGATTGACAACATTCTTGCTCATCCAAGACAAATTGGGATGGTTCCAAAAGTTGGCATTGTAAGTGTTGCCATAGGAATCATCATTCCTATTGTAATTTATCTCATAGAAGATGGGCTGGGGTTTTGAGGGCACTCTTCAAAATTGTGACTATCTCCACAATAAACTCAAGAAAGACTAGTTGTAGCTTTTACCTTATAAATTCCCCCTGGTTTTACCATATTCGTCAATGTTGAAATTTTAGAGTCCACAGAGTTGAACTCGTCAGTTTCCACTGCTGCAGCATTACGTCTGCTGAACATGTTTCTCGTATTTTGGTATTGGTAGTCATCGTTTGATATCCTCTACAGAATATCGTAGGATTCTTTATAGGTCTTTTCTAATAGAGCTCCATTTGCTAAATCATCCACCACCTTACGAGTGTGCATGTTTAACCCATTATAGAATATTTCCATTTGAGTATAATGTGGGAATCCGTGCTTTAGGCATTTTTGCATCAAGTCCTTAAATCTTTTCCACACCTCGTACAAGATTTCATCTTCTAGTTGCTTGAATGAAGTAAGGTCATTTTGGAGTTTGGCATTCATGTTCAGAGGATTGAATCGCAGGGGAAAAGTTTTTTCTCGCTCCTTCCAAGATGCTATAGCAACAGATGACAATGATGTCAACCATGCCTAGCTTTGTCGCGTAGTGAATAAGGGAACAACTTCAGCTTTAATACTTCTTCAGGAAGTACTTGTTGAAGAAATGAGTCACAAACTTACATGAATGCTCGAGGATCTTCAGTAAATGACTAATCATATTTCCCCATAGACTGTAACATCTAAAACGTCACCAGTTTCAACTCAAAATTGGTAGCATGAATTTTTGGTTGCACAATACCAAGATGTAATTCATCAAGCATGGGCACCACATGCTCCTTAATAGGCCGGTTGTGATCATCCATATTGTAGAATTATTGATGCCCATCTCTATTTCCAACTGAAAATTCATCATCACCTCCATGTTGTAGCGAAGGTAGAGTATCGTTACCCTCAACATTCTATTTCCTTGATGTATAGTAGATTATCTATGACTGTGGTGGAATGTTTTATTCTATCTCCATATGGAAATGCTCTAACTCATTATCACTTTGAGGCATATACTAAACAAACTGTTAAAGATAAGTACCTAAAAAGAAAAGAAACAAATAAGTAAATAGTAAAATAACTCTAATGTAAAATCGATGCTCACATGTAACAACGCCAAAAACTTGATTCTATGTAAATGCTATAGCAAATTGCAAGTATACATTATCATATCAAGTAATAAAATGGTAACAATAAAGTTACGAGTGTCGAATACCACAGGGAGCAAAACTTGTTACAAAAGTGTCTATATACAAGAAAGAGATTGATTTGGTGATTAACAAACAAATAACAAAATAAGAATATCAAGATTGTTAGGATTATGAAAAGACTCAATTGAGCAACCGAAAAAGTGCAAATTAATTGATATAATTGAATTTAGGGAGTAAGTAAAACAAAAAGATATGACAATTTGGCAAAAAGATTTAAAGTGGTTCAACTTATCAACCAAGTCTACATCCACTACCTTAGCTCATCACTAAGGATTTTCTAACTATTTCACTAATTTGTTCTTTATATTTCAAGGACAAAGAGATAATCTTTACAACTCCTTATCTTTTCAATTGGCTAAAATAGAACAAAAAACCCTTTACAAGGAAAAAGAATGTAAACAAGAAAAACCTCTAAAAGGAAGGTTGTTTACAAATTAAAAGCTTACAAGAACAAAATATTTACAAGAGAATTGGAATAAATAGTGAAAATCATTTCTCTTGTGTTGTATTACTTGGATAGGTGTTCTAACCCTTCTTCAAGTGTCCTCAACTTGTATTTATGTGTTGGAATGTTGTTGTGGCCATTTCTAGTCATTGGAGGTGGTTTGAAGCCGTTGGAGATCAATTTTCGTGCAAAATAAAGCTACCCAGACCAAGGGGTATTGGTACTCCTAAAGGGAGTATCAATACTAACTTTATTATATTTAAATCAACTAGCCATTACTAGCCGTTGGGGCCTGATGGTATCGATATGATGCCTATGGTATCGGTACTACTATATAAAGTAGTACCGGTACCCCTTTGGGTATCAGTACCATTTTTGCATTCTGGAATTTGAGTAAAGCTGGTAGTATCGGTACTACCTAGTGATAATGGATATTTCCCTTACCTTTGGTATTTATACCATATCAACATTATCGATATTATTCATGATGTATCGATACTGTAAGAATAGTATCGATACTACTTGTACAGAAAAATGTGTTGATTATGGGAACACCCAAAATTTCACCATCTTTGACATAGTTGTACTCCATTGGGCATGAGAACTCCCTTTGCACTAGATTTTGATTATTGAGGTCATCTTGAGTTTTCTCATCCTATACTTCTTTCAATGATGATTCACAAACTTCATTTGGATTTAATATACCTACATTATCATCAACACAATAATCCTTCCTCGGAAGGGGATTATCATCGAAAACAACATGTATGGACTCTTATACCACTAGAGTTCTTTTGTTAAAGACTCGTTAAGATTTAGAATTTGAAGAATAACCAAGAAAAATTCTTTCATCACTTTTTGCATTAAATTTGCCCAAATTATCTTTTCCATTATTTAAAACAAAACGCTTGCATCCAAAATGATGAAAATAAATAATGTTAGGCTTTTTATTTTTGAAAATTTATATAGAGTTTTCTTTAAAAACAAGCCTAATGATTACTCTATTAATCACATAACAAGTGATATTTATGGCTTTCACCCAAAAATACTTTAACAAATTGTTTTCACAAAGCATGGTCCTAGCAATTTCTTCTAAAGTTCTATTTTTCCTCTCAGCAACTCCATTTTGTTGAGGGGTTCTAGGGGCCGAAAATTTATGGCTAATTTTATTAGAGTTACAAAACTTTTCAAAACCAAGATTTTGAAATTCAATTCCGTGATCACTCCTAACATTAGAAATTGAGTAACCTCTTCATTTTGATTTATTTTAGAGAAAGTGATAAAATTTTCTAAAGCTTTATATTTTGTACTTATGAAAAGTCCCAAGTAAATCTAGAATAATCATCTACCAAAGCAAATGCATATTGTTTTCCACCCAAATCAATAGTTCTAATAGGTTCAAAAAGATCTATATAAATCAATTGCAATACTTTACTAGATGATGCATCATTAATAAGTTTAAAAGAAGTGATTTTCGTGTTTACCTTTAGCACATGCATCACAAATCTTATCAAGATAAAATTTTATCTTAGACAAACCTTTTACTAGATTGCTTTTAACAAGTTTTTGTAAAACACTCATCCTAGCATGTCCAATTTTCCTATGCCACAACCAACAATCATGCTCATCTTTAGCAACCAAACATACATCACAAATGTCAGTATTATCTAAATGCACCATGTAAATATTTCCTATTCTATGACCAACAAGAAAAATCATATTATATGCAATGTCAACAATTTTGCAAGTATTATACTCAAAAAACATTTCCAATAATAATGAAAGAGTTATTACCAATAGAATCAATTCCTTTTATAAGTGTTTAATATTGCATATATTTGTTGTTATTTACTCCTTATTTTCGATTCAATATTACTGATTTATATTTAGCTTGGGTTTTTGTTAGATTAATTAGCCTAAAACTAACAGATTTTATTGGTCCAGTCAACATCTTCTAGAAGACGAGCGAAATTTTTTTGAATATTTAATTTGGAATTTACTTGGGATGACAAGGTTATCTAGAAGATAAAGTAGAAAATCAACCAGAACTACAAGAATTAAATATTTATTTTTATCTTTTGTGATAAACCTTGTAGATTTAGGATTTTTAGTCTGATTATATTATTATTATTTTATTTTGGAATTATTTATTTTATTTTTATCTTGGGTTATAAATACCCCTTAGGTTCAACTGTTAAAATACATATTGGAATTTATATTCCTTTGGTTATTTATTAAAGTTTTTCTTTTCTTTCATTATTTTCTTTCATTATTTTCTTTCCACAATGCTAAGTATGTTCCTAGCCATGTTTAGCTAAATTTCCACTTAGCCAAAGGTTTTTGCGAAACTCAATCCTAACTGTGAGAAATGAGTCTTTATTTGAAGATTGTTTTGCTTGAAGTTTGGAAGTCGGATCGTTTGGTTGTAATTCGGCCTCCTGTGAATAAACTTAGTGATGGTTCGCTAAGAGAAATCAAGATCGAGTTCGATTCTAGGTGAAATACTATACATTTAGTCAGATTTTTCTATAACCTAAAGATGTTTTGGATCTAACAGTAATAGACTTGGTTAGACTAACAAGGATCAGATTTCATAGATAGACTTGGAAATTTCAATTAACCATAGAGAAGAGTTAGCTACAGGGGTTGGACCCTGTTGACTATAACTAGTGTACATCACGGAAGAAAATTTTTATTTCGATGATCGATTGAAATCGAGGCTAAGCAAAACCTAAGGCTATATCATCTTTATTTAATTCTTCTACTTTATTTACTTTATTTATTTTCTCATTATTTTTTATTATTTATTTACTTTCATTAATTTTAAAATCCCCCTCTTTTATTTTTTATAGTTGATTCAATATGAGAAACACCATTATTAAACTTCCTTAGTTCCTGTGGATCGATCCTACTTCTCTATACTACTTTTTTTATTTGAGAATAAATAATTATTTTTATTTGGAAAATTCAACGTTTTTCATCATTCAATTTGATTTTTTTGAGTTTTCACCAATGGTTACTAGTCCTCCACTTTTAGCTTTAACCTCCAAGAAGCCAACTCTTATCACTGGTCATGTGTCTTTAGCATCCACTATCAAGATACCATGAGTTTGAAATTTTTCTTTGTGCCTTGTAGCAATGCTCCTCTACCTACAAACACAAATCAAGTTTTGATATTTGGTACCCAAATTCTTTTGGGTCCATTAGCATTAGTTTCCAATAATCTTGTTCCCTTTGGTATCCATTTTTCAAGGATGTCCTTATCATTAGTAGTAATGAATCCTTTGGGGACCCGTATGCTTCTAATAGCTTTTTATATGAGGTTTTTTGTGGAATAATTAAAGCTATTTTTAATATAGTTAATTTTTGAATGTTCAACTTTTTCAAATCTTTTTGTCCCAACATGGTTAAAAAAAGTTTTAAGACCATTAAGATTATTTTGATGATCATCATGAACTTTGAAAGTACATTATGCAAATTTTGATTTTTCTTTTCAAACTCTTCAAGTTTGACTTGCATATCTTGACTTGACTTTCAAGTTTAAGATTAGTCTTAGAGAGGATAACATTTTCATATTTCAATTTTGAAATATTTTTCTTATGCTTAGAAATCATGTTATCAAATTCTAAGGCTAATCCATCGTAAGCTTCTTGCAGTCCATCAAAAGAATACTCATTTGAAATAGATGAAATAGAGGTTACCTTATAATCATCCTCTATGGCCATGAGATACAAGTTGACTACTTCTTCCTCCTCTTTATTGGAGGACTCATCATCACTCCATGTAGCTACATGTTCCTTGTGTTTCTTCTTGGAGGATTTCTTGTTCTTTAATTATGGGCATTCAAATTTGACAAGCATGGACTTTTTGCACTCATAACAAATAATATGATCCTTCTCCTTGGATTCATTCTTGAAGCCCGCTTTTCTTCAGAATCTCATTCCCTTGTTGGACCTCATGAATCACTTGAATCTTGTGGTAAACATTGACATTTCATTATTTTCATGATCTTTATTTGAGCTACTCTCTTCTTGTATAGACTTGAGAGTAACACTAATCTTCTTTTTCTTTTTCATTTCCCTTTTCTTTATCTTTATCTTTTTCTTCTTATTCCATTACCATCATAAGACCCAATGAGCTCGTCAAGACTGAGAGTCTTGATATTTTTTGCTTCAATTATTGTGGTCTTCTTGAACTGCCATGATTTAGGTATACTATATGTCATCTTCCTCACTAATTTTTCATTTGGGATGACTTCACCAAAGCCTTTGATACCATTGACAATAACCAAAAATCTATCGATCATGACTTTAATATCCTCATCATGTCTCATCTTGAATTTTTTCATAATTATGATTGAGAACATCAACCTTAGTTTCTATTACCTCATTGGTTCCTTCATGAGTGACTTCAAGTTTGTTCCTTGGTATTGGAACAAGATAATACTCTCTCATATTCATCGGAGCCAAGTACACAAAATAGAATGTGCATTTCCTTTGCATTGAGTTGGAAAATTTTCCTTTCTTCTTCACTCCACTCCTCTATTTCTCTAGTTGAAGAAGAATGTCCTTTCATCATGTTGCTCCATGCTCCTAAATAATTTGCTTGAATAAAGAGCTTCATGATATTCTTCCAATGGGCATAATTGGCTCTATTGAAGTATGAAGGCTTATTAATAGGTTGGGAATCGCTAAAAATATCGAAAGTTGATATAAAGGCCATGGATGACTATAATAATGACTTAACTCTTCTAGGACCTTCTCAAGAGGTGGTAGAACATTCCAATAATTTCAGATCTAATACCAATTGTTAAGTCAATCGATCAAGGAAAAAGGCCAAGAGGGGTTGAATTGGCAATAAATATTTGTTGGTAGCTTTATCAAGAAATAAGAAAATTACATAAGGATTTTAGAGTGGTTCAACTTCTTTAATAAAGTCTACATCCATTACTTTAGTTTCCTAACTAAGGATTTCAACAAATCCACTAATTTGTTCTAAACTTTTAGGATAATATGTAACCTTACACAACACTATAACTTATACCCCAAAATCTAAAGTGTTCAACCCTTCTCAAGAAGTAATTACAAATGAGAAAACTTTGAATATCCTCACAAAGATATTTTTCACAAATTGGAGCTCTTACACACAGCCAAGAACATTAGAATAAAATTAACAACAAATGGAAGTGTTCAATGAAAGAAAGACACAATGAAATCCAATTTTGGCTCTATTTGCTTTTTTTATTGTTGAAATAGCTTTCTTTTCTTCACTTGGTTGTTTAAAGACACCTTTTATGTTCTCTCATTGATTTCTAGCTGTTTGAGGTTGTTGAAGGGAGTTTAAAGCTATTTGAAGCATTAAATTAGTGCATCGAAGGCTATCTGCACAGGATGTTTTGAAACTACGGTGAAAGTTTCAAAACTCTATGAAAGAGGAAACAAAATTTTGACCATTAGTACCTAAAGTTTCGAAACTATAAGGTAAGTTTTGAAAATCTTATAAACTTTTCGAAACTCTTGTGAAGTTTCGAAACTCTTAAGTCCATTATTTTAGCAAGTTTCAAAACTCTTATTCAAGTTTCGAAACACTTGGTCAAAGCATGTTTAAAATGATGTTTTTTGACATTTTGGGAAAGATATAACTTTGAAAATTGTTCTAAATTGTTTGGATGATATTTTTGACATAATTTGAACTTAAAAGACTAAGATTGGACAAACTTTATTAACATAAAGTTAATTTTACAAAAACATATATTATATATAAATGTATATTATGTTATATAAAAATCATTTAAGTTTTTCATAGTCAATCGATCAAGGAAAGAGGTTAATAATTACATACAATAGTCAAAACAGATCTATCAACCATTAGAATATGAGAAACAAACTAAACTGCTTGAAAATCTTGAAAAAAATCAAAGATTGCCTATTATATGATCACTTACTCTGGAATCCACAATCCACACAGTAGATATGTTTTTGTTAGACATACAGGTAAAAGGAGCTCAATCTTCAAGAGGTAAATTCAAGTACGCGGATACTGAATTTACTTGACTAAACAACTATCTTAATTCCTCCATTTTTTTCTTGCTAAAAGAGTTGCCCTACGAGTCGTTAGATTATGCAAATTAACTTGAGAGTCACGCTTGAGGGCTTGTTTAAAAGGCTTTCAATTTGATTGTTTGCTATGTAATTTCTAGTAGCTGCCACACACATGCCCTAGTTTTTTACAGTGATCACACAAGGGTTATCCCTTCTTTGGTCTGGAATTATTTTGAAAATGGGTAACCAATGCCAACCCTTCAGCAGCAACTAGATCGGGATTCATAAGAGTATGTCAACTTTCCTCTTTGTAAACCTTCAAGAAAAATATCACAGATCAACGAAAGAGGTTTCAGACTCAAAACTCTCCTACTTACTTCATCAAGTTTGCTGAACCTATTTTGATATAAAAAAATTAAGGGAAAAATGTTTTTGGACTAAATTGAATTTATTCAAAGTTTTCAAAAATAATTCAAAGTCCATAAAACTTAAATTTGAACAAAAACAATTTTCTAGGCAAGAAGTATCAATACTATTTTTATATTATCGATACCACATGAACAATATTGATATTATTCTTGTAGTGTCGATACTGAAGGTAAGGGAAGTATCGATACTTTTATGATAGTACTGATACTACCTATTGATTTTAAATGTGTTCAAATTATAGTATGCAAAATTGGTATCGATGCTCAAAGCAGTATCGATACTACTGTTTGATATTCCCTGTCTAATGCTCAAAAAACGACTAGATTTTATTAGTATAGTATCGATACTCAAAGCCCGAGTATCAATACTCTCTGGTTTGGGCATTTTTTTTGTAGCTTTTAAGTCCCCAAAAGCACTAAAACATCCTCAACAACTAAAAATAGCTAGAAACTCATTCCAACATATAAAAATAAGTTGATGACACTTGAATAAGGTTACACAACATCTATCCAAGCATTGATCATCAATATAAAATCTTTCGTTCTTTATTCTTTGTTTTTTCTTGTAAATAGTGTGTTTTAGTGAGCTTAATTGTGTAAACACCTTCCTTTGAGGAGCTTCTTGTTTATATTATTTTTATCCTTTTGTAAAAGGGGTTTGGTTCTAGTTTATCCATTAAAAACTAAGGAGTTATAAAAGGTTACTATTGAGCCTAGAAAAATAAAGATTAAATTAGTGAATTTGATAGATATCCTTAGTGTGGAGCTAAGGTAGTGGATGTAAACTTTATTAAGGAAGTTGAACAACGATAAATCGTTGTGCAATTTTTCCTATCCTTTCTCTCCATACTCCCAAAATTTTTATTTGGTTAATTCATTCCCTCTTGCACTTTTCGGTTGATCGATATAGCATCATAAATCCTAACAAAATTCTTTATTGAGACCAGTTACAATTTGAAAAATACACCGTTTCTCCACAAGTTGTTTAAACAACCCAGAATCATCGCCACACCTACAATCATGTGACTAGTAAGGAATAATTGAACGAATTGAGACCAAGCAATATAATTGTTGCCATTCAAATAGTGGTACGTAATTGATGCTGGTGATGCATCGATTAGGGTAGAACCAAGGGTATGGATGAGAGGCCTAGAGATAGCCTCAGAAGAAGACAATGACATCATAGGAGGCTATGTAAAATTGGATTTGTAACCTAAACTGATATCATGTGGAAACTAAAAAAAGGTTTTCTAGAAAAGTGAATTTTTAATCACGAAAAACTACTTGGCTTTTTCACAGGTAATAGGTAAGCTTTATATGGTAGTAAGGTGTCAATGTTTCACTTAAACTATTCTATCTTCTACATAATCAATTAGGACTTAAAATTAAATTATACTACCAATATATAAAAACAACCCTTATCCTCTTATCGTATAACTTACATACTCAAATCGATATTTTTTCTTAATGGTATCTTAGTTTGTACCGACGACAATGTAGTGGCATAAGGTTAGACCTTGCACCATCTCATGTGATGTGTTATGCACCTCAAATCCTATGGTGCTATAATTTTTGAAAAGACTAATTTGGATGAGCTTAGAGTTGGGACAAGTGAGATAAATCCTTACTATGGGTAAGGATTTTCTCCCCCCCCCCCCATTTCTAGTACAATGATATCATATGTTATAATTAATTTTTCCATTGAATCCATAAAAACAACCTTATCATTATCAAAGATAAAGATTATATTAGATTAGATTGTCCAATCTAATCTAATTTAATCAAATCAATCCAATTTTAGCTTATATAAATATTATCTTGTGTAAAGCTTAACTTTACTTATATTTAGGTTTCCTTGTAATCATATATATACTCATCACTTGTAAATGTTACAATTATCAAATATGCAACTCCTTTACATAGTAATTGGAGCCTAATAGAATTTTTCTACATGATCATTTTTTGTTCTCCTTCAAACCAAAATATCCTCTCATGGCTTCATCTTCTACCAATAATATCGTGCATCTCAATGCACCAACCAATTTTCCAATCAAACTCACGTCTGCCAACTTTCCTTTTTGGAGTCGACAAGTAGAGGTCACTCTCATTATTTTTCGGCTCATTGGTTATAATGATGATTCAAAACCTTCCCCATATCAGTTTACCGATGTTGTAAAAAAATTACTAATCCTAAATATATGACATGATATCATCAAGATCAAATCCTTATCAATGCTCTTCTTGGCAGTTATGATTATCTAGTTTAACCTCTTATTTCATCTGTTGTCGCCAATAAAATGGCATAGAATACTTTAGTTGAAAGTTATGTTCATGCATCTTCTTGTCATATTCTTGCTCTTAAATCTAAACTAGCTTGCAATCTACGTGGTTCAATATCTATATCTAACTAGATGAAAGACATGCAAGATATTGCCTCTGATCTTGCCTTGGCAAACTATCATGTTTTTGATACAGATATATTGATTTATATCAATTATGTGATGACTATCATCCAATGGTTGTTGCTCTTCGCCTGTGTAACACACCGATCATAATTCTTGAGTTGTCTAAGATATCAACTAACCATGAACATCTTCTCCAAGAATCTGAGCAAGCTACACTTCTTGCCACGGTAAATTATGCATATCGAGGTAATCATACTCATGGTTATTTGATCAACCGTTCTTGAGAGAATGATTTAAGTCATTTCATATGACAAAATATTATGTTTAAGTTTTGTAATTTATCATGAAATATTATTTGGGATTGTCGTAAGTTTGTTCAATTCCTTCATAAAAATTAGTTTTATCAGCAATCAATGGCTAACGCACCAGCTGTCAATGTTGTTGCTACTCGTTCATTATCTGAATCTACTCCTTGAATGTTTGATAGTGATGCTTCACATCATACCTCCATGACTACTAAAACTCTCTAGGATCTTTCCACTTATAATGATTCTAATATAGTTCAACTGAGTAATGGTAATTCTCTACCTATATCTCAATTGGTCGATGCACGGTTCGTACCACTATTAAGTCTCAGTCTCTCACAGTTGTCTTATTTGTTCCTGAGTTACATATAAATTTGGTGTCAGTTTCTCAATTATGTCAAACTAATCATGTATTTGTTGAATTATTTGGCTCACATTTTATTGTTAAAGATCAACCCACAAGAACTACTCTTCTTCGGGGTAATAAAATTGGTGTTGTTTACTATACTCCAATATATTTTTCCTCAATTCAATTCAATTCAATTCAATCAGTTGATTGTACATGCATCAGTTACATCATAAGTTTGACCATTCGTTTGATAAAGTCTTATCCTCAATATTATGCATCTGTAATATACCTTATGACTCCATAAACTTGAAAGAATATCATTGTTCTTCATGTCTTATCAACAAAAGTCATAAATTGTCATTTGGTCAAAATGATATGGCAAGATCTCACCCTTTTGAACTACTATATTCTAATTTTTTAAGCACTTAACATATGTCATATGATGGTTTTTCATATTTTTGTGGTGTTTGTTGATCACTTCACCATGTATAGTTGGTTATACCTAATGAAGAATAAATCTAATGTTGCAACAAATTTTCCTTAGTTTAAAAGTCTTGTTGAAAACTTTTTCAACCAGGCTGTTGTGCCCCTATTCTCTAATAATGAAGGTGAGTTTGTTAAGCTCTTACTCATTCCGAATTTAGAAGACATTTCACACTTCACGTCACCGTCTTATACTCCTAATCACAACGGGACTGTTGAATGGAGACATCGTTACATAATGCAAATTGGTCTTTCTCTACGTCACTTTGCATCTCTTGCAATAGAGTATTGGCTTCATGCTTTTCAGCGGCTGGTTATCTCATCAATTGGATGACAACATTGATATTGGATAATAAGTCTCCATACTCCCTACTTTATTAACAATCAATGAACTATGATAAGCTTCAATCATCTGTGTGCTTATGCTTTCCTTGGCTATGATCATACACTAATCATAAACTTGAACCACATTTTTTTATATGTGTTTTCCTTGGATACTTTATGAAGAAGTCTTCTTATAAATGCTTGAATCCAGACACTAACAAAATTTATATCTCTCATCATGTTTGATTTGGTCCTCACATCGTTCTGTTTGTTGTACAAAATGTAATCATTATGACATAACATTCCTCTTTGGAATTATTCCATGTTGCCTCGGTATCCTCTCATACAACTCTCTTGATTGATATGATGCGACAAAATAATGAATCAACTACAATTCCAACACTCTTGCCTAACATACCACAACAACCAAATAATGTACATGATGTGTATGATGATGTACACCTGATGCACCAGCACCCTTGGTTGATATGCCAAAGCATAATGATGTACATGATGCTACAACAGATATCTTGCCATCGCAAAATACTCTTCAACCACGCACTTGTCGGCTAAATTCAAGGTGTTGTGGTCCTTCATTTGTTAAGACCACTACATGTCATCCTTTGTCTTCCATATTGGAGGCCAAAACTGTTGCTCATGCTCTTAAAAATCCATTCTGGAGGTAAGTTGTGGAAGATGAGCTTACTACCTTGATGTGTAATCATATATGGGATCTTTTTCCTAAGCAATCTATTGTAGGGTGAAAATGAATGTTCAGCGTAAAATACACCCAGATGACTCTATTGATCGATACAAAGCCAGATTACTAGTAAAGGGAAATTCTTAAGAGGTTGGTCGATACTATTTTAAGACTTTTAGTCTTGTTATGAAACCTGCTATGGTACGTATTATCTTTACTCTTGCACTTCATCATGTGTGGCCCATCAAGCAACTTGATATCAATAATGCATTCTTAATTGACACTTTACATGAGGAATTCTATCTAGAACAACCTAAAAGATATGTTAATCCTACAAAAACCTTTTCATGTTTTTCGGTTACATAAGGCCTTGTTTGGACTGCAAAATTTATCAAGGGAATAGTACATTGAGCTTTCCCAATTTCTTCTTCAGTTTGGCTTTCAGAAATGTCAGGATGATGCATCGCTTTTCATTTACAATACAAAGAGATTTATTTTTTATCTTCTAGTATAAGTGAAAGATATTATGCTTACTAGTAATAGTATTGACTTCATTTCTCATTTCACTAGCTTATTATCAACGAAGTTTGCTTCAAAGGATATGAGGCTGCTCAACCATTTTCTTAGCATTGAGGTCATTTCTACTCCAACTGGTTTGTTTTTATCTTAGGTGCAATATATTTCAAACACCTTGGCATAATTCCATGTTAACAATGGCAAGAAAATTGCAACACCTATGTCTTCTTCCGACAAGATACCTCCGCTTAGTCATTAAGTTATTGACGATTACTTAGTTTTCTTCAATATCTCACAATTACTTGTCTAAATATTACTTTTTTTGTTAATCATCTATTGCAATACATGCATGTCCTATACTTGTACATTGGACAATAGCTAAACATATCTTGTGTTATATAAAATGTACAATATGTTATGGCATTCTTTTTCGCAAACATCTTCACTCCATCCTTACTGCCTTTGTTGATGCCGACTAAGGTGGATCATCTACAGATGACAAATTCACTACTAGGTATGCTATTTATCTTAGTTTTAATCTCATCTAATGGAAGTTCGTTCGTCAGAAAATGGTCACTTGCTCTTCCACAGAAGCTGAATATCGTGTTGTGACAAATGCAACTGTAGAATTACTTTGGGTTCAACATCTACTTCAAGAAATTGATGTGGCATTAAACAAATCATCATCTCTCTTTTGTGACAATCTCAATGCTACGTATGTTTGAAAATATTCAGTCTTTAATTCTCATATAAAGCATCTTGCACTTTTTTTATTTCTTTGTTTGCGACTTAGTTGATGCAAGTTCACTATTAGTTCAACACATTCCATCTAAATCTCAAATTGCGGACACTCTTGTAAAACCACTTGGAGGAAATCTCTTCCATCATTTTCGGTTCAAGATTGACGTCTATGGCTTCCTTATCTTGCGAAGCGTATCAAAGATAAAGATTAGATTATCCAATATAATCTAGTCTAATCCAATCGATCCAATTTTATCTTGTATAAACCTTACCTCTTGTAAAGCTTTGACTTTCCTTGTAATTTTCTTTGTAATCCTATATATACTTTTCACTGGTAAATAAGACTGTAGACGCCTGTTGTTTTCCAGGTTTTATTATTATTATTATTATTATTATTTTATGTTAATTACATTTTTTGTAGAACCGAAACTTAAGGCCAAATTACATATTCAAAATACAAGCACCCAAAGGCCCAAATGAAAAAGAAATCAACCCATTACAAAAACCTAGAGAGAATCCAGCAGCCCACCAAGATCCATCCCGGATGACCCTATTCAAGCCCAACCAACAGACCCAAACCCACTAGGGTTTTCACCCTAATGCTTCAGTCGACCCCAATCTCCACCATTGGATCTGGACCTAACCAACGGTCCAGATGGCTCAAATCTTATGGTTCTTGAACCCTAAATATATCAACAGCCACCACTACCAGTAATGATCGACCACCCAATCAGTGCGCGAATCCCACCGTTCATCTCCCTACGCACGTGTGCTGCCATCGAATGACACCATGACATCATCGTTCAAGCAGATATCACCATCCAACAATCAATTACACTAAATCAATCAAAAAAAAGAAAGTAAATCAGTCTAAAATCCCATAAAAATAAGAACAAATCTAAATAAAATCTTGAGGGAAATCAAGGTTGTCAATCAAGCTAAAATAGGGCACTCAAATCCTATTTTATAAGTAGTAGTAGAAGTCTTCAGAAGGCCATCACATACAAATAGATAAAAATGGAGAAAGCAACCAGAAAAGGGGGATTTGGGGAGAGAAAAAGACAACGAAGGGAAAAAGAGAAAAAGAAAGCATTCGAAAAGGGAACAAAAAAGAAAAAGAGACATCAGAGGGATGGGAACCTTTCGAAGAAGAAACACAGAACAAAAAATAAAAAATACAGAAAAATGAAGAGAAGAAAACGATAGAGGAAAGAAAATGAGAGGGAGAAGAGAAGACTAACCTACCTCGAAGCTCACTAATCGTCTTGAGGGTCGTTGGAACCAAGGAGGCTAAGGAGATCTCCTTAGATCTACAACTTTTGAGGCATTTTTGTTCTAAACGGAGCCTGGATCATTATTCATAGTGTGAGAAGGTTTTATTTGGTGGCCTTATCTCTCCTTCCCGTCGCCAATAGATGGTGGTTGGCATTGATACGCGACGGATACACAGCAGCCGATGATGAACTTCTCTCTTTTCTCTCTAAGTAAAAAGATAAAGAGAGAAAAGAAATAGAGGGTATTAGGGTTTTGAACCCTTAAAGAGGCTTTATAGCCCAAACAGAACTACACCATTTTTTTCTCTCCCAACCCGCATCTTTTGGACTTTTAGGGATAATAGATCGTTTAGTCCCCTCATTTTGTAAGCCTTACTTTTCAGCTGCGAATGAAAAATTAATTCTTCATATTTCGATCCACTTATTAGTGTTTCAATTCATTTTTGTCCCTATCTAGTTATTATGCATCTTTGCTAATCTTTCTGATTTTGTCTTATATTTTTGTTATATTTTATTTTAGTCCCTATTTGTTCTTTGTTATAGCTTTGATAGTTTTTAAGACTTTGGGCTATTTATTTTGCTTTATTTCAATTTTGGTCTTTTATGTTTGTTGGTGGTTTGAACTGTTTAATGTATGTTTTAGGTTTTAGATATTCCCTTATGTTTATTTTAGTCACTATCTTTAGTATAGTATTTAGGATCTGGTAGTATTATTACATATTCAGTCCTAGTTATTTTTCGTTATTTTAATTTAATCTTTTTGTCATTTAATTTCATATTAGTTTTATTATTTTTATTTAAACCATACTTTATTTATTTTTATATATGTTATTAAATGTTTTGTTGTTATGTTATATAGTTACTTAATATCAATATTGTATGATTGTAAGATGTTCACCTTCATTTATTTCATTTTATATTAATTGTTTTAATTGGATTTATGGAATGATTGTTTTCCAGAACCATGCATATTTCATGTAAATGATATTGATATTTTAGTATTGCTCAAATATTTTCAAGAACTTTATTTGTAGAACGGTCGTGGAAAGCACCACTTGATCGAAGTGGTGTAATCCAATACGACGTTCAAACAGAATATGAACTTGAAAGCACTGGTCTCTTTTATTGATTTATTAAAATCATAGTTTTATTATTCTTTATTATGTTTTATGTTATTTTAATGTTTATTTTACTTTCTTGTGATTATATTTAATGTTGGTATTAAAGATGAATGTTTTGGGAAAATGAGTTATATTTTGCCTTGTGTAAAATTTTGATATTGATATAAATTTATATGTTTATAATTCAAAAATAGAATATTCTTTACAAATAAGAAATAAGTGAGAAAGCTTTCCCGATTGAGGATTGTGAATCTCAAGATTTCTTATCAAGTTAAAGAATTTTATTTAATTAATCAATTCAGAGCAAATTAATTAAACTTTAATAAATGGATCATACTTTAAATATTGATGTGAATTCATAATTTCAGTTATTTACGACAACGTATAAGCGACTAGATACCAATTTTGGGCGTTGCGGGGTGCTTATCCTTCTCCATGCATAACCGACTCTCAGATAAGTCGAGTTTTTGGTAAACACAGACCAATTTTTGTCTTAAAAATGATTTTTACTTAAAATTATTTTAAAAGATATTTTTAGGTATTCGACCTACCTAGCCCAAAGGTCGATGACGACTCCTATTCAATTTAATTCAAATTAATTCCAAATCATCAATTTTTCAAATATGGTCATAATTGTTTTTTTAAACTTAATTGTTTTAGAAAAAAATGATTTTGACAGCTTGCGACTCTGCTGGGGACTTTTTTTAGAGTCAGGCTGTAAGTTGCTTACACATTATCGTTGTGGTGGAAATTATGGGTTTGAGTCTATAGTTAGCTTATGATCCATTTATTGAAGTTTTTAATTTCATTATTTTTAATTGTGATACTAATATTTTAATCTTTGTTTTCAGTAGTGTTCAAGTTTCAATTGAGAGTTTTCTTTTTTCCTTTAGAGTCAAAGGTTTGTATGTTCCTCCTCACACACATCACGGGCATTTGCATAACATGAGCTCTAGACACGAGTTTTGTTCCAAGTAAGTCGAGGTGAATGCTTTACTCTCATAATAATTTATTCTTCGTATGAGTTTTAGCAAATAACCCTGGGATACATGCATTATATCTTCGTATGAATTTATTCCTCGTATGGGTATAAAGAAGTGAATCCCCTCGAATTGAACTCGTCCCATTCGAAACCTGTTATGGATGAGGATCGAGGGTTTGGTAGCCCAAGGGGGCACCAACATCAAGGACAATTCGAGTACCATTTTCTCATAGAGTCGAAACCATGCATATAGTGAACCGTAGAACGGTCACCCTAGGTATAGTCATACCGAACCTCTGTCAATCAGTAGGTACCCAAAATAAGTGTATACAAAGGAGGAGCATTTATGAACCTTTACCTTTTGCTTTAAATTTTATTGAATAAAAGCATACGAATTAGATACCATGCGGTTAGGATCAATTTCTTGAAAATAAATCATTTTGGGTAGAAAGCATGTTTGGGAAGATACCATGATAGGGTAGGTGTTATATTTATCTTTAAATAGCATCTTTCAACTCTATTGATTATGTTACCTGTACTAACTAGTTTCTTTTCTTTTTGTGGCATTTTCACATTTTTTGCATTGCATTTCACCAACATGATACAATGTGAAAGTGTTGATCAGCAAGGGAATATTTAAGTGAAAATTTTAATAAGGAAAGATAAAAGTTTTCATTCAAGTAGTCGCGTACATAGACATACGCTAAAGGATAAAAGAAGTTAAGAGATTAAAAGAAAGAAACAAGCTTGAAGATCATGAAACATTCGATACTGGAAAGATGATCCATTGATCCAAAGAGTAATCCAACATTAGAGTCTTATCTATGATCGTTCCATCGTTAACCACCAAGGAATGACGCACTAACTTTAGTACCGCAGAGGCATTAACTGAGTTAGGTTACAGTGCATTTGAGGGGCATCATTTTCAAAGATGAATCAGTGACCCACATCAGACTCAACATCTAAGCGACAACATGTATGTAAAATGGACTATCTTATAATGTGAAGGCTTTTATCTCTGATGAAAATTGTTCTACGATATTCATCGTTGGGACCAACATTTTTGCCTTAGCAGTTTCATCTTTACATTCTGCATGGCATTCATTTAGGCATTTTTACATGCATTAATCATGGATACATGGATTTATCTCATGAAGGACTCTGAGGATATGTTTCTAACTATGCAACTTCGTTCACAAAGTACTGAGAATGGAATCAAAATTTGAGAAACTGAAGAAAGAACTAGAAGAGAATTTGCAAAGGATGCAAACAGATTGGGAAGCCAAAATGGAGCAAGCACAAAGGCCATTGTGGATCGCATCTTGCAAAACCAAGATGACATAGTTGACCAAATCATTGCAAAACTGTATGGGCTCAACCAAGAAAGAAGCAAAGAGAACATTTCCTCAACCAAAAAAAACCTCTAAATATGTGATGGAACATGTTAATCCACAACTACTCATTTCACATGAAAAGATTCCAAACCACCAATTAGGCTTCTCTGCCACTAAAAATCATGCTATTGTGTTATATCCTCGGGAAAATTCTACTGATCACAACATTTCAAATCATGATGAGATTAAAAGATCCAAGAATGAGATCCCTGAGAACTTAAAAAAGTGGTGCAGAGAGACATTCAAGGGAATGAGATGACAAAGCTCTCATAATGAAATTGATACAAGAGAACTAGTCTTAGTTCCTTACTTGGTGCTCACACTTAAATTCAAAATGCTCAATTTTAAGAAGTACAATGGAACCAATTGCCCTACTGCCCATCTCACGATGTTTTTTTTCGAATGATGACTGGATATACCAACAATGATCAGATGTTCATCCATTACTTTCAAGACAGTTTGACTAGACTGCTTCTAAGTGGTATAATCAATTGAGTTGTACTCAAATAAGCTCTTGGAAGGATTTGGCTCGTGCCTTTTTGGGTCAATACAAACACATGACTAATATGGCACCTGATCGAACAACGTTGCAAAATATGGAGATGAATTGATGAGAGCCTCTAACAATATGTACAACGATGGAGGGATGTTGCATCTCAAGTGCATCTACCAATGATTAAAATGGAGTTCATTACTTTATTCATTGATACATTAAAACCTCCATATATTAACCACATGATAGGAGCTGCTACTAAGAGTTTCTCTGACATCATCATGTGTGGGGAAATAATTGAAAGAGCTATCAAGAATGGCAGGATAAGAGGCACTAACAGTAATGACATTGAGGAAGGAGTTGAGATTAACATAGTGGGATCTTATCTAGCTAATCAAGGGACCAAACCTCATAAGGTGTTCTATGAAAAGACTTGCATCAATCTAATTCCAATGACATATGAGGAATTGCTCCCAATGCTTTGAGAAGAACCTTGTGACTATAGTTCAATCCAAACTAGGAGAGGCCTCATATCCTAAAGTCCATGATGTTAACGCCCTATGTAGCTACCATATTGGGAGCTCAGGGCACACCACTAGGAATTTTGGGGCGTTTAAGCACTAGGTCCAAGATTTGATTGATTCAGGGGTATGAACATTCGATGTGGAATGGGGCATTCTGATTTTGAGTAGGTTATGGTATCCATCAGGAATTTTGTTGCACTCTCATCAAAAGCATGCCATATTGATACATGCACCACACGCCCTAATGCTAAGGATGATGAATTTACTATACCACTTAGCCCTATCACACGAGGGTGAACCAAACTTCTTAAAGACAAGCTTCAAATTGTAGTTCAAGCATTCATCCGTAAGGGTCTAATAACAACAAATTTTCAACAACTTTTTGAAGGGGATCCAGTTGTTATCCGGTTAACATGTCTTCTGGAGATATAACCTTCTGTCACTTATATTTCCAACGGTTCTTGAATCGCATCAATATGATATCGGTAACTCAAGATATGGCCATTTTACTGAAGACGGTGCATGCAGGAAATCCTATACAGGATTAATAAGTGATTTTGTAAATATTACGAATTTTCAATATTTATATTGATTGTTTGTAATATAATTTAATATAGGATGATGAATTATCTTTTAGGATCATATTTATTATTTTATTAGGAATTAAGGTTGGGTTAAAACAATATATTTAGTTATTATTATTTTATTAGGAATTAGAGTTAAGACATGTTTAGCTTATTATAATTTTATTCTTTAGTTATTTAGGACCTTTAGAACTTAGCTCCTATATAAAGGAGGCTTCATTCAACTTTGTAAATCAGATTTCTTTGATTAATAATACAACGAGAGTTCATTTTTGCAAGTGTTGGTTGCCTTGTGCCTTCGAAGCTTATTCTCCTTGAGTTCTTTCAAGTTCTTGTGACGGAGATTAATCTTCACACTCCAATTTGCCTTTTCATTGTGACAAGGAGGATTGGTTAGAGCCATATTATCATGTTTACCTTTTCATTGTGAATAGGAGGGCTCGATAGGACATTATCCATAGATTTTCCACATAACCATCCACGCCATTAATCATCTTTACCGTTCACTTTCATAAGGGAGATCTCTTGATTTCTTAGTTATTTTACTTTATTTTCGATTCCTTTATCTTTTGTTTATCTTGTTTTAATCTTGTTTCTTACCTTATTTCCAGCACCTAAAAGAAACCCTAAAGAACCCTAGCTATTGCCGCCACCTTCCCTATTCATTGATTATTGTTCTTCATCGAGTCTAGAGCTTTCTAGGTTTGATTCTTCAACAAGAGCAACGTTCATTATCCCGCCACCGCTTCCCTATCAATTGGTATTAGATTTGGGCCGACTTTTAGAAAGAAGCAAGCAATCTTGCTTGTTCTTGGACACAAAACCGTTAAGGTACCCCAATGGAGCTAGTTCACAAAAGATTTATCGTTTTAGGTTCTTTTATTTAATTTTAATTTAGATTCAAATCCTTCTTGTTAGTTTGCTATTTTTTTCTAAAAAAAAAAGGTAAAAAAAATACAAAAAAATAAAAAATTTCAAAAAGATTGTAAAAGAAGGTATTTAGGGTTGATTTTATCCAGATATCATAGTAATCCTAGGATTAATCTCCAGTCCAAAATTTACCCCAATCAGAGTTCATTAGAGCCTTCAAATACATCATTGAAGTTTTATCGACAATTCGATCTAGAATATTGTCGAATTTCTTGAAAATTATACGGGAGAAATTTCGTGGTGAAATTTCCATATTGAAACTTCATATATTGAAGATCATTCACACAAAAAATCAGAATTTTTGGAGATCAAGAACACCTTCGAAGAAAGCGATCAAGAAAAAATAGATTGTTTGAGGACTCACCATTCAACAGAGTCTACTAGATACTACTGAAGTTTTAACGCGTTGAAAGACATTCAATAATTTTTCCAATATTTTTGGACACCGGTAAACCCCTCAAAAATGTTTCTCAAGTTGATCCAGCGTTTTCCAGGTTTCTGGGTTGGTTCTTTTTTTCTTTGACTCTTAGTGCTTTAGGTTCTTTTGTTTTTTCTTTTTATTGTTCTTTTGAATTATCTAACACATTATCTTTCTTGTGTTAGTAGGACTAAAGAGTTTGCATACTTCTTCCTTCTTTGCATTCTCATTCTCTTGGAGTCTAACCCTTGTTTGGCCTCTTAGAGTTTTTAGGTTTTTCTTATCGCCTTTGCTAGTAATCAAACTCCGATACGAACCGTGGAAGACTAGTTGGTAAAGTGAGTTTTAAAGAGTACAAGATCAGCTTACTTGCCTCTCGTTGTGTTACTTTCTTGGAGTGACTTGTGAGATTTCTTGCTTTGTTGAATTTACTTTCTTTTATTTTTATTTTACTTTAAAATCTTCTTTTGAGTGTTATAATTGCAGGATGTGTGAAAATAACAATGAGACACTTACGACTATCTTATCCGCACTTGAACGACTCACAACTCAATTTGATCAACTTAACAATGCCTTGAGAGAACGACAAGAACTACAACTGGATCTACCAAACTAGAATCCAAGGCCAAACAATGCTGAACTTTTAGCCCCCAGGCGAGCACAACCATGTTTTCAAGCACCCGAACTCTTTGCAAAACCAAAGTTCACGATCCCGTCTTTTAAAGGAGACTACGATCCAGACAAGTACATCGATTGGGAAGGAAAAGTTGATCTCATGTTCACATATCATGACTTCCCCCAAACTGAACAAGTTCCCCTCATCATATTGGAATTTGAAGGATATGCTCACACTTGGTGGATGCAAACAAGAAAAAAGATCGACAACTTCCAAATTCAACTGATCACTTCTTGGACCGAACTCAACACGTCGTGAGGAACCGATTCCTACCGACACATTATACACGAGAAGTTAAACAACGACTACACCGAATTCAACAAGGTAGAAGTTCAGTTGAAGATTACTACAAGGAGATACAATCCTTACTCAATATGGATAACATAACCGAAGAGGAAGAGGACACCATGTCAAGATTTATCGTCGACTTAAAACTTGAATACGAAAACCTTGAAGATACACTAAAGAAAGCAATGACAATCAAAGCACAAATCCAAAGGAGATTCCGATTCAAAGAACATTACCAAGGTACTTCATTCTCTTACCAAGGTAATCCTTCAAATCCTTCCTCATCTTCTACTCCATATTCTCAAAAAAAGTCGAGAGATGACAAACCCGACAAGGAAAAACGACCAGCAAAGAATGAGACACTTTCAACCCCTAAAGACAATACCCGAGCAAGAGATATCAAGTGTTTTAAATGCTTAATAAGAGGCCATATCAGCCGTAATTGTCCAAACACGAGGACCCTAACCATACTAGGTGATGGATCTTACAATTCTGACTCTGATGACGACATTCGAACACATGCCGAAACCAAAGAAGATAGTGATGACTATGGAAGCGATGAGTACAATGGCACAATCTTGGTGATCTGTCATACCTTGAACATCCAGGCATCCAAAGAATCTGACATACAACGTTCCAACATCTTTCACACACGCTGCCTAATCAAGGAACAACCATTCTCCATTATCATTGATAATGGTAGTTGTGTCAATGTCATTAGCTCCAACGTTGTTGAATCACTCAAACTTCCTTGCCAAAGACATCTGAAACCTTATTGCTTACAATGGCTTAATGATAGTGCCGAGATGAAGGTGTTTAAACAATATCTCGTTAATATCAAGATGGGAAAGTATTGTGAGGACGTATGGTGTGATATAATTCTGATGCAAGCATCTCACATCCTCCTAGGACGTCCTTGGCAATAGGACAATGACATCATATATTATGGCTGAAAGAACACTTACACAATTCCAATAAAAGGTAAACCGTTCTGACTTAACCCTCTACCCCCCAAATATATTCTCATAGATCAACAACGAATTCTCAAGGAGACAAGGAACTTGAAACAAAAGGTAAAAGAGGTCACAACCGATAAAAGCCAAACAAATGACCCACAGGTGGTGAGTGACCCTAAATGTGAAAATAAAAGAGTGTCTCAAAACATTTATGCGAGTGCAAAATACATGAGAGCGACTCTTTTTCAAAATAGGCCGTGCATTCTAGTCCATTTTAAGGACTCCGTTTTATCAACTATCACTAACATAACAGATTTTCCTAGTGTATTTTCTTGTCTATTACAGGAGTTTCAAGATGTCTTAAGCAACCCACTGGATGGTTTACCACTTACAAGAGGAATCGAACATCAAATTGACTTCATCCCTGGATCAACCATACGAAACCGCCCCGCTTACCGATGCAATCCTGAGGAAATAAAGGAATTGGAATGACAAATAGATTCATTATTACAAAAAGGACACATCCGTGAGAGTCTTAGTCCTTGTGTGGTTCCCGTCATCCTAGTTCCAAAGAAAGATGGCACATTCCGAATGTGTGTAGATTGTTGACCTATCAATTGGATAATAATCAAGTATAGGCATCATATTCCACACCTAGATGATATATAGGATGAAGTACATGGTGAAAGTATCTTCACCAAAATTGACTTGAAGAGTGGTTACTATCAAATTCGAATGAAAGAAGGTGACGAATGGAAAATAGCATTCAAGACAAAGTTCGGCTTGTATGAATGGCTTGTTATGCCTTTTGGACTCACAAACGCTCCAAGCACCTTCATGAGATTAATGAATCATGTTCTTAAGGAGTTTATAGGTAAATTTTTTATCATTTACTTTGATGACATTCTTATATACTCATCTTCTCTTGACTCTCATGTGATTCACATTCAAATGGTTCTCAAAGTTCTTCGACGAGAACATTTATATGCTAACATAGATAAGTGTTTGTTTTGCAATGATTAGCTTATGTTTTTAGGCTTTATTTTTAGTGTACAGGGTATCCATGTAGATAAAGAGAAGGTCAAGGCAATTCAAGAAGGGACCACACCTACTTCCATCACCGAGGTAAGATCTTTTCATGGTTTGGCAAGTTTCTACCGTCGCTTTGTCAAAGATTTCTCAACCATTGCTGCACCATTAACCAAGATCATCAAAAAGTTAGTTGAATTTCAATGGGGACCACTACAACAAAAAGCTTTTGAACTTCTTAAAGATAAGTTATGTTATGCACTATTCTTCGTTTTCCCAATTTTTCTAACACCTTTAAGCTAGAATGTGATGTTTCAGGCATAGGCATTGGTGCCATCCTCATGCAAGAAAGACAACCTATCACTTACTTTAGTGAAAAGTTAAAAGGTTCTCAATTAAACTACTCTACCTACGACAAGGAACTTCTTGCACTCGTCCGAGAACTCGAAGTGTGGCAACACTTGGGATTGGTTCAATTCGCTTGAAGAATCAGGATGGATCAATCAGAACCTTAACAGGTGTCCATTATGTACCAGATTTAATGAGAAATCTCATCTCTGTGGGAACCTTAGAGTCAAAAGGTTTAGAAGTGAGGGAAAAAGATAGCATTATGAGAATTATCTATGGTGCACTAGTGATAATGAAGGGAATCCGGAAAAGAAACAATGTGTATTACTTTCTTGGTAGTACAATTGTTGGGACAACAGCAGTGGCAGCTTTTACTGATGAACAGGAGTCAGAAGAAACCGGGTTATGGCATATGCGCTTGGGGCATGTTGGTGAAAAATCCTTGAAATTACTGATAGATCAAGAATTATTGAAGGGTGCTTGGGATTGCAAATTAGCTTTTTGTGAGCATTGCATCAAAGGGAAGAAGACGATGGTGAAATTTGGAACAGCAATCCATGATAATAAAGGTATTTTGGATTATGTTCATTCAGATGTATGGGGGCCTTCCAAGACAACTTCATTGGGAGGAACATACTATTATGTCACCTTTGTTGATGATTTTCCCAGAGAGTTTGGGTGTATATAATGAAGACAAAGGATGAGGTGCTAGGATTTTTCCTTAAATGAAAAAAGATGGTGGAGACTCAAATAGGTAGAAAAATCAAACGTCCCCGTACAGACAATAGTGGAGAGTACAAAAATGATCCATTTCTGAAAGTCTTAGAAGAAGAAGGTATTGTCAGGCATTTCACAGTCAGAAGTACACCACAACAGAATGGGGTGGCAGAGCGTATGAACTGAACATTAGTGGAGAAGGTTCGGTGTATGTTGTCTAATGCTGGGTTAGGCAAAGAATTTTGGGCTGAGGCTTTGGTCTATGCTTGTCACCTTGTCAACCGCTTACCATCGACTGCTATTGGTGGTAAAACACCATTAGAGAAATGGTTTGGAGTACCTGCTACAGATTATGATTCCTTACATGTGTTTGGTTCCACTTTATATTACCATGTTAAGGAGTCAAAGTTGGATCCAATAGCAAAGAAGGCGATCTTTATAGGGATCACCTCTGGTGTGAAAGGCTATCGACTTTGATGTCCAGAAACAAAGAAAATAATTTTTAGCAGGGATGTTACCTTTGATGAATCTACCATGTTGAGAAAGGTGACTTTAGAAAAATTGGAGTAGACAGATGGAACTCCCAAACAGGTGGAGTTTGAAGGAAGCAGAATTGACCCAGCCAGTAAAGAAACTGATGTTGACTCTCCTATAGTAGAAGAAGAGTCAGATGAAGAAGAGGTTCAGACCGAAGAACCTCCACAGCAACATGAATCAATTACACTCAGAAAGAGAAAGATGACCATTAGACAACCTGCTCGTTACGCTGATATGGTCTCTTTTGCATCACCAATTGCAATTGATGACGTTCCTGTCACTTTTAATGAAGTAGTACAAAGTTCAGAACATAAAAAGTGGAGGATCGCCATGAATGAAGAAATGCAATCCCTTCAAAAGAATCAGCCGTGGAAACTAGCTAGTCTTTCGAATGGAAAGAAGGCAATTGGGTGCAAGTGGGTATATGCAAAGAAAGTTGGATTTCCTGACAAGAATAACATCCGCTACAAAGCAAGATTGGTGGCTAAAGGCTACACTCAAATAGAGGGAGTTGATTATAATGAAGTATTTTCTCCAGTTGTAAAACATTCTTCCATCAGAATTTTTTTTGCTTTGGTAGCACAGTTGGATTTGGAACTAGTTCAGATGGATGTAAAAACTGCATTTTTACATGGAGACTTGGATGAGGAAATCTACATAACTCAGCCAGATGGATTCAAAGTTGCTGAAAAAGAAGAGATGGTGTGCAAATTAGAAAAATCGCTATACGGATTGAAGCAATCTCCAAGGCAGAAGTACAAGCGATTTGACAAGTTTATGATAGGGCAGAAGTACACAAGAAGCAAATATGATCATTGTGTGTATTTACGCAAGCTACAAGACGGATCATATATATATCTTCTTCTTTATGTTGATGATATGCTGATAGCTTCCAGGAGTCAGACAGAAATTACGAAACTAAAGACTCAATTGAACAAGGAGTTTGAGATGAAGGATCTTGGTGAAGCAAAGAAAATTCTAGGCATGGAGATATCAAGGGATAAGAAATTGGGGAGGCTTTGTTTGTCTCAAAAAGAATATCTGAGGAAGGTACTAAAACATTTTGGCATGAATGAGAAGTTAAACCCAGTTAGTACACCTCTTGCTCCACATTTCAAGCTCGGTGCATCCATGTCACCTAAGAATGATGCAGAACGGGAATACATGTCAAAGGTTTCATATGCAAGTGTTGTTGGTAGCCTAATGTATGCAATGGTGTGTACGAGACCCGATATTTCATAGGCAATTGGGGTTGTGAGCAGGTATATGCATGATCCTGGAAATGAGCATTGGTAAGCTGTGAAATGGATTCTGCGGTATATTCTGAACACCGTAAATGTTGGTTTGGTCTTTCAGCAGGACAAACAAGATGGTCAGTGTGTAGTTGGGTATTATGATTCAGACTATGTAGGTGATTTGGACAAGCGTCGATCAACTACTGGTTATGTGTTTACATTTATAAAAGCACCAGTCAGTTGGAAGTCCACCTTACAGTCAACAGTGGCTTTGTCTACTACAGAGGTAGAGTATATGGCAGTTACAGAGGCTGTGAATGAGGCAATTTGGCTTCAAGGGTTGTTTGGTGAATTAGGAATAGAACAAAAGCACATCAAAGTGTACTGTGACAGTCAGAGTGCTATTCATTTAGCAAAGAACCAAGTTTACCATGCAAGGACGAAGCACATCGATATTCGATATCACTTTGTACGAGAGATTCTAGAAGAAGGTGGAGTGATAATCCATAAGATTCGGACCACTGAGAATCCTGCTGATATGTTGACAAAAGTGGTAACTGCGGTCAAGTTTAAACATTGTTTAGACTTGGTCAATATTGTTACAAATTGAAAGATGAATTTGCAGACACTACTAAAGATTGGATTTTTTGATGAGAGACGTGTGTGGAATTTGCCAAGGTGGAGATTTGTTGGTTTTTGGCAAATATCCCACATTGGTTTTGTATAAGGAGGAGGGGAAATTTTTTTGTTATAAATAGAGCCCTCCTCCTCCTTAGTTTAGTATCCCACAAATATAAGCCTTCTTCACTATTAAAGGCTATTTGTACTCTTTCTCTCTTTGTAATATTTCCTCTATTAGTGAAATATTATTTTAGTAGTGTTCGAGGAGGTAGGCATAATTTTGGCCTAACCTCGTTAAATTTTGGTGTTCTCTTTATATCTATTTAATAGCTATTGTCGGGTATAGTTGTTGTTAATTATTTTCCTATTAAAATTACTTGTCTTGGTAGTTCTGTCTAAGGAAAGTGGATTTTAAGAGGGACCATTGTGACCCCTTCTCTTTCCTAGGAATCTACCTTGGGGTGATTTTTAGTATAATCGTTTTCACACTAGTCACCTAGATAATAGTTTTCAAGGTGAATTTGTTATTATTGGTGGAAATTAACCCAAATTCCACAACACTCTAGTCAGAGTCCTTAAACAATGTGGAAAGAGCAACTTGGCTGGAGGTTTCAGGAGTTCCTGTCCATCTCTGGAACAATGTTACCTTGAAAAGGATTGCTGAGTTATGGGGAAATTTTGGAGCACTTGAGAAGAATATAAGTCACCAGAAGGATTGCAAGAAGGTTACGATGTTAGTGACAACAACCAAGCTTTGAGAATAGAAAAGGTAGTGTAAATCATTGTGGAAAACATGTGCTATGAAGTTAGAGTGGTGGAATTAGGATTTTCTGATAATTCACTGGATTATAAGGGAGTGATTAAGCAAGGGTGTCTTGAGGAAGATAAAAGGGAAAAAGGTAAGGAAAGTGGATCAACATCATCGTCGACGCAAATTGATATTTCATCACTGGAGCAATCATCAGAAATTGATGAATGCAGGAAATAGAGTGTAAGACACCAATATTTTATTAAGGACTAAATTGGTAAATAAAATTATTTTTAGGACTAGTTAGACATTTTCTATGTGTTGTGGGATTGAATTTGAAGTATGAGATGAGGAATTAATTCATAGAATTTAATTTGTAGGAGATTAGTGACTAAGTTGATATAAAGGAATTACACATTTCAAAGGTGAAAACAAGAAAAGATTAATTATCCCCAAATATTAGAAGATATTTTTACTTGGGTGGTTATGGACCATTAGATTCGATGGAGTTTTCCATCTTTAATTTAGACCATTAGATCTAAATAAAATGTGTGGTTGTTATTTTATTAGGAAATATGTTTATATGTGTAAATAAAAGATATAGAAAAAGATGAAAAGAGCTATCATCTTCTTCCATAAGATTCAACGGAGAGACAAGCTACAGTCTCAACTTTTTCTTTATTTTCTCCATTTTTAGTTAGAATTGAGGTTAGCTTGTGAGAGACAAAAGTGTTGATCTCCTCATTTCCTTCAAGATGAGTAGAAGAATGAGGATTTTGAATGGTTTTGTTCAAACCTTAATTTTTTTTCATTGAATTTTTTTAGTGAGATAGTTTAAGGGTTTGAGAGATTTTGATAAAAATGAAGAGCGATGAGTGAAGAAACCAAGCTATAGGAGAAGTAATTCTTGAAGGTAAGAGACCAAGATACTTGTGTTCATGAAAAAAGGTTCAAAAGCTCGGATAAAGTTGGAAAGCCGAATTTAGGATATTAAGGTGAGTACCCCTCAAACTCTGGATTGTTTCATGATTTTCATAATCTTGATGCCTTGCTTGTCGTAACTGGTAACTAGATTTAAAGTTCAAGTATTAATTCATATGAGCCTTATTTTGATAATACATAGATAAAGTAGAACCATTGTGAGCATGCTTAGTTTACCTTATGACGTGTTTCATGAACATATAAGTGTTAATTTGACTGGTGTAAGTCTATGATAAGTACCACCGCTAGAACTATGTGTTAAATTTGACTGGTGTAAATCTGTGATGAGATTAATGTTGGAATTATGTGTTAAATTTGACTGTAAGCCTATGTTATGTACCATTCATGGAATTAAGAGTTAATTTCACTAATGCAAGCCTAAGATGAGTTTAGTGTTGGAATTATGTGATAAATTTCACTTGTGTAAGTTTGTTTAAATTCAGTGCTGGAATTATGTGTTACTCTTATTGGTGTAAATATGTGTTATGAAATTTGCTATGTAAATATTTTGCATCTCTTAATTGGTTATATGTCTACAATAACACATGATAAATGAGTAATAATACTCTTTTAAGAATAAAAGTGATTAAAGAGCCCTTCATGTTGAAAGACTAAAATACCCTCAAGTGTTAAATGGATCAATTAGCAAAAGTCTTGAGATGCCTTAAAGGAGAGAGAATTACATTATTAACTATATGATCAAAAGAATATAAGGCTTTAAGTCTTAAATTACATGAAATAATCTTATAAAAGTGAAAAAAGCCCTTAGAGGTGTAGTAAATTTCTTTTGGACTTTATAAAGGAATAAAATAGATATTTTGTAATGCATAAATGATTGTCATGTTGCATGACTTGGTGCATGATGATAGGAAGGCTTAAGACAAGTCGTCCCGATCTTTATTACGATGATATATGATGACAGGGAGGATTGAGGTAAGCTATCCTGATTATTTCTATTGATGGTTGATTATACCAAAACAAGTGCATTTCATGCATTCAGATATTGTTATTGCCTAAGTAAACTGGTTAGAGGTCATTGGTACAATGGATTCCTAGGGTGGAGCAACTGCGTCTTGGTCTCTGAAAAGCGTTCACCTTAGCGGAGCAACTTTGTGTCGGTATTGACACTTTGGTGTGTTTGGACCTATTGGTTCGTAGCACTTTGGTGCTTTTGGACCTTCTGATTCATCTACTATAGCGAAACGATTCTGCATCAGTATGAAAATTTGACCCGCATATCCTAGATAAACCCCTATTAAAGTGTACTTCTTGTGTCCTTAGTAAATTTCATGACATGCGCTTGTTATTGATGATTATATGCATGATATACATATGTTTGCTACTCATGATTATATTCATGATATACATGCGATTGCTACTGGTCCTTGCTATTGATGATTATATTCATGATATACATGTGCTTGCTACTGGCACTTGCTATTGATGATTATATGCATATTATACATGGGCTTGCTACTGATGATTATATGCATGATACATATGGGCTTGTTACTGATGATTATATGCATGAAATACATACGCTTGATATTTATGATTATATGCATGATATACATGCGCTTTCTATTAATGATTATATGCATGATATACATGAGCTTGCTACTGATGATCAATTTTGATGATAGGATTAAATATGTTAATTTGGATAAGGTAATTTTTAGATAAATAGTTAATGATGATAGACTATTATGATGTCAAGCACTTTAATGAATTGAGGAATATCCTATATTGGATAATTAGAGTGCCTACTACATAATGAACTTAGAGTTACTAGGATCATGAACATGATAGAAGGTGTGAGGTAATTTGATGAGAAAAGATATGATATCCTCTAGACCTTGGGTACGTATAATGAACCTAACTGATAATGATAAGATTGTGGGCATGAATTCAAGGTGCCATATTATTCACGAAATGGGCATGAATTCAAGGGTAGCTGGTATAATTTCAAGGGCACTAAACCCTAGGAATTCCACACTATAAATATCACACTTTGCCCACCATTTTATAAATCCCACTCTCACCTACCCTAAAAGGCTTTAGAAAATGAGACTGCAACAACTTGTCCACCGTTCCCTTCTCATTTTTCCTTGATGTCCTCCATATCCGAGCTTCACCGAAGTAGCGGCTAGGCCCTTGAGAGAGGCTAGTGCGCTGAAGCATTCCTGGTGGTGGTCTGATATCATGGCAACAACTTTGTTTTTGGGAGTTTTCTTCTCTTTATTCTTTATTTCTTATTTTATAAGGTCTTCTACTTAATGAATATTTTTGGATGATTTCAGTCACACCATGAATTGTTTTAATTGGTGTTGGAAATCTTTATCTTATGTTTAATTGATGATTAAGGTTATTTATGTTTATTATTATTTTGTTCACTGTTTTAATCTTATGCCTTAGCACTGTAAGAGCTTTTGAGAGATTGTCTGATGCCTTGGCATAATATTCCGAGTATTTCTAAGAGTTGTTGAAAGATAGCCATTTCTCTTGGAGTTGATACCTAATATCGAGAGAGTTAAATTAGATCAATGTGAACAAGGGAATTAATCCAGGATGGTGAGGTTTTAATCCACCTCAGAGCTAAGAAGAGGGTTTCAAGTGACTAAAAGGGATAGTACTTAATCGATAAGCTAGGGTCACTGTTTACGCTGAGAGGTATTTTCATGGCAATAGTTGTATCAGATTCCTTACTAAAGATAGCTTAGGATCACTTTAGTAAATCCTGTCGGGCAACATAGGCATAGCATACTTTGTCCATCCTAAGCATAGAATAATTTTTTGCCATATCAACTTTTATTAACTTACTCTTGCAATTAATTTTTGCCTTAGCAATTTTTATTTGTTTACTCTTGCATAATTTTCTTGCCACGAAAAAAATTATCTACCCACTTCACACAATTCTTGCCTCAGCAAACTTTTTCCATCTGTTCATACCTTTTTTCATAGCTCTTTTCTCATTTGTTTATATCATTAGATTTAGGCGCTTAGGATTAGCTAGTGACACATATTCTTAGTTATAGCTATCTTTAAAGAATTTCCCCAATCCCTATAGAGACGATACTCACTCACTATTGTATTGCTTGCATCGACTGTGTATACTTACATAGATTTATGTGCCACAATACACATTTACACGCGATCAAGTTTTTGATGTCGTTATTACGGATTAACGACTACAAGAATTTTTAAAGTTTTGTCATAATAATTTTTTCTTACCAGTTTCTCATTTTAGATTTACTTGTTTGTTTTCTTTATTTCTTTTGCAGAATTTATCATTGCATGGCTAGAAGAAATGTAGGAGAACCACTATTACCCGTTGAACCTGAAACTGAGCAATTTTTTTAGATATGGGCGACGTGCGCAGCATGCCCACATGTATCGATTACCAGATCAGGCTGGTGACCCAGTGGATGACTAGGCATATCCAAATGCCATGGAAAATAATCTTCCCAGAAATGCTACAAGACCATGAGCTATACGAGATCACTTAACCCCTATCCTTACTGATCTCAATCCTGGATTCGTGGCACCGAAAATTCTGGTAGCCTATTTTGAGCTCAAACCGAAGATTTTCAACATGCTAAATTCCATCGGTCAATTTGATGGATCACCTAATGAAGATGCTAGGACACATGTCCATGTTTTCCTTGAAGTGTGTGATTCGTTTAGGCAACAAGGAGTGCATGAAGATGTGTTGAAGCTAAAATTGTTCCCCTACTCTTTGTGTGACCGAGCAAGAGCTTGTCTTAGTGGAGTCACATCCGACTCGATAGAGTCTTAGGATGACTTGTGCAAAAAAAATTTACTAAGGTATAATCCACCTGACATGCACACTCAACTTTACAATGACATTGCAAATTTTTGCCAGGGCGATAAAGAATCTATGTATGAGAGTTGGGATTGATACAAGAGTTTTCTTCGCAAATGCACCAACCAAGGATTCCATGACTAAGCGCAAGTCATGATGTTCTATAATAGAGTCAACGCACACACTCACATGATGTTGGACGCCTCGACAAATGGTACTTTGCTTGATAAGTTACCCGATGAAGCCTTTGATATCCTTGATAAGATAGTTAACATTGATTATTAATTCCCGTCTACAAAGCTTGGAATTGGAAGGAAGGTATCTGGGGCATTTGAACTTGACACCAAGGATTCAGTGTCTACTCAATTTTCTGTCATTACAAATATGTTGAAAAATATGCAATTTTCCAATAAGGTAAATGAAGTCAAAGAAACCAGCTCGGTGTGTATTTTTTGTCGTGGCAACCATCATGAGAGTGAATGCCCTGACAATCAATAGTCTACCAATTTCATGGGAATTTCAATATAAGCACCAAACACCCCTATTATAACACCTACAATCCAAGATCAGCACCCTAATTTTTCTTGGGGTAATCGAGCGACTCACAGCAACCATGCTGACAACTTAAATAGGCCACAACAAAATATTTCTGAACCTTCAAATTTTCAGCATTAACAGATGTCGTGGTAAAATATTAACAAAGGTTCATTATCTTCCTCAAATTCTAACACCCTTGAAGATTCTCTACAATAATTTATGGCTTCGACAAAAGATTTCATGGCTTCAACTAAGGCCTTGATGCACGAACATTCGTCAACAATTAAAAGTCATGCCACACTTTTGCAAAATCAAATAGTTTTATTGTAAAGACATAGCTCATCTTTATGAGAATTGGAGAACCAAGTGGGCCAAATTGCCACAACATTACATGCTCACCCACAAGGAAGCCTATCTAGTGATATTTAAGTAAGAAATTTCTTGCCACGATGTTGTACAAAAAGAATATGAAGGTCAAGTTAAACTTACTGAACAAGAAGAATTGTCTATGGAGAAGAAGAAGGACAAGGGTTCAATCAGTCATCCTACTGATGAGAAAAATTTAATACCAAGGCAAAAGTTTCACCTCCACCTACAGCAGCTGAAGTCAGACCCCCACCACCATTCCCTCAACAGTTGAAAAAGTACAACGATGAGATAAAATTTAAAAAGTTTGTTGATGTCCTTGATAAGTTGTATATCAACGTCCCACTACTCGAGGCCATTCCTATGCCAAATTTTTGAAATAAATAGTCACGAAAAATAGAAAGGTGGAAAGAATGGAAAATTTTGCCACAACAAAAGAATATTGTTCTGCATTGAGCAAACTTCCGCCGAAGCAAAAAGATCATGGCATCTTTTTTATACCTTGTTCCATCGGTGAAAACTATGTTACAAGAGCCCTATGTGACTTGGGATCAAGTGTGAATTTGATGCCCAAGTCCATATTTTTTAAGCTTGGAATGGGTAAAGCTCGACCAACCACTGTGATCTTATAACTGGCTGACCGATTACACGTTCGTCCCGAGGGTATGATTGAAGATGTCATCGTGAAAGTGGACAAGTTTGTCTTTCCAGTAGACTTCCTCATTATAGATTATGAGGTCGATGACACTATACATATTATTTTGGGTGTCCCTTCCTAATCATGAGGTGCATCTTAATAGATTGCGAGAAGAGAGAGTTCATGATGAGGGTGGTCGATCATAGTGTCACAATCAATGTCTTAAATACTCTAAAATATATTGATGATTCTAAAGAATGCCAATGCATTGAAGACATGGATTCAATGGAGGAAATCGAAATAGACATTTTTTGCCATGGAAAATTTTTACACCTGGCAGAGTATGACAATTTTTACCAATTCAACATTTTTCAACTGAAGGAGTCTGAAAATTTTGGCCATGGTAATATTTTATAGCCTGATGAGTATGACAAGTTTTGCCAAATCAAGTTTTTTCAGAAGGAGGCGAACAACAAAATTTGCCATGACAAATTTTTTTGACTGACGTAAATGAAAGACTTATTTAAGATGAAACAAGTGCGGAGATCAAAAAATATTCATCAGATGTGGACCATTATAGCTTGCTTCAATATAGACAAAGTATGAGATTCGAACCCCATGAGTTTGACAAATTCATTCCTCCAAAACCTTCATTGTATCTTGAACCTACCTTGGAACTTAAACCCTTGCCATCACATTTAAAATATGCTTATCTATGTAGTCACAATAATTTACTGGTTATTATATCTGCCAGTGTAACCCCCGAGAAAGATTGTATTTTGTTGAATGTTTTGTCGCAACATAAAAAAGCTCTCAGGTGGACTATGGCAGACTTGGAGGGAATCAACCCTACCATATGCATGCACAAGATCCAATTAGAAGATTGCCACGAAAATTCTGTGAAACCCCAAATAAGACTTAACCTGATAATAAATAAAGTGGTGATGAAGGAAATCATCAAATGGCTAAATGCTGAAATGATCTATCCCATGTCTGATAGCTCTTGGGTTAGCCTGGTTTAATGCGTACCAAAAAAAAGTGACGTAATTGTGTTGAACAATGAGGACGATGAACTCTTATCAATAAGGACCGTCATGGGTTGGAGGATTTTCATAGACTAATGAAAGCTCAACAAGGTGATGAAGAATGACCATTTCCCCTCTCATTCATCGATCAAATGCTCGATCATTTGGAGAGAAAGGCATTTTATTATTTTCTCGACGGATATTCTGGGTATAATCAGATTACCATAGCACCAGAAGATCAGGAGAAGAACATTTTCACCTGACCATATGGCACATATGCCTTTAGGAGGATGTCATTCGAACTATGTAATGGCTTAACAACTTTTTCAAAGGTATTTAATATTAATAATATATTCAGACATGCTGGAGGACTTTTTTGGAAATATTAATGAATGACTTTCTCGTCTCGAGTGATGACTTTGATAGATGCATTGGTAATTAATCTAAAATGTTGAAGTGATACGAGGAGGCCAACCTTGTGCTTAACTAGGAGAAGTGTCACTTCATGGTGACAGAGGGAATTGTGTTGGGCCACAAAATTTCTCATCGTGGCATCGAAGTTGACAAGGACAAGGTGGAAGTAATTTAGAAGTTTCCTCCACCCACCACTGTGAAGGGCATAAGGAGTTTCTTGAGACATGCGAGATTCTATAGGCGTTTCATCAAATATTTTTCAAAGATTTATGGGCCTCTTTGTCTTTTGTTGCAGTAAAATCAGTCGTTTGTGTTCAATGACAATTGCTTCAGTGCATTCAAAGAGCTAAAAGAAAAACTTGGCACGATACCAATTGTTTTTCCATCTGACTGGGATGCCCTTTTTGAGTTGATGTGCGATGCGAGTGACTATGAAATAGAAGCGGTGCTAGGGTAAAGAAAAGGTAAAATCTTTCATTTCATTTATACTGCTAGCCATATCCTAAATAATGCAAAACTTTACTATACCACCACCAAAAAAAGAATTGCTTACCGTGGTATTCATTTTTGATAAGTTTATGGCATACCTTATAGGCATTAAGGTCATTGTGCACGTCGATCACTCATCCATTAAATACTTAGTGAATCAAAAGGATGACAAGCCTAGGCTTGTTAGATGATAGTCTTGTTGTAAGAATTTGATTTAGTGGTGAAGGATAGGAAGGGTACCGAGAACCAAGTAGGAGATTACTTATCTACGCTAGAGAACAAAAACATTTGCCATAATATGAAAGCAATTCAGGAGGAATTCCCAAACGAGAAAACATTATTTGCCAAGACAACGTTGTGGTATGCTGACATAATTAATTTTCTTGTTAGTGGTATTATGCCTCCAGATTTATCTTGTCAAGGTAGAAACAAGTTCAGGATGAACCGTTCTTATTCAAGTAATGTGACGATCAAATAATCCAGAGGTGTGTCCCTGAAGAAGAGAATGATATTCTATTTTATTTCCATACATTCCCGTGTGGAGGGCACTTTGGTGGGGCTAGGATTGCTGTAAAGGTCCTACAATCCAAGTTTTACTGGCTCACCATGTTCAAACATGCGTATGACTTCTATAAGTCATGTGATCGTTGCCAACGCACTGGGAATATATCGAAGAGAGATAAGATGCCATGGAAAAATGTTTTGGAAGTTGAACACTTCAATGTATGGGGGGCCGATTTTATGAGACCATTCTCATCATCCTTTGGATATTTATACATACTTTTGGTTGTGGACTACGTGTACAAATGAGTTGAGGTCATGGAAACACGTAGAAATGACTCCAAGACTGTACTAAAATTCTTACACAAAAATATTTTCACACGTTTTAGAGCACCAAGAGCAATTATCAGTGATGAGAGCACCCACATTGACAACAAATTAATTGCCAAGGCATTGCAAAGATATGAGGTACACCACAAAATTGCCACGACATACCATCCCAGACCAATGGGCAGGATGAAGTCTCCAACTGTGAACCCAAAGAGAAAAGATCGGTCATCGAAGCTAGACGAGGCACTGTGGGCTTACTGCACATCTTTCGAGACTCCATTAGGGATGTCTCTATTCAAGCTGGTTTATGGCAAGGCATGTCACTTACCTATGGAACTAGAATACAAGGCATTTTAGGTTATCAAGAAACTTAACATGGATGCACAAGTTACTGAGGAAAGGAGGTTGATGGAACTTAATGAAATAGAGGACTTTATAGCTCAGGCTTATGAGAATGCTCGCCTCTACAAAGAAAAACAAAGAAGTGCCATGACAGAAAAATTTTGCCTCGGTAATTTTTTCCTGTCCAACAAGTGCTTCTCTAACTCAAGACTGAAGTTGTTTCTGGGTAAGCTAGAGTCAATATGGTCAGGGCCTTTCCTAGTGCATCAAGTGCATAGTCACGGCGCAATAGAATTAAGAACTTAGATGATGGGAGAACATTTAAAGTAAATGGACAAAGGCTAAAGGCCTACAAAGGAGCACCCATCCTGCGTGACAAGCCATCACTAATGCTACATGATGCTTGAGAGTTTGCTCATATTCTTTGAAAATTTTTGCCTTTGTAAAATATTTTTGCTTTTTGTATAAAAATAAATTAACTTCCTTTAATTTGCATTTTTTTATTTGCAATTATTAGCTTTATTTTATTCTCTAACTTTGTCCCTTAGTTTTCTCTTGATAGGTGACATCCTAGGGAGAGGTCTCATGCATTGGAGAAGGAAAAACCCTAAACTATTGGGTTTTGACAGCAAGTTTGGAGGGGATATTTTATTTTATTTTATCAAATCCCCTAATTTATTACCCCTTACCCCACTTTTTACTTTTCATTTATTAACCCTAAAAAACCACCCCACTTACCCACCTATTTCTCAAAAAAACCACCCGATTTTAATTTTTCTCTCTTTTCTGTTTCCTCTTCCTCTCTTCTCTTTCACTTTTCTTTTCCCTTCCTTTTTCCCCCAAAAAATCATAACTACCGCAACAAAGCTTCAAACTTTCTTGACTTTCTGTTCAACTTCTGCTGCCGCGACAACATGGTTTACTTGAGATCTAACCCCAGTGCATCAGCCTCTTCTGTCAAGGCCAAAAACTTCCATCATTTTCAGAATGGAGAGGACAAGAAGAGATTTCAAGCATTGCAATAATGACAAGTTTACTTAGATTATGATTTTGTGTTTTCCAACGATGATAAGGAGCCATTCGGGCCTGAGGTGATGGATATTATTAAGAAACACATATGGGAAAAGTTTGTAATGCATCCAAACACTTTGGCATTGATGATGGTTAAAGAGTTCTACACACATAGGAGATCAGTCCCATCACTCAGTGTACGTTTGAGGCATATTAATCTGATTTATCCCATCAGCCATTAATCGCTACTTCAAGCTCAGGAAGGTTGAGGACAAGCACAAGAAATTCATCATCGAGGTATATTCTAAAAATACAATAGGGTGTTGAAAGACATGTGCTATGGCTGGGCCAAATTTAAAAGAAATTCTTCAAACCGCAAGCGAGTCGATCACCATGCACTCAAGTCTGTCGCCAAGCTATGGAACCATTTCCTAAAGGGTAAGCTGATGTCCATGTTCCATAGTTCAATCGTGTTGTTGAGGCGATTTCTACTCTTTCATTCCATCATTTATGGGTGACTAATCAACGTTGGTGAGATCATCTTCGAGCAAATCCACGAATATTCCAAGAAGGCTAGAGGTAGTTTAATTTTCCCAAATTTAATTACTGCCTTGTATAGGAAAATGAAAGTCCTTGAAGTACCCCTTGAGGAATTCATCAAGCCAAAGGAAGGCATTACAAAGAAGAAAGTACCTGATTTGATGAGCTCTGATGATGATGCCCCGGGTGAAGTATTGGAGGGGGAGCGAAAATAGTTGCAGTGACAAGGATGGGTGTAGTGGTGAATTCTACTCGAGAGACCAAGGAAATGTTGGAGTGTCTGGAGGGCCACACGGAGACCTTCTTTACATATGTCAAGGTGATGGATGCTCAGCTCAACGATTTCTTCAAGGAGATAGTACCAATCTCCAATGAAAATTTGCCACCATTCCCTAATGAGATTTTGCCCAAGCCAAAACCATCAGGACCAGAAGGCGGGCAAACATTTTGTGCCTCAGTAGAAAATGTTCAGCCCAACTCTCCAATCGATCCATCTCCAATTGCTACACACTTTTCCCTGGTTACTGAAAAAAGAGAATATGATAATGATGAGCTCAGTAGCCCAATTTCCTCGGAGCATACTCAAGTGCTTCAGCCAGAATTATTTGAGGAAGAAAATAATCAACCTGAAGATGTTGCCCCCAAACCAGCCACCGAGAAGACGACCAAAATTGCTATCGAGGCAGAAATAAGCCAACCTTTGGATGACCTAGCTGAGAACCCATCAATAGAGGCAATATCACGACAAGTTAATCCTCCCAGGACCAGGCGGTGCCTCAAGCGTTCAGTCGGCCATGCATTTGTTGCTATCCCATCACCGCGTACGCTTGACGATATAGATTCTGACAACCCACCCCCACTCAAGAGGCGCAACACCCGAGCATTCAGCAAAGCTACCCCACCCCAATAAGGTATATCATCACCTTTGCATTTGTATTGCATTTAGATTAGTTTAATTTACTTAGTTTTCATGCATTGAGGATAATGCATCCCTCAAGTTTGGGGGAATACTTAGTCATTTACATTGATAGTGTTAGTAGAAAATATTTGTTATGGCATTAGTTAGGATTAGGTTAGTTACATGGAATAAGTTGATGATGCCAAATGATGATAAAATATTTTTGCCATGGCTAAAACTTAATGTACGTGACTGTTGAGGATGATAGAACTGACCATATAACTTGATTCTTTGTGACTCTTTGAACACGATTGTATGTTTTCCATGCTTGAGGAACTCTGAAATTTTTTATGAGAAAACTTTTGCGCGCCATGGCATAAAATTCTGGTAATGATCTAAACTGTAATATCAATGTTTGAAAGGCTAAGTTAAAATCCTTTATGTGTGAATTGTGTTGAATTATAAATAATACTCGCCATAGCTGTAGATGGGCACTTCTGTGTGACGGCATTACCTGGAAACCCTTGAATAAATGCCAACCTTAGTACATGAGTGAATGAAAGTAGTAACAGGATGACTCTACAGGAACTCTGAAATTTTTTATGAGAAAACTTTTGCGCGCCATGGCATAAAATTCTGGTAATGATCTAAACTGTAATATCAATGTTTGAAAGGCTAAGTTAAAATCCTTTATGTGTGAATTGTGTTGAATTATAAATAAATACCTCGACATAGCTGTAGATGGGCACTTCTCTGTGTGACGGCATTACCTGGAAACCCCTTGAATAAATGCCAACCTTAGTACATGAGTGAATGAAAGTAGTAACAGGATGACTCTACCTGATTAGCTTGGGGATGTAATGTATGCTCACATTCATCTAGAGTGTGGGATAGTAGTTGTGATAGGCTGACTCCCCTTGTACAGTGCTAAAAAAAGTTAAAAATTTGAAAACTAAAATGTTTAAGTGTTGAATAAATAGGAGTAATTTTGTGCTTAACAAATAATTTTATGCCTTGGCAAAACAAAGGAACTTACTTAGGGACTTTATAATTTCATTATGCATAAACTCGATACAATCATGCACATACACTTGCAAAGGATCTTGGCCTAGGAAAAGGTACTTGACTTCTCAATTAGCCTAACATGTTGAAGCCAAACGTTTTACTAAGGGCTGAAATTTTATACTGCTTGACTGTTCAAATTATAACTTTGCCATAACAATTTATTTTATGTTGTTCATTATCCATTGCTTGAGGACAAGCAATAGCTTAAGTTTGGGGTGTGATAGCTTCATAAAAAGACTATATTTTAGGTCTTTTTACTTAAGTTATTGTTTGTCTAAAAGCCATTGTCATCCTATTTTAGTTGTATTTAGGAGATTTCGTGCACGTGGTGGAAGCGTTCTGCCTCGGGTAGTTTTTCTTTATAAAACTGATGTTGTTGATGAAAAGGGTTGTGTGTTGGCTGTAATGATACAAATGATAGGAAATGACCGAGGAGGAAAGTATTTGTCGAGACAAATATTTTACGATGGCCAAAGAAACTGAAGATGATGATTGTGAGGAATTTTTCGCCGTGGCAATTTTTATCTTGCAAATATGAAGCAGCACGAGACAAAATTGCCAACGTCGCGTGCCCAGTTGTCCAATGCACCTCAAGTGAACCTCTTCCCCTGCTAATGATTTGGGACCACTTCCAGCTACCATATTATTCTTGAAATGGTCATGAATTCAAGGGTATTTGGGGGAATTTCAAGGGCACTAAACCTAGAAATTTTCCACTATAAATAGCACACTATTCCTACCATTTGAAAATCCCACTCTGACCTACCCTAAAAATCTTTGGAAAAGGTGTTGCAACAACTTCTCCATCGTTCCCCTCTTGTCATTGCTTGGTGTCCTCCATATCCAGGCTTTTCCAGAGTAGCGACTAAGCCCTTGAGAGAGGTTAGCGGGTTGGAGCAATCATGGTGGTGGTCTGATATCATGGAAATAACTCTGTATTTGGGAGTTTTCTTCTCCTTTCTCTTCATTTCTTATCTTTTAAGGGCTTGTACTTAATGAATATTTTGGATGAATTTAGCCACACCATGAACTATTTTATTTAGTGTTGGAAATGTTTGGATGATGCTTTATTTTATGTTTATTGTTGTTTTGTTCGCTGTTTTAATCTTATGTCTTAGCATTGTAAGAGTTTTTGAGAGATTTCCTGGTGCCTAAGCATAATATTCCTAGTCTTTGTAAGAACTTTTCAGAGATAGTCGATTTTCTAGAGATGATACCTAATATTGAGAGAGTTATATTAGATCTACTGAACAAGGGAACTAATCTGAGATGGTGAGATTCTAATCCACCTTAGAGATAAGGAGAGGGTTTTAAGAGACTAAAAGGGATAACACTTAATCGATAGGCTAGGGTCACTATTTACACTGAGAGGTATTGTCATGGAAATAGTTGTATCAGGTTTATTACTAGAGATGGCTTAGTAACACTTTAGTAAATCATGTCGGGCAACATATGCATACCATACTTAGTGCATCCTAGGCATAGAATAATTTCTCGCCATAGCAAATCCAACCCAAGTGCTCCGTTAGAAGTTTGATTGTTTGAGGTTGTTAGTATATATTCAGAACTCTAACATTTTTCGCCTTGGAAACTTTTATTTACTTTCTCTTGCAATCAATTTTTACCTTAGAAATTTTTATTTGTTTACTCTTGCATATTTTTCTTGCCATGACAAAAATTATTTTCCCATTTCACTGTACACAATTCTTACCTTCGCAAAATTTTTCCATTTGTCCATACCATCTGCCATAGCTCTTTCCTCATTTATTTATATCATTATATTTAGGTGTTTAGGTTAGTTAGTGACACATATTCCTAGCTGTAGCAATCTTTAAAGAATTTCCCCAATCCTTGTGGAGAAGATACTCACTCACTATTTTATTACTTGCATCGATTGTGTATACTTGAATAGATTTATGAAGCACAACACACGCATTTACACGTAATAAGATAACATCTTTAGGGATTAGCATGATCCCGGTTCCACTCTCAAGTGTGATGACACTAACGTTTTCTCGTGGGTTTGCCTCAGTTTGAGATGGTAACTTTTCATGCGTCCTAGGTCTGAGCTAGTTGACTCATTTTCTTATCCAATTCCTGTAGATGAACTTCATTTGGGTTTTGAAATTTCTCTTAAGATAGTGTCAACCGCTCCACGATAGACTCTAGTGAGGGTTTCGATGGTTGGTATTGTTGTTAATGAGGCCTTAGTTGATAATGTTATATGTTTGTATGGTCTATGGGGAGGTCCCAAACAATTTCCAACTAAAATCTTCTTGTAATATCGGACAATAATCTGTGGGATGGTCTGACATTGTGCATATTCCATAAAGTCTAATTGTACTTGTTTTACCTGCAACAAGAGTTTGAACTATATCAACCAGTTTTTTAATTTTATTTTCCAATGAAATTGTACTTATCTTGTGAATCCATCAAGTAGGTTCACTAGAAGAGCCAAATTGTTGAGAGTTAGTGGTCATAGTTGAAAGCAGATTTCTTGTCACATTTGGAGTCATATTAACGAGTGCTCATCCACTAGTCGTGTCAATCATCTTCATATCCAAAGAAAATAATCCTTAGTAAAAGTTTTGAATAAGTGTTTACTCCTCTAATCCATGTTGTGGGTAACTAACGTAGAGTTTCTTGAATGGTTCTTGGTAGTCGTATAATGATTATCTTTTTGAAATACTCCTAAGATATTTCTTCTTAGTTTACTCGCTTTTACAGTAAGGAAGAACTTGTCAAGAGAAAGTCGAGTCACATCAACCCATATATTAACAAAATTAGGAGGTAAATAGAATAACCATTCCTTACCCGAGTCGACTAAGGAGAAAGAAAAAGCACGGAGTTTAATTTCATTCTCAAATATTGCATGTCGTTTCATGCTAGAGAAAACCATGTGAAATCTGGCTAAGTGCTTGTTAGGACTTTCACTCGGTGTTCCATGGAAAGTATGTAGAAGATTAATTAAAACTATTTTGAGTTCGAACGGAGTTTCACCTTGAGGGAAAACGATGCATAATGGTTGTTGTACCACGGGAGTTGCATCTAATTCTCAGATTGATTGTTCAACAATTGGAATCGGTTTTTCGTTTAATTCAAAGTATGTCTCGATGTCAGAAGGTGTTTTGGCACCAAAGGAAGTCTTCGAATTAAGTTCTGGATTTGAATTAAATTGATTTTGTTCTTGTTGTTACTGTTATCTTCTTTCTCATTCTGTGCATGCACGTATTCTTCGGGCTAGTAATTAGATCTTAGGTACCCACTCTATTAGTTTGCCCGAATTTTTCCTAGTCATATATTAAAACAAACTTTAATTAGTAATTTTGCCAAATTCCCCGGCAATGGTGCTAATTTGACAAGCGTCGTAATTGTCACATAAATAAGCCATTTTTCTCACATAAATAAGCTATAAATGCATAATAGGAAGAAGGGGTCGGTCCATAGGGAATCTAAAATTTCTAATTTTGAATTGATTTGATCTTGATTAGGAATAACTAAAAAAAAGAGGTTTTAGAACAATTAAATAAATTAAATAAAATTAAAGTAATGAAAGCAAAAAGAATAAATTATAGAAAAATTAATTATGATGAGAGGTAGCCAGCTTCGTTTCGTCTCAGTTCGTCTCGATCGCAAAAATAGATTTTACTTCAGGTAATTGTCGGTTATAGTCTACAAGGCCCAACCCTTGTAACTTAATCTTTTCTCTAGTGAACTAATTTCCAAAGCCAATCCTTGGATTTCAATCATTCTTTGGATTAACAACGGCTATAGATGTTAACACCAATTCTTTCTTTAGTAATGGAAAAACCAGTTCTCGGATCATGGTGTCACGATGAGAATCAAACCCACTCTTGATTTTCCCTAGCTGACCACCACAAAGGTTTTTCTTAGGGAACTGAATTTGCTACAAGCTAACTCTACTCCCCAATGGTAGATCAAAACGTTGATCAAACCAATGCTCCCTCTTTGGGTTAAAAGTGTTGAGATGTTTAAAGTAATTGTCGATTACCAATCATTGATTCTCAAAAATCAAGAAAGAAATCTACAGGTATGAAGTACTCTTTCAATTCTCACAAAACGAATTGAGTCATTTCTCATCTATCAGCTAAATAAAAGTTTAGCTAAGCATGATGGAAATCATACTTAGCATGTGGAAGAAAAAATAAAATAAAGAAGATGATGAAGAAAAATTAATCTTTAGAAAAATCTCAACTCTAATTAAAGCCAAGAAACAGTACATCTATCAAGCTTCACCATGATGGGTATTCATAGCTTGAGAAAATCTAAAGAAAATAAAATACCAACTTTTAAGAACAGTAAAACACTTAAGTGCTAATTAATAAATAGTTTACAGTCTTAATAAAGTTCTAATTAAAATCCTAACGAGAATCCTAATTAATTACATAATAAAATATCAAACGTTTGAATTTAATTACAACTTTTAGTTCCTAAATAATTGTGGTTCGCCCAGCTTTTCTCCTTTGATCTCGCTGATTGGATTATTTTATTGAAGTTGGCATTAGCTTAATTCCAAAAAATAGAAAACTTTGTTTAATTTTCCTTTTAATTGTTGTTTCCTAAAAAATAGATTAATGCACAGATTTGAACATGAATAACCCAAATTGGCACTATTAAAGAGGTAAAAAAATATTAACAAAATATTAACAAAATAAAACACTCATCAAATTGATATGTTAACTGTTTAAAATCTATAGGTCTCTCTTCCTGAATATAGGTAACTCACCATACTACAAGTCGAGATCTTACGAACACTTACCATCCACAGTCTCTTTGTTACCTACTAAAGGCATGATGACAATTCTCAACTTCCTAAGCTTCGATCCATATGTTTCTGTTGCACAAATATGATTCAATATTTATCCATGCTACTTTATTGATTCCCATTTTCCTTGCAGTTCACACATGCACAAATCACCAGATCGTGCATCTAAGGTAACCACGGTTGAGAATAGATTATTTACTTAGCGAACTAGCTACATCTGTTCCTCCTAGAGAGAACGCAACACAGAGTATAGATCTCTCATAATTTTACCCTAACTTAAGGGTTCTATGACTCTACGTACGTACCAACGACTGCTTACTGCAACTGCGTTATTCAAGCTCAGTAAATGTGTATATAGATCAAACTTTAATATGAACACAAAGATAACAAGGACTAAGTTTGAGGTCAAAAACTCACACTATTATTTAACCACACAAGCAGACTTACAATGTAGTCTGGGGACACACATTATCGTAGGACTTACACCCTACAAGTCTACTAAAAAAGTTACGTTGGATGGGACCTAGACACACTCACGTTAGGATCGTCTATCCATTAACCCCACGTAGTTAGCACCTAGCGTGACTCTTAGAAGTTTTGAGTAACCCATCACATACTATCAACGATCGCAACACCCACTACTCGACGTCCTCAATGCTTTTCTTAGGTATATACACCTCTAAATCCAAACTTAGGATTACTTAAGCCCTACGGAGATCGTCAATGAACCATTAAATCTCAAGGTGGACATACACACTCCCATAACATCAATTTTATCCTTAAATAGCCACTTATATGCTTTCTCATGAAACACACTCGGGTGAATGATTCTACTAATTAACATCTACTTAGAGTTGACCCTCAACTAATGATGCGTAAACATCCTCGTAGTCTCACATCTGACTTGACAGCCCACAAGGAAGCTCCCCTCTAAACTTACAATTGTAAGGTCCAAGAAACTCATGTGTTAACGACTTCAGTTAGGTCGATAACCGAGCAAGACCTAAGCACTCGAAGAATGTCTAAGATAACCTTTTCTATTTCACTAAGGCTTGCTAACTAGGAATTTGGATCCTCGCTAGGATCTCCTACCCGAATACTTTTTCCACTTAGTTCACTTGGATTAAACAAAAAAAAAAAAAAAGCACAGACTCTCGTATACTGATGCAACATTATCAACTGGAACCATTCACACTTTATATCCAAACCACTACCTTAACATCCTTTATATACCTCACGGATCTGACAAACTAGGACGTATGCAACTATATTTGAAACATGTCAATCTAATCTTTCACTTTCCTGTTTGATCATAGTGTTGACACTTCTTGAGAAGACCCTCTGGAACGTTAAAATGCCTTGATACTATAAGGATCCACCTTTAAAAAATATCCTAGAGAGTCTCAAGCATCTCCCTTAATGCCACTTTCTATAATGCTTACACTCAAGATACATTAAAAATCCATCGAAACCATTTACGCTTTTCATAAACCATGAAGATAACAATCTCTTACAAGATCATACTTTTGACCTCTAACTCAATCAGTACGACTGAACTGATGTCATCCTCTCTTGCTCATGAGAGTCTCTAACTCTCTTAGCTAATCAGCTGAGGTAAGTATACAATACTGAAGTCCTCATACTCAGCCTATCGATATCATCTACTAAACTCATCCTTATGTCCTACACTCTTTCCACGACCTTAATCCACCGCTTCAACTTAGAGAATACCTTAGGCGGGTATGCTGCCACTATGCTTGATTACTTATATGAAGCCTTTCAAGGGACCTGCTGCACCTTAAGGACTTAGTTGAAATAAAATTCCAAATCATATTTAGTCAATCAAATAAAACCACTTTATACTTATACAACATGAAATCTCCTTAACCGATTGGGAAAACTGCATCCTCAAGATATCCATATACAAATCACCAATAAACTTGCCTCTAAACTTGCTCAGACACTAACCCGACTTATGCATCTTTGGTTGTAGAGCCATATGTATAATCTTCTACAAATCTGTAACATCACCTTTGAGCAATGCGATGATGCACTCTAGTTTACCCTCAGGGTAAGGTAAAGCTACCTTAAAAATCTTCATGGCCTTTCTCAACCATTGATTGGCCCAAAATCAGATCATCATCACCTAAACTATAGAATTTGAATGTATTATACCTCATTAGTTCCTCATATAAAGACTCTAAAGATGTTATCACACTCATAATAGTTGGTTCAGAAATCTTTGCTCTACGACAACGTCCACTACCCCTCTAAACGAGGTGGTCAAAACCTCTAAAGAATGTCATCTTAACGAATCTCACAAATATTAGAACCTTGCGATCCTCCACCTTAGGTAGGAACTCACCACTAAAAGTACCAGGATGAGAGACACAACTCTCCATCCTACTAACGAGACTACGCTCAAAACCCAAAATCATTACCACTTTCACAACCACGGTTATAAGGAAGAAGCATCATCAGGATTCCAGTCTTATAAGAGTACTCTCAGTACCTAGGGGTGTGTATTCATTGACACCTTACTATAACTAAAAATTGAGTCCTAGGACCGACTCAACCTGACGCTTTGATACCACTAAATATAACACCCTAATCTGATCTGACCTAAAGTCTGGAGGATTTGAATGTCACACGGATCTATCGAATTGGGTAACCATTTTTTTGAAATCAATACTCATAGTCATCATTTAAAGACCATTAATTCTAAACAATAATAAAATCATTTTTATAAATCGTAGCTTTGTGATATAGTTTAAAATAATTAATACAACACAAAGTTTAAAAATTATAATACTTAAGTAATAGTCCTGTGAATACACATGCTCACTATAAGTAATCAACCAATATTCTATGAGAAATGCTAGAAATTCTACTACGATGGTACTCCTCGAACATCTCGATATGCTAACCTACGAATGGAAACATCTGAATATTGAGCTTACAAATCCCAATAGTATAATCACTAATCTAGAGCAGCATATGAATCCCATAAACATAAGGATGCTAGAAGACATGGTCATAAGCGTAGGTACATGCATGATTATAATAAAGTGTTACCTACTTAATGTTCAATAATTCTACCTCTTTAGTGTAAGTCTTATGGTTCCCTTAATCTCTTCTAAGGGCCTCGCCATGATTGAATGTATACTAGGTCTCTAACCTCAGTATCATCTTATAATGCATCATCATGCAATACATAATGATAGTACCTAGTATCAGAAAGACGTTGGATACAATAACACAAGCAATGATAGGTATCATGGTAGAGTCTGAGGGTCACTCAGCATCTCGGGACTCACGCCTCTTGATCCTACCCAATGTACCCTAGATAAGGCCCATGTCACTTAGCATCGGAATGTTCATCTAGAAAGGGGCCTCATTGCTAAGTACCTGGGATGCCTCCAAGGTCACATAGCATCAGTACAATGTTCAACTAGCACTTAAAGTGCTCTCACACTGGCTTTAATGTATCCATATATTTCTTAAACAATTTACATATCATCTCTCAAACACACAAGTAACTCAAGTGTCCTCATCGTTTCCCGAGTAGTAAACAAAGGCATAAGTTTTATGGAATCTTACCTCATAAGTTTATTATGGTTATCAAACATGTAATATTATTATCACGTGGTTATCTCGTCATTATTATCAATTACAACACAAGTAGGTGAGATCTCTCTCATTCATTACTATTTCATTCGTTCTCTATCTTGAAACGTTATGCAAAAGCTTAACATTATTTTATTGTTTTATTCCCTTAAGGTAATTTATAATCATTTCTACCCACTTGGTATATCACAAATAACCTGAAACTTGATTCAGGTATAGTTCATTGACAATGACTCCCTAGTCGTTCTCATCGCACTTTCTATCGGTTCTCCCTTAAATCAATAGGGTAACTTAAACATCTTTGATTATAAGTATCCACGCACTAATCGTCTTCCACTATCACTTTTTCACGTCATTCATCGCCTCACTTGCTAACATATCTTTCATAATGATCCTTCATTCACGATTACTCAATACGTTTTCGATTGAAGAAACTCAAAAATATTACGTTTGGTATGGTTACCTCAGTTGTAACCTATTCCTATGAGTGTTTCTGAGCCTCTTTGGCTATTTACGTCCTTCACGTACTAGGTTCTACCATTTCGAATCATCCTTAGCTCTTATGGGCCTTAACGAAGTCAAATTTAACCATCCAAAGTGGGTAGTATCGATACTCTAATTGGAATATAAATATCTTATGGTCAAGTATCGATACCCCTATGAATATCGATACAAAAAATGGCTTCTGTTGGTGAAAATTTTGCTCAGTGTCAATACCAGGTACCCTGAGTATCGATACTGTAGGGGCAGTATCGATACTCTCCCTAGCAGTATCGATACTCCCATTTTAAAAATCCCAAAATTTTATCCCAATTCATCTAGTATCGATATTGTTCATCTAGTATCGATATTGTTCATCTAGTATTGGTACTCGAATCTAGTCATTTGCTAAAGCTTTACGAAGTTAATTTGGATCATTTAGCACTATAAAAATATTATTTTTACACCAAAAAAGTCATCTGAACATGAATCAAGAAAAACCCTCAAATATGCTCAAATGCCTAAACCCACAACAAAGCATCATGTTTAGGAAGTTCATAACACAACAACGGATTAGAAATACACTATATTGGTTAAAGAATCTCGAAATGAAGCTCATTCCTTAACAAGCTTTACTTCCTCTAAGACTTGGTTGATTCTCCCCATTTCTTTAGCCAAACAAGGAAAGACAATGATTTTCTTAACATAAATGGTTGTATAATGAGGACTAAGAACAAATTAAAAGTTGATGGAGACAAGGAAGGAACTCTTACCACCCACCTTAGATCCATGGAGACTTGTAGAAGAAGAGAAGACAGAGGTGGAAATGGCTTCCCCTTTAAAACCCACACCGAACCTTATCCAAAATCCTTTAAAATTAGCATTGATTTATAACAATGGTCTAATTTCACTTTTTGTCCTTCACTGTTTGTCTTGCATTAAGAAATCCCCTTTTCATAACCCAATTGGACTCAATTTCAACTCAATTAAGCCCAACTTGGCCCAGCGACTCCAAATACGAATTCCAAATGGTCTACAAACCTCTCAGATAAACCTAAAACTACTAACCCAAAATTGGGGGTGTTACAAAGATCATCACACTCTGGTTTTCCTTCTCATTGCCATTAAGAGGATTGGTTAGAGTCGACTATCGAGTTTACCTATTCAATTTCGATTAGGAGGGTTTGTAAGACAACTATCTATCAATCGCCATCATTATCATCGTCATCATCAAATCATCATTCCCCCTCATCATCACCCATAACCCTAATTTTGGCTAAGTCATCCTATTTTTTCTTCTTTGTCTTTGTTTATTTTATTATCTTAATGTTCATTATCTTCATATTAATCTTTTGTTATTATCCAAATTTTCTAGTAATTTTCTTTCCATTTCAAAACCCTAGATATGACAACAATCTAATTCATCTTCCATCTCGTTCTTTTATTGAGTCTAGACCCCTAGGCTTGATTTTTCAACCACGAACAACGTTCTTCACTTCGCTGCCATCCTCTATCACCAACGATCACAACCAATCTGAAGGTTAATAAGCTTGCTGCAATTTCGTTATAAAAAAAAAGCAAAATCTTAGAAACAAGAATCTAACATTGGCAACATATAATATTGACTGAGGCAAAAAATGATATACACGTATCATATACTCATAAATTACATGTTAAAACAACATATTTAAATGAAATAATAATATAGATGAACACAATCCAAAGAAAAGTCTAATAAGTCTGATGCGACATCTGAAACATTTCCTGTCAGAAAAAAGCATCCAAATGAAACACTTTTTAGTTAGGTAATTGAAGCGTTAAAATGATACTCATAATCAAATACTTTGGGTGCAATCTTCTCTGCCATAGCCACATTGATTGTATAGCCTCTCTTGGCATGATCTAAGCGAATTCAACAATGGTAAGGTAAAATATTTAAGGCAACAAACAAAACGAAGAAGTTCGCAAGTATGTACTGTGAAAGAAACTGTCAGCAGAGTGAGTAGCCTGGGGATCTTCATAAGACAAAACTGCATCGCCTTTCTGTTTTACTTCCATGTCTGTGTATATTTTATATTCCGGGGCCATTGATCTTTATAGCTACGCTTCTGCTTAGTTCTTCCAACCTAAACAAGATGTAAAAATTGCTAGAAATATTAGTGAGGAGAGCAAGTTCAATGTTTATAAGAAGTGTGTTTGGTCTAAGAAACAAACTTTAGATGAAACAAAAACTTATTTAAATATTAGTTACCATTTGTACTAGTTAGAAGGGATGTTTGGGTAAGTATAACCTTATTGTTGATTTGGTTTTAAAAATATGAAATTTAAGTTAAAAATCCATGTAAGTATATACATCTCTAAAGGTGAAAATAATCTTAAAGATCAATCAATATCTATGAGATCAAGGTCAACCAAGGTATTCCTCAACAATCAATATCAATCAAGGTCAAACAATACTCAACCTTGGACTTGTCATCATATCAACAATATATATATATCTTCAACCACAAAAAAAGTATAAACAATCAAATTAGTCTTGTTAATTTTTTTTTGGAAGTCTAATTTTTTTTTTTAAGTTTATCTTTGACAATAGAATACTATAATGAACAAATAATTTTACTTAGAGTTTCAAAACCCTTAGCTTTATGAATCTCTGCAACGAATTCAAGTATATTCTATTTCTTAAAATCACACTCCAGATTTTTACTATCTTGTTATACACAAAATTCTATTCTTCTTGATTTAGTCATGACTTTCTCATTCATATGCCATGGACATATGCCAACATTTAATAATAACGTCATCTAACATGAAAAAAAAAAAGCAACAACTAAACTACATGTAACTGTTAAACCCTAGTACAACATTTCAAAAATTTAATTTCAATTCAACTAATCTTTCGTTCGAATTTAAATATGATCAACCACTCTTATAATATCTTTATTTAAATAATTATTTTAACACCATAAACTCGACTATTAAAATTGTTTACTTAGTTGAATTATAGATGAAGCATAAAAGATTAGAAATATACTATATTGATCTTTGGAAATTTATACATATATCAATCAAAGTTATTTTATTAGTATATTTCCATCTTACCACCTTAAATTAAATTTCTAGATTGAAAAATATGATTTTCATATATATTGTTGATCAAATTTTATTACTTTTACTACTTGAATTAGTCTTTATTTGAAATAAATTGCTAATTTTCATATTTTTTATATTATAAATTTGAATTACTTGGTTCATATCTCTTGACATTAGTTGTGTTATTTCATAATATATCTTTTGACATTAGTTGTGTTATATCAAATTTTATTACTTTTACTTGGTTAAAATATTGTTTCTTCAAAGGATGGATACATGTCTTTTGCTAAATATTATTCTTTTACTACATAGTTATCCAAATATAATCACTGAATAATTATTACGATTATTCTTTGTATTCTTTGAATAGTGTTTCTTTAATTATATACACTCTCATGTGATTTTGTTTATTTGTAATATAGTTTTATTGAAAAGTTATGCCTTTATAAGAGATAACTTTACATACAAAGTTCGTATTTTCAACAAATTAATTATGTCTTTACAACACAATTATTCAAATAATATAATTTACTGAACTTTTTTAGGCACCTACCAATACTATAAACTACTAACAACAATCACCAAGGTTGTTTGAAAAACGAGGTAGTCATAGAGTTGGGGGAAATATGAGGTCGGTTAAGTGTGCAAAATCATTGGATTTAAGGCAATGACTGATCTGCTTAGAACAAATATATCTCTATCTTGTAATTTCAACTTTCTTCAATTAATTATTTATTTTGTTAATTGTGGTCATCCAAAATTTTGATTTGTGCTCACTTCATATAAAAAATTTATACTATTAATATGTATTTATCTACTATAAAAATTATTTTTAGATCCGTTACTGGATTCAATGAACCTGAAGAAGCAAGATTTCCTTGGGAAAGTCTGTTAATGGATTATCTAAATGATTTCAAGGTGAAGAGTGCTACATTATGGTGATGAAGAAGCTTTTGTAGGAGCAGTGTGAATATGAATAATCCCCGTTTTCACCAAACTTAAAGCAAAATGATTCTTGTTGAAAAATTCCTTCTTCCATTGTCTGTTTCTAAGACCTATTATATTCTTTTTGAATAAACGATCAACAACAAAACAGAAATAAAAATATTTGTCCCTGCAACCCCCAGCTTTTGTGTAAGGGTAACTCCAGCTCATATTTCGTGTGTTTTGGTCCTATGCTGTTGACCACCCTTGGTTTGCTGCACAATTTGGATGAATTATTCATATATCTTGTGAGTTCATGTTCGTTGGTCAAATTAAAAAATTAACTTTTTTATTCACGTCATCAAATTAATTAGAGTTAAGAGTTAAGTGACCAAGATATAACAATCATTCTCATAATAAACAGAAGTTAAATAAATTAATAACATAAATGATCGAAACATACTTTTTCAAAATCAATTAGTTGAACGAAATTAAAACGAAAATGATCATTTCAATAATTAACTCATTTTATAATTTGTAATATTTGATTTTAAATAATATATCCTTTGAAAGAATTATTTCAGTCTCATGATGTGGACTTGTGTGTTACCAGATTCATCAAACAAAATTGAAGAAGAATTAATATACATTTGTGGCTTGAAAAAGAAAACATTAAGAATCTTATAAACAAGAGAAGAACAATTGGTAGGTAGACTATTATGATATTTATTTCCTTATAATAATGTGTTACAATACAAACATTTTGTTGTTGTCCCTTTGGCTTTTTCTATCTTATGTAATTCCAAAATCATGTGAACCATCCTTTTGCAATACACGTGAGAGAGAGAGAGAGAGAGAGAGAGAACGAGGCGGAAACTGTTCAAGAAAACGATGCCCTAAGACTCCTGGTCGAGCATCGACACCTAACAATAACATAAGAAACGAACCTGTAAACCAAGATGAACCCCACCATCACTACCACATTCCTCCACCTGCTTTCTTCCCCGTACCCTTCTTCTCTAAGCACCGCCTCCGCCGTCACCAAGCAGCTCCCGAACATGTACTCCAAGCAGTTGCCCGATTTCGAGAACTCGTTTATCAAAAACCCTTCGAACGGATACTTGAACAAGGATATGTAATGCATGAAGATCCAGTAGTTTGGGATCTCATGGGATGATATGAAGTATCCGGAGAAGAGAAAGAATGAGCCCATCACGCCTGATATCACCGAGTTTCCGATTATGAAATTAGGGACCAGTGCACTGAAACACACCACCACTGAATTTGCAGTGTAGAGGATCAACCAAATCAACAGCAGGAAGTGGATGAAGGCGGTGAAATTTGAGTTGAGTCCGACTAACCAGTAGAGTGGAGTTGAGAACAGAATGGCTAGGATGAGTAAAAAGGGTAGGTATACTAGTCCGTTGGCAAGTGCGTAGGATGAAACTCTGTAGCTCCCGCATGAGGTTTCCTTCATTAGAATCTCTCTTTCTTGTAAAAATATCGGCAATGCTTCTGTTGTGCATGACAGTAAGAACGTTAATATAAATGCGAACAGACCCACTCTTTCTTCTGCCCCGGCTAGATCGTCTTTGGCATTGCGAAAGATGGAGCCTAAGACCAGCCCTGAAACCAGCATTTGGATCGTCCTGCATGCAAACAGCTCCTTGGTTCTGAATATGTTCTTGGAGAATCTGTGTGTGAGAATCATGGTCTCCTTCAGCCTCGAGTTGGCGAAATCTCTTGGAAAATCAATCCCAACATTCACGGTTTCTCCATCCACGACCTTGGATTGTTGAAAAAGCTGTTGAAGCGTAAACTTACCAGTTAGAGACGATGAGGCTCCTGAGAATCCTTGTTCTTGAACTTGTTCCGGTCCACCCTTTCGCTGCTGCTGAATAGCTTCGATCGACTCGATGGAGAATTCGACGATATTCACGTGAAGAGGAAGCTGCAACCCCATGTCCTTCAAATTTGAACCCAGCCGTTCCACCGTTCCTTGATGCAAAACCGAGCCGTTAGCCAGTAAAAGCATCGAGTTAAATAACTTCACAATGCGAAAACCAGGCTGGTGAATGCTGAGAATTATCGTTCTTCCCCTGGTTTCAGCCATGACCTTGAGCATATCGATAATCTGTAGCGCAGACGTGCTATCGAGACCTGAAGTCGGTTCATCGAGAATCAACACTTTGGGGTCATGAATCACATCCACACCTATAGAAACCCGGCGTCTTTCTCCACCAGATATCCCACGAACCCGATCATTGCCGACCCGAGCCTTGGCGACGTGGTCCAAGCCAAGTTCTTGTATCAAGGACTTGACCCTAACGCTCAGCTGAGTTCGAGAGAGCCTTAAACGTAACTTAGCGCTAAACATGATGGTTTCTTCGACTGTAAGGAGGGGGAAAAGAGTGTCGTTCTGGGTGACATAGCCGCAGATTTTCCTGAACTGAGCTTTATCAATGGCGGTTTTGTTGACGAAAATGGAACCACTTTGTGGGGTGAGTTTCCCAGCTAGGATCTCTAGTAACGAAGATTTTCCAGCTCCACTTGGACCAACAATGGCGAGAATTTCCCATGGTTTTGCTTTGCAGTTTACATTCTGTAGGACATGCCGGATTCCTGTTTTTTGTTGCTGGTTTTGATCAACTACTTCTTGCTGGTTTTTGTTGAAGATTTTAAAAGGGTTGTCTCTCTTGTGGGTATGGATCTTGTAGTCGATGCCTACTGCTTCAATCTCACAGCTTTGTTTCTTCATTGAAGAAAGCTCTCTGCTTCTTTTTTTTTTTTTCCTTTTTCGCTGCTCTTTCTAGTTTACTATCACACCTTTGTCTACCTCAACTTGTACTGAAAACTAGTCCTAAAAATAAAATATTCATTTTTTAATAAAAAAGTTTGGCTCAATCTGATTGACAGCAGTTAAACTAGACACAACGTGTCTCTCCAATTTATTTATATATTTTGACAGGAAGATTAATACAAAATAACTGAAATTTGAGATCTACACATCAATCTCATCAACTCTTATCTCAAGACTAAATTTAGTAACTTTTATATGATAAGTATATACTACCTGAAAATATTTAAATTATGGGCGTTTTTTCTGAAAAATCATCAGTAATTGATATGTTTATCGATCTAATATCGGTCAGATTATATTTTTTGATTTAACACTCGTAGCAGTAAAGTGTGTTTTCTGCCCCGCGTTATATGTTGATTTAGCGTCACGTGGGGTATAGTGCACCCCTTGTACCGCGCTATAAGCTGACATGGCTTACACGTGGGTATAGCGCGCCCCCTTATCCGCGCTATACGCCACGTTTATCTGACACGTGGGGTATAGCGCGGCCCCTGATCCGTATTATATCTGCTTATCTGACACGTGGGGTATAGCGCGGTACTTGGGTCGCGCTATACCTTAATTACCCTCAATCATCCCTATAAATACCCCATCCTCTATTATTTTCATCACACCAAATTCTCTCAAATTCTCTCAAATACTATCTATTTAAGGTATATTTTATAATAGAGAAAATCGCCTCAGTGACCAAAAAAAAGTTATAATATACGATTTTAACCAACTTTTTTTGGATTGCCAAAATGACCAACAAATCGCAACGCGAAATAAAAATCGCAACGCGATCCCCAGAATCGCAATCAGTTTCCAAAATCGCAACGCGATTCTTGAAACTGAAATTTTGGGTATATAACACTGAAATCATAAACTAAATCCCTAAATCGCAACTCATTCCATCTCCATCTATCACTCTCTCCGGCGACATCCGTTCCTATATCCAACGACATCCTTCCCAATCCGGCAACAGGTTTTTAGTTTCGCAGCTCGTCTGTTTAGTAAATTAATTTACAACCATGAAATCATCTAATGTTGATCATGTTTGGATAGATTTGTGTTTTGGAGGGTCATGGGATAATGTTCATGGTGTTTTACAATATATGCCTTTACCCATGAATCTTCAACTAAAATTGTCTTTACAAAAGTTAACTTATGAAACTCTAATGCTACGTGTTTCAAATAAATTGAATTTAGAGCCCCTAAGTGGATTTAGGCTATCTTATCAGAGAAATGGTAAAGTTTATTTGTTAACCGACAATGAAGATGTTGAACAATTCATTGCTTACATTAGGGTTTCACAAGATGATGTTACATTGTATGTGTGAACCTAGAAGTAGTATTGTTGGGTCAGTAGCGGGTAGTAATCAACTAAGTTTTTCTCAAAACCCACAACCTTTCTCTAATCCAAATCCCAATCAACTTTCAGCACCAAATTCCGGTTTTCGTATTGACCAGTTAGACGATGATGAGCCAACAGAAAAAATTGTGAGTACTAGTCAGTATTCGAAATTTGGTCTTGGTCAATATCCGGACTTTGATATTGGTCATACACGGATTTTGATGATGTTTCAGAAGAAGAAACAGACCATGCGTGTAATGATATTGATATTGGTCAATACCCGAATTTTGATGATGAAACAGCCGTTGCCGAAGAATGTAATGTTGATGATAATGAGGAGGAAGTTACGACTGTGAATGAACATGTTGAACATCCATTCTGTAATTCATATATTCCTGAAGAAGAAAAAGAAGAAGAAAAAGTCCCCGAAGAAAAGAAAATGCCACGGGCGTATAACTGGAATATGCCAGAATTACTTCAGATATCGGAAGAAGAGTTGATAAAGAAAGCAGTTGATTGTTACACAAAAGTTATTCGTATCAAGAAAGATGATTGTTTTGATACAAAGGAAGACTTGAAGATAGCTTTATATACGAAATGTGTGGAAGATGGCTATCAACTAAAAGTTAACAAATCAAGCAAAGATCGTTTCGAAACAAGGTGTATGATTGACAAAAACTGTACGTGGCGTATGATTGCAAAGAGAATAAAAGATTGCAAAATGTTTCAAGTTAGGACTTTTATTGATAAACATACATGTTCAAGAACCCAAGTTTTCCTCACCATAGACAGGCAAACAAAAAGGTGTTGGGTGGTTTTCTGGCTGAGTTAATGTTTTTGAATGGCAGGGTATATCGGGGACATGAAATTATGACTGACATGAATGCTCGGTTCAAGATTAGTATATCATATTCTCAAGCTTGGAGAGCCAAATGTTATGCCTTGGAATTGTTGAGGGGGTCGCCAGAAGCATCGTTTGCCCAACTGCCGGCTTATTGTCACAATTTAAAGCTGAAAAATCCTGGGTCGGTAACTCATATCAAAACAGATAGAGATGGACGCTTTGAGTTGCTGTTATCGCCATTGGTGTACGGTTAGTAAATCAATATAATTTGTTGACTCATTTTGTTAGTTACATGCATTTCACATTTAAATGATTATATTTGTGTATATTATTTTGTAGATTCGTTCGTTTATTACTTGCATGCGCCCAGTTATTATAGTTGACGGAGCACATTTGAAAGGTCGATACCTTGGAGTAAACTTATTAGCAGTAGCCATGGATGCTAACAATGGGATATTGCCAATAGCTTACGGGGTTGGCAAATCTGAAACATCTGATTCATGGACATGGTTTATGGGGCATCTTAGGGATTGCATAGGTCCTATTAGCAATCTGACAATCATATCCGATAGGGCAAACTCAATTGACAACGCTGTTAGAAGGTGTTTCCCAGATGCTTTTCATGGACTTTGTGGTGTTCATTTGTATAGAAATCTAAAATCAAGGTCTGCTGGTATAAAAAAGCACAAATGGACATACTGGAAGGCTGTAAAAGCTTATCGGGAAGTGGATTTCAATAAGCATATAAATTGTTTAAGACGTGTTTTGCCTCAGTGTGCTCAAACACTAGAAGATGTCGGGTTTGAAAGATGGTCAAGAGTACATCAACTTGGAGCAAGATATGGTTTCATGACGTCTAATAGTGCAGAATCAATCAACGCTCTAAGTCGTCATTCCCGGAAATTACCCATTACTATGTTAATGGAGTTTTTTCGAGCCTCTATTCAACAGTGGTACTACAAGAAAAGAAACCATGCAGGTATTATTTCTTTGAATTCGTAACTTATCATATTTATATATTTTACTAAGTATTGTTTATTTAAATTTACAGGAACATTGGAACATCGTGTTACACCATGGACTGAAAAAAAGAACGAAAAGTGTGGTGAAGTCAACGTCATGGAGAGTTGAACCATGTTCAAACACTTTGTTTCAAGTACTGGATAATAACTTAAATGGGCTAGTCGATCTAAATGCAAAGACGTGTAGTTGTATGAAATGGCAAACATCTGGTTATCCGTGTGGCCATGTTATAAAAGTTGCTCTTCATTTAAACCAAGATGATTCAAGCGCATACGCTATGGATTGCTACACTACAGAAGTTTATCGACAGACTTATGCCGAGATTGTCTACCCTATTCCACATCCTTCTGAGTGGGACATACCAGATGACTTACAAACAGTTTTGCCACCAGCCATGGACAGAAGGCTACCTGGCCGACCAAAAAGTCACGATCGTATACCGTCTAAGGGTGAAGAGAAGAGAGATCGACATGTAGTCGGTGCAAGGAAAGTGGTCATACAAGGTTGACATGTGGATCACCAGTGCCATCAAAATCATCTTTTCCTCTACCAAAATATGGATCCTCATCAAAATCCAAAGCTCATATGGTGTCAAGCAAAAGGCAATCATCTTTAAAATCCCAATCACAATTGGCTTCACCTTTTGGGACTGTAACTTAGGTGATTTTTAAATGCAAACGTTGTATTATGTGGATTTTATGTGTGAACTTTTAACATTTTCAGTTGAATTAATGACTCAGGCCAACCATTTTGACTAACCAACTCTTGTTATTCAGTTGTTATCACTATTAGGCATGCATTGACTATCGCAACACGGAAATTACAATCGCAACGCGAAATGAAAATCCAACATGAAAATCGCAATGCGGAAATGAAAATCGCAACGAGAGAATCGCAATGCGAAATGAAAATCGCAATGCGAAATGAAAATCGCAACGAGAGAATCGCAATGCGAAATGAAAATCGCAATGCGAAATGAAAATCGCAACGAGAGAATCGCAATGCGAAATGAAAATCGCAATGCGAAATGAAAATCGCAACGAGAGAATCGCAATGCGAAATTATAAACGCATTGCGATTCTCTCGTTGCGATTTTCATTTCCGCATTGCGATTTTCATTTCCGCATTGCGATTTTCATTTCGCATTGCGATTCTCTCGTTGCGATTTTCATTTCGCATTGCGATTTTCATTTCGCATTGCGATAGTCATTTTTGCCTTCAACATAATACAGATTGAAATCAACAAAATCAACCATTACATTTCAATCAATTAAACAAGCACAAATAAGAATTGTTCGCATCAATTACACAAATCAACTTTTACAAATCATCTTTTACAAATCAATTAAACAATCAAAAATAAGCAATAATTCTTATTTCCGATCATCTACTATTGAATCAACTTTTACAAATCAATTAAACAATCAAAAAAACAATCAATTAAACTATTGAATCAACTTTGCAGCTCGACATCATTTCACGCAGTTCACTTCTGAGATTAACCTGCAGAAACCAAACATTTGTTCAAACAACACTTTCTACACATCTAAAACCTACAAACAGCAAATTATTGAATTCTAGGTACTTAATCAACATTTTCAAAACCAAAAGTATATAAACTTACCAATTGTTTATGGACATTTTTATAACGCGGATGCAGGTAGGCAGTGTCTCGTATATATCGATTTAGCCATAATACCGAAACCACAAGCCTACAGCTTATCTCTATCGGTGGGAGGTAGATACTTGATGCTTCCCGTCGTCAAAACGCTCAACGCCAAGCATACGAGAGGACCACAATCTCCTCTGGCTCCGCTCGTGTTGTGGCGCGGTCGTCTCTAATAACTGTAATATTGAGCTTCTTTGGCTGTTTCCAGAACGAGTCCAATAATTGATCGCATCCAAAGAATTTAGCCAAATGGAGAGCTCCACCTTAATAACATCTCTTAAATCAGCCAATGATATGTAATTTATCATGCTGTCACACTATGTCTTAAGGGATGGGAGCTGAAGCTCGACGAGAATCCAATGTTTACGTTCCAAAACAGGGATAAACACCTGCAATCATAAGTAATAATTTATTCATTATCCAAGAATTTAGCCAAATGAGAGCTCCATCCCTTAATAACATCTCTTAAATCAGCCAATGATATGTAATTTATCATGCTGTCATACACTATTGTCTTAAGGGATGGGAGCTGAAGCTCGACGAGAATCCAATGTTTACGTTCCAAACAGGGATAAACAAACAGGGATAAACACCTGCAATCATAAGTATAATTTATTCATTGCGCACTATTTCATAAAACCTTTAAACTCAATCTAAAATAAATACTAACCTTATCGACCTCCCACCATGCAGGATAAAGTTTAGCTTGTCCATTGCCCAAATCAAATGATTCATCTCGTGCATTCTTCAAGTGAACGGCGTGAAAGACGTCGGCATAATTGTATATCGTATTTTTATTTTTCTTAAGTTTTCTTATTATTAGAAGACGTGTCACCCACGCATCGATATGCTGTTTTACAAAAAAGACATATATTAGTGACTTACATAAATTTAAAAAAAAATTATCAAATTGAAATATAAGAAAAATATAAGACTTACCCCCCCATCGAAATAGCCATTGTCTTCGACCCCTAATAATACGCCCCACCAAGACCGATCAAGCAACAAATAGATATCATCGGTGAGCTTGCATATGTCAGAAACACCCCTGGCTCTGCTCATGTAGATAAAAATCAACAGCGGTCTTAGCCCAAGGGTATTATCCAGAATTGTGTCCGGTAGTTGTTCCCTCTCCTCTTCAGATACCGGTATGGTACTGGCCGGTAACTCATACAAGAGCCAACTTGAATCCATCATGTCCGGAACGTCAGAGGGTTTCTCAAGAAGCCTACATATGACGCATGTGAATCGGGCTCTTGAATGGTGGGAGGGACCTCTTCAATGATGACAGTGGCCTCTTGAACGGTGGGAGGGGACTCTCGAGGAATGATAGGGGGGCCTCTTCAACGATAGGAGTGGACTCTTGAGGATGACAGGCGAGTCGGGCTTCTTCTTGCGGTGTCTTCGCACTATTGGGGTGTACGAGACTTAATAGCACGAGCACGCTGTCTGATGCGTGAACTCCGTTGTGCAAGCTAACCCGACGTAAAGCATCCACTCTATCGGCCGCTAAATAATTAAATACAAAAATCATAAATAAACAGACATGATATTTAAACAGTGAAAACAAAGACAAATATGTTTCAAACTTGCATTGTATTCACCCAAGTCTTTATTCTATCATAGTTCACAAAATGCATCAGATACAAAGAAAAATATGTTTCAAACTAATACCCTGAAGTTAGTATTTGTCTTTGTTTTGTCTATTGGTTGAAGTAATGCAATCCATTCAAGTTTCAATTTGCAGAAGAAGAAATAGTTTACTTTCGCAACACGAAACTTAAAATCGCAACGCGAAACCAAAATCACAACGCGAAATGAAAATCGCAACGACAGAATCGCAATGCGAAATGAAAATCGCAACGAAAGAATCGCAACGCGAAATGAAAATCGCAATGCGATTTTGGTTTCGCGTTGCGATCTTATCGTTGCGATTTTGGTTTCGCGTTGCGATTCTGTGTTTGCGATTTTCATTTCGCGTTGCGATTTTGGTTTCGCGTTGCGATTTTAAGTTTCGTGTTGCGAAAGTAAACTATTTCTTCTTCTGCAAATTGAAACTTGAATGGATTGCATTACTTCAACCAAAAGACAAAACAAAGACAAATACTATTTCACAGTGTTAAAGAATACACAGTTTAGCAGAATTGGCAGCAACCGAACAAATTTACTTTCAACCAAAGACAAAACAAAGACAATACTATTTCACAGTGTTAAAGAATACACAGTTTAGCAGAATTGGCAGCAACCGAACAAATTTACTTTCAACCAAAAGACAAAACAAAGACAAATACTATTTCACAGTGTTAAAGAATACACAGTTTAGCAGAATTGGCAGCAACCGAACAAATTTACTTTCAACCAAAAGACAAAACAAAGACAAATACTATTTCACAGTGTTAAAGAATACACAGTTTAGCAGAATTGGCAGCAACCGAATAAATTTACTAAGCAATCTAAGTGAAATGGCTAATCTAAGTGAAATTACGAGTAAATTTATCATTAAGTTAAATATGGAAAATCTTAAACTTACCTCGTTGCGTAGAGTATGAACCTCATTCTGCAACGATACTATCATCTCACGTAGAGCGGCAACCTCACCACGTAAAGTTGACACCTCCACACACCATGCACCATCGTTATCGCGTAGAGTACCGATCTCCTCACGCAAGGCATTGACCTCATCACGTAACTCCCTTGACTCATCCCGTTGAGGTGGAGGTGGAGAACAGGGAGATAGGAGTCGTGGCATCTTTGCCGGTCGCCTATCATGAGGTGATAGTGGAGAAGAGGCTCGATGATGTGACGGGATAGGTGATGGCTCTCGTTCTAGAGGTGTATAGTCGGGTCGATCGGGTGATGGCTCTAGGTGAGGTGATGGCTCTAGGTGAGGTGATGGCTCTCGAATTGGAGGAAGTGGATGCTGCTCATCATCCGTGCCATCAAAAAAACTCTGACTAGCTTGCCACCAATCAGTGGCAAGCTCTTCCTCCGTGGGTGTCAGTCTTTGTAATGGAATGTTGGCCTCCTAAAATATAAAAACTCAAACAAAGTTAAACGTCTACTATTAATAACTTGTTTATATATTATATGAAAGTATTTGTGTTAACTTACATTATTTATTGTCGCATATGGTATTAAGTCTTCCCAATCCAACAGAGTTTTCCTCTTCCAGGAAATAGCCCTGGGAATATCATTTGACGTTTTTATTGCATATGTACGCATGCTGGAGAAAGCCTCGAATATCCAAATCTACAAACAATATAATAACAAAATTAGTAATTGTTAAATAATTAATTATAATTTTAGAAACATTATATAGAAATTCTTACCTTAAAGGCCCAAACAAAGCCTGACAAAGTGTATTTGGACCCATCGCCCCGCAAACTTTTGCGGTCATCAAAGGCAGACGACAACTTAGTCCAGGTAGCTTTCCATATATACGAACCCCACGGAAACAGATTCCATGCATTCAGGTCCTCTACCAATATTATTAGCTCCCGATGAATAGGTTGTCTGGCCTCTCTGCCTAAAAAGCCGGCATACACAAGTAGTAGAAGGCATACTCGGACAACATCGACGTCATCCATCCGAGTGAAACCAGCTTTCTTATTAAACAATTTCTTCAGGTCGTCGACATGTAGGTTCGGCTTCTCCATTGACTCATCCGGAAAAACCCGGGATAACCATGATGGGCGGGCGATATGACGAGTGTACCGGCCTACATCATCGTGTCCGAATCGTAGACCAGTGATTAAGCAGAACTCCTTCCGCCCAAAGCAAGTATACGCTGGTGGAAAATGAAACCATGTCTCTTCCTCACCACGTTGTATACTGTCGGGTAGATTTGATGTCATGGTTTGAAGCCACAAATGGGTCAAATTAGCATCTCCACCCGGATGCTGTACTCTCAGCCATGGCCCGAAGCAGGTTTCCTCAAACAATTGTCTTTGAGTAGGTGAAAACTTCGAAGCAATTGTAGTGGCCAGGCTGACTTTATTTCTCAAGGTCAATTGAGCCGAAAAAAATTTCTACAAAAACAATAAACATACCAAGTTAGATATACCAAAAACTACACTGTGAAGATATACCAAAAACAATAAACATAAAAAGTAGTAGTTTATTCTTGAAACTAAAATTTGCAACACTGTTTTGTCTTTTGGTTGAAATGAAAATCGCAACGAGAGAATCGCAACGCGAAATGAAAATCGCAACGAGAGAATCGCAACGCGAAATGAAAATCGCAACGAGAGAATCGCAACGCGAAATGAAAATCGCAATGCGATTTTGGTTTCGCGTTGCGATTCTCTCGTTGCGATTTTCATATCGCTTTGCGATTCTCTCGTTGCGATTTTCATTTCTCTCGTTGCGACAGTCATCTCTCGTTGCGATTTTCATTTATCTCGTTGCGACTCTTCTGCAAATTGAAACTTGAATGGATTGCATTACTTCAACCAAAAGACAGAACAAAGACAAAGACAAATACTAACTTGAAAATCGCAACGAGAGAATAGCAACGCGAAATGAAAATCGCAACGAGAGAATCGTAACGCGAAATGAAATCTAAGTGAAATGGTTAATCTATTATTGAAATGACCAGTAAACTTATCATCAGTTTCAATATGAAAACCTACAATAATGCAAACATTTCAAAATAAAAATAATTAAAAAACTAACCCTCGGAGGTTGATTTTCCATTTCTGAATATTGTGAGGGATTTCTGACCGTGAATGGTTGTGAGGGATTTCGCCGGAGATGGGGACTGAAATCTTCGGAGATGGGGACGGATTTCTTCGCCGTAGAGAGTGAGAGATGGAGATGGGACAGAGTTGTGATTTTAGGTTTTAGGTTATGAGTTGCGATTACGGGATTTTGTCTTAATATTCGTTTTTGTAATTTGAAAATAAAATACGCGTAGCGATTATAATGGCGCTTTAAATATCGCGTTGCGATTTACGGATACGCATTGCGATTTTATGTATTATCGTTGCGATTTACCGATACGCGTTGCGATATACGGATACGCATTGCGATTTACCCATACGCGTTGCGATTTACGGATACACGTTGCGATTTACGGATACGCATTGCGATTTATGTGTTCGCGTTGCGATTTTCATATTCGCGTTGCGATTTTGTAAAATCGCAATGCGAATTTGACTATCGCATTGCGATTTTCAAGAATCGCGTTGCGATTTTGGAAACTGATTTGCGATTCTGGGGATCGCGTTGCGATTTTTATTTCGCGTTGCGATTTTGTTGGTCATTTTGGCAAATCCAAAAAAAGTTGGTTAAAATCGTATATTATAACTTTTTTTTGGTCACTGAGGCGATTTTCTCTTTATAATATTTATAATATTATGTATTTAATTTATTTAAGCATTTTACTTTATTTAATATTTTACTAATATAATTTTTTTTGCAGATATATAATGAAAGGCGGTATACTTCGCTTGGATGGAAATCATATATCTCGACACTTTGCTGATACTGTAACATTTTAACGCTTTAATTTAATTTAAATTATTTGTAATATTTTGTTGATTTATTTAATGCATGATTAAGAATTAATTTGTGTAATTATTTAATTTTAGGATAAGAACTGTGTATTAGATCCTTTTATTAGGAATATTAAGTTAGTGATACCTAGTCGTGTTTTGCAGTATTTAGTAGAGGCTGGATTTGGTTACATAGGTAGATATCAGGGTCACTGTAAGATAGAATCAGACCTTATTTCTGCCTTAGTAGAGCGGTGGAGGCCGAAGACCCACACATTCAATCTTCCGTGAGGAGAGTGCACGATTACACTTGAGGATATTGCTATGCACCTAGGGCTTCCGGTGGATGGATATGTGATATCAGGGATCTCGCAGGGTTCCTGGACTACTTCGTGCGGGGATAATCTAGGACGTGTCCCGGAAAGTTTTATCGGAGGTAGGATACCGTTAAATTGGTTAGATGCCAATTTTTGGGAGTTGAGCGCAGACGCCTCTGAGGATGAAGTTAAGATGTATGCACGGGCATGCATACTGCAGTTGATAGGAGGGTTGCTGATGCCGGACAAATCACGCAACCTAGTTCACTGCATGTGGTTGCGACATCTTAGCAACTTTCGTCTGGTCGGATAATTCAGTTGGGGCTCGGCAGTTTTGGCTTTGCTGTAAAGGGAGATGTGTGGAGCCACTGACTACAGGCGTAATGCTATCGATGGATGTATCCTGTTGCTGCAGTCTTGGGCATGGTATCGATTGCCCTTTTTATGTCCCGTTGTGAAGAATCCATTCGTATTTCCACTACTTCTGAGGTAATTATAAAACTGATTTTTTATATTAATAATTTTATAACCCTATAATAATTTTTTTTCTTGAATAGGTGGTCTACTGATAGGAAAAATCATAAGGAGATACCTGATGATTTTGAAAAAATTAGGGTGTTAATCGATCAGAAGGCTGACGCACAGGTATGAATTTTAATGTTTAAAAATCGATTTTAGATTTTAGATTATAGTTATATAATTAGATTATTATTTTGATAAAAAATTATATAATATTTGTTTTAGTTTGAATGGGTGCCATATTGTACTGATGATGTGAGGGCGGTGATCCCACCTGAGTTGAGGGGCCCATTAGATGTTTGGATGGCGATGGTCCCTCTGATCTGTTATGCGACCGTCGAGTGGCACTCTACTAATCGCGTGCTCTGGTAGTTTGGTTGTTTTCAACCAATTCCGGAAGTACCTCGCAATATGGACAAGTTGCATAGCTTAGATAGACGCGGCAAGAAAAATACAGATTGGCTGGTGAGACATCATGAGTGGGTCATGTTGTTGGAGTATCGACATCGGCGCCTTCCCCGTAGAGAGCCCATTTTACTTGACCTCTTGAGTGTTGCTGAAGGTTATTATGAGTGGTTCAACAGTAACAGGAAATCATTTCTGCTTCCCGAGGATGCACGAGGGCAGACCTTTCCACGACGTCGACAGAGACGTTCATAGATACAGCACCATCGTCCCCCGACTCGTGGACGGAGAGCAGGTGCTTCCGGTTCATCCTCAGCTGCACCAGCAGGACCTTCACAGCAGCCACCGCAGCCATTTATGATGCCGCAGCCATATATGATGTCGTCGCCTTTCCATTACCAGATGCCGCCGCCACCTTCACCTGGTTTTATGACCCCGTCACCACCACCGTCACAGATGACCCCTCCTGGAGGCTATTATGGTGGGTTCAGCCTCATCACCCATGGCCGCAGCACATACACCTCCTTTACAGTTTTCACACTCAGCGATGTCTGGGTTTTATGAGTTTTCCCAGTTTTCGCAGACCGGTGGGATAGTCAGTCATACACCTCCAGGGTCCTTATTCTATGGAGGTGCTTCATCGTCATCAGCTCCTCATCAACCTAATGTACCTGCTCAGGACGACGACAACGACGACGACGATGGTGATGATGACGATAGCAAGGAGTCAGAACTAGTGATACGAAGAAATCATCCACGAGACCGATAGCCACTACCATGCGGAACACATTCGCATCGCAGACATCGATAGATTTTTTTTATTATATTTGTATTTACTTTATTTTGTTAAATTGTAATTTTTTATTATTTCTCATTTAATACTTACTTTATTTTGTTAAATTTGTTGGACTTTTTTTTAATGTATTTCAGTTAATTTTGTTTATTACCATTTAATATCAGTTATTGTAATTTGGTTATCATTTACCATTTAATTCTTATTGTAAGTTTGTTTTATTTAAAATTATATTCAAATACCAAATTGTTATTAGTTTGATAAAATTTAATGATTGTGTTCGATTTTTAATCTTCATCAGCGATTATCGAATGACATTAACTTGAAGTAAATGCAAATCAAAGTACAAGGATTATTATTTGATAAACAAATACATCATTTCCTCATCAATTGTTACTTGATGGCAACAGAAGTGGACATGTTTTTCTAGTGTGTCTTGAGTTTATACAATGCCCACATCTTCTGTCTTATCTAGATCTTTCTCGAATATCCATATCGCAATGAATTCGATTGGATTTTGGACGACCACGCTCCCTCAATAAACTCGGGTTTGGTACAATCGGAAGCCAATCTTGAACCTCATCAGGGTCTTTGTCATTACCTATAGGGGGAAACTCAAATTCGTATACCTTAAAAACTTCAGATAGTAGGTATACGGGATCCACAAAACGGTTATAGTCTTGACGTGTATGCGAGCAAGCTGTTATCATATGAGAGCATGTATATTTCAGAGCTTGAAAAAACCCGCGGTCAGACATTCCGTCCCTTATATTTACTCTTAATGACACAACTTCAATCCCTTAAAGAGGTCGCGGCAACTCTGTGACACGAAACATTTCATGCCTTCTAGAGAAGCTTGTTATAGACATTCCATTTGATGCATCAATTTTTTTTTTGTAGATCTGCAACTAATCTAGGGTGATAGACATGACCGCCTTGCATCCAAGTTTGAGCTTGTCCCCGAGCATCGCAAAAAGTGCCCTCAAACGAAAATATGTAGTCTTTACCAAAGCCGCTACTGGTAAGTGACATGCACCCTTTAAAGTTGAATTGATTGCCTCTGCCAAGTTGGTCGTCATGTGTCCATATCAATATCCACCATCATATGCGTTCATCCACATTTCTTTATCGATGAAGCTGATGTAATCGTATCCTTCCTCGTTCTTCGCCCATAAATCTTGAAGCATTGATTAAAACGTTCGAGAAAGTAGTTCGTAACCTGATCAAAAAATGTATAACTTACTAACATACTTTCTTTTCAAAATTAAAATGATTGAAAGAAAACAAACTACATCAGTTTCACTTACCCATGAGCACAATTAATTGACGCTCATCATTCTTCTTGTACCTTCCATGATAGTTCACAGTAATGTGTCGGAGATAATACTTATGTTGGACAAAGGGTGGTTGCCACATTGGACCCAAAGACTCCATTGCTGCTTTGATCCCAGCTCCGCGCTCTGAAATGACACAGATGTTTTCCCTCGTGATAACATGTGCTCATAAATTTCAGAGGAAAAAAGCCCAAGAATCTGTATCTTCTCCTTCGACAAGAGCAAAAGCAACTGGATTGGCATATCACTTCAGAGTCCAAGTTGGGATAATCTTGGTTGACCCCTCCAGCACAACATGTGTGAGAACCGTTGTATACTGTTAGTTCCCATATGTTGTTTTTCCTCTTCCTTTTCGATACGTGAACCATCCAATTGCATCCATTTTTACGTCGGGCACAGTAGCATACATATTTTTCGGCCGTGGATCGGTTGACTCTTGACTGAACAGAATTACGGATATTGTAATTTTTATAGCCATCACTGCTTATTCTTTTGCTTGAGAACTCCATGCCTAAAGATAACTCACTATTATTTATTGATGAGTAATATCCATAGTCACCAAGATGAGGCATATCTGCAAATTCTGGCCCGTACATTACACCATAATCAGCTTCATACATGTGTGCAGGAGGGTCAGTTTGTGCCACATTTCCTGGAACTTCATCATCATCGGAGTTGAATTGCGGTGATTCTGGGTGAATGAATAGTCCAGTCTCAGCACCATCCACACCAGGCTCACAAAGAGGTTCTTCTGATGGAGATGATAGTTCTTCCATGCTCTCCACATTTAGGTCGAAGAACCTACTACTTGCACGCCTTCCCCTTGAACTTGAAGCATATCGACATTGAGATCGAAAAAGCTCACAGTCGAATGCCTCCCCCTGGAGCTTGAAGCCATCATGTCAAATGAAAACTGCATAGATGGTTGCGTCGATGGCATCTCCATATAGTCAAAGAAATTTGCAGATTAATGTCTTCCCCTTGAACTGGATGTGGTGTTGCCATACGGATTGTTCGTGGACCCACCTCGGTACATATCGTAAGGAGTTGCAGATGAATGTCTCCCCATTATGGCTTTAAAATCATTACACATTACTGTAGTCGGGCTGTCAACTTGATCAACTTGTTCAGCCAGCCCATACTGGGAGCTTAAAGATTGACCCTGAACTGCACACACTTGAACAAAATATGCATACATCTCAATAGTATCGTCTGAATAATTACTTTGAGCTTCAACCATCATTTTAACATTATCATTGTTTTGAAAGTTCAAACGCAGTATAAGTTAATGGCAACAATGATGTTTGAAATATGTACTGCAACGACGACATTCGTATACTACTTCCAACATTAATCTTCCTCGAAATCTTTGTTATCAGCTCCTTAAGAGTTATGTTTCTCTTGAATGATATTTTAACATGTTCATTTGATACGAAAACAACGCCGACTTCATCTTCTCGAATTTCACCATCATAATAAACAATAGCTGAAAGTCGCGTCATTCTTTGAGTTTAAAAGTAAGACAATATTATATTTGCAAAAAACAATAACTGAAACAAACCTGATTAAATAAATTATATATGAACGAAAATATAACACAGTAAATTTTTTACACATCAACGTAAATAATTTAAATAATATAATTTTATATTATTACTTGTACCGCAAAACTATTTCGACGAATGCTCATGCTTTTCAATTTTACAAACACAAAAATTAATTGAAAATAATTAGTATAATATTTTTTCAAATAATCATAATAAACAATAAGCAAAATAAAAAAATTTATAACAAAATTTATAACGAAAAATCGCACGAACTTCTAAATTAAATATGAGAAAATTACCAGAATTATTACTCGTTGACGGAATTATTGTATTAATTTATAAGTAAGAGGAGAGAGATGTGAGGAGATGTGAGAAAATTAACGGGGAGTGAAGGGTATTTATAACCATATAAGATGCGGTACCTGCACCGCGCTATATGTAATTATTCATATAAAGGTATAGCGCGGACCAGGATCCGCGCTAAATATAATTCATACCTAGGTATAGCGCTGAGCAGCGCTATACCCCTATGTGGCGTATAGCGCGGATCAAGGGGCGCGCTATACCCACGTGTAAGACATGTCAGTATATAGCGCGGTACAGGGGGCGCGCTATACCCCACGTGGCGCCAAATCAACATATAGCGCGGGGCAGGGAACGCGTTTTACTGCTACGGGTGTTAGATCGAGAAATATAATCTGACCGGTGTTAGATCGATAAATATACCGATCACCGATAATTTTTCAAAAAAATTTCTAAAATATGAGTGTCGGGATTGTGTTTTAAGTCAACTATTAACAAAGTAAAAAAGTTTATATATTTACATCATGACGTCAGAACTTTAAAAAAAATAAAGATAATTTTATTTGAATGAAGTCATATGATTCGGGTTTATTGAGTGTTAATAGCTTTTTAAGAAAATATTATCATGTGTAAGAACTAAAATTTTTAGTGTAGGTTGATGGTTAAAATAATAGAAGAACGCTATTGATGCGATAATAAACCCAGAATATTTAATTAATTTAAACTTTTGTATGTAAATAGGATTCATTAATTTAATAAGAAATGAAAACATTTAAAAATATAATGAAAGTTTATGACTATAAACTTATATAAAATATATAGTTAGGATAAAGTTTTATAACCATTGAAATAAGAAATTAGTCACAGATCATACAAGAATTATACAAGGAAAATATTAAAGATTCATTCAAAAAAATTGAATAAAATATAGATAAAAATATTTTCAAACGCATATCGTGTATCTAAATCTAATTCGAAAGTAAAAAAACAATGAAGATCAACATGATAGTAAATAAGTGTCATTTTGATCAGCTGATGTTACAACAAATTTAATATTATATAATTAAACGAAAAAACGACCAAAAATCCAATAAAGAAGATAAAAATATATCAACAAAAAAAAATATCATAAAGGAAAAGTTGTTAAAAATTTAAAAAATAAAAGAAAAATAAAAATACAATATAAAAAAAATTAAATACGACGATCGACAACTAATATCAAAACTACTATCACATCTAACTAAATAAAGAAATAATCAATTCGAAATATCTTTTATTGTCAAGATTTCGTTTTGAATAATTCGTATCGACTTAAAATATACATATGACTTTAGTAGGTAAATCCAATTAAAGATTTTCTAAAGACTAAAACTTGAAATATGATTAAACAAAATTATAATATAATATTACAAATGCATAAATATGTAATGAGTTTATTTCATAAATTAAAAGAATTGATAAGGCGGTTCACGTGACCCAATAGTTGCGTGGCATGGGAATTCGTAAATTTCAAGAGCGAGGGTCAAAGCTTGATGCATGTGGGAGGCTTCACCATGGAAACATGGACGTCGGCTGGCCATAGATGTTGCAGTCTTTTCTGTACGATAACACGACAATCATTGGACGAGGACGGAGGTGCCGACTCTGTTAATTTAGTCTATATCCAAAACAACTTGAGTCTAATTAAATTCAACCATTGATTTATAATTATAATTAAATCTGGGTTTTGGATTTTTTTATATGAAAGCATGATCGTTTTTTCGTGGTTGAGAGCAACTCAAAATATCTCCCTTCTTATAATTTCTGGGTGAGTTTTAAAGGGGACCCACCAATTAATTTGTTTTCTACCGCATTTTTTAATATATTAAATAAAATTAATTTTGGTTTGCAGCACCCGTGATGGATATGGACCCCACTTGATCCACCAATCAACTATCAACGCCTGCTTTTCGTCTTTGCCTTCTTCAACAGGTTTTCGCTCGTGAACTGCCCTCTTTCTTATTTGGATATATATATATAATGCATGTGGGAATGTTTAATTCTCAAAATAATGAATTAAGGTTATTATTTCTTTAAATAGGGTATTTGTTATAGATAATCTACAAAGGTTGTGATCTTTCGACGTTATTAGAGAAAGGGTTTAAGATTTCTCGGCATCTTCCGCTTACATTGGTTCAAAGGATCTCTCGGCATCTCTCGACGTCTTCAACACAGAATATCCATGCATCAAATGGATTGCTCGACGTCTTTTATGTTCGTTCAAAGGATGTTTCGACGTCTTCAACAAAAAAATTTCCATATATTAAAAGATCTCTAAGCGTTTTCATTGAAAAAATTTCCAATCAAACTTGGAATGCTTGACGTCTTCTATCCAAATTTATGAAGTTCATACGTGGAAAGCAATGCTGCATGCATGCGTTGGGTAGGGACTCACTCCTCTTCTTATTCTTTTAATTATCAGAGTTTCTTTATTGGGTGCTTTTCCTTAATTGTATCTTTTCACAAAACAGAATCCACGTGTCCAAATTTATATTTGTACAATGAATCAAGTAAAGTACATTATGAAAATCATCTATATGATAAAACTTTTAATACAAGCAATGAAGTCACGTGTCCAAATTACAGGCTTCCACGTGGATATGATAAACTTGATCCTAATTCGATTGTCCGAATCGATTTTATCCAGTTTGATATCCGAAATAGTCTCAAAAATGATGATTAAATTTGATCCAAAACCCGAACTATACTCAACTCGAATAAAAATCAATCCAAATTGTAGTTGGACCAGCTATAAACTTTTATAAAACTTATCTATATAAAATTTGAATTACATATTCTAACACGTATTATAAGATCGAGTTTGGGTTAAATTAACATCTCTAAATTATGGTTTAATTTAAAATATTAAATGATTAAAAGTTGAAATGAGCACGAATGATAAGATTGACAAGCAAATAGACATATTTTTAACAATAATATATTAATAATTTTATATATACTTAATTAGACTCATACTCGATTTAACCCAATTTGGCCTGATCCCTAAACCTTATGGCTAAATCTTAAACCCTAAACTCTAATATAACTAAACCCAAAACCATGTATGAACAAAATTAAATCGAATGTAATCTAGACACAAACTAAATTGATCTGAAATGATAAATTTAAATCTAATACGAATGATCTGTTTGTCACCCCTACTTCTACTTAAACCTAAAATCATTTTATAATATATACTCTTAATAAATAAAGAAAATAATTATACGTAGAAGTAGGGTTGACAAACGGATCATTCGAATTAGATTTAAGTTGGATCATTTCAGATCAATTTAGTTTGTGTATATATTACATTCGATTTAACGTGTTAATAGTTATACTTTAAAAGCCTATGGTTAAACCCTAAACCTTATATGAACAAATTAAATCGAATGTAATCTAGACACAAACTAAATTGATCTGAAATGATCCAACTTAAATCTAATTCGAATGATCTGTTTGTCATCCCTACTTCTACGTATAATTATTTTCTTTATTTATTAAGAGTATATGTTATAAAATGCTTTTAGGTTTAAGTAGAAGTAGGGGCGACAAACGGATCATTCATATTAGATTTAAGTTGGAACATTTCAGATCAATTTAGTTTGTGTCTAGATTACATTCGATTTAATTTTGTTCATATAGGGTTTAGGGTTTAGCCATAGGGTTTAGGGATCGGGCCAATTTGAATTAAATCGGGTATGAGTCTAATTAAGTATATATAAAATTATTAATATATTATTGTTAAAAATATGCCTATTTGCTCGTATTATAAAGTTTTATCATATAGATGATTTTCATAATGCACTTTACTTGATTCACTGTACAAATTTAAATTTTTAATCTTATTTAAAGTACTATAACGTCTTTTGTATAAGGATTGGGTAGTGAGGCCACACTGTTGATATTTTCTAATAGTTGTTTCATTTAATCAGGTAGTGTGGTCTATAGACGCTCAAGAAAGTCAAAACTTAATTACTGAGATTGAAAAATCCATTCCAGCAACCGAATGATCACTTCAATTCCTTATTTTTCACGTGGGTTCTGTTTTGTAAAAAGATACAATTAAGGAAAACCACCCAAGAAAGAAACTCTGATAATTAAAAGAATAAGAAGAGGAGTGAGTCCCTACCCAATGCATGCATGCATGCAGCGTTTCTTTCCACGTATGAACTCCATATATTTGCATAGAAGACGCTGAGCATTCCAAGTTTGATTGGAAATTTTTTCAATGAAGACGCCGAGAGATCTTTTAATGCATGGAATTTTTTTTGTTGAAGACGCCGAGACATCCTTTGAACGAGCATAGAAGACGCCGAGCAATCCATTTCATGCATGGACATTCTGTGTTGAAGACATCGATAGATGTCGAGAGATCCTTTGAACCAATGTAAGCTGAAGACGTCGAGAAACCCTAAACTCTTTCCCTGATAACACCGAGAGATCCCAACCTTTTCATGTTATTTGTAGTAAACACCCCATTTGGGGAAATAATAGCCTGAGTTCATTATTTTGGGAATTAAACATTCCCACATTCATTATCTCGGCAGTTTTGCCGTGTGTTAAGTGTTATTTAAATTGTAGTTTTAATAATTAGTTCTTATGTTTTTCTCAAATTGATAGCATGATGATATTATTCTTGATCTATTTATTCGTAATATAAAAAGGCACACCCAAAAAAAAAGAGAGCTTCGCTCGGTGGGCCTTCCTACGCTGACGAATGCCTCCTTTCTCTTCTCTGAAGTCTACAACAAACAAGTGGGAGAGGCAGGATTCGAACCTACGTAGAAGATTAGCCTTTTTATTATAGCATATTTGGCTCTTTGGGCGTCAACTGACTTGAGGAAGTGGTTGTTATGCTCATCTTCTAGAGATACTCACTGGTTTCAAACTCTCAAGGACACATTTAGGATGTGCGGTTCTTCATCAAGAGCTTTGTAAGACCACCTCTTAAAATATAGTTGCACAATTTAATATTTGAGCCGCCCTTTCAGGTTTTCAACTCGAGTCCTCCTTTGGCTTCAAGACATTATTCAAAATTGTACATCTTAAACCTCCTTTATTAATTTTCCTATCATGCATTAAAGATTTTATAAAACCAATTTTGCAAATAAAAAAATAATCCTGAGAAGCGGAATGAAATATGAAGATAATATCTTTCACTTAGAAATTCATGTATAATTAGAATGAACTTTTTCAGGCATGTAACATAGGCCAGGGCTCACGGTTACGAAAGAAAGGGATAAATATGCCCAAACAAGTGTTTAAAGGTGATCAAACTAATGATTAATTCACTCTGATGCCTTCAATCTTGTCTTGTCAGATTTGAATCTGCCTGTCATTTGTCTTTTATTTTCATTCTTTTTCTGGATCCCTCTGGACTTCCCATTTTTGGGTTTTCACCCTAGAGTTCATCTCCATTTTCCTATATCTTCGGCATTTCTAGCTTTTCTTGTTGAATATGGATCTTTGAACCATTTGTACTTTATCAATTTTGTGACTTAAGGCTCGATGAGTCACTCATCTTAAAGTATTTGATTTGTTCTCTCTATTTTTTTCCTTTTTCCTTTTTTGTCTTTTTCTTTTTGTTGTTTTCTCTTTTTTTTCTTTTATTTTTATCTCTTTTTTCTTCTCTTTTCCTTTTTTTTCTCTCTCTCTTTTCTAAATATGAATTCGTTGGATAAGTTTAGGACTTCAATTGCTTTGAGCACCTTCTTGTCCTCTTTATTTGAAGAATACACTTCTATTTGAGTACAAATCGTTTCTTGTTTTTGAACATCTTTTGTTGTTGTTGACTTGATATGATCTTTGTACTCTGTATTTGATATACATTGTGGTTCCTTGTTATTTCTCACTTGACATGAATCGATGGTCTTCACTCCTGCGAGTAGATTTCCTTCACCTTTCCCCCCAGTGTGAAGGTGATCCTTGGTTAGGGTTGAATCAGAAGAAAAATAATTTAGGCTCAAATGGGGACAACAAGGGATATATTTTTTTCTCCTTTTGTGAATGGATCTTGAAATAAAGTCGTTCATTATTTCATACACAGAAGTCATTGCAAAAAGAGGTATCTTCAGGGGGATGAATATTCATAATTAACTTTTATTTACATTAAAACAATGTAATTAATACATGATAGAATTGTTTCGATCATTCCTTTTATTTATTGTTCTTGCTTCGAGCATGGTATGCTCTAATTATTTGAACTTATCTTCAAAAATTTGAAATATGATGCCCCATCTCATCTCTTCTTGCAGGAAGATTCATGGGCAAAGGAAAGTGTTGCCCTTAAGGCCTTCAGGTTTTATTAGTATAAACAATGAGGGTTATATGTCTGAGATGATGATGATGTGACTTTATTGCCTCAAAGGGAGGTAAGGGTATGACTTTGGTGACTAGATAGATGTAGTGTCAAAATTTGTTTTGGTAGTGACTATGAATTATTTTAAGGTAAAAAAACGGGTAATTATGCCTTCGTCTTTGGATGGGATATGAAAAGTCTAATTTTGTCGCTAGCCAAAGATCTATAACTTTTGAAAGATTAAAATAATCTTTAATTCATTTGATACTCAAAGAACTTCAAGATTAAAACTTCTTTCATTGCTTATAACTTTAAAAAGTAGCATAAGTTCAATCACCTATCATTTTCACAAAATATTTAGGTAAATAAAAAAAGAACAAAAACAAGCTCAAACAAGACAATGCAAAAGAAATGAAGCTTCATGATGAATGAAATGATCTCTTCATAATTAAGATGCCCCATTACTCATAGACATGTGGATTCTCAACTGGATCTTCAAGTTTATTATAATCTAATACCTCACTTGCTCATTAAAAGTCCATATCTCTGAATCGATCAGATTTTGTAACTTGCTCTTCGGTACTCCAAATTTTTTAGTGACATGCCCCAAACTTCATATCTAGCTCTAAAATCTACTATAGGCACGAACATGATGGCCTCAATTTACCTTCAATATTTCTGCCACAAAATTTTCCGTGAGTTACCACCAGGATCCGTGATTAATGCACGTTAAGATGCAATGTATATTATGCAATGTATGACGCATACATATGAATGCACGTATGCAAAAATGCACATATAAATGCAAAATGTGCGATGTAAATGTATGTATGCAAGAGGTGTCATTCCAAAATGACCATCTTAAAACAACTTTCATTGAATATAAGGGTTTCAGTATGTCAAACAAATTTTACATATAAGGGATAGCCTTAACTCCTAACTTCTCTATTTCTTTCAAAAGCCAAGTTAACTTCCTCTCCTATTTGGGTGTTGAGTTGTCAATCTACTTTAATTCTCTTGCAAAGCCAGCTAAATCAATCAACTTGTGAGCCATATTGTTTGCTTGGATCATAGCTTCTTTCATATCGTCTTCTTTTTCCTTCATATTCTATGTCAATTCTCGGAGTTGTAGACAATGTTGTTCATTTTTCCTTGTAAGAAAGTCTTTATGGTTATGAAGTTCTCGTACAAGATCTCTATAACTATCCATAATCTTTGTTAGTGTCTTGTTATTGGCTCTAGTGGCTTCTAGCTCAGCATCGTTCTTACGCTTGTGGCGCCAATATGAAGTTTCCATATTGGCTATGAAAATATTCAACATATGAGTTTCGCTTGCCATCTTCCCAAATCATTAATGGCTTCATTATGCCTTTGTTCTGCAATCTGTAAATCAGAAGAGAATTTATTGGCTCGACCTTCATACGCCTTGCAATTCCTTCTCCATTATTTAGCATCGTTTTTCATTTTAGTGACCCCTTTCGCCCATTCCTCTATGACATTTCCTATACCAACAATTTTAAAGGCTTGACCAATCCTTTAAAAACCATCACACATGGCTTTTATCTCTCTATTCAGTTTATAATTTTCAATCTTCAAATGATGCGCTTGAGCCTCGTACCTTAGTAAACCTTCTTCCTTCTAGATGTCCCCACTGATACCCTTACCTTTGAACACTTTTGGCTCCATTTTAACAAGGCAATTAGTTACCAAACTAGGTCGACCTTTCATCTTGAACTCCAAGATTCCATGATCCAAAAGCTGTTGGACTCGATGCTTGAAGGCGGTGCAATTTGTTAGAGTATGCCCAAAGACCAATAATATGATGATTGTAATAATACTTTAATTTACCGATTTTATTGAATAAAGGCATTACTGCTATTATTTTCAGTTATATATATGTGTTTAACATAAACTAGAAGATAATAAAGTCCATATAATGACATAATTGTTATTATTAAAAGTTCCCTAGTCAAGTATTATTATGGGCATGGAAAATAATAATACGCTTAAGAATAACATGTTATTGATTGATGACAACGAGTTGTCATTGACATAGAGATGTCAGAATTGATACATGATTATATTGTTAGAGAACAATGTATTGGATTGACCCACCATGAGCATATGTCTTGGATTGACCCACCATGAGCATATGTCTTGGATTATTATGTGACAGTCATAACATTGCTCATGGTGATGACTATATGTATGATCCTCAGACTTGAGATCAATACTATCCCAACATATATTGTTGTATGTTTTGATGTAGCTAAACAAGCTCCGTAACTGGTTTCTCTATAAAGACTGTTATGTAATATATCTCAATATATGTAGTGGGTGTGTATGATTAAGATAAGATTTGTCCTTCCTACATAATAGGAAATATATCACAGGCCACTTGATTGAGTAAGACTAGAAACGCATGGCCATGCTTGAATAAGTTGATATGAGATATCATAAACTATTCATTAATTAAATTCTACTCTAGATATCAAGAAACAATAGATGAACTATACAAGTGTGACTATTCCAAGACTTGTGCCTATTCTAGATATAAAGGACATAAAGATGTAATACATAAAAGAGTTAATCACCAAGATGATATGTCGAATCATATTTTCTTGTAACTTAGGTGACAATGATATATTGCTAGATGTCACTCATTGTATGTAATATTAGAATTGTTCTAATAATTACTGCTAACGTTACAAGAACCTCCTAGGATTGAAACGAGAAAAGATGTACAATTTGTTGTACGTTACTAAAATATATATCTAGAGTTAATTAAATATTTGTTTTAATAATCCCGAATATTTAATTTCAATTAATTAAATATATATTTGATTAATTTGAAATAATAAAATCCTAATATTATTAGGGTAACTTGGATATAAAAGGATTATTAAATTCCAATTAATTAAATATAGATTTAATTAATTTGATATAATAGAACCCGAATATAATTAGGGTAACTTGGCTATAAAAGAGTGTGTTAGGTCTAGTAGCCATTTTAGAACACACACACAAAACCTTCAGTCGTTTTTCTCTCAAAACGGTTTTGGGGAATAAAAATTATTTCTCTCAATCGGGTGAACTTTGTAGAGGCCGAGACGTGATTTCGTGGAGGCTTACGATTCGAACCGATCTACACCACTAGTATTTACTGTTGTCCTTGTTGTTTTTCAAGGAACCCGCTGTAAGTATTTGCATCCCTTCCTCCCGATTTCAGTTTTTCGTACTTGGATCGCTGGTGAGACTGTCGAGTTTTGTTTCCGCTGCACCATGGGGTGCGCCGACAGTCCCAATAGTGGTATCAGAGCCACTTGTACGATCTGAATTTGGGTTAAATTTTTTATTGATGCGATATATATAAGATGCATGTTCTAGTTTTATCAATTTCGATAAATATGTTGATATTATTGTTTGAATCGATAACCGCAAAGATTAATATATTAATTTGTTAATATGTTTTTCAATCGATTTGTTGTTGGATGATCTCTGGGAGTGCGATAGCAGATTGTATTTGGTAGTGGAACAATGGTTGTTCCGATGTAGAAAACCTTCGGGGTTGAAAATCCAAAAAGCACGATTCTATTGATAATTGTTATTAAATCGTGAAGTTTTTCCATGGAAACAGAAGTACTGTTTTTCAAAAAAATTGAAGGTCCATTTGAAGGTCCATATTAAAATTTGAAGGTCCATATTAATTTTTTTTGAACAAAGGAGTAAGATCGTGTATGTATGTATATATATATGATATGTTTGTTTTGCACGGTGTTTGACATGCATGGTTATAGCCCTTGTTCACTTTATAATGGTTTAATTTGAAATACGATCTGCGAGCCATGCCTTTTTTCTATCTCTTTTGTATTTCTCTTCTCATCTTACTCTCTATTATGTCAAACGAGTTTCTTTTAAAATTGTAAACCTATGAAGATTCAAAAGGAGCAGAAGAATAACGAGAAGATGCCTAGAGAGTAGTCTTAGGCTTTAGGGTTCTTGGTTCTCCCATTAGCTTGGGATGGGCCACCTTAGTCATTATTTTGGGCTATAACCATTGCATCTTATTTATTGCTATATTTGTTATGTATGCAATGCATCAAATGATAAAATAAGAATAAATATTGATGAGATCAATAAGGGCCTAATATTAAAACGAACAATGATGAGATAATTACGCAAATCCCTCTTTATAATCTAAGTTAACTTAACCGTCCAATATTTACCCTCGTTAAGGCTTTGATCGATATTGTGTGGGTTTTACCAAAGCATTGGTACATAAATCTATCTTGGTTAAACGCGAAGAATAAGCAAGTGATATTCACCGGTTGAAATATTGGTAGCTAGGTTATTCTAATAGGATTAGAAACCTAGAGGTTAAATATTTGGATAAGTCATGAGATGACATGAACAAAAGTTGTTCACCAAAATGAGGAGTTATATGAGATGTAACTAGTAAAGTGTTACTTACCTAAATAATCACTATCCTAATAGAAAACCCAAAGCTGATTTAGGAAATTGATGTATTATGGATCCTCACCCACTAGAAAAATTTTCGTTGAATTTTTTTTGAAATTAAAACAAATAGGGTTTTTAATTTTGAATAAAATAGTGGGGAGTAATTTGTAAATAAAGTCATATTTATAAATTTTAATTCGGTAAATTTACTTACTTTAATATTTCCATTGTTGTAGATTTAATGGTAAACAACACTTTATCACTGCGATCACTCCTTGAGAAGGATAAACTTAATGACATAAACTTCCTTGACTGATTTCGTAATTTGAGAATTTTTCTCAAACAGGAAAGGAAAGAATATGTCATTGAGGAACATGTTCCTGATGAACCGACAGATAATGCTTCAAAAGCTGACAAAGATAAATTCAAGAAACATATGGATGATATATTAGATGTTGGATGTCTAATGCTTGCCACCATGACTCATGAGCTTCAGAAACAACATGAGGACATGGTTGCATATGAGATGATTCAAAATCTCAAAGAAATATATGAAGGGCAAGCACGTCAAGAGAGATATGAGACCTCTAAAGCTCTATTTCAATGTAAAATGACAGAGGGAACTCCTGTAGGAGCTCATGTCATCAAGATGATGGGCTACATCCAACCGTTGGAAAAGTTGGGATTTCCTCTCAAAGATGAATTGACTACCGATGTTATCATGCAATCGTTGCCAGATAGCTTTAGCCAATTTGTCCTTAATTTCAACATGAATGAAATTAACAACACTTTGCCACAGTTACTTGGCATGTTACGAACTGCTGAAAGTAACATGAAAAAGGTTGGACCTAAGCCCATTTTGATGGTCCACAAGGACAAAGGAAAGGGAAATAAAAAGGTAGTGACAAAGTCTAAGGGCAATGGTAAGACCAAACCAAAAGGGAAAAATGCATTGAAACCCATAGGGGGAGTTAGCAAAAAAGGAAAATGTTTCCATTGTGATAAAACCGGACACTGGAAGAGAAACTGCCCTGTTTACCTTGAAGAGGTCAAGAAGGTAAAAGCAAACAGAACGTTTGTTTCAGGTATTTATGTTATTGATGTTAATTTGTCAACATCTACTTCTTGGGTATTAGATACCAGTTGTGGTTCTCATATTTTTACTTATGTACAGGGACTGCAAAAGAGAAGGAATCTGGCTAAAGGAGACGTTGACCTACGAGTGGGAAATGGAGCAAGAGTTGATGCATTATCTATAGGGACATATGTTTTATCTTTGTCTAGTGGACTTAATTTAAATTTAGAGGATTGTTATTATGTGCCTAGTTTGACTAAGAACATTATTTCTATTTCTTGTTTGGACAATATTGGTTTTGAGATTATTATTAAGAATAATTGTTGTTTTTTTTTATCTCAATAGTGTTTTTTATGGTTCGACACAATTGGTTAATGGTCTCTATATTTTGGATCAAGAAAACACCATTTATAATATAAATACTAAGAGATCAAAAACAAATGACTCGAATCAAACTTATCTATGGCATTGTCATTTAGGCCATATAAGTGAGAAACACATATTAAAACTCCATAAAGATGGATTCTTAGATTCATTTGTTTTCGAACAATATGATGCATGCGAATCTTGCTTGTTGGGAAAAATGACTAAAGCTCCTTTTAATAGTAAAGGTGAGCGAGCAAGTGATTTATTGGGGTTGATACATAGTGATGTATGTGGACCAATGAATACACAAGCCAGAGGTGGGTTCCATTACTTCATTACTTTTACAGACGACTTCAGTCGGTATGAGTATATTTATCTTATGCGCCATAAATCTGAAGCCCTTGAAAAGTTTAAGGAATTTAAAAATGAAGTACAAAATCAACTAGGCTAGAGCATTAAGGCACTTCGATCAGATCGAGGTGGAGAATACTTAAGCATAGAGTTTGATGAACTCCTAAAAGAATGTGGGATTGTCTCACAGCTTACACCACCTGGTATACCACAGTGGAATGGAGTTTTTGAAAGAAGGAATCGAAAACTGTTAGACATGGTTCGATCGATGATGAGTCATAGTGATATTTTGACTTCTTTTTGGGGACATGCACTTGAAACAACCGCTTTCACTCTAAATCATGTTCCATCTAAATCAGTTCGAAAGACACCATACGAGATATAGACTGGGAAATGTCCCAATATGTATTTTATGAAGATTTAGGGTTGTGAAGCTTATATAAAACATCAGATGTCTACAAAGCTCGAACCTAAATCTCATAAGTGTATATTTGTTGGATATCCTAAAGAAACTAAGGGATACTATTTCTTTAACTCTAACGAGAACAAAGTGTTTGTTGCTCGAACAGGAGTTTTTCTCGAAAGAAAATTTCTCTCAAAGAAAGGGAATGATAGAAATATTGAACTTGGAGAAGTTCAAGAGCAACAGACAAATGAACCTGAAGTTGAGCATGTTTCACAAGTTGTTGAGGAGCATTCAATAGATTTAGAAACACAACCACTGCGTAGATCCACAAGAAAACATCGTGCACCTGAGAGATTAGGATTTCTCATTACGACACATGGAGATGTTCTTCTTATGGATCAAGATGAGCCCAGGACTTATCAAGAGGCAGTGTCTAGGACAGACTCTGAGAAATGGCTTGAAGCCATGAGATCTGAGATGGATTCAATGTCAGTAAACCAAGTATGGACTTTGGTTGAACCACCTAAAGGGGTCAAACCTATAGGGTGTAAATGGGTTTTCAAGAAGAAAATCAATATAGATGGTAATATACAAACATACAAGGGGCGAGTAGTCGCTAAAGGTTTTCGACAAGTTCATGGTTTAGACTATGATGAAACATTATCTCCTGTAGCTATGTTTAAGTCCATCCGGATCTTGCTCGCAATAGCTGTATTCCATGATTATGAAATATGGCAAATGGACGTCAAAACTGCCTTCCTTAATGGAAAACTTGAAGAGGATGTGTATATGAAACAACCAGAAGGTTTTGTCTTTCTAGGAAATACTGGAAAGGTTTGTAAGCTACAGAGGTATATTTATGGACTAAAGAAAGCTTCTCGAAGCTGAAATCTTTGTTTCAATGATGCAGTCAAAGAGTTTGGTTTTATCATAAATGAAGATGAGCCTTGTGTTTATAAGAAGACTAGTGAGAGCATTGTTTCTTTCTTAATCTTGTATGTAGACGACATACTCATCATAGGAAATGATATACCTACTTTACAATATGTTAAGACTTGGTTAAGTAATTGTTTTTCTATGAAAGATTTGGGTGAGGCAGCGTATATCTTAGGAGTTAAGATCTAAAGAGATAGATCAAGATGACTTCTAGGTCTGAGTCAAAGTACATATATAGACAAAGTGCTGAAAAGGTTCAATATGGAAGAATCCAATAAAGGATTTTTACCTATGAGACATGGCATTTCTCTTTCTAAAGAAATGTGTCCTTCAACTCCACTAGATAGAGAACGGATGAATAATATTCCATATGCTTCGTCTATTGATTCTATAATGTATGCCATGATATGTACTCGACCAGATGTATCGTATGCTCTAAGCATGATGAGTCGGTGTCAAGAAAACACTGGTGAAAATCAATGGGTTGCGGTTAAAAATATCCTTAAGTACTTAAGAAGAACTAAGGATAAATTTCTTGAATAGCTTAGTATAAAAGGTTATACTGATGCCAGCTTCCAAACTGACATGGATGACTCACGATCGTAATCGGGTTTTTTGTTTTGCCTTAATGGAGGTGCTGTGAGCTGGAAAAGTTCGAAGCAAGACACAGTAGCTGACTCTACAACAGAGGCTGAATACATTGCAGCCAGTAAAGCAGCAAAAGAGGTTGTTTGGATCAAGAAGTTCATATCAGAATTAGGGGTTGTTCCCAGCATATTAGATGTTGTAGAACTCCATTGTAACAATAATGAAGCCATTGCACAAGTAAAGGAACCCAGATCTCATCAAAGATCAAAACATATTCTTAGGCGCTTTCATCTCATTCGAGAGATCATTGATCGAGGAGATGTGGAAATATGTAGAGTACACACGGAAGACAACATTGTTGATCCCTTGACGAAGCCTCTTACAAAGAAGAGGCATGATCGTCACACTGAATTACTCGGTATTAGATATGTGAGTGACTGGTCTTAGTGCTAGTGGAAGATTATTAGAGTATGCCCAAAGACCAATCATATGATGATTGTAATAATACTTTTATTTACCGATTTTATTGAATAAAGGCATTGCCGCTATAATTTGCAGTTATATATATGTGTTTAACATAAACTGGAAGATAATAAAGTCCATATAATGACAAATTGTTATTATTAAAAGATCCCTAGTCAAGTATTATTATGGGCATGGACAATAATAATACGCTTAAGACTAACATGTTATTGATTGATGACAACGGGTTGTCATTGACATAGAGATGTCAGAATTGATTAGAGGTGGGTATACGGGCTACCCGCCCGTTTAGCCTGCAGGTTTTGACGGTGCGGGCTTAAACGGTGCGGGTAAAAAGCCCGCATTCATAAACGGTTTTGAATTTTAAGGCCCGCGACCCGTCCATTTAACCCGCAGGCTAAACAGGCTTACCCGCGGCCCGTTTAATAAAAATAATTTTAAATGCTTTAAATACAATAAAAAATAATGTTTTAACTTACTACACCTTTAAAAATGATCGAGCAACTTGAAAAGGAAGGTAGCACTGTCAAAATAATAAATAATATTTAAATTTTATTTTAAATAGCCAGAAATGATTATAAAATAATATTTTTTTAATTTTTTAATCATTAATATATATATATATATATATATAATGATATAATTACTTAAACTCAAATTAAAAAAAACAATATTCACTTATATCACCAAATTGAAAAACAAATAAAACAATAACCACATTATACTTTTATAAAACACAATTATTCAAGGCTATAATATGAATACACAGAAGTGTCTGAAAGTAGAAATTCAAACTTAAAAATTTAACAAAGTCAAACATTATACAAATCTAACAAGAAAGTTGTCAAGTGTTTCTAATAATTGTATTTTATGGATACTTTAGAGAAATACTAAAACATAATATGAAAATATAAAATAAAATACTTACAGTATAAGAGCAAATTTGAAAGATACAATTATACTAAAATTGATAAAATATAAGTATTAATTTGTTAAAATATATTTATTTTCTAAAAGTCTTTAAAAGTTGAAAAGTATATTTTTAATTTTTTATTTTACTTTTCTTTCTTATTTTTTAATCCAAATATTACGTGTCATGTGATATATTATTAGAATATCACGTGACTTTTTATAATTAAATAACAAAATGGATAACATACTTCATGAAAAAAATAAAGGTCATAATTAAATAAAAAAACTTTAAATACCAAAATGATAATGATGTATATTTAAATGAAAAAAATATCAAGCAACGGTAAAATTATGACAAACACCCTAATAAATTTAAGAACTACAATAGTTATAAGTAACATCATATTTATAAGTAATTTATTTTCTCTTTCTATAAAATTCTTTAAGTTTATTTTTTCTAAAATTTTATAAATTTTAAATTAAGCGGGCTTTAGCGGGTTTAACGGGTAGCCCGCGGTTATACCCATTAAACTCGCGGGTTTAACGGTCTGGGCTAAAAATCCCGCAATTTAAACGGTCTTCAATTTTTGAGGCCCGAAGCCCGCACGGGTCGCGGGTTAAACGGGTAGCCCGCGGGCCTTAGCCCATATACCTAGCTCTAGAATTGATACATGATTATATTGTTAGAGAACAATGTATTGGATTGATCCATCATGAGCATATGTCTTGGATTATTATGTGACAGTCATAACATTGCTCATGGTGATGACTATATGTATGATCATCAGACTTGAGATCAATACTATCCCAACATATATTGTTGTATGTTTTGATGCAGCTAAACAAGCTCCGTAACTGGTTGCTCTATAAAGACTGTTATTGAATCTATCTCAATATATGTAGTGGGTGTGTATGATTAAGATAGGATTTGTCATTCCTACATAATATCAAATATATCACAGGCCATTTGATTGAGTAAGACTAGAAACGCATGGTCATGCTCGAATAAGTTGATATGAGATATCATAAACTATTCGTTAATTAAAGTCTACTCTAGATATCGAGAAACAATAGATGTGCTATACAAGTGTGACTATTCCAAGACTTGTGCCTATTCTAGATATAAAGGACATAAGGATGTAATACATAAAAGTGCTATTCACCAAGATGATATGTCGAATCATATTTTCTTGTAACTTAGGTGACAATGATATATTGCTAGATGTCACTAATTGTATGTAATGTTAGAATTGTTCTAATAATTACTGCTAACGTTACAAGAACCTACAGGGTCACACCCTAGGATTGAAATGGGCAAAGATGTACAATTTGTTGTACGTTACTAAAATATATATCTAGAGTTAATTAAATATATATGTTTTAATAATCCCGAATATTTAATTTCAATTAATTAAATATAGATTTAATTAATTTGAAATAATAAATCCCTAATATGATTAGGGTAACTTGGATATAAAATGATTATTAAATTCCAATTAATTAAATATAGATTTAATTAATTTGATATAATAAAAACCCTAATATGATTAGGGTAACTTGACTATAAAAGGGTGTGTTAGGTCTAGCAGCCGTTTTAGAACACACACACAAAACCTTCAGCCGTTTTTCTCTCAAAATGGTTTTGGGGAAGAAAATTATAGCTCTCAATCGGGTGAACTGAGTAGAGGTCGAGACGTGATTTTTTGGAGGCTTACGATTCGAACCAATCTACACCACCAGTATTCACTGTTGTCCTTGTTATTTTTCAAGGAACCCACTGTAAGTATTTACACCATTTCCTCCCGATTTCAGTTTTTCGTACTTGGATCGCTGGTAAGACCGACGAGTTTTATTTTCGTTGCGCCATGGGGTGCGCTGACGGTCCCAACACAATTCTCAATGTAATGTCCTTAAGCTCCGGTATGATATTCACAACAAACATTGACATCATACCAATTTGGATATGAAGGTTTTCAAGGTTTCATATAATACGGGCCACCTCTCGGGCTTCTAAAAGCTTATCATACAACTTCTTATATTATATAGGGATTGGATCAAAATGAGAGCCACCACTTGGCTTGGATTGAACTGGAGTCTTCAGGTTTTTTTTTTCTCCCGACGTTGTAAATGAACTCCTACAATTATCATCATTTCCTTGGTGTCTCCAGACAACTTGTTGATGTTAATGGTGATTGTGCGTGATTTCTCAGATTAGCTAGGATTAACCTGTTATAAAGTACTCCCTTGTGTATTTGACATCACAGGATCGTTTTCATCGAGTTCTTTCCTTTCTCTTGTAGAAGTCTTTTTTCCTTTGGCTAAATCAGCTATTCTATCCATCATCTTGGACATTTTCTCTTTCATGTCTCTTATCTCCCTTTGCTCTTCGTTGGACACATGATCCTTGAGTGTATAGCTCTGCACTATTCTCGGATTTTCCTAAAGATGTCATTCCCCAGTTGTGATATAGTTTACTTGATCGAGAAACCCTTTGACCATCATGAAAACTTTTTACTCTAATGACCACTCACAAATCAACTCTTTGATTATGTCATGAACATGCGATGCAAACAAAAAGAAAAGCAACATCAAATCAAGTTAGTACAAATAAGATAACAAAATGACAAGAATTATTGTAAAAGCAATCAAAATAAATTAATAAGCTAATTCAAAACCAGAATGCAAATACAAATGCAAAAGGTGTTAATCCCGAAAGCGATCACCATAGAACAAACTTCATCAGACCATAAGTGCCCCTTACACTAGACAGACGAGCTTCATTTTCTTTATTTACTCAAAATAGGCATTTCTCACGATTTGATGTTGTCTTTGTAGTCGTTGTTGGACTCCTTAAAGTGTTAACCCATCTTTCTTCGTTTCAATTCACCTATTGTGATTATTGGATCTCTACACCTCCATTTCCGTAGGATTCTCCAAGAGGAAAACAACATTGATATCTCTTGAAGGATCTTCTCACTCTTGACTCAACTAGCATCTAGCTATTTGATACCATCTTGATCTTTGTTTAATGGGAGTTGTCGATCAATCATTGAGCTCTTCTCTCGTCTATCAACTTTGTTTGTAAGTCATCACCCTTACGGAGTTTACTATGTAGTTATGGAACTCTTATGTCAATATGAAAGACTTCTGATTTGTTCATCACTTGTGAATTAACACCTTTCTTGGTTATGATGTAAAAATGCAAATGCAAACATAAGGCATAAAAAATTAAGATAAAACAAAAAAAAATTGTTAGTACCACTTAACCAAAAAGTAGAAATATCGTCATGTTTGTTTTCTACTAGTAGAAGAAATATCGACATGCTTGTTTTCAACCTCTATGCTTTGTTCAACATATAAATCCTAACCTCATGCCATCTAGTTTGCATGCTTGTTTAAAAAAAATGAACCTAACCACATACTCTTCTAATTCTCATGCTTTTTACAAAATAAATAAATAATTTAGAGGAAAAGGGTTAGAATGAGTTTCCATTTGTGAGTTTTGAAGAACAACATACAGAAATTCAGTATGAAACGGTTAGAGTTTTAATATTACTAACAGGGTCCTTGAATTGTCCTTTGTCGGTACCCTTTTGGGCCCACCAGACCCTCGATCCTCACCCATTAAAGGCTTAAACGGGTTGAGTTCAATTCAAGAAGATGCATTTTCCCATGTCCATGCGAGGAAACTCAATATTTCACTCGTAAAACATGAGGCATATGCACCCTAGAGGTTACTTGCTAAAGCCCATGCGGAGAAAAATAATTTTTCTCACGTAAGCGTAGCATTCACCCCTATCTAACGGGACAGAGCATAGTTAGAAGGCTCTAAATACTGGAACAGTTATAGTGCGAGTGGGGGGAAACTCACAATCCTTTGCCTCGATCCGAAAACCAACAGACTAAGATAAAAGTTAGAAATTTGAAACATGTAAATCACACGTTAGTACAACTAATAAATAAATGATGTATGATGCGATGCACATAAAATATGAGGACCAAAATTTAAATATCATTCAAATTTACCATTTTTAACTAAAAAGATGGTGTATAATCGATTACGACCTGACTCTCTAATGTCCCCAGCAGAGTCGCCCAGCTGTCGGAACGGTCCTTAAGCTTTTTAGGGCTATGACGTAGAGCGATCCAACTTAATCTTGGAAAAGGTTGGTTTTAAAATAAATGTATGAATAAATAAATTTGGAGTCATCATCAACATTTGGGTTAGGTAGGTCGAATACCTAAAAATATCCTTTAAAATAATTTTAAAAGATAAAAAGTGGTATGCGTTTAACCAGAAATTCGTTTTAAAAAAGGGTTCGGAAGTCGATTACATGTGGGGAAGGATTAACACCACCACAATGCCCAAAATTGGTACCTAAGTGATTATACGTCATCTAATATTGAAACTTGCAAATTCCAATATATACATTTAAATTATGGTACTCTTTAAAAAAATAAAAAGGGTATTATTTTACACGAACAATTCTCGAAAATACCTTCCTTGTCAGTTAAGGGACATTTCAATGGATTGCCCATACAAAATAATATTGTCCTAATTTTTAATAAAATACAATATAAAAGGTATTATTTTGTTCGAACAATTCTTGGAAACACACTCCTTGTCAGTTAAGGCACGTTTCTATAAATTCCTCATGTAAAAATAATATTTGAAAATATTACAACTAATAAGAAATTAACAAATATGTTAATGGTTGATCAAAATAATAAAGATGATGACTTTAGGGGTTAAACTATACACCCAACAAGAAACAACAACAACCATTGCAAATATTTTACAAACTAGGCACTGCAATCATAAATAAACCAACTTCAATCATTCAGGACCAAAATAGAAATTATTAAAGTAACACACTCAAATTAAAATAATCATAAAGATAAGATAACAAGCAGGAAGGGACAAACATAAAATAAAAAATAAAAATAATAGTCAAATCATAATCAATCTGTGATTAAAATGCGTAATTTGAATATATTGTATCCAAATCATAATAAAATAATAAACAGAACCCAAACAGTGACCAAAATGAAAATAATGTAAAAAGTAGTGACTAATTTTGAATAAACTAGAATAAAAAAATGACTATATTAGAACAAGCACAAATTATTGTACAAAATTAAAGAAATAAAATAAATAGAGGACCAATAACTGAAATAGAAAAATACGCGTAAAGTAGAGGGACCTGGAAGAAAATAAACCAAAAAGTTAATAATGGGAAATAAAAAGGGAAAATAGTAAAATAAGGGCGATTAAATTGCAAAGGGCATAAAAGGCGGGGACAACGGAAGGTATTAGATCCTTTGGTCCCGAAACACCAAAACGACGCCGTTTCAAGGCGCCTATTAATCCCCCTTTTCTTTTTTTTTCATTTTTCATTTTTTCTTTTAATTTATTTCTAGAGAGAGGGGGTCTCCGTTCTCTTTAGATTCTGGCACTTCGAAGGCCGCTGTCCCGGTCGCCGGTGGCCGTTGGCTACCAAATTTCACCAGCTTGCCCGCCTCGACACGGTGGTCATAGATCCGGGCTTGGTTTTGTGAAAACGACCCCTAATGTCACGAAATAAGTCGAGAACCTCTCAGCTTACATTGCCTGGATATCCATCTTCCGCCGTTGGATCGGGCCTATTCCAAGGTATGTTGGCCTCCTCGCTTGTATGCTTCTTCTCACCGTCAGGATTGGGCAACAGAGGCCCCAATCGCCAGGGAGAGGTCCATTTTTTTTATTACTTTTGCTCAAAAGAAAAATAGGGTCGAGTACCTTTGTACAAAAATATTTTTTCCAAAGGGGAGAATCCTTTCATTTTTTACAAAACCGAAAACCCCTTCCCCTTTGTCTCTCTCTCTCGATTCTAATCTGCCCCCTTGTTTGAATATGTTGCATGCATGTATGGTAGAGAATGGCATGCTACAGTGTTGGTCAGACCCGTACAGTCGGTGAAGCCTTGATAGGGAGGATGAGCTGGGATGGGTACAACAAGAGTAACCGGGGCATTGAATGCCCCCGATTTTCAAGGGCTCCTGCTCCCTCCCCTTTTTATTTAATTTTTCTTCTGATTTTTTGATTAATTTGGTTTGCTGAAGATTGAACAGTGATGCTTTTGGTAGGGACGCGGGAGTGATCGGCGACAGTCCTTGCTAGCGACCGCGACGACTGGGATATTTTTTGGAGAGTTAGGGTTTCAACAAACCCTAATTGAGTTAGGGTTTGGACCAATTGGGCTGGTTTGATGTGCTTGTTTGGTTTGGGCCGAACCGGTTTGATGTTGTATTAAGCCCTGATTTTGGGCTTGAATTGTACTTGGTGTGCAAAATAATAATACAAAAGAAAAAAATAATAATAATAATAATAAATTGTTTTCGATCCGGACAAAACGGGTGTCGACAGGCAGCACATTTGCATACCAGATCAGAACAAGAAGACGGGGAAAGGTTTGGATTATTTATCCACATGATAGCTAATTTACCGTCAGATTCAATCTGCATCATGTTCCTATATTCGTTCCCGAGTCCTAACACAATTTGTTCTACTTCTAAAATGGCAGTGAGCTCTGTAGATATGGAATCCAACGGTCCAATGAATCTGGAAAACCGTAAACGGCTTGCCCGTGAGTAATCGGGAAGAACTCCACCAATACTTGTCATTCCACAACTACCAGTTACAGCAGCATCAACATTCATTTTTAAAATACCCACTGGTGGAGCGATCCAAGAACCATGCACTGTCTTTGAACTTTAGTATTGAAGATTGAAGGAACCACAGGACACCTAGTAAACTCATTTATGGACGTGATTGATTTAGGCCATTTGCTCCTCGCCCATGAGCTTATCCTTAACACAACTATGTCAAAAATGCAACTATGATCGATCTGGTTTTTGTTAAATAGGATTTCGTTCCTACTCAACCATATGGTCCATACCACTGCAAAATAATAATAATAATAATAATAATAATAATAATAATAATAATAATAATAATAATAATATAATAATAATAATAATAAATAATAATTGCTAAGTAGGTTTAACCAAAATATGGTTCCATGAAATAAAAAAAGCATTTTAACAATTTTGGAATTACAATCCTAATATTCCAGATATTACAGCAGGCCTCCTACACTCTCCAGGAGACCTCACAGTGGAAAAGGGGTGAACTTCCGTTCAACCTCTTTATCGCACATGACACAATTATTTGATGAGCTAGCACCAATGTTACATTTCTACAATTCTAGGCGGACAGGAAGGCGACCCTGGATTGCTTTGTACAAAAAAGCCTCCACCTTTGGAGGTGCTACACCAACCAAAACAATTTCCAGTTTCGATCTATATTTTCACTTCCAGTAGTGATGAGATTACAATAGGATTTCAGAGTACTATAGAGCCCTGACGATCCCTTTTCCAGCAAAGTTTGTCCCTGTACCACGGGTTAATTCAAACTCGACTAAGAGTGTCTAGAAAATCATCCACTATTTTACTTCCCAATTGAATAGGTTCCTCCTTAATTGAATATACCATTTTCAACCGCCGTTCACCAAAAATCCAAACTCTTTTCACTTTTCCAGCTTTCTTATATGCAAGGGAGAAAATATGAGGGAAAGCAAGTTTGAGGGAATTTTAATAAACCAGTTTTCCTCCCAAAAATTAATAGGAGTCCTATCCCCAATCCTAAATGCAATGTTCCTAAACCGTCTGAAGAAAGAACTAGTGGCCGAGTAATATTACGCCATACCCATGATGATTTATTGTCGCTTTCGAGGCTAGACAATAAAAATCTAGGATTCCCTCTCGAATTAGCATCAACTACCCATTTCCCAAAGGCTATTCGGCTCAGATCCATATCTCCATATCCATTTGTTTAAAATCTAAGCCCACCGACTTCTTTTGGCCTTGCTATCTTCTCCCAACTAACCCAATGAATTTGGAAAGAATATAAAGAACCCTAAAAAAATTTGCATTCATCTTATTGATTTCTTTTGCAACCCCCACTGGTAATTTGAAAACCAAGATGTAGTAAATTGGTAAATTGGAGAGAATCGACCTTATCAGTGTTATTCTTCCACTGAAAGAAAGAAGTTTGACTTTCCAACCCTTCAACATAGATTGAATTTTGTAGACGATCGGTTACCACAAAGCTCTTGAGTTGCATCTATGCCCCAATGGAAGGCTAAGGTAATTCGAAGGGAATGACTTGACTTCACACTTAATGTTTGTCACCCAAGAATTAAGCAAACTATCTCAACATTCACACCATACATCCTTTTCTTCTTCATGTTTAGTTTGAGGTCGGATGCGAGACCGAAACCCTTATCATTATTTTGATATTGATTACGAATTGTTTAAAAGCCTTAACAAAAAGATGAGCTCATATGCAAACCTTTTAAAATCTGGTTTGATTATTACTGCTTCCCACTTTTTCTGCCTCAGTCGTCTTAGGGAATCAATTATCTCGTTAGCGATAATGACACATTCCGCTGTTTGTTTTCCTGAGATAAAAGCAAGTTGAGTTTCCCCAATGATGAACAATCAATATTTTAGAGTAAAGGAAGTGTTTGTAATATTGAGATCAGTTACATAGAAAGTATTTTAGCCTTTTATAGCCTCTATTCACCTAGCTAACAACCATAACTTATTGTAACAACTTGTATAACAACTTGAACCGCTTTGTAACCGAAACCTCACTGCAGCATGTGAATATGAACACATTTGACTAATATTCTCCCCGCTTTCTTCCTTTCGACCTTTTAACAGGGTAGAACATGAACCTCCTCTCGAAACAATTCAAATGTTGCCTTTTCCAAGGGCTTAGTGAAACCATCAGCAACCTGAAATCCAACATGCACATAACTCACTCGAAGCTAGTCTACTGTAACCTTTTCCCTAACAAAGTGAATATCAAGATCAACATGCTTTGACCTAGCATGATACACAGGATTAGAAATCATAGCAACCACACTAGTATTGTCACACCAAATGATAGATCCATCCAATGACTATAGGCAAAGATCATTCACTAAGGCACCAGTCCACGTTACCTCAGTAGCAGCTTCAGTAACACTACGATAATCATCTTCCATGGTTGAATGAGACACTGTATTATGCTTCTTTGAGGCCTAGAAAACAAGACAATCACAAAAAAAACACCATAACTAGACATACACCGTCGATCGCCAGCATCACCAGCCCAATCAGCATCAGAAAATGCTTTCAAACTCAGTCTAGTATCCACAACTGAGAACACCAATCCATAATCTAAGGTACTGACCAAATAGCGTAGGATACGTTTAATAGTCAACATATACTCCTCACACGGTGCCTGCATAAACTGGGCAACCTTGTTGACTGAAAAAACAACATCAGGTCTAGTATGAAAAATGTAGTGCAAAGCACCAACTATCCTCTGGTACTCATGTGCATTGGATAACAACGCACCATTTTGTCCTACGAGTTTAGAGGCAGCTACCATAGGAGTAGACGTTGGAGTGGCTTTATGCATATTTTTCTTCTCTAGCAAGTCAAGGATATACTTCCCTTGACTAAGAACCAAAACAACACCATTCCTCTTAACCTCAATTCCCATAAAATAAGAAAGAGAACCATGATCCTTGAGGGAGAATTTTCAATTCAACATTTGTACAACAGTCTCAATATCATCATTCGAGCTTCTTGTGATTAATATATCGTCCACATACACTAGAATGCATGTACATGAACCATCCTTGATGTGAACAAACAAGGAAACATCATCACGCGTTTTCATAAATCTAACTCGAACAAACTATCTTTAAGCTTCTCATTCCAATTATGTGGAGCCTGTTAAAGATTGTACAAGGCTTTTTTCCAGTTTACAAACTAACAGAGACCCATAAGAACTGAACTGTTAAAGACCCAAGGTTGCTACATATAGACATATTCAGTCAAGTCACCATTCAGAAAAGCGTTATTAACGTCCACTTGCCTTATTGACCATCCCTTGGCAACAACAACAGCAAGAACTACATAAACTGTTGCAAACTTGACAATTGGACTGAACGTATCCTTGAAATCATGATCAAGAATTTGAGAAAACCCCTTTGCAACTAAACGAGCTTTATAACGGTGAACAATGCCACCATGATTTCTTTGAAGTTTAAACAACCATTCAACATTGACTGCTGCTGCCCACATAGGTGATTGAAGAGCATCATGCACATTGGACGACGCAAAATCATCAAAGAAGCTCATGTAGACCTTTGGCTTATAAACACCACATTTACTGCGAGTTAACATAGGGTGATGATTACCTACAGGATTCTGCGAATGGTCACCAGACACTGCACGTTCCTCTTGAGACGTTGGAGCAACCTGTGTCTCATTATCACATGTAGGCATGGTTGACTCCTCAAAACCAGCAGAAGAAGAACCAGACGCAACCTCATGTACAGACACACCTTGACCTCCTGACACCTCAGCACACCATCACATAACTATGAACATCTATCACAACTTCAAGTGACATGCGAGAATGTAAAGGGGAAACACATTATCTATCAGGACCTTTATCTTTAAAGGGAAACTATCACCCATCAAACTTAATATGCCTCGAAACATAAACTCGACCATTCGATCCAAGATAAGTGAAACCTTTATGTTGAGGACTGGCACCTAAAAACGTGCATGGCTACGAGCGAAACTCCAGCTTATGGTTATTGTATGGTCGCAGGTAAGGAAAACGCCTACACCCAAAGACCTTCAGCAAACTATTATCAGGTTGTTTATGAAATAACGACTCAAACGAGGAAAGACCTTGTAGAACTTTCATTGGCAGCCTGTTAATGAGATGTACAACCATCACTACTGCATAAGCCCAAAATTGAATTGGCATGGAGGCTTGAGCAAGAAGCATAAGAGCAAGCTTAACAACGTGCCTATGCTTTCTTTCCACAACACCATTTTGCTCAGATGTGTGAAGACAAGTCAAACGATACGATATACCAGCTGTAAGAAGAACATGAGACAAGCTGAAAAATTCACATCCCCAATCACTCTGCACAGCTAAATCCTTTGCCCAAACTAACTGGAAATGAGTTGCTGGAAAAGATGGAAAGCGTGAACTACTTCTGACTTATCTTTAAGCAAATATAACCATGTATGACGCGTGCAACCATCAACAAAGCTTACATAGTATTGATAACCATTAGAGAAACAGAGGAAGACCCCCACAAATCAGTATAAACCAATTGAAATGGAGAGGTATAAATAGTATATGAAGAAGTGAAAGGCATCTAATGGTTTTCTCTCATCTGACAAGCAATACATTGTTCATTAAAATGCTTATCAATAGTTACATTGAGTATTTCGCAAACTTATTCTAAGGTCCCATGTGTAGGATGTGTAATACCCCAAACATCGGTTCTGTGACTATATTGAAAGGATTTAAAATTTAGAGGATTAAATTGAATAAATGGTAAAGTATAAGAAATAATTTAGGAAATTGTGTTTAAGACTAATTAGTAAGCATGGAAGAATGAAAGGGCATTTTGGTCATTTAGAGGAAAATAGATTTAAAAGTTTAATTTATTAGGGATATTTAAGAAGAGGAAAAGGGGAAAGTTAGATAAGTTATTTTCTTCTTCTCCTTCCTTCTCGTCCCATACTCTCCCCATAGCCCAAAGGTAAGATTTCTTCAAGTTGGTTTTCCTTTAGTTTATGGGCTGGTATTGAAACCCAGTGATGTGGAAGCTTAAGGAAGGTTTAAAAGTTTATTTTATTAGGGATATTTAAGAAGAGGAAAAGGGGAAAGTTAGATAAGTTATTTTCTTCTTCTCCTTCCTTCTCGTCCCATACTCTCCCCATAGCCCAAAGGTAAGATTTCTTCAAGTTGGTTTTCCTTTAGTTTATGGGCTGGTATTGAAACCTTAAGTGATGTGGAAGCTTAAGGAAGGTTTAAAGAGGATTAAAACTAAGAGATGAATGATTTATTTGAGATTGAAGAAAATGGGTTTTTGAGTTATTTGTTGAAATATGAGTTTTTATTGAGGCTTACAAGTATATTTGACTTGTCAAATAAGTAAACAAGATATTAGAAGCCTTGAAAGTGATTAAAACATGTATAAAAAAGTAGTGTGATTCTTAGTTTGGGATGTTCTTTGGAGAGTTTAGATGTTATAAGAAGCTAAATGGAGGAAAGTTAGTTGGGTTAAGTGATGATAAGTTTAAGGGTCTTGTTGGAGGTAAAATAAAGAGATAAAGTATTATCAAAGAATAAATGTTAGAAAGTATACTAACATTTGTATGGTTTGTGTAATAATGGATGCTTGTGTAGATTGTAACCAAGCTCTATAGTCAAGCAAGAAAAAGGGCAGAGATAAAGTTGTCAAATAGTTGGACATCCTTAAAGCATACTAGTGAGGCATATCAGGTGAGTGCATTTATTGTACTTATATGAGATAAGGAAGACTCACAATGAGTCAACCTCGAAGGTTTTGTTAAATGTATGTTTTACAATATTTTGATATATTTTCATAATGTGTATGGGAATGATATTATGAATAAGTTTTAAAGTATGAACTGCACTAAAATGAATATATATGAATGTTGAAGTTGTTCAATGATTATCGATGTAGGAAAAATAAATGTTTAAATATGTGGATTTGACTTAAAAGTCCATTGTATTTGCATTGACAGTCATAGGTGCATTTCAACATACTTTGTGTATGATAGTATCGATCGATTTTATTTAATGCATAAAGATGCATTGTTGGCATAAAAAGTGCCACCCATGGAATTCATAATGAGATTAATTACCATTTCGACATACTTCATGTATGAAAGTTATCGATCGATTTTGCTTAACACATAACGGTGCATTTTCAGCATAAAAGGTGCCACCCATGGTATTTATAATAAGGTGAATTACCATTTCGGTACTTCGGTGCAATGCATGTACCTTGTATTCTCAGTTGACATACATTGGGCAAAATAAAAGATAATTGGAAAAATACGGATAGATAGGTATGCTGGGCATACTAAGAATAGTTTCGATGACTATATGAAAGAAACTTGGTTTAACTGAGATGGTTTTAAATGATTCTTATGAAGTATAGGATTTATTTCATATTTTGATAGTAATGATATACTTGTGTATGAATTACAGTTCATTTATATTATTATGCCTCACTAAATAAATACTTAACATGTATTGATTTCACATGTAGAAAATATTAAAGACTAGCCGAGTAAGGAGTGCAACAGAGATCATCAATCCAAGGTTGACTCATCAGTATCTGTAGGATAATTGTGTCTACTTTTGATAAATTCAATGACATATATTTGGACTTAATAAAATGCTCTAGAATGTATTAAAGTTATCATTTTTGGTAATATGTTACAACGAACGTTTTATTATTATTATATTAAAATATTTTATTAATGAAACAAAATTTTATGGGTTTACAAATAAAGAAATGTTTTTTAAAAGTCATGTAACACCTGTGACTTGTGTATGAAAACATATACGGGAAATGGGTATTACATAATGCCCTAGGCGTCTATGCCAAATATCATACAAATTATTTGAAGTAGTTACATAATGCACTTCAGCTTGATTACTACAACTAGAAGCAGTATCCACCTGAAAGGAATAAAGAACATCTCGTTCTTCTCTTTGCAGCAAGACTTTACCAGACTTCTCATCTCAGACACAACAGCATGCAACACAAAACTCAAAATAGACATCATTATCCCTAACAAGCTTTGACACCGAGAGCAGATTTTTTGTTATCTTAGGAACATGCAATAAAATCATTTAGCAGTAAGTCTCGTGAGTTGGAGCATAAAATAGAACTACCAATAGCACGAATAGGAAGAGACACACCATTACCAATGACTAATTTACCTGGACCAGAGAAGTCACTCTTATGGCCAATTGCGGTTGTATAAGGTGTCACGTGGTGAGTTGCCATAGAGTCAACCACCCATTGATCACAGTTAGTCGTAGTAAAATGAGCTTCAGTGTAACCTTTAGCACAATAGAATATGCCTCACCACCTACCAATATTGACTCAAGACTTGAGTAGTTGGCAATACCAGTGTTATCAAGAGAAGAACTATGACCATAAGACTTACTAGAGATGGTCTAATCAAAGAGATACCAACAATCAACCACCAAGTGTCCATTCTTTCAACAAAGTTGGCACTGAACACGGGGTCGCCCACGTTCTCGTCCTCCAGATCGAGTAGTAGAACTGGAATCATGATAATTGATGGAACTATTTTAAAAACTTGTGTTACCTGATTTCGAACCAGAACTCATATAAGCTACATGAGGACTCATCGGAAGAATTCCTCCTTGAGCATCAAACCCAGCAAGCTGAGTCACAACATCAATCAATATCGAACAGATCTTATCAAGAGACAACGACTCCTTCATGGTGGTGATAAAAGAAACATACGACTGATATTCCGTGAAAACCCCTTTCAAAATACTCGCAACTTACTCTGTTGGGGAAATCGCACTATCACAAGATGGCAATGCATCACAGACCTCATTGATTCGAGTGAGGTAGTTCTATATACTATCATCACCTTTCTTGGGTGATTATGTAACACCCATTTCTCGTATACCTTTCCGTACATGATATACATATGTCACATCACTTTAAAAACATTTCCTCTTTAGAAAACCCATAAAAATTTGTTTCTTTTTGTAAAAAAATTTAATTTAATAATAATACAACATTCATTAATGTAAATATATAACAAAAGTTATTATTCAAAGATTTTATCCTTTCCACATCATTATAAACCAAAAACTTTGCAAAGCGTTATCAGAATTCTATTACATACCAACCAATAATATCAAAATAGACATAGTTGTCGTATAGTTACTGATAAGGCGATTCCGGATTTGTGATGTCAGATGCACTCCTTACTCGGGTTGATAAACCTATGCGTGAAATAAACACACATTAAGTATTTACTTAGTTAGGCAAGAATATTAGTGAGATGAGATCAATACTTCATTATTTCATATCTATCAAAATACCAATTCATTAATTTCAAGTCATTATCATTTCATTACGATGCACACGTAGTGCCAATACGGTCATTCATAAATATATTATGAAATTTTGTGGGTTGCACACATAGTACCTATACGGTCGTTCATCAACAGATGATGAATTCCGTGGGTTACACAGATAATGCCTATACGGTCGTTCATCAACATATGATGAATTACGTGGGTTGCACACATAGTACCTATACGGTTGTTCATCAATATATGATGAATTACGTGGGTTGCACACATAGTGCCTATACGGTCATTCGTCAATATATGATGAATTTTGTGGGTTACACACATAGTGCATATACGCTCGTTCATCAACATATGATGAATTCCATGGGTTGCACACATAGTGCCTATACGATCGTTCATCAATATATGATGAATTCCGTGGGTTGCACACGTAGTGCCTATACGGTCATTCATCAACATATGCTTAATTCTATGGGTTGCACACATAGTTCCTATGCGGTCGTTCATCAACATATGATGAATTTCGTGGGTTACACACATAGTGCCTGTACGGTCGTTCATCAACATATACCTTTAACAACATACATTTATAACTCTTAATGTATCATAAATGCACTCACCTGGTATGCCTCGTTCGTATGCTTTAAGGATGTCCAACTATTTGGTAACTTTATCTCTGCCCTTGTTCTTGCTTGACTCGGGAGCTTGGTTACGATCTACACAAGCATCCGTTAAAAACACATACCATACCAAATATTAGTATATTCCCTAATATTTATACTTTAATAATACTCAAAAGTACTATTATTTAGATTTCTATAATACTTTCATCCTATCTTATAATTCCAGGCTCAATAGTATCGATACCCCTACCATGGTATCGATACTTCTATACTATGGTATCGATACTTCTATACTATGGTATCGATACTCCCTTTCAGTATCAATACCATTTCTACATTCTGGAATCCATGGTATCGATACCCACACCAGTGTCGATACTAATTGCATTAGTATCGATATTGTTCATCTAATTTTCCCAAATTTAAGCCTATAGTATCGGTACTGTTCTTCCAGTACCGATACCGTTACCCATATTTTTCCATTTTCAGCCTGATTTTTACCCAAATTTGGTCAAATCCCCTTATTTTTACCTCCATCATTATTATTAAACTCTTCTTTACTTATCCCAGCTAACTTTCCTTCATTTAACTTCTTATAACATCTAAAATCTCCAAAGAACATCTACAACCAAGAATCATAACACTTTTTGTAACATGTTTTTAATCCCATCCAATGCTTCTAATCTCTTATTTACTTATTTGACAAGTCAAATATACTAGTAAACATCAATAAAAACTCATATTCTAACATATCATTCAAAAACCCATTTTCTTCAATCTCAAATATTTCATCCATCTCCTGGTTTTAATCTTATTTAACATTTCCTTAAGCTTACATATCACTTAAGGTTGTAAGAACAAACCATAATCGAAAGGAAAAATTAGTTAGATGAAGCTTAACTTTAGTTATGGAGGAGAACAAATGAATAGGGGAAAGAAGAAGAGAAGATAACTAAGGTATTATCACTTTCCCCTTTTCCCCTTACTTTAATACCCTAATTCAAAAATGAATTTTTAATTCATTTATCTTTAAAAGACCAAAATACCCCTTTCATTCTTCTATTCTTAGAAATTGGCCTTAACCAAAATTTCTAAATTATTTTCTTATACTTTATCATTTATTAAATTGTTCAAAAAAGTCCATTATTTCGTTCTTAACAAGGTCCCATAGCTTCTTATAGAAGTCCATGTTGAAACTGTTAAGCCTCGGGGATCTAGAACTTCCAGAAGAGGCGATATCTTCCCATAATTCTAACCTCGTTGTATGACACATGGAAATGATTCTCAAAGGATCTTCTTATGGATTTTGGATTGGTATAGACTTTTTCCCTTTCTCGAATTGAAGAGATGAGATTGCTCTTCTGCCTAAAGGTAGCAATTGCGTGAAAGAACTTTGTATTTTTGTCTTCATCTTTAAACCACTTTAGGCGAGACTTTTGTAGCAACCCTCTCTCGTCCCTTCTAATTCTTGACCAAAATGGATACTCTTAGCGATTGGATTTCCTTCCACACACTTTCCGGATTTGTGGAGGTCACGAGCTCATTTTTCAGCTTGTAGATCAACACTTCCTAGTCTTCTATGGAATAGTTTTCTTTTGCTTTGAATTCTTTACTCCATTGTTTTGAGATAGATTTAATCTCCCTAAAAAGCTTCCCAATCTATAAGCCCTGATTGGTTTCTACATGCTTTTTTACTCTCTCTGTAACACCTTATACCCAGTTACGAAGAATAACCCAGAAACTTGACTGTACATTAGATTCTGAACTTGTCAATCAAATTAAAAACCCTAAACATGCATACTATATGAAAGGATTTAAAATAAATCATACATCATGCAACACATGGTAGCAGATAGCAAATAATAAATTCGACGACATAAAACAATCGATGCATTATAAGATAAATGCAATTAACTAAACAAGGGTAAATTAGTTATTTCATACTGTCAAGTAATTCAAAATGGAAATGCTAATTTAGGTTTACCAATATTCATTATTAATCATTAATTAGTGACATGAAAATTTCCAGATTAATCAAAAACCAAAAAGAAGCCTAATTGAACATGTTTTTCTAAGGACTAAAACGTAAACAATTTAAAAGTCACATGGGAATAGAAAATGTGCAGTTGAAATTTTCATTATGTAATTTGATTTATTAAAGTGTGATAGAACATGTCTCATCAAATTCCGAGTTAAGGTCTAATATTAATTAGTAATTCAATTTCTGGACCAATTTAAACTTATATAAACTTCCTAGGATCAAACTAAGAGTTAGGGACACTTAGGACCTTTAATGATTACAATTTTATCATTTTTAATCAAGCAAAAAGTGAACAGATCGATCCTTTACAAAATAGTAGGTTTGTGATTGATCCATTGAGCAATGGATCTATCCTTTTTTGGGAAGGGATCGATCATATCCCTTATGGGATTGATCCTTTATCTGGAAAAGTGAAGAATTATCAAGAACATGCATAAATAAGCCATCAAGCTTTTACATAAGCAATATAGGGACTAGATACATGCTTGGAAACCCTCATATCACATCATACATGTCAAAATACACTTGTCGCATGATTTATAACACAAATCAAAGCATCATGCAAGGATCTAGCATCAAAAGTCAAATATTGCATAAAAGCTCACTTTAAGCACAAGTCACCTAGTCCAATTATGCATTTTGGGTCATTTCATGCATCCTATGAGTCTTACATATTTAGTACACTTAGTTTCACTTATCTAAGCACACAAAACACTTCTTTAAAGCATACATCGATATTTGGCAATCTTAACATTCAAACCGCATCTTCATATGAAATCAACATCCTCAAACAATGAAATCAACCTAATCAACATGCTTCATTACAAATATAAGAGTTCAATTAACATCCATATTTATTACAAATTCAGCAATTCAAATATCATCTAAGTCCCCAATGGTTCCCACATTGCCATTTTATTTAATATTGCCTTGCTCGATCACACTAGATGCTTGTCCCTTGCCTCCGACTCAGCTACTAATCCTCTAAAAAATATTAAACAACGAGTGTGAGTGACAAATGTTGTTTTCCTGTCAAATAAATTATCATTAATCTCAAGAAATAATATAGGTAGAATATTGAGAAGAATGGTCGATCTATAGGGACTTTTGAAATATCTGTTCTTTATTTGATTTGATTTTAATCAAGAAGCTTGTAAAAACAAATAATTAAAAAGAATGAGGATTTTGAAACAATTAATTAAATTAAAATTTAATAACTAAAGTAATAAAAATAAATTGTGGAAAAGAATGATTAATGAAAGATAGCATCCAACTTTGCTTTGCCTCAATCATGTCTTGATCACTGGAATAGATTTTACCTTAGATACTTGACGGTTACAATCAACAAGGTCCAACCCTTGTAACTTACTCTTCTCTCTGGTGAAATAATATTCCAAATTCAATCCTTAGAATACAACCCTTGTTCTGATTAACAACACATATTGATGTTAACACCTGTACCAGTTCAAGAATAGGAAAATCCTATGCTCGGATTATGTGTGCCAATGATAATTGAACCCGATATTGATTTCCCTTTGTGGACCACCATTAAGTTTGTTCTTAGGGAATTAAACTTGCTACAAGCCGATGCTCATCCCTAACTGTTGATTGTAACGTCGATCAAGACAATGTACACTTTTTGGATTGAAGATGTCAAGATGTTGAAGAAAGCCCGATTGTCTTTCTTGGTTTGCCAAAAATTCAAGAAAATAATCTAAGGAAATTATGTACCTTTTTTAATTCTCACAAAATTAGATTAAGTCACAGCTTCAACAATCAGCTTATTGAAAAATTAGCCAGGTATGATAGAATTCATGTTTGACATTAAAAGAAAAATAAATAAATTGAAAAAGAAAAGAACAAAGTTGTTCGAGAGTTGAGAGATATCATTTATGGCTTACCCTAGTATGGTATTTATAGGTTCTTAAAAAATCCTAAAATTACATAGAAATATCAAGATATAATTATTTTTTATACAAGAAAAACAACACCAAAAAGATAAATCCTAATAAATAGGAAATAATTCTAAATAATAATTCTTAAGAGATAGTTCTAAATGATAATTCCTAAAAACAATTCGAATTCAAATTTAAAGTTAATCATCTATCTTCAGGAATGCTGACTAGAACTTCTGGAAGACACCGATTAGATCTTCAAGAAGCTGTTGGGTTAGATGCATTCATGCCCAAGGTCATGCCCAAGGTCATGCCCATTAATCTAGCCTTGACTCCAGGAAATAAAAAGTATGCAGAATTACGTCATTTTAATGTCATTTCTAGAATCTAACGTCCTGAACAGAAAATGAATATGAAAAGCTCAAATCAACAACAAAAACTAAACAATGAAGAATAATTAAGAATAATATAACAACTATTTAAACTATGCATCAAATTCCCCCTCACTTTTTCAATGCTTGTCCTCAATCATTTCTCAACCAACACATCAAAATCACAAGTTGTCATCCTTTATCACGCAATAATTCAAACAAATCCAATCGAATCAAGACCATAACAAATATTAAAATCAAGAACAATTAAGAAAAAGCCATAACTAAAAGCAATTTTAAGTAAAGCATGACATTTCAATAGTTTGTTATTATCAATGACACAAAATTTAGTACCTCACCATGGTTCACTCATTCTGCTCAATGTGTTTAGGGTAAAAGAATCGCTCAAGTCGAAACTAATCAAAACATTACCATAAGCTTGTAACTAAATCTAATCTCCACTACTAAGTATTAACATGATGCAAGAATCAAGGGGTCTTTAAAAGGGTTGTAAGGGGCTAAGGTTCAAGTATGATAAAGGCTAAAAATTAGGTTTAAATCAAGACAAAAAGAAAATCGTTCCATATAGTAATTCAAAGGAAGTAAACTCTAGAAAAGAACTCAAACAATCAAGCTTTGTTCGCCTTTTTTTTCTACTCTCATTCTCTTCTTTTTTTGTAGATTCAATTTTTTTTCCGTTTCAACACTTTTTTATCTGCTCATTCGAATCGGCATTGCATTTTTTTGCACTGTTCGAATATGTTTTTTTTGCACTGTTCGAACAATGTATTTTCTAATTTTTCTTTTTTTCTTTGAAATCTTCTTTCTGTTTTTTTGGAACAATTTTATCTTTTTTCCTGAAAAAGATGACAAAAAGAAGGGGAAAACAAAATTGACTGGGTTTAGCAATGTGGTAAACAAAGAAAATGATATAAGGCTCAAAATTGACAAGCTAGGGAAAATAAACAAAAGGGTAGGCTATTTTTTTGGGAAGAGAAATAGTTAAATCCTAAGTGCCCCTATCATAATAAAGCATCATATTCAAGCATGTAGTCTCGAAAAGTATTACGTTGTAATTTCTAGAATGCTAAGAACTAGTTCGACACACTCAATGAAAGAGAGAGAGAAAGAAGGAAATCATATGCTAAACAGGCTCAAAACTCACATGAAAAGTTTAAATTTGTACTAAATCAAGCTTCAATTCAATTAACAAATGTATAGAAAGTCAAGTAATTTTTTTTATAGAGAATCAATTAATCATGCCAATTACTATTATGCATCCTAAATTCCAACAAATACAAGGTCACAATTCTCAAAGAAATAAGAGAATCAAAGTGAAATATCATATAGGCAACAAGAAATTTCAATAATAAAAATAAGAAGCGTTAATTTCAATCAATCGAATAAGTAAGAAAAAAAATTTGATGCAATTCTACCCCCTCACTTAAGCCATTTTGTCCCAAAATGTAAATGAAAGCACAATAGATGTGGTAGAAATACTCCTCGTTGTAATAACGGCCGCAACCACGTCGAGATGATCCCAGGAGAAGGTAGGAGATGATATCGGTGAGGTTGGTCTCGATGGAATTAAATTAACCATGCAATTCATGAATTTGAGCGTGCACGTCCGGCTGCGGTTTCTCTTCCGATGTCGGTTTTGTTGCAATCCTCTGAGAAATATACATGCATTGCATGATGTAATGGTGTCGGGAGGAACGATATGTGGTGCATCTAGAGTATCGTCGAGGAGTCCCATCGTATCCAAGCTCCTCACATCTAAAACATCCATCGAAAAAAGTGTAAGTAAACTATGATAAATCAAAATTCGATTGAAATAAGAGAGAGGTAAGGTGAGTGATGTAGGGTCTGAGAATGAGAGGGCGATTGGTTCATACCACATGCTCAAAAGCACGCTGGAACCAAAAGCCAAGATTTACCTTTATATCGATATGCGTACATCACAAAAAAATAATTCAACCTTACTTAAAGAGGACACAATGTCATTATGTCCGGAGTAGTTGTATACAAGAAACCGGTGTATGTAGCGGAGAGTCGGGTCATGAAAATGCCAGCCCTTGGTCGTTTTGGTATTAAAGGTATGCCCCGCTAAGCCAGTCAACACCTCATAAGCGATATTATTATTGAAGTCTTGCGGGATCTCAAGTAAAACAGTTAAATAAGTAAGATCCGTGACATCTGGCACGAATCCCATAGAATAATTAAATTCAGTCACAGACATCTGAAAGTTTTGTCGAAACAAATGAAATAAAATAACCGCGGGAGAATCGACACTAGCAACATTGTTCGGCAAAAATGTGAATATGGTATAAAACTCAAATACCTACTCATAAAAAGTACAACATTTAACCTCAGAATAAAGTGTCGAACCAATGGCGGATGCTATTGAAATGAATAAGCTCATCATCATTGAATTGCAAAGAGCGTTGCAATTCTTCCTCGATTGGAACCGCGTAAGTGCGACCACATCGATAGCTCTCGGCGTTCTCTACGTGATCAGTTGTATCATTTTCATGCATGGGAGGTTCGACCAAACTTGTCCTAAAGGATGGTGAAGACGGATACTGCCCAAAGTTTTGGCACGAAGGGGAAATATGCATTGCTTGTTGAGGTGGCAGTGCAACGGTCAGAAAATGGCTTCAAAATTGTCTGAAAACCATAAATGGGGTGGTACATTAATAAAGGCATGAGTTCAGAGTTTACCTTATTGTGTTCCTCAGGCGCTGCTGAGTGGACGACAATGAGTTATGTATTGTCAGGCATGGAATATAAGTATGAACCCGACGACATTGAGTAGAATGTAGATGAACCTGTTGATGAGCGACAATTCTGCCACGATCCAAATGGACCGACATAACCGTGAGGACAAACCACGTATTCGATCGAGAATGATGAGTTACCCAGAGTGACATGAATCGATACATCTAGGGGGGATGAAGATGAGTGAGGGTGATGCGCATGACAACCACCGCGACTAGTAGGAACGAAAGTGGATGCTGGTGGTTGTATCAAGGAATCAGAATCGCTCGGCAGTTGGACGAACGCTGGCGTCGCATGACGATGACAACCACCCACAAGCGTAGTTGGTGGCTACGATAGAGCATCCGTTTGGCTCCTCATTCTCACCATTGTCGCATAAGGAAGATGAAGATGAAGGGTGTGAATGATGGCGCAAAGGACGATAAAGTTGTCATCAATGGAGAGTCGATCGGAGCAGCGGTAGTGGCGCAAAGAAATCGGCTGGGCGATAGAGCTTTTCGGTGTTGTCATGAAACGTTGGGTGGTATAATTTGGGTAGGTCGAACGACTGGAGAGAAATTTAAGGTGAGTAATGAAAGAGTTATAATTTGGGTTTAATTGGGTTGTAAAAGGTTGAGCGTGTGGGACCCTCATTATTTTAAAATTCCAAAGCCAATTGGTTGAGGTGGATGACTGGTCTTTGGGGAGGAGAATATTGGGTTTATGGGGGAAATGAAGGGTGTCAGCGGGAATGAAACAAAAAGGGTTATGCTATTGTTCGCCGGCTCCCATGGCTTTCCTATCCTGCACCTATTAGTGAAAAGGTTCTCTTTCTCCCCTGCTGCTCGATGGATTCCACTGCTGAGAATGAATTTTACACCATGTTTGAACCCTCGACGACTTAACAACATGTTCTTCTAATTTAATCCCTTCAATCAACCCAATTGGAGCATTCTCATAATGTCTTTAATCTTTGACCGTTAACTTTAAATCATCCTCTCGAGTCATCTTCAATTTCCACCGTGCCATGAAGGAATACTTGAGTCACCGTGAAATGTCCAAGCCACTTCGATCTAAGCTTTCCTACAAAAAGTTTAAGTTTAGAATTAAATAACAAAACCTTTTACCCGATAATGAATTCTTTAAAAGAAATTCTACGATTGTGCAATTATTTTTTTTTCTTTATATATCTTGGCATTATCGTAGGCGTTTCTTTGAATTTCTTCAAGTTCTTGTATATCCAATTTTCATGTTTCACCGATCGCTTCCATCTCTATGTTACATTGTTTAACCGCCCAATATGCTCGATGTTCTAGTTCATTTGGTAAATGGCTTGATTTACCAAAAACAAGGCAATACACAGACATTTCAATGGGACCTTTGTAAGTGATTCGGTAGACCTACAGTGCATTGTCTAGCTTAAGACTCCAATCCTTTCGATTTTGCTTTACGATTTTCTCAAGAATTTCCTTGATTTCATAGTTCGATAATTCCACTTGCCCATTATTTTACGGATGGTAAGTTGTGGCAATTCTTTGAGTTACCCAAAATTTCTTCATAAGTGCGTCAATTACCTGGTTGATGAAATGAGTTCCTCGATCTCTTATTATTGCATGGGGGGGGGGGCAAACTTGGAGAAGATAAAAATTTTCAAGAAATTAATCATAGTTCTGTAATCATTATTTCGGGTAGCCTTAGCTTCAACCCATTTAGAAACATAATCAACAACAAGAATAATATATGTATTTTGAAATGAAGAAGTAAAGGGACCCATATAATTGATTCCTCACACATCAAAATTTCACAAATTTGGATCGGATTGAGAGTCATTTCATTTCTTCGGTTTAGATTACTTGCACGTTGACATTTTTAACATGTTTTACAGAACAAATAAGCATCACAAAAAATATTAGGACAAAAGAAACCACACTCTAAAATTGTATGGGCAGCCCGTTTTGGTCCAAAATGCCCACCACAAGAATAAGAATGACAAAAATTCAAGATCGAGTTTACCTCACTTTCAGTGATGCATTGTCGAATTACCTGATTAGAATAGTGCTTCCAAAGATAAGGATTGTCCCAAATGTAAAATTGGGATTCTCGCTTGATTTAATTAATTTCCGATCTAGGCAAATCTAATGGTAACTCACATGTAGCTAAATAATTTAACATATATGTGAACCAAAGGGTTACCTTTTGCGCCAACATCAGATTTTCTTCGAGAAATTCTTCTTCAATTGGTGGATCTGGAGTGAAGAGGGGAATACGACTCAAATGATCAGCTACAAATTCTCACATCCTTTTTTATCTTTAATCTCCAAATTAAATTCTTGGAGAGGTAAAATCCATCGAATAAGCCTTAGTTTCACTTCCTTTTGGCTCATCAAATATCACAAAGCTGCATGATAAGAGAAAAAATGATTTTAGTTCCCAACAAATACAATATAAATTTTTCTAAAGAAAAAATTATAGCAAATAATTATTTTTCAATTGTAGAATAATTTTTCTGTGATGCATCTAAAGTTCGAGACGCACAAGCTATGTCGTGCGACACTTTGTCGATTTTTATCCAAGAATCGCGCTAACGCTTGTATCCAATGTGTCACACATAAGATTGAAAGGATAATCCCAATTTGGTGGTTGTACAATCAGCACTGATATAAAATTTTCTTTCAAAATATCGAATGACTCATTGCATTGCGGATTAAAATAAAAAAAAACTTGATCTTTTTGCAACAAATTTCATAAAGGTTGTGTTATCTTTGAGAAGTCTTTGATAAAACTATGGTAAAAACCTGCATGACCAAGGAAAGAACGAATTTCCCTTATCATTTTTGGGTAAGGGAGTGAGCGTATATTGTCGATATTTGCTTTATCGACCGCAATTCCATTTGAAGAAACAATATGTCCTAGAATCAATCCTTTATCTACCATAAAATGACATTTTTCATAATTCAAAACAAAGATTAAATTCTAGGCATCGTTCAAGCACATTAGTTAAATTCAAAAGGCATTCATCAAAAGAATTATTATACACGGTGAAATCATCCATAAAGACTTCAATACCTTTTTCAATGTAATCTGAGAAAATGTCGAGCATGCATCTCTGGAATGTATTAGGTACATTACATAGTCCGAAAGGAATACAACGGTAAGTAAATGTGCCGAAGGGACAAGTGAATGTTGTCTTTTCTTGATCTTTTGGCGCTACTAGGATCTGAAAGAAACCATAAAATCCATCAAGACAACAATAATGAGTTTTACCAGCCAATCTTTCTATCATTTGATCTATAAATGGAATAGGAAAATGGTATTTCGAGTTAAAGAGTTCAAATTCCTGTAATCAATGCAGACTCGCCATTCCTTTTGTACTCGTGTCGAAACTAACTCACCTTCCGAATTATTAATTATCGTGACATCAATTTTCTTAGGAACCATATGGAGTGGACTTACCTAATAATTATATGAGATTGGATAAATTACATCTGCATCAAGAAGTTTCTGTTTTTTCATTTTCACAACTTCCATCATTAGTGGATTTAACCGGTGTTGTCCCTCTCGTGATGGTTTTGCTCCTTATTTGATCTTAATTTTATGCATACACGTCGAGGGCTAAATCCCTTAATACCGGAAATCGTCTATCCTATAGCCTCCTTATGCTCACGCAACATGGTTACCAAGTCTTTCTCCTGTTCTTTTGTCAATTTGTTTGAGATGACTAACAATAAAGTTTCATTTTCCCCAAAAATCTATACTTCAAGTGTTTTGGTAACTACTTTAATTTGATTTCGGTTGCCTGCAAAATAAAGGGTAAAAGTTTAAAATTTGATGGAATTAGACGTGGATCATAATAAACTGAAAAAACTTTTCAAATTCCCTGATTTCTTTGTCAAACTTATCCAATAACCTGCATAAATCTTCAACAAAGTTAGATTAAAAAAATCCATCAACGGCAGGCTCAATAACTTCAACAAAATTTAAACTAGTAACATTATCATAATATCACATTGCTTTGTATACATCAAATTTTGCGACCTTACCGTCAAATTCCATTTTAAGAATCCACTTCTTACATCAATTTTTGTGTGCATTGTACTAAGAAAAATTTGCCCAAGAAGAATTTCAGAAGAAGTATTTGTTCTATAGTTTTCCGTGTCAATGACATAGAAATATGCTAGAAATATAAGCTCATTTACCTTAACCAAGACATTCTTCAAAAGTCTTTTAAGATAAATCATCAATCGATCTGCTAATTGTATACTAACTCTCATATCTTTCAAAGTCTCAGTAGATAATAAATTATATATAGATAATGACATAACATTTATAGATGCTCCTAAATCACAAATGACATGTTTAATTCCAACCTTACCAATTTGACAAGGTATCGCAAACATACCTTAACTTTACTGAAAGCTTACGTCGAAAGGCGGTTGAAACATGCTCTCCCATATTCACCTTCTCGTGTCTAATAAGTTTTCTTTTGTGGTGCAAAGATCTTTGAGAAATCTAGCATAATTTGGAACTTTTCGGATAACATCAAGGAGAAGTATGTTGATTTCTACTTTCATGAAAATATTCAAAATTTCATTCTCCTAAGCTTTTTTATCTCTTTTTACTAACATGGAGGGTAAAAGATGTGGAACAACATAAGGAGATGGCACATAACCAAATTGATTGTCATCTTTCTTATTCTTCTAAGATCATGTGTTTATATTGTTATTTCCCTAGGAGTTTGTGTCAACTGTAATCTCATCTTTCTGGGATTCTGACTCATCTTCTATTTTCTAAGAATACGTGCCCACCTTCTCTGGGACTGGTGGTGCAATAATTGTTCAACGTTGGAGGGTGACAGTGCTTACATTTTTCCCGTGGTTTCGCCTCGGTTTGAGATGAAAATTTACCTTATGATTCTAGGCGCCCCATGGACTGAGCCATTTAACTAATCTGCTTGTCGATCTCTTCTAAATGTGCATCGGTACGATTCTGGAACTTCTCATAGGATATAGCCAATCACTCAACAATTGACTCAAGTAATGATTTATGTGGCTGATAAGGTTGTTGTGGAGGTAGTCTTGGTTAATAGGTTTGATTTGGTCTCTGATTCTGTACATAGATGAAGTTTGGATGATCTCTCCACCCCAAATTATATGTATTACCGTGAGGATTGTACAACTTCTGGGGAGGTCCCGAAAAATTCTCCACATTATAAACTTGTGCGCCAGCTTCTTACTGTAACATTGGGAAGCCGTCGGTTAGATGGTCTAACATCGTGCATATATTATGTATACTCTTATTGGTCTGATTTTTCATGTAACAAGGGAATTAACTACTTTAGTTAGTTTATCTAATTTGTTTTCAATTGAAACAATACTTATCTCTTGAGCCCATCGGATAGGTTCACTTGTAGAACCAAATTGTTAAGATTTGGCTGCCATCGTTGAAATCAATTTTCTTGTTGCATTTGGTGTCATGTTAACAAGAGCTCTTCCACTATCAACATCGACCATTTTCATCTTTAAGGGAAGCAATTCTTCATAGAAGTACTTGAGAAGCATTTTTTTTCAGATAGCCAGTGTTGCGGACAACTAGCACATATCTTTTTAAATTGCTTCCAGTAATCACAAAGCGATTATTCATCTTTTTGTCTGATTCCCAGGATTTTTCTTCTTAATTCACTTGCTTTTTATGCTTGGAAAAACTTGTCAAGAAAAATAGGAGTTAAATAAACCTATGTATTGACAGAATTCGAAGGTATGTAAAATAACTACTCTTTAGCTAAAACAGATAAAGAGAAAAAAAAGCTCGTAGTTTAATTTGGTATTTGTATACTCCCTACGGTTTCATTCTTGAAAAAATCATATGGAATTCTGTGAGATCCTTGTGCAAACTCTCACTGTGAAGCCCGTGGAAGGTAGGAAGAAGATGAATAAGTCTCGTTTTAAGCTAAAATGAAGTTTCTTCTTGAGAGAAGACGATGCAGAGAGGTTGTTGGACAGTAGGTGCTGCAGCCAACTCCTCGATGGTGCATTCGTCCATCGGGTGTACATTAGGTATGAAATTGACGTCGGGATGTCGGTTCTTCATGAGGTGAGATGATGGATGTTGCGACATTGGGCATGGAGGTTGACTATAATTCGATGTACTGTTGTCATCTTCTTTTCTTTTGAAGCATTTTTTCGTGAATTCTTATAGCTCGTGATTCGATTTTTTGGTCAAATTATTCTAGTATGCCTAGGTTCTGCTGGTAATAAATTAGAGAACAAACAAGACTAGTTACTATGCCAAAGTCCCTGGCAACGAAGATAATTTGACAAGCATTATTTCCTATCAAATAAATTATCCTCAATTTCAAGAAATAATATATGTAGTATAGCGAGAAGAAGGATAATTCCACAGGGACTCTGTAAATATATGTTATTAATTTGATTTGATTATATCCAAGAAACCTGTAAAAACAAATAATTAAAAAGAACGGGGTTTTGAAATAATCAATTAAATTAAAATTAAATAACTAAAGCAATAAAAATAAATTTTGGAAAATATGATTAATGAAAGATAGCTTCCATCTTTGCGTTGCCTCAATCCTATCTTGATCACTGAAATAGATTTTACCTTAGATACTTGTTGGTTATAGTCTACAAGGCCCAAACCTTGTAACTTACTCTTTTCTCTGGTGAACTAATATCTGAAGTCAATCCTTAGAATATAGTCCTTATTCAGATTAACAACACCTATTGATGTTAATGCCAATACCAGTTTAAGAATAAGAAAAGCTTGTGATCGGATTATGGTGTCTCAATGAGTATTTAACCTGATCTTGATTTCCCTTAGCACACCGCCACAAAGTTTGTTCTTAGGGAATTGAACTTGCTACAAACCAATTCTCCTCCCCAACTGTACATCGCAACGTCAATCAAGCCAATGTGCATTTCTTGGAATGAAGATGTTGAGATGTTGAAGAAAAGCTGACTGCCTTCCTTGGTTTGCCAAAAATTCAAGAAAATAATCTAAGGAAATTTACTTACCTTTTTTGACTCTCACAAGATTCGATTGAGTCGTAGCTTCAGCCTTCAGCTTATGGAAAAAATAGCCAAGCATAATAGAATTCATTCTTGACAATAAAAGAAAAATAAAGAAATTGAAAAGAAAATAAAGAAAAGAAAAGAAAGCTTTATTCAACTAAAGAAAACAAAGAACAAATAAGTTCTAGAGTTGAGATAAATCTTTTCTGACTTACCTAGTAGGGTATTTATAGCCTCCTAAAAATACCAAAAATACGTAGAAATATCAAGTTATAATTCTTGAATTATACAAGAAAAATAACTCCTAAAAGATAAATCCTAATAAATAGGAAATAATTCTAAATAATAACTCTTAAGAGAGAGTTCTAAATGATAATTCCTAAACAAATAAAAATAAATTCTAATTTGAGTTTAAAGCTAATCGTCTGTCTTAAGGAATGTTGACAAGACTTTCTGGAAGACATCGATTGGATCTTCTAGAAGTTACTGGGTCAGATGCTTTCATGCCCAAAGTTATGTCCACTAATCTAACCTTGACTCTAGAAAATAAAAAAGTATGTGGAATTGCGCTATTTTAATTTCGTTTCTAGAATCTAACGTCCATCACATAAAATGAATAGGAAAAGCCCAAATAAAAAAAACTAAACAACGAGGAGTAATTAAGGATAAAATGATGACTATTTAAACTACACATCAGTGATATGTAAGTCAAGTGAATAATTAACATTCTAAGAGTTGTTCAAGTCAAAGCTAAAGGAAAACTCCTATATACATTCACTTTTCACTTTTTTTTACCTCAACATTCAAGCCATCATGTCATAACTCAATGTTCACACAATGAACCATAATTGCAAACAAAATACAAATTATGCACATGATTTTCATCATCATATATCTTATAGCAAATCACATACACACATGCACAATTTCCTTTTTTGGCAATGTCACACACATTACACACAATGTTTCCATTTAAGATCAATGGCATTTTTCTCAAAACACAACTAACTCATTGGATAAATAGACTACACAAAGCTTTCTTTTATTTATGGACTCACATAGGTCCAAAGCCATGACTTTTTGTGTAAACTCAATGAACCAACCTTATACCGTAATCCTCTCGGAGCGTTGATGATACACGCTTGACTAGGCTCCAAGATAACTTCTTCAAACGTCCATGCAATGAAGCACATGGAGTCTTTCTTATTCTTTCTTTATTTTATTTCATTATATATTCACATAATTACTTTAATATATATATATATATATATATCATATATGTATACATGTTATATTTAAACCATCCATTAATCATTCATATGAAATTCATATAACTTAGTTATTAATATTGTTGCATAATGATATTTCACATCATTACTTAATTATTATTGATTTACATTGGTTTTACATTCATTTAATATGATTTCATTACATTCATAATATGGAAACATGTTATTTATTATTACTTCAGCTCATGACATGTTAATTAAGCTCCTAAGGCATATATATTAGCTCATTAGCATTGCATCCTTGTATACTTAGCTCATGGAATGCATTCATAGCTCACAAGCACTTATACATTCATGACAACATGCATTTTGATTCATTTCATCTCATTTCATCTCATTTCCTTCATTTTACCTTAGTTTGTTTATTTATGTAGGTACATCAAGGGAGGACACATCCTATGGTATATTGGGAGACTATATGGAAAACATGGCAGCTCACAATCAGCTCACAAAGATTTAAATAGCTCATGGAGACTTAAGAAGAGTTTAATTCAGCTGGAGGAGGTAGCATGTAACTGAACCTAGCTGGAGGAGTCATTTGAACCTAAGTTGTTGAAAGTGATGAAAATGTAGCTGAAAGTAGCTGAAGGTGATGCTAAATAACTTAGAAGGTCATGGCTAGAAAGCTTGATTACAACCAACCCTTTCTTATCTAACTAGCTCATTCCACTCACCTAAGCTTGGATGAGAGCTATGTCAAGCCTATGTTACTGCATACTTTAATCACATCATCACATGGCTGAGACCACACCACAAGGCCCATAGAACCCCATGTGTGTGTCGTGTGACTAACCTACCATGTGCCTTGCGTCTGGATGCATTTAGGTGCTTAAGTGAATGACTACATCATCATTCAGCATAGCACTCCCTCCACTTCAATTTGGCACCAAAATGAATAGCCAAGGCAACATTCAGCCAAGGAACACTCCTCTTCATCCTAGCCGAACCATTATATCATTCCATCATACATGTATTTAATTAATTATGCCTTTTAGATTAAAAAATGCATTGGTCGAATAGCTATATAATTAATGGCCTTGCTTCCTTTCATTTAGTATAAATAGGCTATCATATTTCACTTGTAAAACAACCCTTGGTTCATCAAATATACTTGTGAGAATTATTCTCTTTTTAATTAAAGACTTTATCGACTTATCAAGTGGTAACACTTGTGGCATCAAACCCTTATATTTTTCCTAGATACTTGTTGTTCATATCTCATTTATAGATAGTTGGTCTAAGTCCTTTTCTACTACCCCTTGAATAGATTTGTAAGGTTGGGTCTCTGCTCTTTATAGCATTGGTTCTTCCTTGGTCTATTCAAGATACAATTCATAAACTTATCCATTCTTTCATAGGTATTACCTTAGCCTAAATACTTAACCATCTTTTTCATTTACTATATTAATTCAAGCCTACCTTAAAAACCTTACATTTACTCACCTTAACCATTTTATTTTAAGCCATTCACTTGTTGCAGGTGCTTATTTTCTTCCTAGATCCTACAATCAAGTTGTCACCGTTTCAAAGTCCATTGAAGTGTGCCTCAACCTACATCAATTGCTTAATGCACCAATCTTTCCCCGTAAATATATAGAAAACCATAGAGTACTCTTTCCTAGGCATGCATTTCATATCCAAAGGTCCCATTAAGAACAAATAGCCATTTAATCCAAGTTCACAAAGAATGGTTACCAAATGATGCATAATTATACACATATACACTTTGAAACACTTATCGAAAATGGTTGTCATGATCAACTTTATATGGATAACAAGTTTCTCATTCAGCCATGGATACTGAAGTTTTCCCACTCATCCTCAATACATTCATATATATATATATATATATATATATATATATATATATTGCAAAATTGTTATATATATATATATATATTGCAAAATACAATTTTAAAACTACTATGCATCACTTGTAACACATATTCAATATAGATGCCAATATTCACATTTCATGTCACATTCCGTAGCAATCATATGCATCCATATAAGTTCCCTTATAAAAAAGTTTAAGTTAAGAGAATCACACTGAACTACACATTCTTTTTACTATTGAATATGTTCATCCTATAAGAATGAAAGTCACTCACCATTGTTGTCCACTAACCGAAATTACTTCAAAAAATGTAGCAAACGATCACCAAAACATGATGACCAATTTTCCTTAATTATCACAACATTAAACACCTTGGAAAGCAAAACAATACATTAAGAACTTATCCAAAATAGAGCAATATTTTCTCTTTCCAAAACAGAGTGAAAGAACTAATATTACTGAAAATGTTACCAAAACAACTCCCTAAGCCTCCAATCCAATTGACAATACTTCTCCTCAAAACGAGATGGTTAATAAAAAACTAATATCAACACCTAAACTCAACTAGAAACCTAAAAATGATAGCAATCAACATTAATTCTCGGATTTTTCAAGAAACGTCAAAATCAAGCTTGTTGTAAAGAATTCTATATCAAAATCAATTGCAATTGAAAAAAATTGATTTAGCAAGATAATAATATCATCATAAACCTCTAAATCATCACAATAAAACCTTGAAAATGATCAAGAAAAATAGCACATTAAATACCTCCAAAAATCAAGTTTATTTTACAAACTCCTCTTTAAAAGAATTGATTAATTAAAATCATTTAAAACATTGGATCATTAATCTTTGAAGCACAAAAGGAACCAAGGAAAATAGAACTATCTTGTTGGAAAAAGAAGATATAACACCCATAACCCGTATACATGAACCAATACGAGTTACAAATGTCACATCAAAAATTCAAAACATTTCTTTAATTAAACTGAGTAAATTTTTGTTTCATTCAAACATCATCAGTTTCATAACTTGAACAATTATTATAAAATAATTATTCAGAGAAACATTGTAATATAATATTTTTTGGTAACCAATTCAAAACCATTTTCAATCAGTGATAGACAGTTATGTTATGTTTCATAAAATAAATAAGATTGTCTAACACGTTTGATTTAATAGCCAAATTATTTTTTAAGTATAGTTTAATATGATAATAATTTATTCATAATATTAATTATATTTAATACTAATTGTATTAAGAAATTAAAGACAATTCATTCTCGTATACATGCCACCTAGAACTTTTAGAACATAGTAGGATGCCATCATTGTTACTTGTAAATATTTCCTTGGTGATTGATGCCAAGCTCAGCTCCTTACCCCATTTGTTCCCTTTTTATTATGCATGAAAATCATCGCACGCTAAGTATACACTTAGTTAGGCAATCATATGAATAATTAAATCAATGCAACAAATAAATTTAAATGAATAACCTTATTCAATGGAATATGATCACTTTACCTGTATTCCAACCATGTTACCATATATTAACATTATATAACCGGATATCAAGTTTCTTACTTATATACTTGTCATTTATCCCATAAGCTCATAAGCTTATTTGCATGTTTACCATTTATTAACCAATAAACTATAGCCCAAAATATAACTTTATGAGGACCCCAGTATAGGAGTCAAATATTGCACCGTAGTGTCGAGGTCGAGCCTTGCTCACCTAATAATGCACTATAGTGCTGAGGTCGGGCCTTGCCTACCTTATACACCATAGTGTTTTGTACCATGTGTCTTCGTTAGATACTCTGAGGCTTGCGTGCTACCTAATATTCAGATGCTAGACTCTATGGCATGCCATTAATACCACTGACCCTCAATAACATACTTGGACATATAGTCCATTTTTATTTGATCCATCCATGGCAAAGTATATATCAATATCATTTAACCTTTGGGTAGTTAATTCCCAAATAAAATTTATGATAAACATCATATGTAATACACAATGATCAATGCATTCTATATTCACTTTTGACATATTTAGAATATACCAATTACATGATAAATGTCATAAATACCATGACAATATAATTAAGGTAGACTTTTCGTAAGTCCTACCCAATGATGTATAAACATCCATGTATAATATTATGCATGAATTGCACTCATTTGGACATATATGCAAGTCAAAATATAGGCCTCACTAAGCTTTAACTTGATATTTTCCTTCTAATTAGGTTAAATCCCAAAATTGGTCATAATTTCATATCCTAGCAATTTACACTACCTTTAAAGAAATATTATTATGTATTAATATACACCTTTAACAATTATAGACCTTTAAAAATTATTCCGTTTATACAAATGGAAACTAGACTAAAATAAGAATCTTTCTATATAAGGCAATCCTTATATTTTAATTTGTATAATTTATGATAAATTTTCAAAGTTAACCGACAGAATATGTTATGAACAAAATCTGCTGCCCCTTTTTCTAACCTATCATCGGTTAAAAATTCATATCTTTTTGTATACACCTTGAAATCAATTTTAGTTCTAAAAAGAACTATACTGATATAATAATCCAATGGTATAAAAATCATCCTCTAATAATTATTTTAGAATTTATAGTGATTTTCTAAACTTACTGTCCACAACATAAATTCTAAGCAGATTTCACCATTTTGCATTTTCAACTTGTTCACTAATTCTATTATCTCACCAAATGCACATATATGCATTCATCACAAATAACATAACGTTTTAGGAGTCACTCCTTACCATAGTAACTCCGTCACCAGCTCATCGCAAGCCAATGTTTGTTCGATAACATAAGTACAAATTAAATTTGCACTCACCTGGTGTCCTTAGCTTGCAACGTTCCTTGGAATTTTCCATTTCATCATTAAGCTTCTCCTTAGCTTTGATATTTTTTGATCCTGATTTCAAGTAGACAATATAAATAAGCATCATTACCAAACATGTACAAATTCAAACCTAATATTATAATCTTACTAACATAGGCATACTTTTGGAAAAATAAATTCCTAATAAATTTTTTGATGCTTATTCGATACAATTCCCATGTCACAACATAAATGTTGACTTTATTACTTCTAATTGAAAACTCGTGTTCCTTTTATCCTAACTTCAAATAAAATTTTTAACTTAAGCTCTCAATCTTTCCATATTTTTTATTTAAACCTCAACTTTTACAAGCTTTCCAAAATAATCCAATTTCACATCCTAACTTCAATTTCAACACTCAAACATTAATTTCCAGCATAGTACATCAACTATTTAACACTTACACTACAATCCATAACTTTTTCAAAATTATTGATTTGGTCCCCCAGCTTTTCAAAAATTATAGAATGGTCCCTAAAATTTTTCTAAGGCTTGTTGAATACTTCCTACAATATTTCCAGCCCATACATAATTTTTCTCATCCTCTATAGTCAAGGACTAATGCTTTGTATGTTCAAGATTAGGGTTTTCATGATTTTACTCGATTTTGATTCGATTCAAGCATGAAATCAACTTCGATTCAACCTTATAAAATCTCTACAATCAAAACCCTAACTTAGTTTCATCAAAACACATATTTCTCCTAAGATTACGGTTAGGCCTAAACTTCATATGTTCATATGATCATATACAAGTGATTTTAATCATCAATCATGCTTGAAAATGATTCTATAACCTCAATAACATCAAAATCCTTAATCAATTTCATAAAACCTAATGTGAACATAAACCCTAGAATTTGGTATCTTTGAACACAAACCAAATTTGCAAACAATAATGGTACCAAAGGATAACATTTTTCGAATAGAATAATTTTCTATTTCACGACATGATCCAAAATCTAAAGGAAATTGCTCAAAAATGAAAAATAAAATTTCTCTTACCTTTGTATGAAGGAGCACGGAATGTTGGCTGAAAATGGCTAAGTTTTCATGAAATTTATAATGAATTTCATGTTAATTTAACCTTTATTTAAGCTTAAATGAATAAAATATTCATTTAATGAGAAATGTCAATTTTGCCATTAATGAAACTTGATATTTACAATAATACCAAGCCACATAAACTTTTTCATCTTCCAAATTCAAAGATGGAAAAAATATTTTTGCCCTTTACAACTTTGCCCATGCCATTTTCCAAAAATTTCAATCTTGTCAATTTTCATCCAACGGTCCAAATTGAACTTGGAAATAAATTCTCAAATCCAATGCTCATATTATTTCCCATCATTCTAACATGTGGAAATAATATTTCTAAGCTTAATTTATCATCCTTAAAATTTTCTCAAAATTTCTATTCAATCTGATTTCCGAATTTTTACCAGACTTCAACACTTTCTAGTTTTTAACACAATTTTCATATCAAAAATCTGATTTTAATAAAATCTCTCAAGAGTAAACTATCCATTTATGGAATAAAAATTCTTTTTGGGAAAATTACCACTTAGGTCCCTAAAATCTTCCCAATTTTCTACTTTAGCTACCAAACTTTCAAATTTTATATTTTGATCACTAACCAAAATTTTGGGGGTATCACAGAAGATGCAGAGATGAAGAAGATCAACAATGGAAACACTGAGAAGCAAAGGATAGAACGACAAAAAGAAAGGAAATGAGGCAATCTTGATTGGAAAGAAAAAAAATCAAGATGAAAGGAGTAAAAATCAACAAAAAATAAATAGAATGCGGAAACTTAGGCCATGGAAGGTCATTTGGGAGAATTCAGGAGAGAATTACAATATTGTTTGGATGAGAGAATGAAAAGAACGATTAATGAAATTAGGAATGAAAATGAGAAGGAATTTATGAGAATAAATATAGTTAGGAAAATAGAAAAAAAAATGAAATGATAATTACGCTTAGAGTTAGAAGGAAAATCCTACAACACAAGCCTTGGTAAAACTAGCTTCATAGATTTCTGATCTGAGATCCTATTATATTTTAGTCACTGAAATCAACATTTTTAATTTATTCAATTTAGTCACTTTAATAAGCATTTATTTTATTATTATAAAAAATCATATTTAATATTTCAAAAATTATTTAAACACTTAATATATATATATATATATATATATATATATATAATTTTTTTTAAAAAAATTTTATTTTTATCAAAAATCTTAGAAATGACCCGATTACCGACCCGAACTACTGACCCAAAATTTAGTATGTTACAACCTCCACATATTCATGATCATCATCACAGTAACTAAAAAACTTAAACAGTCTGATCCCTTTCTCTAAGCTGTCCTCCTTTGAGTAACTTTGGTTTATGATCATAAATGCTATTTGGAGTTGTACTTTAAATGATTTTTGGAAATATAGCTAGCACCTCATGAGATACTATGAAGCGGTCAAGCCTACATGTTGTACTAGATGTAGCACCTCTAAACTCGAATATGACGGATTTCAATTTAATTAGGTCAATTTTTTTTTAAAAATATTTATGTTCTAGTCGAATTTTATATTAAAATATTCAGATAGAAGTCAGATTTAGGATTAAAATTATCCTATATGACCCGACACAAACAGTAACCTAATTTTTTTTTTACTTTCCTTAATTCGGTGCTTTACTTTACTGCTTCGGGATCTGCATGCTATCTCCATCTTTACTTTACTGCTTTACTTTACTTTACTTTACTTTATTTCTTTACTTTCCCCAACTTTTCTTTAGTTTACTCCTCTGCTTTACTCTCCTTTAAAAGCAAAATAGTGTTTTCTTCGGTAAGTTATTTTTGATCTTTGAAAACAAAAATTGAAGTTTGTAGTGTTGGTTGGGTTAAATCGGGTCAGGTCAGATTTTTAGTAAATAAAAAATAAATTAGGTATGATCAGGTCGGGTCGAATTTTTAAATTATGTATCAGATTAGATTTGGGTCAGATGAAATTTTATTTCGGTTGGGTCGAGTCTCAGATGGAGGACCCTTATTCTCAAATCGGATCAAGTCTCATGTGAAGAGCCCCTTATTTACATGTCGGGTCGGATAGATAAAAACCTAACCCAACCACATCCCTACTCTAAACCATATGAAAGCACTGTCTGACAGCTAGATTGTTGACGTGAATAAAGTCAATAAAGACACAGACTGCTTGCTCATTTACTGCTCGTGTGTTTTTCCTCTTTCGATTTAACCTGGTTAACGTCCCACAATCACCAGCAGGGTTTAAGACAGAGGGAGGTCTACTAGATTGTTGACATGATGCAAACGCTATTTAAAAACCTGATACATTCCGTGCTTCAATAACATCTGATATTGTTTCAGAAAAAAACCCTTTTATCCCCCACATCGTTGGGTACGTATATGTTCAACAGACCGCACCATTTTTTTCACATAAAAGGTTCCAATTAGAGAAAATGAAATTGTTATGGATAATTTTGCCTTCAATTTTAAAGAACCCCTGGATCCACAATAGAGAACCACCGGATGCTCTAATAGATTGACAGAAGGTCAACATACCTGGATTTGAACCCTAAATTTTTCCGAAGAGCCTTGGCTTCTCCACTTAGATTCTTGTAGAAAAGCCACCCGAACTTTCTTCGCTAAAATTAAAGGTTTCACCACTCTAAGCTTCTCTGGACGACCGAGTCCTCTCACGTTCCAAGAAAAAACAACAAGAATTCATTAGTTAAAGAAAGTCACACACTTGAAACAACAAAACCACTAGCAATTCCCACTTTCAGACCACGTCCTATACTTCGAGTTCATGTATCCAATTGAGGACCAACTCTTTTGGATCTTCGAACTTTATACCCACCTTTCGCCCAATTTCAATAATTTATTCAGCTTCCTTCATGTTTCCTTCTATTGTTGATGACATTGGAGTCTCCTTCACGTTTTTTGATCTCTTACAATTTTTCGATTGCTTGGACGGACCCAACTGTACTCTTCTTTGATTGGTTTTTAGGTAGACTTTCCCTTTTGTCTACTTTCTAGAGCTTTTAGACCACTTTTTGGACTTTCCAGCCCACCTCTTAGACCCAGAGGCGTCCACTTGTTATTTGAATTGGGCTAAAATCGATATTTTTAATCCCTGGTTGGACCTAATGATCAGTTGGACTGGAGTCTAAATAACCTACTCCCTCGGTTGGCACCTCTTGAAGCCTAGAGCTGTTTGAAATTGATTGCTCCATGGAGCCCAAATCCTATTTAGCACTTTGAAACCCGTTTTCTTGCGGGACAAAAACTAGTGGTTCCACTCCAATTGTGATGGACACTTCGTGAAGACCCAACCCACGCAAACTGTATGAGATTATTTGAGATAAACATCCTTCAGACTCATGAATGACCCCTTTTGGATTTATTTGATAGGTACAATGCATGTCCTCTACTCTTGTAGCGTGAAAAATCCTTTGAACAGTAACCATAATTATGGTCATCGTTGCATGGACATAGAAATGAATCGTCATAACTGCCATCTTCCTAGTTATCAAACAGAGTTGAACCGTCTATGAAGATCCGATTATCGTTGTAATCATTCGTCTTGATTTTGATTTTGTGGATGGCCCCATTAACCAGAATAGATACTCTATCCGGGATATTGGAAAATTGTTTAACCTGCAACAATATCTTAGCCTGATCAAACTGAGACTTGTTTAGTGGTTCTTTATCTATTTTCCCCCATCTCCCAGTAATCTCCTAAAAAAAGTTTATCCTAAACAAGCATAGGGACATCTTCCAATAAAACCCAGACTTTATCTCTTCTTTTCCCTTCCTTCTAGTACCTCAAGTTCGTCGAACTAGTGCTTCAGCGTGTCTCCTCTTTTCTCCCAAAACTAAGCACGATTGGAAGTAGATTGAAACCTGATTATCACCAACAAACCGAACCATGGATACATAGTTGCTTCCAAACCATCAGACACCAACACCTCATGTATCATCTCAATGTTGTACATGTTTTTTATCTGGGCCACCATGCAACAATTCCTCCATTCTACATTATTTCGCGGAACAAATATATTATTGGGGGAATTGTAGTGCATTTGCATGTTGGTTGGTCTTCACTGTTTGATTTCTCACTTGCTCTTAACTGTTCCATTAACACTTCCTTGTATGACCTATTGTCTCTCACAACCCAAAAAAACCTTCTTGTTTCTCTTAACTGGCTTTTGACCTCCTGTTTGTGGGCTCACCAAGTTCATTGCGAGAAAAAATCTTATGGAGAAACCATCCATCATCCTTCCATTTGCTTTAGCTACAGTTCGATGAGTTTCATACAGGTTCTTAAACCTGATGCACGTGAATGTATTTGCATTTGCTCTTCGCCTTGTGTTGTTTGATGCGATATAAGCGTCTAACACTCTTCCAAACATCAGGAAAGATTCCCTAAGCGTCTGGTGATGGAATCACTTTCTAACATTATCCACGAAAACTGAAAACCCAAAACTCCGATAATAGTATCTGCTTGTGTTGAGCCTTCGCTTCCCCGCCTGTCCGCCATCTCGATGGATCTAAAAAATATTTGAGGCGAATCAAAACTAAACAGTCTAGTATCACGCCATTCAAAATTTAATCTGTTTAGTACCTAGATGATTAGTTTTTGTTTGTTTTAGTGCCTAAAATTTTAATTTTGTTCAAAATTTAACGTTAAATTTTGAACGAGATACCGAAATGAAATAAAAACTAATTTTTTAACGGCGTTGTACTAAAATGAAACAAAAATTGAACTTTAGATATGATTTTAAAAAATTGAAAGTTTAGATACTAAAATATATCAAAAATGATAGTTTATGCACTAAATGTGTAATTTGTCCTTTATATTTTCACTTGTTGTATGTTTGTAAAAGTTATACTGTCTCTTAAATTCTTTGATCAATCGATTGAACGTGACATTTTTTGTTTGATCAAACCCCCATATCAACTAAGGGGTATTTCAAAAATTAGTATTTCTAATAATTTATTTAAAAAAAATGTATTGTACCATCCTAAGTGAAAATTGTTTTAGAGAATTTTTCTATGAAATAGTGGGTAATTTTTTTTAAATAATGATGTAGGGAAAAAAAGTCAAATAATACTCGGCATGAATTATTTGCTTGAATAGGGTAAAATCTACAATAAAGAGGGAGTCACATGGTAGTCCATGCGTTTTCCCCGGTGTCATGGCAGTCCATGCATTTATGCCCTGTGTGCCTACTTTCCGCCTGTGATCTGGTGTCATGGCAGTCCATGCATTTCTGCCCTGTGTGCCTGCTTCCCGCCTGTGATCCCTGCATGCATTCTGCCCAACAACAATAATTGGACCCAATTTTTTTTGCCTATATATGGGTTATGGGAGGCTAACAGGGAAGATAAAAGAGTGAGGAGAAGAGAAGAGAAAAATAAGGAGAACTCAAAGCCGAACACAAGAATTTCGTGGAGAAAATAGGAAGAAAAAAGAAGTAATATTTGTAGTAATTGTAATTTTTTTGTTTTTATTTATTTAGTTACTTACTTAAATTATTTTTTAATTTTATAATTATTTTATTATTGTTAAAAAAACAATTTTTTTTTGTAGATTAATTAAAATTGCAGAATAAAATCAACTGCTTCATCTTGATGTGCAACATATTTCTAGCCATTTGAGATTGAAGGTGTTTTTATTAATTAATTTAATAAAATGTTATATTTTATTTGAGAACACAATCATTATTATTAAATGGTAAAAATTTGTTTTATTTTTAATTGATTAATTTCATGATTTAGTTAAATGTAGGAAGACCCACTGTGAGTCCTCCATAATCGAATCAATATTCCTATCAAACTATACAAGTTGATTGAATATAACTTTAAACAGGCTAGATTTTACCATGTTACTTTTGTTCGAGAGTTCAAGTTGGTCCCGGGTTTGATCAGTGCGTTGATTGAACATTGGAGACCAGAGACAAGTACGTTTCATTTTGTGTGTGAAGAATATACGATAACATTGGAGGATGTGGCAATGCAAATCGGGGTCCCAACAAATGGGATGCCAATAGTGCATAATAATAATTGCGAGGTGGATATTTTTTGTAATACGTTACCAGTAAAACCATATTGAAATGGTCGGCGTTTGAGGCTATCTTGGTTGGGAAATGAATTTTCGCTCAATGAGAATAGTATCGAGAAAGAAGTTTTATATGCAACTCGAGCATATATATTAGATTTGTTTGGGAGAGTTTTAATGTCAGATAAATATGGTAGTTTAGTTTACACTCAGTATCTCCTGTTTTTAAGCAATTTTCATAATACACGTTAATATAGTCGGGGATCGACGATATTTGCGTTCTTGTACCATGAGATGTGTAAGGCGTTAATAATCGTAAAAGATACTGTTACAACAGAAATCAATGGATTTCCGATGTTACTACAATCATGGACATGGCACAGACTTCTTTTTTATTATCGATTACTCGAACTGAGGTTGATTTTCCTCTTGCCGGAAGGAAATATTTCTATTTTGTTTTGATTTAAAATGTTAATTTAGAATTTTATTAAATATTTTGATTAAAAATAATTAATGAATATTTTTAATTGATTTACAGATGGAGGCATAAAATAGAAAGAACGAGGTTGGTGCATAATAATATTAAAGAGTTTAGGTTAAATATCGACTTTAAAAGTAATATATATATATATATATAATTTGATTAATTGAATTTTATTATTATTATTATTATATTAAGCTACCTTAGGTTATGCTTACCTTAAATTTTAAAAATTTTAGATAATCTATTTTTACATTTATTTTACATTTTATTTGGAGGTCCTACGTAGGTGATAAAATTACTTCGTGTGAGTCGAGCAGTTTGGGATGGTTGTCAATATAGGTGCACTGTTACACCATAGATCCATTTTTCTTTTGTCGAGTACCAACCTTCAGATAGAGTGTTTAGGCAGTTTGGCTTCCACCAACCTATTACGAAACCTCCGCACGATCATAGCAAGCTCCAAAAATTGAATGCAAAGGGTGAGCATGAAAAGAATTGGGCTGAGTATCATATAAACTTCATTGTGATATGGAATGACAGAGAGTCGTTATTGCCAGGTCTTACTCCCATTCAAGATGATGAATTTGATTTAGAATTTGGCTTAACTTAACTATTTTTTGGATAATGGAAAGTTATATTTGACAATGCAAAGTGAAAGGTGACAATTTCAAAAACTAAAGAAAACATATGGTAAATCTAAAAAATATTTTTTTTACCGAGTGGGAGAGGGATTTAATCCCACCATGAAGTAGAAGCAACACATATCGATGATAGCTTAGTACAACCGGTTGATGATTCTGATGTTCCAACATATGTACTTGATCGCTTGTGAATGTATATGCTAAGACAAGAAAATCTGTGCAAGTGTACACAATCGATGCAAGTAATATAGTAGTAAGTAGAGTTATCGTCTCCTCAGGGATTGGTGGTAGTTATTGATATTTTTCTATAGCTAGAACTAGGTATCACAAACTAGTCCTCAAATTCTTATCTAAACAAAACAAATAAGACTAAAGAAAATAAACGAATGGGAAAGTTTTGTCTAGGCAAGAAATATTGTGAAGTATGGTGTGCAGAAAAGTATAGTCGAGGCAAGGAAAAATTGCAAAAGTAAACGTATCAAAATTATTAAAGCAATTAAAAGTGTTGAGTTTAATATATTCAGAGAAACCTCACACAGGCAAACTTCTTTACAGAGCACTTAGGTTGGTTTTATTAAGATAAAAAAATATACTATGTCTAGAATGAATTGGTGTACTATACTTAATTTTCCCGATAGGATTATTGTAGTATTCAAGAACAGTTGCTACAACAATACTACTCGGTGTGAACTACAACCCGTGGTTTGTCAAATTGTTGTTGCGGAAATACCCCTCAGCGTTAACTGCATTCGTTTCCTATCCTACTCAAGTAACTACCCCTTTTAGTCGAATGAAACCCTCTCCTTATCTCTAAGGTGGATTAAAACCTCACAATTATGTATCAGTCCCATTATTCATATATATCTTCCCTAACTCTCTCGATATTAGGCAATTATTCATAGAAGAATGACAATATCTCGAAAGCTCTTACAAAGTCTAAGAATGTCTTGTCTAGGCATCAGACAATCTCTCAAAAGCTCTTACAGTGTCAAGGAAAAATATTAAAATGATGAACAAAACAATATTAAGCATAAACAAACTTCTTCATTCAAAAACATCCAAAATGTTTCATCAAAACCATAACTAACACCAAGTAAAGCAGTTCATGGTGTGGCAAATATCATCCAAGAGTTAAACTTTAAGTACAAGCTATTTTAAGTGAATCAAAAACTAAGAAAAAAAAGGAAGAAACTCTCCCAAACAGAGCTCTTTCGTGACATTCTGACCACCACCACACTTGCTCCAGTGGCCAGCCTTTCTCGAGGACCTAGCCGCTGCTCCGATGAATTCCGGCTATAGAGGGCACCAAAGACAGTCAAATGGGGTAACGGTGGAAAATAAGGTGTTGCACCTGCTAACTCCACGCCTAAGGTAAATCCTCTCCTTGTTTCCCCTCCCTGGGAGGCTATAATGAGGTATTTATAATGGGAATTTCTAGGGTTTTGTGTTCTTGGAAATTCCCTAAATACCCTCATTGACTTGCCCATGTTACAAATGTAAAGGCGGTTGGAAGTGGTCAATTTCTTGAAGGGCGTGATTACACATGAGAATGAAGCTGGGCAAATGACGTCAGCAATTGTTGAGCCACGTCAGATCTACAAGATAAATCTGTTCCTCACTATCGTTTTCCTATGTTCCTATAACCCTTAGAAATAGTTGTTGTCTCGGTATATAAATTCTTCCTTCGTTATTTCCTGCATCAACATAGCCAACAAAGAACCTTCCCCCTCAGTAGTATCAGTTAAGCCAAATAAATCTTACCAAGGAAAAACTTATCCACCACATGCAAATATGACCTAAATGCAACTAAAATGCTATGACAACAGTTTTTAGACGCACAATAACTTAAGTAAAAAGATAGAAAACATAGTCTTTTTAAGGAGTTCTCACACCCCCAAACTTAAGATTTTTCTTGTCCTCAAGAAATGGATAATAAGTATTAGAAAAATAAATTGCCATGGAAAAGTAAACAAGTTAGGACATTCATATGGTTTAAAATTTCAGCCCTCAACAAAAAGTTTAGCCTCAACATGGTAGACTGTACGAGAAATCAATTTCCTTTCCTAAGTTAAGACTCTTTGTAAGTGTGTGCGCGTGATTGTATAGCAGTCTATGCCTTAACGTGGTTAGAAAATTCCTAAGCAATCACTTTTGTTTTGCTAAGGTATCAAATTATTTATTAAGCCTAGTTTTATTCCTATTTATTAAGCCTAGCCTTACATCATCAGGCATCATTAATTTTTTACAACACTATCCTAATAAAACTCATGCCACGACAAAAAATATTTCAACCAATTATTCTCATAAAAAACTAAAACAAAGTACGGAGTACAATACCTCCCCCAAACTCAAAGGATGCAATATCCTCAATGCATGATAACGAACGCAAATGCAAATGAAAATTACTCTAAAATGCTAATGCAATTGAAAGAAAGATAACCTCATTGTGGTGGAGATGCTTGATTGGACGCGTAGGTTCTACGTTATTTGAGAGGAGGGGGTTGTTGGATCCAATATCTCTTGAAGGAAGAAAAGAGGTAGATATCTTAGTAATATAACCAGCTGTTCTCTTGATGCGATGCTTCGTGCTCGGGACACTAGCTGGTGATGGCATCTCCTCGGCGTGGGTGGGCTCTACAGGGGTGTCTTGAGACTGGTTTGCTTCAGGGTCACAAATTGGTATACTATGGAGATCATGACTGTTCAGATACTTGTTCGGTTGTGGGATGGTCAGGGACCTGAATGAAATCATCATCATCAAAGAATTATGGCGGGATTTATTGGGTGTTCTCAGACGAAGAGGAGGAGGAGCTGAGATATTCGTTTGCCTTGCCGTGGCCTGCTTCGTGTCCAGGAGAGACATGTGTGGCAAGAGGAGGGACATCCACTGGGAACTCGGGTAGAACATTTTGTGCCGAGGCATGAAATGTACTATTGCATGAAGGTGTTGTGTGTTTCAGGATTTCATTCAGAAAAGGTGGAAAGTCCTCATTGGTAATCGGGAGTAGCTCCTTGAAGAAAGCATTCAGTTGTGCATATCGTTCCTTGACATAGATGAAGAAAGTCTACATGTGATCTTCTAGACGCTCTAACTACTCTCGTATCTCTCTTGTAGATGTGGCCATGGCTTCCATTCTTGCGGCGGCAACTGATTTTTCTCCTCGCTCTAAGCCCTCATGTGGAGCATTATCATCGAAGCTTATAAGTTTGGGCACATTCTTTTTGGTGACACCTTCATTCGACTTCATAAAGTCCTCGAATGACTCTTCAGGGACTTTTTTCTTCCTACACAAAGCAGTTATCAAGTTAGGAAAAAGAAGGTTACCTCGGTTTCTCTTCGTACAGTCCTAAATCTGCTCAAAAATTATCGCGTCGACATCAATCGAGTGACCATAGATGATCGAGTGCAACAACATCAAACGTCTCTCCAATACTGTCGTATTGTGGGAAGTAGACATTATCTTGCCTTTCAAAGAAAGATTCCATAGCTTTGTAACTGGCTTAAGGGCTCGGTGATCCACACGCTTACGGGTAGGCATATTCCCTTCAAACTTTGCCCATCCAAAACACAGATCTTTCAGTACACCATCATATGTTTCTTAATCAGCTTAGGTAAGGAATTTTTTATGTTGATCCTCCACCTTGCCTAGCTTGAATTAACAATTTAGGGTTGAGGGAGAGAACCAGATGGATTTCCCTCTCACATACACAGTGTGATGGGATGGGTCCCCCAAGTGAGCATAAAACTCTCAGAACATTACCGGTGTCATTGCCTTTGGATACCTGGAAAATTTTCTCCCATTTATGGTTCCGTACTATGTCCATTACCTCCGTTCCAAAGGGTTCTTCGCCAGCCTCCGGGAAGATAAGGTCGTCTTCCAAATAAACTTATTGTTTTTGTAGGGTTTTGTAGTTCACCTTAGCCTTGGCAGTTTTGAAACGCTCAAATCTTAAAGCCGCGGCAGAGGATGTAGACGCACCTAGATTTTTCTTAGATTTGGCCATGGTGTTTGCTGTGACAACTTTTAGGGAGGTTCTTAGGATTATCACGGTGGAAAAAGGTGCAAAAGTAAAGGAAATAAAGGTGGAAGAAAAGTTGAAAGAAAAACAAAGAAACAAGGAGGAGAAAGATAAAACAGGTGGTTTTGAAGAAAAATAATGGGTAATGGGTGGTTTCTTGGGGGTAAAATGGTAAAAATGGAAAGAAAAATGAGATATGGTATTAATTATGAGATATTTGATTTGAATTAAAGAATGAATAAAATAAAGGGAATATATTTATTTCTCTTTAAAAGTGTTGCCAAAACTAATTAGATTAGGGTTTCTCTCTCTCCCATACATAAGTTTCCTCCTTACGTTACCATGTGTACCCTAAATACAAAAAAAAAAAGAATAAAATAAAAATAATTAACTTATACAGAATAAAAAAATTAGATTATTTATGTACAGAATGCAAATTTTAGTTCCCTAGGCAACCAAATTTGTTCAGGAAATAAGGGCAAACTCTTTGGCATCATGAGGTAACGATGCTTGTTTATCAAGCAAGGCGGGTGCTCCATTGTATGCCTTCATTCGTTGACCATTCAACTTAAAGGTTGACCCATCATCTAAGTTCTTAATTTCTATTGCTCCATTGCTATGGGATTGATGTATGATGAACGGTTCTGACCATCTAGATTTCAACTTGCCTGGGAATAGTTTGAGTCTTGAATTGTAGAGGAATACTTGTTGTCTAGGAAAAAATTGCCTTAGCAAAATTTTTTTGTCATGTCATCTTTTCGTTTTTTCATTGTAGAGGCTGGTATTTTCATATGCTTGAGCTCTAAATTCATCCATTTCATTTAGCTCCAACAATCTTCTTTCTCCAGCGAGCTGCGCGTCTATATTGAGTTTCTTGATGGCCCAAAATACTTTGTGTTCCAATTCCACGGGAAAATGGCACGCCTTGCCATATACTAGCTTGAATTATGACATTCTAAGTGGTTCATCAAGCTTTGGTGACTAGTCCTTGCATTTGGGGTTGACCACTTTCTCTATAATATATTTAATCTCGCGATTAGAAACCTCAGTTTTCCTATTAGTTTGTGAATGGTATGTTGTAGAAATTATGTGACGCACTCTGTATCTTTTCAGTGCATTGGCAATTAATTTGTTGTTGAAGTGAGTACCTTCATCACTGATAATTGCTCGTGGTATTCCAAAACATGTGAATATATTCTTGTGTAGGAATTTCAACACAGTCTTGGAATCATTACGAGGAATGGCCTTGACTTCAACCCTTTTGGAAACGTAGTCTACCACCAAGAGTATGATGAGGGGAAATGTCCCATAAAATTGATCCCCATACATCAAAGAGCTCAACTTCCAGAATGTTTTTCCATGGCATCTCATTTCTCTTCGATATGATCCCAGTTTGTTGACAACGATCACATGACTTATAGAATTCATGTGCATCCTTGAATAATGCGGGCCATTAGAATCCATATTAAAGGACCTTTGCCATAGTCCAAATCCCACCAAAGTTCCCTCCACATGAGGATAAATGGAAATGAAATAAAATCTTCTTATGTTCTTCTTCAGGGACGCACCTGCGGATTATTTGGTTTCCATATTGCTTGAATAGAATGGTTCATCCCAGTAATAGTGGAATACATCATGTCTAAATTTTTTTTCTATCCTAGCTAGAAAAATCTAGAGGCATAACACCACTAACAAGAAAGTTAACTATGTCAGTGTACTACGGCACAACCGTGGAAAATAAAATTTTCTCGTCAGGGAAATCCTCCTTAATATCCTTCATGTCATGACAAATGTTTTTGTTCTCTAGCCTAGACAAGTGATTTTCTGCTTGGTTTTCAGTACCCTTTTTATCATTTACCTCTAAATTGAATTATGAAAATAATAATATCCATCTAATAAGCCTATGCTTTGCGTCTTTTTTTATTAACTAAGTACTTAATGGCAGAGTGATCAGTATGTACGATAATCTTAGTTCCTATAAGATATGGCCTAAACTTATCAAAACCAAATACTACTGTAAGCAATTCTTTTTCAATGGTGGTATAATTAAGTTGTGCATCATTAAGGGTACGACTAACATATGACATGGAAAATTTTACCTTTTCTTTTCCCTAACACTGCCCCTACTGTATAGTCACTTGCATCACACATCAGCTCAAAAGGTCCATCCCAGTCAGGGGGTGCAATAATTGGTGCCGAAGTGAGTTTCTTTTTTAGATTAGTAAATGCATTGATGCATTCCTTGGTGAACATGAACGATTGATTTTGTTGAAGTAACAAGCATAGAGGCTTCAAAATCTTTGTAAAATCTTTAATGAACCGCCTATAGAATCCTGTATGCCCTAGGAAACTTTGTATGCCCTTTACAGTGATGGGTGTAGGTAAATTCTTGATTACATCCACTTTGGCTTTGTCAAGTTTGATGCCTTGGCGAGAAATTTTGTGTCACAACGTAATTCCTTCGGTCACAATAAAATGACATTTTCCCTAGTTTAGTAAAAGGTTGGACTCCTCGCATCGCTTCAGTAGTTTAGATAAATTATTAAGGCATCGATCGAAGTTGTCGCCAGAGACGGATAAGTCATCCATAAATATTTCCATGAAGTCTTCAACCATATCTGAAAAGTGGTTATCATACACATCTAAAAAGTTTTCGGAGATTACATAGTCTGAACGACATTCATCTAAACGCATAGGTACCATACGGGCAGGTGAAAGTGGTATTCTCCTGATTTTTCAGTGTTATGGCGATCTGATTGTATCCAAAATATCCATCAATGAAATAGTAAAATGCCTTATCTGCTAACCTTTCAAGCATTTGATCAATGAAAGGGAGGGGAAAGTGGTCTTTATTTGTTGCCTTATTGAGCTTCATGTAATCCATACATATCCACTAGCTTGTGACTGTTCTTGTAGTTAAAAGCTCATCATTGTCATTCCAAACCATAGTCACGCCACCCTTTTTTGGCACGCATTGCACCGGACTGACCCATGACCCATCGGATATTGGATAAATCACTCTAGCATCCAACCATTTTATGATTTCCTTCATCACCACTTTTTTCATTATCGGGTTATGTCTTATTTGTGGTTCTAAAAAATTGGTATGACTGTCTTCTAATTGTATCTTGTGCATGCATATTGTAGGGTTGATTCCTTTTAAATCTACCATGGTCTAACCGAGAGCTTTTATATGATGTGACAAAATATTCAACAAACTCCTCTTGTTCGAGGGTTATAGCGGAAATTATAACCGATAAGTTTCATCACTACCTAAATAAATGTATTTCAAATGTGATGACAATGGTTTAAGTTCTAAGGTAAGTGCATGTTATAATGAAGGTATTTGAGGAATAAATTCATTTAAATCAAGGGGTTCGAATTTCATACCTAGTCTATCTTGAAGTAAACTAGATTGTTCTTCTTCCAATGACTCTTCCTCAAACTCTGGACGTGTTATGCTGTCAGTATATCTTTCATATATTTCAGTTGAGAAACTATAACCTAGGCAAATATTTTTGTTTGCTTTATTTAGAAATTTTTTACCGTGGAAACAAGTGTTGTGTTCCTCAGATTGTAAAACATCGTCTTGGCTAACAATGTTACAGTCTTCCTTCCGGATAATTTTATCATGGAAAAATTTATTATACTTGTTAAGATGCAAAAATTCGCCTCAACTAGAATTTTATGTTCCAGCTTCCTCCAATCAGTCAACATCTTTAATGTAATGGCATTCTTCAGAATCATCAACGCATTTAAGAGTGTTGAAGACATTGATTGTGACACTTTGATCAGCCACCCTTATTATGAACTCTCCCTTATCACAGTATATTAGAATACACCCTGTAGCTAATAATGGGCATCCAAGGATAATAAGGGCTTTTTCATCAGCTTCACAGTCTAAAATGAGGAAATCAGCTGGAAAGACAAATTTATCCACTTTAACAATTACATCTTCAATTATGCCCTCAAGACGAACATGTGATCGATCAACTAGTTGTAAAATCATAGTGGTTGGTCGAGCATTACTCATTCCAAGTTTAAAAACGATGGACATCAGTTTTACGCTTGACCCCAAGTCACAAAGAGCTCTTCCAACATATCTATCACTGATGGAACATGGTATAACAAAGCTGCCAAGATCTTTTTGCTTTGGCGAAAGTTTACTCATTGTCGAACAATATTCTGTTGCCATGGTAATAGTTTTTATTCATTCCACCTTTCTCTTCTTTGTGAGAACGTCTTTAAGAAATTTGGCATAAAAAGGCATCTGCTCAATGGTTTCAAGTAACAGAACATTGATATGCCGCTGATCAAGACATCAACAAACTTTCTGAACTGATTTTTGTCATTATGTTTCTTCAATCACTTAGGAAAAGGTGGTGGAGGTCTAACTTCATCCGCTACAGGTGGTGAAGCACCTTTTTCCTTGGTAAATAAATTTTCACCATTAGTGTACTAACTTATCGAACCCTCATTTCTTTCATTCTCCTTTGCTAGTTCTGCGTGTTCAAGAATCTCAGATTGATTTTCAAGTTCTTTGTGTATAGTGCCTTGGCTAAAATTTTCTAGTTGCTCTCCCCCAAAATTATCCTCAAGATTAATTTGAGTACCACTCATCAATGTGAGCACACTGCATTTCTCATTTCCTTGATACATAGTGACCTGAGTGTCGTTAGGGAGACTTTCTTGTGGGCGTAAATGTAATGCTGTGGCAATTTGTCCTACTTGATTCTCCAATGCCCTCAACAATGAGCTATGGCTTTGTAATATACATGTTTGGCTTTGCAACAGATTTCCTTGATTCTTTATTGTTGATGAGTGTTCGTGTATCAATGTTTTTGTTGAAGCCATGAAATCCTTTGTTAAGGACATAAATTCCTGCAACGAAGCTTTAAGAGTGTTAAAATTTGAAGAAGATACATTACTTTTATTATTACCTTGCCATGGCTTCTGTTGATGTTACGAACTTAAGTGTTCAAAAACGTTTTACTGTGGCCTGCTAAAATTCTGCATAATTATTATTGTTATTCCCTTGATTACCCCACGAAAAATTTGGATATTATAGCAATTCAGGATTGTATATGTTGGAATAGGGGTCGTTGTTGTTGCTTCTATTAAAGTTGCCCAAGAAATTAATAGACTCCTACTTTTCTGGGCATTCATTCTCATGATGATTTCCTTGGCATAGAAGGCATGCTAAGTTAGTTACCTTGACTGTCTGGACCATCGGCGCACCCCATGGCGCAGCGGAAATAAAACTCGACGGTCTCACCAACGATCCAAGTACGAAAAAATGAAGTCGGGATGAAGGGATGCGAATACTTACAGTGGGTTCCTTGAAAAATAGCAAGGACAACAGTGAATACTGGTGGTGTAGATCGGTTCGAATCGTAAGCCTCCACGAAATCACATCTCGGCCTCTACTCAGTTCACCCAATTGAGAGCAATATTTTACTTCTCCAAAATAGTTTTGAGAGAAAAACGGCTGAAGGTTTTGTGTGTGTGTTCTAAAATGGTTTCTAGACCTAACACACCCTTTTATAGCCAAGTTACCCTAATCCTATTAGGGTTTTATTATTTCAAATTAATTAAATCTATATTTAATTAATTAGAATTTAATAATCCTTTTATATCCAAGTTACCCTAATCATATTAGGGATTTTATTATTTCAAATTAATTAAATCTATATTTAATTAATTAAAATTAAATATTCAAGATTATTAAAACATATATTTAATTAACTCTAGATATATATTTTAGTAACGTACAAAAAATTGTATATCTTTGCTCGTTTCAATCCTAGGGTGTGAACTTGTAGGTTCTTGTAATTTTAGCAATAATTATTATAACAATTCTAATATTACATACAATGAGTGACATCTAGCAATATATCATTGTCATATAAGTTACAAGAAAATATGATTCAACATATCATCTTGGTGATTAACTCTTTTATGTATTACATCCTTATGTCCTTTATATCTAGAATAGGCACAAGTCTTGGAATAGTCACACTTGTATAGCCCATCTATTGTTTCTTGATATCTAGAGTATACTGTAATTAACGAATAGTTTATGATATCTCATATCAACTTATTCGAGCATGGTCATGAATTTCTAGTCTTACTCAATCAAGTGGCATGTGATATATTTCCTATTATGTAGGAACGAAAAATCCTATCTTAATCATACACATCCACTACATATATTGAGATATATTCAATAACAGTCTTTATAGAGCAACCAGTTACAGAGCTTGTTTAGCTGCATCAAAATATACAACAATATATGTTGAGATAGTATTGATCTTAAGTCTGAGGATCATACATATAGTCATCACCATGAGCAATGTTATGACTGTCACATAATAATCCAAGACATATGCTCATGGTCGGTCAATCCAATACATTGTTCTCTAACAACATAATCATGTATCAATTCTGACATCTCTATGTCAATGATAACACTTTGTCATCAATCAATAACATGTTAGTCTTAAGCGTATTATTATTGACCATGCCCATAATAATACTTTACTAGGGATCTTTTAATAATAACAATTATGTCATTATATGGACTTTATTATCTTCTAGTTTATGTTAAACACATATATATAAATGAAAATAGTAGCGACAATGCCTTTTTTCAATAAAATCGGTAAATAAAAGTATTATTACAATCATCATATGATGAGTCTTTGGGTATACTCCAACAATCTCCCACTAGCACTAAGACCAATCACTCATATATCTAGTACCGAGTGACTCAGTGTTACGATCATGCCTCTGCTGTGTAAGAGGTTTCGTCAAGGGATCAACAATGTTGTCATCCGTGTGTACTCTACATATTTCCACATCTCCTCGATCAATGATCTCTCGAACGAGATGAAAGCACCTAAGAATATGTTTGGTTCACTGATGAGATCTGGGTTCCTTTGCTTGTGCAATGGCTCCATTATTGTCACAACGGAGTTCTACAACATCTGGTATACTGGGAACAACCCCTAATTCCGATATGAACTTCTTGATCCAAACAACCTCTTTTGCTGCTTCACTGGCTGCAATGTATTCAACCTCTATTGTAGAATCAATTACTATGTTTTGCTTTGAACTTTTTCTTCTCACAACACCTCCATTAAGTTAAAACACAAAACCCGATTGTGATCGTGAGTCATCCTTGTCAGTTTGGAAGCTGTCATTAATATAACCTTTTATGCTAAGCTCTTCCTCCCCTCCATAGACAAGAAATTTATCCTTAGTTCTTCTTAAGGATATTTTTAACCGCAACCCAGTGATTTTCACCAGGGTTTGTTTGATACCAAATCGTCATGCTTATACGATACATCTGGTCGAGTACATATCATGGCATACATTATAAAACAAATAGCCGAAGCATATGGAATCTTGTTCATCCGTTCTCTTTCTAGTGGAGTTGAAGGACACATTTCCTTAGAAAGAGAAATGCCATGTCTCATAGGCAAAAATCCTTTCTTAGATTCTTCCATACCGAACCTTTTCAGCACTTTGTCTATATATGTGCTTTGACTCAGATATAGATGTCGTCTTGATCTATCTCTATAGATCTTAACTCCTAAGATATACACTGCCTCACCCAAATCTTTCATAGAAAAACAACTACTTAACCAAGTCTTAACAGGCTGTAAAGTAGGTATATCATTTCCTATGATGAGTATGTCATCTACATACAAGATTAGGAAAGAAAAAATGATCCCACTAGCCTTCTAATAAACACAAGGCTCATCTTCATTTCAGATAAAACCAAACTCTTTGATTGCATCATTGAAACGAAGATTCCAGCTTTGAGAAGCTTGCTTTAGTCCATAAATAGACCTCTGTAGCTTACAAACCTTTCCAGTATTTCCTGGAAAGACAAAACCTTTTGGTTGTGTCATATACGCATCCTCTTCAAGTTTTCCATTAAGGAAGGTGCTTTTGATATCCATATGCCAGATTTCATAATCGTGGAATGCAGCTATTGCGTGCAGGATCTAGATGGACTTAAACATATCTACAGGGGAGAATGTTTTGTCATAGTCTACACCATGAACTTGTCGAAAACCTTTAGCGACTAATCGCCCCTTGTATGTTTTTACATTACCATCTATGTCGGTTTTCTTCTTGAAAACCCATTTATACCCTATAGGTTTGACCCCTTCAGGTGGTTCAACCAAAGTCCATACTTGGTTTAGTGACATGGAATCCATCTCAAATTTCATGGCTTCAAGCCATTTCTCAGAGTCTGGGCTAGACACTGCCTCTTGATAAGTCCTGGGCTCATCTTAATCCATAAGAAGAACATCTCCATGTGTCGTAACGAGAAATCCAAATCACTCAGGTGCACGATGTTCTCTTGTGGATCTATGCAGATATAGTGTTTGTAAATCTGTTGAATGCTCCTCAACAACTTGTGAAACGTGATCAACTTCAGGTTCATTTATTTGTTGCTCTTGAACTTATCCAAGTTTAATATTTCCACCCTTCCCTTTCTTTGAGAGAAATTCTCTTTCAAGAAAAACTCTTGTTCGAGCAACAAACACTTTGTTCGAGCAACGAACACTTTGTTCTAGTTAGTGTTGAAGAAATAGTATCCCTTAGTTTCTTTAGGATATCCAATAAATATACACTTATGAGATTTAGGTTTGAGCTTTATTCACATCTAATGTTTTACATAAGCTTCACAACCCCAAATCTTCATAAAAGACATACTAGGATATTTCCCAGTCCATATCTCGTATGGTGTCTTTTGAACTGAATTAGATGGAACACGATTTAGTGTGAAAGCGGTTGTTTCAAGTGCATGTCCCCAAAAAGACATCGGAAGATCACTATGACTCATCATTGATCGAACCATGTCTAATAGTGTTTGATTACTTCTTTCAGAAACTCCATTCCACTGTGGTGTACCAGGTGGTGTAAACTGTGAGACAATCCCACATTCTTTTAGGAGTTCATCAAACTCTATGCTTAAGTATTCTCCACCTTAATCTGATCGAAGTACCTTAATACTCTTTCATAGTTGATTTTGTACTTCATTTTTAAATTCCTTAAACTTTTGAAAGGCTTCAGATTTATGGCGCATAAGATATATACCCATACCGACTAAAGTCATCGGTAATAGTAATGAAGTAATGGAATCCACTTCTGGCTTGTGTATTCATTGGTCCATATACATCACTATGTATTAACCCCAATAAATCACTTTCTCGTTCACCTTTACTATTAAAAGGAGCTTTATTCATTTTCCCAACAAGCAAGATTCTCATACATCATATTGTTCGAAAAAAATGAATCTAAGAATCCATTTTTATGGGTTTTGATATGCGTTTCTCACTTATATGGCCTAAACGACAATGCCAAAGATAAGTTTGATTCGAGTCATTTGTTTTTTATCTCTTAGTATTTATGTTATAAATGGTGTTATCTTGATCCAAAATATAGATACCATTAACCAATTGTGCCGAACCATAAAAAACACTATCGAGATAAAAAGAACAACAATTATTTTTAATAATAATCTCAAAGCCAATCTTGTCCAAACAAGAAATAAAAATAATGTTCTTCATTAAACTAGGCACATAATAACAATCCTCTAAATTTAAATCAAGTCCACTAGGCAAAGATAAAACATATGTTCCTATAGATAATGCAACAACTCTTGCTCCATTTCCCACTTATTGGTCCACGTCTCCTTTAGCCAGATTCCTTCTCTTTTGCAGTCATTGTAAAAAAGTACAAATATGAGAACCAAAACCGATATCTAATACCCAAGAAGTAGATGCTGACAAATTAACATCAATAACATAGATACCTGAAACAAACATTCCGTTTGCTTTTGCCTTCTTGACCTCTTCAAGGTAAACAGGGTAGTTTCTCTTCCAGTGTCCGGTCTTATCGCAATGGAAACATTTTCCTTCTTTGCTAACTCCCCCTTTGGGTTTCAATGCATTTTTCCCTTTTGGTTTGGTCTTACCATTGCCCTTAGACATTGCCACTACCTTTTGCTTTCCCTTTCCTTTGTCCTTGTGGACCATCAAAATGTTCTTTGGTCCAACCTTTTTCATGTTACTTTCAGCAGTTCGTAACATGCCAAGTAACTGTGGCAAAGTCTTGTTAATTTCATTCATGTTGAAATTAAGGACAAATTGGCTAAAGCTATCTGGAAACGATTGCAGGATAACATCGGTAGCCAATTCATCTTTGAGAGAAAATCCCAGCTTTTCCAACGTTTGGATGTATCCCATCATCTTGATGACATGAGCTCCTACAGGAGTTCCCTCTGCCATTTTGCATTGAAATAGAGCTTTAGAGGTCTGATATATCTCTTGATGTGCTTGCCCTTCATATATTTCTGTGAGATTTTGAATAATCTCATATGTAACCATGTCCTCATGTTGCTTCTGAAGCTTAGGAGTCATGGTGGCAAGCATTAGACATCCAACATCTAACATATCATCCATATGTTTCTTGAATTTGTCTTTGTCAGCTTTTGAAGCATTAGCTGCCGGTTCATCAGGAATTGGTTCCTTAATTACGTATTCCTTCCTTTCCTGTTTGAGAATAATTCTCAAATTACGAAACCAGTCAATGAAGTTTATGCCATTAAGTTTATCCTTCTCAAGAAGTGATCGCAGTGATAAAGTGTTGTTTTCCATTAAATCTACAACAATGGAAATATTAAAGTAAGTATATTTACCGAATTAAAATTTATATATAGGACTTTATTTACAAATTACTCCCACTATTTTATTCAAAATTAAAAACCCTATTTGTTTTAATTTAAAAAAAAATCAGCGAACATTTTTCTAGCGGGTGAGGATCCATAATACATCAATTTCCTAAATCAGCTTTGGCTTTTCTTTTAGGACAGTGATTATTTAGGTAAGTAACACTTTACTAGTTACATCTCATGTAACTCTGACTTATCCAAATATTTAACCTCTACATTTCTAATTCTATTAGAATAACCTAGCTAAGTTATTACCAATATTTCAACCGGTGAATATCACTTGCTTATTCTTCGCATTTAACCAAGATATATTTATATGCTAATGCTTTGGCAAAGCCCACACAATATTGATCAAAGCCTTAACGAGGGTAAATATTGGACGGTTAAGTTAACTTAGATTATAAAGAGAGATTTGCGTAATTATCTCATCATTGTTCATTTTAATATTAGGCCCTTATTGATCTCATCAATATTTATCCTTATTTTATCATTTGATGCATTGCATAAATAAAAAATATAGCAATAAATAAGATGCAATGGTTATAGCCCAAAACAATGACTTAGGTGGCCCATCCTAAGCCAATGGGAGAACCAAGAACCCTAAAGCCTAAGACTATTCTCTAGGCTTCTTCTCGCCATTCTTCTTCTCCTTGTGAATCTTCATAGGTTTACAATTTTAAAAGAAACTCATTTTGCATACGAGGGAGTAAGATGAGAAGAGAAATACAACAGAGATATAGAAAGGAACGACTCGTAGACCGTATTTCAAAATAAACCATTGTAAATTGAACAAGGGCTATAACCATGCATATCAAATATCGTGTAAAACAAACATATCATATATATATACACGTTGTTATGTCGGTGGGATTTGTTTTAAAAATAGTACTTCTGTTTCCATTGAAAAACTTCATGATTTGATAACAATTATCAACAGAATCGTGCTTTTGGGATTTTCAATCCCAAAGGTTTTCTGCATCGAAACAACCATTGTTTCACTTCTAAACACGATCTGATATCGCACTCCCACAGATCATCCAGCAACAAATCGATTGAAAAACATATTAACAAATTAACATATTAATCTTTGCGGTTATCGATTCGAACAATAATATCAACATATTTACCAAAATCTATAAAACTAAAACATGTATCTCATATATATCACATCAACCAAAAATTTAACCCAAATTCAGATCATACAAGTGGATCTGATGCCACTGTTGGGACCGTCGACGCACTCCATGACGCAGCGAAAACAAAACTCGACGATCTCACCAGCGATCTAAGTACGAAAAACTGAAATTGGGAGGAAGGGATGCAAATACTTACAGCGGGTTCCTTAAAAAAAGCAAGGACAACAGTGAATACTGGTGGTGTAGATCGGTTTGAATCGTAAGCCACGAAATCACGTCTCGACCTCTACTCAGTTCACCCGATTAAGAGCAATATTTTTCTTCCACAAAACAGTTTTGAGAGAAAAATAGCTGAAGGTTTTGTGTGTGTGTTCTAAAATGGCTGCTAGACCTAACACACCCTTTTATAGCCAAGTTACCCTAATCATATTAGGGTTTTATTATTTCAAATTAATTAAATCTATATTTATTTAATTGGAATTTAATAATCATTTTATATCCAAGTTACCCTAATCATATTAGGGATTTTATTATTTCAAATTGTACATCTTTGCTCGTTTCAGTCCTAGGGTGTGACCTTGTAGGTTCTTGTAAAGTTAGCAGTAATTATTAGAACAATTCTAATATTACATACAATGAGTGACATCTAGCAATATATCATTATCACCTAAGTTACAAGAAAATATGATTCGACATATCATCTTGGTAATTAACTCTTTTATGCATTACATCCTTATGTCCTTTATATCTAGAATAGACACAAGTCTTGGAATAGTCACACTTGTATAGCCCATCTATTGTTTCTTGATATCTAGAGTAGACTGTAATTAACGAATAGTTTATGATATCTCATATCAACTTATTCGCGCATGGCCATGTGTTTCTAGTATTACTCAATCATGTGGTCTTTGATATATTTCCTATTATGTATGAAGCACAAATTCTATCTTAATAATACACACCCACTACATATATTGAGATATATTCAATAATAGTCTTTATAGAGCAACCAATTACGGAGCTTGTTTAGCTGCATCAAAACATACAATAATATATGTTGGGATAGTATTGATCTCAAGTCTGAGGATCATACATATAGTCATCACCATGAGCAATATTATGACTGTCACATAATAATCCAAGACATATGTTCATGGTCGGTCAATCGAATACATTGTTCTCTAACAATATAATAATGTATCAATTCTGACATCTCTAGATCAATGACAACTCATTGTCATCAATCAATAACATGTTAGTCTTAAGCGTATTATTATTGTCCATGCCCATAATAATACTTGACTATGGATCTTTTAATAATAACAATTATGTCATTATATGGACTTTATTATCTTCTAGTTTATGTTAAACACATATATATATATATATGAAAATAATAGTGGCAATTCCTTTATTCAATAAAATCGGTAAATAAAAGTATTATTACAATCATCATATGATTGGTCTTTGGGCATACTCTAACATTGACTTCATTCATCTCACTAGACCGCTGCAAATTTTGAAGCATGTTAGTTATAGCAGAAAGTTGGGCATAAACTGAATCCTTACTGTCAAGTTCATACACCCCAGATATTCTTATGCTAGTCATAAGCCTTGCAGAAGGGAATTGATAGTCATTATTGGCTATCCGATCGAGGATATCAAAGGCTTCCTTGGGTGATTTATCGAGCAAAGTGTCATTTGTCGACGCATCTAACATCACGTGAGTGGGTGCATTGACTCTATTGTAAAACATCACGACTTGAGTCCAGTCATGGAATCCGTGGTTAGTGTATTTGCGAAGTAAGCTTTTATATCTTTCCCAACACTCATATATAGATTCCTCATCCCCTTGAAGAAAACTTGAAATTTCATTGTGGAGCTGGTTGTGCATGTTGGGCGGGTTGAGTGAAGTAAAAAAGTTTTACATAAGTCAGCCCAAGATTCCATTGATCTAGAAGGGACTCCACTAAGCCAACCTCTTGCCCGGTCATATAGAGAATAAGGGAAAAGTTTAACTTTCAGTACATCTTCATGCACTCCTTGTTGGTTGAACGAATCGTACACTTCAAGGAAGACACATACATGATGTCTAGCATCCTCATTAGGCAAGCTACCAAATTGATCGATGGAGTTTAGTATATTGAACATCACAGGTTTAAGTTCAAATTGGGTTATTTGTACTTCAGGTGCCATGATTACGGGGTTGAGATAATAAAAAATCAGATTCAGGTGATCTCATATTGCTCGTGGTCTTGTAGCCTCTCTAGGAAGATTATTTGTCACGGCTTCGAGATCTTCCTGATCTCCCATATTATTGTCAGCTTGATACTGCATTTGATTCATATAGTCTCTGGAACATTGGTTACATCGCCTTTGTTTGAATGACTTTTTGATCTCAGGGTCGAATGGTTCTAATGGTTTACAACAGATCTTAGGGTCATGCAATGACAAAAACCTTCAACATAAAATAAGAAAAGAAACAATTTAAACTAAATAAAAAAATGTGACAAGAAATATAAAAAATTTATATGGAGAAAATTATCAAAATTCCTTCACTTGCCAATCCCTGGTAACTGCGCCAAAAACTTGATCGCTTGTGAATGTATATGCTAAGGCAAACAAATCTATGCAAATGTACATAATCGATACAAGTAATATAGTAGTAAGTAGAGTTATCGTCTCCTCAGGGATTGGTGGGAGTTATTGATATTTTGCTATAGCAAGAACTAGGTATCACGAATTAGTCCTGAAATTCTTGTCAAAACAAAACAAATAAGAATAAAGGAAATAAACGAATAGGAAAGTATTGTCTAGGCAAGAAATATTGTGAAGTATGGTGTGCAAAAACGTATAGTCGAGGCAAGGAAAATTTGCAAAAGTAAACGAATCAAAATTATTAAAGCAATTAAAAGTGTCAGGTTCAATATGTTATGAGAAACCTCACACATGCAGACTCCTTTACAGAGCACTTAGGCTGGTTTTGCTAAGATAAAAAAATTATCCTATGCCTAGAATGAATTGGTGTGCTATACTTAATTTTCCCGACATTATTACTGGAGCATTCAAGAACAGTTGTTACAACAATACTACTCGGCGTGAACTACAACCCTTGGGTTGTCAAAATATTGTTGATGCGATACCCCTCAGCGTAAACTATATTGTTTGCCTATCATACTCAAGTAACTACTCCTTTTAGATGAATGAAACCCTCTCCTTATCTATAAGGTAGATTAGAACCTCACCATCCCAAATCAGTCCCATTGTTTACGTAGATCTTCCCTAACTCTTTCAATATTATGTATCTATTCCCAGAAGAATGGCAATATCTCGAAATCTCTTACAAAGTCTAGGAATGTTTTGTCTAGAAACCATACAATCTATCTAAATCTCTTACAGTGTCAAGGAAAAATATTAAAACGATGAACAAAACAATATTAAGCATAAACAAACTTCTTCATTAAAAAACATCCAATAATGTTTCATCAAAACCATAACCAACACCAAGTAAAGTAGTTCATGGTGTGGCAACTATCTTCCAAGAGTTAAACTTTAAGTACAAGCCCTTTTAAGTGAATCAGAAATTAAGAACAAAGAAATAAACACTCCCAAACAAAGCTATGATGTGACATTCTGACCACCACTACGCTTGCTCCAGTGGCTAACCTCTCTCAAGGACCTAGCCACTTCTCCGATGAAGTCTGACTATGTAGGGCACAAAGGACGATCGAGTGAGGGAATGATGGAAAATAAGGTGTTGCAGCTGCTTACTTCAAACCTAAGGTAAATCCTCTCCTTGCTTCCCTTATTTGGGCGGCTATAATGAGGTATTTATATTGGGAATTTCCAGAGTTTTGTGTCATTGAAAATTCCTTAAATACCCTCGTTGACTTATCCATGTTATGATGAAAAGGCGGTTGGAAGTGGTTAATTTCTTGAACGGCATGATTGCACGTGAGGATGAAGTTGGGCAAATGACGTCAGCAATTATTGAGCCACGCCAGATCTGTAATATAAATCTTACCTCGGAAAGATAAATATATTCCTCACCGTCGTCTTCTTATGTTCCTCTAGCCCTGGGAAATAGTTGTTGTCTTAGCAAATAAATTCTTCCTTCGTTATTTCCTGCGTCAAAACAGCCAATAAAGAACCTTCCTCCTCAGTAGTATCAATTAAGCAAAATTTTCTAGGCAAAACTTATCCACCACATGCAAATATGGCCTAAATTCAACTAAAATTCTTTGACAATAACTTTTAAACACAAAATAACTTAAGTAAAAAGACAGAAAACTTAGTCTTTTTACAGAGTTATCAGTACGTTAGGCACCCATCTACTCTACCATGTTTGAATCAACATACGATTTTTAGCACATGCCATCTATGATGTCAAATACTGTTATTTGTCAATCTACGTTTCCACCAGAGATGGGAGAACAGAGTAGTGGGTATATTTTTACAACACCAGATCAAATGCCCTTATTGAATGAGGAGGATGGCTACCAGAACCTTAAGCAACCAAAACACACTTGATGACTGCCTCAACATTATCATTCCACAACACCACGACACTGACAAAAACAATAAAGGATTCATTGTTTTCATATAAAAATAATATTAAATAAAATATTTGTTATGTTTATGTATTCAAATGATGATGGTTTAAATTCGTGTAGTTCTTCAAACCAATTAAAAAAATGAATAGGTAAATACTCATTTAAAATAAAATATGGAAATTCATCACACTCATTCAAAAAATAATAAATATGAAAAAAACTAAACATTCATTGAAATTGAAATAAAAGAATAAATTCAAAACTTTGTTCTTTCATATACAAATATGATTACTAATGAGGCATATATACTCGCAGATTTAGACATTTTTAATGACCTTCACCCCTACATAATCCGCATCTCTTCGGTTGACCTTTCTCTCTACTATGGAAATCCATACTATTATGAATATGGGTGAACTCAGGTCGACCCTTTAGACTTCTACGAAGCATAGGATTTGGTAGCCATTCATCATGAACTTTTTTCGGCTAATATGATTCATTTGGGATTTGTTCGAATACATAGCTATAGACGTTTAATATCCTCTGTAGCTGAAAGCACTCATCAACAAAAGTGTACGTGCTTATTCCAACATACATACATACATAAAATGATTGCATGAGCACATGGATATCTCCATAACTGAAAGCGACCACAGTCACACCACCTATGTCATAAATCAACTCGAAATGTTTTAACTTCTCCTCCTTCATTTCGGCGTATGCATGACACAATAGAATTATAACCAATTCAGTCAAAGTTATGAACAAGTATTGAGGTTGACAATAGTTCACTTTCTTCCATTGCTTTGACCACTATAGGAGCCCGATTTTGACCTCTATTTATGAGACTCTGAATATCTCACCCTTTATCGGACCAAGCCTTAGCCAACCTAAAGTACGTCTCTTTCACCACACTCGCTATTGGGAGATGACGTGTACCTTTTAGTACTGAATCAATGGCCTTCGCAAGGTTCATTGTCATGTATCCGTATCACCGACCATCATCGTATGCTTGAGATTATTTTTCTTGCGAAAGTATCGAAGCCCAGTTCCAAACACGCTCACCATAAACCGACTTCAAATTATCAAACCTCTTATCAAAATTTGGTTGGCGTAGTTCGTATCCTATTTCATAATATATTTTGTGTTAAACATCAATTAAAAAACACATAATTAGATACACACATATTGGAAATAAAATAAAAATTACCCATGCTTACTATATTATTGCAAATACGGGCATTATGAAACTGATAGTAATTGTTCTTAACACTATGATGGATACAAAATGTGGGATATGCATACAGAGGTATCCAACAACTTCCTGGTCATTCAATTGCATCCAAAATACCCATTCCTCGATCGGATATCAAGCAAACTCCATCTTCTCAAATGACATATTGGTGTAGATTTGTCAAAAATAAATCTGAAGGCTTTATTGTCTATCCTTCAACAATGGTGAATGAAACTAGGAAGAAATTTCTTTCACCATCTTGTGCAACTGCTATCAACAATACATGCTTATATCGACCACACAACCACATACCATCTAATTAGACTATTCCTACTATACAAGACTTGAATGCCCAAAATAATCTATGAAATTTTTTCTTCCCTGGATGAATCGCTTTATTTCTTATAACAAATCTAGTAGCTCATTGTAAGATGTATTCCAATCTCCATACATCAGCTTCATTACCTTCATCTTCGTATTCCAAACCTTGTTGTATTTTACTTGGTATCCAGACTGGCTTCGAATAGATGCAGCTAATACTAAGTAAGAGATCCTAGTATTTTTTTTCAACCAACACCTTCACGTATTCGCATATTACATCGAAGTCCAATAGTCGGTGGTCTTATTCGATAGAGTTTCGCAAACATGTGTGAGGACTATTGTACCTTGTGATGACCCAAGCATCGTACCTCTAAATTTTTTGACACTCTTATCTTCCACTTGCACTCTAGGACATATTTAACACACTTTACATATATGGTTTTCTGATTAGACTCTGCAATGTGGACATCAACATAGCCTTTGATGGAATATTCTTTAATCAACAACGTAGCTTCATTTATTCCTCTAAATTGTATCCCAACTAAAAATTCACCCAAAATTTTGAATGATTCAACCATGAGATATAGAGTTAAATGTGGCATATCTAGGAATTTAAGTGCCCTCATCGCATTATAATCTATCTTGCACATGTGAAGGGTAGCTTGATACAGTGTCAAAACTTCATCGATGCCAAAATCAAGTGCACCACCACCATAGATTTTGTCATCATCCGCCAAAATAAGTTCCTCAGTCTCTTCACCTTCCTGGAATCATCATGTATTTCTCCCCATCGATTTTTAGCATAAACATCAACAGTCAATTTTGGCTGATGTATGCTTCTCACCCCACACTCTGCTGTTGCGGATGTCCCACCAACTTCTTTTCCATTTTCCAATAGCGCCATAAAGTTGTTTATCGGCCTGTATGTTAAGTCCTTAAGCTCACATCCGAAATCCATTTGAGATGAACTTCCAGCTATATTTTTTGATGACCCAGGAACATAGGGCATGTTACTCACCTCAACAAATAACTCAATAACTGCAACATTTGTTGACCTATGTAATCCAATCATGGTTCCAATATCATCATCACCTTCAACTGGTAATGCATATCTAACTAGATTGAGACATATCATAAACATGTGCTTCAAACCATTAACAATAGCTCATATTTTTAGCTCTATCATCTGCTTCATTTCTACAAATGTGATGCCTCTTTTGAATATCATATTTATAGGTCTTTCAGACTGAAAAACAATGCCGACCTTATTTTCCACAATATGTCATTATAATGGACAATTGTGAAAAATTTGTTGCTCATTTTCTCTACAAATTAAAAGTTTGTATTTAAAATAAAAAATACAGGTACATGAATAGTTATACTATGATAATAAATTGTAAAATGATATTATATAATACAAAAAATATTATAATCATAATAACAATAATAAATCTGTAATGATAAAATACAAATATTATAAAAGTATTAACATAGTAATAAATTGTAAAATACTTCAAATAAAATCTATTCACACTTACTTCACTATTTCTTTCAACAACTTGATTTGGAAAAAAAATCCTTCAATTTTTATTGTAGTCTCTAAAAAAATAAAATTTTAAATAAATAATTTTAGACAAAATAAAAAAATTTAAAAATAATTTCACGCTTACTCACTCAAATCAGAATAAAAAAAAGACACCAAATGAACTTACCGGAAAAAAACACCAAAAGAGCACTTAAATCCTTTACATTTCACCAATTCCTGCTCTCTTCTTAATGTTCATTCCCAGATCCATTTCTACGTGTTAAAAGTAATTTTTTTATAGCTGAAAAATAATATTTTTCATCAACTTGTAATACCATATATCAATTATATAGGGCTATAGCTATACCTAATAAGCAGGGCAAGGTTCGAGCAACTTGTACTGTTAGGGTATAGATTATATAAGGATATAGTTGTATCTAATTAGCAGGGTATGATTGGAGCAGCTTGTAGTGTGAGAATATGTATTATACATGATGTAATTGTACCAAATTAGTAGGGCATGGTTCGATGCACTGGACACCAGGATAAAATTCATCCAAAAACCTAAGAAAATAGGTAAAATCCATGCAAAATCTTATTAAACTAAGGATAATCATTTTTTTGTAAAACCTAATAAATTAGGTTCAATCCATGAAAACTAAGGATCACCATGCGTCTTGCATGGGTGACACGTGGTGTTCTATGCGTTTTGCATGGGAAACGCGTCCTCTTCCATGCATTTTGCATGGGTATCGCATGGTATTTTATGTTCGAGTTACGTAGCACTGCAGTATTCGTCTTAATCGTACAAATAATTTTGTTCCAACATTATTTGACGATTTAATATTTTTGACACCATTAGTCGAAATAGAGTGGAAAATAATGAGTAAATAAGGATATACACGTCACTTAATGTAAAATACATTTAATATTTTTTCTATTTAAAACTTATATGTTTTAAAATTTACATTTATCAAATAATATTTAATTTTAAGTAATATATCGAAAGAATTTTGTAACTTGAATTCACAACATTTAATTTTTCAATACTTATTTTAGTAATTTTATCAAATAATACTCTATTAAAATATCTAATGAAATCCAATTTGTATTTAGATATCGAATCTTGAAATCACCAAAAGCAAAATTTACCCAATCAATCTACTTGAATCACCACTAGCATCCCCACCTCCTAGTTTGGCTAAAGTTAAAAAATTGAAACAGCATACGGGAAAAGACATTACCATGATTTCGATGAAACAACTTATGGATATTTCATCATTTACTAAACAATATTATCACGGATGAGATAAGTGACTATATTTTGGAATTCAGCCCAACATACAAGATTTGGCACACATCATTTATTTATTTGTTTATTACAACGGAGCACAATATATTTTCTGAAAACCAAATCTCTACAGGCTGTATATGCATGAACTTGCCTTGCCTTTTTTATTTGTATATCCAATCGGTCGAAGCTTAGAATCCGCAAACGACAGTATATTTAGGCTGTACTACTGCATGAAAATGTTATGTTATATTCTAGGGTAAACTACCTATTTGGTCATCCATCTATCATTTAGTTTCTATTTTGACTATCCAATTATTATTTTTTAAAAATTATATTTAACATTACATTTTTGTTCTTTTTTAAATTTTTGATCATGCATCGTTAAAAAATTAACGAAGATGCTGATGTGGTATTATAAGGATATTTGATTTTAGTGGGAGTTTGTAATTTTAATGCTCATTTATTATAAACAGAGTTTCAGTTACTTCCATTTAAGGATATTTATTTTAAAGTTATTTTCTGCACGAATAAAGTTTGTTTTGGTTTATCCACACTCTGATTTTTGGTAAAAATTGATCTCGCTAAAGTTTAAAGAGAACCAACTAGAAATAGACATGTGCGGCTCACATTGCATGTAATTTCCATCCTACGCTCCAAATTGATCTATGTCATTTGACTGTGTTTGTATATGTGACCATTGATGGGTCTAGTCATGATTGATATGGAAAAGGCCGCTTTGATTATATATGAATATAATTGAAGAACGAGATTGTTATAGAATATCTATCACACAATAACAAATTTTGAGCTTATAAGGTTATACATTTATTAGGAAACATATATTGCACAAGTGGGAGGTTGTTGGATTAAAATACATAATTAGGAGCACATATTTATAATATATATTGTTATCATAAAATATTAAATAATTGATTTATAATTCGATGTGTCATGGAAATAAAAAGTGTAGATACTATTAAAGTTGTATTTATAATTCGACGAGGGGAAGAGTTATAAGTATAAACAATAATTGATTCTTAAATCACCTATCTAAAGGGGTTATGATCCCCAAGAAATAGATAATATCGTATTTACTTTTATCCCTGTCAGAGAGTTTATATTTAAGGGAACTCTATATTCTTGAAAAATCACAACCAAAGAAAGATTTAAGGATTTTAACCAATCAATTAATTCATGTATGTATCCGCATCTAATATTTCTTATTCTTGATGATTTGATGATTAGATCCTGGTTGTTTTCATATTTATTATGGTTTGGTTCTAACAAGTGGCATCACTCAAGATCATGTTGAATCATTGAGAATGAATTTATTTACTTTTACTTTTTTGGACTGATTCGTTCTTAAGATTTTATACGATTAAAATTGTCGTATAAAATTTTTGTATAGTTCTTATAAATTATGATAGCATAATATTAGGGTTTATACACGATTGTTAATATTATCGTATTAATATTCAATTTTACGCTTTTTGAATCAAACATTGAATTCTTTTTTGTTTGTCTTCACGTATGTGTTACGATTGTTCTCAACAATGTCAATTAGCAAGGAATATCGGTAAACTTATGTCTTATTTTATGTATTTTACGAATTAAAATACTGTGTATTCATGTTGCTTTCGACACTCTTTGTTTATAATAGTATATGCATAATTCATTTTTATGGAGTATTATTGCGTGTTTCGGCGATATGTGCTAAAGTTTGAAGATTTATCTTACTGCTGATGGAAAGATAAGTAAATTTCCTAGTTTCTTTTAGCTTTACTCATTGTATGATGTAGCTAGTGTGGAATATGTCCACAATTATGTTTCCTTGTTTTGGAAATTTTACAATTTACATTAATGAAAATTGATCGTATATAGGATTGAAACTTAGCATTTAACACCCTAATCCAATCCGACCAAAAGATTCATGGATTACGATGTCACACGGGGACACGAAAATAGCTGAACAGAAATTTTCCTTTTAAATCAATAGTAAAACACCATGTAAAAGAAATTCATCCAAAATAGACGAAATATAACGTAATAACTCAAGTTTACAAAACATTGGGAGCTCCCAAATATTTTAAAACAACAAAATTTTAAGTTTAATACAAACAGAGTTACGTTTGAATAATAAAAGGGTCTAAAATAGTACATGCCCTCTAAAATAGTACATGCCCTCTAATCTGACATGCTGACATAGGCATCATTGTGCGGCTGAGGGTTCTGTATCTCAAACACCCCTCTAGCCTTTCTAAATTACCCTTAGGTATTTGGATGAGATCCGGAGCTACATCAAAAACGTACACCCTACCAACTTACTCTGTCGAGTCTTGGGTGTCCTGACTCTGGAGACCGAAGTCCATTGGCACTAACTGGGATATCCAACTGGACGATCATATATGCTAGAAAAATTTGGGTGTCCTGACTCTGTCCCGAGAGTCAGACAAGGCTAGTTTTATGTCATCCTAGTTGTTTTTGCTTCTGACTATTCTGAGCTTATTACTATTCTCAATTGTAGTTTTATTTCATGTCGTTCTAGTGTTGTTGGGTCCCTCAATTTTAACCTTTACAACCCTTGGGTTTCTTACCCAAAACTATTTTTGGGTACTGTTACTATGCTCCTCAATATCGATATTAGCATCTGGTTATCGATACTCACCTCTGGGTATTGATACTGCTAACTTGTTAAAGGCTGATAGAAAGGTATGGTATCGATACTTCTTCTTGAGTTTCGATACTTCTGGTCTGGGGTATCGATACTTTCTTGAGTAATGATACCAAATTCAACTTTGATGTTTTGAAAAATGCCTAAGTATCGATACTCCTATTGGGGAGTATTGATACTCTCATGAGTATCGATATGAATTTGGCTACTGTTGTCTATGAATCAAACTCGATATAGACACCACACTACAAGTATTGATACCTCACCTACAGTATCGATACACATTGCATAAGTATCGATACTTTTATGCCCAAAACCCTCTTTGTTTTTAACAACTGAAGAATATTATCGATATTGTTCTTCTAGCATTAATACTTGTGGCTAGAAATACTCTGTTTTGGGTACAAAAATGCCTCCTTAACACTCTTAAACATCTTATTAAGGTCCCAAACATTATTAAAGAGTTATGTATGAATATAGGGGTCAAAAAGAGTCCAAAAACATGCTAAAAACACTGATTTTTGAATTCTACCATTAACTTGTTTCATAACTCATGTAACCTACCAAAACATATCAAATGGCATATATGTGGTAGAATTGAGTTATAAGTGAGTTACCTTGATTTCCAAAACTGTTGGAAGTTTCCAAGCTCTACCATGTGTTAGCTTTTCCTTTCTCTTAGCTTTGGAGCTTTCTCCAACCTCTCTCAGTAGATAAGAATAAACCACAAGTGTTACTTGCTTGATTTAAAAGTTTAGAAAGGTTCAAGAATATTTCCTAAGGCTTTGAATCTCTGTAAATGAATTGAATCACCTAAGTTCCTTAAATCCCCCACACAACCTAGGTTTTTCTCTCCATAGCCAAAACTTGCAAAGGAGGGCTTGAAATGAAGCTTGGAAAGAGGAGATTAATTTCTCACCTTGATGATGCTGGTTAAGGCTTATAAGGTCTCAAAGCTTCAACCTTTCTTAGATATCTTGGTGAGAAAGAAGATGAAGAAGAGAGAAATAAACAAATGAGTGTAGGAAAATGTGGGGGAGGTTGAATGGCCTATTTTGGTGCTTCCCTACCGATTACATCACCACCAAATAAAAGATTTCAGCTTTTGAATCATATGAGGGATTATTCACACTTTCAATCCTTCCTCTTATATTCTAATATTAAAAATATCCTCTTTATCACACATTGGGCCAAAATCAAGCCCAAACTCAAGGCTAACTTGTTCCAAGTCTTCTTATAATGCTAAAAGGTTTATCTAAACCCACTCAGGTTAACCCAAAACTACTAACTCGGGGTTTGGAGCGTTCTAACTCGCCTTCCTGATTAAAAATTTCATCCTTAAAATTTACCTTAATAGAAGAGGTGAGGGTACTAAAGCTACATATCCTCCTCAGTTTACCTAGATGCTTCCTCAACACCATGGTTCCTCCACAGAACCTTCAATAAAGGAATCCTCTTGTTCCTTAGTTCCTTAACATCTCTAGCTAGGATTTTGATCGGTTCCTCCTCATAGGTCATATCTGGAATCAACTCGATCTGTTCTAGGGGTATGATATGAGATGGATCAGAACGGTATCTGATAAGCATGGCTACATGGAACACATTGTGAACGCTCCAACTCTGGTGGTAAAGGTAACCGGTAGGCTACTTGTCCAACTTTCTCTGGTAGTTTGTAAGGTCCTATAAAGTGCGGAGTTAACTTTTCTTTGCGCAAAAAATGAAGTATTTTCTTCCATGGGGAGACCTTGAGAAATACTTTGTCACCCATTGAGAACTTTATATCCTTAAACTTCATATATGCGTAGAATCTTTATTATCTGAGGCTTCTCTCAACCGACTCTAAATTAACTAAACCTTTTCTTCAATTTATTTGATCAAGTATGAGCCCACTATCTTATCCTCACTAAGCTATGTCTAACATAGTGGAGTTCTACACTTGCACCCATACAAGCCCTCATACGGAGGTATCTAGATGTTCGACTAAAAACTGTTGTTGTATGCAAACTCCACTAATGGCAGGTGATCCTATAAACTACTCTCGAGGTTTATTATGGTACACCTAAACATATCCTCTAAGATCTAAATGAAATGTTCTGACTGACTGTCTATTTAAGGGTAGAAAATAATACTAAAGTTTAGTTTGGTGCCTAATGATTCATGAAGGACTTTCCAGAAATGGAAATTGAATCGAATATCTCTGCTAGATATGATAGAAATCGGTACTATGTGCAACCTTACTATCTCACAGATGTATAACTTAGCTAACCTCTATGTGGTGTAGTCCATCATAATTAGGAGAAAATGGGTTGATTTGGAAAAATGATCTACTATGACCAAAACTGCATTGTGTCTCTATCTAGTCATGGGTAACCCGGTCATGAAGTCCATAGTTAGTATGTCCCATTTCCACTAAGGAATCTTAATTGGCTGAAGTAAACTTAAAGGAATATGGTGTTCCACTTTAACATACTGTCAGACTAGACATCTACGACAACCTCTGACACTTTCTTTTTCATGCTCAGCCACCGGTACAACATGTTAATGCATGGATAGACTGAGAGTGGAATACAGTGTACCTCATTGAAGATTTTACTACGCAACTGAACATTTTTGGGTACATACAATCAACACCTGAAATACAACACATCCCCATCACTAGACAAGCTCACAACTCTAACATCAACTATTTACTCAAGGCGTTTGCTACAAAATTTGCCTTACCTGGATGACAATCTATCACACAATCATAGTCCTTAAGCAACTCAATCCACATATGTTGCCTCAATTTCAACTCTTTCTGAGTGAGTGAATACTTAATACTTTTTTGATCTATGAAGATATTACATTTCTCACTAAAAAGATATGACTTTTGTGATCTATTAAGACTTTAGTCGGGAAAATAGGGCTGCTACTAGCTAAAGGTCATGGGTGGGGTAAATATTCTCATGGGTTTTAAGATGTCGAGATGAATAAACTACGACCTTACCTTCTTGCATAAAAACGAATCTAAGACCTTTCAACGAAGCATCACTAAAAAATGTGAAGTCTTTACCCGACTATTGTTGGGTCAATATTGTGCCTGAGTTATGATGGTCTTTAATTGTTTAAACCTCTTCTCTCGCTTTTCATTCCACACATAGGAAACTCCAATTTGAAGTAACTTGGTTAGTGGGGCATCTATTAATGAGAAGCCCTGAATGAATCGATGATAGTACCCGACTGAACCTAGGAAATTGCATACATCTGACACATTCTTAGGTGGCTTCCACTCAACTATATCTTGAATCTTTTGAGGGTCTACTCGGATACTATCTGTTGACATGACATAACCTAGAAATGAAACCTTTGGTAACCAAAACTCACACTTCCCAAATTTAGCATACAATTGTCAATCTCGAAGTGTCTAAAGAATAATGTGGAGATGTTGATCATGTTCCTCCTCTGATCGAGAGTACACTAGGATATCGTCAATGAACACCACTACAACCTAATCTAAGTAAGGGTGAAAGACTCAGTTCATCAAGTCCATGAAGGCCGTTGGAGCGTTTGTGAGTCCAAACGGTATTATTAAGAACATAATGATTAGATCTCATCTCGAAGGCTATTTTTTCCAAATCGGCATGCTTGACTTTCAACTGGTAATAGCCTGACCTTAAGTCGATCTTGAAGAACATACACGCTCCCCTTAGCTAGTCGAAAAGGTCATCTATCCTAGGAAGTTGGTAACAGTTTTTTATGGTTAACTTGTTTAATTATTTGTAACCTATGCATAGGCTCATCGACCCATCCTTCTTCTTAACAAACAAGATCGACTTTCTCCATAGAGAGATGCTCGATCGAATGAATCCCTTCTCCAACAACTGCTCAATTTGGGCCTTTAACTCCTTCAGCTCCATTGGTGCCATACGATAGGGAGCAATGGACACTAGAGCTGAATCCGACATTCCCTCGATGCCAAACTCTAGTCCATGGTCGGGTGGTAAACTCAAAAACTCGTTTGGAAACACATAAGGGAAATCTCTCATTGCTCGAATATCCTTGAGTGCTAGAATAAATATTTGGGTGTCGACCACATCAGCCAAGAAGGCTTCACAATCCTGGTCAATAATCTACTAAGATTTTATAGCCAACACTATCCTCAATTAGCCTGATGTGAGTCATTACTAACTTGGTTTCATCATCTGTACTAAGCTTAAGATGCTTGGCTTTACACTTTAAACTAACGTCGTGCTCGGTTAGCCAATCCTACCTAAAATCGTATCGAACTTTGAGAAAGGTAACTTTATTAAGTCTAATAGGAATGACTGACCCTGAATTTCTATTGGGCATCATTTATGAATTGTCTACTATGACATCTAGACCTAGAGGGCTCGATACTCTAACTTTGACCTATATTTCTTCTACTGGGATTTCTATCTCTTGGACTATGTCGAAATAGATGTAAGAGTGGGTGGAACTGGGATTTATCAATGCATTAACTAGAATGGAAAATAATGTGAATGTAGCTAATATAACATTTGTTGCATAACACTTCTCCCAGGCTCTCACCGCGTACTTTTTGAAGGCTACCCCCAGCTCTTCTCTGACCACTGATCTGGTTGTTCTTCTGCTATGCTACACAAATGTAGTACTACCACCTCTCACTATCCATTGACCTCTCTGCACAAACAGTGTTAACCTCTGAGTCATCGTTGGAGTAACTCTCTGAGCCCTAGGTTGTCTCTAACGAAGTGATCTAAGGAGCCGTAATTGAAGCAACTCTAGATCCCTGCTGACATGTCTCAGGGTGTCTTCTTCCATACTGAGAACAAATGGAATGAGTAAAAACCCTTGTTAAATCACTAACACATGCCCCAGAAACTAAAGTCATGGGTCTCATTCTAGACTCATATATACCCCCTCGATCCGAACTCTGCCTGCCTCTCCTCGACTGTTCTGCTAGGAGTTTCCATAAACCATGATGTAACACCCATAACCCATATACATATCGAAATACGAGTTATGGATGTTACACAAACGTTACAAAAATTCGTTAAACATAAATGCTTAAAATTGTGTTCATTATAAAACGTTTATTTTTTAAGTTTAAAACTATTTCATTAATAATGTAAAATTATAAAAATAATATTTAGTAATTCAAAACGAATCCAATTTTATGTAACAATTAGGTAGTTTAGCACTATTTCATAAACTTTATAAAATTGCATAAACAATGCTTATTTTATGAACCATTTTAAAAACATAATATATATATATACTATTCATTCATAAATATGAACGCAACTAAACTAGCCAAAATAAAATGATCCTAGTTTACTATTACAGACCATTTTAAACAAATTCGATAGAACAACTAACAAACATAAATATGCATGCCACTAACAGTCGAAAGTAACATCAGAGATGTCTTGCTGATACAGGTAGTAATTATAATATCCAAAAAGAGGCTCAAGAGGCTCTTTACTTCATGTCCTTTTTCTTACTGAGGCTACGCATGAAAATCATCACGCACTAAGTCAAACTTAGTGAGACAATAATAACTCAAGGTGTTATAAAATAATTAAAATAATCATAATTACGATAAAGCATTAAAGTAACTCAAATAAAATCTCAAACCTTTCAAACCGAATATTCAAGCCATTTTTCTTCATCAGAAGCCTGGAAATCATCATCTCATGATTTTATTAAAAATGATGATTAACATTATCAAACAAAATAATCATTTCATATACTTTTACATTCAAACATTTTTCAAAACTTTCATATTTCATTATCATATTCTTTCTTTTCATATACTTTTCAGAACTTCACTTTTATTTTCATAGCCCAATGTATATCTTAAGAGAATTCAAGGTAAATGAGTCAAACATATGTGCGCACTACAAGTGCAATCACATCACCTGCACCAATGGTGCAATACAAAATGTACACGAATGTACTATATCAGAATCAGAATAAGATTTTACTCAACTTCATGGCATGCCAAGTGTACCTATGACTCTCCATGCAACATACAATGGGCTTTCAGATAATATCATATCCATTTATTAGTCAAGCATTTTAAATCAGAATCATTTTCATCTCACCAATATAAAATGCATAACTTGGGCAATTCACAACTGAAATCATCCATAATTTAAAATATGACATCAAATAAAATACTTTGGGCCATTCATGCTCTAAAATTATTCATAAAACCTTTATATAAACATTATGGAAATATTCCATAATCAGAATTAAATCATGCTTTAAAAAAATAAATCATATGAGATTGACTTATCGCAAGTCTTCCTTAATCAGAATAATTAAATAAATAAACTACACTCACCTTTTCCTCACTACTGAACATTTATATAATATTCATTTACTCACGTACTTTACAATTTCCTTTTGAATCGTTCGGATAGATAGATTTATTATGGTCTGACAACATCATCATAATAACACAAATATTCAAACTATATGTTAGTATTATACTAACATAATCTAAAGTTAAAATAAAAAAGTTTATAAATTAAAATCGATACTTAAATCGACATCAAACTAAATCACATTTCCATCCCAAATTTAAAATTCACAAAATAATCCTTCAATTCCATAAATTATTTTTCATCATCAACTCTTCAACCTTTACCAACTTTATATTCAAAAACAACAATTTATGAATTCTATTTTTTATAAGTCATATCAACTTTTTTCCATTTGATTCATAATGGTTATTCACCATTCTGATCACTTCACATTAATTACTAAAAATCCCAGCACCTTAAGAATACACTCAAGCCAATACTTCAACATTTAAGAACTCGTAATTTCATCCTTGTTTATTATTATCATTTATTCCAACCACTATCTTAATGATTCTTATAAATTAATCCTAAACAAACACTTAAATTGAAATTTAACATCAATGCAATAAATTTCCAGCATTGTAGTATTATACCCACATGATACTTTCACATTTAATAAACTTGCAATCAAGTCCTTATATATTAAGACCATTCGAATTCCACATTCAAAATTCACCAAGTTTATACTTTGGTCCCAAATCATTACTCTAACTTAAAATTCAGCATTCCAAAATTAATATTCAACATTGAATACCCCAATTTACACATTCATACATCAATATCTCACAATTCTAAAAACTTTCAAAATACCCTTTTTCTATTTCCAGCTTCCAATTTGATCCAAATCAATCTCCAGAGCATTTAGAATACTTTTAATATCAATTCAAGACCATAGTATATTTTTCAACATTTTTTCTAATTTTATTTCCTATGGTCGAGTTCCCTTAGCACACTTGGATTTGATTTCCATTCAATTTCAAGCATGAATTCAACTTCCTAACATTAAATTCAAGCTATTCCAACAATCACAGCATCAAATTAAATCAAAATTCATCCAACCTCAATAAACTCTAATATGGTCGAATGCTATAGATACTTATACACTTGATTTTAATCATCACTCATACTTAAAAATTAATCCACAACATCAAAAACATAATATCGTTAATCAAATCTTCAAAATCGACAAACCATTCATAATTAGATTTCCAATCTCATCATAAAAGCATGTTCACCATGCAATTTTAATACCAAATGATAGAGAATTTCAAGAGGATTAATTTTCAATCTAACAACTTAATCCAAAAATCAACCATGGAAGCTTGAAAATCAAATTAAATAGATCCTCTTACCTTCAATGGGAAGTCATGGCTGGTCGAGGAAGAAGAAGCTGGATTTTTTTATATTTTCCCCCAATTATCACTTAATACACGTGGGTTAATATAAACCAAATGAATTTAAAATTCATTTAATAAGAAATTCCAACTTTTCCATAAATGAATCATGATAATTACCATTTTTCATTGAAATATCTTCCATCAAAATATCCCATAGTCAAATATGAACCAAATTGAAGTTGACTTTCTATTTTAACCATGAAATTTTTGAAATTGTAATTTAATCACTAAATTTTCCCAATTTTGGCTAAATAGGGAAAATAACTTAATTCTAAAGATCCAAAATAAACTTCACTCTTATAAAATATGGAAATAATATTTCCAACCTTCATCTACCATCATTTAGATTTTCTTGAAATTCGGGTTCGATCTGATCATTCGATTGTTTACCAGACTTACTGCTTTATAGCTTTTAGTACAGATCTCAAATCAAAATTTTGATTCCCAAGAAAACATTAATTTTGAACTAAACTATTTATTTAAGGCCAAAATATAACTTTCAAAAATTGCATTTTTATCCTTAAACTTTTCTAAATTTATACTTTAGCAATTAAACTTTCAAAACTTACATTTTAGTTACTGACCAAAATTTGGGGTATTACACATGACTATCTTTGGCCCTCTTGACTGTAGTCTAAGATGGCTCACTGACTCAGTAACCCTCCTAGACTACCTCACAACCTCGCTTAAATGTTGGGTCCTCCTACTCAGGACCCTCTCTACCACCTTTGCCTGTTGAGACAACTAGGCAAAGACACTTGGAGGATTGAATGCAAGGTACAAAATAATGTCAAGGTGCACGCCCTCCATAAAACTAGGATAGTAATTATTTTCTACCGATACTAACTTTGGGGCATATCTACTCAGCCTGAGGAACTCCTTCTCTTATTCCATTACAGTCATGCCCCCCTAAATCAAGTGCAAGAAATACTCCCTCAAGTCATCTGTGTGAGCCTCACTAATGTATTTACGAAGGAAATCTACTAGGAAATGAGGTTATTATCATCATTCCAGTCTTTAGTACTCTTAACTCTCCATTTGCATGTACACTTATAGTCGTTCACTGACTCTAACTGACGAGTCCTAGGAACGACTAAACCTTACGCTCTGATACCACTAAATTAACACCCTAATCTAGTCTAACTAACGATACATGGATTACGATGTAACATGGGGCCACCAAAATGGCTAAACCAAAATTTTCCTTTTAAATCAATTGTAAAACACCATATAACATAAATTCATTCATGATAGGTGAAATTTAACGTAATAATCAAGTTCACAAAACACAGGGGATATCTCAAATATTGAGTTTAATAAAAACGAGATGTACTTTGAAGATCTTTGCTACACTAGAATATATGATGATGATAACTCCCCACAAAAGTCCTCCTAAGATCATGCGCATGGAGACACACTCTAAACACTGAGCTTACAAGCTTAGCGACTCACTAATAACTGTACTATAATATATGAATTATAGGGGCATAAGTATGATGACATAGAAATGTTGATCTGATATGCTGACATAGGCATCCTGGTGCAGCTGAGGGTTATACATCTCGGAGCTAACACACCCCTCTAGCCTTTTTAAAATGCCCTTGGGTATTTGGGTGAGATTCAGAGTTACATCAGAAATGTACACACTTCCAACTTACTCCGTCGGGCCTTGGGGCATCTGCTCCCAACTAGCGACTGAAGTGCCTTGACACTAACTGGGAAATCTAATTATTTGATCGTATCTCCTAGAGTAATTTGGGTGTCCTAACTGTATCCCGAGTGTTAAAAAAAGATAGTTTTATGTTATCCTAGTTGTTGTTGTTGTTTCTAACTGTTTCAAGCTTATTACTATTATCATTTGTAGTTTTATTTCATGTTATTATGGTGTTATTAGGTCTCTCAATTCTAACCTTTACAACCTTTTGGTTTCTTACCCAAAATTATTCGTGGGTACCGATACTAAGCTCCTCAATATCGATATTGGCCTCTGGATATCGATACTCACCTCTGGGTATTGATACTAATGACTTGTTAAAGGTTGATAAAAAGGGCTGCTATCGATACTCCTTGAGTATCAATATTTCTGGTATGGGGTATCAGTACTTTCTTGAGTACTGATATCAAATTTAGATTTGATGTTTTAAAAAATGCCTAAGTACCAACACTCCTATTGGGGAGTATTCGTACTCTACTCTTGGTATCGATACTCTCATGAGTACCGGTACAAATTTTGCTATTGATGTCTGCTAAGTGAACTCGGTATCGATACCAACCTACGAGTATCAATACCTCACCTATAATATTTATACTTATTGCATGAGTATCGATACTTCTAAGCCCTAAATCCCTTTATTTTTAACACATAAAGAACTATATCGGTAATATTCTTCAGTATCGATATTTATGCCTAGAAAGACCTTAATTTTTGCATGAAAATGCATCCTCAACACTCTTAAACATCCTATTGAAGTCCCCAAACATTATTAAAGAATTATGCATGAATATAAGGATAATAAAGAGTCTATAAACATGCTAGAAACATTGATTTCTAAATTCTACCATGAACATGCTTTATAACTCATCCAACCTACCAAGACACTTCTAATGACCTATATATGCTAGAGTTAAGTTAGAAGTAAGTTACCTTGATTTCCAAAGCTACTAGAAGTGTCCAAGCTCAACCAAGTGTTAGTTTTTACTTTCCTCTAGCTTTGGAGCTTTCTCCAACCTCACTAACTTGATAAGAATCAACCACAATTATACTAGCTTGATTTAAAGGTTTAGAAAGTTTCAATAACACTTCCTAAGGCTTTGACTCTCTGGAAACAAAATGAATCACATAAGTTCCTTAAATCCTCACGAAACCCAAGTTTTTGTCACTATAGCCAAAACTTGCAAAAGAGGGCTTAAAATGAATATTGGAAAGAGGAATTTAAGTTTCTCACCTTGATGATGTTAGTTAAGTCTTAAAAGGTCTCAAAGCTTCAACCTTTCTTAGGTATCTTGGTGAGGAATAATATGGAGAAGATAGAAAGAAACAAATGAGTGTGAGAAAAGGTGGAGGAGGTTGAATGCCTATTTTGGTGCCTTCCCTTTCGATTACATCTGTAATACCCCAAAATTTAGACAATTACCAAAATGAAAATTAGGAAAGTTTGATGGTCAAAGTAGAAAATTGGGAAAAAGTTTAGGGAATTAAGTGATAATTTCCTAAAAATAATTTTATTCCATAAATAGATAGTTTACTCTTGAGAGTGGAGTTTTATGGAATCATATTTTTGGAATTTGAATTTTAGTAAAGAAAAACTAGAAAGGGTTAAAGTCCGATAAGGAATCGTAATTCCGATCGAATTGGAATTTTAAAAAAATTTGAAGGATGTTATAAATGGTTGGAAATATTATTTTAATATTTTAGATCAGATAAATTGGTATGGATATGTGTAATTTTTCAGATTTAATCGAAACAGTGGAATTTAGTGACTAAAATGCAATATTTGAAAATTCAAGTGGAATTTTAGAAATGAAAGTCAAATTACTTCATATTTGACTTTGTAATATGATAAGGATCAGATGGCTTGGTTTTATGGTAAATAGGAAGATTCATTAAGGGTGATTTGGTCTTATCTCAAGTGAATGAATATTTTATTCATATAAAGTTAGATTAAATGTAAATTAAGATGAAATGTACCTAACATTTCATTTCACATGCTCATCTTCTTCTCCAACCAGACGCGAGCTTCTTCAAAGGTGAGAGAAAGCTTCAATTTCATTTATAAGCAAATTCATTTGGATTTTCAGTATGCTGAAAATAGAAAATTGTTATATGTGAAAAACGCTATCATTTGGTACCAATATTGCATGATAATATTGTTAGTGTTCAAGTTCATCTTGAGTTAATGAAGGGGATGCTGATTTCTTGTGTTTTATGGGTTATGAAGAGTTAAGTGATTTTAAAGAATTGGTTGTAATAATTGATGAAGAACCTAAGGATGAGGTTAAAGAAAACAATTTCTATTTTGAATTTAGCAGTGGGTTTAAAAATTCACCAGAAACTATATAAAAATAATTTGGAGGCTATTTTTATATATTTGGGTTCATATATAAATCTAGTTTTGCTTACAACAAACAGAGATCAATTTTAAGGTGTGTACAAAAAGATATGAATTTTTAACCAATGAAAGGTCAGAAAAAATCGGATAACAGATTCTGCAAAACAGATTATGTTGGTCAACTTTGAAAATTCACCATAAATTGTACAGAATGAATTAGGAGTTATTTATATGGATAGATTTGTATTCGAGTTTATTTTTCAACGGAAGAAACAAAATTAAATTCCAATGTGTATATCAATACAGACTACTGATTCTTTAAATGTAGTGTGAATTGTGTGAATAAGAAAAATTGATGGGTTGTTGTGTAAGTGTTGTATAATTGATGTACTATGCTGGAAATTGTTGTTTGGTAACTGAAATGAGTGTTAGATGTGAAATATGACTATTTTGGGAAGTTTAGAAAGATTGGTATTTAAGTACAACATTCACATAGTTGGGGTACTTAGATATAATTGTACCTTTGTAAAAGCATTTGAATGGTAATAATTTCAATAGTGGAATTTTTGTATTGAAAGTATAAGTGATAAAATGGTGAAAGATCATTTTGTGTAAATTGGAAAAGTTGGTTCCAATGTTAAAAGGAATTTTTAAGAGTTGAGTATTTTGATAGATAATGAGTTTCAAATATATTATGGAGTTATTTTGGGATATGTTTATGTTAGTACAATACTAACATATGTATCATTATGAATTTGTGATTTATACAGATTATGATTGATTTGCGATTGAAGCAAGTCAAGTATAAAAAGGGTTTATTGTGGAGAATAGTGAGGCACATATTTTGGAAATTATAAAGTGTCAAGGTGAGTGCAATACATGCATGACATTATACATGGATGTTTTATACATCATTAGGACGACTTGCTATAAGTCGACCTTGTTTATATCAACATGATATATGTCATTTTTATAACTTTGACATGACATTGAAATGTCACGGTATAAAATCAAAATGCATTGATCATGAAAAATGTGATATTTTACCATGAATGTTTTCGGGTATGAACTGTCCAATGTTAAATATTGATAATATACTTTGCCATGGATGGATCGAATAAAATAGACTATATGCCCAAGTAAGTCATTGAGGGACATGTTATAGTTGTCATGCCATAGAGTATAGCAGCTGTAGGTTTATATTAGCACTATAGTGTGTAAGGACACTAAGTGCAGGTTTATGTCCGGATTAGCACTATAGCGTAAGCTTAGTGTAGGTGGTGGGCACGACCTTATGAGTATTACCCGGATTAGCACTATGGTGTAAGCTTAGTTCAGGTTTAGTACTACGGTGCAAGTATTTTTACTCGAATACCCAGGGTCCTCAGGGTTGTATATTGGGTTATTTTCTATTGTTTATGGCTATGGGCTATGGTTTATGGTTTATTGGTTAATAAATGGTAAACATGAAAATACGCCTATGAGCTTATGGAATAATGGCAAGTATATTGATAAAATAAGCTTACGAGCTTATGGAACAAATAGTAAGCATATTGATAGAATAAGCTTACGAGCTTATGAAATAAATGGTAAGTATATTGGTAAAATAAGCTTACGAGCTTATGAAATAAATGGTAAGTATGTTGGTAAAATAAGCTTAGAGCTTATGAAATAAATGGTAAGTATGTTGGTAAAATATTGAATATGCAAGTAAAATGATTTTATGGCATTTTGAATTTGACATTGAAATTCATGCACGAATTGTATTGCACTGATTATTGTTTTAATTGCCTCACTAAGTATATACTTAGCGTGTGATGATTTTCACGCGTAGGTAAAAAGCCAGTAGTGGAATAAGGAGTTCAAAGTGACATCAAGTATCAAAAAGTATATTTCAATATCAGTAAGACATCCTAAGATGTAATGTTGACTTTATTAGTGGCATGTAATTATTAATGTTCTATTTGTTTTGTTAAACAAATTTGGAAACAAAATGGTGACTTTATATGATGAAAGGATAAAGTTTTATGAATTTATATGTATTTTTGGATTGCTTAAGGGGTACCGATTCCCCTGCTACAGGAACTAATTCCCTAACTGTTCACGGTACTGTTCATCACTATAAAAAATTCTTTTAAATTAAATTTGTTATAATGAAACACAATTCATGTGAAATGATATTTGTATAATATCATTTACCAAGTTAATAAAAATAAATCTTTAAATCTTTTCGAATGGGAAATGGTTTTACAAATTTGGGTGACATCTATAATCTGTATAGGTATAATTATACGGGTTATGGGTGTTACAACATCACCACCAAATAAACGATTTCATCTTTGGAATCACATGAGGGCTTATTCACTTTATGTGTCCTTCCTCTTATATCCTAATATTAAAAATACCCTCTTTATCACATGTTGGGCCAAAACCAAGCCCAAACCCAAGGTTAACTTGGTTCAAGTCTTCTTATAATGCTAATAGGTTTATCTAAACCTACTTGGGTTAACCCAAAACTAATAACCGAAGATTAGTAGTGTCACATAGCATGATTATTTTGTTAAAGTAAATCTCATAGATAAGTATTTCTTTCTAATTTTACATTAATACTATGAGTTATGGATATTTATTTTTAATTATTTGTATCATGTTTGGTTTAATTTGGTGAATTCATGATTGATATTGTTTTTTTGATAAATAGTCAAACATTATTGTAATACCCCAAATTTTTGCTAGTGATTGTAAGTTTTGAAAGTTTGGGGGCTAAAGTATAAAATTTGTAAAAGTTTAGAGGCAAAAAATGTAATTTTGAAAAGTTATATATTTTAGCATGTAAATAAAAAAATTTGGCTCAAAACAAGGATTTTCGTGAGGATCAGATTTCCGATTCGGGATTTGTGTTAAAAACTATAAAGCGATAAAGTTCAGTATTGAAATTGGATAAACGGGTCGAACCAGAATTTTATGAAAATTTGAAGGATGTTATAAAATGGTTCAAAATATTATTTACTATATTTTAGGTTAGAGAAATTTAACTTAGATCATCGTAACTTTTCAGATTTGGTTGAAAAGTAGAATTTTAGTGACTAAAATGTAATTTTCAAAACTTTCATTGCCAAAATAGAAAGTTAAAGCCAATTTTATACAACTTTGACTATGGAATATTTTAATGGAAGATAATGCAAAGACATTTGCTAATTATTAATGTTCATTAATGGTAAAAATGGAATTTCTCAAGAATTGAATTTTAAATTTAATTTAATTAGTTTAAATGCCATGTGTGCTATGAATTAATACTACAATAATCAAGAGACAACAAATTTTCATCCATTTTCTTTCATTTGGCCGAAACCACCAAGCTCATCAAGGTAAGAATTTTATTTTGATTTTTGAAGTCATACACTTGATTTTTTGATTAAGCTATTACATAGAGAATTAACCTATATCAAATTATCTATCATTTGGTACCAATATTTCATGGTGAGGATAATTTTGTGTTGAGATTGAAAGTTAGGGTTTATATGGTTTATGGATTTTAAAGAATTGATGGATGGATTTTATGTTTTTGATGTAAGTGATTAATCCTAAAGCATATATGATGATTAAAATCATGTGTAAAGCCTTATGTTAGGCTTGACCAACTTAAGGTTTACGTAAATTGAATGTATTTTGATTTAATTTGATGTTAGGATGATTGGAAATGCATGAATTTAATGTTAAGAGGTTGAATTCATACTTGAAATTGAATGAAAATCAAGCCCTAATTCACTTAGGGTATTCTGCCATTAGGGAAATTTAGGGGGAAATGTTTAAATAATTCCCATAGTCCTATATTTATATTAGAAGTATTTCATGTGACTTGGAGATCAATTTGGACCAATTTGGGAGCTTGAATAATAAAAAGGGTAAATATACAAGTTTTGAGAATTGTAAGACATTATTGCAAGAATGCAATATTTGAAGGGTTCAATGCTGATTTTTTATAGTTGAAATGCTGGAAATTTTAAATTAGAAATTTGATGGGAACCAAATTGCAAGTTTGGTAAAGTTGAGGGTGGAATTAGAAAAGTCTCACTATTATAGGGATTTGATTTCAAGTTTATTAAATGTAGAAGTATCATTTGGGTAATTATTCCAATGCTGAAAATTTTATTTAGTATGTTGATTTTTGGGTTTAATTATTAAGTTGAGATTTAATTGCAAGTTTATCAAGTTGTGAGGTTGAATTTGAATAGTCTAAAAAAGTTTAGGATGAAATTTTAAGCTTTTGAATGTTTAAGTGTTGATTTGAATATTTTAGTAAGGTGCTGGAAATTTTATGTGTTAATGTAAAATGATCATAATGATGAACGACCATTATGAATTAAATGTCAAAGTTAATATGAATTCTATAAAGAATTCATAATTTATGGCATGATCGTGTAATTGGCAAAAATTAAAGGGTTGATTTGATAGTGGAAATAAATATACATGGGACTGAATAAGAATTTTTAGAAGTTTAAAAATTTCGATGGAAGTACGATTTAGTTTTATATCATTTAAGTATCAGATTTATTTCTATTGAATTTTATATTTAATTTTAGATTATGTTAGTTTAATACTAACGTATAATTTGAATATTTTATGTTATTATATAACGTCGTCAGACCACGATAAATCTAGTGATTCAAGTAGCTTGAAAAGGGAGGAAAAAGTGTGGGATCTAGAAGAAAATTGTGGAGAAGGTTCAATAGCGAGGCAAATGTGAGTGCATTTAACTTGTATTTATGTTACCGAACAAACATTAGCTTGCGATGAGTCAGAAAATAATGTTCTGAACAAATTTGTAAATCTGTTAAGGATGCAAGTTTGTAAATCTGCCTAGAAATTATGTTCTGAACAGTAAGTTTAGAAAATCATCAGAATATAAAAATATAATTGAAGGATGAATCTTATACCATTGGATTCGTATATCAGTCTAGTTTCGTTTAGAACAAATTTTAATGGATTTCGAAGAGTATACAAAACGATATGAATTTCTAATCGGTGATATGTCAGAAAATAGGGCAGCAGATTCTTCCCAAAACAGCTTTTATCAGTCAACTTTGAAAATTTGCTATAAATTGTACAAGTGGAACTAGAAAGAGTTCCTTATATGGTTAGATTTTTATTTGAGTCTAGTTTTTAGTGGTGCAAATAGAATAATTTTTTAGTTTGTATATTAATACATAATAATATTTCTTTCAAGGTAGTGCAAACTGCCAGAATATGAAATTTTCATAAATTGTGTAATCAAGGTAATTTAAAGCAAAGGATTAAGCCTAAAGCTTGGCGAGGCTTATATTTTGATTTATAAGTAAAGCTTAAAATATGTGTAATAGTGTATTTGATTAATTTGATTGAGGACGACTTGTGATAAGTCAACCTCGTATTATTTTAAAGTATGTTTTCTATTTTAAATATGAATTATTTATATAATGTTCACATGATTGGTTTATGAATGTTTAGGGCATGATTTGTCCAAATTATGATTTTTATGAGAATGATATTGGAAAAATGTTATTGAGTGGAAATGTTGAATTATAAATTATATGAATTTAAAATAAAGCCCATTGTTTATTGCATTGAGAGTCGTAGGTACAATTAGCATGCCATGAGGTGCAGTGATTGATATACCGTGGTGTTACCGGTGGGTACACTAGTATATATAATTCTGACATGATTGCACTTTGTGGGCATATTATGATTCTGATGTGATAGCACTATGTGTGCTTATGATATATTGTGTGTTATCGGTAGGTACACTAGTATATTTCAGATGTGATTGCACTTTGTGTCCATATTATGATTCTAATATGATAGCAATGTGTGCCCTAATATGTTCTGATTGAGATTATAGCACTTAACTACTTACTGCGCACACTCGTCTTACTCACGTACCTTATACTCTCTTACATATACATTGGGCTAGAAAAGTAAATGTGAAAGTTATGACAAAATATGAAAGAAATGAACATGGAATTGAAAATAAAGTTCTGAAATATGTTTGAATGAAAAAGAACAAAAGTTGTTTATGATATTCGATATCGACTTACATGATTTTTGATAAAATCATAAGATAATGATTTTTCAGATTTTCAAGATGAAACATCATGAATAGCCCAGTTTGAAAATTTTAATGCTTTTATTTAAATTACAAATTTTATGTTTATAATATTTTATGAAATATACGTTTTATCTCATTTTAGTTATATTACTACCTCACTAAGTTTTACTTAGTGTGTTAAAATTTTTATGCATAGGTTTGAGTAAAGAAAAGAACGTGAAGTGAGGAGTTATCTGAGCATCTTATGGAAGTCAAACCTACCTACAAAATTAGTAAGACATCCTATATTTGACTTATTAGTGGTATGTACATTATACGTGATGGTATGCTTTATTAAATTTATTTTAAAAGGATATGTAATAGTAACTATGATTATTTTCTTTAATTTTGAATAATTTTAGTATTTAATCGTATTTTTGAATGAATAATATAAATGTTATATTTTAAATGGTTTTTAAATTAAACAATATTTAGGCAGTGATATATAGTTATAATTAGCTCTGAACTGCCTACTTACTGACTGAAATTGGATTTGATTGCAATGATTAAATATTCTTTTATGATTTTATATGAATAAGGTAAAAGTTTTTATGTTGAAACAACGAAAGTTAAAAAAAATGAAATTTTAAGTCTTTATGCTCAGCAAATAATTATCAAGTTGATGTGACATATGTAGCTCGTATATCGAGATATATATGGGCTATGGGTGCTACAATTATGTTTTCAGTCACTAATAACGTCATCTAAACAATCTTATTATGAGTTAATTAGGAAATCATGACGTGATTACAAAATTCAACTTTGATTATTGACTTCTTATGGATTATAGAATACATATTTAGAATGAAATTTATATTCGATTTGGATTGAGTTTGACTTTTTTTTTAAATATTGATTTTTTTGAATTCGGTTTATATTTGGTAATTTATGAAGTTACATATTAAATGCATGTTCAAAAATTATTTAGAAACAATCAAAGAATTAAGTTTTCGACTTTTGATAGCATTATTTATGTAACCTAATTTTGGGTTATTTCGGATATTGTAGTGCAATCATAACTTTCAATTTTGACCTTTGATTGTTAAAGAAGTATTAAATTTGAATAATGATATTTTTTTGAGATGTCTTAATTGAGCAATAAGTCATTAAAGTAACCGTAGTTATGAAAAATATTTTATTTTAAACTATGAAGGGTTATATGCATGTAACTTAGGATATGTTAGTATTGATCGGCCCAAAGGAAGATTAATAGTTGACATAATTGCATGTATACATTTGATAATAAGCATGTGATAATTATTCGATTTGATGTGTGAGTAATAAATCGGCCCAAAGGAAGATTTTTCCTAGACACATTCTTATTATCAATGTTTGGTTAGCTCACTCGATATCACTTAAGGTGAATATTTTGTCTAAAGATGAAATATTAATGAAGCATCTAATATCCTGAGATAAGATTTAAGTGTATTCAAACTTATTATTATTTTGGTTGTCTTTTAATTGAAAGATAAAACTAAGAGAAATTGATTGATTGACAAATATTTCTATGGTTTTATTTATATTGTTAATGCAAAATATGTATATATTCAATTTAGTTATTTAGTTTTGATTGTTGGTTAATAGCATATATATATTTTTCAAACAAATTAATTCATATTATGGATGTGTTTAATATTTTGATAGATTAGTTGAAACATAATATTGCATAAGTGATGTCTTTTTTGTAGATTAATTTATTTAGAAAATCAAAATGATTATGCATTTCTTGTGATTCATGCATTTTTTAATGGTCCTTAAGAAAAGTCAATATTTGACCAGATTTCAAGCCACGCATGTGGTAATAATATGTCACAATTATAAGATACTTTATGCGAGCATTACATTAGTCCAAAGATTAGTCTATTGTTCAACATAACTTATTGTCAATATTTGATTATTACAACAAGATTATTGTTTACTGTTAATATTATTGTCCAAAGACTTGATATTGATGTAGTGTTTGGTATCTTGTGATGTGAATTAGCCATTATTTTTTAATTTATTTGTTTACTTAAGATGCAAGCTTTAATTTTATTTATGTTTTGTCATGTATTCTACTAATTATTTATTTATTGCTACCAAAATTACTGTTATTATACATTTTCTACTCATGCTTAAGAAAACAATTCTTAAGATATGAGAAAATGCACTTACATAAGAGTTTGATTATATGAGCATAGGCTTTTCACTAAGGAAAGAACAATTTTCACCTCTCATGAGGACAACAACCTTAATTGGTATAAGGGATTTTGAGAGGTGAAATTTGTTCAAATTGCATGAGTCTAGTGGTCATGAAACACAACATTAGAAGGCTTTGGGCACATAATCTGAAAATATTACTGAGGCTAATGGTTCCCTTGACTAAATTAAGAAATATTTTCTAAAAAATATTAAGGTTTAAATGACATCACTTTTGACTTATTTGATGTCTATAAAGTATATGGGCCAAGGAAATGTGAAAGAGTACATTATGGATATGTTCATATTGCTTCACACCTAAGATCGAGTTTTTCTAAAGAATTACTTGTTCTTGTGATTTCAGTATCACTTCCTATAGAATTTAATCAACTAAAATGGAGAAATGAACTCTAAATGAGCTCATTTTTGTGGTGTACAATAGGAAGAAAGGTTGAAGCATAATAAGTTTGAAAGTATTCAATTGAAAAATGCATGTAAAGTTAAGGGCAAAAATAATACCAGAATATAGTTGTTAAGGTTCAAACTCAAAAGAGACAATAATATGCTATAAAAAATTGTTCTCTTTTGTAATAAGTTATGACATATGAGAAGAAATTAAATTCTAAAACTGTAACCAACTACTTTGGTTATTCTGCATGATTTAGGGGTTACGAGTTTTAGGATCTCATAATTAGGAACATTTTTAAGATGATATCTATAACATTATTTTTTTTAGATGTTGAGTTTTAAGTGAGAAATAAGGTTTGAGAAATTGAATTTAAGGAAGAATTAAATTATAACTCAATTTCTATTATCACTTTTGATTATATCCATGTGTTCATACATATCATTAATCAATAACTGAATCTAGAATCTCAAAAATATTATTTTGAACAATTTTCATTTAAGATGAGAAATCATTTTGGAAGAACAAACTCAACAACCTCAGAGAACAAGTTTCATTAAGAATATCCACAAGATGATATAATAATATTTAGATTATTATGTTGTATTTCTCCAAGAAATAAGGATGACATTGGAATGACAGAGGATGATCTAATCAACTTTCATCATATCATAAAAGTTCTAACTCTCATAAGTGAATTAATGTCATGAATGAAAAGTATAAGTTCTATATAAGATAATAAAGTTTAAGAACTTGTCTCATTACCTGAAGGTGCAAAACCAATTGGTTGCTAATGGATATTTAAAATCAAAATGGATGCAAATGGTGATGTTGATAGGTATAAGGCATGTCTTGTATTTAAAGGATATACTCATAAAGAATGAATAAATTTTGTAGAGACTTTCTCCTTGGTTTCATTGAAAGACTATTTCAGGATAATTATGATACTTGCTGCTAATATTTAATCTTGAATTACATAAGTTGGATTTCAAAATGGTAACATTGATGAGATGTTTTATAAGGTACAATTAGAAAATAGTTTTTGATGATACAAAATTATTGATATATAAATTAGGGAAATTCATTTATGAGTTTAAGTATGACTCTCGTTAATTGTATAAAAAATTTCACCAAATGAATATCATGTTTGGTTTTGAGATGAATTTGGTTGAAAATTGTACATACTATAAGTTTAGTGAGAGTAACCAAAATAATATCTCTTATTTCTATAAGAAACAAGTTCAGTCTTGATCAATGCCTTAGGGATGATTTTGAAACTAAGGAAATTCAAAAAGATTCCTTATTATTCAAAACAAATAAAAAATTTAATGTATACCCAAGTTTATGTGCATTCAGACATAGCGTATAATTTTAGGATATTAAGCAGGTATTTAAGCAATTCGGGTATGTACTATTGGATAGCAACCAAATTGATTCATACAATACCTTTAAGAACAAAAATGTTACATGGTCACATATCGAAGGTCTAGTAAGTAAAAGATCTTCAAGTTAATGGACTCCAATTTCTTGGAATATAGATGCAAAAATTTATCACATGAACTGCTAATTATGGATTTATAAGAAATATCACTTGAGTTATTTTGTGACTACTAAATTGCAGTCCTTTATTCCATATACAACAGAAACACCTTAGAGTCTAAGCACATAGACATTATGTTTCTAGGTGTTAAAGAAAAAAATCAGAGTGGTTAGGTGTTTATAGAGCATATCGGTACAAACTCATTATTGCGCACTTACTAAGGAACTATTACCCTAGGTCTTTCATGAGCATACTACTCATGTGAGTATAATATCATTTAAGGATATTTGTATACGTGACCATTGATGGATCTAGTCATGATTGATATGGAAAATGTCATTTTGATCCTATATGGATATAGTTGATGTACGAGATTGTTATAGAATACCTATTGCATGATAACAAGTTTTGAGATAGGGTTATACATTTATCAGAAAACATATTTTTCCCAAGTGGGAGATTGTTTGATTAAAATTCATAATTATGGGCACATATTTATAATGTATATCGTTATCATAAATATGAATAAATTAAGTAACCAATTATGTTATAAATTCATAAGGTAATAGAAGTTTCATGGAAATGAAAGTGTAGGTACTATTAAAGTTGTATTTATAATTTGATGAGGTGCAGAGTTATAAGTATAGACAATAACTGATTATTAAATCAACTATATAAAGGAGTTATGGTCCTCAAGAAATAGATAGTCTCGTATTTACTCTTATCACCGTCAAAGAATTTATACTTAAAGAACTCTATCTTCTTGGAAGATCACAACCAAACAATGATTCAAGGAATTTAACCCATCAATTAATTCAAGTACACTTCCGAATCTAGTATTTCTTATTCTTGATAATTTGATATGATTAGATCCTGATTGTTTTCATATTTATTATGATTTGGTTCTAACATATCATAAAAGTAGACTTATTGAAAATAAAAAAAAAACAAAAGAACATAAAAGGATAATTAAAATACCAATAAATGACAACTAATATTAAAGTTGGTTTTATGATCAACATATATGGAAAGGAAAAAGGATGAAGCGCGTATCAACGAGACAAAACTAGGAAATAAATACTTAAAAGCAAACGAAGACACACTGCTTTAGCAGTCTCGTATAATTAATTGTATAGGCGGCTACTGTTTTAGCTCATCATCTGCTAATAAAGACAGTTTGATCATAAAATTAATAGTAAATTAATATAGGTATTAGAGCTAACACTAAAACTTTTTCTTAATGTTTCTTTTTTTTTTTTCTGTATTTTCTTCCAGATTACCCGCCAACCAAATCAAATACTCATTAATTCAATACCATCAATTCCCCCTGTTTATTTACCATGCATATGTAAATATTTTTAACTTTGGGCTTTAAATTAACCTATGCAAGTTTTATATGTGGGGATTAAAATATGAAAACTTAATGATTATTCAGTTACATTTTCCTTCTACAAATGTCTTTGTATGCATATATTTATGTGCTACGATTACTATATGAAAACAAATTATTAGTTAATTTAGCATGAAATCACACTACAACAAAACTGTTATACAGCGGCGTTTTAAAAATAAACGCCACTAACTTTAAACATATAGTGGCGGCGTTTACATTTCAAACGGAATAAAATGGTAACTTTAGCGACGTTTTTCAATAAACGCCGCAACAAAGTAGTACTTTAGTGGCGTTTTTATACAAATGTCATAATAAGGTTTATCTATAGTGTCATTTTTTCAACAAACGTCGTAATAGAGTCGTACTTTAACGGAATTTTTATAAAAATACCACAATAAAATTCATCTATAGTGATGGTTTTTCAACAAATACTGCAACAGAGTAATACTTTAGCAAACGCCGCAATAAGGTATTCTATAGTGACTCAACAAACACAATAACAGAATACTACTTTAGCGGGCTTTGTATATTGTGAAATATTTAGTGGCGTTTTATAAACGTACGCTGCAAATTTTCCGACAATTGGTTAGTAAACAACAACTCTTTGTTCTTTAAAACCTAACCCGTCCATTCTGCGCTTTCTACCCTTCATTTCCTCTTTTTGCTCGCTTCCTTCTCTGCGTTTACCTCGCTTCAATTCTTCGCTTCCCTCGGCCGTTTCCACAAGCCTTCCTTCTCATTCCCCTCTCAACATTGCTCTTTGTTCGACTTCCATGGCCGGCAGTGATTTCGACTCGTCCCTAACCTCTCCTTCCTTGGAGAAGCAGTTTGAGAAGTTCTAAGTCCAACTAAGAGATTCTGGCGGTGATTCTGACTCATCTACTCGTCTCATGCAAGCTACCCTTCTCCTCGGTCTCCAATCTAAACCAATTCATTGTAACATTTTTCTTGATGTTGAAATTCTTAGGGAATACGAGGTATTACAATTTTCGTTTTTATCGATTATTTCGAAACCCATTCTTTTCACCCCTACGGTTTTAGAATTTGGGTGAATTTTTTAGCTAGAGTTGTTGAATAAATTTATTATATGTTTACAGGTTCATCAATTGATGGTTTTACTAATTTCGTGGAGGTTGTTATAATCCCATACTCTTAGGTTTTTTTTCTTTTCTTAAAATAACATCATATCCATTAAACTGGAGAAGCATGTGTAATAGCATCAAATTCTTAGTTTTAAATATGTTCTATTAACTTTCTGTTGTTTTTTTGTGAATTCCTAGTATTTCATTTTTTTACTATTGGAACTTTTTAGTAAGCTGTGGAAGAGTACCTTTTAAATCATGGTTTTAGATAAGAGACCCCAAGAGAAAAAGAGAAGTTAACCATAAAATTGAAGTAATACAAAAGTAGGGCAACACTTAGAATTTAGACTTAGGTTTTTTGTATGCTGGATTGTTTTTCTCATTGTGTGTCTACATAATAGATTATGAGTTGGAATATTTGGAGTCTATCCATTTATTTGTTGAGATATTGGACCACTTTTTTCAGCAATGTTTGCGAGCTCGACTTGGTTTTTAATTTCCACAAGGTATGTTATCGTCAACTTTTGCATGAACATCACTTGCTGGACTCAGTTTTTCTATCTGATTCACATGAAACTGCGAGTTACAGTAACCAAAAAGTCCACCCCTTTTTTGTTTTGCTTTATTTCAATTGAATTCGTTAGTTTGTGATCTCAATCTTTAGTTTTTGATCTCAAGTCTCAACTCTTTGTTTATCTAACTTGTCAAAGCTAGTTCTGTATTGTTTGGCATTGATTAGTTCAATTTTCTTTTGGAACAATCCATGTGCTAACTCGATATGAATTTGATTATACGTTCCTCTCTTTGGTTTAAATGTGTGTATAGCGGTTGATTGTCATATTCCTCTGAATTCACTTCACTATTTTCATTTGAAATTCATCAAGGTTTATTTGATACTCGATGAATTCATTCTTGCTGGAGAGCTTCAAGAAACAAGCAAAAAGGTTTGCTTCCCCCTCCTCCCCATTTCTAGACCTTTTACATATTATTTCATGTTTGATGGATTTTATTGACATTGCAACTTTTCTTCTCTCACCAGTATCTTTGTTACCTTTGGAATTGTTAGTTAGCAATGACACTGTGGTTGTCTTTCTTCTTTTGGTATAAAATATTATCTCATATTATTGGTGGTTTTTGCATGTCATTACCAAAATGGTCTTTTACCAACAGCTTGAATATATTGATAATTTCTTGTTATATAGAGGCAATGCAAATATTTGATGGCTTGGAAACCGGCACTAAGGTTAGTCATTTGCAAATTGCAGGCTATAATAGAGAGAATGGGGGAACTGGATAAGCTTGATTAAAGATGACTCTGCATGAAAGAAAAATGATGCTATTTGTGTCAAATACTTCTCTTATTTTTTATTGTTTGTTTTACACAGCTAAATCTTTATTGTGTTATTTTTTTTATAGGAATAATAGTTCTCATTAAAAACCTCCCTCTCAGTTAACTCTAGAAAAGAGTAACCAGCGGAAGGAGAAAAAGAGTGCCTTGATTTATTGAATATAGAACTATTACAAAACAGTACACCAATACAAAGAGGGTATCCTAATAAAACTGAAATCCATAAAGCACCCTAGAGAAATACCCTTACAATTACCCGATCCCATCCTTAGCTAATTTATCTGCTTCCCAATTACAACCCCTAGGAATCCATCGAATAATAACCACCCTCTCTTGAACTAAGGACACAATATCCAAAACAATGGAATTGAAAAAACTAGGAATAGAATTAGGCAGTAATATCCAGTCAAATACAGATTTGCAGTCACTTTCAAGGATCAGTCTTCCCTTTGTAGCCCAATCTGATGATAGAAAAATGTCTAGACCTTTCTTAACAGCTTTCAGCTCAGCCAACGGAGGAGGTCCTGGACCGATACTAACAGAAAAAGTCGATAAAATGATACAATTACAATCTCTCAAAATACCTCCAATTCGTCCAGCCAACCCATCAGACTTGACAGCCCCATCGACATTAAATTTATAAAAATCAGTTGGTGGAGGATGCCAACTTTGTATCAAACTTCTGTGAGTTTTCTGAATAACAATGATGTATGCAAGAGAGGGGTCCCCTACCACCAAATCCATTTGAATATGGGGAAACTTAGCTAAAAACCATTGAGCTAACTAAATCTTATTAGGAAGAAGAGAGAGGTCATATCAAGGCTAGAATTATCAAACAAAATTGAATTCTTTGCTATCCAAATAGACCAAAGAACTACTCCCGGGATAAATTTCCAAAGGTCCCCTGCAACTGAACAAGAGAGGAAAAGATGTTGGACTGTTTCTTTATTCAATTTACAAAGTGGACATAGAACGTCTTCCATAGGAACTCCCCTTTACTTCAGCTCCATTTTCACTGCCAATTTCTTGTGAGTGATCTGCCAAAGGAAGGTTTCTACTCTAGGAAGAGCCAAACCTGACCACACCCACCTTTTCCACGAAAAACTCTCTTCTTGACTATTTGATAAAGCCAACTTGCAGGATTTCACTGAAAACAGACCGTCCCCCTTCCTATACCAAGAAAGAAAATCCTCTATTGAATAAGATAAATTAAAACTGTTTATTGTTGCCATTAGATTTACCCATTGGATAAATTCCCAATCACATAAGTTTCTTCTAGTTTGAACATTCCACACCCATCCATTTGCATCAAAGTTACCAATCTCAGCCACCGTACCCCTTTTGTTGTTTGATAAAGCAAAAATCCTTGGAAATTGCATCTTCAAGGGTAAGTCATTGACCCAAACATCATTCCAAAACGAAATAGAATTGCCATTCCCCAATTGATTCCTAGAATACGACCTCAAACATCCTCCAGTGTCATCATTTTTCAAATAATTATTCATATTTCCTTTCCAATTCCACGAGTCTTGAGGCGAGACAACTTTAGAAATTGACAGGGATAAAGTACTAGCATTGTATTTGCTACATATCATCCTTTTCCAAAGTGACTCTTTCTCATTTGCAAATTTCCACACCCATTTACCCAACAAAGCCCTATTTGCGATGTTCAAATTCATAATTCCCAAGCCACCAGCCTCCAAAGGTTTACAAACACCTTGCCAGCTAACCCAATGCATACGATTCTTGTTTGAATTCCCCCCCCCCAAAGAAAGTTAGCCATCAATGAATTAACTTTCCTCTTTACTTTGAGCGGCATTTTAAAAATAGATAAGAAAAAAATCGGTAACGAAGTTAATACCGATTTAATAAGCACCAATTTTCCCGCCATTGACAGTGAATTAGCCTTCCAACCAGTTAACTTACTGTTAAAATTCTGTGTAACCGGCTCCCAAAGTACTTCAGAATTTCTCTTTGCACCTATAGGTAAGCCAAGATATTCCATGGGAAAACAACCCACTGAGCAACCAATATCATTCGCCCATTCATTTAAGGTAGCCGCTTCAACATTTATGCCAAACAATTTACTCTTAGAAAGGTTTAAGTGCAACCCTGTCATTAAACTGAAAATCCTCAGCACTCTTTTGATATTCCAGATATTAGACAGAAAGTCACGGTAGAACAAAACTAGATCATCCGCAAACTGAAGGTGAGTTAAATGGAATGGATTAACTGATCTACCAATCTCAAACCCCTGAAAAAGTCCCAAATCAGCAGCTTTAATCAACATTTGATTTAGGAGTTCGCCAATTAAATTAAACAATAAAAGGGAAAGACCGCAACCTTGTCTTAACCCTTTTGCCACTGGGAACTCCTCAGTAGGAGAACCATTAATTAGAACTGAAATTGATGCAGAAGAAAGACAATATTCGATCCAAGAAATCCATTTCTCCCCAAAACCCATAGCATTCATTAATTTTAGCAGAATCATAAGCCCTTCGAAAATCAACTTTAAAGACTACCCCTTTTCTCTCTTGCTTCCTCCAATAATCTATACCTTCATTAGCTACGAATGCACAATCTAGCAGTTGCCTACCCGGAATAAATGCGAACTGATAAGGGCTAACTAGGTCTTTAATACAAGACACCAACCTTTTGGATAGAACTTTAGAAATAATCTTGTATAAACTGCCCACAAGGCTAATTGGCCTATAGTCTTCTAAACTTTTTGGATTAAGTTTCTTAGGTATTAGGGAGATGAATGCATGATTAACCCCGTGATCCCATTTTCTGCCCTATAAAAGTCACAGACGAACTTCATGATCTGCTCCTTGAACATAGGCCAATACTTCTTGAAAAAACCCATAGTAAATCCGTCTGGTCCAGGTGCTTTATCACTAGCTGATGAAGAGATTGCTACCCAAACTTCCTTTTCTGAAAAAATTTCCTCAAGACTATCTCTTTGCTCAGTAGATAGCATTGCAAAAATCAGATCAAAACCCCCCACTTCCAGTGTAGTAATCGTACTATAAAATCTTTTGAAAAAATCCGAGACATGAGACTTAATGTGAGCTGTGTCTGTCAATTCCACACCCTCCACCTTCAAGGAGTTAATTTCATTAATTCTGTTTCTGTTCAAGGCACTTAAATGGAAGAACCTTGTGTTCCTATCTCCCTCTTTGACCCACTTCACTCTAGACTTTTGGCACCAAATGCTCTCCTCTATTCTATGCAGTCTCCATAACTCATTTCTGAAAAACATTAGTTGGTCCCTATCTTGCTGAGAAAAGGCAGCTCCTTGTGACTTCAATTCTAATTCATTTATTTTGGAATCAAAATCTGAAATAGCCTCTGAGATCCCCATATGTTTATTGCTGGACCAACTTCTTATCTTCTTTTTAGTACCTTTTAATATGTTAAAAATTACACTACCTCCATTCTTCTTCGACAAATCAGCCAAGGAATTTTCAACCAGATTACCAAAACCTTCTTCCTTTAATAGAGATAGTTAAAAAATCTAAAAGGTTTGGGGCCCCAGTTCTGCCCATCTTCTTCCAGCACAATTGGATTATGATCAGAGAGAGATTTGGGTAAAATTCCTTGTATCAATTTAGGGAACCCGTGGAAAATTGCTACTAACCAGAAAACGATCCAACCTTACCCACGTAGGAAACTCTCTATTGTTGCACCAAGTGTACATACCCCCTGATAAAGGGAGGTCAATGAGGTTTGTTTGTTGAAGAAAGGATCTGAGCAGATCTAGAGCATGCCAATTATGCGCAAATCCATATTTTTCTGATGGATCGAGATAAGCATTCAAATCTTCCCCTATGCAAACTGGGAGGTTTAAGTTTGTAACAAAACTCAACAACTCCCTAAAGAACTCCTTTTCTTCCTCAACAGACGGGCCATAATTCAAAACCTTAAATACAGAGCTTCCATGGATAATTTTTTTTTTCATTATATTTGGTGTTCTTAGATTTCATGGAGATTGTAGGTGTGAAACTCAAATGGTAGTTTCTTTGCTTGCCTTTATACGCTAGTTGCCGAGTCCATTTATAGTTTTGCAACCGATGCTTATATGAATCTCTGTTTAAGGACCTTTTTTGTTCCCCTGTTTTTCTTTCGTGAAACCTGCTCATGTATTTGTTCCAGTTGCAGTGGAATTGCTGTATCGATGGTAACGAAATATAAGGACAATATTGTCAAGGTAAGACATGATATGAAATTTCATATTTATTTAATCATTTATTTGTCTGAATTTACATCCATCTCTCTGATTTGTTAGGATCATGTAAATTTGAAGTATGTATGTAAATTTGTATGGTTGATGTGTTCATAGTCTTACATTAGGAATATAGCCAAGAAAGAGATATTTCTTGAATATTTACTTGCTAACTCCCCGGAGCATTTTGAAATTTGTTATGTGATCATCCCGTTATCTTTCTTAACGTTGAATCGGATTGCATGATAATGTCTTATTAGCCAAAAGTAGTAAAAGTATACTTTAGTAGTTAGCATGTCATATGCGATTGAAGCTGATTGTGTTTAGTTCTTTGGTTCTGCAATGGAGCTGGCCTTGTCCCTGGAGAAACTAACAAATGAAAAGTTAATTGTGTTTATTTCTGCCTGTTGAATATGTTGATCTGGAAATGTTTCTGTAATTATGCAGGTATTTATTTCATGTCAAATGAAATAGTAAGAATTATGTTAGGGATTTATTCATAGACTATTTTCTTGCAGCCTCAGAATTATGTCAGGAATTGTTGTATCGAAGATAATTATGTTGTTCGCTGTTGTTGATGTTCACTACTTGTTTAGGTGGTTGCTCTTGTATGCCAAAACTTCAGTTGCAGTTACCCGATAAGCAACCCTAAATCCTTACAAGATCTGCTCTACGAAAAGTCTTCATCGCGGTTGGATGAATTAGCTAAGACTCAAAATCTGCCCATCTTTTTATTATACCTTTATTTCTTAGTAGTGTATGAAAAAAATCACATGTAATCCCTTATACAGTGAACCAATAATTGTAACATATACAATAGTTTCATAGAATACTTATTTTGTAATAATAATATTTCTTTTTAAATAAAGTATGATGTATAATGATATTTATTGCATTTAAAATGTTTTTTCCAACTAAATTTACTTCAATTTGGTACGAAGAACAAAACATGATATTTGGAAAATTATGCTCTTTTGCGGCATTTGTATAAACAAACGCCACTACACCACTACAATTCACGTTTTTTCGTGACGTTTCTAAATGAAAACGCCACTGATGACATACACTTGCGGAGTTTATGAAGAAAAATGCCACTATATACACAATTAATAGCGGTGTTTGTGGTAAAAAAACGCCACTAAATATCACAACATATAGTAGGTTTGGAAATAAACGTCGCAAATATCACAGTTATTAGCGGTGTTTATGGAGCCAAACACTGCTATATGTTGTGATATATAGTGGCGTTTTATGTTCACAAACGCCGCTAACTATTGCGGCGCTCTATTTAGTGCCACTTCTTGTGGCGCTTTTGTTAGCGCTGAGACGGTTTTTAGCGGTGCTTAAAAACGCTGCTATTGAACTAAAAACACCGTTAAAAACTATTTTGTTGTAGTGGCAAGAAAACAAATGGGGTGATTTTTATGTTCTTTCATGAGTATTTTATTTGGTTAATATTTTGTTATTAATTAGTTTATGTTATCTTTTTTATAGTGTTTTATTTAAGGTTATTTACGTTAGATTCTTTACAGGACTTTACTTTCTATAAATCAACAATTAAAGAACAAAATAAAGTAGATGTATCCTAATTCTGAGAGTATTCGGAGCCAACTCAAATTGAAAGACCAAGTTAGGCGCCAACTCTAATAAAATAATCCAATCAACAAGATCAAAGAAGAAAAACAAGTCGAACTAAAATTCTTTAGGAATTCAAAGTTGTAATAAATTCAAACATTTTGGGTTTTATTATTTTATTTAGTATTATTTATTATTAGAACTTTTAGTTTATTATTAATTAGGAATTAAGTGTTTTAATTTTCTTGACAGTTAGTATTTTATTCTCATTAGGATTATCTCAAAACTATAAATACTCTGTAGGGGTGAGGCTTGAGAGATGTACACGTTCAGAATTTAGTATAGAACTGATTTTGGTTTTTAAGTTTTTAGTTCAATAAAATTATTTTCTTTTTCATCTTTTATCTCTTCCACACACCAAGTATGATAAATTTCATATTTGGCTAAACTTTTTCTTAATCGATAACTGAGTTACGATTCAATTCGGTCTCGTGAGAATTTCAAAAGCGTTTCATATCTTTAGATTCTTTCTTGATTTTCAATAGACAATGAGAGACAATTGGCATTTTCTTTAAACATCTCAATATCTTCAATCCAAAGAGTGCACATTGGCTTGATCGACGTTGTGATCTACAGTTGGGGAGGAGAGTCGGCTTGTAACAAATTCAATTTCGTAAGAACAAAATTAGTGGTGGTCCGCTAAGGGAAATCAAGATCGGATTCGATACTCATCGAGACACTATAATCCGAGCACGAGCTTTTCTAGCACTAAAGAAAGAATTGGCGTTAATATTGGTAGTCGTTGTTAATCCAAACAATGATTAAATTTCAAAAATTGTCTTTGGAAATTAGTTCACTTGAGAGAAGAGTAAGTTACAAAGGTTGTCTTGTAGACTGTAATCGGCAAGTACCCGAAGTAAAATTTATTTCAGTGATTGAGACGAATTGAAGCAAAGCGAAGCTGAATGCTATCGCTCATCATAATTAATTTTTTCTACAATTTATTTTTCTTGCTTTATTTTATTTTATTCAATTTACTTAATTGATGTAATTTTTTTTTTACTTTTATTGTTTTCAGTTCTTCCTGATTAAGATCAAATCAATTCGAAATTAGAAATTTATGAATCCCTGTGAACATATACCTTCTTCGGTATTATGTGTTTAAAGTTTACTTTTATGAAGAAAGAAAAAGACTTTTTTATTTGACAATTACGAGACTTGTGAGTCTTGGTTTAGAATTTTTTTTCTTTATATTATTCTCCTTGGAAGGGCTTTATTACTTAAATATAACATTTTCAAAATTATTTATAAAATTAACGTCCTCTCAACATTGTTTAAGAAAAACCTCAATTTAATCATGTCACAAAGGATAATAGTATGTCCTTTTAACGTCTTCTAAAGGAGATGTTTGACATGACACACATTTACTCTACGTCTTAGTCCAATTAGCAAATGTCTCGATTTACGTAAAAGATACAAGTGATGAAGCATACATTTTTAGGATTTAAAATTCGATCAAAATATCATAAATTAAAAAAAAAGCTCGAGAGACTAAACACATTTTTCTGTCTAATCACAGACCTTTCGTTTTGCCCACACCCTATAATCCCCCTTTAACCATAACAAAAATGTAACGGTCGAGTTAATACTTGAATTTTGACCCGAGTAAGAGAGTGAAGATTAAAAGTGTTGAGCTTAATTTATTTGAGACGTAGAGTATAAGTTAGTGGAGCTCAAGTAGTGAACTAAAAGGATGAGATTTGATGACTCATGAAAAGAGGACTTATAGTGTGATTATTTCAGTTAGTTAAGAAAAATCTATTTTTTTCTAATATTTTAATTTTGTCGTGGAGTAGGAGAGAAGCAGAGCATGAGATATTGTACTTCCACCTTACCTCTTTAGCATTTTCATTCATTTGCCCTTATTTTATCAATCTTGATTTCCTTTGTTGGAGGAGCTTTGGGAATGGTAAGCAACAATTGTTCCATAGGTATATTTATTTGAATCCATCCATCCAGAAGAGAGTTCCATGTTTTGGCAAGAATCAAAATGATAGGTTAAATTTGGGTATGAACGTGCTAGAGAGAATAAAATAAGGGTTAAAGATTGAGTTATATTTTTTTGTTAGCATCATTTCTTTTGCTCTTTTGGGTCTAATCTCTTCCTATTTTAGAAAAATAAATTATAGGACCATCTTAATCAAAGGGCAAAGAGAAAGCTTGAAGGTTGAAGAAGGGAGTTTTATCTAACCATTTTTGTGGAAGGTAATGCATATTTATTCTAGGCAGATCCCAATAATTATAAATGGTAGTAATGGTAAATTGAAAAAATGTAATAATGATAAAGCTTGAGTTATGATGGGGTAGCTGCTGGGATTGATTAAGAGAATTAATTTATGGGAAGGTAGAATTTGGGTTTCAGTCAGTACTGTTAGAACAATATCGATACCAACAAGACGTCTAAAAATTTTAAATATAATTATTAGGGTAGTATCAATAATGTTTTTTACAGTATCGATTCTAAGAAAGACCATATCAATATCAAGTATGATGGTATCAATACTCGAATTTCCAGAATACAAATTTGATATCAATACTAACCTCAAAATCGATACTTGGGTAAGTGCAATACCGATACTCCTTTCTCAGTGTACTAACAGATCTGAAAATTTATAAAATCTTGAGATTAATAATTTGGTAAACGAAATGAGGTCCAATGTCGGTAGAGTATTGGAATAGTTATGGATAATGGGAAAATGGTTTGTTAATAGTCGATTATTTGATGTAATTGCGGGTGACTCATATCGGAGTCCCGAATGATTAGAGTGACTCATATGGACGCACCTAATCATAATTAATTCTGGGTGACTCGTGCAGGATCCTCGAAGAATTAAAGTGATTTGTACGGGAGTTCCTAATCATAATTAATTCTGGGTGACTCTCACGAGAGCCTAAAAAGATTAGAGTGACCCGTGCAGTAACATCTAATCATAACTAATTTGGGGTGACTCGTGCCAAAGCCTTGAAGTAATTAAGAGACTCACCTGATAGTACTTAAATATTTCAGCTATGAGATATAAATGATGATTTTATTTCAAAAATATATGTGATGGATTAATGTATCAATATAGATGTATCACAAACCTGCGAAGACTAAGATTTATACGTTGTTTGCTTGCGTTACTTACTTTATGATACGTGAATATCCTTGAATAATTATGTATTACTCGACATTAGTGACTCACTTTTTAAATTGTTTACCATCTCTCAGGTTCATAGAAGTAGAATGCCTGTTGTAGGAGAACCATCATTGTAGAATTTCGATCTTTCTTTTTAAAGTACATCATTGAATTCTTTTGTATTGGGTAAATGTATCCATGTAGATTTTATAGTGTTAGTCCATATATTTCATTTTATTGTAAAAATGTTTTGAAAATATTGTCCTTACTAGTTATTTGAACGTTTGATATAATGGAGCTCCACTTTTAAATATGAATTTTTTTTATTGGCGGGAGTATTTACCCTTTTTCCTCTTGAAACAAGTTATGAGTCGAATTGAAAGGTTCATTCAGAATGGCGTGTGGGTTTGTCGGGACTTTAGTAGTGCGACCCTTAGGCCCCTTTAAGGCATATGATATTACATTTAGCGATATTAGAGTATTAGGCTGAGTTGATCCTAGGACCAATATCAACGATATATGTGAGAATGCATGGATACAAGCTCATAGAGTCGGGTGTACTCCTTTACATTGAGATTCTGATGGTGTTTTCCTTCACCTCTTATTATTGAAGGATAATAAATGGTTACTGATTCTAATAGAAGTCAAGAAGTTCGAAATGAGAGCCAAACCTTTTTCTAGAATTATTGTGATGATGAGTTTATTTTAGATTCTAGGGAAGCGAGATTCGACGGAGATGCCAACACAACGGAAGCAGCATATTTCCAAAACTTAAATATGGTATTACACAGAATTATGAAAGCCATCCCTTGGGCCAGCCCATGCCTTTTGTTTTCCCTCCTTCGATACTGGCATCGAAAATATCGGTGGAACATCTTCAGAGATATAAAACGTTGAATTTCATGGTTATAGTAAAAAATGATCCTATATTAGCTGATCAGTGGTTACGTGAGACTTCAAGGACTCTAAGACAATTACATTTCACTCTAAAGGGTAATTTGGAATGTGTGGTCTCCTTCCTCAAGGGATACCATTGATTGGTAGTAAACAGTAGAGATGACACTTCAACCTGTACAACGAACATGAGAGTTCTATCTAAATGTACAACGAACATGAGAGTTATATCTAAATAAGTTTTGACAGTTGTATATTGGGGAAGCTGATATGACCGCCAATAGCAAGGACTTAGAGAAGTACCCAAGTGACCCCATCACACGTGCAAGGGCCAAGGAGTTTCAAGCAACCATGGAAATCTTGTTTACAACAAGCCACGGACGTAGGAAAGAAGAAATAATAAGGGAGAAATGTTTTACCTTCCTCATGCATGCATTTGCATGACAATTTAAGTATTTCATAACCTCCATTACATTTAATAAAGTGTGCTGATTATTAAAGCATGCATTCCAATTATAGTTTAAGTTCATTTAGGGAATTAGTTTATTTATGTATATTAAATCATTCATTAAACTACTTCATTCATGCATTTAGTTAAATTCAATAAAGTTAATTCATTCATTTAACTAGTTCATTAATTAACTAACTCTTTAATTGTTTCATGCGTCTTTTATTTAAAGTTTGAATAAATACTATATGCATGTCTATGTACATGTGACATGTAGAATGATGGAGAGACCCTTCAACTTCAGTTTGGAGACAAGCCATTGATGACCATTTTTACTCATGCAATCAACAAAATTCAAGGCTGAAATTATATCTACACACAAGGGTTGTTCGTATTCTTGGAAAGACAATGAATTTGAGCCTCATAATTCACCTATTCAAGGCTGAAATAATCACCCATTGAAGGTCATTCACGTGCTAAGCTAGGGGCAAGTGATTCAATGACATTTTTATTTCATAAAATTAGCAAAGGAGACAAACAATAAAGGCTGGAGTTATTTTAATTATTCACTCATTTAAGTGAAGAACTCAATAAAGAATATGAAGGGACAAGCTCATTTGGATGCGTAGGATGTCTACATTCATCCTCATTTTTATTCATTTGCAAGCAAGAAAGGTAGCCCAAGAGTCTCATTTCCCTTTTGGACGTAAATACATTCAAAATTCAGCCCAAATTCATTCAACTTAAACAACATGACTAGCCATCAAAGGATAAGGAAGAAGACAACTCATTTATTTGTATTCAAGTGCATTAAGATGATCATTCATCTTTCTTTTGTGTTACATTTCTTATGGTGCCTATCCACACTATAAATAGGCACCTTAGGATCATTTGTAACACACCACTTTGAATTATAAATTCAGTAAAAGAATGCTTTCATTTTAGTTATTGCGAGAACTCTATCGGCTTCAAGTTGTGCTTGTAGTCTTATATGAAGATCATCTTATTATAGCGTTGGTTCCTAGCTCTCTTATAGCTAGTGGGTCACGATCCACACTCCTCCACTTCGACTCCATCAAGATATATTGCTGGTTCCAAGATCATTATAGCTAGCGGGTCACAATCTGCCAACCTTGCAACCATACAAGTCCACACCACTTTCAGCATTTTCCCATCACTTCTCTTTTCATTTTCATTTTACCACAATTACCATCCTTCATCCTTAACCTTCATACTATCCATTATATCTAATTAATTATTTCTTTATCAATTTTATTATATTGTTATTCATTTCACATATATTGATGTGAACCGATTCAATATCATATTCGTCCTTGCATCTCCAACATTTCATAAGATTCAAAGGGGACTTTCTCTAACTTATTATTTTCCCACACTATGATTATGATGATTATATTCATAATACATGACTCATATCTCATTTATGACATATATATATTTATATACGTATATTACATCTATAGCTATGATGATAACATTTCATTCATTATTTTGTGATGCATGAAGTTATTACTATATAGCCTTAGCCCACATCTTTATATTTAATATTTATTACTTTAAATACTTATATTATATTGTGTTTTCTTTTGAAGGTAAATTCGACCACACCTAAGAGAGATGATTTGAGCAAAATGATGAAAGCTACAACAAGGAAACTGATATAGGGACACTCAGGAGAGTATAAGGGACCTTTGGTGAAAGGTTGTCTAGAGAAAGTGAGCTCATAGCTGAAGATTCGAGCAAGAAGATGACTTCAATTCAGTTAGGGAACTGCACCATCATCACCATCACTCAAAAATACTTCAAATATGGGTCAATTCAAATTTTCAAAAATATTACCTTCCAACAATTGTGGCCTTTCGTGAATGTTGTTGTCCATGAAGATGTCATTTCATCAAAGTGCACATTGGTGAAGAGATCTCATCAAATAGAGGCCTAAATCAATAAGAGGTATGAGGCAAGCATCATGACCATTTGGCCAGCCCCCACACGCCTAGCACATGCACAAGAATTGGTGCCAAAGTGAAGTAGCACATAACCATTCGGCCAAGGGAGATGCACATTTCATTTCAGTTGAATAGTCATGCACATTCATTAAGGAGTAGCCAAACCAACACAAGGCCAAAAGGCATCCCCATTCGTCCAAAGCATCATACACCTTCATTTAATCATGTACTTAGTCAAATGGGCATCTAATTATTCGGCCAGCCCTCTCATTTCCTAAAAATTGAGAGGTTGCCATCATTTATAACACACCTTTTTGAATATATAAAACTCATTTGTGAGCATTCTCTCTTGCAAGTTCTTTAAGAACTTTATCGATTAAGCAATTATATTTCTATACTTGTGGCATCATTCCTTCCATATTGATTCTTTTAATTCCTACATTTCATATCTAGAGGGTTTAAGACACCATTACCATCCTTCAAGCAAGTTTGTGAAGACCGGGGTTATGCTCCTTAGCATAGCTTCTGCTTTCACGTGTTTGTGATACAAACTTCATCACCATGTTCCATTATCATTCATTCAACTTCAACACCATCATCCATTTTCTTTTGAAGGCCACCAAACATTATCTTCAACATTATCTTCAATATACTTACGCAACCAATTCTTTCTTTCCTTATTATCATTTTAATTACTTATCCATTTCATTATATCCTTACTAATCATTTTACTTATCTATCTTTGTTGCAACCATACTTAAAATTTGAGGGTATCAGTTTTGTCATTTCTAGATCAGGACAACAATAAGGATGTCTATTCACTTCCTTTGAAGAGTGTAGATTCTCCATACATCAAGCGGTATTTAGAGCATAGTTGGATTGACACAAAATGTGTCATTGTCGTACAATAAACAAAAACAAAAGAAAAAGAATTTCAAAAGGAAATCAAAGCTCCTACATCAAACAAAGGAGTGAAAAAACAAAAAGAAACTTCAAAAGGAAGAAAAAACATTCCAGCAAAAAAATAGTCAAAGCCAAGGAAAGTGCATTACCATTTCTAGACAACTAGTGAGGCATATCTACACCAAGGAAGATAACCTTATTGTGTCTCATGAAATGGTACAGTAAGTGTTGTTCTTGGGTTTTAAGTCACCCATTCTTTCTTTGCTTTCATTCATTTTCCTAAATCATTTCATTCTTTTCATTTCTTATCCTTAAATCATTTCTTTTATCTTTCCATTTTTTTCTTTTTCTATCGTTACTAACCTATATTGCAGCAGATGCACACAAGAGAGAAATAACTTGTTCTATTATTGAGTTAGTTCTTTAAAAGGACCTAACAAGAGAGATAGAGTGGAAAAAGGCAAAATGAGTGAATGAGATTAGAAGGGTAATAGTTAAAAGCCAAGATATATTCTCGAGTGCAAACATGAGCGTGAGTGGAATGAAATCTGAATTTTTCTTTGGACTGATCATGTGAGACATTGTGAGTGTGCGAGTAAGGTTTACTTTATTTTATTTTATTTCTAACAATGTCTCAAAGTCCTTCTAAAGAAAATTCAGGTCAACCAAACTTGCAAATGCAAGCATTAATTGGTGAAATGATGTGAATGTTTCATAAATAGTTTGATGCACTTCATGAAAAGATGGATCAACGTCGAGATCTACCACAAGCTCTAAACAATGATGCCCCTAGGAGACAACAACCTCTCCAAGAAGATGATATTCTAGATAATTATGATGGAGTAGAACAAGCAATGTTACAAACACCAAGGCATGCCAATTTTGATGACAACATGAGTAATATCAAGATCAAAATTCCTCAAGTTCAAGGGAAAACTAATCCTGAAGCCTATCTTGAATGGGAAAGCAAGGTGGAACATGTGTTTAGTTGCCACAACTATTCATAACTAAAGAAAGTAAGATTGGTGGCCATGAAATTCATAGATTATATTTTGATATCGTGGGATCAAATTACCATAAGAAATAGGAGAAACGGAGAAAGACCAATCTCAACTTGGCATGAAATGACAGGTATAATTGCATAATCTAAAACAAGGCCAACGGACTGTGGAGGATTACTACTATAAGGAAATAGAAATGACAATGATCCGAGTCAACATTGAGGAGGATCGTGAAGCAACCATGGCTAGATTTCTTGTCGGACTTAATCTAGAAATTGCCAATAATTTAGAGTTATACCATTACATTGAAATAGATGAAATGGTGCAAATGGCGATGAAGATAGAAGGTAACTACGGAGAAAACATACATCTCACAATGTTATGCCTACACCTTCAAAATGAAGTCAAAACAACTTGAAGAAATCTACTCCTACTCCTAACAAAGAGCAGTCCAAATCTTCCAAGGCTCAGCTAGTGAATAAAGATAACAACCGAGGAAAACAAATAACTGAACGTTCAAGGGACATTCGATGCTTTAAATGTCTTGGAAGGGGACATGTCTCTACACAATGCCCGAATCGGAATACAATGCTTCTATATGGAAATGGTGATATTGAGTCCGAGCCTGAAGAAGAAGAAGAGACCCAAGAAGATGCCAATGAATAAGCAAAAATTGAGGCTCCCGTTGAAGAAGAAATCCTGGTAATTAAGAGAAGTTTGAGAACACAAGTAACGGAGGATAATTCACAAAGGGAAAATATCTTTCACACCCGATGCCATGTGAACGACAAGGTTTGTTTCATGATCATAGATGGTGGAAGTTGTACCAACGTAGCAATAACAATCATGGTGGAAAAGCTTGTATTAAAAACTATGATGCATCCGAGTCCATATAAGCAACAATGGCTCAATGAACGAGGAGAACTCAACGTTAACAAATAGGTGATAGTTCCCTTTTCGATTAGAAAGTACAAGGACGAGGTTATGTGTGATATAGTTCCTATGCATGCTAGCCATCTACTTCTTGGGAGACCATGACAATATGAAAAAAGAACTATCCGTGATTGTTTCACCAACCAATATTCGTTCAACCATGGAGGAAAGAAGATTGTCCTTACTCCTTTAACGCCAAGATAAGTTCAGAGTTATTAACTCAAAATGAAACAAAGCATTGAGGCCATGAGAAAAGGAAAGGCGTCGTCAAGCATAGAAGAAAATGATCATAAAATAAGTGGTTATTCATCTAATTTCTTGATATGAGAATGCCTATTGACGAGATGCAAGATCGAAGATGATTATTCTAATTTTGAAAATGCATAATTTTTCTTTGATTTGCAGAACATTCCAAGCGACACAATTTCTCAAATTGGAAGACTAGGAGACGTGACCTTTAAAAATCTAAGAGACATGTCTAATGAGAGAACAAAGAATGCAATTATTCATTCAAAATAGTGACCTTAGGAGAACCAAAGGACATGACTCATGAAGATTCAAAGGGCATTCCTATTCAAATTCCAAGAGTTATAATCATTCATGATTCAATGAACATGCCTATTAGAGAGCCATGGGACATGACTTTTGGGATGCTAAGGAACATAATCATTCAAAACAATATGTCTTCAAAAGACATCACTTGCGACCATCCAGCAAACATAGAAAGGGAGTATTCTTTTCACTTATTTATCATTAATCATCATCTTACTTATGAAATTCTCTTTTCTTTTTAGGACTTGAAAATTCACAACACTTTTTCAAAAGGCATGACTCATGAAAATAATCTTTTCATAAAGGTACATGTTGGTATAAAATTATCCAAAGAAAGACCTTTAGAAAGATATCTTTTCAAAGGGACATGTCTCGAACAAGTGCCTATTGGAGAGATCACCGTTGTTAACAAGGTAGCATCTATTGAATGGAAGGATTCTAGGGAGAAAACACCTTTCCATTTAAGGATAAATCTCTTAAAAGAAGCGGAGGATAATGTGAACCGATTCAACATTATATTCGTCCTCGCATCTCCAACCTTTCATAAGATTCAAAGGGGGACTTTCTATAACTTATTATTTTCCTACACTATTATTATGATGAGTATATTCATAATACATGACTCATATCTCATTTATGACATATATATATTTATATACATATTTTACATCTATAGCTATGATGATAACATTTCATTCATTATTATGTGATGCATGAAGTTATTACTATATAGCCTTAGCCCACATCTTTATGTTTAATATTTATTACTTTAAATATTTAGATTATATTGAGTTTTCTTTTGAAGGTGCATTCGACCACACCTAAGGGAGATGATTTGAGCTAAATGATGAAAGCTACAGCAAGGAAACTGATATTGGGACACTCAGGAGAGTATAAGGAGCCTTTGGTGAATGGTTGTCCGAAGAAAGTGAGTTCACAGCTAAAGATTCGAGCTAGAAGATGACTTCAATTCAGATGGGGAGCTGCACCATCATCACCATCACTCAAAAATACTTCAAATATGGGTCAATTCAAAATTTTAAAAATCTTACCTTTTCGTAAAGAAGTGCATTTACAGGAGGTGACTTTTCACAAGGAGCTGCCATAACACTCACCATGTTATAACTCACCTATGGCCAACTCACCTCAAGCTCATTTACCTTAGAACTAGATCAAATATGAAAGGTTACCTTCCAACAATTATGACCTTTAGTGAATGCTTTTGTCCATGAAGATGTCATTTCATCAAAGTGCACATTGGTGAAGAGATCCCATCAAATGGAGGCCTAAATCACGAAGAGGTATGAGGCAAGCATCATGACCATTTGGCCAGCCCCCACACGCCTAACACATGCACAAGAATTGGTTCCAAAGTGAAGTAGCACATAACCTTTTGGCCAAGGGAGATGCATATTTCATTTCAGCTGAATAGTCATGCACATTCATGAAGGAGTAGCCGAACCAACACAAGGCCAAAAGACATCCCCATTCGTCAAAACATCATACACCTTCATTTAATCATGTACTTAGTCGAATGGGCATCTAATTATTCAATCAGCCCTCTCATTTCCTAAAAATTGAGAGGTTTCCATCATTTATAACACACATTTTTGAATATATAAAATTCATTTGTGAGAATTCTCTATTGCAAGTTCTTTAAGAACTTTATCGATTAAGCAATTATATTTCTATACTTGTGGTGTCATTCATTCCATATTAATTCTTTTAATTCCTGTATTTCATATCTAGTGGGTTTAAGACACCATTGCCATTCTTCAAGCAAGTTTGTGAAGATCGGGGTTATGCTCCTTAGCATAGCTTCTTCTATCGCGTGTTTTTGATACAAACTTCATCACCATCTTCCAATATCATTCATTCAACTTCAACACCATCATCAATTTTCTTTTGAAGGCCACCAACAACATTTTCTTCAATATACTTACGCAACCAATTCTTTCTTTCCTTATTATCATTTTAATTACTTATCCATTTCATTATATCCTTACTAATCATTTTACTTATATATATTTGTTGCAACCATACTTAAAATTTGAGGGTATCACTTTTGTCATTCCTAGATCAGGACAACAATAAGGATGTCTATTCACTTCCTTTGAAGAGTGTAGATTCTCCATACATCAAGCAGTATTCAGAGTATAGTTGGATTGACACAAAAAGTGTCATTATCGTGCAATAAACAAAAAACAAAAGAAAAAGAAGTTTAAAAGGAAATCAAAGCTCCTACATCAAACAAAAGAGTGCAAAAACAAAAAGAAAGTTCAAAAGGAAGAAAAAAAATTCCAGCAAAAAGATAGTCAAAGCTAAGGAAAGTGCATTACCATTTCTAGACAACTAGTGAGGCATATCTACACCAAGGAAGATAACCTTATTGTGTCTGGTGAAATGGTACAGTAAGTGTTGTTCTTGGGTTGTAAGTCACCCATTCTTTCTTTGATTTCATTCATTTTCCTAAATCATTTCATTTTTTTCATTTCTTTTCCTTAAATCATTTCTTTTATCTTTCCATTTTTTTTCTTTTTCTATCCTTACTAACCTATATTGCAGCTGACACACACAAGAGAGAGAGAACTTGTTCTAATATTGAGTTAGTTCTTTAAAAGGACCTAACAAGAGAGATAGAGTGGAAAAAGGCATAACGAGTGAATGAGATTAGAAGGGTAATAGTTAAAAGCCAAGATATATTCTCGAGTGCAAACATGAGCGTGAGTGGAATGAAATATGAATTTTTCTTTGGAGTGATCATATGAGGCTTTGTGAGTGTGCGAGTAAGGTTTACTTTATTTTATTTTATTTATAACAGTGTCTCAAAGTCCTTCTAAAGAAAATGCAGGTCAACCAAACATGCAAATGCAAGCATTAATTGGTGAAATGATATGAATGTTTCATGGAGAGTTTGATGCACTTCATGAAAAGATGGATCAACGTCGAGATCTACCACAAGCTCTAAACAATGATGCCCCTAGGAGAAAACAACCTCTCCAAGAAGATGGTATTCTCGATAATTATGATGGAGTAGAACAAGCAATGTTACAAGGACCAAGGCGTGCCAATTTGGATGACAGCATGAGTAACATCAATATCAAAATTCTTCAAGTTCAAGGGAAAACTGATCCCGAAGCCTATCTTGAATAGGAAAGCAAGGTGGAACATGTTTTTAGTTGCCACAACTATTCAGAACTACAGAAAGTAAGATTGGTGGCCATGAAATTCATAGCTTATACTTTGATATGGTGGGATCAAATTACCATAAGAAAGAGGAGAAATAGAGAAAGACCAATCTCAACTTGGCATGAAATGAAAGGTATAATGCGAAAACGTTTCATTCATGTACATTATCACCAAGATTTGTTTCAGAAATTGAATAATCTAAAAAAAGGCCACGGGGTGTGGAGGATTACTACTATAAGGAAATAGAAGTGGAAATGATCCGAGTCAACATTGAGGAGGATCGTGAAGCAACCATGGCTAGATTTCTTGATGGACTTAATCCAGAAATTGCCAATAATTTAGAGTTATACCATTACATTAAAATAGATGAAATGGTGCAAGTGGTGATGAAGATAGAAGGTAACTAAGGAGAAAACATACATCTCACAATGTTATGCCTACACCTTCAAAATGGAGTCAAAACAACTTGAAGAAATCTACTCCTCTCCTAACAAAGAGCAAGCCAAATCTTCCAAGGATCAGCTAGTGAATAAAGATAACAACCGAGGAAAACAAACAACTGAACGTTCAAGGGACATTCAGTGCTTTAAATGTCTTGGAAGGGGATATGTCTCTACACAATGCCCCAATCGGAATACAATGCTTCTACTTGGAAATGGTGATATTGAGTCTGAGCCTGAAGAAGAAGAGACCCAAGAAGATGCTTATGAAGAAGAAAAAATTGAAGCTCACGTTGAAGGAGAAATCTTGGTAATTAAGAGAAGTTTGAGTACCCAAGTAACGGAGGATAATTCACAAAGATAAAATATCTTTCACACCCGATGCCATGTGAAGGACAAGGTTTGTTTCATGATCATAGATGGTGGAAGTTGTACCAATGTAACAATCAAAATCATGGTGGAAAAGCTTGTATTAAAAACTATGATGCATTCGAGTCCATATAAGCTACAATGGCTCAATGAACGAGGAGAACTCAACGTTAATAAATAGGTGATAGTTCCTTTTTCGATTGGAAAGTACAAGGACCAGGTTATGTGTGATATAGTTCCTATGCATGCTAGCCATCTACTTCTTGGGAGACCTTGAAAATATGAAAAAAAAACTATCCGTTATTATTTCACCAACCAATATTCGTTCAACCATGGAGGAAAGAAGATTGTCGTTACACTCTTTTGACGTCGAGATAAGTTTAGAGTGATCAACTCAAAGTGAAACAAAGCATTGAGGCCATGAGAAAAGGAAAGGCGTCATCAAGCATAGAAGAAAATGATCAGAAAATAAGTGGTTATTCATCTAATTTATTGATATGAGAATGCCTATTGACGAGACGCAAGATCGAAGATGATTATTCTAATTTTAAAAATGTAGAATTTTTCTTTGATTTGCAGAACATTCCAAGCGAAACAATTTCATAAATTGGAAGACTAGGAGGCGTGACCTTGAAAAATCTAAGAGACATGTCTAATGAGAGAAAAAAGAATGCAATTATTCATTCAAAAGAGTGACCTTAGGAGAACCAAAGGACATGACTCATGAAGATTCAAAAGGCATTCCTATTCAAATTCCAAGAGTTATAATCATTCATGATTCAATGAACATGCCTATTAGAGAGCTATGGGACATGACTTTTGGGATGCTAAGGAACATAATAATTCAAAACAATATGTCTTCAAAAGACATCACTTGTGACCATCCAACAAACATAGAAAGGGAGTGTTCTTTTCACTTATTTATCATTAATCATCATCTTACTTATGAAATTCTCTTTTCTTTTCAGGACTTGAAAATTCACAACACTTTTTCAAAAGGCATGACTCATTAAAAGAATCTTTTCATAAAGGTACATGTTGGTATAAAATTATACAAAGAAAGACCTTTAGAAAGATATCTTTTCAAAGGGACATGTCTCGAACAAGTGCCTATTGGAGAGATTACCGTTGATAACAAGGTAACATCTATTGAATGGAAGGATTCTATGGAGAAAACACCTTTTCATTTGACGATAAATCTCTTAAAAGAAGAGGGGGTTAATGTGGACCGATTCAACATTATATTCGTCCTTGCATCTCCAACCTTTTATAAGATTCAAAGGGGGACTTTCTATAACTTATTATTTTCCTACACTATGATTATGATAATTATATTCATAATACATGACTCATATCTCATTTATGATATAGATATATTTATATACATATATTACATCTATAGCTATGATGATAATGTTTCATTCATTATTATGTGATGCTTGAACTGATTATTATATAGCCTTAGCCCACATCTTTATATTTAATATTTTTTACTTTAAATACTTATATTATATTGTGTTTTCTTTTGAAGGTAAATTCGACCACACCTAAGGGAGATGATTTGAGCTAAATGATGAAAGCTACAATAAGGAAACTGATATAGGGACACTCAGGAGAGTATAAGGGACTTTTGGTGAAAGATTGTCTGGAGAAAAGTGAGCTCAGTGCTGGGTTGAGCTGAAGATTCGAGCTAAAAGATAATTTCATGCATTTCTAGTCTCACTCAATCAAGTGGCATGTGATATATTTGTTATTATTTAGGAAGGAGAAATCTTATCATAATCATACACACCCTACTACATATATCGAGATATATTCAATAACAATCTTTATAGTGCAAACATTTATTAAGAATGTTTAGTTGTATCAAAACATGCAACAATATATGCTGAGATAGTAATGATCTCAAGTCTGAGGATCATACATATAGTCATCACCATGAGCAATGTTGTGACCGTCATATAATAATCAAAGACATATGGTCATAGTGGATCAATCCAATACATTGTTCTCTAACAATATAATCATGTATCAGTTCTGACATCTCTATGTCAATGGCGGCTCATTGTCATCAATCAATAACATGTTAGTCTTAAGCGTATTATTACTATCCATACCCATAATAATACTTGACTAAGGATCTTTTAATAATAATAATTACATTATTATATGGACTTTATTATCTTTTAGTTTATGTTAAACATAGATATATAACTGAAAATAATAGAAGCAATTTGTAACACCCATCTCCCGTATACCTTTTTTGTATATGAGATACAGATGTCACATCACTATTATTACTGTTCCTTATTCGAAAACCCGTAAAATTTTTATTTCGTTCTATAAAACCTTTAAGTCACTTAAAGTAAAACACACATTAACTTAAATAGAAGAACAAAAAGATATGTTCTAACAATCCACCATTTTACAACAATTTAATCCAATACTATTTATAACATTTTTACTAAACCCTATTACATGCCAACTAGAATAGATCAAAAGTAGACATGTATGTCATACGGTTACTGATGAGGCAACTCTGGCGTGATGTCTGATGATATCCTTACTTAACTTGTATTCAACCTACACGTGAAATAAACACATGTTAAGTATTACATAGTGAGGAAAAACTAATTATGCACAGAACTCATTATATCCTTATTTCTTATCCATAAAATGCCAATTTATTATTTTCCAGTCACTATCATTTCTCTATAATGCACCCATAGTGCCCATTTGATTATTTATAAACAAATTATGAATCCCATGGTTTGCACACATACTGTCGAAACATTTATTCATCCACATAGGATGAATTCAGTGAAATGCACACTTAGTGTTGAAACAGTTACTCACCCACATAGGATGAATTCTGTGAAATGAACACTTAGTGTTGAAACGGTTATTCATCCACATAGGATGAATTCCGTGAAATGCACACTTAGTGCTGAAACAGTTATTCATCCACAGGGGATGAATTCTGTGAAATGCACATTTAGTGCCTAATTGGCAATCCCCACATACATATTATACATTCATACATATATGATTTGTACAACCTATAGTTACCCAATTAAATGCACTCACCTGACTATCTTCGCAATGGTATCCAAAATGCAAAGTTGTGTACTTCGGTACATTGGCTTTTCCCCTTTTTTACTTGTTTCGGGAGGTTGATTTTGATCTAATCAAGCTTTCATTCAATACATGAAAAATATCAATTGTTAGTATATTTCCTAATAATTATACTTAAACATTAATCAAAAGAACCTATTATTAATTTTCTTTAACATTATCAGCATATCTTATAATTTCTGATCCCTCAGTATCGATACCCATACCATGGTATCGATACTACTATTCTATGGTACCGATACAATGCTATGGTATCGATACCATTTTTGCATTATGTTTTTGAGTGGTATCGATACCTTACCTTTGGTATCAATACTGATTGAATCAGTATTGATACTACCCTGCAGATTCAATCTCATTTTTGCATATAGTATCGACACTGTTCTATCAATATCGATAATTGTGCCCATAATTTCCAGTTTTCAACCCGAGATATACCTAAATTTGGTCAATTTTCCTCATATTTACCCCCAACAATACTATGTAACTCTTCTCTACTTATCCATACTAACTTCCCTTAATTTAACTACTTAAAACATCAAGCATCCTTCAATATCATTTGATTCTATGAATCACACCACATTTTCTAATTTATTTTTAAACTCATCTAATGCTTCTAATCTCTCATTTACTTCTTTGACAAGTCAAATCTACCAATAAACATCAACAAACACTCATATATTAACATATCATTTCAAAACCTTTGTCTTTTCATAGTTTTAATCTGATATTACCTTTCCTTAAGCTTACCTATTACTTAAGGTTACCAAAAGCAACCAAAATAAACAAAAAACATGAGCTAAATGAAGCTTACCTTAAGCTATGGAGAGACACTCTCACCCACGGGAAAAAGAAGAAGAAGAGAAATAAGTTTTTCCCACTTTCATCTTTTTTTAAATCCCTAAATTAAATGGGTTTTAAATTCCATTCATCTAAAAGACCAAAATGCCCATTCAATAAACTATCTCTTACAATTTGGTCTTACAAAAGTTATTTCCCATACTTTACCAATTACTCAATTTAGTCCTCCAAATTTTTAATTCCTTTCAAATTAATCACTGACCTATTATTTGGGGTATTACAATTCTTCCCCATTTAGAAAATTCATCCTCGAATTTAAAAAAAGTAAATGAAAGGAAGAGATGTTGAAACTGTTTTCTCCTATCTTCCTTTCGTTCCCATGTAGCTTCGTCATCCATATGATTTTGCCAAAGCACTTTAACCAACAGAACCCTTTTGTTACGTAATTCTTTGGTTTCCTTAGCCAAGATCCGCACTGGTTCCTCCTCGTACGATAAATCTGGTCGGATCTCTATTTCTTCAGGGGTGATAACATGAGATGGATCCGATCTGTACCTTCTAAGCATCGATATGTGAAAAACATTATGAATCTTATCCATATCTGGAGGCAAAGCTAATTAATAAGCTACGAGTCCAACCCCTTTTAATATCTCAAAAGGTCTAAAGAACCTCGGACTTAGCTTTCCTTTTTGCCCAAAACATAATACCTTCTTCCAATTCAATTCTTTTAAAAATACTTTATCCTCTGTTTGGAATTCTATTTCTTTTCTTTTCAAATCGGCATAGGACTTTTGTTGATTTGAGGCTATCTTTAGATTGCTCTGGATAATCTTCACTTTATCCTCTATATCTTTCATCAAATCTAGGCCAACCAAATCCCGATCTTTCTATTCAAACCAATTTAATGGTGTCCTGCATTTTCTTCCATATAGAGCTTCATACGGGGTAATCTTAATAATGGATTGATAACTACTATTATAAGCAAATTCCACTAAAGGCAAATACCTTTCCCATGATCCCTTAAACTCAATCACACATGCCCTTAGCATATCCTCTAAAATCTGAATAGCTCTCTCTGACTGCCCATCTGCTCTGTGGATGAAAAGTTGTACTAAAGTTCAATCGAGTACCCAATGACTCATGTAAAGACTCCAAAATCTTGAAGTAAACATTAGGTATCGATCAGACACTATCGATATCGGTACTCCATGCAATCTAACTATCTCTTTCATATACAACTCGAAAAACTTATCCATCGAGTAATCTACTCAAACCGGAATAAAATGAGTCGTCTTGGTCAATCTGTCTACTATTACCCATATCGAGTCCTTTTTACACGGTGATAAAGGTAGCCTAGAAACAAAATCCATTGTAACTCACTCCCACTTCCATTCAGGAATGGATATTAGCTGCAGCAATCCGGAAGGATGTTTAGGTTTTACACGGTGTCATGTCACACATTTTGCAATAAACTCAGTTGCAGCTCTTTTCATACCAGACCACCAATATCGACTCTTTAAGTCCTGATACGTCTTATTCCTTCCTGGTTGCATGTCAAAGGGATATAATGTGCTTCACAAAGAATATCATTCTTCAATTCATCATCATCAGGAATGCAAAGTCCTCCACGGTAATATAAGCATCCATTATCACTCATTTCATAATCTTTGGCTTATTCTTTTTCAGCTTGTGCCAATCTCATTAAACATTTATGGTCTCGACCTTATAACTTTTGTACCCGATCCAACAACATCGACTTTAACCTTAATTCAATAATCAAAGCCCCATCTTCTTTTAAAGACATACGTGCATCTAAAGCCCTTAAAGTCGTAAAAGTCTTTCGACTATGCGCATCTGCTACCACATTAGCCTTTCCAGAATGATAGTCAATAGCCATAATATTTTAAGAGCTCAATCCATCTTCTCTTCCTCAAATTCAACTCTTTCTGAGTCAGCAAATATTTTAGAGTTTTGTGATCCGTGTACACATGGCAACGCTCAATGGCGCCAAATTTTCAAAGCAAATACCACGACTGCCAATTGCAAATCATGTGTTGGATAATTCCTTTCTTGATTCTTTAGCTTTCTTGAGGCATAAGCCACCACTCTCCCCTCTTGCATCAGCACACATCCCAATCCATTATGGGATGCATCACTGAAAACTACATAATCCTTACCTGACTGAGGTTGCACAAGAATGGGAGCCTACATTACTGTTCTCTTTAGCATTTCAAAACTTTCTTGGCATCATATGTCCAAACAAAAGGCACATCCTTCCATGACAACTTAGTTAATGGTAGAGTTATCATTGAATTATTTTTCACAAATCGCCTATAATAACCAGCAAGCCCCAAAAAGCTCCGAACTTCAGAAACATTGCTTGAGGATTGCCAATCCATTATGGCTTGAATCTTTTTGGGATCCACTCTCATGCCTTCTGTAGAAACTATATGACCAAAAAAAGCAATCTTAGCTAACCAAAATTCACATTTGGACAATTTCGCAAACAACTTCTTTTCGTGAAGTATCTGAAGAACCACCCGAAGATGAGCATCATGTTCCTCCCTTGACTTGGAATATACCAAAATATCATCTATTAACACTACTACAAACTGATCTAAGTACGGTTAGAACACTTTGTTCATTAAATCCATAAATGTTACAGGGCCATTTGTTAATCAAAACGGCATTACCATAAATTCATAGTCTCCATACCGAGTCCGAAAAGCCATCTTGGAAATATATTTCTTTTCGATCTTTAGTTGATGGTACCCTGACCTCAGATCTATCTTAAAAAACACTGTTGCACCTTTCAGTTGATCAAACAAGTCATCAATACTCGGAAGAAGATACTTGTTCTTTATTGTTACCTTATTTAGTTGACGATAGTCAATACATAATCGCATAAACCCGTCCTTCTTTTTCACAAATAGTACAGGTGTGCCCCAAGGAAAAATACTGGGTCTAATGAATCCCTTATCAAGCAGCTCTTGCAAATGTGTTTTTAATTCCCGTAACTCCGTTGGAGTCATTCTATATGGAGCCATCGAAATAGGTTCAATACCAGGGTAAACCTCAATTCTAAATTCTACCACACGATCTGGAGGCAAACCCGATAATTCTTCTAGAAAAACCTCGGGAAACTCCTTAACTATTGGAATATCTTTCAATCTTACTTTTGACACTAGAGTGTCTATCACATTAGATAGAAAAGCTACGCATCCTTTTGACATCATTTTCTTTGTTGTCATGGCTGATATCACATTGGAGAGTGATTTCACTTTTTCACCGATCACTACAATTTCAAAACCTTCAGCATCCTTTAGACACAAACGTTTGTTATGAAAACCAAACCATCCATAATATGAAGACAACCAATCCATACCCAGGATAATTTCGAATTCTTCAAGGGGATCTCCATCAAGTTTGCCGAGAACACAACTTCTTACATCGTAATCGGATATTTTCTATATACCCGAGTTACCCTTGCACTATTACCCATAGGGTTTAGGCTATCATTTCACTAACAATGGGTTCTAAAGAAATTCCTCTAGTTCTAACCAACTTTGTACTAATATACGAGTGCGTAGAACCTGGATCAACTAGAACAAAAACAGGCTCATCGAAAAGGTGAAATGTACCTGTTATAATCTCCGGAACCTCCCGATCCTAAGTGGTCTTTATATTATAAATTTGGGCCACTCCCCAAGTCTCTTATATTTTGCTAGCCTCAGTTTAACCGCTTGATCTTCCTCTTACTCTACTTCTACTAAGTGCTGCTACCGATCTCTCAGATTGTACTGATCTATCCCCTCATCTCTGCGGACAACTCCTAGCATAATGACCAATTCCTCCACAATTAAAGCAAGCACCATAGAGCACTCTACATACTCTCTGGTGAAATTTATCATATGTCTGACATGGATTTTTTGTTTCTCCAAAAGCTCTACCCGATCTCGCAGCAAAAGAATGAGACTGCTTAGACTTATGTGCAACTGCAACAATATCCGTTCTATCAGCATATCGGTAACCCGATCCCTTGCCTGTCTTAGCATAATGTATAAATGAAGACATCCCAATCTTTTTCCCATCTGTAAATTCTTTTCCGTAGCTAGAGTCTCCTCTTGAGCTCTTTCATACGTCTTCGCTCTATTTATCACTTATTACAGACTATACAAATTTAATGCTAACATCATCTCTTTTAGCACATGCCTCAGACCCTCAATGAACCAATCTCGATGAGCTTTATCATTAGGGACAACCTCTGTAGCATAACGACTGAGCTTATTGTATTCGACCTCATGCTCATGCACTGCTCGATCACCTTGTTTCAAGCTAAGAAACTTCAACAATATCGATCTCATGAACTGCTCCCGATGTACTTGTTCTTGAACTCCTCTTGAATGAACTGTCAGTTCACTTACTCGGGCGATACATACATCATCGTGTTTGTCCACCATACCCGAGCCGATCCTCTGAGTAACGATACACCTGCACCAAGATTTTCATTATCGGAGCACTACAGACTTTCCAAAATCATCATCACATCGTTCAACCATAAGTCCACATCCATAGGACCTTCACCCTCTTCTCCCCTAAACTCAGGGGCTTCCAAACTTCTTAACTCCTTTGGAATTAGCATTCGTGGTGCTGGCAGAGCGGGGGGAGGTGATGGAGGTTGGAAACTTGTCAAGATAGCTTGGAGAGCTAGCATGAAAGCTCCAAACTCTAGAACATGCATTCGTGGTACTGGAGGAGCAGGGGGAGGCGGTGGAGGTTGGAAACTTGTCAAGATAGCTTTGAGAGCTTGCATGAAAGCTCCAAACTCTAGAACAGTTATTCGTGGTACTAGAGGAGCATGGGGAGAGCTTATTATTCTCTTAATAGCTTTCACTACCCGATTCGTCTCTACTATCATGGCCAACCATTATTTTCGAATTCATAGAGTTCGTCATCTATTGCAACATAGATAAAGATAATACTTAATTTAGTAAGGAGAGATATATTAGCATATTCATTATGTACCCTATCAATAACCTTGACATCTTAGTGGCATGTAAACTTTTTTTACATTAAAAATTACACTTGATTCGGTCGAGAATCGACTAAACCTGTAGGTCTGATACCAATAAATGTAATACCCATATCCCGTATACGCTTTTTTATACGAGATACAGATGACACATCACTATTATTACAGTTCCTCATTCGAAAACCCATAAATTTTTTGTTTCATTTTATAAAACCTTTAATTCACTTATAGTAAAACATACATTAACTTAAATAAAATAAAAAAAGGAGATGTTTTAACAACCCACCATTTTATAACAGTTTAATCCAATACTATTCAGAGCGTTTTTACAAACCCTACTACATGGCAACTAAAATAGATCAAAAGCATATAGGTATTTCATATGGTTACTGATGAGGTGACTCTGGCATGATGTTTGATGATCTCCTTACTCAACTTGTATTCAACCTACGCGTGAAATAAACACATTTTAAGTATTACATAGTGAGGCAAAAACTAATTATATATAAAACTCATTATATCCTTATTTCTTATCCATAAAATGCCAATTTATTATTTTCCAGTCACTATCATTTCTCTATAATGCATCCATAGTGCACATTCGATTATTTATAAACAAATTATGAATCATATGGTTTGCACACATAGTGTCGAAACAGTTATTCATCCACATAGGATGAATTCCGTGAAATGCACACTTAGTGTTGAAATGATTATTCATCCACATAGGATGAATTCTGTGAAATGAACACTTAGTGCTGAAACGGTTATTCATCCACATGTGATGAATTCCATGAAATGTACACTTAGTGCCGAAACAATTATTCATCCACATAGGATGAATTTTGTGAAATGCACATTTAGTACCTAATTGGTAATCCCCACATACATATTATACATTCATACATATATGATTTGTACAACCTATAGTTCCACAATTAAATGCACTCACCTGACTATCTTCGCTACGGTATCCAAAATGCAAAGTAGTCTACTCTGGTACATTGCCTTTTCCCCTTTTTTACTTGTTTCAGGAGGTTGATTTCGATCTAATCAAGCATCCATTCAATACATGTACAATATCAATTGTTAGTATATTTCCTAATAATTATACTTAAACATTAATCAAAAGAACCTATTATTAATTTTCTTTAACATTATCAGCCTATCTTACAATTTCTGGTCCCTCAGTATCGATACCTGTACCATGGTATCGATACTACTATTCTATGGTACCAATACAATGCTATGGTATCGATACCATTTTTGCATTCTGTTTTTTAGTGGTATCGATACCTTACCTTCGGTATCGATACTGATTGAATCAATATTGGTACTACCCAGCAGATTCAATCTTATTGTTGCATAAAGTATCAGTACTGTTCTATCAGTACCGATACTCGTGCCCAGAATTTCTAGTTTTCAATCCGAGATATACCTAAATTTGGTCAATTTTCATCATATTTACCCCCAACAATACTATGTAACTCTTCTCTACTTATCCATACTAACTTCCCTTCATTTAACTACTTAAAACATCTAGATCCTTCAATATCATTTGATTCTAAGAATCACACCACATTTTCTAACTTGTTTTTAAACTCATCTAATGCTTCTAATCTCTCATTTACTTCTTTGACAAGTCAAATCTACCAATAAACATCAACAAACACTCATATATTAACATATCATTTCAAAACCATTTTTCTAAAATCTCCAATATTTCCTCTATTTCATAGTTTTAATCTCATATAACCTTTCCTTAAGCTTACCTATTGCTTAAGGTTACCAGAACCAACCAAAATCAACCAAAAGCATGAGCTAAATAAAGCTTACCTTATGCTATGGATAGACACTCTCACCCACGGGAAAAAGAAGAAGAAGAGAAATAAGTTTTTCCCACTTTCTTTTTTTTTCTTAAATCCCTAAATTAATTGGATTTTAGATTAATTTCACCTAAAAGACCAAAATACCCATTCAATAAACTATCTTTTACAATTTAGTCTTACAAAATTCATTTCCCATAATTTACCAATTACTCAATTTAGTCCTCCAAATTTTTAATTCCTTTCAAATTAATCACTGGCATATTATTTGGGTATTACACAATTCCTTTATTCAATAAAATCGGTACATAAAATGTATCATTACAATCATCATATATTGGTCTTTGGGAATACTCTAACAAAGTTAGTTTCCACTGACTCATCTACTAAAAGCTATTAAATATTGAAGAAATTAATGTTCACAACAATATTTGGATACTTCATTGTCTTATAAACATCAAAGTTTTATAAGCCACGAGCTCTACTGAAAGTTAACCATTTTTAATTCCCAAAACAATTTTTTAATATTTTATTTTAACCCTTTCTTCCACTCGACCCCACCATTTCTTTCTTTCTTTTTTATACAAACCTAGTAGTCACTCCTTCAACCCAACAATGTTTCTTGCTTTCCCTTCTCACCAATCCATCTTCGTTCGTCGCTCTGCCATTAATGATCTTTGTTGTTTTTGACCTAGTCTCACATCACAGCCATGGTTCAAACAAGAAATCAATAAGTTGAAAAATAAATTTTCCTGGTTAATCATGTACATCTTTATCCGGCGCTCCGTCATGTCTAATACCCACCGTCAAATTAAAAAATTTTGTGGTAAATAACGAGCTTAGTTTTATTACCCAATTACTGATGTACTACTATTTGGCATTGCAAGAAAACTCAACATCTCTCAGCACTCCAACAACTTCTCTTTTCAGCGGTCAAACCTAGTTGAGATCGTGGCCACGGTCGATATTAAACACAAGGAGTATCTCTATTAATTATCTTGCACTTTATTTATATGTATTGAGACAATACACTTTAAGTGAGGGGTAGAGTATTTAACTGAATTTTCCATTATTTATCTTTATGCTTTGACTCTAGTATACTTTGGTTGAATTTGTGGAAATTTTCGTTGAAACTATTCATCTTTGTTGAATGCTTTGGTATGCCATGCTTGCTTAAGAACACACTCTTGTTTGAATTTGGATATACATGATAACTGATAGCATGAGTAGTGGTTTGGCTAAACGTTTTTGAGATATTCCATGAATTTGTTACTTGAAATGTGCTTAACTCAATGTGTTGAACTTGACATTTATATTCTAGAACCTTTACTTAAATGCAAGTCAAGATTACATATGACCATGATGCTTTAAGGTGATTAGGCCATTTTTTACCCCCAAAATTGCCTACCCATCCATTTCCCCTAATTAGCCATTTTTTAATCTTTTCCCCTTCTTTGTTTTACCACATTTTTAAACCTAACCCTTTTTATTTTCCTTTTTTTACATTTATCAGGACAAGAAAACGAGTTACCCGAAGTATGTTCCATAATATAGAAAAACTGGTTCGAAAAAGTAATATTCGAATTGAATAAAGGTTCAGAAAAAAGGAAAAAAATGAAGTTGTTTGATTTTTGTTTCATTGCATTACTTTACTTTGTTTATTTTGTGGAATTTGATCTAATTATTTGTGAGTTTATTGTCTTGATCTTTAGCCATATTCTTCCCTTTATCCTCATCTTTATCTAAGCACCGTTACAACTCATTTAAGACCCTTTGATTATTGCATCTTCTTCTAATTAGTAGTGGAGATTTGATTTTCTTACAAGCTTATGGTAACATCATGTTCGATTTTTACTTTGAGCATTTTGCACCCTAAACACATTGAGTGAATTGAGTGAATCTTGGTGTGGAATTGAGTTAGGTTGCATTGAGATTAATTGACGAATGGTTATCATGATTTTTCTTGAATTGATCCTAGTTGTGCTTTCTAATTTATTGATACCTTGATTTGGATGATTGTTATGAATATGACTTGCATGGCTTTCTAGGATATGAGACGAGGCAAAGAATGATACATGGAGTATTTAACTTATTTAAATGAAACATGCTTGAGGAAAAACATGAGATAAGTGAGGAGGAATTTAATGAGTGTTTTAATTTGAATATATTTACATATTAATTCTCATGTGTTAATGATTTTATTACTGCTACTTTAGTTATGTTTCACTTATTTATATGCAAGAATCTATTTTTTAGAACCAACAGTAAGAAGGGCACATTATGTATTTTTTATTATTTGATCGGCCGAAGACATGGGGCTTGATATGGTATAACGTGGAAATTTACAAAAGGTCCAGTCAGTGACAGTAGTTTCTAGAAGCAATCTAGTCAACATTATCAGTAAAGAAGACGGACGAAATCTTTTATGAATTTAAGTTTAAGTTTGAATTTTAAAAATATTTTGGGATTATTTTTAGGATTTATCTTTTGGATATTTTGTTTTAAATTCTCATGTTAATTTTAGGAATCCTGAGACTATAAAATATCACATTGAGGTATTGCTTGAATATACACTTCTTTCTTTGATTTTATAAAATTCTCAGGTTTTTATTGAAGTTCTTTTCTTTTCTTTTTTCTTTCTTTTTAAACAAATGCTAAGTATGATTTTCATTATGCTTAGATAAACTTTTAATTAGTCGATGACTTAGCGATGACTCAATTCATTTAGTGAGAATTGAAAAGCATTTAATATCTTTGGGTATCATTCTTAATTTTCTACAAACTTGGATTGACCATCTGCCTCTCCTTTAAAAATCTCAACACTTTCATTTCTAAAAGAGCTCGTTGATCTGGATGTTGTTTTGATTTATTGTTGGGAGAAAGAGTTAGCTGGTAGTAAATCTGACTTCTTATGAACACACTTAGCATCGATATGCTAAGGGAAATTGAGACCAGATTTGATTCTTATTGAGACAACATAATCTAAGAAATTAAGATCGAATTCGATTCTCATTGAGACAACATAATATGAGTTAGACTCTTCAAGCGCTTAAAGTTGTTTTGGTGCTAATGGCGACAGCCGTGGTTAATCCAAAGAATGAATGAATTTCCAAGATTGATTTATGAATATTGGTTTACCAGGAAGAAAATTAAGTTACAAGAGTTGGGCCTTATGCACTGCAACTGACATGAATCTCGAAGTAAAATTTCTTTCGATGATTGAAATGAATTGAAGCAAAGCGAAGCTTGAGGGGATTTTCATCATTATTGTTTTCAGCTACTTCTTTCATTCTTTGTCAATTTATTTACTTAATCATTTTATATAGTTTTTATATTACCAAACCCCTCCTTTTTACTTGCAGTTTCTTTGGATCAGGATCAACACAACACAACATTGGAAGTTTAAGTCCCTGCAGATCGACCTTTTATTCTCTATACTACGTTTTAATTTATTTCATTTGAGAAAAAAGAAATATTTATTTGACAGTCACGATTTTTGTTAGAGAGTATACTCAACTAGACAATATCAATACTTGTCTTAAATATCGGTACTATTTTAGTACTTGGTATATCTTAAAATAAATGGAGTATTGATACTATTGAGCGAGTATCAATACTCAACTGCATAGTGTTGATACTCTTCTTAAATATTGATACTATTTTGGCATTCAATGATTTTTAAAACTAAAAGAAGTATCGCTTTTCTTGTTGAAGTATCAATACTTTCTACACGTTTTCATAACATTTTTCTCGGGTAGTGCCGGTTCCATAAAGAATAATATCAATATTATTCTTACGATATCAATACTCAAGGAAAAAGCATTGATCAAATCAACATATTATTCAGTTTTGTTAGACTTAAGCCTAAAAATCAATTAAAGCATATTTCAAAACAAATTTTATTGTGTTAGATTTCTTGTTGAAAGATTAAAAAGGGAGAAGTTATAAATTTTAAACTTGAAATTCTTCGAATTCTTTATAGATAGAATCGAATTTTAACATAAAAATTATTTATAAAATATTATAAATATATTATATCAAAATCATTAAATTTTTATTAAACAAAATCCAATTAATATCAAAGTTTAATTATAAAATTTAATCTAAAATGATTATTATAGCTATAACCTTTTAGTTACAATAACAATTATGGTTTCGATTACTTCATTACGCTTAAATTTACAATAATTTCACTTGTATATGATTTTTGTTGCGGGTGGGAATGTTCGTAGGCCGCAAAAGTTGAGCAATTGGACTATGGTACCTTAAGTAAGCTCGGTAATGGTATCGAAGTGGTGAACGTACCGGTGGTTGGCCAAACTGTATCGTGCAAGACAGGTCCTATTGGTTCTTTCCATCTATAGATGACCTTCTTGAATCTGATGGGACATGAATTTTTTATATTTTTTCATTAACTATTTATTTTTATTTTTTAAAATTTTATAAATTTATTTTCTTTTAAAATTTTAAAAATTTATTGTCTTCAAACATAAAATTTTATACGTATCATTGTAGTAGAATCCTTGAGGACAGCATCTATTCCTCTATCTCTATAAATTTATTAGTTTATTTAAATAGTTAGATTAACTGATTAAACTCAAATTTTATAAGAAAAACAACATTATTTCTTATTATTAAAGTCATTCAATAGGTTAAATTCATGATATTAATATAAATACTTTTTATAAGAAAATTTTTTTGTAAAAGATAATCGTGTCGAGATTCAACCAAAATAGTCTATGGATTAATAAATAATATTATAAAAATGAGTGATAAAATTAAATAGAGGGATTAAATCATTCATTTTAAAACATAATAAAGGACAGAAACCATAATTTGGTCGGTAAGCTTTTCAGTATCCATACACATCAAATTAAAGAAGGGATAGCTTGAACGGCAAAGGTGAAGAATTGAAACAGGGTAGCTGCCCTGCCAGATGGGTCAATCCAGAGTTATAAGGCAAGACTAGTAGTCATAGGATTTACTCAGAAATTTGGGGTATACTTCTTCGATATATACTCACTTGTCATAAAAATCTCAATGATTCATGCCTTGTTTGTGATAGTGTCTATTCATAAGTTGCACGCACATCAGATGAATGTAAAGATTGCATTTTAGAATGGAGATCTAGATGAGGATATCTATATAAGGCAACCACCAGGTTTCAAATCACTTGGCTCGGAAGGCAAAGTGTGTAAATTTAAAAAGTCATTTTATGGCCTTAAACAAGCTCTAAAAAAGTGGTATGAGAAATTTAACAAAACCATTTTGAGTTTTGGTTTTATTGTTAATGGAGAGGATGCATGCGTGTATTCGAAAAATATTCGGGGACTGATTGTGTCATCATAAGTCTGTATGTTGATGACATGTTGTTATTCAGTACTAACATTTAATAAATTAAAAACACTAAAATTTATTGTGTACTAAATTTGAGATGGCGAGCTTAGGAGAGGTTGATGTAATCTTAGGAGTTAATGTTACCAAAAAATGATAAGGGGTTTTCTTTAAATTAAACACACTATATTGAGAAGGTGTTAAAGAAATTTAACAGTTTTGATGCCACCAATGTCAGAACTTCTTATGATGCCAGCATTCGACTCCTTAAGAATAAAGGAAACAGAGTTTCCAAATAATAGTATGCTAAAATTATCAGGAGCCTTATGTTTTGAATGAACTACACTCGACTAGATATTGGCTATTGTGTAGGTTTAGTAGATATACTCATAATTCTAGTGGTGAACATTAGATTGCATTGAGACGCTTACTTAAGTACCTTAAAGATACTATGGATTGGAAACTTGATTTTGTTGGCTATCCTTCAATTCTAGAAGGTTACTGTGACGCCAAATGAGTTACTGATAATGATGAGTAAGCTCTATGAATGGGTATGTTTTCACCTTAGGTGGCGCAACGATCTCGTGGAAGTCTGCTGAGCAGACTTGTACCATTCGCTCTACAATGGAGTCAGAGTTCATTGCTCTTAACTTAGTTGGGCAAGAAGTTGAGTGGCTCAGAAACATGTTAGTAGAAATACGTTTGTGGGGAAAATCAACTCCTCCGGTGTCCTTGTTGTGTGATTCACAAACTACGATATGTGTAACTCAAAACCAAGCTTACAATGGTAAGAAGAGACAAATTCACATTAGACATGAACCAATGAGACATTTAATAAGGATCAGAGTACTCTCTTTAGAGTATATGAAGTCGGAGAGGAACCTAGTTGATCCGCTTACCAAAGGGTTAAGTCAGAAATTGGTTTTGGATTCATCAGGTGGCAGGTTCTAAAGCCCGTTGGTTGAGGAATTCATGGTGGACATCCACTTAGTTATCTAAGTTCAATGTTGTGAAAAGAAACTATGGAAAAACTCATAGTGTACATTCTCTTACCTATCCCTGTGAAAAATAATGTACATGCATAGGATGAGCTTAATTGCTCTTAATAAATTCATAGCCCATGCTATGGGTGGTCTTAGTGAGAAAGACTTGATGAATTTATCGATTTTTGGTTGAATATATATTCTTAATAAGTTGACAACCCAGAGTTGAGTGGGTAGTCCTAATTGCGAAGGACTTGGTGAAGTTACCATTAATTAGAGAGGATGAGTTTTCTTAAATCTCTTAATGAATTCAAACCAATAGTTTGAATGATCCTAGTGAGAAGGACACATTGAATTCACCGAATAACGAGGTTGAAATTTATTCTTAATGATTTCTTAACCTAGAGTTTGGGTGGTTAATTTAAAATGAACTTGAAGAAATTCACCTTACCCATATATGAGGATGAGTTGTTGTAAAAGTTCTTAATTATTTCATAGCTCGATTTTGGGTGGTTTATGTTGAGATAAACTTGATGAAATAACCTACGTAAGTGAGAATGATTGCTCACTTTCTATGAAAAATATTGGGTCATTTTTCTAATACACTTACAAAAATCCGAAGGAAAGAGGGCTACTCTTATATACTTCCGTATATACTCTTTGTAGACACATCGAGGACTTCGGTGGATAAAGAGGTTAGTTGTGTGTTATGAGTTCACCCTAACCTTAGAAAGTTCAAGATTCTTTCACTTATTTAAGAGAATAATTACTCATTATCACTATGTACTAGTTCCATATACGTTCATTAATGCTTAAGCAACTAATCTCACAATTACTCTTATCTTGTTTTTAATCAAAGTTTTTCTTCCTCAAAGATTTTTTTCTCGTATTTGTGGGGAATTCTTGGTTATATCCCACATTAAGAGGGTAAATCCCTTCGCAAGAGTATTTAAAGGATCTTTCTTACTCTCCTTTGTTGAATGTGGTTAGATAACTCAGTCGCACGCGCGCGTTGCTGCCACTGACACCGTCCGACAAGCTTGTGCTTGGTTGGATCAGGTCATGGTCATGGTAATACATCTATTTGTCACTTCCGCGTGCGTTTATTTGTTACAGAAGAATTTCTTTGAAACTAAAACTGAAATGAAAATTTTTAAAACGTATTTATAGGAAAATAATTTTTAAATTGGTGAGATTAATTATCTATATATTTGTTATGTTAATTGGTAATCCAAAAATTAATATGTTGTAATAGCTCTACTTGTTGATATTTTAACTTCTATGCTAGATGTTAATACTGGAATTTGACTTTCTAGAGACCCAACCTAGACAATTTTGAGGACATGTTTGAATCTTAATTACAACAGACAACATCTTTATTTTTGGAGTTTAATTTCAACAATTTGTTTTGTTGATTTAAAAGCTATATCAATAGTTATTTTTAGACGAACTTGAACGATTTTGGGGTCAGGTTCAGTCAGCTACATCATATAAATTACAATAGTTAATAGACATTTAATTTTAGAATTAAATTAGTGATTTAATATTGCTTTATTATTACGATTTTACCCCTCTAATTAGCCTATAAATAGAGAAACTTTTCTTTCATTTTTATTATCCAACAATTGAAAGCATTTCCTCTCCTTTACAAATTCTCTCAAAAGTGTCTTCCTTTTTCTGGTGAGAAGAGCAATTCCATCATTATCCACTCTGAAATTCAGGTGTACAAATTTTCAGAGAGTCGTGCAAACCTCGGGGGACAACCACCTATAGCAGTGATTACACACATCAAGGTAAAATTGTTTCTAAGGAAGTGGTTTATACAACGACACGTTTATTCGATTTACTATTTGATTATTTTATTAATTTTCAATCAGTGCTAACAATCTCATTTTGCAGTTTCTATTTCCAACAGTTTGACTTGAATTTCGTTTGATTGACCTAAAGGGTTTGTAGTGTATCTCGTTTGGTAAATAAATAAACAGAAAAATAAGGGATTTATGGGGTGAAGGATTTGTTGAATTAATACGAAATAATATTTCAAAGTAGGAAACACATTTTAAGTAGATTTCTTTTTATATAAGTTTCTTTTGTATCCAAGTTCTTAATCTAAAAATAGATACTAGTTATTAAAGATTAAATATAAATTAATTAACCTTCAAATTATAAAATATATATATATATATATATATATATATATATATATATATAATTCTCTTGTAATCGTTTTTTTTACATTATAGTTATATATTATAACAACGTACAAGCTTGTACGTTAGCATGTCAATTTTATGAGTAAAATATACAAACGGTCACTAAATTATATTAAAATAATTCTTTTACTAATAAAATTTTGAAAGTTATAAAATGATCATTAAAAAAAGTGAATTGTTATAAAGTATTCATTGCATGTTATAAAATAGTGATAAATTTTGATAAGTTTAAGAATCATTTGAAAACAATTTGATAAATTTTAATGACTATTTTGTATTAGTTTGATAAGTTTAATGATTATTTTGTAATTTTTTGATAAGTTTAGAGAATAATTTGTAACTTTAAAAACTTTAATAGCCAAAAGTATTTTAGAATAGTTTTAACCCAATTTCATTTAAATTATGTTGCATAAATATTTTTTGGCTTAAGGGTCACCTTTGCCCCTGTAGTAGACTCAATTTATCCTTTTTTCCCTTATCATATTTTCACATCAATTTAGCCCTCAATATTGTCTAATTGTATCATTCTATACCCTACCCTAACTTAAAACCCTAAATAATAAACCTTAGGTTATAGTTTAGGGTTTATGTTTATGGTTTAAATGTCATGGGATTATAATTTAGGGTTTAAGGTTTATAATTTAGGGTTTTAGTTTAGGGGTAGGTATAGAATGATACAATTGAACAACTTTGAGGATTAAATTGATGAGAAAATATGGTAAGAGTTAAAGTGATAAATTGAGTCTACTACGAGGGCAAAAGTTACCCTTTTACCTTATTTTTTAAAAGTCTATTATTTAATATATAAAAATCATTAATGAATTTTTAAGCAATATTTTATCATTTATTTATACATGTGATGTGTAGATTAGAACTGTACAATGGCTAGGATTTGGATACAAAATATAAATAACATATAACGATGTTGTATAATTATTTTATATAATTATTTTATAGTATAGATATCATTGTTTTATTTAATTTATTTTTAGTTTTATATATAATTTGATCATTGTCATCGCGCTTTTATAATATTTTATGTTAAAAAGTGTTAATCCAATAATGAAATAGAAAACAATTATAATAATATTCAAATATCATTATAAAATAAAAAATAAAGAATGTGTTTACTATGTCTTAGGATTGTTAGAAGCATAACAATTCGAGATCATAATCAAACCTGAGACAATAAAATAAACGAAATTAAACTTATTAAATAATAATAAAGACTAGTATAGAAAGTAATACTCTATTGAATAGATCAATAGATTAAAAATATTTGAGGCCTGTCGCTACATAGTTTCCTTAAGATAAATTTTCAATCACTCATTTGACGCTCGAGATCGTTGGTCGTCAGTCTCTCAGGATACACCAATTAGATGGTTAACTACGGTAGCACAATTGTAGAGATCATGAACTATTATTTACCTTTATCTTTCAACGAAATACTAGTGGAAGAGGAAAAAAATTCTTTCAAGTTTTTGACTTCTAAATTGTGAAAGCTTGTGAAACTTGTTGAAACTTGTTAACATGTGATTAACCTAGAGTGCTAGCACAATATTTATATGGTTCTCAAAGGAAAAACAATCCTTCGGGAACTACAATATTGTATTCCAATCAATATAAATTAGTAATATTATATTCACATTTTAATTGAATATAAATTCAGAAATAATATATATGTATTTAATCAAATATAAATTTTAAAAATAATATATTTGTATTTTAATTGAATATAAATTCAGAAATAATATATTTGTATTTAATTAAATACAAATCCTTAAATAATAAAACATTTTCCTATTAATAGAGATAACGTCATTTGAGATTAGTTGTCTATCATATTATGTCAACGATGCATATGTCTCGACTTACCATTATACATGAAATTTTGTGCTTGGCACAGTAAATACATATTAAGGGCAAATTTTTCAGTGATTTAGAAATATCCTCCAAGTAATTCTAAAGTCATTCAACTTATCATTCACTTGTACTTTTAGTATCTTAAATATCAAATATCAAAATAGCATCAGTGTATCCTTCTAAGATAGTAGGATAGCCAAAGAAAATATAATCTATTGTTTATGACCTATTTCCATTTACTTCGGTAATATGGTTATTACCTTCACAAGACACCCTCACATTTTCAAGTGTTTATAGGAAATTTTTTGAGTTTTCCATAACTTATATGGTGTCTTATTATTTTCCTTCTGGAAAACCTTATTTAAAAGGTAATTAGTTGACAAAACAACTTTTGTCTCTCACATGTTCTATGACAACCCATAACTTTATAGTGTTATGTTCATCATTTCTTTTAGAGTTTGATTTTTCCGTTCAACTACTCTATTTTATCGAGGAGAGTATAATGATATTACTTTGTGAATAATACTATGTTGTAAATAATATTCATCAAATGGTTCAACATATTTATCATCATAATTATTTTTTTACCATACATCATATTTATAGAAAATAAATTTCTCTATAACTTCATCTTTGCTCTTTTAGCAAATACATATATCAATACTTTTGCTATCATCAATAGAGGTAATAAAATATTTATTGTCCCTTGTATGTTCCAATACTATAAACTTTATACATGTATTTGACAATCCATTAAGGATGTAGTTCTATCATAGGAAGTCAGAATGCTACCAAGCTGTAACAATAGTAAAACAATAATAACATTTACCTCATCCTCTCTAATAATACGATGATCTTCTAATATTTACCACACATGACCAAATAAAACATCTTATATTATCACATCTTGAAATTCTATCCACATAATTTCACAAGCTTCTTATTGTGGTTTATGGTCACCGTTCATAATGATTTCGTTTAACACACAAAGTTAGAATTAATAATAATTTCAATAATAAACTAAAAATAAATTTTTATTTATTCTACCAAAAATAATTAGTTATAAATTAAATTAGTAATAAATTCTTTACTTTCAAATGATTTCTATTATAAATAGTAATCAAATAATTTAACCATGTCATCATTGGTAACAAATCTCGTATTTGCGTATACATAGGAGTGAAATACGATGATGACAATTTCAAATCATTCTCTTTTATTATAGAACAAAATCAAAATTCTAAAACAAAATTAGTAACCAATATTACTTTAACGACAATTTCTATTAAATATATTTTTCCACTTTGAGATTAAATAAACCTGTCCAAACGGCGAGATAAATCTAGGAATAAATTTATTCGCTATCTCAATTTTTCCACAATTTATGAATCATATCAGATTAAAGAAAGGTAAAAGAAAGAATTCTGAATCTGTAATATCCCAAATTTTGGTTAGTGACCAGAATGTAAATTTTGAAATTTTAATAGCCAAAGTGTAAAATTTGGAAAGTTTAGGGACCAAATTGTTAATTTTCCCAAAAATAATTTTTATCTTTTAAATGATTAGTTTATTATGAAATTTAATTTTGATTCGGGATTTTTATTAAAAGCTATAAAGTGGTAAAGTCCTATAAGAGTTTGGATAATCGGATCGAAACAAAATTTTATAAAAAAATTGAAGGATAATAGAAAAAGGTTGGAAATATTATATCCGTAATTTAGAACAATGACATTTAATATGGATTTTTGGATTTAAATTGATTTTCTATGTTAAATCGAGATTGTTGGATTGTAGTGACTAGATTGTAAATTTGAGAAAACTACAATGAAAAGCTTAGAAAGAATGAATACTTTGTTCATATTTGAATTTGAATGATGATATGGACAAGTGGCATGGTAATTTGGCAATTATCATGATATAAAAGGGTAAAATGGTCTTTTAGTGAAGAATGATTTTTTAATTCATTTTAATTAGTTTTAAGACAAGTGTATTAGGATATTTTGATGGAAAGATGAAGAATTTTCTCTTCTTCCTCCTCCAAATTGTGGCATCCATAGATAAGTAAGAAAAATTTTCATTTTTTTTTTCATTTTTTCCATTTTTAATCCATTTTGTTAGTTTTTTGGACTAAGGTGTGAAATAAAGAATTATTCTACATCAAATTCTATATCATTTGGTATAAATATTTCATGGTTTTCTTGCTTGGATCATTAGTTTGGTTATTAGGGTGGATGAAGAACAAGTTGGATTTTAATGATTTAAGGATGAATTTTTTATTGAATAGATTTTGTTGAGTTGTGACAACTGTCGTTTTGATGTCAAAATAAATTCCTTCTTATCGGATAATAATTAAAGGAAAATTCGTAGCGTAGAGAAGTAGGGTCGAATCCACAAGGACTTGGAAAATTCTTAATTTAATGTTTGATTGGTCTATGGCAGGCGTGAAAGAGTAAAAATGGGGGGATTTTAGTAAAAGATAATAAAGTGATTAAATAAAAGTAATTAAAGTAAAAATAAGAAGATGAAGATTGTGAATAAATACGGTAAAAGTAGCCTCAAGCTTCGCTTTGATTCAATTTCCTTTAGATCATCGAATAAGATTTTCTCTTCGGGATTCAGGTCGGTTACTTTGTCTACAAGGGCTATCCTTGTGACTCTATCTTGTATACCGAATACCCAAGGCAATCTTTGATTCCAGCTTCGGTAGTTGATTCTAACAACATCTATTGTCGTAGATCAAATACTGTTTAAGTTCGTGGCGATCGACTCGGATTGTTGTTTCTATAACCATCAATTCCGATCTCAATTCCCTCTTGGCGAAGCTATCTCGCCAAGTGTGTTCCCAGGAAGTCGAATTGCTTTCTATAAGCCAAATCTTCCTCCCACACGTTTAATCGCAACAACTTCTTGACCAAAGTAAATCTTCGATTTTGAAAACTGTTTTGATTTTGAAAAATAAGCGCAGAGATTGAGAGAGAGATTCCGAAGATATTAAGGGACCGTTTCAATTCTCCCGTTGGAATTGAATCATCGCGACAGCTCTCCGCTTATGAAAAGTTTAGCTAAGCATGATAAAAGTCATACTTAGCATAAAAACAAAACTTGAAAATAAAGAAAAATAAAAAGAACTTGAAAAGGAAAAGAGAAAACTTTTATAAAAACTAGAGAGAAAAGAAGAATGTATTCTGAATGATGAGTTTAGGCTTACCCCAAGTGGGTATTTATAGCCTCTCAAAGACTAAAGGATAAACAAAGAAAATAATAAAATAATACAAAAGATAATTGTTTTTAAATTTAAATTCAAACTTAAACTAGTCTCCTAATGCAACTCTGCTCGTCAATCTTCCAGAAGGCGTGCAGATGAAGTCTCCTAGAAACCGCCGCTGACTGGACCTTCTAGAAACTGCCATGTCAGACCGCGTCGTGCTCAGAGTCATGCCCATGTCTCCAGCCGTGACCAAATAATAAAAAAAAATGCAGAATTCACCCGTTTTATCACCAATTCTGGAAAGTAAGGACCTACACGAAAATAGACATAACACAACCAAATCAGCAGCAATAACTTCACAAAATCGAAGAAATAACGAACAAATATTAACGATTCTGAACACTCATCAAGTTGTTTCTAAGCATGTTTGATGAAAAAATTCAATTAGAAATATATGTACAAGGAATTGGCTAAGGCAAGGGTTTGAACGAAATATTGATTATGATATGTAAATATTTGAGACTGCATGGGAGTGATGTTTAGAAGATAAATTCATGTTTGAATCATGTTTAAAATCAAGCTAGATACACTTTATTATAGGCAACCATGAAGAAAAAAATTAGGGAAAATATTGAAAATTTTCCCTAAGCTAAGAAATGGTATTAAAATGATTCTACATGCTTTGGAAGTTAAATTGGATCAATTTGGAACATTGAGATAGTAAAGGAACTATTTAGCATGTTTTGGAAATTATGGGACATTGAAGTATAAATGCTTAATTATGGATGTCCTACGCTGGAAATAATTACTTGAATGCTGAATTTTAAGTTGGAATGTTGAATTGGAACCAAATTGCAAATTTGGGAAAGTTTAGTGATTAATTAGAATGGGTTGGAAAGTTTGGGGATTGTTTTACAAGCTTGCAAATATTAAAGTACTAGATTCAATACGTTATTTCAATAGTGGAAATTAATGTTTGGATGTTGAATTTGAAGTTAGAATGATGATTTGAGACTAAACTTCAAATTTGGTTAAGTTTAGTGGTTTATCCGAAAGGATTGGAAATTTTGGGGGTTAAATGACAAGTTTGCAAATGTGATTGTATTATATTGAATATATTATTTTAATTCTGGAAATTTTAGTATTGGATTTTAATTGGATAAAATGGTGAAGGACCATTTTGAATTAAATGGAAAAGTTGGTATTAATTCTTTTTAGAATTCATAAGTGGTGACTAAATTGTAAAGTTTATGAAAGTTGAGTAGTTTGGTGATAATATGGAAATATAAGTGTTGAAGTGTCATGTTGGAAATGTTGAAGTTGTTGAATATTGAAGTGAGTTTTATATTGAACAAGTATCAAATATAATTTATGGATTTTATTATTAGGTTTAGATTATGTTAGTATAATATTAACATATATTTTGAACATTGTGTTATTTATGTGATGTCGTACCAACTACGACAAACCTTGTGATCCTATTGATTCAAAAAGGAAAGAAAAAGTACGTGAGTAAAAGCTTATTGTATAAAAGGTTCGGTAGTTGGGAAAATGTGAGCGTAATTTATTTATTTACTTATTCTGATTGTGGAAGACTTGCGATAAGTCAACCTCGTATTATTTTTAAAGAATGATTTTATATTAAATATGGGATATTTCCATAATGCTTAAATAAAGTCTTTATAAATGGTTTAGGGCATGAACTACCCAAGTTATGATTTTTACGATGATGAAATAAAAATGTTTTCGATTTGGAAATGTTTGATTGTTAAATGAATATGAAATGATCTGAAAGACCATTGTATGCTGCATGGAGAGTCATAGGTATACTTGGCATGCCATTAAGTTGAGTAATTATGATGATGATATGGTACATTCATGTACATTAAAGAAAGCCACCGTTGGTGTTTAGTGGGCACATTATGTCCGACTCACTTACCTTGCATTCTCTTACATATACATTGGGCTATGAAAATAAATGTGAAAGTTCTGAAAAGTATTCAAAAGAAAAATAAAATAAGAAAGTTCTGAATGGAAAAAGAATATAAAATGATTATTGTATATGATATTGATTTTCATGGTTTTGATAAAATCATGAGATGGTGATTTTTCAAGTCTTTGAGGAAGAAAAATGGTTAGAATAAATCGATTTGAAAGTTCAATGATTTTATTTTAGTTACATTTATTATTTTGAAGTATATATGATATTTTAATGTTTTTGAAGTAATTATGATATTTTATGCTTTATCTCACCTTAGTTGTGTACTGTCTCACTAAATTTTACTTAGTGTGTGTTGATTTTCACACGTATGTTCAAAAAAGGGAAAAGGACGTGAAGTTAAGAGCCTCCCGAGAATCTTTTTGGAGATAGTACCTACCTACAATATCAGTAAGGCATCTATGATGTTGTTTTTAACTTTTAGTGACATGTATATTATGATTGTTTGGTTGCTCTAATAGATTATTTAGAATGTTCTGTAATAATAAATTAGATCTTCTTTATTTTAGTTAGTATTAATTATGTTTGATAGTATAGATGAATAGTATTTTATAATATTATGTTTTAAAAGATAACATATTGATGTTGCGTAACTTCTGTTGACCAACACTCAAATCTTGAGGACAAGTAATAGCTTGAGTTTAGGGGTGTGTAAACCTTGTAAAAATGGTATATTTCATACCTTTTTACTAAAGTTATTAAATGTTCTTAAGCCCATTTAATTACATTTAGTTGCAAATAGCTTATTCATTTGCATATGGTTGATTTACTATCTTATTTAATGCATTGGTGAGATTGGTGCTACTTGAGAAGGTTTGTTTTGATGTGGTGATGTGCAAGTAACTTAAAGTGAACTTCATGGAGATGACAGTTATGCTGCAGGAAGAGGAGCATCATTTCTGGGTGCACTAGAAAACAAACGAGGAAGATATGTATTGTCATCACCTACATGTGACACATTGCCAGCTGTATCCACACGTGAAGGGTATATTCCCTCCCTCAAGAATTAGGGCACTAAACTCTAGCATCCACCATTACATAAAAAAGGACACCACGTTAATGGGAGGATGGAAACTATGAGATAAGAAACAAAAAAGCTATAAGCAACCATTCTTCCTTATTCTCTTCTTCATCGTGGTGGCCTCCATTACTGAGACTTCAAGGGGAAAAAGCTTGCTGGCCTTTGAGAGAAGAAGAAATTCTTGAGGTGGTTCCCGACATTCCACGATAGCTTTTGGTTTGAGAGTTTTCTTTACCTTTTTTACTTGTTACTTCTTCGATCATTGTTTCGAAATGGGTTGTACTAAACGAATGAAATTGGATTATCTTCACCCATCCATTAACTAAATTAAATTGGCTTGGGTTTATTTTGGATGACCATGTCTTTGATTTAATAAATGTTATACTATTTCCAGTTGATATACATGCTTTGTTTACTATTTTATTGCTTAGATTGATAAGAGCTTCCGAGAGTTAGCCTTTATCTATGTTTGATGCTTGATATCGAGAGAGTTAAGTATAGATCTACGTTAACAATGGAGTGGATATGGGCAACAATACTCTAACTCACCATAGAGATAAGGATAAAATTTCAATGACTAAAAGGAGTAAAGCTTATTTGATTGTAAATGCTAGAGTTCACGCTTAGAGCTATTGCTATAGCACATTCACTATCAGGTTTCTTACTAGAGATAGCCTAGAAACAACTTAGAAAACCTTTTCGAGTATTGTAGTAATTGGAAATCATTAACATTCATTAAGGGTAAGATATAGGATTCCAAGTTAAACCTAGTCTTTTAGACTTATTGAGAGTTTCACACGTGTGAGGTCAGACCATTGTCTTATATTGTGCACTATTTTTCATCACAAAATTTTGCTAGAGCATTTCTTATTTTATTTTTTTCTACATCATTTCACCTATCTCAGCTTCACTACAATATTTCCAACAATTGCTCATAGCATTTTATATTCATTAGTTTATATTTTAGGTGGTTAAACTTTACTTGAATTTCCCTCCATTCCCTATGGAGATGATACTCACTCATCACTTTATTACTTGTTCGACGTAGTTTGCGTTTCAATTTTAGTACACTTACCCATGCAATAAGTTTTTGGCGCCGTTGTCAGGGATTGGCAATTGGTGATTTTCACTTTTGTTTTTGTACTGTTCATTTTTTACTTTTGTACATATTTACTTGTTAGTTCTTTTAATTTCTTTATAGGCATTTTGTTGTTGTATGACCCTTAAAAGATCTGAGGAACCATTATTTCCCTTGATACCTAAAATGAAATAGCATTTTAGTCAAAGAAGGCATATTCAAAGAGCCATGTATGGGGTTCCAAACCAAGAAGGTCAGTAGGTCAAGGATCTGGAAAATCCTGATGATGTAACAAATACCAATGAGGGAGTCATCGCTCGTCCACGAGCCATTAGAGATCATCTAGATCCATTATTGGACTACCTCAATCCGGGAATTAGAGCTCCAGAAATTATGGCAGTCCACTTCGAGCTCAAACCAATGATGTTTAACATGTTGAACTCAGTTGGACAATTTGGTGGAACACTTTATGAAGATGTACGAATCCATGTACGAATATTGGGATAGATAAAAAGAACTACTTCACAAATACACAAATCATGGGTTTCATGACTGGACATAAGTGGTTATGTTCTATAATGGAGTCATTTCCCCAACACGAATGATGTCGGATGCTTCAACAAATGGCACTCTGCTAAATAAGTCACCAGACGAGGCATTTGACATTCTTGATTAAATTGCAATTAATGATTATCTATTCCCTTCTTCGAGGCTTGGAACGGGAAGAAAATTGCAGGGGACATATGAGTTGGATGCTAAAGACTCAATTTTAGCTCAATTTTTTATCATTCTGAATATGTTAATGAATCTCCAACACCCATATGAAGTGAGGGAAGTCAAGGCAACTATTATTTCTTGTGTTCTTTTTTAAGGCAACCATCATGTGACTGAGTGTAGCGTAAACCATGAATCCACCAATTATGTGGGGAACTTTAATCGAGGAAATAAAAACCCTACTCAAACACCTACAACCCAGGGTGGTGTTAACATCCTAATTTATCATGGAGAACTAAGGGACCAAAAATGCGACTGGTTCGAATTGGTAACAAACTCTGAATAAGCCCCTATATTTTCAGTAAAATTTTCCGTGGAAAAATGCCTACAATGAAGCAACATCTTCTTCAACTTCAAATTCTTTAAACGCTACTTTACATGACTTTATGGCTACTACAAAAGCTCTAATGCAGGATCATTCAACATCTATAAAGAACCATGAAGCTTTACTACAAAGCCAAGTTGCATCCTTAAGGGCTCTAGAAACTCAAATTGGTTAGATTACGGAAGCATTACATGTGCGCCCTCATGGCAGTTTACTGAGTGACACTGAAGTCACTGAGACCCAAGGAAAAGAACAATGTAGTGCACTTATGTTGAGGAGTGGCACGCAAGTTAAGCAAGGATACAAGTATAGGGGAAGACATTAGAAGATTATAGCCCAAGATTATTCATGCTAGAATTGAGTTACAAGGACACAAGCGAACTAAAAAGAATGCAGAGCATGGCTGAACAAGTAATTATGCCGAGGGAACTAAGACAGATGCTACAAACAAACATCAACCCCTCTAGTAGAAGAGCAAATCATACCCCAACCACCCTTCCATTAGGGATTGAAGAAACAAAATCATGATATGGAATTCAAGAAATTTGTTGATGTTCTCAACCAACTTTACATCAATGTCCTATTCTTGGAGGCCATTGAACAAATGTCTATCTATGCAAAGTTTCATAAAGACATTGTGACCAAGAAGAGGATGGTTAAGAGGCTCAAGACTGTTTCTATGGAAAGAATAGTATTGCTCTATGCTGAACAAATTATCGCCAAAGTAAAAAGACCCTGGCAGCTTTATCATTCCACGCACTATAGGTATGAGGGAGGATCTTTGTGTGATCTCAGATTTAGCGTAAATATGGTGACCAAGTCCATATTCTTGAAGCTGAGTATAAAGATTATAAGGCCAACCACCGTCATCTTACAACTAATATGTCTAATGTTTGACCTAAAGAATTTTAATAGATTATAAAAAGGGAGAGTTCATCATTTGAGTGATTGATCAAAGTGTCACTATTAATGTGTTCAATACATTCAAGTTTATTGATGACCATGAGAAATGTCAAGCTGTTATTGACATGGATTATGTGGTGGAAGAAGATGCAGAAAAGTTTTGCTGCAAAAATTTCCTGTAAACCGAGGATTATGAAAGGCTTGATAACATTAAAGACATAGAGGTTAGTGAATTTCCTTGGAAGGTGAAACAATCTAGCCTACTTGTAGCTAGACAAAGTATATATATTGAATCCCTAGAATTTGTTGAGTTCACTTCTCCTAAACCATCCCTTGAGCGTGCTCCTATCTTAGAACTAAAGCCTTTACCATCTCACCTTAAGTATGCATATTTGGGTAGTAATGAAACATTACCTGTGATAATCTCTGCTAATCTTAACCCTAAACAAGAAAACAAATTGATTGATGTTTTTTACAACATAAGAAAGCTTTAGGTTGAACGATGGCTGATTTGAAAGACATAAGTTCTACCATTTGTATGCATAAGATTCTGCTTGGAGAATGTCACAACAATTTAATTGAACCACAAAGATAGCTAAACTCGGTCATGAATTAAGTAGTGATGAACGAAATAATTAGGTGGCTTGATGTTATAGTGATATACCCTATTTCCAATAGTTCGTGGGTCAGTCTGGTATAATACAAACCCAAGAAAGGTGGCATGATCGTAGTGAACAACGAAGATAATGAACTCTTTCCTAATGGGCCATCACAAGTTGGAGAATATGTATGGATTATCGCAAGCTTAAAAAGGTAACCAAAAAAGACCATTTCCCCTCCCATTCAATGACCAAATATTAGATCGATTGGTAGGCAAGTCCTTATATTGCTTCTTCGATGGATATTCGGGGTATAATCAAATTGCAAAAGTGAATGAAGACCAAGAGAATACAAAATTCACCTACCTTTATGGTACTTATGCCTTTCGAAGAATGCCCTTTGGCCTTTACAACCCCTCCACTTTTCAACGATTTATGCTCGTAATCTTCTCGAACATGGTTGAAAACGTTCTATAGATTTTCATGGATAACTTCTTTGTATCTGATGATTAAATTGATTCATGCCTGGGTAATTTAGCAAAAGCACTAAAAAGGTGAGAAGAAGATGACTTGGTGCTCAATTGGGAAAAGTTCCATTATATGGTGATCGAGGGAACGATTTTAGGCCACAAAATCTCCAAACACGAGATAAAAGTGATTGATATGTTACCTTTTCCCACCACTGTGAAAGGCGTTCAAAGATTTTTGGAAGACACAAACTTTTATAGACGATTCATAAAAGACTTCTCGAACATATACAAGGCCCTATGCATTTTGATGCATCAAAACCAACTATTCATTTTTTATGACATTTGCTACAATGCATTTAAGGAACTCGACAAGAGACTAGTTACAACCCCTATCTTCGTTTCCCCTTATTGGACTGCACCTTTTGATCTGATGTGCCATGCAAGTGACTATGCAGTGGGAGCAATGCTTGGCCAGTAACGAGGTAAATTTTTTCATGTCATTTTACACTAGTCACACTCTAATTGATGCACAAATTAATTACACAACCATTGAAAAAGAGTTGATTACTATGATATTTGCCTTTGATAAGTTTAGGTCGTATTTGATACGTGCTAAGGTTATAGTTCATACTGATCATTTAGCCATTAAATACCTAGTGACTAAGAAGTATTCAAAACCTAGACTTATGTGGATCCTTCTTTTACAAGAGTTTGATTTAGATGTGAAGGATAGAAAATGAACTAAAAATCAAGTAGTTGACTACCTTTATAGGTTAGAGAATGAGGATGTATGTGATGTAACTTTATAAATTAAGGAAGAATTCCCAGATGAAAAAAATATTATTTGTCGCAGCAATTCCGTGATATGCTCATTTTATGAATTTTCTTATTAGTGAAAATTTTCCTCTTGATTCGAACAACCAGAGTACAAACAAATTCAAGCATGATGTGCATTTTTATTATTGGGATAATCCCTATTTATTCAAACAATGTGACAATCAAATGATTCAGAAATGTGTTCTCGAGGAGGAGAAAAGGAACATCTTGTTCCATTGTCACACAACTCCGTGTGGAGGACATTTTGGAGGTGCGTGGACTATTACAAAGGTCCTTCAATCAAGATTCTACTAGCCCACAGTGTTCAAGGATGCACAAGAATTTTTCAGAACCTGTAAAAAATGCCAAATGACAAAGAATATATCTAGAAGACACGAAATGCCTCTGTAAAATATCTTGGAAGTAGAGCTATTCGATGTATGGGGCATTAACTTCATGGGCACATCCCGTTCTTCCTTTAGATATCTCTACATCCTACTTGCAATGGATTACATGTCCAATTGGGTTGAAGAAGTAGCTAGTCTTAGGAATGACTCCAAGACGGTCTTAAATTTCCTTCACTAGAACATTTTTACAAGATTTGGATCCCCTCGAGCTATTATAAGTGATAAAGGAACCCACTTCGACAACAAGCTCATTGCCAATGCATTACAGAGATATGATGTAAGGCCCAAAATTGCCACAACATATCATCCTCGGACCAATGGTCAAGCTGAAATCCTCAATCGCGAGATTAAATAAATATTGGAGAAGGTGGTGAACCCAAAACGAAAAGATTAGTCTCTTATGCTTGACGAGGCACTGTGGGCATATTGAACTCGATGCCCCTAGGAATGTCTCCGTTCTAACTAGTTTTTGGCAAGGTTTGTCATCTCCCGATAGAACTCAAACACAAGGATTATTGGGCCATTAAGAAGAAAAATATGGATGCCCAACTAGCTGAAGAAAGATGGTTACTTGAGTTGAATGTGATGGGGGAGTTTCGAGCTCAAGCCTATGAAATTGCTAGGTTGTACAAAAAAAAAAACAAAGAAGTGGCATGATAAGCATCGTTTGCCACATCAATTTCATGAGAGAGAACAAGTTCTCCTTTACAACTCAAAACTGTAGTTATTTCCTGGCAAACTCAAGTCATGATGGTTGGGTCCCTTCCAAGTTCACAAGGTCTACCCTCATAGAGCTGTTGATATAAGAAACCTTGACAATGGTATAATCTTTAAGTTCAACAATCATCGCTTGAAGACCTGCAATGGTGCTCCTATCCTATGAGACACATACTCTTTACTCGTTTAAGATGTACGAGAGTTTGATTGCATTTACCATTATTGTTTCCTTTTTTCTTCATTTTACATTTGTCATAGCATTTTTTTAGTTTTGTTCAATATATAAATACATTTCATATATTTTTTAACTTTTATTTATTCCTCTTAAGTTAATTATTTTTCCAGTGTTTTGTGCAAAGTGTTTTTCGTTACAGCAGGTGTAGCACTAATATAATGAAAGAGATATATCCAATTTTGGGTCTTAGTATTTTGTCTTTACCCTAAAGAATAAGGTTGAAAATTACCACCACTTTTCCTTATCTTTTGGGCGACGTGAAGGCTAAAAAGAAGGGATTTATGTCCTTTTGATTCTAAAAAATCCATTGAATTATTACCTTAATCCTTTTTTCTCTCCCTTTTACTTACTTTTCATTAACTCCTTATCACATCTCTCATCTTCACCAAAACTTGCAATTGTCATGCCTATTAATTAACCTTCTTCATATTCTTTACATCTTTCTTCTCACAAAAACTTCTCATTCTCTCTAGTTATCCCATCTTCTTCACAACCCTAAGCCCACATTCAACCTTCTTGGTGCACTTGGCCAACAATGCCACGCTGCAAGAACGTCACTGGGGAAATGAGCAGTTCCTCAACAAAACATAGAAAAGTTTATTAAAGATGTGCCTTGGTTGCGATTCAGACAACTCAAAGAGATGAAGTTTCCCCCTAGGAATGACTAATTTTTCCTCAAACGATGAAGAAGGATTCAATAATGAAGTAATTGATGTCGTCACCAAGCAAAATTGGAAACAATATTTTACTCACCCTGGGCAAATTTCAGCTTGCCAGGGAGTTCTGTTCTCATTTAACCGACCCCACGTAGTGAAGTGTGTTTATAAGGGGAGAAAATATCAAGTTCACAACCGTAACAATTAACAAATTTATGGCTTGAAGGATGTCATTGATCTACACACCTCTTTTGCAAATAAAATAACTCCCCAAACCTATAAGGAAATTTTGGAAATTTTGTTTTTTGTTGGATCGAGTGGGACATCTCCTCGATCACTAACAAGATGACGGTTGAGCAGGTAAAACTGAAGTCCAACGCTAAGCTGTGGAACCACTATTTAAAATCGTGTCAATTGCCAGCCTCTCACCACTCTACTGTTTCGATGTAGCGAATGCTGCTATTGCATTTCATTATGAAGGGCAAACCCATTGATGTTGGCATGAATATCATTGATGAAACCTACAGTTGTTTAAAAAGAAAATTGAGCCCTTTGGTTTTTCCTAATCTCATTAATGCTTACTGCAGGTCCAATGAGGTGTATGAAGATATCCCTGACGAGATCCTACCTGGAAAGGGAAGATTTACCCCTAAGAAGATTCCAAGCTTGCAGGGATTCAATCAAGATTGTAATACCCCAAATATTAGGTCAAGAACTATATTGAAAAGATTTGAAATTTGAAGATTTATTTGATAAAACATGAGGAAATGACTTGGAATAGTGATTTGAACCAAATTGTATCAATAGATGAGATAAGAGGGAAAATTGGTGTTTTAAGAGGGAAAATGAATTTAAAAATATATATTAGGGATTGTAAATAGGAGGAAAGTAAAGCATTTCCTATTCTTCTCCTTCTTCACGTTGGCATTGCTTTCCTCTCTAGCATAAGGTAAACTTCCCTTAGCTAGTTCTTTCTTTAAATTATAGGTTGCCTTGGTAAAATTAAGTGTTATATGAGCTTAATGAAGAATTAAAGAAAATTAAAATAAAGTGATGAATATTTTATAAGAGATTTAAAGAAATGGGTTTTGAAATGATATGTTATGATATGAGTGTTTATTGATGTTTAATAGTAGATTTGACTTGTCAATGAAGTAAATAAGAGATTAGAAGCATTGGATGAGTTTAAAAACATATTACAAAAAGTGGCGTGATTCTTAGAATTGAATGTTCTTCGAAGATTTTAGATGTTTTAAGAAACTAAATGAAGAAAAGTTAGTATAAATAGGTAAAGAAGAGTTTAATTGTACTGTACGGTGTAATCATAACGAAATTTGACCCAATTTGAGTAATAATCAGGTTGAAACTGTAAATTATGGGCACATGTATTGGTACTGATAGAACAGTACCGATACTATAGTCTTAAAATCAATAGAATTCGATGAGTAGTATAGATACCTCTTCAAGTGGTATCGATACCAAGAGGGGAGTATCGATTCTATGAAGATGGTATCGATACCATTGTTAACATAATGCAGATATGGTATTGGTATCGTAATAGGGTATCAGTACCATAGTATAGTAGTATCGATACCATAGTAGGGGTATCGATACTACTGAGTTAGAAATGTTAAGATAGGCTAAGATTATTATGGAAAATATAATAATATGTACTCTTGGGTAACATTTAAGTATATTTTTAGGAAATATACTAACAATTGATATTGTACGTGTCTTTATTAAATGCTTGAATATCAAAATCAAGCTCCCGAGTTAAGCAAAACAAAAGGCAAAGGCAAAGCATATGAGTAATCAACTTTGCACTTTGGATATAATAACGAGGCAATCCAGGTGAGTGCATTTAATTATGTACGTATATGTTACAGTAGTCATAGTTGTATGATTTATTAATGTAAGTATGGTGATTACCAAATGTCACAAAGTGTGCAAAAACTAAGAAATCCATACTAAGTGTATGAATTTCTGTATGGGCATTTTGTGTGCAAAACTAGGAAATTCATACTAAGTGTATGAATTTTTGAATGGGCACTATGTGTGCGAACTAAGAAATTCATACTAAGTGTATGAATTTTTGTATGGGAAATATATGTGAAATTATCAAAAGTTCATAATAAGAAGATGAATTGACGTATTGGTAGTGGGTGAGTAATCCACGTAAATTATAGTAAGATTGTGAGATTATTGCATGGGCACTATAGGTATAAACCATAAAATATATAATGATTTGAAAGAGTTAATTGATATTATGAATAATTATTATAGTAGAATCTGGTCTAAAATAAAAGATTAATAGGCCTAACTGTGCATTTTACAGAAAGGTGTCATTTATGCCAGTTAGATGAAAGGCTAAGTGCCTTTGAGTCCTAATTGTGCATTTGAAAAAAAGGTGTCAATTATGCCAGTTAGATGAAAGGCTAAGTGCCTTTGAGGCCTAACTGTGCATTTGATAGAAAGGTGTCATTTATGCTAGTTAGATGAAAGGCTAAGTACCTTTGAGGCCTAACTGTGCATTTGACATAAAGGTGTCAATTATGCCAGTTACATGAAAGGTTAAGTGCCTTTGAGGCCTAACTGTGCTTTTGACAGAAATATGTCAATTATGCCAGTTAGATGAAAGGTTAAGTGCCTTTGAGGCTGAACTATGCATTTGGCAGAAAGGTGTCAATTATGCCAGTTAGATGAACGGTTCAATACAATTGAGTAAACGAAAAATGGCCTAGTTGTGCATTTGGTAGAAAGGTGTCAATTATGCCAGTTATATAAATGGTTCAATACCGTTGAGTAAAAGATAAATGGCCTAGTTGTATGTTTGGCAGAAATGTGTCAATTTTGCCAGTTAGATGAATGGTTCAATGCCGTTGAGTAAAAGATAAATGGCCTAGTTTTGCATTTGGCAGAAAAGTTTCAATCATGCAAGTTAGATGAAAGGTTAAATGCCTTTGGGTAAAATACTAAAGGAATTATAATGCATTTTGATATAAACGGTGCATAAGTGGTATAAAAGGATACCATATAGATATAAAATGTATAACAATGAATAATTGGTTTGAAGGAATGTCATAAACGAAAGCATAAATAATACATAATGGGTATGAAAGGATACCGAAATCAAAATACAAAATGGTGTGTTAACAGTATTTAAAGTGCCTCCCATAATGACTATAAAAGATACATGATCAATTGGCACTTTGGTAAAATACATGTATAGTACGTTCTAATTTAACGTACACCGTACAAATAAAGAATAATTGGGGAATATATATAGAGAGAGAAGGATAGATAGCTTGGCCTACTAAGAATAATTTAGATGACTTATTGAAAGAATTATGGTGTAATTGAGAAGGTCTTATCTGGTCCTTATGGATTTGCAAATTTAAATCGTCATTCAGTATTCGTAAGAGATTTATGTATAAAGTTTGATATATTTGTAGTATTATGCCTCACTAAGTAAATACTTAATGTGTGTTGATTTCATGGGTAGGTAAAGGCAAATATTAGTTACGTAAGGAGTGCGACAGTAGCAGCAACTATCATCAATTAAGTTTGACCCGTCAGTAACGTTAGGACAATCTTATTCCTTTTAAAAACTTAATTGGCATGTAATGGAACTAAATTGAATATTTGTAACGTATTAAAATTGATAGTTTTAGTATTTTGATTCTATGAATATCATACTTTGGGGTTGTTAAAGTTGAAACAAAATTTTACGGATTTTCAACTGATAAAATATTTTAAATGTGATGTGACCTCTGTATCTCGTGTACGGAAAGGTATACATGATATGTGTGTTACAAATATGCTCTAGCATAAACACTAGAAGGAGGTACCAAAACTTTTATTGTAGCACGATTGGACTCAGTGGTGACCTCAACATAAACCACAAGGGAGAGCTGAAGGAACTTAAGTAGAATATATGAAACTTCTTCATTTATGTCAAGGAGAGGGATGCAGTGTTGAACAACTATTTTCAAGAAATGTTACCATAATTAACTATTGACTTCCCTCCATTCCCGGATTCCTTGCTTGTACCAGTGAAAGCACATCCACGACCAAGTGAAGTTCCACCCCTCCTAAGGAAACAATGCAACACAGTGCCACCTCTGAAGCATATGAACATCAACCTATGTCGCAGTAAGACAAAGGCAAAGCCCTCATGCACACTCCAACATCGTAAGCGATCAAAGGAGAACTTATCATGGTGGACAGTAACGATGATAAAACTATCAACACCGACCCTGATCCTACATATTTCGCACCGCCCGAGACCACTCCACGGAGTAAGCGTCGTCTGAAATGAACTATTGGAAGAATATGGAACTCTCCCACTGAGGGGAATGCCAAGTCCACTGAGGACAACCCAACACCAGCACCATTCGATATTGAACAACCCATTGTAGCCCTTGATAAGAAGCGTGTGATACATACGACCAGAATGATAATATTTCAACAGAAATGAGGTACCACCTCTTGTATTTTCATTGCATATAGTTTAGTTTCTATGTATTGAGGACACTGTATCTCTCGAATTTGGGGGCGGTGGTGTTATAGTTAAGCATTTGCATTTGTGTTTTGTTTAATAAAAAATTTTCTATAACATTTGTTTGCTTTTAGAACAGTTTGTGGAATAAATTGATGATGTCCGATGATGAGAATCTATAGGTAGTGATTTACAAAATAAATGACTATTGAGGTTGATAGAACTAACTTTAGGACATTGTTACTTGCACCTGAATTTTATACAGAATTGTATGCCTTCTATGCTATATCATTGTGTTGATGAATGTGAATAAATGATTCAGCATAATTGTAGGGGACACTTTTCTTTGCTATATCATTGCTTGGAAACCCTTCTTGAATAAATGGAAGAATAGCAAACGAGTGAATGAAATTAGTCATGGGATGACTCTACCTCCTAGCTCGGGGATGGAATGTTTGCTCCAATTCATCTAGAGTGAGGAATAGTAGTTATGGTGGTTGAATCCCTTAGTACCAGTAAAAAATAAAAAAAATGTGAGTAAATTTGTGCTTAAAGATTGAACAAATACTAAGGTAGAAAAAGGGAGACTGCATAGAATTTTTCTAACTTTACTTAGCTTATATGGGATACAATTACGCACAAACATGCAAAAGACCTTTTCTTAGAGGAAAGTCCTTGATTTCTGAATCTATCTAGCATGTTGAAGCTGATGTTCTGAGGGATGAAATTGAAAACCTACCAACTTTCTTAGAATGAACTTTGTTGTAGCATAACTTATGTTGAACAACACTCATTGCTTAAGGGCAAGAAATAGCTTGAGTTTGAGGGTGTGTTAACCCAGTAAAGAGGGTATATTTCATGTCTTTTTTACTAAAGTTATTGAATGTTCTTAAGCCCATTTAGTTACATTTAGTTTCATATAGCTTATTTATTTGTGTATGGTGGATTTTATTGTCATATTTCATGCATTGGTGAAATTGGTGCTACTTGAGAAGGGTTTGTTTCGATGTGGTGATGTATAGGTAACTTAAGGTGAATTTACTGGAGAGAACGATTATGTTGCATCAAAGGAGCAACATTTCTGGGTGCACTAGATGACAAATGAGGAAGATATTAATTGGCAGCAGCCTACATGTGACATCTTACCAGCTGTGCCCCACACGTGATGGGTGTATTCCCTCAAGAATTTGGGCACTAAACCCTAGGAGCCACCGCTATATATAGAAAACAGACACCGTATGTATGAGAGGGTGGAAAATGTGGCGTAAGAAAGAGAAAAGATAGAAGCAACCATTTTTCCTTTTTATTTTCTTTATCGTGATGGCCTCCATTGCTGAAACTTCAAGGGGATAAAGCTTGTTGGCCTTTGAGAGAAGAAACAACGCTTGAGGTGGTTCAGAGCAGTCAGTGACATCTTTTGACTTGGGAGTTTTCTTCGCCTTTTTGCTTGTTACTTCTTCAATCTTTGTTTCGAAAACGAATTATATTGGATTATTTTCACCCCCATGTACCCGCCGTTAAAAACATAATACGTTTAGTACGTAAACTATCAATTCTGGTCCATTTTAGTACTTAAAACTTTTATTTTTTTCAAAACCTAACGTTAAATTTTGAACATGATACTAAATTGAAACAAAATCTAAAATTTGTAATGGTGGGGTACTAAAATGAAACAAAAACAAAATTTTAAGCATGGTTTTAAAAAAAGAAAGTTCAGGCACTAAAATAGAATAAAACTGATAATTTAGGAACTAAACACGTAATTTACCCTAAAATTTATAATTTACCCTAATTCCAAAACAAAGTTTACACTTTGGTGATTATAGGATTCAAACAAGGGGCTTTGATCTTGAGGCATTAAGCTTTCTGAAGTAGCGGCTAAAACGATACATAAATGTATAAATACACTTCAACCATTTATTTTACATTGAAAAATATTACAACCTATTTACTTTATGAAAAAATGCATTGACGTGTTGATCATCCAAACATGTAGCAATTTAAGAGTTAAATTTTGCATGCACTCCATTGAGATATATGACAAGTTCATCAATAAACCAAGGTTCTGAACAAATCTTGCTAACATGGTAAGGTGATTTTGCCATAGAAAGAAGGAAAGATAAAGATGATTGATTTACATAATAAGTTCTCTCTTTTGCCAAATCTGTGTATTCTGACCCGAACTTGGATGTTCTATTTTGGCAAATATAGTATCCAAAACTATCACCGATACAACAAACAAAACAACCATGAACTCTCATTGTATAATAACTGCCTTATACCCTTGCAAGGGTAAAGAGAAAACAAATCATTCAAAATCTAAGATACATCAACACTTTGTATTATCATTATTATTGCATCTATTGAACAATCAAGTTGGTGACAGACAGGCAAGTTCAGTTTGTTAGTGTTATACGAGCCTATGCTTGTGTTGTGTGAGTTTGTGAGTTCTAGAATAGTTTGTTAGCTTCTTGTTATGAGCAGTTAAGTTTTTGAGAGCAGTTAATGGTTTGTTATACATTAGTGGCCTTTCTCCTTGATTGTATAAATAGCTACTCTCTAACTCAAGAGAGATCAACTTATGATTAATAAAAAGATTACAAAGATTTCAGTTTCTTTCTTGTTTCTTAGATAGCTCAAGTGCTATCTTATCATGGTATCTTTCGCCATTACCTAGGTGTGTTTCTTCCATTGTTTCTTCCCTTTTCCAATAGCTGTACAAGTCTAAGTTTTTATCGCTTATGATTCTTGGCGTCATGGTCGACTTGACAGTTGATCCCACTCGTGATCCCGAGGATGTGTCCCCTAATGCTTCTTCCCTGAGTCCGGGAATTTATAGAGATATGTTTGGCATTCAACACTTACCAAAGCATGATACAGTTAAACTCACGGAATCCACCTATCTTCTTTGGAAGCATCAAGTGGCTTTGATAATTGACGGCTATGGGTTGCTGAGGTTCATCTCGGCCGGTTCTGTTGCCCCAGATGAGTTCATTACTAATGCATCTGGCCAACTTGAAGATAATCCAGTGTTTGTAGCTCATCACCAGTAAGATAAACTGCTGGCTTTATGGCTTTTAACTACTACGAGTACAGAGGTTCTACATCACTTGACTGGGTTCACAACAGCGAAGTCAATATGGATTACAATATCTCGTCTCTTTATTGCTAGCTCCAGTGCCGAGATTTCTTCTCTCCGGCATAATTTTCATTCCCAATGAAATATTGGTTTGACGATTAGGGAATATCTTGCTAAGGTCAAGTCTATTTGTTACATGCTAAATGCTTCAGGTAGTGTGGTTACTGAACAATAACATGTTAATGTTTTGTTAGCTGGCCTTACAATGGAGTTTGAATCCATTACTGTAATTGCGTTACAAGAAAAATTTTCTCTGAATGTTCTTACTGAAATGTTATTAGACTGCGAGGCTCAACAGAAGGTGTTATTGAGTGAAAGCATTTCTGTAAATCTTGTTCTTCACTGTAGAGAAGGTGGTATTGTTGAAACTGATTCTTGTAGAACTCAGGATGTTAATACTGAGTCATCACAGGGTCATTAATCTTGTGGTCAATCGAATGGCTATCGTGGTCGAGGTCGAGGGCGTAGTCATAATCGTCCTCAATGCCAGTTTTGTGGCCTGCTTGGATATGTTGTCCAAAAGTGTTATCATCATTTTGATAGAGACTACACTGGTGTGTCTAGGTCTGAGTCGTTGACAGAGAATGGCTCGAAGCCCACTGGTGCTGCGAATTTTCCTAAACTCGTGCAATCTGGTGGACAACCTTATGCTCACACCGTAACCTCCATGAATTCTCATTCAAACTTTGTTCCCACTCCAGTTTACTTTCCTTCCCCGTATGCTCCTAGATATTACTTCTTTCCTAGATTTTCTCATGGTTTTGCCTCGAGTGCTTATTGTGGTCGTCATGGTACATCTCCCTTCTTTTTGACACCTAGTTCGGCAACATATGCGTCCACTGTTCCAACGAACTCTAGGTCCAGTTTTTCAACATCAACTGACTCCTTGTGGTATCATGACACTGGTGCTACACATCATGTCACAAATAATATGTCTGAGTTCCAATTAGGTACTCTTTATACAAGTGGTAATTCTTTGCTCATGGGTAATGGTGATGGTATTCCAATTACACATGTTGGTCAAGGTGTTTTAAGCTCAAATAAGAAGCCTTTAATTTTACATGTACCTAACATAAAGAAAAGGTTGTTGTTTGTTTCTCAGTTCACTCCTAACAATGGTGTCTTCATGGAATTTCACCCTTCTGAATGTCTTGTGAAGGATGCTCAGACTCAAGTGGTTCTAATTCGCGGGAGGCTCATGGATGATGGTCTCTACTAGCTACTACCTTGTAAGAACCAAGGTTCATCTGCCTTGGTGAATAATGTTTCAAAATCCACTGCTTCTTTGAAATTATGGCATCAACATCTTGGCCACCCTTCGCTTGATACAGTTCGACTTGTTATAAAGTAATGTAATCTTGGTTCGAATAAAAATGATGAGCTGAGTATATGTTCTTCTTGTATGCAAGGGAAATCACATAAGTTGCCCTTTTGAAAATCATTGACCGAATATAATGAGCCTTTTCAACTTGTTGTCTCTAATGTTTGGGGACCAGCTCCTGGATGCTCCACTGAGGGTTTTCTTTATTATGTCTCCTTTGTTGATGTTTGAAGTCATTATACCTGGATGTATCTCTTGAAACTAAAATCTGAGGTGGCTCAGTGCTTTCTTGATTTTGCAAAATTTGTTGAAGTACAGTTTGGATATAAAATTAAAGCACTTCAGACTGATGGTGGTGGGGAGTACCAACCAATTCGACAATGGTTATGTGCAAATGGAGTGTAACATCGTCTCTCGTGCCCTGGTACCTCAGAGTAGAATGGTAAGGCTGAGAGGAAGCATAGGCACATTGTTGAAACAGGACTGACTATGTTAGCTCAGGCTTCTTTACCTCATAAATTTTGGAGTTATGCCTTTGTTTCGGCTGTTTATCTTATCAATCGATTACCCACACCTGTTTTGCATGGCAAGTCTCCTTTTGAATCTCTACATCATGTCTTTCCAGATTATTCTTTTCTTAGGGTGTTTGGCTATGCTTGCTATCCTTGCTTACGTTTTTTTAATCATCATAAGCTGGATTTCAGTTCAAAGAAGTGCGTGTTTCTAGGATATAGCACTGCTCATAAGGGATATAAATGTCTTGATGATTCTGGCAGAATAATAATTTCGGGGCACGTTGTGTTTGATGAAAGTACTTTTCCTTATGAAGTGTGTAATGTTTCAAGTGTTGCTATAGATAATGGTGTATCCAAGGGTTTTATTCGTCTTGTCTCTCCTGTACAGACAACGCATGTTCCATCAACACGTGCTCCAACAAATGCTCCATTCTCCATAGGCGATATTCATATTGTGACCACACATGTTCCATCTCGTGCTCCAAAAAATGTGCCATCAATGCGTGCCCCAACAGATGGTCCATCAATGCACGCTCCAATAAATGCCACGCCTAATACACTAAACAGCCCATGTTCTTCTCCATTAACTCATGATGCTCCTCTAAATTCAACAAATGCTTCGTTGGATTCATTACATGCGCATATTCCACGTGATTCTCTAGTTGAATGTGCGGTTGGTGTTTTAAATTCATGAGATGCACATATTCAACAAATGCCATATGCTCAATTCAGTTCAACGTATGGTGTTTTAAATACAAACAACCCACGTGGTCCACACCATCTCCACCAAATTCAACAATGTGTGCAAATGCCCCAAAAATGCGTGGAACGCCTCCACTAAGTGAAAATAATCCATGTGCTGCTAGTCCCACAACATCTCCCCTAAATTCAACACATGCTTCTTTGAGTTCAATGCCTGCTCCATTACATACAATCAGCCCACGTGATTCCCTAGTTAATGGACAAATTATTTTGCCTACATGTGATTCCCTAGCTCACGAGACTGATGGACAAATCTCGCCTGCACGTGGTTATCTAGTACCCGAGACTATTGTTTGCCCTCCATCATCTCGGGTTACTCATAACACACATTGCATGGTTACCATGGCCAAAGATAGCATTCGGAAACCTCGCGTTCTGCATGTTGAATACTTTGATGAAGAGCCTTGGTCCATTAAAGAAGCTATGAACATTCCTCATTGGAAGAAAGCTGCACAAGAAGAGTTTGATGATTTGATTGCAAATAACACGTGGTCTCTGGTCCCTCTTCCTAGAAATCATGTACATGTCCACTGTAAATGGATTTTTAAGGTGAAACGTAATGCTGATGGCTTAGTGTCTCGGTACAAGGCTCGTCTTCTTGTTCTTTGTGCATGGAAGCCCTAGCACAAAATCCATTGAAATATCCATCCATGGTGCTTCCGGTATGGGTAGTGGTGTGTAAAGTCCATGTGGCATGACTTTAGATTTGGCCTTCTTGCAAGTAATGCAACGCTCACATAACCTTTCCACACCTCGTTTCATTTTGGGCCAATATAGATGTTCTTTAATTATAGCCAAAGTCTTTGCTATCCCAAAATATCCCATTAATCCTCCTCCATGGGCTTCCTTAGTGAGCAATTCTTGCATGGAACCTTGAGGGACACATAACCTCCCTTCTTTGAATAGAAAACCATCATGCTTTAAGTATTTATCAATCGTTCCTTTCTCACAAGCTTTGTAAATTTCCCCAAAATCAGAGTCAGAAACATATAAGTCTTTAATAAAAGTAAAACCCAACAACTTAGATTCCAAAGTTTTTAAAAGAACATACCTTCGGGACAATGCATCGGCAACTATATTCTCCTTACCTTTCTTGTACTTGATAACACATGGAAAAGTTTCAAAAAACTCTACCCATTTGGCATGCCTTTTGTAGAGTTTATGATGCCCCCGAATATGTTTCAATGCCTCATGATCGGTGTAAATGATGAACTCCTTAGGCCAAAGGTAGTGTTGCCATGTTTCCATTGCCCTCACAAGAGCATACATCTGTTTTTCATAGGTAGGATAATTAAGCATAGCTCCACTTAATTTCTCACTAAAATAGGCTATAAGACGTCCAGCTTGAGACAAGACTGCTCCAATTCCTGCACCTGATGCATCACATTCAATTTCAAAAGTTAAATTAAAATCAGGTAGAGTAAGTAAAGGGGCATGTATTTAACAATCTTTAATTCTATTAAAGGACTTCTCTTGATCTTCCCCCTAAAAGATTTTAGAATTATTCTTAATAACACTTGTTAGTGGGGCGGCTATGGTGCTGAAGTTTGGGACGAATCTCCGATAAAAACTTGCAAGTCCATGGAAGCTTCTAACTTGAGAAATGCTTGTAGGTCATGGCCACTCTTTAATGGCTTTAACCTTCTCTTTGTCAACCTCCAAACCTTCAGAACTCACAATAAAACCTAGGAAAACAACCCTGTCAGCACAAAATGTACATTTTTGTAAATTAGTAAACAGTTTTTCCTTCCTCAAAACAAGTAAAACTGACCTCAAATATTGAATATGTTCTTCCATAGTTTTACTATATATTAGAATGTCGTCAAAATAAACCACACAAAACTTACCCACGAAAGGCCTAAGAACATGATTCATTAACCTCATAAATGTGCTTGGTGCATTAGTTAAGCCAAAAGGCATAACCAACCACTCATAAAGACCTTGCTTTGTTTTGAATGTTGTTTTCCACTCATCACATTCTCGCATTCGTATTTGGTGGTAACCACTCTTAAGATCAATCTTGGAAAAAAGGTTAGAACCGCTAAGCTCATCTAACATGTCATCTAAGCGAGGAATAGGGTGACTATACTTTACCGTAATTTTGTTTACCGCAATCCACACACATGCGCCAAGTTCCATCCTTCTTTGGCACAAGTAAAACCGGCACGACACATGGGCTAAGGCTTTCTCTCACGTAGCCTTTTGCCATCAACTCATATACTTGCCTTTGCAATTCCTTAGTTTCTTCGGGGTTACTTCGATATGCTGGTTGGTTTGGAATGACAACACCATGAACAAAGTCTATTTGATGTTCTATGCCACGAATAGGTGGCAACCCACTTGGTATTTCTTCCGGAAATAGGTCATCGAACTCTGCAATAAAGACACAACAAAAGTAGGCAAAATTTGATCAAGGTAGTTAGTGTTCAAAAAATATTTCCTTGTACATGAGCACAAGTGTTTCCTTTGCCGTCATTAAACACTTTTTCAACTCTCTCTCTTTAGAAAGAATGATAATTTTCCTTCCTCATTTTGATCACACTCTTATGCTTTTACCTCCATTTTAGTCTCTCTCTCTTTGGCTTTTTCAAATTTTCCTCTCAATTGAATTTGGTCTTCAAGTATTTGCTTTGGTGAAAGTAGAGCTAAAGTGATCTTCCCTGCCTCATGGGTGAATGTATACCGGTTGGTATAACCGTCATGGATCACTCGCCTATCAAATTTCCAAGGCCTTCCAAGTAATAAATGGCTTGCGTGCATTGGTACGACATCACATAACACCTCATCTTTGTACTTCACTATGGAGAAAGCAATTCGAACTTGCTTGGTCACCTTGAGTTCTCCTCCATCGTTGAGCCATTGCAGTTTTTAAGGTTGTGGATGCTTTATTGTTGCCAAGCCAAGTGTATCTACCATTAAGGCACTAGCAACATTAGTGCAACTACCTCCATCAATAATAACAAAGCATACCTTTCCTCCAACGTGGCAGCGAGTATGGAAGATATTTTCACGTTGTTTATCTCCTCCATTGGATTGCACGTTTAGGATCCTTTTGAAAACAAAGACCTCTCCTTCTACGTCATGCTCTAATTCTTCCATATCAATGGTAGCATCTTCATTCTCATCCTCTTCTTATTCCGATTCAACTTCTCCATCATCTCGAAGAAGCATGGTGTTGTGATTTGTACATTGGCTTGCAATGTGTCCATGCCCCAAACACTTAAAACATTGTATGTCACGAGAACGATTTGAAGTGGAGGCAGTCTTACCCTTACTGGTTTCGGCAATGGGCTTACTTCTTTTGGGAGGTCCTCCTCTTTCTTGGGATGACAATAGAGGAGTCTTCTTGTATGAACTTTCCCCCCATTTTGAAGTTACACTCCTATAAGATCGTGTGACACCCTTCCTTTTGAGTTATTTTTACACCTTTATGGCCATATGCACAATGTCTTCCATCTCCATATAATATTCAACTCAACCATGTTCGCAATGTCTGGATTAAGTCCCGTTAGGAATCTTGCCATTGTGGCTTCTCGATCCTTATCGATGTTGTCTCGAATCATGGCCACCTCTATCTCTTTGTGATAATTTGCAACACTTCGGTTACCTTGTGAAAGGTTTTGAAGACGGTTGAATAACTTCCGATGGTAGTGGGTTGGAATGAATTGCCTTCGCATCACTGCTTTCATTTCATCCCATGTAGTGATAGGATGTTCTCCATTACATCTCTTACTTGATGTCAGTTGATCCCACCATATTACTGCATAATCCATAAACTCAAGGGCAATGAGTTTTACCTTCTTGAGTTCGGAATAATCATGGCACCCGAATATGTGCTATACCTTCTTTTCCCATGCTAGGTAAGCCTCAGGATCCGTCTTGCCTTGGAATGGTGGAATGAAAATCTTGATATTAACAAGATTATCATCCATTAATGGACGAAACTTTTGGGGCCTTATACCTCGATTTCCCATTCTTTGTTGTGATGCTCGATCTTCTTCTGGTATTTCCACTTCTTCATTTCCTCCTTGATTGACATCTTCTTGCTCTCGAAATCCTTGAGTACGCTCTTCTTTAATACGGTCAATACGTTCATGGAGATGTTCCAACTCTTCCCTCAAAATCCTAGTCAATTCACGCACCATGGCTTGCATTTGTAGTTTTGGTTCAACGGTACCTGTAACTTGAGAATTGTCTCCCGAATGATGAGACATAATTAGTAATAAAAAAAATAACCTCACACAACAAAAATCCTCACCAAACACTCCAAGAAAAGTCACTCCCACTCGTGTTTCACTCGGGATGGCTTTTATCCTTAATGATCACTCTTGGCTTTTACCACTGGTGCTTTGATTTCAAGTCCTTTTGGGAACTTACTCAACGCTTACAAGGTCTAGTGGACTTCGGCTGAAACAATTATGGTTTGGTAGTAATAATAGTGAAAGGAATTTGGCTACAAGGAAAAGAGATGGTAAGTAAAGGTAAAAATTGATTAATTGAATATAAAGATGAAGTAAATATTTTTCTTAAAGATGAAAAGAATTACTCCCTCACTCTTTAAACTTTTTTTTTTCTTTTTTCTTTTCTTTCCTTTTTTTATTTTTTTTATTTTTTACTAAACCGGAAGAGAGAAAAACGATACGCTTACTGAATCAACTAGCTCTGATGCCAAATGATATGATCTCGATTATTTGTTTCGAGTCATATATGAGAATGCCCGATCGTGATTCTAGTAAGAAACCCCATAATGATAGCTTGAACTCTGAAATTGTATAAATATAAACATAAGAAGGAAAATGATATGAAATAATAATTGAAATGATGGAATGAAAATAATGAGGAAGTTGTTTGAAGGTGATTGAAGAGTGATGGTTGTTGTGGTTTAATGATAATGAAAATAGATGGTGAAGTATAAATGGTGTTGTCGTGGCAAATGTTGTTGTCATGGTAGGTGTTGTAAGGTTAAATCAGATTGTGACCCGTTAGCTATTTGGAGCTAAGAACCAACAATATAAAAGATGGAATCGAAATGGTAGGGTATGGAACGTGACCCACTAGCTATAGATGAGCTAGGATCCAACGCTATAACAAAAAGAAATAGATCAAGACTACAAGACTATCTTGAAGCCGATAAAGTTCTACAAGAGAACAAGAATGAAAGCAACCTCTCAAAGACGATTTATATATTCAAAAATGTCTCCACAAATGATCCCAAAGGTTCCTATTTATAGTATTTCTAAGAAGCATATGAAAAGACTCAAAAGATGAAAACATTCTCATCAATTTAGCAATAAAATGCACTTGAATGCTTTGTCTTCTTATCTTCAAAGTTGGATGAATATTCTAGATCATTTTGGGATGATTCTAGACAATTTGAAGCTGAATTTGTCCTTATTTTCGTCCAAGGGGAGGAAGACTCTTGCTATTCCATGCTGAAAATTGTCTTGATAAGTGAATTAAATCACCCTTCATTGCATGCTCCCTTGAAGAATATGAACAACCCTTGAACTTAGATGATAATAATCAGCTTTGAATGCCTTTAATAGGTGAATTAAGAGTCCTTCAATGGCTTGTCACTTGGCTGAAGTTGAAAAGACTCTCCCTTGTCTCAAACTCATTCAAATCATCCATGCATAAAATTCCCGTAACAATTCCACCCTGCACTGTCTTCAATAAATCGATCATATCTCAAGCTCCCGATATCAAATTAAGGTGATTCAAAAGGAGTTGGAAATATAAGAGATAGAGGAATAATTTCAAATTGATTTCTAGAACCAAACACATCTGTATCACATCCAGAATTGGAATACATTCTGACTAACATTCTTGCATATGATGAAACCATTCAACTTCTCTCATGCACCTAGACACAAAGGTGAACTTTATTCAATATTTAATTGAAAACATGCATGAAACAATTAAGATTTAATCTAATAAATGAACTAATTTGATGAATGAACTAGATGATTTAAATGCAATACATGCTTGAATGAACATCACACTTATTAAATGCAATGAATGTTATGCAAACTTTAAATTCTCATGCAAATTCATGCATAATCAAAGTAAAGTGTTCCTCCCTTATTATTCCTTGTTCATCACGTTCCAAACATGATGTGAACATACTCTCCATGGCTGCTTGAAACTCCTTAGCCCTTGCTCGTGTGATGGGGCCACTTGGGTACTTCTCCGGGTCTTTGCTATTGGCGATCATATCACAAATAGCACCAGTATTGTCAATCTTGATAGGGATAGTACGTACATCAATTCCATAGTCTATGAGTTGTTGTTTCATACATAAAACTTGAGCACTACAACTACCGGCCGAAATATATTTCGCTTTGGTGGTTGATAATACTACACTATTTTACTTCTTTCAAATCCATGAAATCAACATACTACCTAGGAATTATCAAGTACCAGAGGTTCTTTTCCTATCTAACTTACGAACTCCATAATTCACATCCAAGAAGACATTCAAACCAAAGTTAGAGTCTCTAGGATACCAAATTCCTATACTAGGAGTGTCTCTAAGGTATTTAAAGATTCTCTTAGTGGCTCATAAATGTGATTCCTTAGGACATGATTGAAATCTAGCACATAAGCAAACACTAAACAAAATGTTCGATCTACTTGTGGTAAGATAAAGCAATGAACCAAAAATAAACCTATATAGTTTAACATCTACACACTTACCTTCTTCATCCTTGTCAAGCTTTGTAGATGAGCTCATAGGAGTTGCTTGGGGTTTCATATCCTCTAGTCCAAACTTCTTGAGCATATCTTTGATGTACTCTGCTTGATTGATGAAGATTTCATCTTTCCTTTGCTTGATTTAGAGTCCCAAGAAGAACGAGAGCTCCCTCATCAAGCTCTTCTCAAAATCACCTAGAATTAAATTAGCAAACTCTTGGAAAATATTTTCATTAGTAGATCCAAAATAATACCATAACCATAAACTTTAACTACTAACAAATCTTTACCTTTACTTTTTATAAATAAGGTAGTGTCAACCTTCCCTCTTGAAAAATATTTTTTAATAAGAAAATTTGGCAATATTTCATACCAAGCTCTGGGAGCTTGTTTTAAACCATATAAAGCTTTTGTCAACTTAAGTATGGGATTTGGAAATTTTGAATCCTCAAAACCGTGATGTTGTTACACATACACTTCTTCTTTTATAAAACCATTTAGAAAAGCAATTTTAACATCCATTTGATATAAAGTAAAACCATGATAACATGCAAATTCTAATAACATTCTAATTGCCTCCATCCTAGCTACTGGAGCATAAGTCTCATCAAAATCAATTCTTTTTCTTGAGTATACCCTTGAGCAACAAGTCTCATCTTGTTCCTCACAATGTTATCACTTTCATCTAATTTATTCCTAATACTCATTTAGTACCTATAGTAGATTTGTTACTAGGCGTTTCAACTAATGTCCATACTTGACTCCTCTTAAATTGATTTAACTCATATTCCATAGCCAATAGCCAATATCCAAAATTCATCATTTAATGTTTCTTTGATATTCTTAAGCTCTATGCATAATATTGATGCAACAAAAATTATAAATATTTCTAAGAGAGGATCTATTAGTTGTTAGAGTAGTGCAAAAACTAATCATGTGATGATTGTATTTAAATATTTTCTTTACCATATTTATTGAATAAAGGCATTACCATTATTTTCTTTTGTTATATTTCTATATATAAAATAAACTAAAAGATAATAATGTCCATAAAATAATATGATTATTATTGAAAGGTCCTTAGTTGAGTATTATAATGGGAATGAACAATAATGATACTTTTAAGGCTAACATGTTGTTGATTGATTACAATGAATTGTTATTGACATAGAGATGTCAGAATTGATGCATGAATATGTTGTTAGGGAACAACATATTGGATTGACCCGTTATGAGCATATGTCTTGGATTATTATGTAACGGTCACAACATTGCTCATAGTGGTTACTACATATATGATCCTTAAACTTGATATCGTTATTATCTCAACATATATTGTTGTGTGTTTTGGTACATTCACACATGCTCTGTAACTGGTCACACTATAAAGACTGATGATGAACACATTACGATAAATATAGTGGGGAGTGAATGATAAAGATGAGATTTGTCCTTCCTACGTAATAGGAATTATATCACATGTCACTTGATTGAGTGAGACTATAAATGCATGGCCATGCTCAAACAAGTTGATATGAAATATCATAAGTTGTTCATGTACCGTATTTGACTATGGATATCAAGAAATGTTAGATGGGTTATACGAGTGTGACTATTCCAAGACTTGTGTCTACTATATATATAAAAGACAAAAGGATATAATACATAAAAGAATTAGTCACAAAGAAGTTATGTTGAATCATGACTTCTCGTAACTTAGATGATATTGATACATTGCTAGATGTCACTTTGTGTTTGTAATGTTAAAATGGTTCTAATAATTACTACTACTGTTACAGGAACCTACAGGGTCATATCCAAGGGTCGAGATGAGAAAATTATAATAAATTATACATGTACAATTTTATTGTACTTGAATTAAAAATGTGTAATTAAGATTAATATGTGTGTGTGTGTGTGATTTTAATTATCTCATACATGCTAAATGAATATTCAAAGATTATAATTAATGTAATTATTTAATTTAATAAATAATTCGTAAAAAATAAAAGGTCAAGGTAACAACAATATATAAGGAATATGATAGCCTAGCAATCATTTTATCCCTTTACTGAAATTTTGTCAAAATAGTTTTTGAAAAAAGAAAATTTGCTCTCAACCGGGTGAAATGAGTAGAGGCCATGACATTTTCGTGGAGGCTAATGATTCGAATTCGAGCTTTCTTACTTGGATCACTAGTGAGATCGTCAGATAGTTTTTGTGTTGCATCATATGGTGTAGCAACGATCCCAACAATAGTCACCCCTTTATATGGATCACCCAAAATCTCACCATCCTTGACATAGTTGTACTCTGTTGGGTGTGAGACTTTCATTTCCTCTAGAATTGGCTCCTCAAGAGCATCTTGTGTTCTTGCATATCCTTTTTAGAATATGGTTTACCAACTTCATTTGATTTCATAATACCTATATCATATTCAACACAAGAATCCTTCCTCGGAATAGGGTTATTATCTAAAACAACAAGAATAGACTCTTCTACCACTATAGTTTCTTTGTTAAAGACTCAATAACCTTTAGAATTCACATAATATACAAAGAATATTCCTTCATCACTTTTTGTATAAAAATTTCCAAGATTGTGTTTTCCATTTTTTAAAACAAAACACTTACACCCAAAAGAGTGAAAATAACTAATGTTAGGCTTTTTATTTTTGAAAAGTTCGTGTGGAGTTTTCTTTAAAATAGGCCTAATCATTACTCTATTTATATTTATAATATAGCAAGTAGTGTTTGTGGCTTCCACCCATAAACATTTTGGCAAATTATTTTCAAATAGCATGGTTCTGGCCATTTCCTCTAAAATTATATTTTTCCTCACAACAACTCTATTTTTTTGAGGGGTTCTAGGGGCTAAATATTTGCAAAAATCTTCGAAACCAATATTTTGAAATTTGGTTTCATGGTCACACCTAACACTAGAAATTGAGTAATATTTTTCATTTTGGTTAATTTTTTAAAATACGATGAATTTGTCTAAAGCTTTATCCTTATTACTTAAAAATAGAATCCATGTGAATCTAGAATAATCATCAACAAGAACAAAGGCATATTGTTTTCCACCCAAGTAGTAGTCCTAATAGGCCTAGATAAATCGATATGAATCTATTGCAATACTCTACTAGAGGAAACATCATTAATGGATTTAAATGGAACTCTTTTATGCTTACCTTTTACATATGCATCACAAATTTTGTCTAAATCAAATTTTAGATTTGATAAACCTCTTACTAGATCTCCTTTAACAAGTTTATCTAATATGCTCATGCTAGCATGTCCAAGTTTTTTATTCCATAACCATGAATCATTTTCATATTTAGCTACTAGGCATACATTTGAGGAAAAAATATCTTCTAAATGCACCATGTAAATGTTTACTATTCTATGTCCAACAAGCATAGTCATGCCTGATGCAATCTCAATTATTTTACAACCATTAGACTAAAAAATGACATGTATCCTTTGTCATACAATTAACTTATACTAAGTAGGTTATTACATATAACACATGTTCAATTAAAATGGAAGAATTGTTACCAATTGAACCGATTCCTTTTACATGGCCTTTGGAGTTGTCACAAAAAGTTACTACTCCTCCATTTTTAGGTTTGAGCCCTTTGAAACGATTATTGTCACCGGTCATATGTCTTGAGCATCCACTATCTAGGCACCATAAATTTGCACTAACGTTTTGTGCCATGTAGCAATGCTCATCCATCTACAAACATAGATTAATTTTTATTTTTGGTACCCCAAATTCTTTTGGGTCCATAGGCATTACTTCCCAATATCTAGTCCCCTTAGGTATCCATTTTTCTATGATATCATTGTCCTTAGTAGTAATGAGTCCTTCGCGGACCCATGTACTTCTAACAACTTTCCCATTAGAGGTTATTTTGGGACCTCTATATTTGTATTATCTAATGTTATTTTTAACATAGTTAAATTTTGAAAGTTGACATTTTTGAAATCGGTTCGATCCAACCTTGTTAAAAGAAGCTTTGACATCATCAAGTTTTTTTTATGGTCATCATGAACCTTTGAAAGTAATTTATGGAAATCTTGATTTTTTTTTTCAAATTCATCAAGTTTGATTTGCATATATTTCATATTTCTTACAAGTTCATTGTTGGTCTTAGCTAAGAGATCATTTTCGCTTTTCATTTTTGAAAATTTTTCTTATTCTTTGAAAGAATGATCTCAAATTCTAAGGTCAATTTATCATATGCCTCTTGTAATTAATCAAAACAATATTCATTTAAATTGGATGACCTAAAGGTTACCTTAGTTTCTCCCTCGATAGCCATAAGACACAAGTTGGCTACTTCTTGTTGTTCTTTGTCGGAGCATTTTTCATCGCTCTATGTAGCTACATGAGCCTTTTGTACCTTCTTGGTTGACCTATTCTCCTTCAATTAAGGACAATCAAGCTTGATATGTCCTAGTTTCTTGCACTCATAGCAAATGACGGGGTCCTTCTCCTTAGATTCATTCTTAAAGCCCTCATTTCTTTGAAATGTTTTTCCTTTGTTGGAATTCATTAATCTTCTAAATCTTTTGGTAAACATTATCATTTCTTCATCTTCTTCCTCACTAGAATCAATCACTTCCTTTGTGGACTTGAGAGCAATCTCAACTTTCTTATTCTCCACATTCTTTTCTTCCTCGTTCTTGACTCTTATCTCATGGGTGAAAAGAGACCCAATGAGCTCATCAAGTGTAAGAACTTATATGTCCTTAGCTTCCTCAATAGTACTCCTCTTGGTTTCCCAAGTCATTGGCAAGCTATTAAGAAATTTTCTCACAATTTCTTCATTGGTGTATTATTTCCCAAAGGCCTTCAACTCGTTGATGATGGTGGTAAAACGACCCGATATGGTCTTAATGTCTACATCGACCTTCATTTTGAAAATCTTATAATTAATTGTGATAATTCCAATATTTGATTTCTTCACTGGAGTTGAACTCTCATGTGTGACTTCATGATTGTCCCAAATCTCTTTTCATTTGAGCAATAATACATCATATTATAGTCATTGGGGACTAATGCACAAAATATGATGTGCATGGCCTTGGCATTGAGTTAAACAAGTATTCAGACTTGACTTGACCTTTGGTACAACAAGCTCTCCTTGTTTCTTGGAAAATATTGATGTTCCGTCAGTAATGACATTCCATATCGAATAATAGGTGGCTTGAATGAATATCATCATTTTATTCTTCTAATAATAATATTTGGCACTATTAAAATAAGGAGGCTTTGATATGGATTGAGACTTACCAAAAATTTTGGAAGTAGATAGTGTAGTCATTAAAAAGAAGATGATTGACTTCTTCCAAGGATCTTCTCAAGAGTATGTTAAGACTTGAAATGTGATTTTCTATAATATCAATTTTTGAGTCCATCAAGAGGATGAAATAGCCAAGAGGAGGTGAATTGACAAATAAATATTTTGGTGGAAAGTTAAGGAAAGAATGAAAAATTGAACACAAGAATTTTAGAATGGTTTAACTTTCTAAACCAAATTCTACATCCACTAACTTAGCTATCAACATTAAGGATTTTCACTAATTTGTATCAACCTTTGAGGATAAGGTGTAACCTTACAACTCCCTTAATAATTATACCCTGAATTCTTGAGACATTTTCTCAAAGAGAAAATTACAAATTGAAAACTTAGAAAACCTCACTAAGGACGTGTTTTCACAATTCAATAACAAATAAGAACACCTGAGAAATAAAAAAAAATGAGTAAAAAAGTGTTTTATGAAAGCATAAGCAATATTCAGGAATGTTAACTTTGATTTTGTCTCATTGTAATTGCTTTGGCTTTCTTTACGACCTCTTATCTTCATATATGACTTAGAAACTTGTTTTTATATCCCTTCAATCAATTCTAGTCGTTTGGGTTATTGTGGGAGTTCATAGAGTCGTTGGGTTAAAATTTCCCGCAATAAATGTTACTTAGATGCCTTGAGTACCAATACTCAGAATTTGAGTATTGGTACTGCTTGCATTAATTAAAAAATTCTAGCCGTTGGTGAGAGGGGAGTATCGATACTCCACTTAGAGTATCGATACCGGTATCGATTCTCAAAGAGTATCGATACCAAAATAGCCTACTAAAATTGTGATTATAAATAATATAAAGGAAGTATCAGTACTCCTATTAGAGTATTGGTATTACTATGTATCTTTAGACTATTAGTATCGGTATCAGTACCGATACCATACGAACAATATCGGTATTGTTCTTGCAGTATCGATATTGTAGGGTTAAAAATTAATTTTTGACTCGATTAAAATTCGAAACCCTTTGTAAAAATGTTTAGAAATTAATTTCAGTATATGACTTGAATTTTCAAAAGAGTAAGGAGTAAAAATGGAGTTTTTCACCTTAAAAAGAATTTCCATATTCAAACGATCGAGCCAAATATTAACTTGAGAATCTAATAAAAAATAATTAGAAATTCTTTGAATTTTTTTTTGTATATCAAAATATCAAAGCATGGTTCAACAATTTATCTTCAAAATAATTTCAAAACTTAATCTCCAAGATAATTTCGTCCATCTTCTAGAAATGATGATGGAACAATCTTCTAGAAGCCATTAATTGGTCGACAAGATCTTTCAAGGCTTAAAATGTCATATTCGAGGTCATGCCCAAGACTTCAGCCTTGACTCCCAAAAAAAATATAGAATCTACCTCTTCGTTGCTAGTTATGGCCAATTAATTGAAATAAACCTCGTGTGTGAAAATAAGTCAAAACAAAGATAAATCAGTAGTATCCAACAAAAAATAAGGATTAAATAACAATAAGTATATGCACTATTAAACACTAATCAAATTTTCCTCACTTATTCAATGTTTATCCTCAAGTATATCTAAATTCTCATTTACATCACTAATAAAAAATTTACTTTTGTTCAAATCCACAAAATCATGCATGGATTGAAAAAGTTAGACAAGATAACCAAGTAAAAACATCAAAATGACTCAATAAACAACTATTAACCAAATGAATAAGAATCAATTATGCAAAGCATCTGTTTGTTTGTTTCTGAGATGTCATTGAACCAAGATTTGTTCCCTCATGGTGGACGATTGATGGAGTGTGGATTTTATTTCTTCCCCTTTTGTATCACTTACTTTTTTTCCTCTTCAAGCGCTTATTTTCCTTTCATTTTTTGTCATATTTTTTAATTTTTTTTAATTTACTCACTTTTTACAATTCTCTCCATTTTTAATTTTGTAATCTCGACCCGTCATCCAATATTTGCACTAGAAACAAGATGACAACCCAAGAACATCATCATGGTTCTCCAATTTGGTCACATTCAAATGATCTACCACTCATAATTACCTCACATGAATTAACACACATGAAGACAACATCAGTCATTAGAGAAGCAAAACCAAACTCATATTTAAGTGACGTTGAAAATTATACCACATGGTTAAAGGTATTCATTAAGTTGATCTCACCAACACAAACCAGTTTATGTGTGCATAACAAGATCAACTAAAGCATGAAAACAAGGGATTACAATAAAATCTTCTAAGTCAGCCAAGGCAAACAACAATCACAAGCATCAATATATACCATCAAACCAATAATGAATAAGGAAAAATCTGATTGCACCCCCTCACTTAAAAAGTATTACCCCAATACGAGTTAAAGTAAATGAGAAGGGGTAGAAATACTCCTCATATCTATCGACGGTTGAGCTTTAAGTTAAATGATGTTGATGGTGTTGTTCGAGAGAAAATCCTTGAGAGGATGCATCATTGTTAAAATTTCCTACAAAGCCAAATTTGGTTTGTACATCAATAATGGGTAACAAAAATAGGCTTGTTATTTACCTCATCAAAATGTTCATTTTTGGCAACGGACATCGATTGCGATGAAGTAACAGTAAGTGGTGGAGAGGTTGTGGGGTAGTGACAAATGGTGTGGAGCTATTGTTAATATATAGGGTCTAAAAACAAAGGTGAATATGAGTTGGGCATGCAGTGACCGGTGGAATCTCAGATTCGCTTGGGATGTCGATGAATAAAGGTGGCTCAACGAAGTGATGATAGTTGTGGTGATCTGACGATAAGTAATCACCATCTCCTTGGTTCTATGTTATGACCATAGTGTCTTGAAAAACAACGATGATGTGGTGACATGGCTGTCAAACGGTCAATGAAAAATATGTTTAATTTTGAGGGTAAAGAATCGTGTGGTTGTGTTGGTGCGAGTGAAAAAATAGAATAGAATATGAGGTAATGGGGTTTAGGTTTAAAAAAATAAAAGATGGAAGAGAGAGATGTTAAATTACACGACAAAAACAAATCCCTATTTCCATATGTAATGGGTAAAGGGGAGGTAGGGTAGTAGGCTGCCCCCAACGCCAGGTTGAGAGCATCTTCCGTGGAAGACCTATGGCAGTCAGAAAATTCAAAATGGAGATAAAATGAAATACATGTATAAATAAATAAATAAATAAATACATAGTTGAACAATTTTCATATGCATTTTTCATATGCGCGTATGTAATGGGAAGTAATCCATGCAAATAAATCCCTGAGTAAAAAATCTCTGCATATAGACAGAAACGTAAGACCAGACTAAATCTAAAAAGAGGAAACATAAAAAGAATGATACATAGAAGTCAACGATAGCAAGCTACGAGAATGAATAAAGTCAAATGGGTTAAAACCTAAACTAAGGCAACACTACTCCGCTACCCTAGTTATAAGCCTTCATAAATTCAAATGACAGAAACGTATAAAAAGTAGAAGTCATGGAAATTACTACAAAGGAATTAAAAGAAGACAGAGATGATACACCCTATGGATGTGACCCGCACTATTCGGTTACCCTGGTCTTAAGTCTCTATACTTTCTTATCAGAGGTCATGTCCTCGGTATGGGCTAAATCCTTCAAATCAGATCTCAAGCAGTCTTCCCACTTCCGCCTTGGTCGTCCTCTCTTTTTGGCACTGTCGACTGTAATATACTCCACCATCCTGACTGCATCCGACAGTTGTCACCGAAGGACGTGCCCAAACTACCGTGCCCTTCTCTCCCTCAATTTTTTAGATACAGGTACCACCCCCAAGGACATCCTAATAGCAGAGTTTGGTATCATGTCCCACAGAGTCCTACTACATGTCCATCAAAGCATTCACATTTCTACGACCTCCATCCTCCTTACGTGATCCTTTTTGATTGCCCAACATTTTGATCCATACAGCAACGCTGGTCTTATTTCCATTCTATAAAATTTTCCCTTAACTTTTAGAGGCACATTCTTGTCACACAAAAATCCAGTAGAAGCCCTCTACTTTAGCCATCCCGCCTTTATACGGTGTGTAACGTCATAATCTACATCCCCATCTTTATGTATAATAGACCCTAGGTACTTGGAACAATCCTTTGATGGGAGAATGTGTCCTTCTATGCATACTTCTACATCTTCATTGTTTTGGTTCCCACTGAGGTTTGAACATAAATACTCTATGTTTTCAATATTGATCCTTAGACCTTTTTCTTCCAAAGCAGTCTTCCAGATAGCCAGTCTACTATTTAGCTTAGTTCTTGTTTCAGCAACTAGGACAATGTCGTCAGTGAAAAGCATACACCATGGAACACCGTCTGGTGTCGCACAATAGATGTCGTCCATAATCAAGGCGAAGATGTAAGGGCTAAGAGCCGACCCTTGGTGGAGTCCGATTTCCACCGGGAATGCCTCGGTGTCACCAACTGTAGTCTTGAAGTATGTAGTAGATCTACAGTACATATCACGAATCTCCCGGATATAAGCAGATGGGATCCGTCTCATTTCCAAGGTCTTCCAGATCATTTCACGGACAACGATATGATACACCTTCTCAAGGTCAATGAACGCCATGTGAAGATCTTTATTTTTTCCCTATATTTCTCCATAAGCCATCGAAGAAGATGAATCGCCTCCGTAGTAGACCTACATGTCATAAAGACAAATTAGTTTTTCAAAACCCTAGTAACCTGTCTCAACCTAGCCTCTATCACCCTTTCCCATAGCTTCATGGTATGGCTGAGTAATTTAATACCTTTGTAGTTTCCACAACGTTGGGGATCTCCTTTATTCTTATAGATTTGTATCACCGTAGACTCTTTCCACTCCTCAGGCATCTTGGCAGTCTCTAAAATAATATTAAAGATGTTGGTCAACCACTTAACTCCCTCTTCTCCTAGGGCCAACCACACATTAATAGGAATTTGATCTGGACCGACAGCTTTATCCTTCCCCATCTTTCTAAGAGCCATTTTGAATTCCTCAAACTCAATCCTGCTTGTAGGGCAATCATTGGTCGTAGTATGATGGTCAGCTGACCCATCAACGGTACTATCTCTACAGGGAGAGGCACCATCATTAAATAAGCCAAAGAAGTAACTACCCCAAACCCTCTTAATATCATGATATTTCACTAAAAGAACACCATTTTTGTCCTTAATAAACCTAATGTTACCAAGATCCTTTTCCCTATTCTCCCTAGATTTTGCAAGCCTGAAGATACCGTTTTGTCCTTCCTTGGTGTCTAATCTCTTGTACATTTCCTCGTATGCCTTATCCTTTGCTTTAGCAACTTTTTTCTTGGCTTCCCGCTTTACCTCATTGTATCTTTGTTTAGCTCTCTATCTTTCTTCGTCGTCATTGCATTGTAAAAACTCCTTGAAACAAGTTTGCTTTGTGTTCACCTTAGTTTGGACTTCATCGTTCCACCACCACGATACTTTATGTTCCTTGACCTTCCCTATCGATAACCCAATAGTGTTTTTGCCCACCTCTCTGATAGAAATTTCCATATTTTTCCATAACATATTTTCATTATTAGAGGTTGTAGTTCCAAAACCTGTATTTGACATAACCTTACTCGTAAAGTCATCAGCTGTCGCTCCATGTAAGTTCTTCCAACGGATCCTAGGTTTACTAAGTTTAGCCCTCCTATGAGTGCTCCACCCGTGGCGAACTCGGAACACCAAAACCAAGAATCTATGTTGTGATGCATATGCCTCTTCAGGGAACATCTTACAGTCAATGCAAGCCCATCATTCCCCATTTTGAACCAGGATGTAGTCGATTTGGGTACAATGTCCACCGCTATGGAACGTAATCAAGTTCACATCTTTCTCGTTAAAGAAGGAGTTAATGACCACTATATCGTGTGCAGTAGCAAATTCATGCAACGTACACCCCTCCTCGTTCCTACTACCAAAACCGAAACACCTATGAACACCGTTATACCCGTCGGTTGCACTACCTATATGGCCATTGAAATCTTCCCCTATGAAAACTCTTTGGTCCTCCAGAATGCTCCTAAGTATATCATCTAACTGATCCTAGAAGCAACGTTTCTCCCTCTCCTCTAGGCTAACATGTGAGGCGTACACTGAAAGGACATTCACCACTTCTGCTTCTATAATAACCTTAATCATCATGATCCTATCCTGGTATCTACAAACTTCAACAACATTTTCCTTGAGCCTAGAGGATACCAAGATACCCACCCCATTTTTAGCGTTATCTACGCTTGAATACCACAACTTGTGCCCATTACAGTCTCTGGCATGAGCCTCTTTCCACCTAGTCTCCTGAATATATGAAAAATCCATTTTCCTATTACTAAGTACATTGGTCAGCTCCAGCAGCCTAGCATTTAATGTGCCTACATTCAATGAACAAACTCTAAGTCTAGTCTCCTTGACACCACTCTGTCCAGCCCTCCCCCTATACGCCTTATGGGATCTAAAAGAAGGAGATGACCTCAAGTAATCATCTATAGCCGAAGCTATGTGGAACTAACAATAAATAGTAGCAATAAATTGGTTAAAAAAACCCGTTTGATACAAGTCAGATCTCCAGGCAATTATTATTAATATTTAAAAAAAATCAAGACCTCAATTTTATTAATCAATAATCCAAATCCGAACAAATTATGAAAAATCCAAATCGAACAATATGCAAGGAATTACAACCTCAACAGTATCAACCAACAATCAATAGAAAATCAACAACAAAAAATCAAAACCCAACACGGAAAAGTACCAGAAGAGCCAAAACAGAGATCAGAACCCGAAAATTTACAGATCAATACAAATCTATTCAGATCCACATCCAATTAGCTTGATTCAAAGTTCTAGTTCAAGTTTCATAACCAAACGATTAGCACGATTTACGTATAAACTGAAAGAGACAACTCGGCAAGTAGATCTATTTTTGTTAAACTAATGAAAATGAGCTCAGCCTAGTGATATGGAAAGTAAATGTTTTGATTCACGGGAAAAAACAATGTGGAATGGCAAGAAGTTTTGACTCAGATCAAGAGTTGTCACTCAAAAAGATTCAAAAACATGAATCGTGTAGTTGACAATCAAAATGACACTTCCATACAGAAGCAAAATCTACCCCTTTTAATAAACGAAAAATCAAGGTGGAAAAGGTAAATAAATTTTGAATCTTGTCAAATGAAAAAGCAAATCAAGAACAAACAAGTTAAAAAATTGCTATTTTTTCAAGAAGAAACAAAGGGTGTCCCGATCAATAAAGAGAAAAATCAAAGAAAAGAAAAGAAAGAAATTTTTTTGGTTTATAAATATATATATATATATATTTTGGTTGGTGGGAGGGTTAAGAAGAACTAAAGGTGAGGGTTTAAATTTGGTCAAAATTAGGCAGCAAAAGGTGTTTAGCAAAGGTTAACATGCACCTGGAAGGGAAAAGGGAAATGCTAACATGCATATGAATCCTTTGGTTTAATGAAACAGTGTGCTTTGTAGAAAAGAAATGGGCTTTTTTTCCCATGAAAAATTGCCTCGTACGATCAATCCAGAAATATTTTGGGGTACCTAGAAAAATAAAAATAAATAATCTAAAAAGGAAAATAAAATAAATTTAAAAATTTAAAATGAGTTGCCTCCCGTTTGATCTCTTTTATTTAATGTCGTTAGTTCGACGATCTAGTTTAGACCACATGTTATAAAATTATTTCTTCCACTTCATAAGCTTTTATCCAACCGGGAGTTTCCTTATGATCAATTTTATTATCATATATTTTTTTCCTTTTATCCTTGTAGATTATGTCATTTTCATAGTTTTTTCTTCGGATCTTTTTCGACTTTGAAAACTTGTTTCAAATTAACGATTGGTAATGTATCTCCTTCACTAAAAACGTGTCCTTTTAATGTTTCAGCAGTGGTTCTAACTCTAAATTCGGTGCCTGCATAATAGGTAGAAAAAGTTTATATTGAGAATATATCAAATTTAAATTCTTACTTAGCACTTTACTAATTAATAACAAGTCCACGTTAGAAACGATATCCAATTTTTGTTGCCTTAATAGCTCCAACATTCGAGTTCCTTTACAACTCAACAAAAAAATTATGTTCAACATATTCATCCACATAAGGTTCAATTATATCGACAAAGCTAACATTAGTAATAGTGTTAGGATATTTCATTGCCTTATAAACATCAAATTTCATCACTTCACCATCAGACTTAATAGTGAGTTGTCATCACCCATTTTATCTGGGCAATGACATGTGGCAGTTTCCATTTTATAATATAGTAATATAATAAATGTGTGGGCATGTGTGTAGTAAATAGATTATAGTTGGCATATTAGATATATCATATGATATAATAATTGATTGAGGTAGTACATATTAAATAATAATTGTGTTTACATGTCATATAGTTTCATATTAAATAATTGCATATTACAAATAAGTATTCCATATTATATTAGATATTAAATAATTAGTTTATTATATAGTTAGTATATACTATATAGTTTACATTTTAGATAGTTCATTTGATTAGGTAATAACTCATTACATTGTTTTTATATAGGCCCAAATAAAAGCCCACATTATTACAAATATATAAATTAATTAATAAATAAAATAATAAAAAATCATAGCCCTAATATTTCACCCTAGCCGCCGGTTTTTGTGGGAAATGGGGGGAATTGTTATGCTTTGAATTTTTAATGAGACAATATAATAATTGTGGTGTTACTTTTTAGGTACTTGATGATGACATCTTTTTTATCATTGTCAAGCCATTATGGACTATTGATGAGACATAGATCAAAGGGCCTAGCTTTTTGACACCTCATCAATCCTTGTTAGAGAAACACAATTTCTTTAGAGCCATTTGATGAGGAGGTAGATCAAAGAATTCTCATTGAACCACGTCATCAAGTCATGTGAAAGAAACACAAAACAATCTCAACCATTGGATCTAGAGTGGATCTAATGACTAAGATTTCATCATTCAAGAAAGCTTTCACTCATCCACTGACATCACAACTGGTTGGGGAGTTCGCCAGAGCGTGAGTCACACGCACCTGTCCGATCATCTTCCTCAGTGAGCAATCGTTGCATCGATGCAGTATCGCCAATCATTTCAAACATGCAAACAATTTAAAAAGTAAAATCAGATCTCAAGTTTATTCTCGAATCTAAGCTTGTTCTAACCATTTTTGAGTGGGAACAATTAGATTAAGAGCCGATTTTGATCAATATAAAAGGAGCTTCAATCATTAGCATTAATCACGGGGAAAATAATGTAACTAGAATTCAACACCACCATCAAGAGAAATCAAGGCATTAATCCAAGATTTTTTGGAGGAAGGAGTTGGAGAGGAAGTAGTTTTTACCTTCGGAGTTTGTCCACCGCTGCTCATCATCGAACTCGGGTTCAAAGTGAGCTTCGTTTTTGTTATTTTTTGTTTTTGCTCGAATAAGCTTTGATCGGCTTTGATTAGGTGGCCGACCAATATTGGATTCTGGTGGAGGAGATGATGGTCGAAGGGTTTCAGTTTAGGGTGTTGGTAGTTTAGGTTGGGAGAAGTTGGGAAAATCCTATTGGATTTGGGTATAGTTTAGGCTTTATTCTTGGAGAATTTTGGGGTAGAATACGAAAAAGATGATAAAGATTTTGGTATTTTGATTAAAAAAACTAGTTTGGATATTGTTTTGGGTGTTTACATGGATTAAAATGGGTTGTAGGGAAAGAACTTTGGAATAAAGGTTGGTGTTTGATCTTAAAAACCAACTTTTGGGGTGAGTTTTGCTGTTTTTTAGGATCTAGACATGTGTTTTGGGATGAACAGTGGATGAATGTAGGTTGAACGTTTGAAGGAGTTTGAAGGTTTTTTTGGTTAATATTTTCAGCTAGATGAGAGCATTTTGGGGGAGGTGAAAATTTTAAAGTGTTGAAAATGAGGCTTGCCATAGAATTTTTTAGTCTTGTAATATATACTTTTCGGGTTAATTGCTTCATTAAAACCCTCATTGTATGCTTGTTTTGCTTTCGGGATGTGGCTTTTCATTTATTTTATTTTATTCACTAAATGCTTGTAAATTCATTCCTCAAATTTTAATTGGATTCAATTTAGTCATCAATTTGATCCCAATGGCTTTAATTATTTTATTAAATATGTGAACTTATTAATTTTATTTTTAAATATGGAAAAGAGTGGTCTTAAAATAACTAGACATTTATTCTTCAATATTTTTCAATAAATAAGAATTCTACTAGTGGTCACCCCTAAAATTAAATAGGCTCATTAATTAAAACAAAAGGGTAAAGGTTTGTTTCTACGTTAAAATTGTCAAGGACACGCTGTTTGATTAACGTCAAATGCTTGGTCTTCGTTCTTTAAATTAAGGAACATCCTTATTCTTTTAAATAATAATTTGGCTAACTTGTCCCCTTTAATTTTGTTTTAGAGTTTAATTATTTTTAAGGATGACAATATTTCATTCTTTTCATTAAAACATAAGAAATAATCACCTTAATTCCAATTAGGAGGTTAGTTTATTTTTTAATTGGAAATAGACAAATATTGTGCGTTTCTCAAAAATTCTTTAATTAGGTAAAATATTTTTATTTTAATAAAAAGATCATTAATAAATATTTGAATTTCTTAATTTTTAATATAGGGACAAATTTATAATTAAAGGTATTAGTATTTGGGCGTTGTGGGGGTGTTAATTCTTCCCCAAGCATAATTAACTCCCGAATTCATAATCTCTGAATTGTAGGCCAAATCACGTCTTTTCAATTTTTTATTTAAAAGAGCGTATCCCGGGTTTTCAACCTACCGAATCCCAAAGGTTGATGTCGACTCCAAAAGTTTCAAATCTTTTCTTAAATTCCAATTTTTAAATTTATTCCAAATATACGCCTTCGAAAAATGTCATCGCGACATATTGGCGACTCTGGTAGGGACTTGAACCAAAGCCCTTGGTTTTCTTAGAGAGTCAGGCCTTAAAACAATTATACTTTGTCCCTGTATTACAAAATTAGAAAATTAGAGATTATTTCATTCCTGGTTCTTTTAATTTCCCTGTAATTTTCCTTCATTTTAGATTATTCCTTTTAATTTTCTTTTTTACTTCCCCTTATTCTTTTAACCAGTTGTACTAATGTGTAACTTAAGTGACTTTTTCATGTATTAGAATGTTTTCGAGACTGTTTGTCTTATCTAATTCATTTCTCCACTCGTTTGATTATAGGTTTGGGTATTTATCCTCATACACAACAGGTCCACATTCATGACATTCGCTTTATACATGAGTTGTCCTTGTTAAGTGAGAGTGAGATGGACGTCTTCGTGAGAATTTATTCTCCGTACATAAGTACCAAGTAACTTTCGAGGTCCAAAGTACCTATGTCTTCGTAGAGATTTTTTCCTTGTGTCAGGCATAGGGAAATGATCCCTCTCGAAATTTAACTTGATGAATAAGCTTGTAATGGTAAGGATCGATGGTCTAACGAACCAAATGGGGTATCAGCAAGGATAATTTCAAGTACATTATCTTTTTAGAGCCAATACCATGCATTTAATTTGCCCTATCTCTACCCGATGCAAAACTCTGCCGAAATTTCACCTTGAGTACCAAATAAGTACACAAGAGAGATATCAACTCTAACCTTTACTTTTTTATGTCATTGCATGCAAACTAAAAAATTATGCGGACTAGGTTTTACTATATTAGTTTTGTGACGATACTAATCGATTTTCTTTATTTTTGTTCATTTTCCTTTTATTTTCTTTGCACTAATTGCATCATTCATAGGTTGAGGTATTGGATCTCTAGTCAGCTGTGGAAGTAGGAGGCTTTCATTAGATTGGAAAACAAGAACATTCCTCATATGGTTCCCAACATGGAATTACGCTCGTGGTCTGAGCCTTTACAAAAATAGAAATGGGATAGTTTGCTGGCTGATCACGCATCCAAATTAATTGATTATACATCCATTTATTTGAAGAGAAATCATGTGTCTGCATTACGAGAAATCTGGGAGAAGTGGGAGCCGAAGATGAGGCAGAAATTCCAGCAATGTTTCAGTGATATCGCTTACCTCTTGGCTGTCGAAGTAGAGCATGATTTATTGAGGGCTTTGACTCAGTTTTGGAATCCGGAATACCATTGTTTCAATTGCAACAAAAAAGATTCGATTCCCATGTTGGAAGAGTATACTGCTTCACTACACAGTGAAGGGCACAGAGAATGTAGCACCTCAAGGTCAAAAGAGTGAGACTATTTCTTGAAAGAAAACACCAGGAGATTGAGCTTGAGATACAATGAGGAGTTACTCGTACTTCGATCCAAATGAGTTAAGACAAGACTAACCAGATTGAAAGTTTGAACCTGAGGATACAAAAGGCCCATGATAGGAGTGACAAGTAGTTGGCCTGGTGTCAAGCCAAGAACGCTGAGTTCATGAGGTACATCATGCAATTGGAGCAAGATTTTTCGCGAGTCGACGCATCTCAGTGAGAGCCTTCAACATAGAATCGAATTGTTTCATCAAGTGTAAAGCCTTGAGGAAGAATTAAAATATTGTCATGAGTATGTCTCTGACTTAGAGCACATTGTTAGTGATGCCCACAATGAGAGACAGGAGGTAATCGATACCTACGATGATCAAAATGCTGTTAGGGGCCGTGTCATCATCGAGGCACTGATCTAGATGAACGAGGTCACTCGATACTTGGGATAGTTGGTTGTTTAGGCTACAATAGTGGGACAACACTTTGACCCAATTTCATAAAGCTGCAAGAGAGTACCGTCCTTGATAGCTTAGGTTGTAGAGTTGAGTATAAAGGCTAAGTCATTTTTGTAGAGAGAAATCATTATGTACGAGACTTTGGTTTCATTTTGGGAAGTTATTCTTTGATAGTTTACTTTTCAAGATCGATACCTCTTGCATTCAGGCATTTTGCATCTTTTATCATTTCGTTGTTAATATTATTTACGTTTATATTCATATTCATACATTAAAACTTTTTTTTATAAATTAAAGATTGTAGTTCGAGGATACTTTGGCTCCTAGTAAAAATACTTCTCATTCGTATAATACTCGGGGTAGAGCCAAGGAAAATATGAAAGACAAATTGAAAAGACTGGAAAAGGCTGAAAGTGCCTAGAAAACCAGTTTGAGAATATCCAAAATTATCTGAGAGACCAAGTGGCCTAGCCAAAAGGAGATGTGGTAAATCAAATTGTCGCATTGCTTGGAATAGAACCTAAGTGAAATGTTCATGTCAATGATTCTAACATGGTTGATCATGGTTCGTCAGCTCATGTGAGGGATCAGTCGAAAAACGTGCTACCTGGAGGGGGAATCCGAATTAATACTGCTGGAGCATCTGTAACGCATTTCATTCACCTCAATGACAATATTGAGTATCTCAACAATGAAACCCTTGATTTTAATCTACTTATCGAGGTTGGAAAGGCTAAATCTGAGTTATCTAAACAATAAAAAGATCATTATAGGAAGCTCAAGGATAAGGTCAAAGCGATGGAATACATCGATGAATATGGCGTAGATGCTAGATAGCTCAGCCTGGTGTCCGATCTGGTTCTCCCAAACAAGCTCAAGACTCAATAATTTGAAAAGTGCAATGGAACAGTTGTCCATCTGCTCACCTTACCATGTACTACCACAAGATGGCCAAATTTTTACAAGATGAGAAATTGTTTATTCACTGTTTTAAAGACAGTCTCACCGGTTCTACAGCCCGGTGGTACACACAACTGATTCATACTAATATTAAGTCGTGGAAAGATTTATCTAGAGAATTTATGGAATAATACAAACACGTTACTAAAATGATACCCGATCGTGTAGCCCTGATGAACATGGAAAAGAAACCTAATGAGAGTTTTTGACAATACGCCCAGAGGTAGCGGGATTTGGCTGCACAAGTTCAAACACCACTATTAAATAAGGAGACTATAATTCTCTTCCTTCATACTCTGAAAGGTTTGTTCCTAAATTGTATGTTGGGTAGCACTTCAAAGATCTTTTAAGATATGGTGATCTCAAGTGAATTCATAGAAGCGACTATAAAAAATGGAAAAATCAATTGTGGTAAAAAGTAGGTGTTTAAAAGAAGTATAAACCACAACCACTTACAACAAAGACTATTTGAAGAATATAATGATTGCTCAATTGAGAACTGTAGGGACAGAGTTCAAAACCAATAAGGTCGAGTATCATGGGCAGAGAAAAGAGGCCGATAATTTGACATTTACACCAATTTCGTGCTCTTACGTTGAATTGTTGTGTCATTATTTAAGGAAAATGTGATTCGTCCATACCACCTTAAGCCTTTCCACCCACCTTATCCAAGATGGTATGATGTAAACTAAAAGTGTGAGTATCATGCTGATATTGTGGGGAATTCGATTAAAAACTATGTTGCTTTTAAAAAGATGGTATAAAATCTAAATGATACTGGGATGTTAGAATTCAACTCCCCTGACGTTGCAAAGAATCCATTTCCAAATCATGGTGGGCAAGGGGTGAATTCCGTACAAGAGGAAAATAGGAAAAGGGGAAAGAAATACGTGTCTCAGATCAGGTCACCTCCTGACTGGGTGTTTGAGCAGCTAGTGGGTGTTGGTTTGATTAAGTAAAGTTTTTTTCCCATCACGTTGAAAGTGATTTGTTTTCCAAGTTCCATCAGTAGTAAGGACATGTGATTCAACATTGCAAGGAGTTCAAAGTCTTGATACAATCGATGATGGATAATAAAGAGATCGAGTTATTTAAGAATGTTGATGAAAAGAGAGAAGTCGTCATGTTCATGTAAGAGTACACCAAGACCACATATGGAGTTAGGAAGGCAATTGTTATAACTATGAGTCATAATGTGATGAGTCTAACACCTTTTACTCCAAAAATAGTGATTTTTGCTCCATCTCCATTCCCATTCAAAGACACATGCAAGGTTCTGTGGAGCTATACCACTAATATCTTTGTGTCAAAGAGGGTAAAGTCAATAGAAGGACCAAAAGTGTTGCATGAGGTAAAAATGGACGTTGAAGAGAAAGTGAATGCACCTGTTGAGGTAATAAATATAGGGCACATTACAATGAGTGTCATATGTTATTCTCCTCATGAAAATTCAAAGGAAACTGAGAAGATGAAAGATAACACAAAAGCATTGCGACCTCAAAGGATATTTGAGGATGAGCTTCCTCCAAGAATTAATGAGCTTGTTACTAAAGATCAAGCCAAAGAGTTCTTGAAATTTCTGAAATACAATGAATATAGCATAGTGGAGTAGCTACACAAGAACCAAGCATGAAAATCGGTGTTAGACTTGTTGATGAACTCTGAGGTGCACCGAAATACTCAGTTAAAGGTGATGAATCAAACTTTCATGTTGGAATACATATCTTTCAATAAGATAGATCAGATAGTAGGCTATATTGCTGCAGATAATTATATTACCTTCACTGACGATAAGATCCCAAAAGGGGGCAAGGGGTTTGTAAAGGCCTTAAATATTATTACCCATTGTAATGGTCATGGGTTGCCTGGAGTTTTGATTGAAAAATGGGTTTGCACTTAATGTTATGCTAGTGGTGACTCTCTAGAGATTGCCGGTAGATGGCTCCCATATGAAGGCATAAAGAAATATCGTCAGAGCTTTTGATAATACTTAAAGAGTTGTCATAGGGAAGATTGTCGTTTTGTTATAGGCCCAGTTGTATACAATATTGAGTTTGTGGTAATGGACATCATTCCAGTTTATAGTTGTTTGCTGAGGAAACCATGGATTCATTTCGTAGGAGCGATGCCTTCATCTCTGCACCAAAAATTGAAGTTTGTTATTGATGGAAGACTAATCAGACTTGGAGCTGAATAAAAGATTATTGCCTCCATAACTACTGATGCTCCTTACATTGATCCAGATGGAGATGCTTTCGAGTGTTCCTTTTGGCTATAAAGTTTTTCAATTCTACTTTCATCATTGAGGGAAGCTAAATTCCTTTTCCTCATTTGTCTAACTGTACAAAGATGATTGTAAGTGAAACCTTGGAAAGGGGAGATAAGATTATAAGGGTTTTGGAAAACATCTACAAGGAATTTTGCATCTAAAACCAGTTGTTATAACGAGAGATCGCTTCGAGCTAGGTTTCTAGCCTAACAATTAGCAGGGCCAACAGGAATTGAAAACAATAATGGAGACGAGAAAGGCTCGACTAAGATGTGAGAATATTACTTTAGAATGTATATCTCTCCCATATGTGAAATATATTTTTAGATCTGGAGAAATGTTTGACGCTGAGAAGCACTTGGTCAGTGTAATTAGAGAGGCAAAGTTGATGTAGGGCGAGGAAATGATCGATGAAGCCCTGGAGGGTTTTAGCATCAACATGGTTGGAGAATACAACAGGCCGAGAAGTATCTAGATGATATATACCCATGTTTCCCAGGAGAAAAACTCAACAATTGGACTGCAAATGATCTTTTTGAAGTTTCTAGGCTCAACCCAGAGTATTACTCGGAACCAACCCTTGTGCTTGTGCCCGCGAGAATCAAGGGATCTTTTGTAATGGGTAGCCATGTTGATATTACTCGTCTTATTTATAATAAAATGAAACTTTCATTTATTTCTTAAGTGGCAATCATTTTTCTTGCATTTCATATTTCTTTATTTTATGTATTTCATTCATTCGTGTCACTTTTCTCTTTCCAAACTATATATTCGTTCCATATTTTCTTCGCAAGTGTCCCAATATTAATAGCATGAACATTTTTGTTACTAATCATGTGATTAATCTAGAGTGTCTTTTGTGTTTAGAAGATAATAATGAGCGTCAAAATAAGGTGGAATGTGAAGATTTGAATGAATTATTGAGATTGTAGGAAAAATATAAGCAAATCTTGCCTCATAAAGAAGTCCAGATTGTGAATTTGGGATCTGATGAAGAGAAAATAGAAGCATAGATTGGTACAACCTTATCACTCGAGGCAGGACATAGTTTTATAAATTGGCTGCAGGAATTTAAGGATATCTTTGCCTAGTCCTACCAAGATATACCAGGATTAAATATATATATATGCTAGAGTATGCCCAAAGACCAAACATATGATGATTGTAATAATAAATTTATTTACCGACTTTATTGAATAAAGGCATTGCCGCTATTATTTTCAGTTATATATATGTTTTTCACATAAACTGGAAGATAATAGAGTCCATATAATAACATAATTGTTGTTATTAAAAGATTCATATTCAAGTATTATTATGGGCAAGGACAATAATAATACGCTTAAGACTAACATGTTATTGATTGATGACAACGAATTGTCATTGACATAGAGATTTTAGAATTGATACATGATTATATTATTAGAGAACAATGTATTTGATTGACGTACCACGAGCATATATCTTGGATTATTATGTGACAGTCATAACATTACTCATTGTGATCAATATATGTATGATCCTCAGACTTGAGATCAATTCTATCCCAACATATATTGTTGTATGTTTTAATGCAGTTAGCCAAGCTCCGTAATTGGTTGCTCTATAAAGACTGTTATTGAATATATCTAAATATATGTAGTGGGTTTGTATGATTAAGATATGATTTGTCCTTCCTACATAATAGGAAATATATCACATGCCACTTGATTGAGTGAGACTAGAAACGCATGGCCATGCTCGAATAAGTTGATATGAGATATCACAAACTATTCATTAATTAAAGTCTACTCTAGATATCAAGAAATAATAGATGGGCTATACAAGTGTGACTATTCCAAGACTTGTGCCTATTTTAGATATAAATGACAAAAAAGATGTAATACATAAAAGAGTTAATCACAAAGATGATATGTCGAATTGTAATTTCTTGTAACTTAGGTGAAAATGATATATTGCTAGATGTCACTCATTGTATGTAATATTAGAATTGTTCTAATAATTACTACTAACGTTACAAGAACCTACATGGTCGCACCCTAGGATTGAAATTAGCAAAGATGTACAATTTGTTGTATGTTACTAAAATATATCAAGAGTTAATATATGTATATCTACCGATGTTATCCTGCAATCATTTCCAGATAGATTTAATCAATTTTTACTTAATTAAAACATGAATAAAATTAACAAGACTTTGCAACAGTTACTTGGCATGTTACAAACTGTTGAAAGTAACATGAAAAAGGTTGGACCTAAGCCCATTTTGATAGTCGACAAGGAAAAAGGAAAGGGAAATAGAAAGGTAGCGGCAAAGTCTAAGGGCAATGGTAAGGTCAAACCGAAAGGGAAAAATGCAATGAAACCCAAAGGGGGAGTTAGCAAGGAAAGGAAAAGAACTACCCTATTTACCTTGAAGAGGTCAAGAAGGCAAAAGCAAACGGAACATTTGTTTCATGTATTTACGTTATTGGCGTTAATTTGTTAACATCTACTTTTTGCGTATTGGATATCGGTTGTGGTTCTCATATTTGTACTTCTGTACAGGGACTGTAAAAGAGAAGGAATATGGCTAAAGGAGACGTAGACCTACGAGTGGGAAATGGAGAAAAAGTTGTTGCATTAGCTATAGGGACATATGTTTTATCTTTGCCTAATGGACTTGATTTAAATTGAGAGGATTATTATTTTGTGCCTAGTTTGACTAAGAACATTATTTCTATTTCTTGTTTGGACAAGATTGGTTTTCAGATTATTATTAAGAATAATTGATGTTCTTTTTATCTCAATAATGTTTTTTATGGTACGACATAATTGGTTAATGGTATCTATAGTTCGGATCAAGAAAACATCATTTATAACATAAGTACTAAAAGATAAAAAACAAGTGACTCGAATCAAACTTATCTTTGGCATTTTCGTTTAGGCCACATAAGTGAGAAACGCATATCAAAACTCCATAAAGATAGATTCTTGGATTCATTTGTTTAAAAAATTTGATGTATGTGAATCTTGCTTGTTTGAAAAAATGACTAAATCTTTTTTTAATAGTAAATGTGAGCAAGCAAGTGATTTATTGGGGTATACATAGTGATGTATATGGATCGATCAATACACAAGCCAGAGGTGGATTCCATCACTTCATTACTTTCACCGATGACTTCAGTCAGTATGGGTATATTTATCTTTTGTTCTATAAATCCGAAGCCCTTGAAAAGTTTAAGTAATTTAAAAATGAAGTACATAATCAACTAGGAAAGAGTATTAAGGCACTTCGATCAGATCGAGGTGGAGAATACTTAAGCATAGAGTTTGATGAACTCCTTAAAGAATGTAGGATTATTTCACAGTTTACACCACTTGGTACACCACAATGGAATAGAGTTTCTGAAAGAAGGAATAAAACACTGTTAGACATGGTTCGATCGATGATGAGACATAGTGATCTTTCGACTTCTTTTTGGGGATATGCACTTGAAACAACCGCTTTCATACTAAATCGTGTTCCATCTAAATGGGTTCAAAAGACACCATAAGAGATATGGATTGAGAAGCATCCAAGTATGTCTTTTATGAAGATTTAGGGTTATGAAGCTTATATAAAACATCAGATGTCTACAAATCTCGAACCTAAATCTCATAAGTGTACATTTGTTGGATATCCTAAAGAAACTAAGGGATACTATTTCTTCAACCCTAATGAGAAAACAAAGTGTTTAATGTTCAAACATGAGTTTTTCTCAAAAGAGAATTTCTTGTAAAGAAAGGGAATGATAGAAATATTGAACTTGGAGAAGTTCAAGAACAACAGATCAATGAACCTAAAGTTGAGCATGTTTCACGAGTTGTTGAGGAACAATTAACAGATTTAGAAACACAACCACTACGCAGATCCACAAGAGAACACCGTGCACCTGAGAGATTTTGATTTCTCATTACTGCACATGGAAATGTTCTTCTTATGGATGAAGATGAGCCTAAGACTTATCAAGAGGCAATGTTTAGCCCAGATTATGAGAAATGGCTTGAAGTCATGAGATCTGAGATGGATTCAATGGCAGTAAACCAAGTATGGACTTCGGTTGAACCACCTGAAGGGGTCAAACCTATAGGGTATAAATGGGGTTTCAAGAAGAAAACCGACATGGATGGTAATGTACAAATATACAAGGGGTGATTAGTTGCTAAAGGTTTTCGACATGTACAAATATACCGGGAAATGCTAGAAAGGTTTGTAAGCTACAGAGGTCTATTTATGGACTAAAACATGCTTCTCGAAGATGAAATCATCATTTCAATTATGCAATCAAAGAATTTGGTTTTATCAGAAATGTTGTTGAGCCTTGTGTTTATGAGAAGGCTATTGGGAGCATTGTTTCTTTTCATATATTGTATGTAGATAACATACTCATTATAGGAAATGATATGCATACTTTACAGTCTATTAAGACATGGTTAGGAAGTTGTTTTTCTATGAAAGATTTGGGTGAGGCAGCATATATCTTAGGAGTTAAGATCTATAGAGATAGATCAAGATGACTTTTAGGTCTGAGTCAAAGTACATATATAGACAAAGTGCTGAAAAGGTTCAGTATGGAAGAATCCAAGAAAGGATTTTTGCCTATGAGACATGGCATTTCTCTTTCGAAGGAAATGTGTCCTTCAACTCCACTAGAAAGAGAACAGATGAGTAAGAGTCCATATGCTTCAGCTATTGGTTTTATCATGTATGTCATGATATGTACTCTACCAGATGTATCGTATGCTTTAAGCATAACTAGTCGGTATCAAGAAAACCCTGGTGAAAATCACTAGGTTACGGTTAAAGTTATCTTTAAGTACTTAAGAACAACTAAGGATAAATATTTTTTATATGGATAGGAGGAAGAGCTTAGTGTAAAAGGTTATACTAATATCAGCTTCCATACTGACAAGGATGACTTACGATCGCAATCAGGTTTTGTGATTTATCTTAATAGAGTTGCTGTGAGCTGGAAAAGTTTGAAGCAAGACACAGTAGTTGGTTCTACAATAGAGGCTGAATACATTACAGCCAGTGAAGCAACAAAGAGGTTGTTTGGATAAAGAAGTTTATATCATTAGGAGTTGTTCCCAGCATATCAGATGCTGTAGAACTCCGTTGTGACAATAATGGAGCCATTACACAAGCAAAGGAACGCAGATCTCATCAACAATCCAAACATATTCTTAGGTGTTTTCATCTTATTCGAGAGATCATATATTGAGGAGATGTGGAAATATGCAGAGTACACACGGATGACAACATTGTTGATCCCTTGACGAAGCCTCTTACACAGCAGAGGCATGATCATCACACTGAGTCACTCAATATTAGATATGTGAGTGATTGGTCTTAGTTCTAGTGGGAGATTATTAGACTATACCCAAATACCAATCATATGATGATTATAATAATACATTTATTTATCGATTTTATTGAATAAAGGCATTACCGCTATTATTTTCAATTATATATATATGTTTAACATAAACTGGAAAATAATAAAGTCCATATAATAACATAATTGTTATTATTAAAAGATCCATAGTCAAGTATTATTATGGGCATGGACAATAATAATATGCTTAAGACTAACATGTTATTGATTGATGACAATGAGTTGTCATTGAAATAGAGATGTCAGAATTGATTGATGATTATATTATTAGAGAATAATGTATTTGATTGACCCACCATGAGCATATGTCTTGGATTATTATGTGACATTCATAACATTGCTCATGGTGATGACTATTTGTATGATCCTCAGACTTGAGATCAATACTATCCCAACATATATTGTTGTATGTTTTGATGCAGTTAAACAAGCTCCGTAACTGGTTGCTCTATAAAGACTGTTATTGAATATATCTCAATATATGTAGTGGGTGTGAATGATTAAGATAGGATTTCTCCTTACTACATAATAGGAAATATATCACAGGCCACTTGGTTGAGTGAGAGTAGAAACGCAAGGCCATGTTCGAATAAGTTGATGTGAGATATCATAAACTATTCGTTAATTAAAGTCTACTCTTGATATCAAGAAACAATAGATGGGCTATACAAGTATGATAATTCCAAGACTTGTGTCTATTTTAGATATATATGACAATAGGATGTAATACATAAAAGAGTTAATCACGAAGATGATATGTTGAATCATAATTTCTTGTAACTTAGGTGATAATGATATATTGCTAGATGTCACTCATTGTATGTAATATTAGAATTGTTCTAATAATTACTACAAACGTTACAAGAACCTACAGGGTCACACCCTAGGATTGAAATTAGTAAATATGTACAATTTGTTGTATGTTATTAAAATATATCAAGAGTTAATATATGTATATCTACCGGTGTTATCCTGCAATCGTTACCAGATAGCTTTAGCCAATTTTTCCTTAATTTCAACATGAATGAAATTAACAAGAATTTTCCACAGTTACTTGTCATGTTACGAACTACTGAAAGTAATATGAAAGAGGTTGGACCTAAGCCCATTCTGATGGTCCACAGGGAAAAATGAAAGGGAAATAAAAATGTATAGACAAAGTCTAAGGGCAATGGTAAGGTCAAACCTAAAGGGAAAATTGCCCTGTTTACGTTGAGGAGGTCAAAAAGGAAAAAGTAAATGGAACATTTGTTTCAGGTATTTATGTTATTGATGTTAATTTGTCAACATCTACTTTTTGGGTATTAGATACCAGTTGTGGTTCTCATATTTATACTTCTATACAGGGACTATAAAAGATAAGGAATCTAGCTAAAGGAGATGTAGACCTACGAGTGGGAAATAGAGCAAGCGTTATTGCATTAGCTATAGGGACATATGTTTTATCTTTTCCTAGTGGACTTGATTTAAATTTAGAGGAATGTTATTTTGTGCCTAGTTTGACTAAGAAAATTATTTCTATTTCTTGTTTGGACAATATTGGTTTTGAGATTATTATTAAGAATAATTGTTCTTTTTATCTCGGTGATATTTTTTACGGTTTGACATAATTGGTTAATGGTCTCTATATTTTGGATCAAGAAAACACCATTTATAACATAAATACTAAAAGATAAAAAAACAAATGATTCGAATCAAACTTATCTTTGACATTGTCGTTTAGGCCATATAAGTGAGAAACGCATATCAAAACTCCATAGAGATGGATTCTTAGATTCATTTGTTTTCGAATGATGTATGTGAATCTTTCTTGTTGGGAAAATGACTAAATCTCCTTTTAATAGTAAATGTGAGAGAACAAGTGATTTATTAGGGTTAATACATAGTTATGTATGTGGACCAATCAATACACAAGCTAGAGGTGGATTCTATTATTTCATTACTTTCACCGATGAATTCAGTCGGTATGAGTATATTTATCTTATGTGGCATAAATCTAAAGCCCTTGAAAAGTTTAAGAAATTTGAAAATGAAGTACAAAATCAACTTGGCAAGAGTATTAAGGCACTTCGATCATATCGAGGTGGAGAATACTTAAGCATAGAGTTGGATGAACTCCTAAAAGAATGTGGGATTGTTTCACATCTTCCACCACCTGGTACACCACAATGAAATAGAGTTTCTGAAATAATGAATCAAACACTGTTAGAGATGGTTCGATCGATGATGAGTCATAGAGATCTTTTGACTTCTTTTTGGGCATATGCATTTGAAACCACCGGTTTCACATTAAATCGTGTTCCATCTAAATCGATTCAAAAGACACCATATGAGATATGGACTGGGAAGCATCCAAGTATGTCTTTTATGAAGATGTGGGGTTGTGAAGCTTATATAAAACATCAAATGTCTATAAAGCTTGAACCTAAATCTCATAAGTGTATATTTGTTGGGAATCCTAAAGAAACTAAGGGATACTTTTTCTTCAACCCTAATGAGAATAAAGTGTTTGTAGCTCGAACAAGAGTTTTTCTCGAAAGAGAATTTCTCGTAAAGAAATTGAAGGATAGAAATATTGAACTTGGAGAAGTTCAAGAACAACAGATCAATGAACCTAAAGTTGAGCATGTTTCACGAGTTGTTGAGGAATAATTAACAGATTTAGAAACACAACCACTGCGCAGATCCATAAGAGAATGTTGTGCACCTAAGAGATTTGGATTTCTCATTATTGCACATGGAAATGTTCTTCTTATGGATCAAGATGAACCTAGGACTTATCAAGAGGTAGTGTTTAGCCCAGAATATGAGAAATGGCTTAAAACCAAGAGATATGAGATGGATTCCATGTCAGTAAACCAAATGTGGACTTTTGGTAAACTACCTGAAGGGGTCAAACCTATAGGATGTAAATGGGTTTTCAAGAAGAAAACTGAAATGAATGGTAATGTACAAACATACAAGGGGAGATTAGTCACTAAAGGTTTTTGACAAGTTCATGGTGTAGACTATGATGAAACATTCTCCCTTGTAGCTATTTTTAAGTCCATCCGGATCTTGCTCGCAATAGTTGCATTCCATGTTTATGAAATCTGGCAAATGGAAGTCAAAAATACTTTCTTTAATGGAAAACCTGAAGAGGATGTAAGGTTTTGTCGCTCCAGGAAATGCTAGAAAGGTTTGTAAGCTAAAGAGGTCTATTTATGGGCTAAAGTAGGCTTCTTGAAACTAGAATATTTGTTTCAATGATGCAATCAAAGAATTTGGTTTTATCAGAAATGAAGATGAGCCTTGTGTTTATAAGAAGGCTAGTGGGAGCATTGTTTCTTTCCTAATCTTGTATGTAGACGACATCCTCATTATAGGAAATTATATACCTACTTTACAGTTTGTTAAGTCTTGGTTAGGTAATTGGTTTTCTATGAAAGATTTGGGTGAGGTAGTTTATATCTTTGGAGTTAAGATCTATAGAGATTGATCAAGAGAACTTATAGGTCTAAATCAAAGTACATATATAGACAAAGTGCTGAAAAGGTTCAGTATAGAAGAATCCAAGAAAGGATTTTTGCCTATTAGAGATGTCATTTCTCTTTCGAAGAAAATGTGTCATTCATGTCCACAAGAAAGAGAACGAATGAATAAGATTCCATATGCTTCAACTATTGGTTCTATCATGTATGCCATGATATGTACTCAACCATATGTATCGTATGCTTTAAGCATAACTAGTCGGTATCAAGCAAACCCTGATGAAAATCACTAGGTTACGGTTAAAAATATCATTAAGTACTTAAGAAGAACTAAGGATAAATTTCTTGTCTATGGAGGAGAGGAAGAGCTTAGTGTAAAAGGTTATACTAATGTCAGCTTCCAAATTGACAAGGATGAATCATGATCGCAATCGGGTTTTATGTTTTGTCTTAATACAGGTGTTGTGAGCTAGAAACGTTTGAAGCAAGACATACTAGTTGATTCTACAACAGAGGCTGAATACAGGTTGTTTGGATCAAGAAGTTCATATTGAAATTAGGGGTTGTTCCCAGAATATCAGATGTTGTAGAACTTTGTTGTGACAATAATGAAGTCATTGCACAAGAAAAGGAACCCATATCTCATCAATGATCCAAACATATTCTTAGGTACTTTTATCTCATTCAAGAGATCATAGATCGAGGAGATGTGGAAATATGCAGAGTACACACGGATGACAACAATGCTGATACCTTGACGAAGCCTCTTACACAGCAGAGGTATGATCGTCACACTGAGTCACTCGGTATTAGATATGTGAGTGATTGGTCTTAGTGCTAGTGGGAGATTGTTAGACTATGCCCAAAGACCAATCATATGATGATTGTAATAATACATTTATTTACCGATTTTATTGAATAAAGGCATTGTCGCTATTATTTTCAGTTATATATATGTGCTTAACATAAACTGGAAAATAATAAATTCCATATAATAACATTTTTGTTATTATTAAAAGATCCATAGTCAAGTATTATTATGGGCATGGACAATAATAATATGCTTAAGACTAACATGTTATTGATTGATGACAATGAGTTGTTATTGACATAGAGATGTCAGAATTGATTCATGATTATATTGTTAGAGAACAATGTATTGGATTAACCCACCATGAGCAGATGTCTTGGATTATTCTGTGACAGTAATAACATTGCTCATGGTGATAACTATATGTATGATCCTCAGGCTTGAGATCAATACTATCCCAACATATATTGTTGTATGTTTTGATGTAGTTAAACAAGCTCTGTAACTGGTTGCTCTATAAAGACTGTTATTGAATATATCTCAATATATGTAGTGGGTATGTATGATTAAGATATGATTTGTCCTTCCTCAATAATAGGAAATATATCACAGGTTAATTGATTGAGCGAGACTAGAAACGCAAAGCCATGCTCGAATAAGTTGATATGAGATATCACAAATTATTCGTTAAATAAAGTCTACTCTAGATATCAAGAAATAATAGATGGGCTATACAAGTGTGATTATTCCAAGACTTGCTATTTTAGATATATATGATGAAATGATGTAATACATAAAATAGTTAATCACGAAGATGATATGTCAAATCATAATTTCTTGTAACTTAGGTGACAATGATATATTTCTAGATGTTACTCATTGTTCGTAATATTAGAATTGTTCTAATAATTACTACTAACATTACAAGAACCTACAAGGTCACACCCTAGGATTGAAATGAGCAAATATATACAATTTTTTGTATGTTACTAAAAATATATCTAGAGTTAATATATGTATATTTGATATACATATGATTTTAATTATCCCGAATATAGTAGATTTACATTAAAAGAATGTAAATAAGATTTTAAATAAACATTAAAGATTGTAATTCATATTATAAGTCTTTAATGTATATTTAATTTGAATTAATTAAATAATATTTTTTATTAATTCAAAAATAATTTAAAATCCCTAAGATGTTAGGGAAACTGATATATTTAAGTGAGGTAAGGTCTAGCAGCCATTTAACTTCAACCATTTTTCTCAAAACTGATTTTGGGAAAAGAAAATTTTCTCTTAATCTGGTGAACTAAGTAGAGATCGAGACGTGTTTTCGTGGAGGCTTACGATTCGAACAATTCGTGATCATCACTAGTTACTGTTGTCTTTGCTGTTTTCCAAGGAACCCATTGTATGTATTTGCATCATTTCCTACCGATTTTGATTTTGCGTACATGGATCGCTAGTAAGATCGTCGTGTTTTTGTTTATGTTGTGCCCTGGGGTGTGCCGACGATCCCAACAATATAGTGATGCACAAACTCCCAATAAAGCCTAAGTGCAAGCCAGTGAAGTAAAAGCTCAAGAGAATGAGGCCAGAAATGCTATTAAAAAATAAAGAAATAAGTGAGAAAGCAAAACGATGTAGGTTTTCTTCAAGTGGTTGTAGACTATAGAGACCTAAATAAAGCGAGCCCGAAGGATAATTTTCCTCTGACTCATATAGGTACGTTAATGGATAATACCGTAAGACTTTCATGGATGGTTTCTCGAGGTATAATCAGATAACGATGAATACAAAAGATACGTATAAAATAACTTTTGTAACCATGTGGGATACATTTTGCTATAAAGTAATGTCATTCGGGTTGAAAAATGAAGGATTAACATATCAAAGGGCTATTGTGACCCATTTTCATGACATGATGCACAAAGATATTGAAGGGTACATGGATAATATGATTGCTAAATCCCATACTGAGGAAGAGCGTATTGAAAAATTGAGAAAGTTATTCCAAAGATCAAGGAAATACCAGTTGAAACTCAATCCGACAAAGTGCACTTTCAGAGTAACCTCAAGGAAGCTTCTAGGCTTTGTGGTAAGTTGAAGGGGAACTGAAATCTATCCAGACAAATTAAAAGCAATCCAAAATCTTTTACCTCCTCGTACGCAAATGGAAGATCAAGGGTTCTTAGGAAAGTTGAATTAAATTTCTAGATTCATCTCTTAGTTGACTGATAAGTGTGAACCAATGTTTAAAATGCTCCGAAAGAATAATAATGAATGTTGGAATGATGAATGTCAAGAGGCTTTGGAGCTAGTCAAGAGGTATTTGTCGAGCGCTCCTATCTTGGTAGCATCAGTTCCTGGTATACCGTTAAGTCTTCACTTATCAGTGTTTGAGAATTCAATGAGTTGTGTGTTGGGGAAACATGATGAGTATGGAAAGAAAATAAAGCGATCTACTACTTGAGTAAAAAAATCATTGATTATGAGTCAAGATATATTCAAATTCAAAAGTTGTGTTGTACTTTAGTTTGGGCAACCCGAGAACTTTGACAGTATATGTTGTATCGTACTACATTGTTGATTTCCAAACTTGATCCATCGAAATTCCTGATGGAATATCTAGCATTGACTGGGAGGATGGCTTGGTGGAAAATGTTATTATTAGAGTTTGGCATTGTGTATGTGAGCTAGAAGGTGATCAAAGAAAGTGCCATATCAAATTTCCTCGTTAGTCCTGCCTCTGATGATTATGCTCCCTTAAACTTTAATTTTCTAGATGTTGATTTGATGTGCATCACGGTTAAAGGAAATAGTGAAGAGGACGAATCTTAGAAGCTCTATTTTGATGGAGTGTCTAATGCCTTGTGACGAGGAATTAGGGTGTTGCTAATTTCTCCAGAAAATGTATGTTACCCGTTCACCAGTAGACTGAAGTTCCTTTGCACCAATAATATGACAGAGTATGAAGCTTGTGTTATGAGTATGAGAGCAGCCTTGGGAATGGAAATAAAAGTGCTCAAAGTATATGGAGATTTCTCGTTGCTTGTTTATCAGCTACGAGGTAAGTGGGAGACAAAGGATCTGAAATTAGTTGAATATCGAAACATGATCCTTGAATTAATCAGAGAGTTTGAAGATGTCACATTCACTTATCTCGCTAGAGAATAGAATCAGACGGTAAATGCTTTGGCTTCAGGCAAGTAAAAGGGTGGATATGATGCCAATCTTGATGCAAGTGTAAAAGATCCCGCCACATTGTTACAGTCTGGAATAGGAGGCAGATGGTCATCCATGGTACCATGATATTTTGAAATACATCAGATATCAAACTTACCTATTACCAGAATCTGAGATAGAAAAAAGAACAATTAGAAGGATGATTGCAGGTAATATTCTCGATGGGGAAAATTTGTGTAGAAGATGCAGAGATCAAGTTTTACTGAGATGTGTCAACACTAGAGAAGCAAAAACTATTGCTGAATAAGTGATTAGTGGGATATGTTGAACACATGCAAATGGTCTTTCTATGGCCAGAAAAATATGAGATATGCATATTATGGGTCCACCATGAAAACATATTGCATATAATATGCTAAAAATGTCATAAGTATCAAATATACACTGATAAGATTCATGCACCTCCTTTTCCATTGAATGTAATGACTGCACCATGGCCATTCTATAATGTGGGATATGAATGTCATTGGTAAAATTTCTTCAAAGGCTTCGAATGGTCATCGTTTCATTCTAGTGGATATTGACTATTTCACTATGTGGGTAGAGGTTGCTTCATACGCCAGCATTACGAGAGCAACAGTTTGTAAGTTTATCAAGAAAGAAAATTTTTGCTGATATGGGTTGCCAGAGAGAATTATTACAGACAATGCCATTAATCTGAATAATGAGATGATGACAGAGTTGTGTACACATTTCAAAATAAAGCACCACAATTAGGTAACATACCATTCGATGATGAATAGGACAGTAGAGACATCAAAAAATAATATAAAGGAGATAATCTAGAAAACTACATATACTTATAAAGATTGGCATGAGAAGTTACCCTTCGCTTTGTTCACACATCGTACTACAATGCGAACTTTAACTGAGGCAACGCCATTTTCTTTAGTTTATGGAATGGAAGCAATATTGCCTATTGAAGTTGAGATTTCATCACTTCGAATCTTGAAAGAAGTGGAGTTATATGAAGCTTAGTGGGCTCAGGCTCGATATGATCAGTTGGACCTTATTGAGGATAAGAGATTGAAAGCTATTTGTCATGGTCAGATGTACCAGAAGCATATGATGCGAGCTCATAGCAAGAAAGTTCCTCTAAGGAAATTTTGAGAGGGTGATATAGTTCTTCAATAAAGATCTTTCCAATTAATAGAGACTTTCGTGGGAAGTGGATGCCTAATTGGGAAATGTCATATGTAGTCAAGGTCTTTTCTAGAGAAGCATTAATTTTGGCATAAATGGACGGAGAAGTGCTGAGAAATCCAATAAACTTAGATTCTGTCAAGAAAAATTATGCTTGAAGAAGAAAAGAAAAGAGAATAAGAAAAAAATAAAAAACAAAAGGGAAAATAAAGAAAAGAAAATGAAAAAGAGAATTCAAGATGAAAATCTACGAGGGGCGACTTGAAACCAAATGAAGGATTTGAGTTGAAAACCTGAAAGAGCAGCTCAAATGCATGTTGATATCAGGCATCCGACAATTTATACCCTCTCGAGAGTCTGATATTTAGGATAAGCTTCACGTCTGTAGGCATTTGACAACGTTTGAAGTCTTCTAGCTCAGTCTTACATCAATACTCCATAGTTGATTAGTGCAGAAACCTTCATGCTAGTAATGGTTGGAAGAATTTATACTTTGTTTCTTGATTTTCTATATTTCTAAGGTTTTCATGACTTTGTAAAAATTCTGAATTTTCATCAATAAATTGTATTTCTTTAAATTAGAGTTTTTCTTCTTATCTTTTGTTTTAATTTTAAGCATCTTTCGAGTGAGCTAACGCGGTGAATATTAAAACATAAGGTTTCATGGTATTACTTTGAGCAATCTTTTGAGCAAAGGGAATCCAAGGTAGTTCGATATTTTGACACTAGTGTTTAGTGATGAAGAGTGTACGCTGAGTCTATAAAATGAGGAGCTTTGTGAGCCTAAAATTTGGAATGGAGAGATCAAGTTTGACATTCAGTTTTCGTTGGATCAGATTTTCATCAAGTTTGTGCTATCAGGGATATATAAGAAAGACCACAGTTTTAAAGAGAAAGAAAAAGAATAAGGAAGAAAAAGAAAAAAAAGAAAAGAAAAAAGAAAAAACATAAAGAAAAAAAAAACCAAAGTGAAAACCCAAAAGGGCACTTTGAGAAAAGTAAATCTAAAGTGAAAACCAGAAAAGATGCTTTGAGGAAAATGAATCTAAAATGAAAACCTGAAAGGCCACTTTAGAGTGATATGAGGAAGAAAACAAAAAAGAATACATAGAAAGAGTTTGATTCTAAACATGAGATGAAACTATGAAATCATGATATGCTTTCATGGGTTGGAACTTTGCAAGGATCATAAAGATGAAGACCGAGTAAAGAGGAACACAAGAGGCCCATGAGTTAGTGGAAATTATTGTCATGATATAATTTACATCATATATTCATGTTTAGGCATATAAATAGGAGCATGCATTTTCATTCATTCATTTCAAACATTTTGACATTTGACAGGGATGGTAAGATTTTCAAAGGAGATATTACCCAACAGAAACTAGACTTCGATGAAGAACTCAACATATGCGTATCGTTACATTTTACAGAAGCTCGTTGGAAGTTGAAGAGGTTCATATAGGAGAACTTACTCGATTCTGACGTCCATTATGGTATTTGATTTCATCATAGACAGAGATAGATCAATATCAATCTTTTGCTTGATCCTTCACAGAAGAAATTGGATAAGAAAAACATTATTTTGCTCGATTATATCACAGAAGGAGATAGATCATCATCAATATTTTGTTTGATTCTTCTCAGTAGGAGTTGGATCAATAATGTCATTCCATTTGGTTTTTCACTTAAAGAATTGGGTGTAATTATATTTTGCTCGATTCTATCATAGAAGGATGCAGACTGACGTTGGTAATTTTTTTGATTCTTCATAGAATGAGTTGGATCAACATTTGTCATGTTACTCGATCCTTCACAGAAGTAGTTGGATCAGTGAAAACCTTTCACTTGATCTTTCATAGAAGGAGTTGGATTAGTGAAATTCTTTCGTTTGATTCTTTAAAAAAGGAGTTGAATCGACATTAATATAGTGCTTGTTTCCATCACAAAAGGAGTTGTAACAACATTATCATTTTGCTTGACACCATCATAGAAAGAGGTGGGTCAGCTTCATCACTTAGCATGATTCTTCACAAAAAGAGTTGAATTAGCATTGTATTTTTTTCTCAATTTCATCACAGAAGGAGTAGGAGGTGAATCAGAATTTATGTAGGAAGAATGTGTTTATATAGGAGAGCTCGTTTGACCTATACTGATTCGTTGTGGTAGAATAAAGGGTTCATATAGGAGATCTCGTATGTTCTGTCCAAGACGTTTTGAGAATGAGAGGTCATATATGAGAGCTTTCTTATATTCCCGAGTTGACTTTTTATTAGGGAGTGAAGGGTTCATATCAGAACGATCTGGAGCTCATGATTTATAGTCATCTGAATAAAATTAGTGCTTCTTATCTTTTCTTCATTCCCGTTCCATGCCAATGAGCAAAGAGGGGCAGTTGTCATCACCCATTTTATCCAGGTAGTGAGACATGGCGGGTTCCATATTACAATATAGTAATTTAATAAATGTGTGGTCATGTGTGTAGTATATAGAATATAGTTGGCATATTAGATATATCATATATTATATGGTATAATAATTGCATGAGGTAGTACATATTAAATAATATTTGCATTTGCATTTCATATAGTTTCATATTAAATAATATTATAAATAAGTATTGCATATTATATTATTTATTAAATAATTAGTTTATTATATAGTTAGTATATACTATATAGTTTGCATTTAGATAGTCCATTTCATTAGGTAATAACCCATTACATTATTTTTAGATAGGCCCAAATAATAGCCGACATTGTCACAAATATATGTATTAATTAACAAAAAATTCTTAGCCTTAATATTTCATCCTAGCCTCCAGTTTTTTTAGGAAATGGGGGGAATAGTTTTACTTTGAATATTTTAAAATAAGACAACATATTAATTGTGGTGCTACTTTTTAGGTACTTGATGATGACATCTTTTTGAACATTGTCAATCCATTGTGCACCATTGATGACCCGTAGATCCAAGGGCCTAGCTTTTTAAAACCTCATCCATCCTTGTCAAAGAAACACAATTTCTTTAGAGCCATTGGATGAGGAGGTAGATCCAAGTGTTCTCGTTGAGCCACATCATCAAGTCATGTGAAAGAAACAAAAAAAAATCTAAACCATTGGATCTAGATTAGATCCAATGGCTAAGATTGCATCATTCAAGAAAGCATTCACTCCTCCACCGAAGCTACAACTGGCCAGGGAGTTTGTCAGCGTATGAGTCATTGGCATCTTTTCTGTAACATCCCAAAAGTCGTGTCAATGACCAGAATAAAATTTTGGTAAATTTAGTGACCAATTTTAGAAAAGATGGAAAGTTTAGGGACTTAAATAAAAAAAATTTGATGATGGATTTAATATCAAAGTTTGAAAGTAATAAGGGTATTATGGTCATTTGACAGGAAAGATTTTTATTTCTCTTTATAAAGGATAATAAACACGTAGGAATGAGATAATTTCTCCAGAGTCTTCTTCAGCTTATTCTTCATCTCAACGTGAGCTCTTCATGGCTAAGGTGAGTTTGATTTTCAATTGATTTTCTTGTAATTAAAAGAATGGTTTTAATTGATGGAGCGTTAGGAAAGATTAAGAGAACTTAAAAGGAAACAAAAAGCTAAAGATAAAGAAGTTATGAAAGATTTAATATAAGGGGTGATCAAGTGAAAATTAGAATAAGAGGGCTTAAATGAAATTGGAAGTTGAATTTGACTTGTCACCAACTTGATTAAGGAATTTGAAATGTTATAATTAGATTTAAAACATGTTGGAAATTGAGTGTGACTCTTGAATGCCATATAAAGGATAGGTTGTTGAGTTTAAAAAAGTGATTATTGAGTAGAAATGAGTTTAAGTGTGTGTGTGAAAGTTAATAATATTAAAGGAGGTGAAAGATGAAGAGTTGAGATGAAAAGAGAATGAATTTCGTGCTTAAAATGGAAATTATGGGTTGTGTGCATCGATGCATCTTCAATGTGCATCGATACACTCTCAAATAAATGAATATCGAATGCAATTAGTGCATCGATGCATAAGGAGTGCATAGATGCACCCCTTAAGATTAGAACATCGAAGGTGATTTATGTACCAATGCATGGATAGTGCATCGATGCACATGTTAAAGAATGCATCGATGCACTGTAGAATGTACCGATGCACTGTAGAATGTACCGATGCACTTCAATGGGAAATGGGATAAATCTTTCTTTCAGTCTAAGAAATTATAGATTATAGTATATCAATGGGATACTGATAATATAAATATATGATTGTGTAGACATCGATCGAAAGCAAAGTTCAGATAGGTCAGCAGAGTAAGATACGCGAAGAAAACAAGAGCTTAAGAGTGTTCATTGAGACCAGGTGAGTACATGAAAGTAAGTGTACGTTATGTTAAGGAATTAAGACTTGTGATGAGTCTAATTCTGGTATTATATGATATAAGTACTAAAGCATAAACATGTAGTGATATGGTGTTAGATGTATGGTATATGAGTAAATGCATATGTCTAATTGTTGAATGCATCTTTATGTGTGAACTATGTAAATGCATGTATTTATGATAATAGGTCATTTGATCATGAGATACATGATAAAATATATGTGAAAGTAATATGACTCATATGTGTTTCTATTAGAATGTTATATGATATATTATGTATGTGAAATGAATGATATGAATACATATTAGTATAATAAGCTAGATTAAATGTTATAATTGAATGAAGGGATTGTATGAGAACATGTATATGTGAACATGTGTTATGAGATAAGAATCATGACTATGAACTATGTGAAAATGAATACAAGTAAAAGTGAAAAGCTATGTGATAAGTGAATGTGAATTACATGGAAATATGTTATGTGAAAGTGAACTATGTGCCTACATAAATATGTGAAAAGATATAAAAAGTAATGCCCATGTCATATGTTATGAGAGCTATAGGTATAGTTGGCATGCTAGAAGTCGAGGGTTCTACATGGTCCTTCGGGACATATATGTAATTCTGTGGAATGTATATGTGGTACTTCGGTACACTTATTTGGTCCATTGTATTATGTATATGGTTCTTAAGGAGTGGTCCTTTGGGACACAGTGGTCCTTCGGAACATAGTGGTCCTACAGGACAAATTCTACGCGCCCCTAGTGGGATTTATACGAGCTGTGGTGACAGCATTGTGCACAACCTCTATATACTCACATACCGTAAGTTCTCAAAAGAGTGCATGGGCTTTAAAGATAAGAAATATGTGTTACGATAATGTATGCGTTCTTTGTGAAATGATATTGGTGCTATATGACAGGTATAAATGATAAGCTCAGAATCATATGATAATAGAAAAGAAGTTATTGATAATGAGTGCATATGTGTTTTGGGATAAGAGATGATATATAATTATGTATGATATGACATTAGTATTTATTCATGTATTATTATGTTTTGGAGTTATATTATATGTTTATGTCAAATATATGCTCATATGATGGAATAGATTTAATGACAAGGAAATATGTTAATGATTGGTTTAATAGGTATGTAATTATGATGTGTATTATATGATATATGTATGCATTTATTAGTTTGCATTGTGCATTTACATGTCTCACTATGTCTATGACTTAGCATGCAAGTGTCTTACACGTAGGTGTGGAAAAGTCAGAAGATCAAGCTTCGGATCCGTAAACCAACATATCTTCGCACAAAGTTCATATCAGAAATATTTTGTAAAGTATGTCTTGTCATATAATTTAGTATGTTGGCATGTAACTAAGTCATTATATATGTACGCTCTGATGGAGTCTTTTAAAGTTTTAAATATGTTTATGTAAAAGAATTACTTTATAGAATGGGAGTTTTAAATTTTCTATGGTTTTTATAAAAGTATATGCTTTGAATGGTCAATGTGACACCTCGGACTCGTATCCGGGTCAGGTACGGGTTGGGCGTGTTACATGTTCGGTCACCATCCTAGGTGAGCCATCGTTGCACCGCCACTGCACTGTCGTTACACCGTCACCGTACCACCGATCATTTCAAACCTGAAAAAAAAATAAAAAAATAAAAAATTAGAGCTCGAGATTATTCTCGAATCTAAGCTCATTCTAATTGTTTTTTAGCGGGAACAGTTATATTAAAAGCCAATTTTCATTAATATAAAAGGATCGTCAATCATAAGCATTAATCGTGGGGAAAGTCACAAAACAAGCATTCAACACCACTATCAAGAGAAATCGAGGCATTAATACAAGGATTTTTGTAGCAAGGAGTTAAAGAAGAAGTAGCTTTTACCTTCGTAGTTCGTCCACCACCGCTCATCATCAATCTCAGGTTCAAGGTTAGCTTCATTTTTTTTTTACTTGAATAAGCTTTGATCGGCGTTAGGTTAGGGGGTCGGCATCGGGGAAGGTGGCCAACCGACGTTGGATTCTGGTGGAGGAGATGGTGGCCGATGGGTTTCAATTTATGGTGTTAGTAGTTTAGGTTAGGAGAAGTTGGGAAAAGCCTATTGGATTTGGGTATAGTTTAGGCTTTGTTCTTGTAGAATATTGGGGTAGAATATGGAAAAGATGTTAAATATTTTAGTGTTTTGGGTGTTTTGATTCGAAAAAACTTGCTTGGATATGGTGGTTTTGGATGTTTACATAGATTAAAGTGGGTTGTTAGGAAAAACATAGGAAGAACTTGGGAATTAAAGTTGGTGTTTGATCTTAAAAATAACTTTTGGAGTGAGTTTTGGTGTTTTTTTGGATCTAGACTTGTGTTTTAGGATGAACATTGGATGAATGTAGGTTAAACGTTTTAAGGTTTTGAAAGGTTTTTTTTGTTGGGATTTTCGCCTATATGAGAACATTTTGGGGGGGAGAGAAAAATTTGAAGTGTTGAAAATGAGGCTTGTCCTATAATATTTTAGTATTGTAATGTGTAATTTTAGGGTTAATTGCTTCATTAAAACCCCCATTGTCTGCGTGTTGTGCCTTCAGGATGTGACTTTTTCTTTAATTTATTTTAGTCACTAAATTTTTGTAATTCATTTCCCGAATTTTAATTGGATTCAATTTAGTCATCATTGTCTTTAATTATTTTATTAAATATGTTAAATTCTTAATTTTATTTTTGAATATTGAAAGGGTCTTAAAATAACTAGACATTTCTTTTTCAATATTTTCCAATAAATGAGTATTCTAGTAGTGGTTACCCCTAAAATTAAATAGGCTCATAATTAAAACAAAAGGGTAAAGGTTTGTTTCTACGTTTAAATTGTTAAGGATACGTTGTTTGATTAACGTCGAAGGTTTGGTCTTTGTTCTTTAAATTAAAGAACATCCTTATTCTTTTAAATAATAATTTCGCTAACTTGTCCCCTTTATTCTTTTAGAGTTTAATTATTTTAAGGATTACAATATTTCATTATTTTGATTAAAACATAAGAAATAATCGCCTTAATTCTAATTAGGGGTTAGTTTCTTCTTTAATTGGAAATAGACAAATATTGTGTGTTTCTCTAAAATTATTTAATTAGGTAAAATATTATTATTTTAATAAAAGGATTATTAATAAATATTTGAATTTCTTAATTTTCAACATAGGGAAAAATTCATAATTAAAGGTGCCAATATTTGGGCATTGTGTGGGTGCTAATTCTTCCTCAACCATAATTGACTTTCGAATCCATAATCTCTGAATCACAAGCCAAAGCACGTATTTTTAATTTTTTTTATTTAAAAAGGTGTATATCGGGTTTTCAACCAACTTAATCCCAAAGGTTGATATCGACTCCAAATGTTTCAAATCTTTTCTAAAATTTCGACTTTTGCATTTATTCCAAATACATGCCTTCGAAAAATATCGTTGCGACATGGGTATTTCGCTTTGAAAATCCATCTTTGTTGAGCCATACTCGGGGAAAGGTATTCCGAGGAGAATTTTGAAAGCTTTGTTTGATCATCCTCCATATCAATGACGTAAAAGTCAGTTAGAAATAGTAACTCATTTACCTTTGCAAGCACATTTTCCAGGACTCTTTCTAGATACACCATTGATCTATCAACAAGTTCGATCATCACACATATTTCCTTCAAAGGTTCAATACTCAGTAAATTATAAATTGACAATGAGACAACATTAATTGAAGCTCCAAAATCACATATAGTTATTTTATGACAACCTTACCAATTTTGTAGGGAATTAAAAGCATAACTTATTTTTGTATTTAAGTGGGATTTTACGTTGAATAATAGCAAAAACATTATCACATGAATTTACTTTTCATTTCCAGTGAACTTCGTTTTATTTGTATAGAGATCTTTTAGAAATCTTGCATACCATGAAAACTTTTTGATCACGTTGAGAAGGGGTATATTGTGTTTGACTTTTTGAAAAGCGTCGTAATCTCTTTTCCTTTAGCCTCCTTGTCACGTTTCACTAGTGTTCTTGGGAATGGGGGAGGTAAGACATATGGCAATGGAAGAGGCGTTCCACCAATGCCTTTGGTCTTCCTTTTCCTTTCTGCATTTTACTCCAACATCTTTTTTGGATCCATATTCAATGATAGTTTCACTATGGAAGGTAATGGCGCATACAATTTGTCTCGAATTTGGTTTCATTTGAGATGGAGGTTTTCCGTGGGATTCCAAATGAATTACATATAATGTAAGTTAAAATATATGCTTGTTAATTTCTTAAAAGTTTGCCTTAATCTTTTATTAAATTTGCTTCTAGAAAACACACGCCTATCCACTATTCACTCCAACAATGATTTTTACATTCGATATTGTTAGAGTATGCCCAAAAACCAATCATATGATGATTGTAATAATACATTTATTTACCGATTTTATTGAATAAAGGCATTGAAACTAATATTTCTGGTTATATGTATGTGTTTAACATAAACTGAAAGATAATAAAGTCCATATAATAACATTATTAAAAGATCCATAGTCAAGTATTATTATGGGCATAGACAATAATAATACACTTAAGACTAACATGTTATTTATTGATGACAATGAGTTTTCATTGACATAGAGATGTTAGAATTGATACATGATTATATTGTTAGAGAACAATGTATTGGATTGACCCATCATGAGCATATGTCTTGGATTATTATGTAACAATCATAACATTGCTCATGGTGATGGCTATACGTATGATCCTCATACTTGAGATCAATGTCATCCCAACATATATTGTTGTATGTTTTGATACAGTTAAACATGCTCCATAACTGGTTGCACTATAAAGACTGTTATTGAATATATCGCAATATATGTAGTGGGGTGTATGATTAAGATAGGATTTGTCCTTCCTACATAATAGGAAATATATCACAGGCCACTTGATTGAGTGAGACTAGAAATGCATGGCCATTTTCGAATAAGTTGATATGTGATATCACAAATTATTCGTTAATTACAGTCTACTCTAGATATCAAGAAACAATAGATGGGCTATACAAGTGTGACTATTCTAGATATAAAGGACAAAATGATGTAATACATAAAAGAGTTAATCACGAAGATGATATGTCAAATCATAATTTCTTGTAACTTAGGTGACAATGATATATTGCTAGATGTCACTCATTGTACATAATATTAGAATTGTTCTAATAATTACTACTAACGTTACAAAAACCTATAGGGTCACACAATGGGATTGAAATGAGCAAATATGCACAATTTGTTGTATGTTACTATTTGTATATTTGATATACATATGATTTTAATTATCCCGAATATAGTAAGTAAACATTAAAAGAATGTAATTTTGATTACAACTCTTTTAATTGATATTTAATTCGGAATAATTAAATAAGATTTTAAATAAACATTAAAGATTGTAATTCATTTTATAAGTCTTTAATGTATATTTAATTTGAATTAATTAAAAAAGAAATTTATTAATTTGAAATTAATTAAAACCGTAAGTGTTAGGGTAACTAATATATTTAAGTGAGGTAAGGTCTAGCAGCCGACTACTTCAGCCGTTTTTCTCAAAACCTATTTTGGGAAAAGAAAATTTTGCTCTCAATCGGGTGAACTAAGTAGGGGCCGAGATGTGTTTTCGTGGAGGCTTATGATTCGAACCATTCGTGATCACCACTTCTCACTGCTATCTTTAATGTTTATCAATGAACCAATTGTAAGTATTCGCATCATTTTCTCCCGATTTCGGTTTTACGTACTTGATCGCTAGTGAAACCATTGAGTTTTGTTTTCGCTGCGCTGTGGGGTACGCTGACTGTCCCAACAATGGTATCAGAGCCACTTGTACGATCCAAATTTTGGTTAAATTCTTGGTTGATGCGATATATATGAGATGCATGTTCTAGTTTTATCATTTTCAGCAAATATGTATGATATCGTTGTTCGAATTGATAGCCGCAATGATTAATATGTTAATCTATTTTTCAGTCTATTAGTTGCTGCTAGGATTTTACGAAATCCATATGTCAATTGTTGACATGATGATCTGTGGGAGTGCAATTGCAGATCACGTTTGGCAGTAGAACTATTATTGTTCCGATGCAGAAATCCTTCGGGATTGAAAATCCCAAAAGGATGATTCTGTTGATAAGTGTTATCAAATCGTGAGGTTTTTCTATAGAAATGGAAGTAATTTTTTTGAAAAAAAATCCCACTGGCCGTACTTGATCTAGACCCTGAAAGGGGCTTCGCCCCTTGAACCTTCATCAGTAGTACAAATTGAAGGCCCATATTAATATTTTTAACAAACGTGTAACAACATGTAAATATATATATATATGATATGCTTGTTTTGCACGGGTTTGACATGCATGGTTATAGCCCTTGTTCAATTTACAATGGTTTAATTTGAAATATAGTCTGTGAGTCGTGCCTTTTTATATCTCAGTTGTATTTCTCTTCTCATCTTACTCCCTCGTATGTAAAACGGGTTTCTTTTAAACTTGTAATCCTATAAAGAATCATAAGGAGCAGAAGAATGATGACAAGATACCTAGAGAGTAGTCTTAGGCTTTAGGGTTTTTTAGTTCTCCCATTGGCTTGGGATGGGCCACCTTAGTGAATGATTTTGGGCTATAGCCATTGCATATTATTTATTGTTATATATGTTGTTTATGAAATGCATCAAATGATAAAATAAGAATGAGTATTGATGAGGTCAATAAGGGCCTAATATTAAAATGAACAATGATGAGATAATTACGCAAATCGCTCTTTATAATCTATCTTGGTTAAACACGAAGAATAAGCAAGTGGTATTCACCGGTTGAGATAATGGTAATAACTTAGCTAGGTTATTCTAATAGGATTAGAAACCTAGAGGTTAAATATTTCGATAAGTCATAAGATGACTTGAACATGAGTTGTTCACCAAAAGGAGGAGTTACATGAGATGTAACTAGTAAAGTGATAGCAAGTGATATTCACCTATAATGATAATTACTTAGCTAGGTTATTCTAATAGGATTAGAAACCTAGAGGTTAAATATTTCGATAAGTCATAAATGACTTGAACAAGAGTTGTTCACCAAAAGGAGGACTTACCTAAATAATAACTATCCTAAAAGAAAAGCCAAAGTTGATTTAGGAAATTGATGTATTATGTAGAAAAATTTTCATTGAATTTTTCCGAAATTAAAACAGAGAGGGTTTTTAATTTTGAATAAAATAGTGGGAGTAATTTGTAAATAAAGACCTATTCATAAATTTTAATTCGGTAAATTTACTTACTTTAATATTTTCATTGTTGTAGATTTAATGGAAAACAACACTTTATCACTGCGATCACTCCTTTAAAAGGATAAGCTTAATGGCATAAACTTCCTTGACTGGTTTCGTAATTTGAGAATTGTTCCCAAACAGGAAATGAAGGAATCTGTCATTGAAGAACTTGTTCTTGATGAACTGACAGCTAATGCGTCAAGAGCTGACAAAGATAAATTCAAGAAACATATGGATGATATGTTAGATGTTGGATGCCTAATACTTTCCATCATGACTCCTGAGCTTCATAAGCAATGTGAGGACATGGTTGCATGTGAGATGTTCAAAATATCAAAGAAATATATGAAGGGCAATCACATCAAGAGAGATATGAGACCTCTAAAGATCTATTTCAATGCATGGCAGATGGAACTCCTGTAGGAGCTCATGTCATCAAGATAATTGGCTACATCCAAACGTTGGAAAAGTTGGGATTTCCTCTCAAAGATTAATTGGCTACCGATGTTATTTTACAATCGTTGCCAGATAGCTTTAGCCAATTTGTCCTTAATTTCAACATGAATGAAATTAACAAGACTTTGCCATAGTTACTTGGCATGTTACAAACTGCTGAAAGTAATATGAAAAAGGTTGGACCTAAGCCCATTCTGATGGCCCACAAGGACAAAGGAAAGGGAAAGAAAAAGGTAGCGGCAAAGTCTAAGGGCAATGGTAAGACCACACCAAAAGGGAAAAATGCATTGAAACCCAAAAGGGGAGTTAGCAAGGAAGGAAAATGTTTCCATTGTGATAAGACCAGAAACTGGAAGAGAAAATGCCTTGTTTACCTTGAAGAGGTCAAGAAGGTAAAAGCAAAAAGAACGTTTTCTTTAGGTATTCATGTTATTGATGTTAATTTGTCAACATATACTTCTTGGGTATTAGATACCGATTGTGGTTCTCATATTTGTACTTCCATACAAGGAATGCAAAAGAGAAAGAATCTAGCTAAAGGAGACGTAGACCTACGAGTGGGAAATGGAGCAAGAGTTGTTGCATTATCTATAGGGACATATGTTTTATCTTTGCCTAGTGGACTTAATTTAAATTTAGAGGATTGTTATTTGTGCCTAGTTTGACTTAGAACATTATTTCTGTTTATTGTTTGGACAAGATTGGTTTTGATATTATTATTAAGAATAATTGTTGCTCTTTTTATCTCGATAATGTTTTTTATGGTTCAACACAATTGGTTAATGGTCTCAATATTTAGGATCAAGAAAACACCATTTATAACATAAATACTAAGAGATAAAAAAAATGACTCGAATCAAAATTATCTTTGGCATTCTCGTTTAGGCCATATAAGTGAGAAACACATATCAAAACTCCATAAAGATGGATTCTTAGATTCATTTATTTTCAAACAATATGATGTAGGTGAATGTTGCTTGTTGGGAAAATTGATTAAAGCTCATTCTAGTAGTAGAGGTTAGCGAGAAAGTGATTTATTGGGGTTAACACATAGTGATGTATGTGGACCGATGAATACACAAGCTAGAGGTGGATTCCATTACTACATTACTTTCACCGATGACTTCAGTTGGTATGGGTTTATTTATCTTATGTGCCATAAATCTGAAGGCCTTTAAAATTTTAAGGAATTTAAAAATGAAGTACAAAATCAACTAGGCAAGAGTATTAAGGAACTTCGATCAAATCGAGGTGGAGAATACTCAAGCATAGAGTTTGATGAACTCTTGAAAGAATGTGTGATTGTCTTACAGCTTACACCACCTGCTACACCACAGTGGAATGAAGTTTCTGAAAGAATGAATCAAACACTATTAGACATGGTTCGATCGATGATGAGTTATAGTGATCTTTTGACTTCTTTTTGGGGACATGCACTTGAAACAACCGCTTTTACACTAAATCATGTTCCACCTAAATCGGTTCAATAGACACTATACGAGATATAGATTGGGAAACGTCCTAGTATGTCTTTTATGAAGATTTGGAGTTGTGAAGCTTATGTAGAACATCAAATATCTATAAAGCTCGAACCTAAATCTCATAAGTGTATATTTGTTGGATATCCTAAAGAAACTATGGGATACTATTTCTTCAACCCTAATGAGAACAAAGTGTTTGTTTCTCGAACATGAGTTTTTCTCGAAAGAGAATTTCTCTCAAAGAAAGGGAAGGTTAGAAATATTGAACTTGGAGAAGTTCAAGAACAACAAATCAATAAACTTGAAGTTGAGCATGTTTCACAAGTTGTTGAGGAACATTCAACAGATTTAGAAACACAACCACTACGTAGATCCATAAGAGAACGCCGTGCACCTGAGATATTTGGATTTCTCGTTAATGCACATGGAGATGTTTTTCTTATGGATCAAGATGAGCGCAAGACATATCAAGAGGCATTGTCTAGCCCAGACTCTGAGAAATGGCTTTAAGCCATGAGATCTAAGATGGGTTCCATGTCAGTAAACCAAGTATGGACTTTGGTTTAACAACATGGAGGGGTCAAACCTATAGGGTGTAAAAGGGTTTTCAAGAAGAAACCCGAAATGGTGGTAATGTAAAAACATACAAGGGGTAATTAGTCGCTAAAGGTTTTTGAAACGTTTATTGTGTAGACTATGATAAAACATTATCCCCTGTAGCTATGTTTAAGTCCATTCAGATCTTGCTCGCTATAGTTGCATTCCATGATTATGAAATAAGGAAAATGGACGTCAAAACTACTTTCCTTAATGGAAAACTTGAATAGGATGTGTATATGACACAACCAAAAGGTTTTGTCATTCCAGGAAATGCTGGAAAGGTTTGTAAGCTACAGAGGTCTATTTACGTTTCAATGATGCAATCAAAGAGTTTGGTTTTATCAGAAATAAAGATGAGCCTTGTGTTTATAAGAAGGCTAGTGGGAGCATTGTTTCATTCCTAATCTTGTATGTAGGCGACATACTCATCATAGGAAATGATATACCTACTTTATAGTCTGTTAAGACTTGGTTAGGTAGTTTTTTTTTATGAAAGATTTGGGTGAGGTAGCGTATATCTTAGGAGATAAGATCTATAGAGATAGATTAAGATAAATTCTAGGTCTGAGTCAAAGTGCATATATAGACAAAGTGCTGAAAAGGATTTTTACCTATGAGACATGGCATTTCTCTTTTGAAGAAAATGTTTCATTCAACTCCACAAGAAAGAGAACGAATGAATAAGATTACATATGCTTCGAATATTGGTTCTATCATGTATACCATGATATGTACACGACCAGATGTATCGTATGTTTTAAGCATGACAAGTCGGTATCAAGCAAACCCTGGTGAAAATCACTGGGTTACGGTTAAAAATATTCTTAAGTACTTAAAAAGAACTAAAGATAAATTTCTTGTCTATGGAGGAGAGGAAGAGCTTGGTGTAAAATGTTATACTGGTGCCAACTTCTAAACTAACAAGGATGACTCGCAATCGCAATCGGGTTTTGTGTTTTATCTTAATGGAGGTGCTGTGAGCTAGAAAAGTTAGAAGCAAAACACAATAGCTGATTCTACAACAGAGGCTGAATATATTGCAGCCAGTGAAGCAGCAAAAGAGGTTGTTTGGATCAATAAGTTTATATTGGAACTATGGGTTGTTCCCAGCATATTAGATGTTGTAGAACTCCATTGTGACAATAATGGAGCCATTTCATAAGCAAAGGAACCCAGATCTCATTAATGATCCAAACATATTCTTAGGCGCTTTCTTATCATTCGAGAGATCATAGATTGAGGAGATGTGGAAATATGTAGAGTACACACGAATGAAAACATTACTGATCCCTTGACGAAACCTCTTACACATCAGAGGCGTGATCGACACACTAAGTCACTCGGTATCAGATATGCGAGTGATTGGTCTTAGCGCTAGTGGGAGATTGTTAGAGTATACCCGAAGATCAATCATATGATGATTGTAATAATACATTTATTTACCAATTTTAATGAATAAAGGCATTGCCACTATTATTTTCAATTATATTTATGTGTTTAATATAAACTAAAAGATAATAAAGTCCATATAATAACATTATTAAAACATCTATAGTTAAGTATTATTATGGCAATGGACAATAATAATACGCTTAAGACTAACATGTTATTAATTAATGATATGGAGATGTCATTGAAATAGAGATGTCAGAATTGATACATGATTATATTGTTAGAGAACAACATCATGAGCATATGTCTTGGATTATTATGTAACAGTCATAACATTGCTCATGGTGATAATTATATGTATGATCCTCAGACTTGAGATCAATGTCATCCCAACATATATTGTAGTGTGTTTTGATACAGTTAAACATGCTCTGTAACTGGTTGCACTATAAAGACTGTTATTGAATATATCTCAATATATATTGTGGGGTGTATGATTAAGATATGATTTGTCCTTCATACATAATAGGAAATATATCACAGGTAACTTGATTGAGTGAGACTAGAAATGCATGGCCATGCATTAATAAGTTGATATGTGATATAAAAAATTATTCGTTAATTAAGTCTACTCTAGATGTCAAGAAAAAATAGATGGGTTATACTGGTGTGACTATTCTAGATATAAAGGACAAAAGGATGTAATACATAAATGAGTTAATCACGAGGATGATATGTCGAATCATAATTTCTTGTAACTTAGATGACAATGATATATTGCTAGATTTCACTAATTATATGTAATTTTAGAATTATTCTAATAATTACTACTAATGTTACAATAACCTACAGGGTCACACCCTAGGATTGAAATGAGTAAAGATGTACAATTTGTTGTATGTTACTAAAATATATCTAGAGTTAATATATCCCGAATATAGTTAGTAAACATTAAAAGAATGTAATTTTGATTACAACTCTTTTAATTAATATTTAATTTGTAATAATTAAATAAGATTTTAAATACACATTAAAGATTGTAATTCATATTATAAGTCTTTAATGTATATTTAATTTAAATTAATTAAATAAGAAATTTATTAATTTGAAATAACTTATAAATCCTAAGTATTAGGGTAACTGATATACTTAAGTGGGGTAAGGTCTAGCAGCCCACTACTTCAGTCATTTTTCTCAAAACCGATTTTGGGAAAAGAAATTTTTTCTCTCAATTGGGTGAACTAAGTAGAGGCCGAGATGTGTTTTCGTGGAGGCTTACGATTCGAATCGTTCGTGATCACCACTTGTTGCTGTTGACTTTATTGTTTTTCAAGGAACCCATTGTAAGTATTCACATCATTTTCTCTCGATTTCAGTTTTACGTACGTGGATCACTGGTGAGACTGTCGAGTTTGTTTTTGCTGCACCATAGGGTATGCCGACGGTCCTAACAGATATTGTTGTGGCATATGTGGTTGTAATTGATAAGGTTGATTAAACTGAGCATTTGATATCCTCAGATGATGTTAGATGCCTCAACAAATGGAACTTTGCTAGACAAGTCACTCGAATAAGCCTTTGATATCCTTGGCCGGATAGCAAACAATGATTACAAATTTTCGTCTTCAAGGCTAGGAACAGGGCGGAAGGCTCAAGTGACCTTTGAGTTGGGTGCTAAGGACTATGTATCAGCTCAATTGTCTGCCATCACTAACATGTTAAAAAATCTTCAACGCCCTAGTGAAGTAAGGGAAGTAAAGGTTACTAGTTATTCATGCCTTTTACGATGTAGCAATCATCATGTGAATAGATGCTCGGACAACCAGGAATCAACCAACTATGTGGGGAATTTTAATTTTAATAACAACAATAGCAGTCCCTACTCGAACACATATAACCCTGATTGATGGCAACATCTAAATTTCTCGTTGGTAATAAAGGGAATAACAATGCTAGCAATTCCACTCGAAAGCATAATATGAATGAATCCCCACTTTTTCAGCAAAATTTCCCATGGAAAAACTCTAACAATGGGGCAACATCCTCATAAAACAACAACTCGTTTGAAGCGTCTTGACTGGATTTCACGGAAACTACTAAAGACATTATGGCTTTGATGAAGATCTTGTTACAAGATCATTATACAACCATTAAGAATCAAGGAAATTTGTTGCAGAGCCACGTCTTATCACTGAAAGTCTTGGAGAACAAAGTACGTTAGAATGTTGCAGTATTATATGTTTGTCAGCAAGGTAGTTTGCTCGGTGACACTGAAGTCATTGTACCACATGGTAAGGAGTAGTTCAATGCACTCACGGTGAGAATTGGAACCCAAATTAATCTAGACGCTAAGTTTGGGGGACAACATACGGATGATTCGAGCCCCAAGATCATACAAGATGGTCCTATTATACAAGATGTGGAACCTTTATAGAAAATTACCATGAAGGTTTAACAAGTAGCTCTACGGTGGGACAGAAAAGTTTAGCCACAAAAAAAGTTGTTCACCACCATTAGTAGAGGAGATAAGACCCCCACACCCTTCCCACAAATATTAGAAAAATAAAATGAAGATATTCAATTCAAAAAGTTTGTTGATATCCTTGACCTACTACACATCAATGTCCCACTCTTGGAGGCCATTGATAAGATGCCTACATATTCAAAATTCCACAAGGATATCATTACTAAAAGGTGGAAGGTTGAAAGGTTGAAATAGTTGCTACATTGAAATAATGTTTTTTTTTATTGAGCAAACTTCCACTAAAGCAAAAAGACCCAAGAAGCTTTATTATCCCTTGTTCTATTGGTGATAATTATGTGGGTAGATCCATGTAGGAACTTGGATTGGGTGTAAACATAATGCCAAAGTCAATTTTCCTGAAGATTGGGATGGGAAAATACAATACCAACCATTGTTATCCTTTAACTAGTCGAACGATCCCATGTTCGACTCGAAGAAAGATTTGAGAATGTCGTAGTAAAAGTTTACAAGTTTGTGTTTCCAATTGATTTCCTTATCCTCGATTGTAAGTTTGATGATAAGGTACCCATTATTTTGGGTGCCTATTTTTAGTTATAGGGAGGATTTTGATCTATTTTGAGAAAGGTGAATTCACCATGGGTGGCCGATTAAAGGGTAACCATTAATGTCTTTATCACCCTTGAGTATGTGGACGATTCTGAGGAGTGCCAGTGCATTATAGACATGGACTCAGTGGTGTAAGAGGAAGCTGTAATCTTTTGTTACAACATTTTTATTCAATTCAAGAACTATGCACAACTCAAAGAAGACGAGACCAAGCCCAAGGAATTTCCACTTGAGGTGTAATACTCTAGCCGGATCATAGCTAGACCAGGTATGCGATTCAAACCTTTGAATTTTGAGGAATTTACTCCTCCAAAACCTTCGCTACAGCATGCACCTACCTTAGAGCTAAAACCTTTTCCATCATATCTTAAATATGCTTACTTGGGTAGTATTGAAACATTATCAGTTATTATTTATTCTACTCTTATGTCTGACCAAGAATGTAGTTTACTAAATGTTTTGTCACAACATGATAAAGCTTTAGGTTATACTATAGTCGATATGAAGGGAATAAGACCAATGATATGCACGCACAAGATCCTACTGGATGAATGCCACAACAATTCTATCGAACCACAAAAATGACTATTATGAAAAATGTCATAATGAAGGAGAAAATGAAGTGGCTTGATGCTGAGTGATATACCTCATAACCAACAGCTCGTGGGTTAGCCCTGTGTAATACGTCACTAAAAAAGGATGCATGATCTTTGTGAGCAATGAAGACAATGAGCTCTTACACATGCAAACCATGACAGGATGGAGGATATACATTGATTACCGCAAGCTAAACAAGGCCACCAAGAAGGATCACTTCCCCCTTCCCTTCATCGATCAAATGCTAGATTGATTAGTAAACAAGGCTTAATATTACTTCCTCAATGGATATTATGGGTATAACCAAATTTCCATAGCATTACATGATCAGGAGAATACCACTTTCATGTGTCTTGATGGTACTTACGCTTTCAGGAGAATGCCCTTTGGATTATGAAATACTTCAACAACTTTTCAAAAGTTCATGTTAGCCATTTTCTTGGACATAGTTGGTGAGTTCTTAGAGATCTTGATGGATGATTTCTTTGTCTCAAGAGATGACTTCAAAAATGCCTTGGAAATTTAGTGAAAGTACTGAAGAGATCCGAAGAGGCAGACCTTATGCCCAACTGGGAAAAATGTCACTACATGGTGACTGAAGGCATTGTGTTAGGCAATAAAATCTAAAGCCAAAGCATCAAGGTAGACAAGGACAATGTTGAGGTGATTGAGAAGATACATCCACCCACCACTGTGAAGGGCATTAGAAGCTTATTAGGACATGCAAGCTTTCATAGGAGGTTCATAAAAGATTTCTCTAAGATCTCAAATCCCTTGTGTACTTTGCTGCAGCTAAATATTCCTATTGTGTTTAATGAAGAAGGTTACAATGCTTTTAGGGAGTATAAGAAATGAATTATCACATCATCACTCGTGGTGACCCTAGACTGGACAGCCCTATTCGAGTTAATTTACAATGCAAGTGACTATGTCATAGGAACTATGCTAGGGAAAAGGCGAGGTAAAATTTTTCATGTCATTTATTATGTTAGTCGTACCTTGACTGAAGCATAAGTAAACTACACAACCACTAAGAATAATTTACTAACTATATTATTTATTTTTGATAACTTTAGGTCATACTTAATTGGCACTAAGGTTATTATGCACTTTGATTACTCGGCCATCAAATACTTAATGAATAAAAAGAACACAAAACCTAGACTTATTAGTTGGATACTCTTGCTACAATAATTTGACTTAGAGGTTAGAGATAGGAAGGGTACTAAGAATCACGTAGTCGATCACCATAATGTTGCATGCAATGTGTAATCATTATTTTTTGTCCATGCCCTGCCACCACATCATGCCCCACCATCTTCCACGCTAACAACTGCTGCACAAAATCCCAAGCTACAAAATAATCCATTATGAGTCGTTGTCACCAACTGCTCCTACCCCAAGCCATCTCGTGCAGCCATGTCTCCCAGCAGCCCTGCCATCACGAGCTCACAACCTACTATCAACTCCAGTCACACCAAAATCAACAAAAAGCAACAAGCAAATGAAATTTTTATTATTTATTTTTTATGATAGATTATAACGGGTATATAACTCAAAATGAAAAACATATTTAAAAAATGAGGGGCTCTCAGATTCTTTTCCTCTCTCAAAAAAATTTAGCAATTTTTACCAGAGATTTTTATTTCCCCATTTCAGAATACACAGCAAAAAAAGTAATAGAAACTCAAATCTTTCAAAGGTTCTCCTTTTCCTTTTTTTAGCAGCATTTTATTTCGAATCAAAGCAACAAAGCATAAAATAGGGTAAGAGTGTTAGACGTTTAGCTTGAGGTTGTTGGGAAAAGGTCGTCATTCGTCGGGGTTGAGCTTGAGTAGTCGGGTTTCTTTTAGAAGAGTTTCATTTTGTTTTCCTTTTGGCTCGGTTCTAGTTTTAGTTGAGAAGAGAAAGAAATTATATTCCATTTAGGGTTTGTTTGAGCTCCCCTCGGCCGGATGGAGAGTTGAATGAAGCGTGGAGTGACCACCAAGGCGGTGGTCGGCCATTTGGCCTTAGGTTTCCTTTAGGTCGGCGCCGCATGGTGAAGAGAAGAAGGATAAGAGGCTTTAGTTTATGTTAGATTTAGTTATAGGTTCTTTTTAGATTTTAAATTAGATTAGATACTAAAACTTCAGGTAAATTGAGCCTAGGTCCCTGTAACTTGGTTACATATTTGCATTTTGATCACCAGTTTGGGCCATTTTGGCTTTATTTCAAATTTATAGGTCTTGATGTGTTATTTTCCCATTCTTATATTGTTAAGTAATTGTTAATGTTTTAAAATAGGGGAAATCATGTCCAAGTCCCCCTAGTTTATGCATTTATTTACACATCGGTCACTAAAGTAACATTTTCTTATTATTTTAAATTTAGCTACTATTGTTTTATTTATTACATTTCAGGCACTTTTTCTCTTATTATTTTATTTTAATATTGATATTGTTTTATTATTGTTGCAATGGGCAACTTTTGTTTTGTAATGTTATTATTGAGCCATTAAAGTTTATAATTTTGCTATTTAGTTTTATATTTACTAGGCATGTTTAACTATTGTTTTGTTTATATTTTATTTACTCGTTCCACACTATTTGTAAGCATGGTTTTTATTATTATTATTCCTTTAGTTTATACAATGGCAATATATATGATTTATTTTCTTTAATAACATGTTTTATTATTTTATTTGAAATTTTATCACACAAATATTCGACTTATGTATTATTATCCTATGAATAAAGATAGGGCATTCTTTTATAGAGAAGAAATCGATGAGATAGCATTCCTAGTAGTTGGAGCGCAAATCTTGTGGTCTCCTCTCAAAATATGGAATGTTCTTTATCGAAACAAATTAATCAATGTTCAATAAATGGATCATAATTTAATTTTCTATTCGAATTTTTTTATTTCAACCATCGCGACAACATACAAGTGATTAGGTACCAATTTTTGGGCATTGTGGGGGTGCTAACCATTCACCACGTGTAATCGACTCCCGAACCTAAAATGAATCTTTGACAAGAGCATACCAATTTTTGTCTTAAAATGATTTTTCTTAAAATTGTTTTAACGGACGTTTTTTGGTATTCAACTTACCTAGATGAAAGGTCGATGGTGACTCCCAAATCAATTTAATCAATATAAACACAAAATTCATTTTATTCCAAATAAGTCATAATTTAGGGTTTTCGTCAAAAACTTATTCGTTCGTCAAAAAAAGATGTTACATAGTTTGGCGACTCTACTGGGGACACTTTAGAGAGTCAGATTGTAAGTTGTTTATACATTTTCATTGTAGTGGATATTACAAGTTTGAGTCTACAGTTTTCTTATGACCTTTTTATTGAATTTTGCATTATTTTTTTATTTAAATAGTTGTACCAATGTTTAAATTCTTTCTTTCATCTTCACCAAAATTTCTCTCGAAAGTACTTATTTTTTTTTTTTGCCGAAGGTTTGTATGTTCCTCCTTAAACACTTCATATGCATTTACATGACATAAGCTCTACACCCCGAGTTATATCCCAATTAATAATAGGTGAACGCTTTGATCTAATAAGAATTTATTCTTTGTGTGAACTTTAGCAAATAACCTTTGGGGTACACATGCCTTATACATTCGTAGTGATTTATTTCACGTATGGATATAAGGAAGTGAATCCCCTCGAATTGAACTCGATCCATTTAAACCTATAATGGGTGAGTATTGAGGGCTTGGCAGCCCAATGGGGCATCAACAATAAGGACAATTTGTGTACCTTCCCCTGTTAGAGCCGATAAAAAACCTCTATCCGTTAATAGAAACCAAAATAAGTGTACACGAAGAAGGAACGACTCTAAAACTTTACATTTTTCTTTAAATGCATAGAATAGATTTATTTTGAAAGATGTAACTAGATACCATGAAAATAGGATTAATTTCTTGAAGTAAATCATTTTCGGTATAAATCATGTCCGGGTAGGATTGCTATTTAATAAAAAAAATGTTTTGATATGTATCATGATTAGGTAGGTGTTAATTTATCTTTAAATAGCATTTTATATCTTTATTGATTATCTCACCTATACTAACTAATTTCTTCTCATTTTTGTGTCATTTATCGCCTTTTTGCATTACATTGTCATGACATAATGGAAAGGTCTTGATTCACAATTGACTACCAAATATAAATGTTTCATAAAGGAAAAAAAGTTTTCAATCAAATAGTCGCATATACAGTCATGCACTGATGGCTAAAGGAAGTTCAGAGAGAACAACGATAAAGCATCAATATACTTTAGACCAAGCGAGAGCATGTCTGTAAAGATGGAATATATTATAATAGTGAAAATGTTTGTCTCTAATGAAACTTGTTTTATCATATTCAACTTTGGGATCAACACTTTTTTCATTCGCATTCGCATCTTTGTATTATGCATGCCATTTGTTTAGGCATTTTTACATATATTAATCATGGATTTATTTCGTGGAGGACTCTGAGGAGGTATTTCTAACTACATAACTTCATTCACACAGTACTAAGAATGGAAGCAAAATTTGAGAAACTGAAGAAAGAACTGGAAGAGAACATACAAATGATGCAAACAGAATAGGAAGATAAAATGGAGCAAGCATAAAAGGCCACTGTGGATCGCATCTTACAAAACCAAGACAACACAGTTGACCAAATTGTAGTGAAATTGATTGGGCTCAACCAAGAAAGAGGCAAAGAGAAGATTTTCTCAACCATTGAGACCTCTGAGTGTGTGATGGCACATACTAATTCGTGGCTACTCATTTCACCCGAGAGGCTTCCAAGCCACAAAGCATACTTCTCTTCCACTAAGACTCAAGCAACTGTGATAGATCCTCAGGATAACCCCAATGATCCCAACATGTTTGATTTTTATGAGATGAAAAAAAAATCCAAGAATGAGACCCATGAGAACTTAAAAAATTGGTGCAGAGACACATTCAAAGAAACGAGAGGACAAAGCTCTCATAATGAAATAGATGCAAGTGAACTAGTCTTGGTTCCTGACTTGGTGCTCCAACCCAAATTCAAAATGTATGATTTTGAAAAGTATGATAGAACCAGTTGCCCTACTGCCCATTTCATGATTTTTATTCGAAGGATGATTAGAAACACCAACAATGATCAAATTTTGATACACATTTCAAGATAGATTGACTAAACCTAGTTATAAGTGGTATAATCAACTTAGTTGTATTCAAATACGCTTCTAGAAGGATTTGGCTCATGCCTTTTTGGGTCAATACAAGAACATGGTTGATATGGCCCCTGATCGAACAATGCTATAAAATATGGAAATGAAGCGTAATGAGAGCTTCCAAAAATATGCACAATGATGGAGGGATGTGTTGGGACCATCGATGCACCCCACTGTCTCACCAACGATCCAAGTACGTAAAACTGAAATCGGGAATTGGCTTAGGTCTAACCTTTTTCATGTTACTTTCAGAAGTTCGTAACATGCCAAGTAATTGTGGCAAAGTCTTGTTAATTTTATTCATGTTGAAATTAAGGACAAATTGGCTAAAGCTATCTGGAAACGATTGTAGGATAACATCGGTAGCCAATTCATCTTTGGGAGGAAATCCCAGCTTCTCCAATGTTTTGATGTAGCCCATCATCTTGATGACATGAGCTCCTACAGGAGTTACATCTGCCATTTTGCATTGAAATAGAGTTTTATAGGTATCATATCTCTCTTGACGTGCTTGCCCTTCATATATTTCTTTGAGATTTTGAATCATCTCATATGCAACCATGTCCTCATATTGCTTCTGAAGCTCAGGAGTCATGGTGACAAGCATTAGACATCCAACATCTAACATATCATCCATATGTTTCTTGAATTTTTCTTTGTCAGATCTTGAAGCATTAGCTGCCAGTTCAACAGGAATAGGTTCCTCAATGACATATTCCTTCCTTTCCTGTTTGAGAATAATTCTCAAGTTACGAAACCAGTCAAGGAATTTTATGCCATTAAGTTTACCATTCTCAATGAGTGATCGCAGTGATAAAGTGTTGTTTGCCATTAAATCTACAATAATGGAAATATTAATGTAAGTAAATTTACAGAATTAAAATTTATAAATAGGACTTTATTTACAAATTACTCCCACTATTTTATTCAAAATTAAAAACCCTCTCTGTTTTAATTTCAAAAAAATTCAACGAAAATTTTTCTAGTGGGTGAGGATCCATAATACATCAATTTCCTAAATCAACTTTTTCTTTTAGGATATTGATTATTTAGGTAAGTAACACTTTACTAGTTATATCTCATGTAACTCCTCATTTTGGTGAACAACTTTTGTTCAAGTCATCTCATGACTTATCCAAATATTTAACCTCTAGATTTCTAATCCTATTAGAATAACCTAGCTAAGTTATTACCAATATTTCAACCGGTGAATATCACTTGCTTATTCTTCGCATTTAACCAAGATAGATTTATATGCCAATGCTTTGGTAAAGCCCACACAATATCGATCGAAGCCTTAACGAGGGTAAATATTGGACAGTTAAGTTAACTTAGATTATAAAGATAGTTTTGCATAATTATCTAATCATTGTTCATTTTAAGATTAGGCCCTTATTGATATCATTAATATTCATTCTTATTTTATCATTTGATGCATTGCATACATAAAAAATATAGCAATAAATAAAATGAATTGGCTATAGCCCAACATAATGACTAAGGTGGCCTATCCCAAGTTAATGGGAGAACCAAGAACCCTAAAGACTAAGACTATTATCTAGGTATCTTTTCGCCATTCTTCTACTCCTTTTGAATCTTCATAGGTTTACAATTTTAAAAGAAACTCGTTTTACATACGAGGGAGTAAGATGAGAAGAGAAATACAACAGAGATATAGAAAGTCACAGCTCGCAGATCGTATTTCACATTAAACCATTATAAAGTGAATAAGGGCTATAACCATGTATGTCAAACACCATGCAAAACAAGCATATCATATATATATATACACGTTCTTACGCCTTTGTTAAAAAACATTAATATGGGCCTTCAATTTGTACTGCTGATGAGGGCTCAATGGGCGAAGCCCCTTGCGGGGTCTAGGGGCAGAGCTCCTAGTGCACTACGGCCGGTGGGATTTTTTGGAAAATAATACTTACGTTTCTATAGAAAAACCTCACGATTTGATAACATTTATCAACAGAATTGTGCTTTTGGGATTTTCAATCCCGAAGGTTTTCTGCATCGGAACAACCTTTGTTCCACGGCCAAACGCGATCTGCTATATCACTCCCACAGATCATCATGTCAACGATTGACATATGGATTTCGTAAAATCCTTGCAGCAACAAATCGATTGAAAACATATTAACAAATTAACATATTAATCATTGTGTTTATCAATTCGAACAATGATATCACCATATTTACCAAAATCGATAAAACTAGAACATGCATCTCATACATATCGCATCATCCAAGAATTTAACCCGAATTCGAATCGTACATATGGCTCTAATACATCGTCGGTGTACCCCACGAAACAGCGAAAACAAAACTCGACGGCCTCACCAGTGATCCAAGTACGTAAAATCAAAATCAGGAGGAAGGGATACGAATACTTACAGAGGGTTCCTTGAAAAACAACAATAACAGCAGTGAATATTGGTGGTGTAGATTGGTTGGAATCGTAAGCCTCCACGAAATCACGTCTCGGCCTCTACTCTATTCACCCTATTGAGAGCAATATTTTTCCCCAAAACTATTTTGAGAGAAAAACGGTTGAAGGTTTATGTGTGTGTGTTAAAAACGGATGCTAGACCTAACACACCCTTTTATATCCATTACCCTCACATCTTAGGGTTTTCAAAGTTATTTCGAATTAACAATAAAATATTATTTAATTAATTCAATTAAATATACATTAAAGACTTATAATCTGAATTATATCTTTAATGTTTATTTAATAACTTATTTAATTATTCCGAATTATATATACCAATTAAAAGAGTTGTAATTTAAATTACATTCTTTTAATGCTTACTTACTATATTCGGGATAATTAAAATCATATATATATCAAATATACATATCATAACTCTAGATATATTTTAATAACATACAACAAATTGTGCATTTTTGCTCATTTCAATCCTAGGGTGTGACCCTATAGGTTCTTGTAATGTTAGTAGTAATTATTAGAACAATTCTAATATTATATACAATGAGTGACATCTAGCAATATATCATTGTCACATAAGTTACAAGAAATTATGATTTGACATATCATCTTCGTGGTTAACTCTTTTATATATTACATCATTTTGTCCTTTATATCTAGAATAGGCACAAGTCTTAGAATAGTCACACTTGTATAGCCCATCTATTGTTTCTTGATATCTAGAGTAGACTATGATTAACGAATATGATATCACATATCAACTTATTTGATCATGGCCATGCATTTCTAGTCTCACTCAATCAAGTGGCTTGTGATATATTTCCTATTATGTAGGAATGACATATCCTATCTTAACCATATACACCCCACTACATATATTGAAATATATTCAATAATAGTCTTTATAGTGCAACCAGTTACGGAGCATGTTTAACTGTATCAAAACATACAACAATATATGTTGGGATGACATTCATCTCAAGTCTGAGGATCATACATATAGTCATCACCATGAGCAATGTTATGACCATTACATAATAATCCAAGACATATGCTCATGATGGGTCAATACAATACATTGTTCTCTAACAATATAATCATGTATCAATTCTGACATCTCTATGTCAATGACAACTCCTTGTCATCAATCAATACCATGTTAGTCTTAAGCATATTATTATTGTCCATGCCCATAATAATACTTGACTATGGATCTTTTAATAATGTTATTATATGGACTTTAGTATTTTTCAGTTTATGTTAAACACAGACGCATAACTGAAAATAATAGTGGTAATTCCTTTATTCAATAAAATAGATAAATAAATATATTATTGTAATCATCATATGATTGGTCTTTGGACATACTCTAACAGGATGTTGCATCTCAAGTGCATCCACCAATGATTGAAAGAGAGTTCATCACTTTCTTCATCGATACATTAAAATCTCCATATATTAACCACATGTTAGGGGCTACCACTAAGAGTTTCTCTGACATCATCATGTGTGGAGAAATGATTGAAAGAGATGTCTAGAATTGCAAGATAAGAGGCACTAGCAGTACTTATATTAATAAAAGAGATGATATTAACACTGTGGGATCTATCTAGCTAATCAGAGTCTTAACCTCATAAGGTGTTTCATGAAAAGACTCCTATCAATCCAATTCCAATGATATATGAGGAATTTCTCCCAAAGATAGTTGAGAAGAACTTTGTGACTCTAGTTTAATCCAAACTAAAAGAGGCCCCATATCCTGAAGGTCATGATGTTAACACCATATATAGCTACCATAGAGGAAGCTCAGGGCACACCACTGAGAATTGTGGGGCATTGAAGTGAAAGGTCCAAATTTGATTGATTCAAGGGCATGGACATTTTATGTGTAATGGGCATTCTGATCAATAATGGGCTACGACATCCATCAGAAATTTTTGTTGCACTCACATCAAAAGCATTTCATATTGTTTGAACTTGTTTTTTCCTTTTTTTCCTGTGCTTAAATGTTTGTAAGATATTTGAACATTTTTAATAAAATGTTACCTTCTGAGGTTATGAGCAATGAGAAAATTTTAATCATGAAATTCTTTGAATATCAACTCAATTAAAACTCTTTAATAATTGAGGTTATAAATCTTTGACAAAAGACAAGATTGAACCTCTGTAAACCAAGGACCCTTGATCCTAATCTAAAAGCTACATCCGAATATCATACCTTATTTGGACCAAGATAATGATCTACTACTACGAAGAAACAATAAAAGGGCTTGGAATTTAGGTATGTGTTAGGAGCGGACAAAATGGGGAATCTCATGTGTACTATCTTGCAAAGCTGATTAGATTATACTTCTGTGGATGACATTCGAGGATGATCATGATCTTCACAAATGGAATAGTTGAGTAGATGAGTTTAGTTTAGGTCAGTTGCTTGGAAATTGAACTATAAAGATAAAATTCTATAACTTTCAATGACACCCAGACTATAATAGATTATTCTCAACAAGCTTAAGAAATCTTGAATCTGGATACCCAGAAAATTAATTAAATATTTTTATAAGGTAAATGCAATAAATCTATAGTTATTCCGCTAAAGCAATTGGTTAGAGGGATAGCTCAAAAGCCCTGGCTTTATTGATCAGATACATGACAGTTCGATGTTTACTCCATTGTGTATGTCAAGTCAAAGACTTTATGACAAGATGAATCCCCCATCTACGCCAAAATAATGGCAAACTAAATCAAAACAATAAAATTAAAGGAAACAACAAAAATTCAAGATTTAAATTAATAAGGAATATCGATGGATGATAGACGAAGGGAGTTGAGAAACATATATTATAGTCAACTTCACACAAGCACACGGGAATTATGTTTTTAGACTAATATTTATGTATTGCCTTTACTAAAGGAGTCTATTAAGCTTAAACAAATGAAAGATTTCATAAAACCAAAATAAAAATATTCTAAAAAGTCTAGCAAGTGACTATGCTAGTTGCGTCATTCTTTCTGCATCTGATCAAAATGCCAAGCCAAGAAAGAGGGGCATGTCATTATGTTCACAATGACTGAGAAAGAGAAAAAGGATGAATCGATGAAACAAACCTCAAATTTTAGGTAGCTAACCTCAAAACCAACCTGTCGATCATGACATTTGTCAAAGATTTGTAACTATGAAAGATTAAAAGAGCATTTGATTCTTTTGATATTTAATGAACTCATATTTTGTGATCTGCTACAATTTTGAGCCCAAATATTGGGCATTATTTTAGTTTCTTTAACAATAAAAAGTTCACATATTTTTCAAAACTTCTTCATCGAATTTTTTTCAAAGGAAGAAAAAAATTTTCAAAAAAGATAATCTCTCTGGAAGTATATCTTGGAATTCAAAAAATATCTCACACATAGAAGTTCATGATCGAAGCTGGGGTAAATGAAGCAAAACTTTTTGTGGGAAAAATTTGAATGGGAAAGATGAACAAATTGTCACATGTCGAAGTTTGCAAGAGTACACTCTGGTGGAAAATGAAGACAACTAAATCAGGAAGAGAATGAAAATTGGTCATGTGTCCATTGATCAAGAAAACATATATCAACATAAACATACAAGTCACATGAAGTTGCACCTTTGCATCATACATTCATCATCGTATGCAATAAGACTTTGTTTCCCCTCTCATTAGGATGCATTTATAATCTCTTTTGAGAAACTAATTTTGTCTTTCTCAAGATTGTTCATTTAAGAACATCAATCTAGTCTTTCTTCAGACTTTTTTCCCTGAAATCCTTATTTTATTTTTTCTTAAAGGCTTTTTTTTCTCATCACACAAGGACATCATCTAATTTTTCCTTCTCAAGATCATTTCCTCCTCTTATGAGGACAAATTTAAAAATAATCTTGACATCCATAAAAACATCCAAGATAGTCATTCATAAATGCATCATTTTTATAGATTTTTTAGGAAAGAAAAAGTTTGGTGATGACTATACGTCCTAAACATGAAGGAACAACTTCATTCACATATTTGACGTCCAACAATGAATGATCAGATTTTCTAAAGGAAATTATATCTCCTCGATATGAAGGAGCAAATTGTTTGTCTCCCTTGAGATAGTTTCTCTTAAAGAAAATTTTGTTTCGCTTGAGAAAGTTTCTCTTGAAACAAATTTGGTCTCGCTTGAGACAGTTTCTCTTGAAACATAAACCTTTGAGATTGTTTCGCTCAAAACAAAGTTTCATCTCGCTTGAGACATTTTCTCTTCAAACATAAACATTTGAGATTGTTTCTCTTGAAAAAAAAGTTTTTTCTCGCTTGAGACAGTTTCCCTTAAAACTCAAATTTTGAAGTTGTTTTACTTGAGATTTTTTTCCTAAAAAAAATTCATCTTGCTTGAGACAATTTTCCTTCGAAACACACATTTTGAAATTGTTTCACTTAAAAACAAATTTCATGTCGCTTGAGAGTTTTCCCTTGAAACGTAAATTTTGAAATTGTTTCACTCAAAACAAAATTTTATCTCACCTGAGATAGCTTCTCTTGAAACAAATTTCTTTCCACTCATTTATTTTCACTCAAATGTCAAATATTTGACTGGAATTCAAAAAGTTAGCATAGAATTTCTTTTCACAAACCCATGTTGAAGAAGAAGAATATTTCAAATCCAATCGCAGAAGATGATGGATCAACATTTCCATTGAAAGGATTCTTAATGAGAAGAATTTGTCTGAAGCAAGTGAAAAGTTCAAAATGAGAAGAACTTCTATCTTAGGAATTTAAACAGTTTGGGCCAAAAATGGTGCTTTAAATCTTTTCTCCATTTCTGTTGCACAACAATGAGCAAATAGGGGCAGCTGTAATCACCTTTTTTTTCCATGCCCTACCACCATACCATGCTCTACCATCTTCCACGCTAACAACTACTGCACTAAATCCCATGTTGTAAAATAGTCCATTATCAGCCACTACCATTAATTTCTCCTACCCCAAGCCATCTAGTGCAGCCATGCCTCCCAGTAGCCCTACCATCATGAGGTCACCAACCACCATCAACTCCAGTCACACCAAAATCAACAAAAATCAACAAGCAAATGAAATTTTTATTATTTATTTTTTATGACATATTGTAATGGGTATACAAACCAAAATGAAAAATAAATGAAAAAATTGAGGGGGCTCTCAGATTCTTTTTCTCTCGAAAAAAAAATTATCAATTTTTAATAGAGATTTTTATCTCCCCCATTTCAGAATACACAACAAAAAGAAGATATAGAAACTCAAATCTTTCAAAGGTTCTCCTTTTCTTTTTTAGAAGCATTTTATTTAGAATAAAAGTAGCAAAGCGTAAAATATATAGTAAGAGTGTTAGACATTTACCTCGCGGTCGTCGAGGAGGATGTCGTCGTTCGACGGGGTTGAGATTGAGTAGTTGGGATTGTTTTAGAAGAGTTTGATTTTTTCCCTTTTGGCTCAGTTCTAGATTTAGTTGAGAATAAAGAGACCTTATAGCCAATTTATGGTGTGTTGTAGCTCCCCAAGGTCAGATAGAGAGTTGACCAAAGCGTGGAGCAGCCACCAAGGCGGTGGCCGGTCGTTTGGCCTTTAGTTTCCTTTAGGTCGGCGTCGTATGGTGAAAAGAGGAAGGATGAGAGGCTTTAGTTTTAGTTTAGGTTAGGTTTAGTTTTAGGTTCTTTTTAGTTTTTAAATTAGATTAGATTTTAAATCTTTAGGTAAATCGTGTTTAGGTCCTTATAATTTGGTCGTATATTTTCATTTTGGTCACCAATTTAGGCCATTTTGGTTTTATTTCAAATTTACAGGTCCTAATGTGTTATTTTCCCATTCTTATGTTGGTAGGTAATTGTTAAGGTTTTAAAATAGGGGAAATCATGTTCAGGACCCCCAAGTTTAGGAGCCTATTTACACATCAGTAACTAAAGTCACTTTTTTTAAAATTTAGCTACTATTCTTTATTGCATTTCAGGCACTTTTTCTCTTATTATTGTATTTTTAATATTGATAATGTTTTATTATTTGTTGCAAAGGGTAACTGTTGTTTTGTAATGTTATTATTTAGCCATTAAAGTTTATATTTTGCTATTTAATTTTATTTTTACTAGGCATGTTTAACTATTGTTTTGTTTATATTTTATTTACTCGTTCACACTATTTGTGAGCATAGTTTTTATTATTATTATTCCTTTAGTTTATATAATGGCAATATATATGATTTATATTCTTCAATAACATGTTTCATTAATTTATTAGACATTTTATCGCACGAATATTCGACTTATGTATACTTATCCTATGAATAAAGAGAGGGCATTCTTTTATAGAAAAGAAATTGATGAGACAACATTCCTAGTAGTTAGAGTGCAAATCTTGTGGTCTCCTCTCAAAATATGGAATGTTCTTTATTAAATAATTCGAAACAAATTAATCAAAGTTCAATAAATGGATCATAATTTAATTTTATATTCGAATTTATAATTTCCACTACGACAACATACAAGCAATTAGGTACCAATTTTTTGGCGTTGTAGGGGTGCTAACCCTTTCCCATGCGTAATCGACTCTCGAACCTAAAATGATTCTTTGACATGCAAAGACCAATTTTTGTCTTAAGAATTGATTTTCTTAAAATAGTTTTAAAGCACGGTTTTAGGTATTTGACCTACCTAGCTCAAAGGTCGATGGTGACTCCCAAATCAATTTAATAAAAAATAAACACAAAAATTCAATTTTTCCCAAATAAGTCATAATGTAGGGTTTTCATCGAAAACTTATTTGTTCCTCAAAAAAGACGTTATGACATGATGATAGCTTATAAATCACGGAGGAGTTCCCTAATAAGAAACAAATTAATCAATGTTAAATAAATGGATCATAATTTAATTTTTTATTCGGATTTATAATTTCCACCACCACGATAACATACAAGCGATTAGGTACCAATTTTTGGGCGTTGTGGGGGTGTTAACCCTTCCACACGTGTAATCGACTCTCGAACCGAAAATGAATCTTTGACAAGCACATACCAATTTTTGTCTTAAAAATGATTTTTCTTAAAATTGTTTTAAAGGAAATTATTAGGTATTCGATCTACCTAGCCCAAAGGTCGATGGTGACTCCCAAATCAATTTAATCAAAATAAACACAAAAATTCAATTTTTCCCAAATAAGTCATAATATAGGGTTTTCATCGAAAACTTATTCGTTCCTCAAAAAAGACGTTATGACACGATGATAACTTATAAAACAAGGAGGATTTTCCTAATAAGAAAATTTTATTTATCGCAACAATACCGTGGTACACTGACATAGTTAATTTTCTTGTTAGTGGTGTTTTACCTCTTGATTTAAATAGCCAGGGAAAAAAGAAGTTCAGACATGATGTGCAATTTTACTAATGAGATGAGCCTTATTTATTTAAGCAATGTGCTGACCAAATAATCTGAAGGTGCGTCCCTAAAACAAGAGGAAAGAAAAATTCTATTCCATTGCCACACTGCCCCTTTTGGAGGACACTTTGGTGCAGTTAGGACTACTGTGAAGGTCCTTCAATCCAATTTTCATTGACCCACCCTATCATTTTCAAGTCTAGGAAGGTAGGTGTGATAGTCTGACTCCCTTCGTAACAGTAAAAAAAAGGAAATTTGTGTAAAAGTTATGTTAAACGGATAAATAATTGTTATAGAAAAACAAGAGAGCTTGGCTAAAAACTTTGTAACTTTGTTAATCGTAGATTAGATACAATCACGAACACAAGCGTACAAAGGATCCGGATCTAGCGTAGAGTAATTGAATTCTCAATATTGTCTAGCATGTTGAAGACAACTATTCTAACGGCTGAAATTTTTTTCCATTTAACTATCTTGATCTAAAACTTTTTCCATAACATATTTTTCTATTATCTACTATCCATTGCTTGAGGATAAACAATAGCTTAAGTTTAGGGTGTGATAACTCTGTTAAAAAACTATATTTTAAGGTCTTTTTACTTAATTTGTTGATTGTCTAAAAGCCATTTTCATTGAATTTAGAAGAATTTAGTTGCATTTAGGTCATATAGTTGTATGTGGTAAAAAAGTCTTGCTTCAGCGTAAATTTATTGATAAAATTGATGCTGCTGAAGGGAAGGGTCTTGTGGCTGTGGTGTTGTGAAGGTAAGGAAAATAACTGAGGATAAAAGTTTCGTTGTAGTATTCTAAAGCGAATGAGAAAAAGTTTTGTTGCGGTAAAACTTTACAACAATTCTAGGAGCAGTAAAAGATAGAATAACAAAAATATCTAGCTACTAGCTGTCCAAGGCTCACATGAATGTACTACTCTACTGATATTTTTAGGACCAACTGCCATCTTGCCTCATATTCATATATAGGGTATGACTCTTAGGGTATAAAGGGAATTTTAGGGCTCAAAACCTAGAAAATTACCCAATATAAATACCTAAGGATACCCTGCACTTAAGAAGACTTTGGAGTAACTTAAGCAAGGAGGCAACAACTCACTATTTCTTCATCTTCTTCATTTTCCCCTCCTTTTTTCGTGGTGTCCTCTATATCCGAGCTTCTTCGACCTTAAGAAAGGCTAACTCACTAAAGAGGTTCAAGGCGGTGGTTCCTAAGCTTTATGGCAACAGCTCATTTAGGAGTTCTCTTTTCTTTGTGCTTTAATTTCTTCATTTTAAATTGTTTTGTACTTAAGGATGATGATAGATGAACATAGCCTACCATGAACTAATTTATTTGGTGTTGGGTTTGCTGATAATGATATTTATTTTGTGTTAATGAATGGTTGAGGTATTTTTATTCTTAAATGTTTTTTTTTTCTCATTGTTATTATTTTAAATGCTTAGTCATGTAAGAGCTTTTGAGAGATTGTCATTTTCTAAGTCTAGATGGCCAATATCGAGAGATTTAGGTCAGATCTACGTGAGCAAGAGAACTAAATTATTATTCTTCAAAACAATTTGATGTTTCGATATAACAAATTAAGTATTATTGAATTTTAAGATTTTATTGAATTTTGAATCATATATTCGATTTGATTATTCAAATATAAAAAATATTACTCCAAGTTTTTCAAATGTCAATTTTAATCCTTGCTTAAGTGTAAAATTATGTATGAGTCTTAAAATATTTTTGAAAAAAATTTTACAAAGTATTTCGAACCATAATCGGGCCAAAAATAATTTTTGTTAAGGGATGTACCGATACACTCTTGGATATATCGATGCACACCAAACATCGAATGCATTTTGTGTATCGATACACAACTAATACATCGATACACTCATGGCTCTGAAAAACATCGAATGTAATTAGTGTAATGATACACCCCATGTGTACCGATACACTAGGTCAACCAACGGTCGAAATATTTGAATTTTACACTGAGTGTACCGATACACCTTGAGAGTGTACTGATACACCTACGCTCCCAACTAAATTTTTAAATGGTAGTCACACCACAACAGCTCTATTGACTTCACCAATGATTCCCAACGTTCAGAAGTGATCCAAGTTGTATTTAAACAAGCTCAGGAGCCATTGATCGAAAACAAGAAACAAGAATTGAGAGAGAATAAAAGAGAAAGCCTTGAACTTATCATTTGAGCATTTTCAAGCCTATTTTCATTCAATATTCATTTTTCTTTGGGAGAGAGTGTTCTCAAGAATTTGGGGTATAATTCTTGATGGAATTGTAAGGTTACTCTTTGTCCTCAAAAGAAAGAACAAATTAGTGAATTTGTTGGAAAATCCTTAGTGTGTATAACTAAGGTAGTGGTCGTAGACTTTGGTTGAGAAAGTCGAACCACTCTAAATCACTGTGCAAATATTTTCAAATTTTTTTTCAAAAGCTTCTACCAAAATTTTAATTGTCAATTCACCCCTTCTTAGTTATTTTGTCAATCAATTAACTCAACAATTAGTATCAGAGCTACACTCATTTGAAGTTTTAACCACCTCTTGAGTTGATTCGGGAAGAGTTATATCGATATTCAAGTCATCAACGACCTCCACTTCAAACTTCGACTTCATTCTTGATTCAATGCCCGTCAATAACCCTCCTTTCTTCAATGGAGCTAATTATGCTTATTGAAAGAATATAATGAGGTACTTCATTCAAGAAAGTGACCTAGGAGCGTGGAATATCGTGGAAGACGGATAAACTATACCATCCACCCATTCAAGATTGTGGAGTGAAAAAGAGACAAGAATGTTCTAGCTCAACTCAAAGGCTATCCATATTATATTTTGTGCTCTTGGACCAGATGAATACATAAGAGTTTCATCTTGTACAACCGCCAAGGAAATATGGGATAAACTACAAGTCACTGATGAAGGTACAGACAAGGGAAAAGAATATAAAATTAGTCTTCTAACTCATAGCTATGAAAATTTTAGGATGAAACCGGATGAAGATATCATAGCTATGATGGATGGATTTTCCGTGATTGTCAATGGTCTCAAATCATATGGAGATATCATTCCAAATGTGAAGCTTATGAGGAAGTTAATATATTCTCTTCCTAAAGCATGTCAATCGAAGAAGACGGCGATCATCGAAGCTAAAAACTTAAAGTCTTTAACTCTCGATGAACTCATCGGTTCTCTACTCACGCATGAAATGATGATTCAAGATGAGGTAGACCTAAAGAAGAAGCACGAGACAAAGAAGGAGATGTAGAAGAACAAAAATGTTGGAGTTACTCTCAAATCCACAAAAGTTGGGAGTGGTTCTGATGATGATGATAATTATGATGAAGAAATGACATTATTTGCCAAACGGTTCAAAAAATTAATGAAGCCCAATAGAGGAAGAAAGTTCAAAAGAAATAAAGACTTCAAAAATGAACCAAAGAAGAATGACCCGATTATTTGCTACAAATGCAAAAAACCCGGGCATGTCAAATACGATTGCCCGCGTTATAGAAAAATGGTCAATCCAAGAAGAAGCACAAGGCACAAGTGGCTACTTGGAGTGATGATGATGAGTCATCAAATGAAGAGGAACAAGAAGTAGTGAACCTGTGCTTGTTGCCACCGGGGAAGATTCTCAGGTAACCTCCAACTCATTTGATTTCGAAGATTATTCTTTTGATGAGTTAGTAAAGGAATATACTGGGTTGGCTTCAGAATATGAGAAATTATTTTTGAAAATGATCTCATATCCAAGACCAACATTGATCTTGAAAGTAAGATTAAAAATTTGCAAATCAATCTAGATGAGTTTGAAAATAAAAATACTGATTTGCATAACTTACTTTCAAGAGTTCATGATGATCATCAAAAGGAAATTGATGATCTTAAAGTTTCTTTCGATAGAGTTGGACCAAAATGTTTTGAAAATGGAGCAAGTTCAAAATCCAACTTTGTTAGAAAGAGTTTTAAAAACTACAATCATAGAGGTCCCCGAAGAACCTGTGATGGAAAAATCGTTATAAGTATATGAGTTCCTAAAGAACTCATTACAACTAAAGATAAGGATATCCTACACAAGTTGATACCCAAGGGGACTAGGATTTTAGAAACTAATGAATATGGACCCAAAAGAAATTAGGTACCAAAAATCAAAATTTAATCTATGTTTGTAGGAAAAAGAGCATTGGTACAAGGCATAAAATACAAGTTCAAATTCATGGTTGCTTGATAGTGGATGCTCAAGACACATGACCGGAGATAAGAGTCGGTTTATAAAGCTTAACGACAAAAATGGAGGAGTGGTAACCTTTGGTGACAATTAAAATGGTTACATTGAAAGTATAGGTACTATAGGTAATACCTCTTCCATACAAATAGAAAAAGTATTATATGTGAATGGGTTAAAGCATAATCTATTGAGTATTAGTCAATTATGCGATAAAGGATACAATGTCTTATTTGAAACAAATGGTTGTAAAATTGTTGACATTGCATCTAATCGGATTATGCTTGTTGGTCATAGAATAGGGAACATATACATGGTTCATTTAGATTCAATAAATATGACTAATTTATACCTAGTTGCTAAGGATGAACATGATATTTGGTTATGGCATAGGAGACTAAGACATACTAGCATGAGTGTTTTACAAAGACTAATTCAAGGAGATTTAGTAATAGGATTACCAAAGCTAAAATTTGATAATGATAAAATATGTAATGCATGTGCTAAAGGAAAACACAAAAGAGCCTCCTTTAAATCCATTAATGATGTATTAATTAGTAGAGTATTACAATTGATCCATATAGATCTTTATTGGGCCAATTAGGACCACTAGCTTGGGTGGAAAACAATATTTTTTGTATTGGTAGATGACTATTCTAGATATACTTGGGTTCTATTCTTAAGTACTAAAGATGAAGCATTAGAAAAATTAATCCCGTTTTCAAAAGTAATCCAAAACGAAAAAGGTTACTCCATAACTAGTGTTAGGAGTGATCATGGTACTGAATTGAAAATATTGGATTTACTGATTTTTGTAATTCTAATGGTATTAGCCATAATTTTTCAGCACCTAGAACCCCTCAACAAAATGGAGTTGTTGAGAGGAAAAATCGAACTTTAGAAGAAATGGTTAGAACCATGCTTTGTGAAAACAATTTGCCAAAATATTTTTAGGTGGAAGCCACAAATACCCACTTGTTATGTTATAAACCGAGTAATCATTAGGCCAATTTAAAGAAAACTCCATATGAACTTTTCAAAAATAAAAAGCCTAACATTAGTTATTTTCATCCTTTTTGATGTAAATTTTTTGTTTTAAACAACGGTAAAGAAAATATTGGCAAATTTGATGCTAAAAGTGATGAAGGAATTTTTCTGGTAATTCCTCAAATTCTAAAGCTTATCGAGTATTTACTAAAAGAACTTTAGTGGTAGACGAGTCTATACATGTTGTTTTCGATGATAATCCCCTTCCGAGGAAGGATTCTTCTGTTGATGATGATATAGGTATTGTAAATAAAAATGACGTTAGACATGATGTTGGAGAACCACCATCAAAATAAGAATTAAAAGATTAGGAAACTCAAGACGTTCTCGAGAATCTAACCATTGAAGAAAGGGAAGTCTCTTACCCAAGAGAATACAACTATGTCAAGGATGGTGAAATTATAGGTGATCCATCTAAAGAGGTAAGAACTCGATCTTCTCTTAGAAATATATATAATTATGTTGCATTTATCTCATGCATAGAGCCTAAGAATACCCAAGAAGCATTAAAAGATGAAAATTGGATTATGGCTATACAAGAAGAGTTAAATCAATTTGAGAGAAGTAAAGTATGGACATTAGTTGAAAGGCTTAGTAATAAATCTACTATAGGTACCAGATGGGTATTTAGGAATAAGCTTGATGAAAGTGGTAATGTAGTGAGGAACAAGGCTAGACTTGTTACTCAAGGCTAGACTTGTTACTCAAGGCTATACTCAAGAAGAGGGCATAGACTATGATGAAACATATATTCTCGTAGCTATGATGGAAGCAATAAGAATGTTAATAGCATTTGCATGTTTCAATGAATTTAAATTATATCAAATGGATGTTAAAAGTGCATTTTAAATGGTTTTATAAAAGAAGAAGTGTACATGGAACAACCTCCTGGTTTTGAATATTCAAAATTTCCAGATCATGTTTTTAAATTGACAAAGGCTTTATATGGTTTAGAACAAGCTCCTAGAGCTTGGTATGAAAGATTGTCAAATTTTTTAATTGAAAAACGTTTTTCAAAAGGGAAAGTTGACACTATATTGTTTTTAAAGTGAAAAGGTACAGATTTATTAGTAGTTCAAATTTATGTTGATGATATAATATTTGGTGCTACTAATGATGCTCTTTGCCAAGAATTTTCTAAGCTAATGCAGAGTGAATTCGAGATGAGCATGAGGGGGGAGCTATCATTTTTCTTGGGACTCCAAATCAAGCAAAGAAAAGATGGCATCTTCATCAATCAAGCAAAATACGTCAAGGATATGCTCAAAAAGTTTGGATTGGAAGATGGAAAACCCCAAGCCACTCCAATGAGCTCATCTACAAAGCTTGAAAAAGATGAAGGAGGTAAATGTATAGATGTTAAACTTTATAGGTCTATGATTGGCTCTTTGCTTTATCTAACCGCAAGTAGACCAGACATTATGTTTAGTGTTTGCTTATGTGCTAGATTTGAATCATGCCCTAAAGAAACACATCTAAAAGCCATTAAGAGAATCTTTAGATACCTTAAGGACACTCATAGTTTAAGACTTTGGTATCCAAGAGACTCTAGCTTTAGCTTGCATGCCTTCTTTGATGCGGATTATGGAGGATGAAAAATAGATAAGAAAAACACCTCTGGTACTAGTCAATTCCTAGGAAATATGTTGGTTTTATGGGTTTCAAAGAAAAAAATAGTGTTGCATTATCTACCACTGAAGCGGAATACATTTCAGCGGGTAGCTGTTGCGCATAAGTTTTATGGATGAAACAACAACTTTTAGATTATGGAATTGAAGTTGGTATCATACCTATCAAGTGTGACAATACTAGTGCTATTTGTCTCACTAAAAATCCCATCCAACACTCTAGAACTAAGCACATTAAAATTAGACATCATTTCATTAGATATCATGTAATAAAAAGAGATATAGTTCTAGAATATGTTGATACGTTGCATCAAATAGCAGATATTTTTACAAAACCTTTAGATACAGAAAGATTTGTGACACTTAGGAGAGAATTAGGTTTAACAAACCTAAGTTGACTTAGTGTTTAAAATGATTTTAGCATTTTTAAATAGTTTTCAAAAATGCTTATAAAAATAATATTTTTTATTGCATTCTTTGCTAATGGTTAGGGGGAGTTTATGATCTTTAGTGAAAATTAATAATATGTTTAAATAAAATTTAAGGATAGATTTGATTGATTGAACATTGTTAATTTTCGATATATCAGTTGTCAATACCTCTAGAGCTAATTAATTTAGAATTTTGAATGTTTAAATACATATTTAACATTTTTGCACACAGTGTATCGATACCTATGTATCGATACATCCTCATTATGTATCGATACACTATGATAGTGTACCAATGCATTCCTTAAATGTGTATCGGTACACTCAAGAGTGTATCGATACTCTAATCGGGTTTTAGGCTTAAAATCCCTAAAATTCATTATTTTGTCAAAAACCCCAAAACGTACTAATTATCATCGTTTGCTCTCAAATCACCCCTAATCTGAATCTTTGCTCATTTTCAAGGATTCAAGTCGGAATTCAACTATTTTTCCACATACAATCCTACTACTATCATTAATCTCGTGCAATCAATAATAAAACCCACTCAAATCTGAAATCTTCAAGGTAAACTTTTCAAAAAACTCTATTTTTGATTTTTGAACTTAGGGCTAGTTTTGATTAGTTCTAGGTTGAATTAGATATCGGGTATTATTCATATTATGTTTCTAAACTAGATTCTACAACTAATTTCATTAAAAACACAATATTTTTCAAAATTATTTTTAAATTTTGAAATAAAAAAAATGTTTTGATTTTAAAATTTGATGTTTTTGATTTAATTATGTTGTTTTGAAAACTACATATTGATTTTTCAAACATTATTTTATAAACAGTTTTCAAAATTGCCCATTAGGATTTGGTTTAGAGAACCTTGAATATTGTAGACTCTTATTGAGTTTTGGGATTGATTATATTGCATACATGTGTTTTAAAATTGCAGGTAACCTTATTCATTCTGATATTTAACCATGTCTCATTCAAAACGCCCTAGGACTTCATCTAGTCGATCGTCAAACCAACCTCAAAATCGACCTCCTATTCCACCTCCCAATCCAAATCCAAACCCAAACGATCCAAAAATGACCATTATAAATTCATGTTTTAACTAACCTGGTCGTAGAGAAAATCTCTACCATAGGTATGTTAATTTATTCCAGTCATATAAAATCTGGGAAGAGTATATCCCCTCTATCAAAGCAATGGTTGATATAAAATTTGAATATCTTCCTACCCTTTGCTCTTGAAAATTTGATAAACTGTTTCAACTTCAACCTATCGTTTATCACCAACTAGTTCGCATTTTCTATTCCAATGCGGTGTGTGTCCAAAACGAGTCTCGTACTAAAACCATAGGTATTCAATCTTATCTCATAGGCCAATTTGTATATATTAACTCAGACACAATCGCTTCCACATTTGGGTTAGATAACGTGGGATTATATAATGAAAGAGAAATTATGGCTACTCCTTATAAAGCCAAAGCTAGTGCAAGTACATTGTTAACCTATCATGAGCGGTTCTTTCACTTGATCATCTCTTGGTGGTTTAGACCATCCGGAGATAGATATTCTACGCTTAGAGTACTAGACCTTTGGTGGATACATTGTATCCAAAAGAAAAATAAAATAAATCTGTAACAAATCATCTTTGGTGAGCTAGTCAAAACCGTGAACAATGACCCGTCCAAATATGTTGAAACATTAGTTTACG